>NC_072474.1:76231689-77686689 GCF_027574615.1 Eptesicus fuscus | reverse complement strand
GAAAAGATAAAATATTTTTAGAAGACAGTTTTTTAATCATCAGAACTAGAAAATATACTTGATTATTGTATTACTGTATTTTTCTAAGATGTATTATATGGATTTCTCTTTCGGGAGTATGACATTAAAATTGTGTACATTTTATTTATTTTATCATCTAATATTTTAATCATCAAATAGAAATGAGGCACTTTGTTATACACTGTAGGTACAAAGGTTAAAGAAATTATTTCTGCCTTCAAGGAATGCATAGTCTGGTAGGAGAATTATTCAATATAATTCATATAACTGTAGATTAGTCTATGGTGTAACATAATACAGGCTGGTAACTCTTACTCAAATAGTCTAAACTGTAATGGCATACAATTTGGGAATGCTTATTATATGTGGGGTTTTTTGTGAGTCACTATGTCAAGTTCATATAATATTATTTTATTTAACCACCTATATGGTTTTTTTAAAAATATGAAATCTGTGCTTGTACATTTCTCTTAAAAATAAAGAAAAACATTGATTTATGAGGAATTTTGACTGTCTAAATGTTCTTTCTAATAAGAAGTCATACCATCTTTGATATTTTATTCCTTCTCTTTGAAAAGATGTTCAATCCTCGTCTGTTAGCATTTTTTTTTTTTGCTTTGTTTTCTTTTGTTGTGCTGTTTTTGTTTTTGTGGGGTTTTTGTTGTTTTTTTTTTTGTTTTGGTCCATATTTCCAATCTTGAAGTGGTTCACTGACAGGCCCAGAATTTGACCTTCAGCTTAATGGGGAATTATTTGAAACTGAGTCACACAAATGTAAATACAGGCAAGAAGGTAAGGATAGGCTAAATATGCAAAATAACATTCATGATCCAAAGAGTGACTTAACCTCTGCAAAATATAAAGGATAAAATCATAGAAAAGTATAAAACTCATTTCAGGAAGAAAGCAAGTTTCTAATAAAGGCCTGAAGACCAAACTACTTTGGTATATGGTGTCATTAAAGGTAATGCATGTGGATGGAAAATCATCAAATTATTTTAGCAGCAGGTTGATGACTATCCTCTTAACCTGTGGTTTCATAATGAGGATCTTTTACCTTTAAAATAATCTTGAGCCAATAAGTACATCTGCAGATAATAACATTTGCAAGGTAAGATAAGAACATTCCTGGAATCGTGGAGGTTTAATTGAGGAGTTCTGCCATTAAATACCTATTATTGTGCAACAGAGCTTTACAAACTACCTAGTAGAAAAATGAGTCATTTCAGGCTAATGAAATAGTAAATTTGATGGGTCTTATCAATATTAACATAATGAATTTTGAAAATAAACATATAATCAGGTAGACATCTAGAAGGAAAAAAATAGACTTTATTAACAGAGTGATATATATAATGTATTTGAAGATTGCCTTGCATGGAAATTCCTAAATAACTTTACATCTATGCAAGCGTCTGGCTTAATGATTATAACTTTAACAGATTAGTCAAAAACAACTGAAAACTGTTTCAAACATATCTTCAAGTATAAATTTTTTGATATTATCTTTCTAATTTTTAAAACCTATGATGGCAGAAAAATGCATCTCTCCCAAGTCAAATTCACATCCTAATTCCTGAATTCTGAAGCTACTTTACATGGAAAAATTGACTTTAATTACATTAAGGGTGTTGAGATGAGGAGATAATTTTCCATTATCCAGCTGGGCCTAATATATTCACAAATCCTATCTAATAAAAGGGTAATATGCAAATTAACCATCATTCTGCTACACAAGCCACACCCACAAAGCCACGCCCACCAGCTAATCAGAGCAAGTATGCAAATTAACCCAACAAAGATGGAAGTTATTTTGCATACGCGGAGGAAGAGAGAGGGAAAGTGTAAAGCAAGGTGGCTGCGGCTGCTGGAAGGAAAGCACTGGCAGTGCATGCTGGGCGGGGCAAGGTGCGCAGCGGTGGCATGTGTGGCCGCGGAGGCGGTGGCGGGAGGCAGCGGCGGGAGGCAGCAGGTTGGCTGGGTGGGGCGAGGTGCGCAGCGGCGGCACGTGCGGCCACAGAGGCGGCGGTGGGAGGCAGGGGCAGGAGGCAGCGGGTTGGGTGGGCGGGGTGAGGTGCGCAGCACGGGGAGGGATGCATGGCGGGTCACCCTGTGGTGGTGGTAGCAGCGCGCATGGCCTCGGAGCCGCGGTGGCTGTGGGCTGGGTTGGGTGGGCGGGACAGGCAGGGGGCGTTCCACCCGCCCCACCTGCCGCAGCAGAAGAGGTGGTGGGGCAGGACAGGTGGTCATGGCAGGAGGGAAGCCTGCCGGAAATCTTGCAAGAATATTCCTGCAATGGGTAGCTAGTGTCCTTATAAGAAGAAAGCAGGAGGTTCAGAGAAAGAGATGTGACAGAAAAAGTAGAGATCAGAATGACATGGGCTACAAGCAAAGGAATGCAGGCAGCCTTGAGAAGCTAGAGGAGATGTGAACAGTTTCTCCCCAGCAGGGCTAGAAATACTACAGGCCTGCTAACCCTTTTTACGCCACTGACCTCAACAACTGTAAAATAATAAATTTGTGTTGTTTCAGGACACCAACTTTGTTGTAATTTATTACAACAGCAATAGGAAACTAATATAAAATCAGATAGGTAGGATATATGTGTGTATACAGACTTCTATATATATATATATATATATGTATATAGACATTTATATGTGTGTATACACAATAACATATATGTAACATATACAATATATTACTTATTATATATACACTAGAGGCCCGGTGCATGAAATTTGTGCATGGGGCGTCCTCTCAGCCCAGCCTGCACCCTCTCCAATCCGGGACATCCCTCTCACAATCTGGGACCACTGGCTCCTAACTGCTCACCTGCCTGCCTGCCTGATTGCCCCTAACTGCCCCCCCCCACCGCCAGTCTGATCACCCTTAACCACCTCTGCCTGCTGGCCTGATTGCCCCAACTGCCACCCCCTGCCAGCCTGGTCACTCCCAACTATCCCCCTCTGCCGGCCTGGTCTCCCTTTACTGCCCTCCCTGCTGACCTGGTTGCCCCATGCAGCCTGCTGTTCAGTCATTTGGTCATCCCTCACTAACCCCCCTGCCGGCCTTGTCATCCTACACAGTCTGCTGTCTGGTCTTTACTGTTACTGTGACTGCATCCCGGACAATTTGCATATTCCTCTATTATTAGTATAGATATATTTATATGTTGTATTGATATTTGTTTGCAAATTTTAATGTATATATTGATACTTTCTCCTATATAAAAGAGCCATTAGGGAGTCTAATATCCTATATAATAAAAAGTTAATATGAAATTGACCAAACAGTGGAACAACCAGTTGCTAAGACACACATTGACCACCAGGGGATAGACATTCAATGCAGGAGCTGCCCTGTGGTGGTCAGTGTGCTCCCACAGGGGGAGCGTCACTCATCCAGAAGCCAGGCTCAAGGCTGGCAAGCACAGTGGTGGTGGTGGGAGCCTCTTCCACCTCCTTGGCAGCACTAAGGATGGGAGTGGGCCTAAGCCATCAGTCGGACATCCCCCGAGAGCTCCCAGACTGCGAGAGGGCACAGGCCGGGTTGTGGAACCCCCCCCCCCTCCTAAGTGCACAAATTTCATGCACCGGGCTTCTAGTTACTTCCACAATCTGCATACAAAATTCACATTGAGATGAGGAAAAGGAAGTTCTCCTCTGACCTGCCTTTCCTGATATTGTAAGAATAGGCAAATCCCTGATTCACTCATGCTTATCTTCCTAATCTTGTCTAGAGGATGTATGAAGGACTGGGACTGTGGAAAGGAGCTAAGTCTGGGGAGGCTGAGCTTTCAGACAGGGGCCAAAAAATAAAAAAAAATAAAGAAAAGCCTAAACAACAAGTGAAAGGTTTAGAGAGCTGTGGGATGTGGGTCTTCCTAGAACTTGTAAGCTATTCCCTTTAGACCTGCTTACCACTTATATTTTGAGCCATACTGCTTTTCTCATGGAAGCTTCACTTCATTAATTATGCCTATTATTCTATTTTTCCCACCTTTTCTGTGTCAACCTGCACTACAACATTATTTATGTCATTGCTTTAGTCCATTTGGGCTGCTGTAACACAATCATATAGACTGGGTGGCTTATAAACAACAACTTATTTCTCACAGGTCTGGAGGCTGGAAGTCCAAGCCACTAGCAGATTTTGTGTCTAGTGAGAACTTGCTTCCTGGTTCATTTATAACTGTCTTTGTACAGATTTTAATGTTTAAAATGTCTTTAAAAGACAACTTACTAGCCCTAACCAGTTTGGCTCAGTGGATAGAGCGTCGGCCTGCAAACTGAGGGGTCCCAGGTTTGATTCCGGTCAAGGGCATGAACCTTGGTTGCGGGCACATCCCCAGTGGGGGGCGTGCAGGAGGCAGCTGGTTGATGTTTCTTGCTCATCAATGTTTCTAACTCTCTGTCCCTCTCCCTTCCTCTCTGTAAAAAAACAAAATAAAAAAATATTAAAAAATAGACAACTGACTATTTAAAGAAAAAATGATAAAAGTGAATTGTCATATAGAATATAAAGAGATAAAGTGGATGACAATAAAGAACAAAGGAAAAGAGTAGTAGCATGAATGTAAACATGAGAAATTGTACCATGCAAACACTAATTATGAGAAAATTTGAATGGCTGTATTAATATACAAAAATAGACATCAAGACAAAGGATGCCACCAGAGAAAAAGGGACCATATAGTAATGGATGTTCAATGAATTTCAGTTCATTGAACATCCATAAGAACCATCTCGCCTGGGCTCCTAAAACAGGGGCAACCCACAGGGAAGTGGTGCCTTCAAGGATCACAGCATTTAGTTGGGAACTTTTGGTGTTTAGATATAAATCAAATTTGAAGTGTCTAATAACATGTTATAATGTTGTTTATTATTCTAAGTTGTAGCATAAAACACCACTGATTCCAAAACTATATGCCTTGCAGTACTTGTGGCAGCCCTTGTAAAAGTTAGTGTTGACCTTCACTAACTTTTACATTTGATATCTCCAGAATCCTTTGCAGTTAATTAGTAACTTTGGGTTATACATACAGTGTCATAATATTCTATAATGTTAAT
Source organism: Eptesicus fuscus (assembly GCF_027574615.1). Lineage (NCBI taxonomy): Eukaryota > Metazoa > Chordata > Mammalia > Chiroptera > Vespertilionidae > Eptesicus > Eptesicus fuscus. The sequence continues at coordinate 77,681,596 of NC_072474.1, read as the reverse complement.
ACTACTATGTAATCTATTTTTTCTTTTAATGAGGACATTACTTACTCCCTAAGTATATAAATTCAAAGTGCTCTGAGTAAAAAAAAAAAAATGTTTTGTAATATGATCTAGGTGGTCCAACAATTCTATGACTCCCTGTTTTCTCTTTCTTTGGTGAGACTTTAGTAGCAATACTAGAGTGATGTTCTAATTAAAGCTTATATTTATTCTCTTAGTTTGCCTATACTATAAAAACAATTTTGCTATTTTCTCTAGCTTTTTATCACTACTGCAATAATTGTACCCAAAGAAGCAAGCATAATATTTTTATTGATCTATGTAATTAGTACTGAAATCACATTATAGAAAATCTTTGAAAGTTAAGATATATCCTGCATAAAGAGCTATTTTTGTTTATTTCTATTTTAAGTAACTTAGCTTTGTGATCACTATGATATTTCCTGACAGGATACCAAATATAAAAATGACATAAATAATTTACTACTCATTTTGGACAAGATGAAAATAGTTACAGTGACTATAAATTATTTTCAAAAACATTTCACAATAATGAGAGTACTAAATTATATTACAGACTAGAGGCCCGATGCACAAAATTCATGCAAGAGTAGGCCTTCCTTCCCCCAGCTGCCGGCACCAGCTTCCCTCCAGCACCTAGGACCTGGGCTTCCCTCGGTGGCCTGGGCTTCCCTTTTTGGGATGATCGTGGAGCCCCCAGATTGATTGCCCCACCAGCCGGTGGCATGGCCCTCCCTCTACGGGGCAATCATGGGGTGATAGCCGGGCCCTCAATCAATTGCATCACATCTGCCTTGGCTGGCCTGGCACCAGTAGGTGTCATAGCCTGGTCCCAGATAGTTGTCTGGATGGTCTTCTGTAAGGTCATCAGGTCTAATTAGCATATTATGCTTTTATTATTATAGATTCTTGTCTACAATGTTTGAGTAACAGTGACAATTGCCATTTTGTGTTTTTCTTTAGTTTTTTAAAAGAACCACAGCATGTTTAACATATATCCCCTAAGCGTTTTAAAAAGCAATAACGGCCTTCCAAAGAAATGCCAGGGGTTTATTAGGGAGGCTTGTAGAGAGTGTAAAGGTCTTTGGATCATTATCACAGATGCCAGTCCACGTTGGATCAACATGTAAATGAGACAGTAAATCTCTGTGGGATGTGCAGTGCACTGATGCCCATCACAAGCTAAGACATTAGAGAATTATAAATAGAAGCTGATGAGCCTCACATATTACTGGAAGTAATTTCAAGGCCTTTGCAAAATAAGCTAAAATTTCATTCAAGGAAGTTATCAGGCAGCAGAGCGTAGTTAAAACCCATTGGCCTGCTCAATCATAGCAACAGTAATAGGCTCTGTAATTTACTGCAAGAAGGATTTGTCATAGTTTAAATGTTTTTAGATAGTTTCAAAGGGTCTAATGAAAATAAAATTTCATCTTGTATAAATTATCCCTTCCATATATTTTCCTAATTCCTCAGTGTAATTTTAGGGGTCAAGTCACCAATTTAGGAGGTTTACATATAGTAAGAAGTGGCTAAAGAAAGTGCCTTTTTACATAGGGTCATTTCTACATGTAAATGGGAATCCTTGAAAAATTTTTTAAATTAGTGAAAATATTGGGGAGTAGTGATTAGATTAGGTCAAATCTATCAAAAAAGCTATTTGATTAAATGGCTGTCTTACAAATAATCTTTTATGATAACACTAGAGGCCCAGTGCACGAAATTCGTGCACTAGCTGGGGGGGTCCCTCAGTCCTGCCTGCCCCCTCTTACAGTCTGGGAGCCCTCAGGGATGTTCTACTGATGGCTTAGGGGAGTGGGGAGCAGGCTTAAGCTGCAATCTGGCCTCCCTCTTCAGGAGGTGACCAACGGGCTGATGGGGATGGTGCGGGCAGTGAGTGGCCAGCCCTGCCCCCAATTGCGCCACGGCCACTGGTGGCCTCCTTCTGTGGGAGGCCTATCTGGGGATGGTGCTGGGCAGCCCTGCCCCAAATCATCCTGCCACTGCTGCCGCCCGTGGCCTCCCTTTGTGGGAGGCAACCAGGTGGGTGATCAGGGGATGGTGCCATCCCCCAGCACCCCGCCACTGCTGGTTGCTGCTGCCCCCCCCACCCCCCATCCCTCTGCCCACTGGCATGCACCTTGGCTGGCTGGCGACACCTGCTCGCCGGCCCCACCCCCCACTGACTGGTTGTTCCAGCATTCAGTCAATTTGCATATTACACTTTTATTATATAAGACTACTTTACTTGGAGGGAGATTTATCCACCGAAATGAGCTCTAGAAGGAGTGTTTTTCAAGGTGTGGTCCTACATTTTAACAGGCAACCCAGATGAGTGTTATGCATTGTATTATTTGAGAGGATCTCTTTTGAAGTGTGACACTTCAGTAAAGAGACATTGGCTCATTAAAATTATGCCTCTGGCATGACCACATTCAGTATCTAATTTTTATTGTTAAAAATTGAGCACCCAATATTTCTTTATCACTCTATATAGGCTCATAATGTTTGCACATCTTGAAAGTCCCCATACTCACAGAGCATTGAATGACTTCCATAAGTATTTTTAAGGGATCATGTAGGAAAGTTAATTTAGGTGACAGAAATGGGTAGTAAATAGATAATATCCTAGATTAGGAGAAAAGATGACACATTAGCCTTACATGGTGGTGGCTGAAGGCAGAAAAACAAACGTTGCAGCAAAGAAAGAGCACTATGTCTGTCTTCTGTCCTAATTGTTTGGCTATTGCTGAACTAAGCAAGCTCCCTTACACTGTTTCTTTTCTTTGATATCTTCTCCCAATTATTAGAATCACCCATTCAACGAAGTTGCCCAAACTGGAAAACCTTGGGCTAATACCATTTGCTTTGTTTACTTTCATCCCTGTGTAATCAGCCAAATAGTTCTGTCAGGTTTCCTCATAAATATGTCTCTGATCCACTGCCTCTGTCTAGTCCTAGTTTCCAACATCAGTCTCTCTTTTTCTTGGGCCCAAAAACACTGCAGCTGTTTAAATTGTTCCTTCCCACAGCCACCAGAATGGTTCACTTAAAATGAATGCAAGGCCAGAATGCTTCCATGCTTGACATTCTTCACTTTTCCTCCTTCTGCGGAATAAAATCTAAGCTCCCTGCTATGGTATATTAGACCCTCGGTGTTCTGTCCTCTGGCTACTTCTCAGGCAGCCGCTGAAGTCAGGCCTGACTGGCGCTGTGGGCAGCTGGAACCCGGGCCTGACTTCTGCCCCAGGCCCCCCTGCACCCTTACCTGTGTCCGCTTTGGGGCTGCCCAAGCCAGCACAGCAGCATGGCAGCTCAGGCAAGCCCCCCTGTCTCTGTCTCCATCTCTGCTCTGGGCCTCACCTATGCAAGCAGCCTCCTTCTGACTGGTCGTGACTGTTACGGTGTCTTGGCCTAATTTATATATTACCTCTTTATCCTGTATAATATGCAAATTGACTGTCACTCCAACACACAAGATGGCCACCCCCATGTGGACACAAGATGGCTGCCACAAGATGGCCAGCAGGGGAGGGCAGTTGTGGGCAATCAGGCCAGGAAGGAAGGGCAGTTGGGTGGCACTAGGCCTTCAGGGGAGGAAAGTTGGGGGGGGGACCCAGGCCTACAGGAAAGGGCAGTTGTGGGAGACCAGGCCTGTAGGGGAGGGCAGTTAGGGGTGACCAGGCCTGCAAGGGAGGGCAGTTAGGAGTGACCGGGCCAGCAGGGGAGGGCAGTTGGGAGCAATCAGGCCTGCAGGGGAGGATAGTTAGGGGTGACCAGGCTGGCAGGGAAGGGCAGATAGGGGTGATCAGGCTGGCAGGGAAGGGTAGTTAAGGGCAATCGGTCCGGCAGGGGAGCAGTTAGGTGTCAATCAGGATGGCAGGGGAGTGGTTCGGGCGTGATCAGGCTGGCAGGCAGAAGCAGTTAGGGGCAATCAGGCAGGCAGGCAGGTGAGCAGTTGGGAGTCAGCAGTCCTGGATTGTGAGAGGGATGTCCCAGATTGGAGAGGGGGTCGGCTGGGCTGAGGGACACACACACACACACACCATGCACGAATTTCGTGCACCGGGCCTCTAGTGTGTATTATTATATATATTATAATAGAAAAACATATTACAGACAGAAACATTTACTTTATAAGTAGAAGTATGTCATGATCAGGATTCCTAATGCTGAAAATGACAAAACTCAACTTCAGCTGATGTTAACTGGAAGGAGATTTGCCAAAGCCAGTTCCAGCATGTCATAATTGCAAGAGTTTCATCAAAAGGTTGATGGAACTTGGGGACTCATCAAGGGCTGAGTCACATATGTTATCAACTGTTGGAATAGCTAAAGGCATTTCCCCAAACCTGAATAGGATGATTGTTTGCTGCCAGACAGTTCAGGGCATCTTAAGCTACATGTTATTGCCTCCTACTGGCCAAACACCTGAACAGCCATAGGCTATTCCCCATTCTGACAATGCTTCTGTAGGAAACCCTACCCTTTGAAGTGTATATCTTCACCTTGCCTTAGGACAAATTGTGTTAATAAAAAGCAAGGGTCCTGAGACAAGGAGAACTTGGCTTCTTCAGCCAGGCTCCTCTGACCCCCAATGCCTTTCAAAATTATCTCTCATCTTTGGACTCCTACTTAATCTACGCACAGCCTTTCTCCAGATTGCTGAACCCTTCTTAATGCTGGAACAAGAACCCCGGCAGAGATTTATTTGAAATATAATGGAAATAATTGGTATAATAAATAAAAATATCCCTAAATTAAGTTTTCCTCCTTAATTAGCAAATTCATTTTATTTAGCACTAGTCATAAGCAGTGACATATTTTTTTCTAAGTGTGATTTGTTTACTTATTGTTTTAAGGTGAAACTCCAATGTTTTATGTTATTTTATATTACCAGTTATAAGTTAACTAATTTTGTACATTTCTATGTGAATATAACAGAGGATTTGTAGCTATCTTTAAAATGATGCATTCTCCTCATGCCAAGAGCTATGCATTGTAGGACAGCTTAGTAAGAGAAACAGAAATCTACACTCATCATTTTTAATAATCTAACAAAAAATAAGAAAAGTTGAATGAAATTTTAGCTAATTGAACAGAACAAGAAAACAACGTCCATAGAGGAAAGGAAGATATATTCTGGCAATTTTGCATTTAGCTTATCATTGATAACTACTCTTTTGTTGTTGTTGCACTCTTTGATAGGGGAAATTATATGGCATTTAATTTTCTCAGTTTTTCTAGTAAAAGTAAGAGTTTAAGGCTTATGTTCATTCTTGTTCTAAATCAATAGCCACCATTGATTTGGCTTTGCTTTTCACTCAAAATTCATTTGATTCAATGTTGATCTAGAGTAACCTGCCTTGGAAAAGCATTTTTCATTCTGATTCTATTGCGGGTGGAAATAGGATTCTTCCATGAAGTAGTGAGGAAAGCATTTGGGGCCTCATGCATGGTAGGATGTGAGCAATAGTGGCAAAATTTATTGGAGCAAGGCTTGCCCCCAGGTGCCCCATGTCCCATCCACCACCAGGTGGCTCAGCTCTGTCTCCCCGCGGAAGAAATCTAGGGCCTGGTGAGCACACCAGGAGGGTCAGGATCCAGAACAGAAATGCCACAACCCTGGGCTCTGATGGTGCAGCCTACTCTTTGAAACCTGCAGCCAGCAGCACTCTATCTGGCCATGCCCCGAATCAGCTTGCATGCTGCTTAGGGGAGAGATTTCAGGAACAAATATAGGAAGGCCTCAGGGCTTTGCTAAGCTTTGATTATATTACTTTGGGCTTGGAAGAGGGCAGGCTTTCTTTCAAACTAACCAATCTTCTTCCTAAACTTTCCAGGGCTTTGCTAGGCCCAACTCCTGTCCAATCCCTTTCCTGGACTCTTTGGGTTTCCATGCCCTTATCATACCCATTCTTTACCATATTTTCCCTGGCTAGACTCCCCATATAGGTTCTTTCTCATTTATTTTTTTCTTTCTCTTTTCTCTTCTTGAAAGCCTAGAAAACATCTCTCCATCTTGATTAATAAATGTACTTGATTTAGTATTTTAGTATTTATTAGTTATTTCTCTATTCTAAAGAACATTTTTATTTAGGTTAACCACAACTAAATTAAATTTATATTCTAAAGACATACACACACCTTTTTTGTATGTATGAAGATCTCTATTAAAAAAGAATTATTTGAGACAAAGATAATATGGGTAAAAACTGATATACAAGGATAATTAATTTTCAATACAGGAAAATAATTTGTGATGTCATCTATCTATCTATCTATCTATCTATCTATCTATCTATCTATGCCAAGCAACTGGAATGATGGAATGACTGGAATGACCAGTCGCTATGACACGCACTGCGGTGGCCAACCAGCCCGATAAGGGTCCAATCCCCCTTCCCCGCAACCTCTTGTGACCCCTCCCCCAGCTGGCCCAGCCCTTGATTGGCCCCCATCCCGATTGGAGGCAGGGCTGGTCAGGGGGAGGGGCCACAGGTAGTTGGCAGGCCCAGCTCCTAATCACCCTTTCCAACAGGGGTGGGGCCAGCCAACCTCCCATGTCCCCTGCCTCCATTGGCACAACCCCGATCAGCACCTATCAGGGCAGGCCAGCTGGACCCCACCTGTGCACAAGTTCATGCACCAGGCCTCTAGTTAATATATAAAGGAGGATTTCTTCGTGTAAGGTGATATCATGATCTCAATGATAAACAAAACTCCAATGTTTCTAACCAATCATTTGGAATTTTTGAACAAATTAATAAAGTAAAAATTTAGACCTCTGAATTTTCTGGATTTTCTTGTCAAAGAATGTAAGTATCTATAAATATAAACAGGGAATATGCTAATTAGCCAGGCGTCATGACCACTCAGGAGGAGCTGCGTGCGCAGATGGGCAGGAGAGGACTGTGTGCTGTCCCCAGCACCAGCGACTGCAGGGAAGCTGAGGCTCGGGGCAGGCCAGAGGGGAGACACGACACATGGAGAGGCTGGGGTTGGGGGCGGGCCGGAGAGGAGACACAACACACAGGAAGACCTGCCCCCACCCCAGACGACACAATGCAGCGGCCGGCGCTACTCGGGTCAGGCACAGGACCTGGCCCCCTGTGGGGTGCCTCCTCACATGGCAGGAGGCAGGACGCCTCCTCTCACGATTTCAGTCATGTGCTGGGCCTCTAGTATAATATAACTGCATGCCTTTTATTTATTTAGTGTTCCCTATGCTAAGGAAATATTATTCCTTAAATAAAGCATGTTATTCTCTGTGAAACATAACAAGAATGTAGAAGACATGTCTTCCATTCAAATTAAGAATATATTAAATATCATTGGATAATTCAGTAATCTGAAAGTGTAGATGTTATTAATTCAATTCACTTAAAAGAAAATACAGTTTTATTTTAGAGGAAAGTGCTACTAGATTATTGTTTCTTAAAAGCTATGTCCCAAAACTTTTCTTAAATTATCTGCAGGTAAAACAAATATTTCACATAACCAGTCCCAGAGAATCATATTCTGTAGAGTACTAAAAATGCTCAAAATATCAATAAATAATTTTATATAATCATTGACCAAAATGTCTTCATTGAAGCCTAGCTATTTATAAAGCTGCTAGAAAAAAATTACAGAGACAATTACAGAAACTTATTTAAATTTATTTTCTAAGGTTTACTCTTAAAAATTTTGATAAGTTATCTAGAAGTGTTATGTAATATGTATTAATTTAGGCTAATTTATATTTTATATGTATATATACAAATTAATAAAATATGTAGCTAAGAAGTAGCTAAGAGTTATTCCACTTGAAATTCATATTGAAATTATTTAAAGCTCTTTCTAATTAAGAATGACTTTTTGTTGCAAATGACTACTATTTAATTACAATCTATATTTATCATCAAAAGAAATTGGCATATCTCTACAATCTGCTTATGCAATTTGGCAAAATCCCTTTAAAAAATCGCAGAAATCCTGAACACTCACAAGAGGGCAGTGGTGTAACATTAATGTTAATAATACTTTCATTCATAAAACAAAACAAAACCCTTGAGTTTCTAAATAGTGAAAATACCTTAATATTTTAACCATGGAGTTAGACCTAAATATAGAAAATTATCAGAGAAATAGAAAAATTTGATATGAATATAATATATTAAGCCTCTGAAAGGCAACCTAAATGTCTTGTATTGATTTACTTTCATCTGATTTGCATTTTTTTCATGAAGAGGTAATACAAAAGAGAACTTGTTATCCTTTCTTCTGTAAAGCCAGCTGGTTTAAAGAGAATTAATTTTTGAATCTATTTTTTGCAATTTATTTTTTACAATCCCAACAGCTATAATAAATTCTACATGAAAGAAAAGCATAAAAATTATATATACTTTGTTTTTAATTTTTATAGAATGCAGAAGTAAGTGAAATCACACAGTGCAGTTATTGGGGGCAGAACCACATAAAAATAGTGGCTTTTTATACCCCAATATATTTAATTTAAAAAAAATAGTGGCTTCCTCAATTTAGACATGTTACTTAAATTCTCTAGGCCTTTGTTTCCAAAGCCATAGTATGAAAGAAATAGGAACTACCCTTCAGGAAAACCTGGAGAAACAAATGGCACATAGCAGTTAGAATTGTCATTGCTATTAACACTTGATGTGAGTTTACAGAGTACACACAAATGGAAGCATTTTCCATCAGTCTCAAAACTTTTCAGCAAAGATTATTATATTCCTTGATGGTTTTGTGGCCAAATTCACTGCCTTGTCCTCCTGGGACAACCCTGTGTTTGTGTGATTACCCTTTCTCCAACCTATTCCTCCATCCTATCTGAGTTATTGGTCTAGTGATGTAGGTTCCTATGTGTTGTTATCACAATTCTCAGATTGGCTTTTGATCAATTTTTTACTGATTTTTTTTTCCACTTATCTTTTCATTTCTGTTGACTCTTGTTATTCTGAGAACATTGCTGACTTCCTTTCTGCTTTTTCATTATTTTCCATTAATCCTACAGGTTTTGGAAAAAAGAAATAGGCCTCTTTTTTGTTTGTTAATTGTCCTAACTCATATATATATATATATATATATATATATAGATATATATATATATGCAGTGTTGAGAAATATTAAGGAAATAATTTTGTGTACTCTTGACCTATTAAACACATGCATGTAAAATATAGAATGTATTATGTAATGCTGAGCTTAGAGGTATATTTTTCTATCTGGTTGTTGGATAGGACCCCAAATATTGTTTAATACCACTTATTGAAATATGACCTACATACAAAAATTACACATATAAAATGATTCAGCTCAAGGAATTATCAGAAAATGAGTACACATGTATAACCATTGCCAACATCAAGAAATGAGAAATTGCTCCACAATATGCTTTATCTAATTTTTATACCTTTCCTCCTCCTCCTCAAAAATAATCATTACCTATTTCTACAGCTATATATTACTTTTGCCTTTTTTTTGGAACTTTGTAAAAATGGAATCATACACTTGCTTAAGCTTTTACATCTGGTTAGTTTTAGTCAACATTCTGTTCATCTGATTCATCTAGAGTTTGTATCTATATAGTTCATCCTGTTACATTGATGTATACATGACAGTGAAAGACCAAAAAATATGTATTCTTTCTATAGAAATTGAGTATTGTTGTTTTAATTCTACCTTCTTTACCCTCATCTCTCATCCCCCTTCCCCTCTGGTAACCATCATATTGTTGTCTATATTTTAAAGTCTGTTTGTTTTATTTGTTTGTTGCTTTTTGTTTTATATCCTGAACAAGAGTAAAAGTATTTGTTTTTGTCCTTTTCCCTCCGGCTTATTTCACTTAGCATGATACTCTCAAGATCCATCTGTGTTGCCCCAAATGGCAACGTTCCATCATTTTATGGCTAAGTAATATTCCATTGTACATATGTACCACATTTTTTTAATCCAGTGATTAGACAAGGAAAATTAAGATTGTCTCAAGTTTGGGATGTTATTGACAATGCTGATTATATTTTAATTTTAGACATACTGATGAGTACATAATCTCATTTCAGTATGAGTATTTTAGAATATTTTTATAAAATTTTTCAAATGTTCAGAAAATTGGAACTATGCAGTTAACTCGCATAGTTATCACATAGATTCTACAATTAATATTTCATAGTCATTTTCTTCAAAACATATCTATCACCAATAAATTCCTATAGCCATCCATAAGCCAACCTTAAAATTTTAATGTGATTCAAAGTAAGTTACAGACATCATCATGAAATCCCTAAACACTTTGGCAAGCCTATCATAAACTAGAACTTGCTAATTGTTTATGTTCTTTTTTGGAGAGAAAAGTAATTTTTTTTTTTAATTTACCACATCTCCTACCCAATGAAAACAGCAAAATTCCCCAAAGTGCAGATACGAATTGTGCCCTCACTTTATCATTATAAAGTAACCACTTTACCCATGGTAGCCTTTTTTTTTGCTAAAATCTACTTTATTTGATATTACACCTTAAGTTTATCATTCAATGAGTTTTGACCAATGCAGGTGTAAGTCAAAATTCTATAAAGATATAGAAGATCACAATTATTTTCTAATAAACAATGACCTATTCATGTTATATATTTCCGTTTGAATGATATTTTATAGTTCATATATTTAAAGTAATATTATCATTTCATATATATTTCTGAATTTGTAAAATTATTCATAATATTTTTTCTCATCCTTTTCATATTTGTAAAATGTATAGTAATGACACCACTCTCATTTCTGACATTGGCAATTTGCATCTTTTTTTTTTTCTCCCTTCTCAGTCCTGCTAGAGGTTTATAGATTTTATTGATCTTCTCAAATTACAGGCTTTATTTTCCAAATTTATACTTTCATTATTTTTGTTCTCTACCTTTATTGATTGCCACTCTTTTAATATTTCCTGCGTTTTTCAAGTGACTTCAGCTTTGCTTTGCTTTTCCCTTTTCTTATGGTAGAAATTGAGGTTGTTTGTTTGAGACCTTTCTTCCTTTCTAATATAAGCATTCAGTGCTATAAATCCTCCCTAAACACTGTGTTAGTGATTTCCCATGAATTTTGGAATGTTACGATTTCATTTCCATTGAGTTCAGGTACTTTCTAACTTTCTTTTTAAATTTCTTCTTAGATACATAGTACCCATAGGCTGACTGTATCTCGCCCCCCTTCCCCGACCCTGCTCAATTTATTTGTTGAAACCCTAACTCCCCAGAACCTCAGAATGTAGTGACTACATTTGGAGATGGAGACTTTAAAGAGATTTACAGTAAAATGAGATCATATGTGTGGGCCCTATTACAACCTGTCAGGTGTCCTCATAAGAAAAGAAAATGTGTACCCACAAAGCAACACCAGGAATATGTGTGCACAGAGCAAAGGCATGTGAGAACACAGTGAATAGAAGGCCATCAGCAAACCATGAAGAAGCCAAACCTGCTGACACCTTGATCTTGCATTTCTAGCCTCAAGAATGGAAAACATTCATTTCTGTTCTTTAAGCTATTCAGTTTCTGGTGTTTTTGTTATGGGAACTCTTGCCAGCTAATACACATAGGTAACTTGGAAGTGTGTTGTGTAATTTCCTAATATTTGGGAAGTTTGCAGTGATCATTCTGTTATTTATTTTTCACTTAAGCCCATTGTGGTCAAAGAACATATTTTGTGTGACTTGAGTCCTTTTAGGACTTAGCAGTTTCATTGTCCAGTGTGGAGTAGAACAGATTATATATTTATGTGTTTTATGTGAAGTATTTTATAAATTTCAATTCAGTCAAGTGGTTGATAGTATTGCTCAGTCTCCTATATAAATGCTAAATTTCTATCTACTTGTTTTTTTATTGTTGAGACAGAAATGTTAAAATCTTTGAATATAACTATGAATTTGTCTTTGTCTTCATACAGCTTTTTCAGTTTATTGTTCATATATTCTAAAACTCTGTTACAGATCTAATCTAATAATAGACAAATATGCAAATTGACCACACCTTTGCTACACCTAAGCCACGCCCACCAGTCAAGCCACGCCCGCCAGCCAATCAGGACGAGTATGCAAATTACCCCAACAAAGATGGCGGATAATTTGCATATCAAGACAGCGTCGAAAGAAGCCAAGAGCTGCAGAAGGGAGTAAAGCTTCTAAGAAGCAAGCAAGCCGGGGGGCTGGGGAGGAGGGGAGGAGAAGGGAGGAGCGAAGTCAGGGCGGGGGGCAAAGGGAAACACAGGCGGGCTGGCGGAGAAGGCGGGGTGGGGCCGGGGGCGAAGGGAAACGCAGGCGGGCTGACGGAGAAGGCGGGGCGGGCGACAAGGGAGGAACGGAGGTGGGGTAGAGTGCAGCAGGAAATTCTATTGCAGGATTTTTCCTGCAACGGGAACGCTAGTATACTAATAAAGTCTTTTAGGATTATTATGTTCTCCTGATAAATTGCCTCCATTCATGGATTTATTATAGGCAATTAACCTTGTATATAAAACAGTTTATTAAATACAGCTATTACTTTTGGATCTGAGGCTGGGTGCAAAGTCAGCAGGGCAAATAGCAGAGAGAAAAAAAAAAAAGATGAAAGTAAAGTGAGGGAGAGCCAGACCCAGCTGGAACCTGCATCAAACTCTCACACTTCCAAGCCCCAGCTTTGATATTGTGGTGATCTGCAGGAAAAGCTGGAGCCCACTGTCACACAACTGGCCCAGGAAATGAAGGAGCTGAAGAAGGAGATTTGGCAGCAGCCGGAGAAACATCGGGCTGGCTGCTGCCTCGCACCCACCAGGCGAGCCCCAGGTCAGCGACCCCTGTGAGCAGCACTGCCCTGAGTGCCCTGAATGGACCTTCTGAGCATGGAAAGACTATGGCTGCTGCTTCATGTTTTCCTTCCAGCCTCGTGTGAAATATCGCTTGTGACACAAGCTACCCTGACCTTTTTTGGGGAAGAGAATTCTCAGAATGTTGTGGTTTGCTACACTGCCACAGTACAAATTCACCATATCTCCTACCCCAGGAAAACAGCAAAATTCCCTCAAGTCCAAAGTGCTGATAATGCGCCGTCATTTTATCATTATAAAGTAACCACTTTACCCACGGTAGCGTTATTTTTGCTAAAATCTACCTCATCTGATATTACTCTAGTCTCTAGTTTCCTTTAGTTTGATGTTACCATAGTACATCATTTTTCCCCACTTATGACATTGATAGCTTTATTATTTAAAAAGTTTTTCCTATAGCTGCATATAGCTGAAGCTTGCTTTTTAAATCTAATCTGAAAATCTCTGCCTCTTCATTATGTTTATATTACATACATTAAATGTGATAGTTGATAATATGTTTAAAATAGAAAAGCCATTATTCATTTTCTATTTTTCCAAATATTGTTTCCTTTTCTCTGACTTATTTTGAAAGGATTTAATTCATTTTGCTCCTGCCTGTCAGGGATCGCTGTTCTCATTCCCTTTTGTCCAGTGCTGGGAAAATGGTTATTTCATAAATTTTGTCTGTTTTTTTATTTATTTCAGTTGCGGTATATGTTTAGTCCCCATTATTTTATCTTGTCGAGAAGTGGATGTCTACCTAGACAATGACTTAAAGCAGCCATTATGAATATATTCAATAATTCAAATTGATCAATGACTATTATAAAAGAAGAGATAGAAATCATAAGCTGAGAAATGAAAACTCTATAAAATAACCAAATGAAAATGTAAACTTAAAAATCCTATATCAAAAAATTTAAAAGTTAACTAGGAGGGCTTTAAGCAGATTGGAGAAGACTAAAGAAAGAATCAGTTAAGTTGATCACAGATCAATAGACATTATCCAAGCTGAAGAAGAGAGGGAAAAACCTGTTTGAAAACAAAATACAAATCCTGAGAGAGGATATCTAATAGGACTAAAATAAATGTAATTGGAGTCTCAGAAGAAAATTAATGTGTGGCCTACCTTTCATTATCATGTTTGTTAGAAGAAAAAGAGAGTGTGCTGCTTTGTCTAGCGTTCGATATATGCTTTGCTGGCTTGTGATTGGTTCTTTCAAATAATTCTGCCTTAGTAACATTCTTGGGATTGGTTATACTAGTACACCTCACTGCCTTGTGATTGGTTATCTGCAAGTTGCCTGTATTAGCAACATCCATGCATTTTAAAGCTCATGTCTCCCCTGCTCAGCCTTGTTTCCCTGCCCAGGTGGCTCTTAGCAACTCCCATCTAGTTGGGTTCAGTTCTAGGTCCTTTGGTTTGTCTCTGTGGTGCAGTCAGAAAGCCACATCCTGCCTGTGTCTACAATGCTGCCCCCAAACCCCAACCCCCAACCCCCAACCCCAGTTTTGTCCCTGACTGCCTAGCTCGCTTCTATTTCCTCAGTATGTTCTTTTCACATGCACTTATATGTTTTTCATCTTTGAGTTTCTTATTTTTATTTTATTTGATATGTTGTCTTTAAATTAAATGCAATACCATAATTGTTGCCACAATTGTTCCTGCAATCTTATAATTTATATTTCATTTTGGGAGCAATAATAAAGAGTTTTGTGAAATTGTGAGAAAATGGCAAATTCTATTTACATATTTGATATTCAATCCAATTTTCATTTTCGTATTTCCATATAGTGCTCTCATGGTGCAGAGATATTTCTATCTAAAGTGGTATCAAAATATTAAATCTAGATAATATTCTTTGAGACTGAACAAACTGGCTATTACATCTTCTTTAGGTATTTGCTCATGTTAACATATAAATTCAGAGCCTTAATAATTGTTAATGTATGTTTAACAATTGATGAACTAATATGAAAGCCTATGATTCTTATTTCTTTCCATTCAGAAATTTTGAACTACTAATTTGGTAAAGGAAAAGTTGGATTTTTTCTGGAAAATCCCAGAGTGGCTCTGAAGATGGTCTTGTACATATTTTCACTTGCTTACATTAAACCTATCACACTCTCCTTCAACATGTTTCCTCTGTGCCACTAACAAGATGGAAACTTGGCATTAATATATAATGAAAATTTTAAATTATAATAATAGCTAGTATTAAGAAAATACGTGCTATGTGCCTGGTACAGGGTCTAAGCACTTAGCATGTATTAATTTGCTTAATTCTCTCAGGAATCCCATTTGGATAGCAGTAGTATTATCAGATTATCAATTTTACTTAAGAGATGAGGAAATGGAGACAAGCAGAGCTAACATAATTTCCCCAAGGTCACACAATTTCAAAATGACAGAGGAATGACTCAAAACCAGATGGTCTGTTTTATACTAGCGCTTTAAAGTTGAAAAGTATATTAATGGAGAAACAAAATCCTGATATTATATTGAAATTTGATTGATAACATGGCATATTGGAAGTTGGCAGTAACTTTATTGTTACTTTTATATTCTGCTGAAATATTGAACATGTGTGGATAAGACTTACCATGGGGGGGGGGGGCGAGTTTCTATTGTATATTTTTACTGTATGCCTACAATTTCTAGAGAGAACATCTTAATTGAGAATTGGTTTTAAAGCCTGACCAGTGTGGCTCAGTGGTTGAGCATCGACCTATGAACCAGGAGATCACAGTTCAATTCCTAGTCAGGGCACATGCCCAGATTGCAGGCTCAATCTCCAGTAGGGGGCATGCAGGAGGCAGCTAATCAATGATTCTCTCTCATCCTTGATGTTTCTATCTCTTCCTCTCTCTCTTCCTCTCTAAACTCAATAAAAATATTTTTAAAAAGAGAATTGGCTTTAATAGATGTACATTGATTATTCTGGTAAAAAAGAAAATAGCTATTGGAATCATATTTTTTTGCTGTATAATGCTATTCAGTTATGCCATATCAATTTTTAAGGAATATGTTTCTATGAAATTAAATTGCTGTATAATGCTATTCAGTTATGCCATATCAATTTTTAAGGAATATGTTTCTATGAAATTAAATACTCTAGTTCATAATTACACTAAAAATGGATAGTTTCAGATTTGTCCTCAAGTTACAAAAATAACTGGTTGAATAGTGTAAACAGGCTATTTGATATAATAATTTATAATGAAAAAACACATATATATCAAATTGTTTTTGTTCTTAAATTATTAAAATAGATATTATAGCTAGGGCTAGAGGTCCGGTGCATGAAATTCGTGCACTGGAGGTGTGGGTGTCCCTCAGCCCAGCCTGTACCCTCTCCAATCTGGGAACACTCGGGGGATGTCCAACTGTAGGTTTAGGCCTGATCCCTGTGGCAGGGAAGGGCAGTATTGCTATCTTCTTTACAAGATTATCCTGTGGAATTGGGCCTAAACTGGCAGTTGGACATCCCCCTCATAATCTGGGACTGCTGGCTCCCAACCGCTCGCCTGCCTGCCAGCTTGATCACCTCCTAACCGCTCGCCTGCCTGCCAGCCTGATCACCCCCTAACCACTCCCCTGCCAGCCTGATCGATACCTAACTGCTCTTCCGCCAGCCCAATCGCCCCAAACTGCCCTCCCCTGCAGTCCTGGTCACCCCTAACTGCCCTCCCCTGATGGCCTGGTTTCCCCCAACTGCCCTCCCGTGTAGGCCCAGTCGCCCCCAACTGCCCTCCCCGTTGGCCATCTTGTGGCAGCCAACTTGTGACCACATGGGCGCAGCCATCTTGTGACCACATATGGTGGCCATCTTGTGCGAGGGTGTGACAGTCAATTTGCATATTACCTCTTTATTATATAGGATTGTCGTCAAGCTTGATGACTGAGTTTAATATGTCTGTTTTTCAAGCTATACCAAATGTTCAATTTAGTGTTTTACCATAAATAACAAAATACCTAAAGATATATAATATTATTCATAAATATTGCTATCTTCTTTGCAACATTATCCTATATAATAAAAACATAGTATGCAAAATGTCCCCTCCACTGGGAGTTCATCTGGGAGTTGGACCAGTGGGCAGGGATGGCTGGACGAAGGGAGGAAGGCCCCAGACAGCTGCCAGCAGCCAGCAGCCAGCAGCCACTAGGGACCATACCAGTGCACAAATTTCATGCACTGGGCCTCCAGTATTTACATAAGACTGAGTCAAATACAAACAGGGACACAATTGACATTGACTGGAACGCAACACGGTAGTGAGGAAACAGCTCTGAACTTACAGTACATGAGACTTTGATTCCAATCATAGTTTTGTGAGTTCTCTCTGTGGATATGAGAAGCATCACTTAAATTCTGACCTTCTTCCTGTTAAATGAAAGACCTCAGATAAGTACTTTCTACAGTAACTTAAAAACTAAGCTATTATGATTCAGTATTCTGCATTTCTACAGGGTTATTTGCCCATATTTGGTTTTTAGAGGTAAAAAATGAATTTTCTTATGCCCCATACTAAAACCAGAGCAACCATTGTTTATTTCTAAGTAAAATTTTAAACTCAAAGTGAATTGCCAATTAATGTCTAAAGCAAAAGCATCATCTTCTCATTTAATTGAAATCCCACCATGAATTATCCTATCTATAATTTGTGTTGCCGTTATCACAGTCTCTATTATATAAAACATGAGAATTCATCTCAAATTTTTTTTTGAGTTACCAACTCCTGTCAGTTCTTTATTCCATACCAATTATTACATTTTTCCCTGCCATTTCTTTCTGTCAGCTCCCATATCTGCTCATGCTTCAAGATACTGTATTATGTTCCATTGATTCTATCTTTATTTATCTACCCAACTACTTTGTAAAATCTGCCCAGCTAAATAAAATATTTGAAATTTTAATTATTTTCATAAAATCCAAGATCTGACATTTTCATTTTCCCTTCCTCAGATTCCCTTCTTTAGATATCTTACAACATTGGATAAAACACAGAAAATGTTAATTTTTATTTTTAATATATATTAAAGAAATATATATGTTTAAAATATTCTACAAGTAAAATATTACAGGGAAAGATACAAGATGGCAGCGTAGGTAAACACCTAAACTGCAGCCTCGCACAACAATTTCAAAACTACAACTAAAAGACAAAACATCTATCACCCAGAACCACGGGAAAGCTGGCTGAGTGGAAGTTCTACAACTAGAAGGAAAGACAAAAGAGCATTCAGTGCAGAAGCGCTGAAAAGCTGAGGTACAGAGGTGCGTGCGATCCAGGCTGGCGGTGGGCGTTGCCTTTTACAACCCGAAGGGAGACAAGCTCCCGATTACTCTGAACTCCAGTTTCTGGGGAGACACAGGGGACCCAAACTTCTACAGGGAGAAGCTGGGCTATCTGCCATCGGGTCGGAAAGTGAGGGTGGCTTGTTTGCAGAGCTGCGTGCAGAAATAATTGTTTACTGCGCTGGGGCACGGGATGAGGGGACATGGTCAGGGACGTGGTCTGAGACGCAGAGACAGCTGACTAGCAGCCATCGCTGTTTGCCACGCCCTAGCCTAGTGATGCCCTGAGACCCCCGCCCTGCACAACCTACAAACCCACCCAAGCTCCAAGCAGCAGCTTTTGCATATGAATGGCCTGCCCTATCGCAGCTTAACCAAACAAACTGCAGCTGGGTCAGCTACAAAACCTCAAAACCCCAAGCAAAGAGGAGAAAACTGTAGTTCTCGCTGTAGCTCCTGCTGGGTGGCCTCAGACAGTAGCTGAACTGCACCCCATTGGAGATCCAGAAGACAGTGTACCTAGTGGTCAGTGTGAGACACCAGATTTCAACTTCTCACATCCATAAGTGACACATTCAAGAGGCAGACTCAGTGAGCACCATAGCTCCACTGAAACAAGTCCAGCACCATAAGCGTGTCTCCAGTGCAGCAGTTCTTCCAGTATAGACACAGTGGGTCCTCACAGCCAATTGGCCTGGAGGTCAATTCCTCCCAGTGTACCAATAGCAATCAAGGCTTAACTACACCAAGACTTTGCACTCAGCCCACAAACGGGTGTACCAAGAGTGTCCACCTTAGGTGATTGGGGAGGCTGAGCTACTGGCCCCTATAGATAACCTACCACACAAAGCCACTCCATCAACACAGGGAAGCAGCCAAAATGTGGAGACAAAGAAACATGTCACGAATGAAAGAAATGGAGGAAAGCAAACTACTGGACGACATAGAGTTCAAAACCACATTTATAAGTTTACTCAAGAATCTTCTAAAAACCGCTGAGAAACTTGATGAGACCTCCAAGGAGCTTAGAGAGACCTTCAAAGACCTTAATGAGAATGCCAAAAAAAAAAAAAAATGGAAAAGGACCAGTCAGAAATTAAGCATACACTGTCTGAAATAAAGAATATACAGAAACTCAACTGTAGATCAACATACCCCAAGAATCAAACCAAAGATCTGAAATATAAGGAAACAAAAAACACCCAACCAGAAAAACAAAAAGAAAAAAGAATTCAAAAATATGAAGATAGTGTAAGGATCCTCTGGGACAACTTTAAGTGTACCAACATCCGAATTTTTGGGGTGCTAGAAGATAAGAGAGAGCAAAATATTGAAAATCTATTAGAAGAAATAATGACAAAAAACTTTCCCTACCTGGTAAAAGAAATAGACTTACAAGTGCAGGAAGCGCAGAGAACCCTAAACAAGAGGAATCCAAAGAGGACCACACCAAGATTCATCATAATTAAAATGCCAAGGGCAGGAGAAACCAAGATGGCGGCATAGGTTAAACACCTAACCTACAGCCGGTCACAACAATTTCAAAAATACAACTAAAAGTCAAAACAGACATCATCCAGAACCACAGGAAAGCTGGCAGACCGAAATGCCCACAACTAGAAGGAAAGAGAAAACCACAAGGATAATCAGAGGAGCCGTAAAAGCCTGAGGTATGGAGACACAGGCGGAGACACGAGCACGCGCGCGTGCGGGGAGGACGGAGCCGGAGAGGAAGGGGCGGCTGACGGCCTGGCCGGCGTTCACTAGCAGGAAGGAGATAAAAGCTCCAGATTGCACTGAACACCAGCTCCGACTGCACTGAACCCCAGTTCCGGGCGAAACCCTGGGAAGCCAGGCACACACTGGGGGAATGAATCTGGGCTGTGGGGCTCAGGCACAGAGGAGCGGCAGAAGGCAGAGCTCCAGAGGCGCGCACGGGAAGGTGCACAGAGGACGGACTGTTGCCTGTGCCGCTGAAGCGCCAGACTGCGCTGAGACCCAGTTCCAACTAGACTGAAACCCAGTTCCAGGCGAGAATCTGAGAACCCAGATTCATTAGGGGAGAGACTAGACTGTTTGGCAGCGGGCGAAACTCCAGGGCGCGTTTCTCTCAGAGGTGTTTGCAAGGAGTACAGAGGGACACAGACACAGGAACCTCATAGGGCGGGGCTGACAGGAAGCCAAGGTTGTAGGCTCCACCCTGTAGCTCCGCCCCATCCAAGCTGAGCAGAGGCTTTTCCCTGCTGAGTGCCTCAGGCAGTAGCTGACCTACACTACATTGGAGACCCAGAAAGGAGGGCATCTAGTGGTCGGTGTGAGATGACACCAGATTTCAACCACGCGCACAAGGGTCACATTCAGGAGGCAGACTCAGTGAGCGCCAAAGCATTGCTGCATCAAGACCCGGCCCATAAACATGTCTCCTGCACAGCAACTCTTCCTATATAGACAAAGAGGGTCCTCACGGCCAATTGGCCTGGAGGACACTTCCTCCCAGTGACACCAACAACAATCAAGACTTAACTCTACAAAGGAGGACCAAGATGGAGGCATAGGGCGGAAGCCTGATCGTTGCCTACCACAACAATTTTGAGACTACGACGGGAGAGCAGAGCAGACACCATCCAGAACCACCAGAGGGCTGGCTGAGCAGATGCTCTACAACTAGAATAAAAGAGAGGGGTACGTGGGATGATGCTGACGCCGGTGACCCAAAGTCCACACTTTAAGAACTGCGGCTCAGGTGACACAATGGCGGCCTGGAACGTGCTCGGCGCAGTTCCCCCGGCGGTCTCCGGCTGAGGGGACGGCTCCACTCGCTGCCGAGCACGGACAGACGAGCCCCTGGGAGACATGGGGTGGGAGACTCCGTGCTTGCTGACCTCCGAGTCCTTCAAGAATCTCAATGCCCCGGAAGCGGCCAGGTGCGCACGCTCGGCGACCGGCCACTGCTGCAGACCCAAGGGCCGACGCAGCGACACCGGACCAGCCCGCTGCCGCGCACCGGGCACACCGGAGCTTCGCCGAGCCCGCCGCCCAACGAGTTCTGCGGCAGCCACCCTGGAGCTCTGAGAAAATGACCGAAGGAATTGGTGAGAGGGAAATGACCAACAGGAATTGGGATCAAGAAGACGAAACCCCGCTGAGACCCAGGTCCAGGCGAGGCTGCGAGCCTCTGGGCTCAGGTGTGGTCATACGCCCTTGGGTCTAGGTGAGGCCTCACACCCCGGGGTCTGGGTGAGGCCACTCTCCCCTGGGTCCAGGAGAAGCAGGATTCCGGGTTCAGGTGAGGCCATGCGCCCCTGGGTCCGGATGAAGCTGAATCCTGGGTCCGGGTGAGGCCGTGTGCCCCTGGATCCGGGTAAGGCTGGGTCCCAGGTCCGGGTGAGGCCGGGAACCCCTGGATCCGGGTGAGACCATGCGACCAGGGGTCTGGGAGAGGTCACGCGCCCCTGGGTCCGGGTGAGGCCACGTGCCCCTGGGTCTAGGTGAAGCTAGATCCCGGGTCCGGGTGAGGCCGTGTGCCCCTGGATCCGAATGAGGCTGGGTCCCAGGCCTGGGGGAGGCCATGTGCCCCTGGGTCCGGGTGAGGCCACGTGCCCCTGGGTCTGGGTGAGGCTGGAGCCTGGGTCCGGGTGAGGCCATGTGTCCCTGGATCCGAGTGAGGCTGGGTCCCGGGTCCGGGTGAGGCCTCGCGCACCTAGGTCCGGGTGAGGCCACGCACCCCTGCGTCGGAGAGGCCATGCGCCCCTGGGTCCGGATGAGGCCATGTGTCCCTGGATCCGGGTGAGGCCTCGCGCACCTAGGTCCGGGTGAGGCCACGCGCCCCTGGGTCTGGGAGAGGCCATGTGCCCCTGGGTCCGGGTGAGGCCATGTGTCCCTGGATCCGAGTGAGGCTGGGTCCCGGGTCCGGGTGAGGCCTCGCGCACCTAGGTCCGGGTGAGGCCACGCACCCCTGGGTCTGGGAGAGGCCACGCGACCCCGGGTCCGGGTGAGGCCATGTGTCCCTGGATCCAGGTGTGGTCTCGCGCACCTAGGTCCGGGTGAGGCCACGCGCCCCTGGGTCTGGGTGAGGCCACGTGCACCTGAGTCTGGGTGAAGCCATGCCCCTGGGTCCGGCCGAGACCAAACCAGAGGGAGTCGGACCTCCGTTACCACCATTTGTCCACCATCCAGAGTTGAGGGGTCAGTGCTGACATGTACACATAAGGAACTGGTAGACATTGAAATTGGGTCCCTAAAGAACTGTTGGTCCAGAAAGAAACTCACTACAGACTGATTCATCTGCCTGTCAGCATAACTATTATTGCTCGTCTCACATTCAGTTCTTCTACGTATATCTCTAGTGACATAGGATCTCGCTCATCTAGGGGAAATGATGAACAACCTAGACTGATGAACAAGAACAGAACCAGAAACAAGGAGGCATCGATCAGACTAGAGGCCTCAGAGGGAGGATAGAGGAGGTTGGGGGGAGGGGGGAGAGATCAACCAAAGGACTTGTGTGCATGCATATGAGCTTATCCAATGGTTAAGTTCAACAGGGGGTTGGGGCATCCGTGGGGAGGGGTGTGGGATGGGAATGGGGGGATGAGGACAAATATGTGACACCTTAATCAATACAGAAATTTAAAAAAATAAAAATAAAATAAAATGCCAAGGGCAAAAGACAAAGAGAGAATCTTGAAAGCAGCAAGAGAAAAACAGTTAGTTACCTACAAGGGAGTACCCATATGACTGTCAGCTGATTTCTCAACAGAAAGTATACAAGCCAGAAGGGATTGGCAAGAAATATTCAAAGTGATGAATAGCAAGAACCTATAACCAAGATTACTCTACCCATCAAAGCTATCATTTAGAATTGAAGGTCAGATAAAGAGCTTCACAGACAAGAAAAAGCTAAAGGAGTTCATCACCACCAAACCAGGATTACATGAAATACTGAAAGGTATTCTTTAAGAAGAGGAGGAAGAAGAAAAAGGCAAAGATAAAAATTATGAACGACAAAATGACATCGAATACATACCTACCAACAAGTGAATCTAAAAATCAAGTGAATAAAAAATCTGATGAACAGAATGGACTGATGAATATAATAGAATCAGGGACATAGAAAGGGAGTGGAGTGACAATTCTCAGGGGAAAGAGGGTGTGAGGGGTGCAGGAAGAGATTGAACAAAAATCTTATACATATGGATGAAGACAGTGGCAGGGGGTAAGGGCATGCGGTGGGGTGGGGAATCAGGTGGAGGGGAGCTACGGGGGTGGGGGGAAAGAGGAACACCTGTAATAATCTGAACAATAAAGATTTATTTAAAAAAATAAAATATTACATACACAAATATACAACATTTTACATTAACTTATGATGCTAATCGCATCCTTTTTATTAATGTGTCATCGTGGAAATTACTACAACCCCTGCTGCATATACATTTAAGGTGATTGCTTCAGGATCACTTTCAGAATGAGTGACTTGGCACATTTATAAAATCCACTTTATACAGAAATTAATGTAAGTAATTGTTTTATTAAAAAAAAAACACCTTGAGACCTGTTTTTTTTACTTCAAAACTCACATTAATGATGTATGCTGAGTGAGAACTATTTTTTCAACAGATGTAAAGTAATTTAATATAAAACTTATGTTAAAAATATTTTAAAAGGATAATTTGTTTCCTTAATGATGCACTATAGTGTTCCAGGTTCTGATGTTTATAAGTATGAATAATTTAAATGTTGTATTTGCAAGTGGTGGGGATTTTAGAGATAGATGTGACCAAATTGTACACATTATAAGGAGTTACATGTTTTTTCATGTCAATATTTTTACTTGTAAGAGCAGATCATATTAACTATCCAATACATTACCCAAACAAAGTAACGTTATAGAAAATCTTAGCAATCTATATATCGTTGACAATGTTAAATTAATAGCTTTGCATTTTTAATTAAAAATGCAAAATGAGTATAAACAAATATTTGTTAAGAACTTACTGTGTTCAGAACTATATGCTAGAAAAATTTTGAACTTGATGTGTTATCAAGACCTGACACAGATGTACTGTAACCTCACAAAAATTACTTAAAATTAGAATCTTTATGCCCATCTCAACATCTCTAAATTTTATCATGAACATTAAGAACAGAATTTATTATACTTAGTGATTTTTACAAAGACATCTATTTTCCAATATATTTACTTAAACTATCTACTCTTTCTTAGTAATTTTACACAAGCCTTCTATGCACGTTATGTTTTTATCCTACATAGTTTGGCTATTTTTAATGCAAATGACTAAGTGACTAAGATTTAGGTTATGCTTATTCAGTCATATTTGAAACCAAAGTGGAATTTTGTTATATACTTATCTTTTAATTTTATTAATTTTTCAAAGCTTCTAATACTATTTGGCTCATAAAAGCCTCCTGAATATTTTACTCAACCATCTAAAAACAAAACATTTTGGTAATATCACATTCAGCCCTGTGGTCATAATTGCTGCACAAACTTACTTTAACAGAAACTTTTTCCCCTTCCTTTCTCTCCACATAGAAAGGAGGTGAATTGCAGAGCAGATATAGATTAGTGAATAAATACAATTGCATTGTATGCAGTAGATTTATGTAATAAATCTCCTTGAACTTTTACACAGTGACAAAGGGTAGAAAGTAGAATGGGCCAGAACAAAACAATGGCTTTTCCTTTAACTATAGAAAAGTGGGATATATTTGAGTTTGTCAGAATATGCCTTATCCCAGCCTTAGTAAATCAGAAGGATTCTTTCCCTTTCTTTAATTTTCCAGGTATAAATTTCAAGGCTTAACAAGCACAATGAAGTGAAATGTACCACAGAGGTTAGAAGTTATGTGCCACAGAATTGTTTTTGGAGGAAAGTAATAAATGGTGGTCCCATACTCTTTCGGTTTCTGATGCTTATGAATTTCTCAGCATTTTGTAGGTCCAAAGAGTCTGATTTAATTTTTACTGCTCATTTTGCTATTACATCGATATGTGTGTGTTTTGTATTCAGAGAATACACACACAACAGTTTCAGCGTACAATTAAATTAACATCTATTTAGAATAAAACCTTTTTTTTTTTCATTTGAGTTAGGTACTTCAGTAGGTAAATACATTTATCTTTTTGAGAAAACATTATTAGTGACAGTTTCTGAAAACCATGACAGTCAAAAAAATGACGTCTTTTCTCTCATAAATTTTTTTAAATAAAATTTTATTGTTGAAAGTATTACATATGTCCCTTTATTCCCCCCATTGCCTTCTCCCATCCTCTCCACCCCCCATCCCCAAGCCTTCACCACTCTATTGTTTGTGTCTGTGGGTTATGCATATACGCATATGAGTTCATTGGTTGATCTCTTCCTCCCTTCTACCTTCCCCTGCCTTCCCTCTGAGGTTTGACAGTCTGTTCAATGTTTCTATGTCTCTGGGTCTGTTTTTGTTCATCAGTTTATGTTGTTCATTAGATTCCACATATGAGTGAGAATTTTATCCAGTTACAAGAATCTAGTGTCACAGTTTGTTTTCCTCAGACTTTTAGAAATATGTGTATATTCTTCCTATCTTTCACTATTGTAGATGAGAAGTCTGTTTACATCTATTATGCAGTTCTTTTAAGGAAAAACAAGTTCTCTTTCTCTGAATGTTTTGTAACTCACAAAAAATTTTACTAACAGGTATACAATTTTAAATATTATCTTCTATAAAAAAGTAAGGTCTTTCTTTAAAATAATCTCAGAAAAGCCATCTTTAAATCAGAATTTACTGCAAATTTAAAATTTGGATAAATATTTAAATTTGGGTTTTTTTCTGTTAGTAGCCTTTTAGCAAAAAAATTAAAAAAATACAATTACTTGTGAAGTTTCTCCTATTAATATATTTCTATTACTATAATAACATAAAAACTATACTAATAAATTCAAAAGGAATAATGAAACTAAAATGTAATGAATAAATAAAATAAGAATTGATCACTTAATCTCCAATAAATTAAAATATAATTTTGGATGATAAGGTGAACACTCATTTTCCTTTAATTGATGTTTATTCAGTGGAAGTTATTGTATTCTAGGTACTGTTAAAACTCTGAAGCAATACTGCAGCATATAAAGCAAGGTTTTTTATCTCAATGTTTAACATCCAATTGGGAAGAGATAGACAATAATCACATTAACAGCACCAACAGAAAAAAAAGATGTTTTCAGATAAAAATAAATAATTGGGAGCTGTTAATGTTCTTGAAGAGGAATTTTGTCATATATAGGCATAGCTGATATTTAGAGTTTATATTATTTCTGACACAAATGAAGTATAATGGAGATTTGCTAGAAGGACAACAAATAAAATCTCCTCAAAAGTAAAAGTGAAAAACATGTGCTTTTTGTGGATGAAACAATATGCTGATTTTTTTGTTTTATTTTTTATATTTTTTTTATGTTTTGAACAATGAAAACTCTATTAGTTACCTTAGTTAAAAGGAAGCAGAAGTACTATAAATCTCATAGCCTTTTGTTCAGATTACCTACAGACAAACATCCTCCTTAAAAATACACTATGGTTGGATGTGTTAGTATGATTGCAATTATCGAGATTTGGAAAAATATGGCAAAATTCAGGCGACATTAATTCATCCAAACTTAGCCTTTATTACATGACTTTACTAACATTTTCTGTGGTTGAGTGATGGGATGGCTGAAATACCTCTGCCTATTATGATTATGAGTTTACAGCCTATGTTATGAAAAATTAATGGATGAAAATGTAAGTGAAATTATTCTCAATAAAAAAACATAAGTATAGTAAATTTTTTACAACTTTTATAATGTAGCATCTGCATAAATAGATGTATTTATATTATGTGTTTCAGTTAAAAAATAAATTTAAAGGCCAAAATTTAAAGGTAATAATTTTGCAATTGTTAGCCTGAAGTATAATTTAAAAATAGACGCTTATTTTATTAACTCTTAGAATTATAATGGATGGAATTAAGTAGGTATCATATCTATCACTAATTAGGTCTTGACTATTATTTATTTGGAAATGTTGGGTATTTACTAACTGCAAGAGTTTGAATATGAGACTTGATCAGAAGGACATTGGGACTTCCCACTGCATCACTGCTGTCATCCAGATAGCAGGGACATGAGCATGGCTTCGACCACCTGCCTGAAAACAAAACGGGGCCAATTGGCACGCGTACAATATGGGCATTTTAAAGTTCATTAGGAACGAGCTGGCAAGCAGCAGCAATTTTCCCTGATAAGAATCCCTTGATCTTTCCAGAGGAAATGTCCTTGAACTATATCTAGGAGCTCAAATGGACCACAACCCACTACAGTATATCAAGTCTCTATATAATCTTACTACTGTTTAAGTGCAGCATTTCCATTACATCTAATTTAGTTAATTACACTTTACCTTACCTAAAGTCTCATGGCAGTTTTCATTGGATGCAACATTTAATTGCCTTGCTCCAAAGAGGCATTATTGTGAGCTATTAAACTACTACTGTTCTTAGTTTCAGAATGGTTGTTCTCATTCTTGCTTGGAATAGATTCCTGGGTCAGTGTCTTTGAATCCATTTAAGAGTATGGAAAATGTATGTATCCAGTTCAATATAATGTGTCACAATTATAATGTATACTAAATCTTGAAATGTTTTATCTACTATCACATTTTTGTCCATTAGTGTAATGTAAATTCCAGTTCAGTATTTTAATCTTAATTTGGAACATAAATGTATGGTGTATATGTGTGTGGGAAAATAACTGCAATAAGTGAACAAAGAATTATATAAAAATGAGAGTTCATTAATAGATTATAACATTGAAATTATGCAGAATGTATAATAATGGTGATCTGACACAGATATATTTATTACTTGGCAATGACAATTAAGAATTAATTGGACACACTTCATGTAAATGATGGTAATTTTATATTGAATTAGAAACAACTTATTTTTAGAGTCAAGTATAGAGGAGAAAAATTGAACTGTGCAAAAAAAAAAAATAGTCAGTTCTAAGATCACTCATAAACCCCATTAACTTAGGCTGATGTAGACAAATGGTTTTCTCCACCCCTTGGCAGGTAGAGTGTAGGAACAGAGAAACAGGGCGTGCCTAAATTTTGGAAGTCTTGATCACAAACTGATACTCTGCCTCCTTCTGCAAAGCTCCCACCATACCAGAGAGTTGAATCAGCCACTGTTCCTCTTACCACCACTGACTAGGCACTGTTTTCTTGCTGCTTGGGACCCAGGCTTCCATAAACACAGTGAAAAGAAGATGTCAACCTCAGACATTAGGGATTAGGTGGTATTTTGTTTGGGGTTCAAGTAGCTGCCCTATTAGGTATGACAGGATGAGTAGGGCATTTTCTGCTGTTCCAACTCTAAATGCCATATTTGCTATGTCAACTAATATAACAACCAATCATCTTTCCTTCCATAGCAGCTCTACCTTCTCTCATATTCTTACTAATTAATGTCAAATTAATGTGAAAACATCTATACCAGCATTCAGACAATTAGACATTCCTCTTCCTTTAACCTTATCTATTACCACATTTATGAAACTACAAGACCTCCTCTGATCTTCCAAGCACTAAGAAATCATTGTTTTCTCTGACTCTTATTTATTTGTATGTATCCTAACACTTGGCAATCTCTGTCATGTACTATCTGTGCATAAATTGTTTGTCTCTTTCTAGGTTATAAAGTTTCACAGGCCAAGTACTTCCTCATTTCTACTAATCACCAGTGAATCGTATTAATAAATAAATGATGTATACCCATGTAAAATCTAGTTGAGATTATTTAACTATCATCCAAACCATGGGCTAAATTCTAAGGCTGATATTTGGCAATAGACTACTGGTTTGTGAAATGTATATGACCACCATTTTTTAGAAACCAAGTTTCTCTTTCCAAATATCATTGGAATCAGAAATTATTATCATTTTACAAGATAAAGAAGTTCACTCAAAGACTCTTATTTTATTAATACTCTTGTTGGGTAAGAAGGGATAGATTATAGCCAAAAGCAAATGAGTTAGGACAGTGGTGGACAAACTCATTAGTCAACAGAGCCAAATATAAACAGTACAATGATTGAAATTTCTTTTGAGAGCCAAATTTTTTAAACTTAAACTTCTTCTAATGCCACTTCTTCAAAATAAACTCTCCCAGGCCGTGGTATTTTGTGGAAGAGCCACACTCAAGGGGCCAAAGAGCCACATGTGGCTCGCAAGCTGCAGTTTACCGACCATGGAGTTAGGTTAAATCCCAAACTGAGGAGTCTTTCCAAAGCAAACCTTTTCCTTGGGCACTCTGCCAAGTATTGTTCTCTTTCGTCCTCCTGAGCTAACTTAGGTTTCCTGGGAAACTGACTCTGAGATGGAGACTGTTATGTAGTAATTATGTTGGGGAGTGCTTTCTGAAAAGGAAAAACTTGGCAAAGAGAGTAATTGAACTCTAAGTCAGTCCAATAAAGGTCTCAGCTTATCCAAAATCCTTCTTGAACTGGGATATCTCTTTAGAGCGGTCCTACACTAAAGGAAAGGGAAAGAGATTTTGTACTTCCAATTCGGTCATTCCAAAGACAGGTAGAGCCTGAAGGAAAGGAGCTCTTTTTCAGCAGGAAGCAGTCAGTAACCTAGGAAGGACTCAGCTGCCAAACCTCCCTGCAGCTGAAGAAAAGAGTGCCTAGATTCTGAAGCAGGGATCTGCTAGCACATACACTGCATGGGTTTCTCACCACCCACATAAATCCACCCGCTACCTTCACTTTCACCTCTTCCAGATTGTTGAAACCTGGGTTTACCTGCATCTTCAGTTCCGAAGGGGAAAAGGAACCTTGTCTTTCACCACAGCAGGTCTCAACACCCCCTTAAACTGGGAATGCCCTTTATGAAGGTGATAACAGTTATAAAAAGTCCTTTGTCTAACAACACCCTTGGTCAGTGGTGCAGATTATAACTAAGAAATTACATTTCCTCTTTTAGATACAGAAGATTCTTCACAAACTAGACTTTTGTTTATTTTAAAACTGTACTAAGCATATTTTTTTTCCTTTGAATATACACATCGAACTAACTTATAAAAATAAATAATGAGTCTTAAACCTGTACTGTTTTGCATATCACTGTGGGGAAGGGGTCTGGATATTGCAAGAGGGTCTCTAGGATAGCAATGAGACTCAGGCAGGTATGAGTTATGACTTTTGTGTGAGCAGCTAAGCCAAAATCCTACAATAACAGAAGCTTATTTGTGTGAAAATTACATTTCTGAAAGCCTAAGTGTTTATTTATATTTATGTAATTAAAAATTCGGAAAGAGAAATTCCAAATCAGTTTTTAGCAAAGTGAAATTGTAGAGGAAAATTACTTATTGAACTAGATAATGACTCCTACTATTAAGCTAGTTCCAGCAGTATGCACATTAAGCATTTCTACATAAAAGCAGAAAGCTAAAGAATGCCACAGATGATTGCTTTTCACGAAATACCAGATAAAAATGGGTCCAGAAATACCAAGGCGTAAATTTAGGCAGTGGCCTCCATACATAGGTGGCCTAGTAACATCATTTCTTGAACTAAACACTGTCTTTCGTGGTAAGTTAGGCCGATTCTAATTCGTCTCTTCAATAGGACGAGCTAAATCACATCTTGAGATAAATTTGCTCTTGGTTACCTGCACAGTTTCTGTCCATTTCTTTTTCCAAATTTGTTGTGTATCTTTTTTTTCCCCTTCAGCTAGTAGGCTAATTTAATCCTGCATATTTTAATGTGGCAGTCAGCACAACTGTGTAATATCAGGTCCCTTAGGTAGACCGATCCTACCCTTTTGTGGATGTACTCAACCTTGCTTTTTCTTTGGGAGACACGGCCTTTGCTTTCCTATTCCTTGATATCACATTGAACACCCAAGAGTAAACTTTTAGTCCCAACCATCTGGCTCTTACCGCCTAACAAACAACAAACCACCCTTTTCCTTTGATTCTCTTTTATGGTTAGGATTTTTAAATTTGTGTATATGGCAATATGTCATGTAGATCTTATCACAATAATATAAATTGCAATACTAAGATATAATCTAAGAATTTACTTAAAATTATTACTTATTTTTACAGTTGGATCTTGTATTTAATAATGTTACAAAATGTATTCAACAACTTTAGAAACAAAACCAAAGGAAACTATTTTGTCTTATGTGTGTATATGTGTGGAGAGTAGCAATTATCTACACTATTAAATTTAAAATCTAGTATATATAGATACAATTTCCAGTGTTAAAATTACTCAGTTACTTAAGAAACAACTCATTATTAGATTTATGTTATCTTGATTTACTTTTTTTAAATAACCTCAATATAACCAATGTATCAGAGAATCTTACCAGCATTTGTGATAAACAAGATTTCATTAATATTTATACCCTAATTTTATTTTCCTATTTTTTTAACAGTGGATCAAATATTTTCCTCTAAAAATGTGTGTATTTATCTGTACATATTTTACCATAAACAAGAGTATTTGTTGCAAACTTCGGAGTGGTCTTTACTTGCACCCATAAATCCATCTGCTCTTACATTAATTGTTTCCTTTTCAGCTACTCCACCATTGCTGTACTCTGTGCATTCGGATGGGACTCGAGTCCACTGAGTTGTCTCATAGCAATACTATTCGTGATGAACACAACAGCTGGTCAGTCCTGCACTGCAAGGGTCTATGAATACTTGGAGAGGTACATTCTACTGATTTGCTCTAGTCACAATATCACAACTCATGATGTTTGAGGCTTCCTTGGGATCATGAAAGAAGAATACCTTGTTCAGGGTTAAGTTCACTGGTGATTTTGAGGGTGATTGAGGTATTAATATTTTAATCGCAAGTCTGTTTGGGCACTGACATGTTGGGGTAATTAAACTAGTTATTCAAGTACACACACACACACACACACACACACACACACACACACACCCACACCTGTCTTTGTTAGTGTGAACACTCTGGCTTGTGGAGTGGATCAGGTGCTCTGTGGTACACAAAGTTACAGCTCCATTCAACTTCCATAACTTATTATGTCTACTCAGCATTCCTTTAACATAAATTGTCTTTCAGGGGCTGTGTCCAGACAGTTAGACTCTTTGCTTCCAGATCCATTTCTCATTCTATTTTTATTCTGCTCTGTATTGGGACAGAGAGAGTCAGGCAGACACATGAAAAGTTGGGTTTTACAAGTCCCTTCGTGAGCTGGCTTCTAGCTGGATTCATCCAATGAGACACATTGACAAGATGATGTATGGCAACAAAATGTATTGATCATTTTTATCTATCACTACTTTTATTACCAAGGTTTTGGGGAACTACCCTAAATTGTTCAATACTTGGTTCTTGCTTTGTTTTATGTTTCCACATTTCTAACATTTCATTAGAGATCATAATCTATTGTGTACTTCAAATATCATGGAAAGGAAAATTGTCCTCACTTTCTTGAATCCCTTAAACTTTTGTCAAAGAATCCAGTCACATGTTGCATATACCACGGACAGCCTTAACCTTTGAAACAAACCAACAAAGAGTGCAGAGTGAGTTTAAGTACCCATGACACTCATTAAAGAGCATTCTGCTTGCAAAGACCGTAAATCTCTTAACAGTTAGAGTCTGACTCTTCCATTTGGAGCTTCTGGCAAAGGTTATCATCAAGGTGTCCCGTGACATACTTGTCTCTTTCTAGTCCACATTGGAATGGGAAAGAGGCACCCTCTCTGTGAACAAAGGTACAGTTTTGTTGCACGACTTCCAGATGGAGAGGAGCCAGCAAGTATGTTTAGATGGTGTTTTTGACTTTCACAGCAGGCACCAGAGCAGTTCTTTCAAGGAACAGCTCCAAATGCCATTAAACTGGTTATAGGCATTTATCCTCACTTAATAACACACAAAGTATCAGTGTTATAATAGTGATGTACTATGAAACAAGAAAGGTGAATGTGTCTTATTAATATTGTTTTCCTACAGATCTGTGCTTTTGGGATATAACTATGTATAGAGAAAACATGATCATGCTAAAAAGGCAATTTTTAAATCAATTATTAGAAGATAATGGCATGTTCCTTTTTATTTTTAATACAAATAAAAATTTGTAGGGCAGTGCCTAACTTTTAATTCCACCTCAGTAAAAATCGACTCACGTACGAATCCGGCTTGTTGATTGAGTTGTTTCATTAACAATATGAAATGAGACAAGGGAAACACTTGGGAAAACAGTGAGATTTAGAAGCAAAGAGTAAATTCAAAGAGATGATTTGAAGGTTATATGGTAAAAGTTCAGTTTCTCCCACTAATTAGGGCTGTTGGGACTATTACAATGTTTAGCTTCTAGGTCAAATTACATTTAGTTGCTTATTCTGTAACCAAGTGAAAAACTAAAATTAATAACTCTGTTTCAATACAATTATTTTCCCTTGGAAATCTGTCACTACTTAATATTTTTCCTCCTTTTTAATTTTATTTTATTTGGGCAAACAGAAAAGCAGATGGTTTAAAATTAAAGTAACTTAAACTACAGTATTTCTATATTTTAAATTTCTAATTTTAAGGTTATTTAATAAATAACATTATCACATAAATGCTAACTGTACATTAATGATATATATATATATATATATATATATATATATATATATATATGTCTAATATGCAAAGTATCCCCTCAGGAGTTCTACTGGGAGACTGGGAGTTCCATTGCTCACTATGACGTGCATTAACCACCAGGGGGCAGTGCGGAATGAAGGAAGCCCCTGGCTGGCAGCTGGCAGCTGGGGAAGGGAGGTCCCAGCTGGCAGCAGGAAGGCCTCGATCAGCCCTGATCACCAGCCAGGCCTAGGGACCCTACCCATGTGTGAATTTCATGCACCAGGCCTGTAGTTAATATATAACTAAATTACCAGTCATAAATTCTTTTACATTCAAAAGTTCTTTATTAAACAGAAATAGAGAACCAAACCCAAAATTGTTTGCATAACTAATAATTTTATATTCCAGAGTAGATACTATAGCAGAATGGCCTCACTGATTATGATCATTGAAAATTATTTTGATTCCACTACATGTGTCTATATTATTTTGATGGAGATTGTACATTCCCGATTTCCCAGTCATTCTGTATCTTTTGTTATCTCACATTTTCATTGTGTCAGTGAACAGACAGACAGAAGAGGACATAAAAAATACATAAATATGAAGTTTGACAAATTATGTTAAAGCAAACATCCATGTAACAACCTCCTAGGTTAAAATATTGTCAGAATTGCAGATTTTACCCACAGTCCCTGAGAAATCTCAACACTGTCCCCACCTGATGGAGATAATCATAGTATCTCAGTAATCACTTCCTTTAACCATCTAAATATGCATCCTTATACAATATAGCTTGGTTTTGCCTGTTTAAAACTTTATAAAATAGAACGTAAAGTAATCTTTGTGTGTCTGTCTTCTTTTCCTCAACACTTACTGATGTGTTTTACACCTTTTTCTGTTGGGTTGATTATATATTTATATGAATAACCTCTGGATGCTTTACTGATTCTGTACATAGATTCATTGACTAGTATATGTATCACAAATGTTTTTGCTTGCTTTTTCATTTGTGCTGTTTACTTTATAATATATTTTTGATACACAGTTTTTTATTGTATATCAATGTTTTTATCATACATAAAAGAAGTTCTTGTTAATCTAATAAGGCAATAAAATTAAACAAAATGTATACAGATTGTGAAAGAACCACAATTAAGTACATTGAGTCTCAAATATTTCAAAAATTGCAAAACATTTCTATGCTAATTGACTTTGTGACACTAAGAATGTATTGCATGATTAACATTAAGCAGAAGTTAATTCAAATTAATTGTATTTTACAGGACTATAGACTGCTTCCATGCAGTTCCTAGCACCAGGGGACTTGTTAAAAACTATTTAATAATCAACATGACATGGGATCTTCTGTCAATTCAGAAGAGATATAGAGAATACCAATTTGTTAAAAGTAAAATTTGTATTTCAAAATAGCTTTCTTTTTTATCAGTACATCAGAACAATTCAGCTTAGTGAAGTCTGAAAATAAGATTACCTCTGTCAAAATTATGAATTTTATTGCTTGAAGTTTACAAAGCACTTTACATAAATTATTTCAATGATTATCATAACTCTGTTTTCTCTATTGTAATTATAACCTAATTTCACCAGATTATTTTATTTAAAAAATTAAAATTTAGATAAAGTACTGTGAATTTCTCTGCTCATAATTTAAAATTATTTTCAGCTGCTAAAATTAAAATAAACTAATTTCTATAAAATTATTCTGATATATACATATTCTTTTTTTTTAATTTCTTTATTGATTAAGGTATCACATATTTGTCCTCATCCTCCCATTCCCATCCCACACCCCTCCCCACACATGCCCCCACCCCCCTGTTGTCCTTAACCACTGGTTAGGCTCATATGCTTGCATACAAGTCCTTTGGTTGATCTCTCCCCTTTACCCCCACCCTCCCTTACCCTCCCTCTGAGGCCCGACAGTCTGATCCATGCCTCCTTGTTTCTGGGTCTGTTCTTGTTCATCAGTCTATGTTGTTCATTATTTCCCCTAGATGAGTGAGATCATGTGTATTAGAAATACACTTATAAGAACTGAAAATGAGACAAGCAATAATGGTTATGGTGACAGGCAAATAAATCAGTCTGTAGTGAGTTTCTTTCTGGGCCAACAGTTCTTTTGAGACCCAATTTCAATGTCCAACAGTTCCTTATGTGTACATGTCAGCACTGACATTTCAGTTCTGGATGGTGGACAAATGGTGGTAATGCAGGTCCGACTCTCTCTGGTTTGGTCCTGGGCAACCTGCAGTGATGCACAGTTGCTAACTGCTAGTATGGGAAGGCCATGTCAGCGTCTTCCATCTCTGGACTGCTTCTCTTCTGTCTTCATGGCTGGAGTAGTCCTGTCGATTCCTCTCTGTTGCTGGAATCCACATGGTCTCGGAGTTGTTTTCTGAAAATATACAAACATATTCTTGACCAAAAGTTAATAAAGGAATATTTTCTATAAATTTGACTGGGGATCCTATTTCATTTTTTCCCCAAATGATTTTCCTCTGGCTTGTTTTGACACCTTGTGTGTTTTTCATGGGTGTCTTGCTTTTAGCCTTACAATTAATTTTCTAAAGTTATATACATATTCTTTATATATGTAACATATATATAATCTTATCTAATAGGCTTGATCCAATTACCAGCCATGTCAAATTTAGAAAGAAAAAAAACAACACTAAAAATATACTTACAAAAATAACTGTGTTTTTACTCAACTAAGACTACCTGAGTAATAACCTTTGCATAAGTGTCACTTGCACACACTGTACATACAAAAGTCTGAGCAAAGCTTTATATTAATAAAACTGTTTTGTACTTCTCTAATAAAATGAGAAATCGTATTTATTGAGCATTGTTTATATGTCAAATGTTATCCTAAGCACTTCAGGAGCATTAACTTATTTCTTCCTAACAACAATAAAATTCACTAATCCATGTTAGTAGTCTGCTGGTATGTGGTTAAATGAAAATATCATAATGGATAATTTTTCATGGTCTTACCATCATTATACATATAGTGACTAAAGGCCCAGTGCACAAATTCGTGCACCAGTGGGGTCCCTTGGCCTGGCCTGCAGGATCAGACCGAAACCAGCTTTCCAACATCCCCCAAGGTGTCCTGGATTGCAAGAGGATACAGGCCAGGCCAAGGGACCCCACTGGTGCACAATCAGAGCTGGGGAGGGACACGGGAGGTTGGCCAGTGGGGAGAGACTACGGGAAGGGTCCAGGGCATGTCCAGCCTGTTTCGTGCAGTCCTGATCAGCCAGAACCCAGCAGCAAGCTAACCTACCAGTCAGAATGTCTGCCCCCTGGTGGTCAGTGCACATCATAGCGACTGATAGACTGGTTGACTGTCTGCCCCCTGGTGGTCAGTGCACATCATAGCAAGCGGTTGAGCAGCCTTAGCATATCATTAGCATATTATGCTTTGATTGGTTGAAAGGACAACAGGACACTTAGCATATTAAGCTTTTATTATATAGGGTAATTATATGCCTTTATCATTAAAATATTAGTATTTTATTTACTGCTTACTCCAAGACTGGCAGTATACTGAAGGAAATGTTAATAATTTGAATATATCCTATACTGAGAAGAAGATGTTTGCAAATATAAAGTACTTCTTATGTAATGCTACTGAATTTATTTCTAAAGACAATTAGCAAACTAAATCAAGAGTTAAGTTAGAGATTAACTATTGATTATTTTTATTTTTTTATGTTTTGTGAACTATTAATGTTACCCAAAGCCATGCTATTGAGATAGGTGCTGGTATAGAAAACGAAAGAGGTTTATTCAGATTACCAGGAATTCAAGAAGATGGGGAGTCATGTCCTCAGAAAAACTGATCTTAAGATCTCTGTGCAGGTGCAGGCTTTTATAAGGATAGAGAAGTAAACCAACAAAAAATTCAGGGGAGAGGCTATGGACATGCAGGCAGTGTCCTTGCTGCTCCCAATATGGATTCTCATGGTCAGTGTCCTTGAGTTGGCCATCTGGTTGCATTCCCATGTCTGGGTGGTTAGCATTAGCTAGGGCCTTGAAAGTCATGTTGCTCCTTAGGTTCACTCACACAGGAATTGAAATTTCTGACTCTAGCAAGATACACTTAGAAAAGAAACTTTCAACATGTAAACTCTACCTTCAAGAGAACAATCCTATCTAATAAAGAGGTAATATGCAAATTGACCATCACTCCAACACACAAGATGGCTGCCCCCATGTGGTCAAAAATGACTGCCCCCATGTGGACACAATATGGCCGCCACAAGATGGCCAGCAGGGGAGGCAGTTGTGGGTGATCAGGCCTGCAAGGGAGGGCATTTGGGGGCAACCAGGCCTGCAGGGGAGGGCAGTTAGGGGCAATCAGGCTGGCAGGCAGAGTGGTTAGGGGGTGATCAGGCTGGCAGGCAGAAGCAGTTATGGCCAATCAGGCAGGCAGGCAGGCAAGCAGTTGGGAGCCAGCAGTCCTGGATTGTGAGAGGGATGTCTGACTGCCCACTGGGATCAAGCCTAACTGGGCAGACGGACATCCCTTGAGGGATCCAAGATTGGAGAGGGTGCCAGCTGGGCTGAGGGACATCACCATCCCCCTGCCCCGTGCATGAATTTCATGTACCAGGCCTCTAGCATTTATATAAGTACTAGAGGCCCAGTGCACAAATTTATGCACCAGTGAGATCCCTCAGCCTGGCCTGCAGGATCGGGCTAAAACTGGCTCTCCAACATCCCCCTTGGGGTCCTGGATTGTAAGAGGGTGCAGGCCAGGCCAAGGGACCCCCACCGGTGCACAATTGGGACTGGAGAGGGATGCTGAAAGTTGGCTAGCCAGGGAGGGACTGCAGAAGGTCTCCAGGGAATGTCTGACCCATCTCACTCAGTCCCGATCAGCCAGACCCCAGCAGCAAGCTAACCTACTGGTCAGAGCGTCAGGCCCCTCTTGGTCAGTGCACATCATAGCGAGCAGTTGAATGGCCTTAGCATATCATTAGCATATTACACTTTGATTGGTTGAACGGCCGACTGGACACTTAGCATATTAGGCTTTTATTACATAGGATAGTGTATTAATTCCCTGTTACACTAATTATGTAAATAGTCTAACAATTAGCAAAGCTCTAGATCTTTTAAAGATGTAGGTGTTGGAGATTAGACTATGCCATCTTAAAATATGCCATTTTAGCATATGGATTATTTTGAACTGAAGACAATTAAGAAACAGCTGACACCAAAGAGAGCTCTCTGCCCTCTCCTCATTTACCCCCATTTACCTAAAAACAAGACACTTAACATCCCAGAGGTTCCTGAGAGGAATCTACATAACTGTATTAAAATACTCTTATCTACCATTAGCTCTCCCCCCACCCCATATTTACCTTTCCAATTTTCCACTTCTGAAAACCCAAATCCCAAAGCATTCTGTGAACAATAAACATGAAGTCCTTCAACAAATAAAATGTTTAACTGTATTTAAACCAGATTTATCCAAAATTATTTGGGATGGCAGGTGTCTTTCAAAGAATTAATTTTTCACTGAAATATTTGAGATATGCAGAAATTTTTTAAAATCCTTTTAGCATTAATAGGAATCCCCTGCTTCAGTGTCATATAATTATCAAATAAGCACATGCATGGAACTTTAGAACTAAGCACATATATATTATGAAATTTTAAGTACATAGGACACAGAGGGTGTATGTTCAGTTCTTAGCCACAGATTCCGACAGATTACATACTATTGGCCACTATATAAACAATAGTAGGAAAATATAGTCAAATACTAAAGCTATTTACTTAGTTATTCTATGAAATAAAGTAAAATTTATAAGATATGTTGACAAAGAAAATCTAAAATCAGTAACAGTAAAAAAATAAAAGAAGGGAAGAAAGAAAGAATCCCAAGACCTTGCTAAATATTTTGAAAATCAACCAGCATTCACCATGAGTTTTACTTTTTTGTCAAAGGGAACAATAACACATTACAGTGATATTTCTGGCTGCTTGGCTTTTGCATAATGTATGGCATAGTGGAATTCATTAGTGTGCATTCTTTGCCAATGAATGGGACAGTTTCCCATTGTGTAGTGGTGTAAAGGAAGCCTGAACAACTGGAAATAAAGAATAAAGAAAAAAAGAAATGGATTTGTATAAAACATTTATTAAAACAATACCATTAAAATTATGTTTCAACTTTTAAAATATCTATGAGTTGAGTTTTGTTTTTAGCCAATATAGGACATGTATGATACAGTAATCCTGATCATCAACTCAAAATTATTATTATTTTTAATATATTTTATTGACTTTTTACAGAGAGGAAGGGAGAGGGATAGAGAGTTAGAAACATCGATGAGAGAGAAACATCCATCGGCTGCCTCCTGCACACTCCTACTGGGTATGTGCCTACAAACGAGGTACATGCCCTTGACTGGAATCAAACCTGGGACCCTTGAGTCCGCAGGCTGACGCTCTAGCTACTGAGCCAAACCGGTTAGGGCAGTGGTCGGCAAACTCATTAGTCAACAGAGCCAAATATCAACAGTACAACAATTGAAATTTCTTTTGAGAGCCAGATTTTTTCAACTTAAACTATATAGGTAGGTACATTGTTATTAACTTAACCCTTTGCACTCGCTTGCTTTTTTCTCGATTCCTTTATTGTACTCGGGATTTAATTTTTTAAATACCCCAGATTTTACAAAGCATGGCAATAGAATAAAAAACTGGAGTTTCTTTTCATACAAACTTATTTATTTGGATTTTTTTATATTTCAAATTATTGATACATTCAAAGAGTAATTTTAATCTCGACATCCAAGTACAAAAGGTTAATTAGGGTACTCCTAAGCTGGCCTTTGCTAAAAATTCAAGGGGCCAAAGAGCCGCATGTGGCTTGTTAGCCACAGTTTGCCAACCACTGGGTTAAAGCAACTCAAAATTATTTTAATGTATCTTTAATACCAATGAACAGAGAATTCATTTTTAATGATATAAAATTAAGGATAATTTCTGTCAAAATGTTTTTCAAGTATGAACAATGAATTAAGACTCTAAAGTTAACTCTACAAATGAAGTTTGAAACAATGAAGTTTGATTGATATAGGCTGAATATACTAGTAAGTGCATAAAGCTTACAACAAATGAGTCTTAAGGCAGGTCAACTATGGAACAGCAGAAACTTAATTCTTTTCTTATTTTGGAAGATAAAAAGTTACATTTAAGTATAATTACAATTACTCATAAGCATAAGTAGGTATGAAATCGTAGCAGGATCTCATTAAATTAAAAATTCACAG
Organism: Eptesicus fuscus; assembly: GCF_027574615.1. Lineage (NCBI taxonomy): Eukaryota > Metazoa > Chordata > Mammalia > Chiroptera > Vespertilionidae > Eptesicus > Eptesicus fuscus. The sequence continues at coordinate 77,640,460 of NC_072474.1, read as the reverse complement.
CTAAAAGTCTGAGAAAATGCAAAGACTTTGAAACCGAAGTTAATGAAAGACACAAAGTGCTATAAAAATAAAGTATGGACATGACACTAAGGCAATGATATTCCACCATTTTTTATCTCGTGGAACACATAAACTAAAATTCTGTGGGACACCAAAAATAGGTTATATATTTTTGCCAATCTGACAAAAATGATAGGTATAATTTTTATTGATTTACAAAAAAATGAAAGAAAGAAAAATGAGAGAAATTACCTAACCTTTTTGCTCCAAAGTAACTTTTTAAAAAGTCAGGTGCCTATACTTGTATTTAAGATTTCTGGTACCAAAAATTAATCAACCAGACACAACCTTATTATGTGTTATGACCAATAATATGCAACCCTATTATAAGACCGATAAATTTATGGTTTAAGGCAGAGCATTTACACCCAAGGCTATTGTTGGGTTGGCTGTTGTCATATTTTTATTTGACAATCTAAAGGAAAAGAGGTCAGAGCCCCTAACTAAATAGTCAGATATTGCATGTTTTTAAAATTCTTCTGGCACATCAGTGTGCCTGCCTTGACACACCAGCACACCAGTTGAAAATCGCTGCCCTAAGGGCACACACATTTTAGAATTGGAAAGAACAAAGAGATGATTCAATCTTAGGCTACATGACATAAAGAAGTGATGTTCAAATTCAGATCTTACAATTCCAGGTCCTTTCCCATTTTGAGTAATGACTGCATTCTGCCATAGTAAGATGAGTTTAAAATCAGTATTTTAATCCCATCTACTAGAGTAGAGCATTTGTATTGAAAGTATACTTAGAATAAAATATAGCAGAATCAGCCTGCACACCAAATTTTTATGACACTTTCTGCTCATTTCAACCACCTCATTCAACTTTTAGAACATTTTAAACATCCGCAATGATAATGCTGTCCAAAATATTTTCAAGTATTTATCTCTCCATTATCAGTTAAATAAATGATCTTTATGTACAAGCCTCCATTTCTCCATGTCACTGCCAGATATAAGTTCCCTCAATCAATTAAGGTTTGACATCCAGGTCATAGTCTTCCTCTCTACTCTGTATCCTGCCATTGTTTTAAACATTTATTCAACAATTGAGCTTTGGTATTCCATCTCCTCCTCAACCCTAGTCATCTTCTAAGTCTCATTTCAGCCACACACTTACATGCACCTATCATAGACATTATTACTCCTTAGAAATTAAAAAAAAAACAAAACAACTTTTAAAATAAATGTAGACTTCCAATTCTCTGATTAAGAAAAAAAAAAATCCTGCATTCCTAGATTGCTCATTCAATCAGCAGTATCAGAAGCAAGATCTGTTAACATGTGAGTGCCTTCCAAGGTCTTCCCTTCCCAATCCACATCTCTCGTCCATAAGGTAATTTTACTTTGCCTGCCTGAGACTGATGAAGGTTTGAAGACTTGGTGAGAATACTGATTAGAACCAACTTTATTTTAAATGTTTGTTCCCTATTGTGGTGGATGATGTGACTGTTCTCAGTTATTTAGTTCTCATTCCCTATAAAAATAGTATATACTTCTCCCTATTACCATGTGATTTATGATGTTTTGCTATGACAGGAGTATTCTTCCCACCCCACTGTCAGATTTAGCTATATGTCTGGCTCAGGCTAATGCAATGTGAATACAGATTCTGAGCAGAAGCCTTAACTATTTTTACATGTTTCCATCAGTGTTCTTGCCAAAAGAACAATGTGCTCCAGTTTGAGGTTGCTCCTCAGCTTGAGTCCTAGAATGAAAAGATAAATGGAGTAGAGCTATAAAGATAGCAAGAAATAAATCATTATTGCAGTAAGTGAGGCAGGTAATGCATAGAGGTCACAGAGAAACTGCAGTGCTAATCAGGATGGTCAGAGAGAATTAGGCTATTTTGGCATATAAGATGTCCCAAAGCAGAGTGAGGGGGATCAAATACTGAGGAGAAAATAAAGCATTAAAAGCATTTTAAAATGTAGTGCTGTGAGTTTTAAGGATGATTTACAAGGCAGGTGAATGAATTGGAATTTTTAAAATTTATTTTGATTGCTGAATGGTTTTCTTGAAATGTGAGACCATGCACAGTTTAAATAATGTGCCCCAGGCTTCTATCAAGAGTATATAAAAACAGCAAACATTTACTGAGTGTCCATCACTTTGAAATTAGAAATTAATGTAATGCTTGCAGAATTTACTATAATGTTGTACCAATAGGAAAATGAGGTTTAGTGAAGACTTGCCCAAGGAAACATTCTAATAAGCAGCACTTTTTCAATTTGAACTCAGGCCTGTTTCCTTAATTCTCTTCCATCTTAAATAGTTCCTCCTCTGTAAAGCACCATATCCTCCACTTTTCCTCCCATTATCTGAAGCTGGCTTCCATGACCGAGTTGTTAATTCCCTCATTTTCCTTCAATCTCTCTGGGTCCTCATTCTCGTTCTCTTTGGAAGGTTTCTCTTGCTTTGTATGACCTTTAAATTTTGTCATATTTAAGATCTCTAGCTTATGCAAGTTTTCTCATTATAGACATCCTACTATATAGTAACACTGTCACTCATGCTGTATCTCTAGCCCAGCCCTAAACATGTGACTTATCCCTCCAGAATCAGCCCATTACATGAAAACAAACATTCAAACTAGTTCCCCAACCAAAAATCTAAAAAATCATACATTATTTTTATATATTATCAGTTAAAAACATTTAACCATTTATCAGATTTTATTGGTTCAACCTCTTTAATATCTCTTGCATCCAATTCCATGGCAATCACCATACATAGTCTGAAATGACTGCTGATTACTTTTCTGCTTCTATATGTTCTCTTCTATAGTCTATTCTTTACAATAAAACTAGAGCAATTATTGTTTGATTAATAGATTGTTATAGTTTTTATTTTATTTTATACTTCATTGAAATAAAATTGACAAAATGTTGTATAAATTTAAAGTGTATGATGTGTTCATTTGGCACATTTATATATTTCCATATGATTTCTACAGCAGCTTTAGGTAACACATATAACATGTCATATAATATCATGACATTTTTGTACTGAGAACTTTTAAAATATGGTCTCCTAGAAACGTTGAAATGTGTAATATAGTATTGTTGACTATAATCACTATGTTGTGCATTAGATATCCTAGATTTATTTATCTGTAGTTGCAAGTTTGTACCATTGACATCTCTCCAATTCCTCTACCCTTAACCCCTGGTCACACTATTCTACTTTTTGTTTTTGCAAGTTCAGTGTTTAAGATGCGACATATAAATGATATCATGCAGTTTTTATCGTACTCTATCTGACTTAATGTCTAATGTCCACCAAACAACCTTCTGGATGTCGCTGTGGTGGCAGGGGCCAAGACAGAGGCAGTTAGGGGCGATCAGGCAGGCATGCAGAGTGGTTAGGGGCAATCAGGCAGGCAGGCAGACAAGTGGTTAGGAGCCAGCAGTCCTGGATTGTGAGAGGGATGTCTTACTGCCAGTTTAGGCCCAATCTCTTAGGGAATCCCTGTGGGATCAGGCCTAAACAGCCAGCAGTCGAACATCTCCCAAGGGATCCCAGATTGCAAGAGGGTGCAGGCCGGCTGAAGGCCCCCCCACCCCTACCCCATGCATGAATTTCATACACTGGGCCTCTAGTATTAATATAAATATAAGTAATACACACACAACTCCTACTTATGAGATATCAAAATGTTCTAAAATAAGAACTTGCAACATTACTGAGATAGAGATAACTGAATCTATATAGAAAATAAGCAAAAAACAAAGAGAAAAAAGACCACTATACAGGGATAAAAAAGGGAACCAGATTACAGGGAAACAAACAAACATACAAAAAATACAAGCAAAACAAATGCTAAGTTCAAAATAAGTAAATTCATCACAATTTAATTTGAAATATTCTGTTGCAAACACCCCCTCCCAATAGATTCCAGTCTATTCCAGAAGTATCTCTACAGTCTTGATTGTTGAATTCATAAAAAAAGCGTTGGTTGGAGATGATGAGAATAAAGGTGAGGATGATGATAATAACAATAAGAAGTTAAAGGAAAAGGGACAGAATAAAGAGAAAATGGGAGCCTTTGAAATTTCCAAAAATTAATGCCTTTGCATTTTCCAAAAATTAAATCCTTATACTAAATGCTATATGGAGATTAGTAAAGCCCATGCTTATAACACAAATGGGCGAAACTACCAACTTCAATTTTATGTAAGTGAAGCCCCTCAGGAGTGGAGTTTCAGGTAGAGATTGTGTGAAAATGAAAATAAAGTAGCAGAGTCCTTGAAGAGGTGACAAAATGACCTCACATCAGATGGAGGCCTGTTCTGTGTAAGAAAATATGGGTGTGAACCTGTTAGATCAGAGCACTGACTGCTGGGCATAGAAAGGAGGGCTTTGAAAGAGCATGGGAGAATCAGTGGAAGGACTCATTGCAGACAATTGGAGTGATTTGAAAATGGACTCCATATTAATCAATAGTAGATCAATGTTAAATTCTTTTGGTATTATGATGTTAGTGTTATTGTGTAAGAAATGCTATTGTCCTAGGGCAGGGGTCTTCAAGCTTTTCTGTAAATGGACAGATGAAAATATTTACAGTAGTGCATGTCCCATGTACAACTACTCAAGTCTGCTGTTATAGCATGAAAAAAGACATGAACGATACATAAATGTATGCAAAGCTTCATTCCAATAAAATTATATACAAATACAGAGGTGGGCCAGCTTTGGTCTATGGATCATAGGCCAAAGCTGACTTATTTAGGAAGGGAGTATCATATCTCCAAAATATTTCTCAATGATTCTCCCAACCTTCAGAAAACACACACACACACACACACACACACACACATACACACACACACACACGGACAAGGACACTGAGCAGTTCCTATGTGTTAATCTCTGAGTTAGGCACTTAACGTGTATCAGCTCATTTAATCCTCAACACCAGTGATCACATAGATATATAGGTTAAAAAATAGATACTCTATATTCATTCTCATTTCATTAGTGAGAAAACAAAGGCACACAAACTTAATTAGCATATTGGAAATCACCAGTGTAGTTAGAGGGAGAGCCAGGAGGTGAACCATGACATTCTAATTCCAGAGTCTGTGACATTAATGCCTAAAAACTTCTTTAATAACACATAGATGTAATTTCAGTTCTATAATCTAAAATGAGATCATAAGCTTACCATTTGTCTTTTCTGAATCTTGTTTCATTACAACTTAAAAATGAGGGACAGTGACAAGATAATAAGTATATATATATATGTTTTTTCCTTTCGAAAGTTCTAAGATTCTTATTACCATATCATGCACCTTTACGTTTTTGTGTTTAAGCCATTTCAGCCCAAGTTTCAGTTAAAATAAAAGAGGTACACATAATGGCATCTCAGCCCTTTTAGGTCAAAAATTGTATAATTCCGTAAAGAGTTATTGCATCCTGACCCAATTACTGAACTGAATGTGAATTAGGGCATCACTGGTTAATGGACTGCATTCTCTGGAGAAGCACTTGCTTGTGTCGAACTCAAAGGAAAACATCCATTCTTTCTGATGTGCCTGGTGCCTTATGAAGATTATTGCACTGCTTGTTATGTACTCGCTCACAAAACTCATGCCAATAGTTATGCTTAATCACTTTACTCAAGAGCACTAAAACTAATAGCCCTGCTTTAAGCACATGAAAACCCAGAGTCCATTCAGAAACAGTGCATTACCTGGCATTCTGTTTCAAAGAGGATATGCAATAATATTAGAAATGTCACTCTCTGGGGCCTAAGGAGTAGAGAAATAGCTTTATCAACATCTAGGGCTATTCTGGAGCTAAGGTTGCTACCCCCAAAGAAAAATGTTCAAGTGTAGTACCATTTCTCTGAGCTGCTGAGTCAGTTCAGTTTCATCTATCAATAGCATGAAGCATTATGTCATCTAACTCTATAAACTGAGAATGGTAAGGTATGATTAGTCAAGTCAGTATCATGTGGTATAAATACTACTCTTAAGTCCAAAACTCCAAGCACATAATAACTCAAACAACTTTGTTTAGTTTCTTATTTGCATTTGTCTTCTCTTACTTTGATATTGTTCTTTAGGCAAGCTTCATAATATAAATAAAAACCTCATTGCCTGTCTCTACAAGATGGTAATTGATAACACGTTTATATATATGTATATATACACACACATGTATATTTATATTCATATTATGGTGGTTTTTGTTTTAAAAATATCTACTAGTATTTTATAAATCCTATGACTAAACAAAATAAATACTAAGAATTTGGATTTTGGTTTCTCATGTCCAGGAATTAAACCCAGCCCCACATTTAATTTGTAATCCATATATTTCTAGCATTTTTAAAAGGTTAAATAAATACCAATACCTTACTATATTTTAAATTATCATGGGTGGAAAACATTACAAATTTTATGAGAATCAACTGTTGATTTAATGGCCTAGAACTTCAAACTCGCATAGTGTGACTATTCCAGGCTGAGGAGTTTATCCTCCATGGGTGGGAACTGAAGCTCAAACTGTGCAGTTGCATTCAAAGAACATTCCTTAACCCAACAGTGCCAAGTTCTAGCTCAAGGGATCAGATGCTTTTCTGGAACCAAGCCCTCAGCACTAGAGCTGAGAGGGAAGGGATCTTTGTGGAGCAAAAACCCTCAGTAGAAAATGTTTCCAGTTATTATCCTTCATCTCTTATAAAGATAACAAGGCCATTTAGCATTTGGAGATGATTAAGTTTTCACACACTTTTCTTCTATGATACCTTCTGTTTTCCTTCACTTTATACAAAACAGCTGCTCTTCCATTTGCCTCTTAAGGCATTTGGAGCATCAAACAGGCATTTCCATTTGATCTCACAGGCTGGTACTCAGGGGTTTTGCACTAATTAAAGATGATAAGGTGATAGTGAGACAGAGAAAGTCCAAACTGTTTGTGTAATAGTAAGAGTGTGTATTCCTCAAAATAAGCAAATGCTACAGTAACTTTAAAATACCCCCCTGACACTTTGAAGATTGTCTGATGTACTGGCAAGTCTAAAATGGGACTCAGCCAAGACAGGCATTAGCATATCAAAGAATAAGCTCCTTTTTCACTGTGAGGGCTCTATTTGAAGTCCTGTGCTCAATGGTGAGGTTCTCTGGGGGCTGCTGAATTGCATGCTGTTATTCCAGATGTGCATTGTCTCTGTAGAAATACAATTTCACAGTCAATAAACATGTTAAGTCCATCAAAAGGTAATTATAGCAGAAAACCAGACAAAAATGCTTCAAAATCTGGATAGGAGATTTGTCTATTGATCAGCTTATTGATTTTTATTACCTTGATATCAGGCTGCTGTTTGTATGTATTGTTATACTCAAAGTAATTGATTAGCCTTGGCCAAACCTACTATTGAATACTGCACAGAAATATTTTTAGTACCAAATGTCTGTGGCATGATGTCTCAGTATAATAACTACAAATATTAGCTGAGTTGTTTTATTTCTGGAATATATATTTAGGTAGATTTTAATTAAGACATCTAGTGTGCCCAGAAAAAGCAAACACATGCTGGCATAAATAATTCCGCGTTTGTTGAACATTTTATTTATAATAGCACAGATCTTGTGTCCTTAAACATGATTTCTATCTGAGTTAAGTAAAAACCCTAAGAATTTAGCAAGTGAACTCTTAAAAGACACAGAGAATCATTGGGAAATTATCCTTCCACCAGGAGACCACATTTTCATAATTTAAAAAGACAAAGATGATGTTAGGAATTAAGGGAATTCTTAATGCTTAAAAAATAAATAAAATAGCCCAGCCGGCATGGCTCAGTAGTTGAGCATCAACCTATGAAGGAGGTCACGGTTCAGTTCCTGGTCAGGGCACATGCCTGGGGTGCAGGCTCAATCCCCAGTGCGGGGCATGCAGGAGGTAGTCGATCAATGATTCTCTCTCATCATTGGTGTTTCTATCTCTCTCTCCCTCTCCCTTCCTCTCCCTGAAATCAATAAAAATATAGATTAAAATAAATAAATAAAATAAATTATTAAAATAAATATAATATGAAAATTAATTTTATGCAGTTATAGGATTTAAATAAGTTCATTACTAATTTTATGCTATTTCAGCATTTTCTTATGTTTTTTTTAGTGAAAGATAAAGGCCTTTCTGTTAAATTAATTTTATCCATATATAAGATATTTCTGTGTAGCCCTAACTGGTTTGGCTCACTGGATAGAGCGTCGGCCTGCGGACTGAAAGGTCCCAGGTTCAATTCCAGTCAAGGGCATGCACCTTGATTGCGGGCACATCCCCAGTAGGAGGTCTGCAGGAGGCAGCTGATCAATGTTTCTCTCTCATTGATGTTTCTAACTCTCTAGCCCTCTTCATTCTTCTCTGTAAAAAATCAATAAAAAATATTTTTAAAAGATATTTCTATGTAAAGATGAATGAAAAAACTTGGCATAATCAACATTTATTATACTTTATTTTCTAATTTTATCATGGGAAAAATAGCTGTTTCTTATAGATGCCATTATATGAAATTTTTCTGAAGTTTTGATCATGTTTTTTAAAGTTTTGATCATAAAAAAAATACCATATTCTTCTCTAAAGAATTTGGAAAGTACAACAAAATTTAAAACACAAAATAGTATTTAGAGAGCAATGTTACCATGATGGTCTCTTTTGTTTAGTATTTTATTTTCATATATGTATACACTCCTTATAAATTTATTGTTATATAATGTCCATCTTTAATCTTAATTTTTATCAATTCTACTTAATTATCAGGTCCATTTTCTTATACCTATAAAAACCAGCCTAATATGTGACATATTGACTTCTAATATATCAAATTAATTTACAGATGTTATTTACAATTGCTTTAACTTTAAATTTTTGATTGATTCTAAATTTTCAATATAACACATAAAGCTACACGGATTATATATATTCAGAAATTTTTTTCATATCTCTTTTCATAGTCCCAATAAATACTACTAAATAAGAAATTGTGAAAACAGTTTGGTTAAAAATAAACATGTTATTTTACCCAATGCCTCACTATCACTTCTCTTCAGTAATCAAGAAATCATTAGTTTATTTATATATATAAAAACCTAAGCAACTGTCCAACCATTTGACCATTCACGTGGTAGCTATGACACGCAATGACCACCAGGGGGCAGACGCTCCGACCAGTAGAGGACGGAGCCTGATTCCTGGCCGAATCTATCATGGGTTAGGTTGCTGCTGGGAAACTGTTGGCCCCGAATCTGCCTCACCCACACCATGGCTCCAGAGAGGTGGGAGGAGGGAGCCCAATTCCTCACAGAATCAGCCGTGGGTTAGGTTGCTGCTGGGGGGAGGGCGGGAAGAGTTTAACCAAAGATCTTATATGCATACTAGAGGCCCAGTGCATGAATCTGTGCACCGGTGGGGTCTCAGCCTGGCCTGTGGGGATTGGGCTGCAACTGGCTCTCCAACATCCCCCGAGGGGTCCTGGGTTGCGAGAGAGAAACTGAGACAAGATAATTAAACAAAGCCAAACAATTTCAATAACTTAGTGAATTGCAAGACCTTATCTTCCCTAAGCAAGGATTCTTAAGAGTAAATGGTTTATACCTGTGGGGGCCCTTTCTAGAGTATTCCCGATGTTCAAGGCCAATCTGAGAGTGGGAGCCCTAATCGGGATGTTCAAGGACGATCTAAGCAAGGACACAACGGTTGTATGGTATGCACTGTGAAGGTGCACTTTTCTGTAACCCAAGTATAGATGTCACTATTTTTGGCAAGAAGCCTCTTTTGTCTAAGATGGTATAAAGTATGTTACTGACCAGCCAGTGCATGGCTGCTTGGTCTGGCAACTATATTTGTAATAGCTCCTATATTGGGGCCTACTGAGCAAAAGCTCCTATGTTTGTGGCTGCGGGGTATGGCTCCTGTGTTTGCTACTGTTTTTGCAATGGCTGCTATGTTAGAAGTGGCTACTGTGTGAGGCTCCTTTGAAGAATTGCTTTGTCTGATGGCTCCTTGTATGTCTTCATCTAATACCTGGCGTTCTAAGAGGTCCAGTCCCTGCCAGAGGGGCTCAGACCCAACAATACCTCTCCTCCCTAACCAGAGAGTAAATAGCTTAAATCACACGAGTCAAGGAGATACTAGTAGATATCAGAGACTCAATTAGTGTCATTTGTGCCAGCATAACCCAAAGAGGGAGGAAATCAGGGGAACAGATAACAAAAACTCGATGAGAGCCAGACAGACCCAAGATAAAACAGTGAAGCTGACCAGATAGTTATCTCAAACTCCCCTATAAACCCATTTTAATTCACCAACATATTAAAGAACACACCTAGAAAACTGATGAATATTCTGCTGAAACCCTCCTCTAAGACCTCCCCTAAGATTCCAGCCCCCAGAAGAGAGAGCAAAACCCTCAAAACAGAGGATACCAGTGCCAGCGCACTCTCTGGGGCATGCCCACACTTTCTTTTCTCTCAGGTGTGCATCTTTACTTTCCTAAACTCTAAGGATCTCCATGAAACTTGCAACCAGTGCAACAGTGGGCAGTGGCAACTCATCCCAGGTTAACACCCTGAATCTGTCTCAAGACCCTTTTCTCTTCTCAGTGAGCTAGCAGCAGCCCTGCCTTGGCTCATTTCTTTCCAGTAACTTTTCTGGAGAGCCAAAGCAGAGCACAGCCTAGGCTCTCTCCTGTTGCTTTTTCTACCCTAAGCCCTTCCTTTGCTTCACTGCTTTAATAAATGTGCTCTCAAAATCACCTAGACTCATGTTGTGAAATCTTACCTGCACAAAGTCATAAACCCAGCTCTACACAAACCCACTCCATGCCAGTTCTTTCCAGTGACAAAGGGACTTCCTGCTGCTTATCTTTTTTCTTAAAAGCATGATTCCACAAAGCACAGTTAGTGACTGTCAGGGAAAACCAGTTCCAACTTCACGTAGAATTGTATGGTATGCCATGATCCCTGAATATTTGCAGGGAATTGGTTTCAGGACAGCTCCCTCTCCATACCCCACACCCAGGATACAAAAATCCTTGGATACCCAAGTTCCTTGTATAAAATGGGATGGTATTTGTACATAATCTATGTTTGCATGTAGATTACAGCAGGGTATGGCTACAATTCACTTTATTTGTGTGGATTTAGCATAGTGCTTGGCACATGGCAGATTCAAGTTTTACTTTTTGGAACTTAGGGAGATTTTTATATTTTTTGTATGTTTTATATGTGAAACCCACAAATATGGAGAGGGAAGTATACTGTATTGATTGGAATGCAGTGTTAAAATATATATTTTCATACATTTATCAAGAAAATTAAATATACTGGAAAACCAGTTTCTCTAATCCTATATAATAAAAACCCTGGGTCCATCACATCCACAATGACCAGGAGGCTCAACCAACCAGAAGTCAGTCCTGCTGTGGCAACCTAGCACTGACTGCTATGGCTGCAGGCACGGTGACCCAGCACTGATTGCTGAGGGGGTTGCGAATCAGGCCTGGACAGAGGCCTGAAGAGAGAAACAAGGTCGGATCTGTAGCCTCTGTGGCAGCTTTTGATCAGCACTTGCCTCTCTCTTTCTTTCCAGGCCTGGTCATAAGCCACACCTCCATTTCTCTCCAGGCCTCCACTGGGGCTGCTGATCAGCCCTGCCTTTCTGATCAGGCCCCGTTGATAGGCCCAGAGGCACTGACTGGCATAGAAACTGACCAATTAGAACCAAATCTGGGTGAAGTGTGAGGAGCCAATGGCTGCCTAGGATGCAGAGCTTTTGATGCTGACTGGCATAGAAACCGACCAATCAGAACCAAATTGGCCGGGAGAGGAGGGCAGTTGGGGGCAAGATCAGGCTGGCAAGGGAGGGAAGTTAGGGGTGATCAGGCAGGCAGAGGCAGTTAGGGGTGATCAGGTCGGCAGGGGATGACAATTGGGAGTGAGATCAGGCCAGCAGGGGAGGGCAGTTGGAGGCGAGATCAGGCCTGTAGGGTGGGGCGGTTGGGGGTGACCAGGCCAGCAGGGGAGGTCATTTGGGGGCTATCAGGCTGGCAAGGGAGCAGTTAGGTGTTAATCAGGCAAGCAGGCAAGCGCGGTTACTAGCCAGCAGTCCCAGATTGTGAGAGGGATGTCCAACTGCCTGTTTAGGCCCGATCCCAGTATGAACCCTGTGGGATTGGACCTAAACTGGCAGTCGGACATCCCCCCAGGGGTCCCAGATTAGAGAGGGTGCAGGCTGGGCTGAGGGACACCACCTCCTCCCAGTGCACGAATTTTATGCACCAGGGCTCTAGTCCTATATAAAAGCCCAGCAACCAAACAGCGGAAAAACCGAATGACTAGTCGACTAGTCGCTATGATGCACACTGACCACCAGGGGGAAGACGCTCAATGCAGGAGCTGTCCCCCTGGTGGTCAGTGTGCTACCACAGTGGGAGTGCCTCTGAGCTGACCAGGATGAGTGACTGCTCCCGCTGCTAAACCCAGGCCGGGCAGGAACCAGGGCTACGATTGTCACCTCTTTGCCCAGGTTCCTCCTTCTCCCTCCCTGCCGCCTCCCCCAGATGCCCGCAGGATGCACAGTGCCACGGCCGCCGGGCTCGCAGAGTTGACCCCAGAGGTTGGGAGGTGGGTTCGGGGCTGCCACAGGACTGAGGCCTACTCCACTGCCTCTCAGTGCTATTGTCCCTGGGTCCGGCCCCAAATGGAGTGCTCCAGCTCCATGGAAGATGCCAGACCAGGGAGCAGCCAATCAGAGGGCAGGTCCACAGCTGCTCGGCTGACCCGGATGAGCAGTGCTCCCACAGCAGGCCAATCCCTGCAGGCCACACCCCCCACCAGTGCACAAATCCCCTGCACTGGGCCTCTAGTATTAGAATAAAATACAAGCAAAATAGAACCTAGTAAGAAATAACAATAAATATAGTTTTTATTTTTTACTTCTTTAGAAGTTTTATTTGTATTTTTTTAATTTTATTTTTTTACTTTTTTAATCCTTATTGTTGGAAGTATTACATATGCCTCCCCCTTTTCCCCCATTGACCTCGTCCAGCCTGCCTCTGCCTCCCACCCCAGGCCTTCACCAGCCTATTGTCTGTGTCCATGGGTTTTGCATATATTTTCTCTCATCTTATTTTTATTTTAACAGTGGAGGATAAATTTAGTTTTTTAAATCCAAAATATATATTTTGTATAACAGGAATTTTCCATTCTAACCAATTCCCTTACTTAAGCAAAATATCCACTGATATGTTCTTAACACTATTTTACATATTTGACTATAGTTATAAAAACATTGAGAATATAGGAAATGCCTCATGTGACAGGTCAAATGACATGTAAAAGTCTTTTTCTTTTTTTCTGTCCACCCGGCAAGTAACACTACCAAACTTTTTTATTACAGTGAAAAACTATTAGAGTGACTTGTAAATATTAATCTGCCTCTCAGAATCTGTTGCAAGTAAACTTTAGTTCAAGCCCACTGTGTTTGTTATCAGGATATGAGAATAAGCATTTTAAACTAAAACCTTTAATTTTGAATATATTATTTCAATTGAGCACTATATGGAATTTTTCTTGTATGTTTTTCATTTAGTTGGCTTTAAAATAGTTTCTTGGTTCAGTCTTAAGTGGACAAATAAGTTCAATACTTAACCTCTATATGAAAAAAATATATATTTTGTATAACAGGAATTTTCCATTCTAACCAATTCCCTTACTTAAGCAAAATATCCACTGATATGTTCTTAGCACTGTTTTTCAATTCCTTAGCCAGTTGAGACATACTTAACTGTGAAGCTGTAATTGGACTTTATAACCTGGAATGGTTGTTTTTATGGGAACTGCTGCTGGTTTTTCTTCTTCAAGCTACAGAAGACAAGTCTAAATTGAATAGTGAAAAAAAGTGAAAAAAAAAATCTCTGATCTTCTGTAGTAGCACTCAAGCAGAGAACTGTCTTGCTGCGTTCACCTCTCTGTCTCATTTTAAAAGAAATTAGTGAACTATATCAACCAGAACCCCATGAAACAAGTAAACATGCTTCTGGCCTAAGGAGTTTTAGTGTCTTTTCAGATAATTTTCCCAGGGGAGATTAAAACAGAGGAAGCAGAAATAGACAGTCAGATTGGAAGTTATTTTAAATTATTTAAATATCAGGGACATTGATTAGAAACTGTAAAATTCAAGTGTCCTAGCCAAAATATAATTTTATACATACTACCCCTTGAATAACATAATAGAAATGAAATATATTAATTTATTCACTAAATTTTTAAAATTTATTGTGATATTCATATGGATAGAATAAAATGAAAACTTAAGTCCTAGATAATAATTCTTCTCTATTAGATGATTTAAAATGATAATGTTTATTGACTAAAAATATAAATTCTATCAAAAACCTGTCTTCAGATACTGTGTTACCAATAAATGGAGAAATGTATTATATTTTTTTCTCCTGATACCCAGGCACAAGTTCTCTTTCTAAGAGAGATTAATTAAAGCTCATTGAATCTGTAGGAAGTTCAAAGAACTTACATGCATAGCCCATGGTCACAGAAAATAACCTTGCAATGAAATCCTGGGGTGGAGCAGGGGCTGGGTGGAGTGGGGCAAATGGGTGAAATGGAGGACATCTGTAATAATGTCAACAATAAAGATAAATTTTAAGAAATTGTAGAACGTTCTGTAAAAAGTCTGTTATTATTCCCTAGGCTAAATCAGATAGGTTTCCCGCATCTACAAATTCAGCATTTTACCTTCTTCAATTAGCTAATCACTTTGAAGAAACTATATTTTAAATCTTTTCTCTTGTTCCTGATCTCCTACTCTCCAACACACCTGCACCTACCCCTGATTACCCCCTCACACAGCACAGACAATGGAAACCCTGGGAACCCAGCTTCCAAACTCATGGACAGAGGCTTGATCTGGAATTGGTCCTCCCGAAGAAGACATGGCATTAGCATGATTGCAGGGATTGGGCACTGCTAATGAGAGTTGACAAGATTACATTCAGATACAGCCCTTCCATCGTACCTTGTTTACTAACAGTAGGCCTGGAATTTTGCTTACCACTCTGGATCCATGGGATAGCCAGTCTTTGTAAGTCCCCCTCTTAGAATTTTTGATTCTAGTAGCTTGCATTTACTTTGTTCAGACAATATCCTCTTGGTATTGGGAGCTTATAAATGTTTTTGAACAGGGAAATCATGTGAGCATTGAAATGTTTAATGCAAACTGTTAGCTCTGCTAAAAGCAGAGATATTTTAAGCAGCATATTACAATAACAGAGTAAAGCAATAAACTATTGTAACATGACAGATGAATAAATCGTTATGGGCATTTCCTAAGGTGCCATCTTTGGAAACTGGCCAGAAAATGAACACTTCTAAAACACTAATGATACAGCATAAAACAATAATAACTTTTTAACAATGTGAAATAATACCCAAGTATACTACATTTTTTCAGAAGGGAAAAGATGGGTACTAAAAATAATGTCGCTATGTTAAAAATAAAAATCCAAAAACTCTGTTACAGAGAGCTGACCTCCACTTATACTATTACACTTATCTAATTGAATCAGTGATTTAGATTGGGGAGCACAAAAAAAAAGAAAGTTCTATAATCATAAACACTATCAGACAAGATAGTAATAAATAGTGTGATGTTAAGTCTAAGGACAAAAAGGTTGGTATTGGATTATTAGGTCTCAATGAAAGGAAGTTTAGGGACACAGCTTATTTAAGTAGAATTCATCCTAAATATGATATGATTAGAGGCCCAGTGCACAAAATTCATACATGGGGGGGCGGGTCCCTCAGCCTGGTCTGCACCCTCTCACAATCTGGGACTATTGGCTCCTAACCGCTCACCTGCTTGCCTGCCTGATCACCCCTAACCCCTCTGCCTACCTGCCTGATCGCCCCTAACCGCCTCTGCCTGCTTGCCTGATCACCCCTAACCACTCACCTGCCTGCCTGATGGCCTCTAACCCCTCTGCCTGCCTGCCTGATTGCCCCTAGCTGCCTCTGCCTTGGCCCCTCCACGGCAGCTTCGTCAGGAAGGAAGTCCGGAATGAAGTCCGGAAAGTCGTTCAGCTATTCGGTCTAATTAGCATATTATGCTTTCATTATTATAGATGGGATAATGGTGAGGTGTGGATGTCTAAAAGGCCTGAAAATGAAAAGAAAGTAATAATTTTTTATAGCTAAGTATCTGATAGTTGGCTCAGGAGTGTGATATATCTCAGAGGAAGAACAAAGATCTGAGTTCACTACAGTTGCTGTCTCACAAATTTTTGTATCCCCACAAAACAATATTACTCAGAAGTGAGTAGACCCACTCAGTTTACAGCAGAATGCAAGCTGTCTCGGCAGTGTAAGCAGTGAGGCTTATGTAATTAGAGTGGACTGCACAAATCGCATACCAGTACCAGATCCTCAGCTCAGCAGAGATATAGAAAGGTGCATCAATGTTTCTATGAGCACCTGAGAGAGTAGCAGAGCCTTGGAGACAGGACTATTAAATTACTAGAGGCCCAGTGCACGAATTCACGCACAGGCAGAGTATGGCCAGCCCACCCCGATGGGGACCCAGCGGGATGCACTGGTGGAGGGGCCGCGGGTGGTTGGCCAGCCGGCCCTGACCCCGATGGGGGGGGGGTGATAATGGACTGGGCCAGCCAGGGGGAGGGGCCATGGGTGGTTGGCAAACAGCCCCAGCCCCGATTGGGGTGTTGGGGGCTGATCAGGGGCCAGGCCAGCCAGGGGATGGGGGTCGATCAGGGCCTGAATCAGGGTGCTTGGCTGCCACAGTGCGCATCATAGCCACCAGTCGTTCTGGTCATTCTGGTTGTTCCAGTCATACTGCCATTCCAGTCGCTGGACTTTTATATATATAGATCATTTGTTAAGTGGAGCTCAGGGTGTTAGATGATGAACTGCAGTTCAACAACAGACCACAAAAGGATTTGAATTGAAAAGTTTATTATTCCCCGTGCATAGGCCAGGCGTCCTCAAACTACAGCCAGTGGGCCACATGTGGGTGTTTTTGCTGTTTTGTTTTTTTTACTTAAAAATAAGATATATGCAGTGTGCATAGGAATTTGTTCATAGTTTTTTTAAAAACTATAGTCCGGCCCTCCAATGGTCTGAGGGACAGTGAACTGGCCCCCTGTTTAAAAAGTTTGAGGACCCCTAGCATAGACAGTGCACACATAATACCTCAATAGGGAAGTCAGGGCAGAGTGAAGCTAGAGAAGAATATCCTGCGCACCTTTATTAGGGAGTCTGTGAGTAATATACGTTGGAGTTCCCAGGCCAAGGACAGATGGATAATTCCAACCAAAAGAAAGGGGCAAAAAAGGAAAAGGCACTGGGAAGCAGAAAAGACTATTGATCACAGGGGTGCTTTAATAGGACATCATCAAGTGCTTCAAAGGACATCATCAAGAAAGTTCAAAGACAATCCCAGGAGAAAATATTCACAAATATGTGAAAAGGATTTATGTCTACAACATATAATAACTCATACAACACAACATAAAAGTAAAGTGTAATTAAAAATGAGAAAGTAATTTGGATACACTTTCTTATCTAAAGAAATGCATAAAGGGCCAGTAAGAACATAAAAAGATGCTCAATATCATTAGCCATCAATAAAATTTATACCAAACCAAAATGTCATAACACTTATAATACCTAGAAAGGCTAGAATAAAAACGTCTGATAATAACTATCAGGAAGGATATGGAGAAATTAGAATTCTCATCAATGCTGTTGCAAATGTAATATGCAGCTGCTTTGGAAAACAGCTTAGCATTTCCAGAAACGAATATAGAGTTAACATTAGACATAGAAATTCCACTGTTAGATACATGCCCAGGAGGAATATCAGCACCCATTTGTCAGAAATCTTTTAACCCTTTATCCTACCATCATTTAAAAAAAAACAAAAAACAAAACAAAAAACACTTATCACCATCAGACACAGATAAATATTTTTAATCTGTCCCAATATACTGAAAATTCAGCATTGGCTATGTGGAAATACCTGTTTGGGTTCACAAATATATTTCAATGCGTAAAAGAGTGTTTGGCACTGCAAAGGTTCTCAATAAGTATTTATTCAACTAATGAGGATGTTATCTTTTGTAATCCTTAAAATAAAATTAAAAATAACTTCCAGTCTGTGTTGTAGTCTAGATTATATTTGGGGTTTGTAGTTTGCTGCTTTTTCCCCTAAGAAGATGCATTTCTATTTTTGTATATAAAGTATTAAAATTTTATTTTATTTAACATTATATAATTTATAATATGAAACATATTAAATATTAATTTGAACATTAAATGTTATCCAAATATATAAAATATTAATTTCTAATTTTGTCCCTATGTATAAATTATTAATTTTTTTATCTTAAATATTTAATTCAAGTAAACATTTGCTTTTGATTCCTGAGGGAATCTTTTAAGGTAAATGATTTGCATTACATTTTGTCAAATTCTAATTAAAAGGGAGAGAGCTGACTCAAAGTATTAATTTACTTACTCAATATTTATTTGATGCTTAGTATATGCCAGGGTCTAAATTAAATCCTAAAAGTTAAAAAGGTGTGGGTGGGGGGGGGGGGGGCGGAATTAAGTTCAATCATATGAGTTCTCATTAATCTCTCATGAAGCTAGTTGGGATTTTGGAAAACCCCATTGTAAAGCCCAACTTTCAGTGTTTTAAATAAATTTCTTCTTTTTTTATAGTATTTGTTTAATGCTAGTGTTTTAATGGGAAACAATGTATTGAGTTTTCACTCACAATTAGTTTAATGGGTACTCCATTTCTATTGGATAGAATTGAATTCAAAGTGATTATTCTGTTAGTCTACCTCAAAATCCTACCATTTCTACCCTTGCTAGGTAGTAAAAATGGCACTTATAATTTAATAAATTAAAACAAACATCTAATTATTTAATTTGTATTTCTTTGATTGAAATGATGTCTGTTTTATTGAGGTTATTAATTATGTCTATTCCTTTTTATGAACGTCCTTTTAGTTTCAATGCTCATTTTTATATATATTTTTTTATTTTATTGATAAACTAGAGGCCTAGTGCACAAAAATTGTGCACTGGGGGGGGGAACCCTCAGCCCAGTCTGTGCCCTCTTGCAGTACAGGAACCCTTGGGGAATAGCCGACTGATGGCTTAGGCCCTCTCCCCATGGGGAATGGGCCTAAGCCGGCAGTCAGACATCCTTAGCACTGCCGTGAAGGCAGGAGAGGCCCCCCCTCTGCCGCTGCACTTGCCAGTCATGAGCCTAGCTTCTGGCTGAGCGGCACGCCCCCTGTGGGAGCACACTGACCACCACGGGGCAGCTCCTGCATTGAGGTTTGCCTCCTGGTGGTCTGTGAGCATCATAGCAACCGGTTGTTCTGCAGTTCAGTCGATTTGCGTATTAGCCTTATATTATATAGGATGCTTATTATATTCAGCAGCTCATTCTACTAAAATCTTTATAGTAAGTGACTTGGGGCTCTAAACAATACAATTACATAATACAATGAAGATAATATGACACAAAACAATAGACAAGTATATAATCCTATACAATAAAAGGCTAATATGCAAATCAACCAAACAGTGGAACTATTGGTTGCTATGACGCACACTGACCACTAGGAGGCAGATGCTCAGTGCAGGAGCTGCCCCCTGGTGGTCAGTGCGCTCCCACAGTGGGAGCGCTGCCAGCCAGAAGCCAGGCTCACAGCTGGCAAGCACAGTGGTGGTGGCGGGAGCCTCTCCTGCCTCCGCGGCATCACTAAGGATGCCTGACTGCTGGCTTAAGCCTGCTCCCTGTGGGGAGCTGACCTAAGCCAGCCAGTGGACATCCCCCGAGGGCTCCAGGACTGGGAGAGGACACAGGCTGGGCTGAGGGACCCCCCCCCCACCTGAGTGCACAAATTTTGTGCACCGGGCCTCTAGTAAAATATAATTAGACAATATAAAGGTTAGAAACCATATTAGTAGTTAGTTACATATTGCACCCTCTAAAGCTAGTATTTTTCCCTAGCATCTCATTGCTAATTTACCTGGTTGGAACCATTTCTTTGGCAGCCTGAGAAAACAATGTGTTTTCTATTTTTCTTTCAACCAATCCCATGTATTTATATGAATCTCTGTATCCAATAGCCCATTTTTGACTTTGTACTTTTGGCGAAATTGTGGTTAGTACATAAGACATATTTCTTTGGATAAGATTGTTCCCCAAGGAATTTTGTCATATGCAGATTCCCTAGGTCTTCTCAGAACACTCTGTGGTTACCATCCATGGGAAACGGGCTCTTCTAAGGGATGGTGAGAAAAGCATTTGAAGGATTTCCACATGGGAGACTGTGGTGTAGTGGCATGATTTCTTTGTGATGTGACATCAAAAGAGCTCTTCTGGCTTCCCAATGTCCCATCTCCCTCAGTCCTCTAAGGAAAAAGTACAATAGTATCTTCAACAAGGCCAAGGCCAGTGCCCAGAGCTTCTGCTTCATAGTCCTTTGGAGCCTGAGCAGTCTGCTGAGGGCTGTAGGTGGCCACTAGACCCACATGGTTGTGTGCTCCTGGGTGGGAGAGAACAGGAACAAATGGGGTAAGTGTGGGTCACCAAATGAGAGAGCAAGAGCAAGAGAGCTTCTTTGTTCACCTGGAGTTAAGTATTCTCAGGCTTGGGAGGAACTAGAAGCTTTTTCCAAATAACCAATCAGTTCCCAAACTTTCAAGGGCTTCCATTGGTTCCAATGATCCCTTTCCCCAGTTAGACTGACAGGCCTCTAGGATAAGGTGACCAGACGTCCCGCTTTTGGCAGGACAGTCCCGATTTTTAACAATGTGTCCCACGTCCTGCGGCGTTTTAAAAAAGTCCTGATTTTTGGAAAGAATGCACGACAAGCTAGGGAACGGCGGGAGAATGGGAAGGGAATATATGGTTTTCGGCAGCCATGTGGCTATTTAGCCAGGATATGAGTTTTATATTATTTTTGTTAATTTTATAATGTTAAACTTTAATAATAACAAGTAATTGTTGAGAACTGATTATCGAGAACTGCTCATCAAAGTTCGCATTGTTGATCAGTTGTTAGAATTCGACCACCATTGTTTGGACTTAATGAACAATGGCATTTTTGGGAATTGGCAAAGACGAAAACATTTTGTAACTGTCTCTCAGGTGATACACATTGTACTGCGTGCTAGTAAGCTAGTTAAACAAGTGATGTCATTACAAATCAGTTACTCAGATAACTTAGGTAAGTAATTTATTCAGATATTTCTCCAGCAAAAATGGGTTTATTCAGAAACTACAAAAAGTTCCAATTCAGCACATGCAGTCTAATGGCGAACCATGTATAAGTTCAGAGAAACAAAAAACAGATATGCTTTTGTTATGGGATTTTTGGACTGGAACACATGGTGTTCCCCTGGGCAGGATGGTCCCCTGGATTCTTTGTCTGTCGAAGTTGAAGAATGAATCCACAGATGGAAGATGGTATAGCAAAGGTGGAAATTTATTGAAGAACAAGCACAGACTCCCAGGCGGGGAGGGGGAAAGAGACCCTCTGAGTTCCTGTTTCCATAGTTTATAAAGGCTGCAAGTCCCTGTGTCCTGATATCCCCTCTGATTGGTCAAACTTCTAGTTACTGTAGTAACTCCTGAGGCTCTCCTCCCTCATTGTCCTCCTATTCCCTCTGGGCTTTCTTCCTCCTTTACTTTGTAAATATAGACCTTTTGTTATTCCCAGTTCCCTTATCTTATGGAAATGTAACTGTTTTCTCTCCCTTGTCTTATGGAAATGTAACCTCTGCTCTGTAGATGTGTTTTTTCCATGGAACCTTAATTTTTAAAATTTCCTAAATCTGCCTATTTCACCACTAAAATTCCGTTCATTTTTCACTCAAATTGACTTTACATGTTCATCAAAGAGGAAAATGCAATAAAATTAATAAGTAACAACAAAGCAAAAGAATTAAGTTGCATTTTTAATCAATGAATTAGAAGCAGGTGTTAGATAAGTTCCTCATTTCATATGTCTTCTCTTAAGAACCACGAGTATAAAAAGAGTAGCAGTAAATTAATAAATATAATTGTAATCTACTTCTATCGACATCTATTTTGGTGTGTGGGGGGGATCCACATCATCAATGTTAAGATAAAAATTGACTTTGTAATGCCATTTTTGTTTCCATAAAATAAATTCAAAATTCAAGCCAAGAATAATTTGAACATTTACAGAATACATCATTAATACACCCTTACCCAGATCTTCTTCAATTCAATGATTTTAATTTTCTGTTGAACAAGAAGGGTTTATCAGAGAACTTAGCATCTGATTGTAAAGGGGAAATTGCAAAATGCTTTCTTTAAATTTGCATGTCTTTACCTTCTGAATAGCCATCAAAATAATTGTTTCTTAAGTGCTATTCAAATCTTTTTCTTCTGTGTTGACCCCAATCAAAGCAATTAATTCCATAATGAAGTCTTTCTTCACAAACACTATCTTATTATTATCTTGGTCTAAATTAATAACATCATGATAATAATTAGTAGATTTGAAATCATCTGTTTCTTTCTGACAGCATGTGGATTCCTTATAAAAGAGCAACAGAGATGAAAATTAGAGTAAAACATTGCAGCTGTGTTGATTGGTGTGTCCTCCTAACCTTAGCATCTGGGACATGGGCCTCATTTAAATTTGAATGTGATATGGTTGTAATGTTCTTTCCCTCACCAGACACAACCGCTAAGTACAAGCATATATATTATATTATGAATAACGTATATTTACTATATTATGTATAATAGGACATATAACTGTTGGAACTATTATGTAATATAATATTTATAAGAGTATACATGTAACCATTTATTTGCAACCAGGGTACATACATATGAAACAGGAATTTTGGGGATAAAATAGGACAGGCTTAGGAAATATTAGAAATTTTGGAAATTAAGGGGAACATAGAGGAAGCACAGGGCTGCAGTGCAGCAGAAGGTATCTTTCCATAGAATAGGGAAGCTAAAAATCTCAACAGGTACATTTCCATAGAATGAGGGAGCTGGGAACAGCAAAAGGTCTATATTTACAAAATAAAGAGAAGGAAGCCCTTCATTCAGAAGGAGAGGAAGAAAGCCCAAAGGGAATAGGAAAACAATAAGGAGGAGGGAGAACCTCACAGGTTCCCTATGAGGTTCAATCTTTGAGCCCAGGAGTTACTATAGTAACCAGTCTAAGGGACTAGTGACCAAACAGAGGGGACATCAAGGCACCAGGATCTTCAGCCTATATAAGCCGTAGGGAAAAGGAACTCAGTGGGACCCTTTCCCCCTCCCTACTTGGGAGTCCATTCTGTGGGACTCTTCCCTCTCCCCACGTGGGAGTCTGTACTTGTTCTTCAATAAATCTCCACTTTTGCCATGCCACTTTCTGTCCATGGATTCATTGGTTCCGGCAGACAAAGAATCTGGGTTCCAGTCCAAAAATTCGGTATTACATACACACACATATCCCATATATGTTTATATGTATTTAACCAATGATTATTGGAAGTGTTATTATTACTAGAGAAATCAGTGGGCCAGATTCCCAGACATAGTGGGAGTAGGTTTCTTAGGGGTACTGCTGAAATAAGTGATATGGGATTTTTTTGGACTGGAACATGTGGTGTTCCCTGGGCAGAATGGCTTGTCCAGGGCTCTTTGTCGGAGTCGAAGAATGAAACCACGGACAGAAGATGGTATAGTAAAGGTGGAAATTTATTGAAGAACAAGTACAGACTCCCACATGGGGAGGGGGAAAGAGCCACACCGAGTTCCTTTTTCCCAGTTTATAAAGGCTAAAGTTTTTGTGCCTCGATATCCCGTCTGATTGGCCAGTATTCTCTTTTGATTTGGTCACTATAGCAACTCCTGAGCTCAAAGGTCAAACCTCACATGGGACAAGTGAGGCCCTCCCTCTTTATTTTGTAAATAATAGACTTTTGCTACTCCCAACTCCCTTGTCTTATGGAAATGTAACTTCTGCCTCTCTGCAGGCTGTGCTTTTTCCATGGACCCCCTTAATTTTAAATATTCCCTACACCTGCCTATTTTACCCCTAAAAAATTCCTATATCATAAGCATTTTCAGAAGCCCCCATGGGAGAATGAGACATGGTAAAAGGCTTTATTTGCATGGAGTTACATTCCTAGGGTTGTAAAGTCCCATGCCCCTTTTAACCCAGTCCTGAAAGAGGTGCAGCTGGGGTTCCAGTGGAGCCAAAAGCAAGGCCAGTGTCAGAGCTTCTGCTTCATGTTGCAGCTGGGTCCAGTCCAGCATTAGGCTGATTAAAGCCCATCAGTCCATTGTGTGCATCCCACACAGCCATGAGCCATTTGGGCGAATGCAGGGGCGCATGCCCGCCTGCAACAGGAGTCCCAAGAGTCCCCAGGACCAAGAGCCAAGAGGGAGTGCTCCTTTGTTCAGAAGTTTAAATATTCAGGTTTTGTGCCCTTCTGGTGGCCATGCCTATTCTGGCCACTGACTGTCTTCTAGATGTGACTGACAGACAGGAAGGCACCTTCCCACATCACATAGACTTTACTGGGAGTGTATCTAAACTGTCTTTGTCCAGTCCCTTCCTCCACTGATCAGCAAGGAACAGACTCGGAGAGTGTTAAATTAGCAAAACTATAAATGGCATGCTTATACTATCTAGTCTTCACTTTATTCCTCTCCTGCTTAATAATAATTAGGTTATTATAACAGTGTCATTATCATCATGATTAGCTAGTTAATAGGAAGAGAGCAAAAGGGAGAGTCAGACATTATTGCACTTATTCAGATGGGAAGCATAAACCTTTTTGTTACACCAGGAAGCTACAGCTTAACAACACAGTGCCTCCAAGGGGATTAACACCCCTCCCTTCCCCCTTCAGGGATGGGCTATTGGAGGGAGAAAAGGGAGACAGGCACCAGCACAATAGACCTAGAGGTGGCGAAAGGGAGGTGCTTGCCTGTCAGTCTAGCCTGGAGAATGGATTGGCTATGGGGTGGACCCCATCAAAAGAGCACGAGACCTTGGAAAGTTAATTGATAGTGTGAAGAAGCTCCTTGGTAAAATCAAGCTCTCCCTTGTCCTGGGCAAAACCAAGAGCTCCCTCTCTCTTGTTTTCTCTTGTTCTCTCTTGTTTGCTCTGGCTCTCTCTTGCTCTATGACCCACACTCGTCCATGTGTTTGCCTGTTTTCTCTCCAGAGCCACGTGGCCTTAAGCAGCTGCATGGCCCATGGCCCTGTGGACCCCACACACAATGGACTGCAGCTGGGAACACAAGCTAATTACCCAGATACTGGACTGGTCTTTAACATGGAGCAGAAACGATGGGCCGGGGCCTTTATTCTGGACTTGCTGAAGACACAGATGGACTTTTTCCATGACAAGATGGACAGAGATGGGACTTTGGAGGAGAACTCCCTTAATTTTACATCATTAATAAAGCTTTGTATGAAATCCCACCCTCCCAAGGGGGCCTCAGTAAATTCATTTCCTCAAGAAACCCCAAGAACTCACTTCCACAGATAACAGAGCATCCTTATATCTTTTTACCACAGTTGTATTTATTTAAAAGATGCATACCTAACTAACTATATTGAAATGCGGAAATTAAACTGAACTGTGTTGTTTCCCTCTGGGCAGGATGCAAAGGTGATTTCCCAGGTTCTTGTCCAGGTGGATTCAAAGAATGAAGCCATGGGCAAAAGGTGTCATAGGAAAAGGTGGAAATTTACTGGGAAACAAGCACAGACTTCCAGGTGGGGAGGGGGAGAGAGACCCATTAAGTCCCTCTTTCTTAAGGTTTATAAAGGCTGCAGTTCTTGGTGTCCTGATACCCCCTCTGATTGGTCACTAATGCAGCTTCAGAGCTCAAACCCCATGTGGGGTCCTCCTCATGCTCTCCATTTTGTTTTTCTACTCCCTGTGGCTTTCCCTTATCTCCGGTGAATGGGTATATTCCTCTCCCTTTAGGCTGTGGTGCCTGCCTTTAGTTCTTTGTGAATGTATGCCTTCTGGCAGCTCCCAGCCCCCCAGCTTTGCAGTTCTCCCCCATGAATCCTCTTTATTTCCAAAACTCCCTAAACCTGCCTATTTTACCCCTAAAAAACTCCTTTCAATATCATTTGTATAGTCATTACAAAGTTATAATTGATATGATCCTAACTGGTTACATCATGTAATGTTCTAATATCTTTACAACTCATACACTGAGGTCCAGCATTTTTACACAACTTTTCTGTGTAACATTACATGATGTGGCATCGTGGCAGTGCTATGAAGGTATTTTGTTTTATGGGTGTTCCCCTTGAAAACCTTTCTGAGAAATAGTTTTCCATTTGTACCACCTACAGTTTAATGTGCATCATTTACCTAGTTATTCCAATATGATTCATATGTATATACACATATGTATTCATCTAACTCATTAATACAAATAAAATTATTATTGCAATTATTTGTACATGCCCTCAGGATATCCAATTATGTTTAATATTGTACCTCTGTAAGTAAAATAAAAAAAAAAACATTACAGCATTTGGGTCCATTTCCCACTCTTAATGACATAATCACAATATGTATTACACGCATCCTCCCTGGGCTCGCCCAGGATTACAGACCTGAGATGTCTCAGCATGTAACAGAGCCCTTTTGCCCATCAGAGCACTAGTAAAACCTGATAGGAAGGAGGCAGCTAGGCCACTGGGCTTTTAGGGATGACATATCAGATCCTTAGACCTGTAACATTCTTCCTCTGCATTAGAAAAGGTTTTATATATTACAACACTATTATTACAAGATATTATTAGAAAAGGTTTTATATATTACAACACTATTATTACAAGATATTATTGTGTTTCCTTAATAAGTAAACCATAATGTACTTTAGAGACAATAGGAAAACATCATCTTTTACATTTCTGGCCCCTTTAATTCCTCCCTAAATATTCTCATTTCATTTCCTTTCAGCCTAAAAAAACTTTCTTTTTATCATTTATTTTATATTCTGGTGTCAATAAATTTTATCTAAAAACATCTTTATTTCATTTACATTCTTGAAGGATATTTTTGCAAGATAAAATATTTTTAAATTGACAGAATTTTTTTCAGTTAGTATTTTTAAAAGTTATTCTTATTTTTCAATTTCAGTTGACATTCATTATTATATTAATTTCAGAAACTCTGAGGCTGCAAATCATCCTAGATCTTGGAATGGAATGAATTCAGTGACTTTAACACAAAGGCTCAAGTGAGGCCATTTTCAACAGAACTAGATTTAAATTTTTGTTTTGGTAAAATATACATTAACATAAATTTTGTCATTTTATTCACCTTTAAGTGTACCGTACAGTGGCATTATGTACATTCACTACAAATTTCACCTGAGATATGATAAAATTATGTTCATCATTCTCTGGTATAGCACTATTAGAATTAATCTTGGTTTTTGCCTAGTTAAAATTATAAATGTGTTTCCTTCATTTTGATTTTGTAATTGGTCCTTAATAAAACCTCTTGGGCTTTTATATGAGATAAAAATGAAAAACAGTCATTTACTAGTTGATTATTTATCACTGTCAGATAAACCTAATATAATTTATAATAAAATTTCTATATAAAACAACTTGCCATATTTGTACTAATTTCTCAATTTATTACATTAAATTTTGAAAGCCAATTTTGTAACTTTTAAAGATTGTTAAAAATAAACTAAATTACCTTAAAATACAAATCTCACATACATATCTGAATGTATCTATACATATATAGACTAATTATTTTAAATTCTGCAAGTATTAAAATATATGCAAAACTGTAATAACAAGTATTACACAATATCATGATTCTTTTACTTAAACTTATTCTGACAACACTATCGAATTAATTCATTATACCTATGACTTTTAATCCTATTGTTAAAATATTCTTAAACTCATAACTATAATTATTTTCATATCCTCTAAGATGTTCATAATATTATTTCAGTATTTTTGTAGGGTTGCAGGAAAAATAAAAGTTAACTCTCAGGCTAACCTGGGTTTTAGATTTCAACTGTCATCTAACTCATTTTCATTAGGAGCAGGGAATCAAAGGAGATGAAAAACTATTGTTGCAGAAGACCAAAGAAAACCAATGATGCTTCAAAGAGTAGGAGGGACACTGTTTAATACACCAGCGGACTCAGGGAACAGCCTTCCAAATCTGAGTGAAGGAACATGCATGGGGCTTTCCTTTATATTTCTCTCCCTGTGGTCTTTGTCCCACAAACATGGATTATGCTTCTGGTCCTTTTCACAGGCCTTGCAAGAAAGCCCCCAGGTGTTGGGGGTCTCCAGGCCATATCTGATGGTCTGGCCTGGTGCCAGCGTTAATAACCCTCCCTCTGGAGCAGTGCACTGTCCACAGCCCCATGGTCTCTGTAACCGGTTCTGCAAGACCAGTATCTGGGAAGGAGGCAGTGACTTAATTATAGGTTACACTGAGTTTGCTGGCATGGGTTCAGATCACTAGCCTCCAAATATCAGGGTTACATTGGAATTAGCCCTTTTTAGCCTTCTCACTATAGCTACTGTAAAATCCTAGCTCAGCATATCTTTACATTATGATTATAACTATATATACATTATGACCCTTCCTACACACCCACACATACATACCCGTACACACACACAACTATAGTCAGAATTTGTGTGTGTGCACTTATATGGGAGAATATATATGAAAAAATAACTTTTATCATTTATACTGCACTTAAATCCATTAAAAAAGTAAATTTATCTCTTTGCATGGTAAATTTTTATTCATCTTGCCCCCTACCAATTTCTTGATGAATTCTTACAGGGCAGATTCTATATTTTATTTCTCTTTCATTGTTTAAGTGCCAAATACAAAATCTAGCTTTAAATAAGCACTCAATAATACTCAATGGAAAAGACATACAGTATACTCCATTGAGCTTTCCCTCTTTCTTTTTCTTTCTTTTTTTTTTTTTTTTTTAATCAGCTTGAAAGTCAGATCAGAGCCACAGATACCACACTCCCAGCAGTCACATTCCTTGGAGATTGGCTGTGCGATGCCAACCACGCATCCTCCCTGGGCTCGCCCGGGATTACAGACCTGAGATGTCACGGCATGTAACAGAGCCCTTTTGCCCATCAGAGCACTAGTAAAACCTGATAGGAAGGAGGCAGCTGGGCCACTGGGCTTTTAGGGATGACATATCAGATCCTTAGACCTGTAACATTCTTCCTCTGCATTAGAAAAGGTTTTATATATTACAACACTAGTATCTCTTCCACAATATATCTTCCTCTTATTTGTCTTGCCAAACATGGAATTATAAACATGAAGACAAAAATAACCATATAGTACTTGTTTCATAGATGTCCTCTTTCTATATTACATTAAATGTAGATTAATCTCTCCTTCCTTATCCACTTGGGTAGAAAAAATATATATATATAATTGTCTAACAATTTATTCTTTTGTTTATAAAAATTTTGACTCACTGTAACTCACAAACAAAGGTTTTAGGTAGAAACTTGCATGACATGGAGAAAAATTCAAGTTCTTCCAATAACATGACAAGTATCTCACATTTTCAATAAACAAGAACAACAAAAAATCTTCTGAATCATTTCAATAACATTTTGAATTTCACAACAAGTAATATTACTTAAAAATTAGTAGTTTGGAAATACTTCTTTACCTATTTCCAGATTTTAAAAACATTTTATGAGAAATGTAGGCATATCCCTCTCCTTAGAATTTCTTCCTTAAATTATTTGAAGGTTGCTCTCATATCTCTGGAAATCTTTTTTTTTTTTCCTCCAGGATAATATCCACTGCTCTTTTAACCATTCTCAAATGTTGTATCATTTTTATTCTAAGATTTAAAAGTATACTGCAAATGCACTCTGTTTCCTATTTTGTAAAAAAGGAAACTTAAATACACTTTGTAATCAAATTTACTCTGAAATCAGCCACAAAGAGTTAAGGCACATACAAGCATTTAAAGTCTGAGTACTATGCAAGATTTGAACTTTCTATAAGCATTAGCAATTAAGGCTATTGGAATTAATGGAATATCTTTTTAGAGAAAGTGTGAATGAGGAATCAAAGCTGAGAACCGGGCCCTAAAAAATTGTAAAGAACCCTGAAAGACAAGGTGAAGTGGGAGCATATTATGTAACCAAAGCTGGAGGTTACATGTCAAACGGAAGGGTGTGTTCAGGCAAAGTAAATGAAGACCCAAATAGAAATTCTTTATTAAATCAGAACATTTTTCAAAAACATAGCTATGCATCCTTATATGTACTTGTGAAGTTGACATTTGCTGTCAAGTTGCCAATAACTTAAACATAAGGAAGAGAGAAAGAAAGAAAAAAGAAAGGAAGGAAGGAAGGAAGGAAGGAAGGAAGGAAGGAAGGAAGGAAGGAAGGAAGGAAGAAAGAAAGAAAGAGAAAGAAGAAAAAGAAAAAAGAAAGAAGAAAGGAAAGGAAGAAATTGTATCCATCTCTTTCTAGTCCTGGTATATCTATTCGCCCATCCATCCCAGCCCCAGGCAAAATCCATTTCCATTTTAATGTCAGGTTTTTGCTCTGCAACCAAACCTTGTACCCCTAATTCTATTTTTTAACTATTCTTACAGATGGAGAGATTTTTATTTTTATTTTTTGTTAATAGAAATATGATGTTCAGATTTCTGTGCTAATGATTCATGTACCATGAACATTTAAATAATTTCTTAGGAAACAAAGAAACAGAAATACTATAAATAGTTCTTGAACCAGGCTGGCATGGCCCAGTAGTTGAGCATTGACCTATGAACCAAGAGGTCACGGTTCGATTCAGGGTCAGGGCACATGCTGGAGTTGCAGCCTCCATCCCCTGTGAGGTGTGCAGGAGGCAGCCAATCAATGATTCTCTTTCATTGTTGATGTTTCTCTCTCTCTCCCTCTTCTTCTCCCTTCCTTTCTAAAATCAATTTTAAAAAAAAGTGAAAAAAACAATTCTTGAGCAAAAATGTTTTATTATTTCATTGATAAAATATGTATCAAATATATTTAAATGTATATAATTTTAGACCCAAATATGCATATACTTTTGCAACTGCAATTCTAGTGAAGAACTATTCACTCAGTATTAACAAAGAAAATGAAAATAGGATCCTTGATGTTTCTATAGTTAATAACTTCATTACAATTTTGTTTTTGGGTTCCTTCATGATTAATAACATACCATGAGTTTGTCTAATGGAACAGGTTTTATAAAGAAGTTACTTACACTGACATGTAGAAACTTAGATTCAACAACAACCAGGGAGATCACTAAGGCCAACCACTTCATTTTTCAGAACTAAAACAACAACAACAAACTTAGAAAACAGTACTCTGTGCCCCCTGGTAACTAAATCCTAAACTTGGCTTTCTCTTTATTTTACCAGAGAATCAAACTTCCCGTCACTCATGGGAGCTAGGTGGTGGTTCTTGGGGTACCGCTGAAATAAGAATTTCAGAAGCCCCCATAGGAAGATTGGATGCGGGAGAAGGCTTTGTTTGTATGAAGTTACATTCCTCGGTTCCAAAGTCCCATTTCCCTCAAGCCATTCCTGAAGGAGGTGCAGCTGGGAGGTCCTCAGAGCCAGAAGCAGGCCAGTGTCCAGAGCTTCTGTTCTATGTTGCAGCTGGGTGTCGTTCAGCATCCAAGCCAATTAAAGTCCACCAGTCCACTGTGGAGTCACCCATGGCTGTGAGCCACGTGGGCACAGGGGATCACATCCCCCCTGACACAGGTGAGCCAGGGACCTGGTGCACCAGAGAAAGAGAGTAAAAACTAAAAGAGTTAGCATGTTTGTTTAGAAGTTTAAACATTCATGTTTTGCGCGCATGCTGTGCCCACGACTTTTCTAGCCAATTACCTGTTTCCAGGTGTGATTGATGGGCAAGCACCTTGTCACACAGACCTT
Organism: Eptesicus fuscus; assembly: GCF_027574615.1. NCBI lineage: Eukaryota > Metazoa > Chordata > Mammalia > Chiroptera > Vespertilionidae > Eptesicus > Eptesicus fuscus. The sequence goes on along the minus strand of NC_072474.1, from coordinate 77,608,351 downwards.
ACTGGGCATGCGTCTATCTGGTCTTCCCTCTCCTCCTCTCCCGCTAAATAATAACCAACCAGATTATTATAACAGCATTATTTATACTCCAAATTTTGTGATTGTTTATTTACAAGAGTGACAGTAAATTCTAAAGAAATTTGTGATATTTTTGTTACTACAGAAATGTCCATTTGAGGACTCAGCAAAACTCTAAATTCTCCCATTCTATTGTTAGATTGAGATTTTACAGAAAAGAAGCTAACAATTCACATAATACAACAATGAAATAAAAATACGTGAGGATTGACTTTATTTTCTAGAGCAGATTTTTCATGGAAAAAAAAAATGATTTTAATTACAGATGAGCAACTGTAAAAGAATGGAAATACCAGTATTTAAATGATGCACTTGTTTTTCTACACCTGCTAACAGGTGCTAAAGGCTGTTTGGATTTTCTGAATGGAGAGTTCTGTAGCCAACATGTCATTATCATAAAAACCAAGATAAAAAAGACTATGAAATATTGAGGCTGATTTAGTTTTCAAATGCAAAGCAGCAGCTGTATTAAAGCACAAGGCTACTGGAAAAACCTCGAGAGAAACAACTGCCATCTTTAGTCATGGGGTGTGCTCTCAGACAATGAGCAGACTGATTGGACACAAGAAAATGGGAAAATTCATCATGTTCTTAACAACAAGTTTCATCTCAGGAAACTGATGTGTGGCGAGCTGCAGCCGGGCATTCTTTCACTCAACAAAGAAAACAGAGGTGATTGACACTGGGTGGATATAGGTAGAAATAAATTGCTTTTGCTAAGATTATATTTACTTTTTAAATAACACCATTTATAAAGGTTTTTAGTTCAAGAAAACTTTTTTTTACAACACATAGGTATATATAAATATATGTTTATATATATGAAGGTATATGGATACATGTATATAAATATGAGTGTGTGCATTTATTTATAGGAAAGAAAAAAAAGGAGGGAAAGAAGGATAGAAGAAAGGAAGAAATGAAGGAAGAAAGGGAATTCAGACAAAGCCAGTTATTGATAGAGCACCCTAATAACCTTACCAATGTTATTTTTATTTAATATGTATTTTACTTTATAGAAAAGTGTACATTCAAATGAAGGACTAATTGACACATTCATAGACATTTGTAAATTTATGGGAGGCAGCAAAGATTATACTGAGTTGATTATTAAAATATGAAACACTAAAGCAATTCCAACAAAGAATGCTTTAAAAAATGAGATTAATATACTTTCAGCTTTGCTAAAAGTTCAATATAAGAAAAAACTATTAAAGGAAGGATGATTTCGTTGTGTAGCAAATGAGTTGTTAAATGCATTTTCTTTTAAAAACTCTACTAGAGGCCCAGTGCACAAATTTGTACACGGGTGGGGTCAGGGGGGGGAGGGCGGGTTGCAATCAGTCCTCCGGCAGGCAGTCGGATGTCCTTGTTGGCCTGGGATCCAGATCTATCCCACTGATGTTCGTGCCGGTTGTCCGGGAGACAACCTGGTGGCTGCTTTTATATTCTTTCTTCCTTAAGGAATGTCTAGGGAGGGGAAGCAGATGTGGTGCCTGAGGCCAACTTCCAGGTGGCTGGCAACGCTGTCGGGATCATGCCGGTGGCGCTGGCCTGTCAGTGACTTGTTGAGCCACGTCCAGCATGGCCAAGGGTGAACCTGAGAAGGAGTGGTGAAGACAGACAAGAGAATACAATGGGGGCCAGGTAGGACACTGTTCTCAGATGGAAATACAGTGCCACAGCCTATAAGCTGAGTCTTTATTTTATAGTCAAATCCCACGAGGCAAAGCAAGGGCATGGTCAAGATGTTTACAGTGTTCTCACAAGTTTCAAATCTACTTAATTACATTCACCTGAGAACTCTATCAAGCTTTGTTTTGGCAGCACTTGCTGCACCTCCCGCAGCCTACATCACTCAGCCACCTGGGACCACAGGTTTGGACCATAAGGTCAAGCTTACAACCATAGCCTTTGGCTATAATGGTGCTGCGAGGGCTTTGCCCTCAGTGATGGGACCTGCACGTAGCTTTTCCACGAGAGGACTGTGCCCTCTCATTAGTCCAAGGCTTGAAACTGTCCAAACACTGTAGCCACTTTCCACATCTGGCCCATTCTCTCGAGATTTGACCTGCAGGACTACTGAGGAAGTGACTGCTGCTGGGCTGGTGGGACACTGGGATGGGTCTGTCAGCTGAGTGGTGCACCTGCTGTGGGAGTGTACTCACCACCACTGGGCAGATCCTGCATTGAGCATCTGCCCCCTAACGGTCAGTGCATGTCATAGTGGCCAGTTGTTTCAGTTGTTTCAGTCATTCCAGTCGTTCGGTCACTTAGGCTTTTATATATATAGACTAGAGGCCCAATGCACTAAATTCATGCAAGGGGCTTGGCCCTTATAGCCACACTGGCTTGCCTCAGCTCTTGCAGCCCAAGCTTCGTCCGGAAGGTCATTGGAAGGACATCTGGTCTAATTAGCTTATTATGCTTTATTATTATAGATTATTATAGACTAGAGGCCCAATGCACAAAATTCTTGCAAGAGTAGACCTTCCTTCCCCTGGCTGCCGGCAATGGATTCCCTCTGGCACCTGGGACCCAGGCTTGCCTCGCAGCCCAGGCTTCATCCGGAAGGTCATCCAGAAGGATTTCCAATCTAATTAGTATATTACACTTTTATTATTATAGACTAGAGGCCCAGTGCACAAAATTCATGCATGGGGGTGTCCCCTTAGCCCAGCCTGCACCCTCTCCAATCCTGGACCCCTCAGAGGATGTCCGCCGGCCTGGTCGCCCCTCACTGCCAACCCTGCTGGCCTGGTCACCCCCAACTGCCTCCCCTCCAGCCTGGTCACCCCTCATGGCCCCCCCTACCGGCCTGATCACCCCCAACTGCCCCCCTGCTGGCCTGGTCGCCCCTCACTGCCCCCTTCTGCCAGCCTGGTCACCCCTCACTGCCCCCCTGCCAGCCTGGTTGTTACCAACTTCCCCTCCTGCTGGCCTGGTCGCCCCTCACTGCCCCCCTGCCAGCCTGGTTGTTACCAACTTCCCCTCCTGCTGGCCTGGTTGCCCCTCACTGCCCCTCTCTGCCTACCTGGTCACCCCTCACTGCCCCTCTGCTGGCCTGGTCACCCCATGCAGCCTGCTGTTCGGTCATTTGGTTGCCCCTCACTAACACCCCTGCCAGCCTGGTAACCCCTCACTGCCCCCCCTGCCAGCCTGGTGGCCCCACACAGCGTGCTGTTCAGTCATTTGGTCATCCCTGACTAACCACCCTGCCAACTTGGTTGCCCCATGCAGCCTGCTGTTCGGTTGTTACTGTGAGGGCGTCCTGAAAAATTTCCATATTACCCTTTTATTAGTATAGATGTCCCTTTTTAAATGATCATCATTGAATTTTTTTCTATGAAGATTCTTTTTCTCTCAAAGTGTTATCCATGGAAGTGGGGTATCTCTTTCTCCACTGAATGCTGGGGATGGAGTCCTCTTGAGAAAAATAATTTTCTGAGACTCACATGGGAGGATGAGTGATTTTTATTTTCATGGAATTACACCCCTGGGTTTCAAAAGTCCCATATCCCTTAATCTGGTCCTGAAAGAAGTGTCACTGGGGAGTCAGTAGAGCTAAAATCAGAGCCAGTGTCAAGGGTGTCCAGGGTTTCCATTGCATGTTGTAGCTGGGTCCAGTGTCAGGCTAGTTGCAGTCAATTAGTCTATTGTATGTGGGGACCATGTTCACCATGTGGATGAATGCAGGGGAGCAGGAGCATGAGAGCCCCACAGGTCAGGAGTAAGCACAACACACCAAGAGCCAAGAGGGCTAACTCCTTTGTTTAAGGACTTAATTATCCGAAATTTCTCACTCTTGCACTGGCCACACCCATTCTGGCCAATGACCTGTTCCCAGGTGTGACTGTTGGGAAAGTTCCTTTGTGATGTCACCCCAGCTTTACTGGGCATGCATCTATCCTCCACCCCGCCTTCCCCCAGTGAACTATGGGTAATGGACCGGTGGCTTCGTGAGGAGTGTAAAGCTTTAGCTTCCTGATGAAGCTTCCCAAATGACATGCCTATAATATTTGGCCTTTACACAACACTATCAAAAGACAGAATAGTTCTATCAAGATACACATTTTGCCAATAATTTTGCCAATAGAGACAGAGAGGGAAGAGGAGAGAGAGAGAGAGAGAGAGAGAGAGAGAGAGAGAGAGAGAGAGAGAAGAGAGCAGAAGAAATTACAGCTGTTCCATCTAATTGCAGACTCCAGTGTTTTTGTTTTAGGTGTATTTTGGGGTGTGTGTGTGTGTGTGTGTGTGTGTGTGTGTGCGCGCGCATGTTTCTGATCCTGGTTCTTTTTCATTTACTGTTAGAGAACCAAAGCATGGTAGTAGAAGGAAGCAGTAAAAGTTTAGTATGTGAGGATTATTATAATAGGATTATAGAGCAAGGAGGAAGAAGACTGGCCTCACAGAACAGCACAGCTGAAATTGCTAACATTTTTTTTATAAAGATATTTTTTTATTGATTTCAGAGAGAGGGAGAGAGAGAGAGAGAAACATCAGTGATGAGAATAAACATAGACTGGTTGCCTCCTGCACACCCCCTACTAGGGTTAGAGCCAGTAAACACGGGCATGTGCCCTGATTAGAAATCAGTGTCCTGGTTCATGGGTCGATAATCACTGAGCCACATCAGCCTGGCTAAAATTGCTAAAATTTTAATGAGTATATATGACTATAGGATAAGTATCAATTACTATTATTAGCATTGATTAATAATATGGGAACTAGAATAAAACAGGTTAATTTGGTGGCTATTCCTAAATTTTTATAGGCATTTTTCTGCTTTATCTCTTGTCTCCATGCTCCTAACAATACTTTGTAATTGCTTTCCTTTATTTCTTAAAAATATATTTTAAAACATTAAATAACATATAATCTTTGCAAAAGTGGAAAATGCCATAAAGTATCGATTTTTAAATAAAGTTACTAATTGCTCTAACCACCTACAAGTATCACTTATAAAATGTGTTGCATATCTTCCCAGGTATTATTTTTTTCCTCACTTAAGCAATGATTCCAAGTCCACATACTGAATAACATTTTCCTCTGCTTTCTCATCTGTAAAATTAAAAATATATGTATTAACTCCATCACAAACTTATAAAGATAAAATGTAAAAACCTTTAGAGCAGAGACTGGTTATAATTAGCATGCTCTGATCAAACAATAAATATGAATAATAATTATGTCTCAGCTATTTTTCTAGGCCAGAGCTATTCAATAGAAATAAAATGTAAATATAGCTACACTGAAAAAGAAGATTTCAAATAATCAATTTAACCTTACATCTCAAGAAACTAGAAAAAGAACAAACTAAGCTTAAGATTATCAGTTGGAAGGCAATAATAAATTTAGAGAAGAAATAAATGAAATGGAGAATAAAAAAACAATGAAAAAGCTAATGAAACAGAAGTATTTTTTAAAAGATAAACATAAATGACAAACCCATAGGTAGACTAATTAAAAAACAAAAAGAGAAGACTCAAAAATCAAAAATGAGTAAAGAAACATTACAAATGCCACCACAGAAATTAAAAAGACATAAGGAACTATAAAAAGCAACCATATGCCAATAAATTAGATAACCTAGGAGAAATGGATACATTCCTAGAAACATATAACTTACTAAGACTGAATTATGAAGAAATAGAAATTCTGAACAGACCAACAACAAATGAGGCAATTGAATAAGTGATTAAAAGTTTCCCAATAAAGAAAAGTCCAGAAGTAGATAGCTTCACAAGTGAATTCTATCAAACATTAAAAGAATTAATACTAATACTTCTTAACTCTTCCCAAAACAGAAGAGAGAACCAAATGCGTTCTATGAGGCCAGCATCATCCTAATACTAAAAGCCTGATCAAGGCACTTCTAAAATAGGAAACAATGGAGCAATATCCCTGATGAATATAAATGTAAAATCCTGAATAAAATATTAGCACACCAAATTCACCAGCACATTAAAAGGATCATACACTATGATCAAGTGGGATTTATGTCTGGGGTGCAAGGAGGTTAAACACATGTAAATCAATCAATATTATAAAACAAATTAACACAATGAAAAAATAAAAATTACAGGATCATTTCAAAAATGCAGAAAAAAGTGTTTGACAATATTGAACATCCTTTGGTAATACAAGCTGTCAACAAATTAAGAATAGAAGGAAGTTACCTCATAGAATAAAGACCAAACATGGAAAGCCTGCATCTAACATGATACTCAAGGGGGAAAAAACTGAAAAATGTTTATCTGAGATCTGGAACAAGTCAAAGATACCCACTCTGGCCACATTTATTCAGCATATACAGGAAGTCATAGCTAGAGCAATTAAGCAAGAAAAAAAGATGTCCAAATTGGAAAAGAAGAAGTAAAATTATTACCCCTGTTTTTAAATGACATGATTTTTAAAAAATATATCTTTATTATTGAAAGTATTACACATGTCTTCTTTTTTCCCCCATTCATGCCTTCTATCCTCTTACTGTACCCTCCCCAGGCCTTCACCACACTATTGTCCATGTCCATGGATTATGCATATATGCATACAAGTTCTTTTTAAATCTCATCCTGTCCTGCCCAACCCCCCTTCCCTCTGAGTTTCATCAGTCTGCTGTATGCTTCCATGTCTCTGGATCTATTTTGTTCATCAGTTTATTTTGTTCATTAGATCACACATCTAAGTGAAATCACATGATACTTGTATTTCTCTTACTGGTTTATTTCACTTAGCATATTATTCTCCAGGTTTCTTTCTTATGGTGTCTCAATAGGTAAGAGATGCTTCTTTTATAATAGCTGCACTAGTGGCCTGGTGCACAAAATTCATGCACATTAAAAGGGGATTAATTAGAGGAAATATTTTAATATTGCTATTTGCCCTTTATAATAGAAGTGTCAGAGATGAAAGAGAATTAGTAAAATGTATATGAAAATCTCCCTCCTGTCAGAGTCTGGAGCACTCCATGGGACCCAGAGTCAAGTCCCAATCCACCTATGGTGCCTCAAAATCGCGTGAGACCCAGACCCAGCCGTCCCCACCCTCATTAGGGGAGATCCAGACCTGGCTGGCCCCACCCTTGTCAAGTCTTGCTGGGCAGGGGTCACAGCCTCAGGTCCCCCAGCACACCCTCAGGTCCCCTGGCCCGGCGCCAGTTAGAAGGGGTGACCTGAGGTCCCCTGTCAAACCCCACCAGAGAGGGGGCACGGCCTGAGGTCCCCTGGCCTGGCACTGGGGCGGGGAGCATGGCCTGAGGTCCCCAAGTCTGATGCCAGGGCAGGGGGTGCAGCCTGAAGTCCCCTATCAAGCCCCACCAGGCAGGAGGCACAGCCTCAGGTCCCCTGCCCCAGCCCAGCGCCATGCAGCCTCAGGTTCCTGCTGATTGCTTGTTAAGGCTCATTATGGGAACTTGGCCTCCACTGTGGGCGCCACCATCTTTGTGATGGCATGACAGTCAATTTGCATATTCCTTCTTTATTAGGTAAGATAGTATTCCATGGTGTAAATGTACCACAGCTTTTTTATCAACTCATCTGCTGATGGGCACTTGGGCTGTTTCCAGATCTTAGCTATTGTAAATAGTGCTGCTATGAATATGGGGACACATATATTTTTTTGTGATTGGTGTTTCTAGTTTCTTGGGATATATTCCTAGAAGTAGGATCACTGGGTCAAATGGCAGTTCCATTTTTAATTTTTTGAAGAAACTCCGCATGATTTTATATGTATAAAAACATAAAGGTTACATACACACACACAAAGTGCTAGAAAAAAAAATTCAACATACAAATCAATATACTTCAATAATATATAATGTCTACAGTTTTATTATATATTATTTATATATAGCTTGTCTAAAATATTAAAATAATATACATATTTACTATATGCAGCCCAACGTATATTCAGCAAATGTTGAGGGAATAGTTCTGGATTTATCATTTTAAGGATACAGACTTGACATAAATGCTAAGGGGAAATCTCATCTTGTTTGTTTAATATGATGAGAAGGAACAGGAGATCATTCATGTATCTAAATATCTATGTACCTACCTTATTCAGAGTATGGAACTGCAAGTCAATTGAGAATAATTTGTTATCAACTCAACTACTCGATCCTTGACAGTTTATACACAGGTGAAAAAAAGGGTAGATATTGAGGTTATTAAAATTAATATCAACTTATTTTTAAGTGATGTTTGAAGTGGAAGTTAACCAGACCAGGTAATGGAACTGATTGATGTATGTATGAGCTGAGTGAATCATTCATTTGTTCACTCAGAAATACTTAATGAGAGAATCCTGTGAGCTAGAAACTGGACATAGAGCAGAGAACAAAAAGATAGGACTTTACCTCTGTAGAATTTAAATCAGTTGAGGCTTGCAGATAAGTATTGAAATGAAAAGCCATCCTATATAATAAAGAGGTAATATGCAAATTGACCCTCATACCCTCACAAAGATGGCTGCCTATGACCAGGCCAGCAGAGGGGTTAGTGACGGACTACCAAAGGACTGAACATCAGCCTGCATGGGGAGACCAGGCTGGCAGTGGGGGCAGTTGGGATGACCAGGCCAGCAGGGGGGGCAGTTGGGGGCAATGATGCCAGAAGGGGGGGGCAGTAAGAGGTGACCAGGCCAGCGGGGGGGGGGTGTAGTAAGAGGTGAGCAGGCCCGCGGAGGGGGCAGTTGGGGGCAATTAGGCTGGCAGAGGGGGGCAGTAAAGGGTGATCAGGCCAGCGGGCAGGGGGGGGCAGTAAGAGGTGACCAGGCCAATGGGGGAGTAGTTAGGGGTTACCAGGCCAGTAGGGGGGGGCAGTTGGGGGTGACTAGGCTGGCAGAGGGGGACAGTAAGGGGTGATCAGGCTGGTGCGGGGGGGCAGTTAGGGGCAACCAAGCAGGCAGGCAGGTGAGCGATTAGGAGCCAACAGTCCAGGATTGTGAGAGGGATGTCTGACTGCCGGTTTAGGTCTGATCCCTGTTGGACATCCCCCGAGGGGTCCAAGATTGGAGATGGTGCAGACTGGGCTGAGGGGACCCCGCCCACCCCGCCCCCACCAGTGTGCACGAATTTCATGCACCGGGCCTCTAGTCGTGTTATAAAGGAAATAAGCACGTTGATTATATAGGGGGTTATTTGGTGAGAGACAGAGTAGTCAGAAACTGGTCTTAAGAAGGTGACATTTATAGACACTGCTTCCACATGACCAAATCAATTAGATATTTTCTATGTGGAGGAATACATTTGTCTCTATATTTAAAAAGCCACAACTCTCAGCAGCAGGTAATAACAAGCTGTTACTTAACTCAGAAATCTGTGATAGTTGGGAGTCAAAAGATCGAGGCTGGGCTTGGCTGGAAGAGGTAGACATTGCTTCACATGTCACTTAACCTCTGGGACCAGCAGGTAAGTTAAGCACCTTCTTATGATGATCACGGCAGAGGAGCAAGTGAGTAAGCACAGGCTCACAAGCACATCTCTAGCTCCTGCCCAGTTATGTCTGGTGACATCCAGTTGTCCCAAGTAACATTATCGAACGCAATGTCCAGGAGTGAGGAAGTACCCTCCTCCTCCTATAGAGGTGAAGGGGTGGTGTGGCTATTCCTGAGCAACAATCTAACCTACAACATAAGTGAGAAAAAGGATAAAATATCAGATAATTGTTTAGCACTCAAAGGCAGTCCATATCTACCTGCCATCCTGCCTTTGTAATTGTTATTGTTACTTTAGTACACAGAGTGAATGCAGACACTCCTCAGCAGGAGCAGGGGACAGACACCACATGAAGCCACAGGCACCGCTGTGGCTGGTGTTTGGGCACATACAGCTGCTCATGTAAGACTACCCCTTGTTCACATCTCTGAACAGATTGCAAGAGTACAGTATTTTCCTCCATCAAGGCGAGGACTGACTTTAGCTACCACAAAACTTGAAATTTGTAAGAGGGTTAAGTTGATACTGAGAATTTTTCCTAACCACTTATTCTGGCTTATCCATTTAGTGATAAGAATTATGGATTTGAGTGGAGAAATGGCTGCCTTTTTGCTGTATATTCATACTTCAAGAAATCTGTAATTTAATTCGTGACACTGAGAACTAGGATATATTATTGCTAATATTGAGGGGTTTCTTGTAGTTTTAAGACTGTCAATATGAGTCATGAATTGTTTCATTGAAAATAACTTAATGGCTATAAAACTACGTTGATTAGTCATATAATATGTTAGTCTAGAGGATATACAACTTTAAATATTGTTAGTGTTTTGTTTTTTAAGGCGACACATTTCAAAGGAGGTATTTGTAATCCATTGTTATGCAACATTCAAGACTCAGGTTCAATATCTTAAAAATAAAGCTATACTACTATAGTAGCAAAATTTATAAGACTATTATTAAAGTGATTTTGTGCTTTCAAGTCTACCTATTCCATGTTCCATTGCAGGGATCAAGACCTGAATAAGGAAGATTGTTGTTGTTCCAATTTATGCCACGAGAGGGTAGTCTTCTCACAGAAAACTTTAAATGCTTTTGTTTTCCTTACATTGTGTCACAGCATACACTATTAAAATTCAAATCTTAGTAACTATGTTAATTGCAGTTAGAATTTAAACCTATAGTCTTTTATAACTCCAAGTATTTAAATCTGTTTTCTTATGAGATAATATAGATAAAAGGAAATAAGTGGGGATCAACCAGGATACATTAGTAATTGTAAAATACTATTTTAGTAGTTAGGATCTCTTTTCTAAAGAAGTGATAGTTTCCCAAGTGCAACCAATTTTTAAATAATAGTGTATTTTTGGAACTGTGGAGAAAGAAAAGCAGAGAATCTCAAATCATACATGGATTCTATTAATTTGGGTAAGTTATATTCTCTCTTTAGACTAAACTGTTACAATTTCATTATTTTTCCCCTAGCTTAAAGATGTTATTGTTTTGCTTTTTATTCTATTTGAGTGCTTGGTTTAATATGTTTACCAAGATCTGTACACACAAAAAAAATCTACATTCCTCGGTCTTCTGTAAATTTGGTCAGTTTAGTGTATAAAAGCTCTATTGCTATATAAAATAGAACTAAATATCATCTTAGATTTATTATTAATTAACTTAGGAGTATATTTTTTGAAAGCCAAAGTAGTCTCACTAGTTCCCTCAGTTGCTTTGTCTGTAAAATGAAGAGCTTAAATATCCATACTTGGAGATATTTCCTTGACTTTTTTTTTCCATTCTTTCCTCTGCCATTGATATATTTCTTTTACAGTATTAAAATGTGGGGTGTGGGGAGCAGATCTCCCCCTTGCAGGTTCTTGCCTCAGGAATTTTGAAGAATAGAATTCATGGACTAAAAGGACTTATTAGTAAAAGGGTGAAAATTTATTGGAAGCAAATACAGAAGGGGAAACCCACCAAGCTCCTTTCTTCTAGGGTTATAAAGGCTGTAGTTCTTTGTCCCTTCATGCTCCCTTCTGATTGGACCCCTTCCCCATTTTATGACCCTGTGCTTTTCTAATTGGTCACTCTTCTTCAGAATATCAGCTTCAAAGCCCAAACCCCACACGGTGCCCCTCTATGTGGCTCCTCCTTATCTTGTAACATTTCTCTATCTCCTGTGAACATATGTTTCCCTCCTTCTAGCATCTGTTGACATTTCTCGATCCTCTGTGAAAGTTTGCTTCCTTTTCCCCCATACTCTGTGACTTTTCTTTATCCTCTGTGAATGTATGTCTTCCTCTCCCCTTATCCTGTGGCACTTTTCTATTCTCTGTGAATGTGTGCCTTCTGATGGCTCCAAGCCCTCAGCTATGCCTTCCTCCCCCACGGAACCTCTTTATTCCTAAGATTCCCTAAACTTGACTATTTTATCCCTAAAATTCTTTTCACTATGAAGAGTTAATTCATGCTGTACCTTTTTCAGCTCTATTCTAGCATTGTTTTGATAAGGATATTGCTTCTCCGTAGAGCAGCTTTAAAGGCCAACTGATTTCAAACTGATAGTGTTTGAAAGTCCCTTGTTTTACTTTATTTTTTCACTGCTCCTTAAACTTGTCATTCAAATCATGAAAGGACTTACGAATTAAAACTTTAGATCGAAGGTGAAAACAGGAGCTTAATAACTGCTTTCTTCTTGACTCAGAATTCATCCCAAGAATTGTGTGTAGTAAGAACAGCAGAGAAAATCATGGCATAATCTGTAATGCCAGCTTCCAAACTTACTCAAATTCTACATTTAGTGCATGAAACAATGGATCTCTCTTTATTAAAAAGCTGGGTAAGGGGGCTGCATGTGGGGACTATCTGGGTGTGACACCCAACACCCATGTTTACTGAGAATCAGGGCAACAGTTTCCAGGGCTGTCTTCTTCAGCAAGTGTGACATCAACAAAAGATGATTTGAGAATGAGCTTTCTAGCCCCAGGGACGTGATTTTACAGTCATGAATGAACAGATAGCTGGGCTTCTCAACTGAAGCTTCAAAACAGTATCTCAAACTCAATTCTAATTAGCAATAAAAGAGCTATTTACCTGGAAATGATGTTGTTGCACAGGTGTGTTGCTGTGGAAAAGCCATTCCACCACTCAGCTCAGCAATGTGCACATGCTCATCTTGTTTGACTTGGTTTATGACTATGTTCTGTGGGGATGCCAAATAAATTGTTTTCAAAATGTTAAGTACCTTATGCAGAAGAATGGTTTGCTATCTTTTCAGTATAGGGCTTTGCTACACTCATTAGGTAATTTCTGTCCTCCAAATTTTCCCAATCACAAACTGAACAGAAGCTCAATCCCTCCTTCCCTGTGAGGAAATAAAATGGTGAATCTTAGCATAAAAATGGGAGGGATGAATCCATCTGTATGAGATAGACTTGTAGCTTCTCTATTAGAACTATTCCTCTTACTACTTAGGGTTAAAGAGGCAAAGGAAAGAATAACAGAAGGAATATTGGAATGTGATCAGTCAGGCAGGTGGCTAAAGCAGTTAAGATACTCCGTGGATTCACAGAAGGAGAATGCGATGTTAATGAGCAGAGGTTTACCTAGCTTTGCCTCACTGATTGTAACATGTGGGTGAAGAAACAATTGCAATACTTTTCCTCACCAACAGGCAAAAGACAAAGCACCTGAGGAGAGAACTAATATTTACCTCATCCTAACTTTGTACCAGGTGCTCTGTCAGAACCTCAACACAACCCTGAACAGTTGATGCCATTAGCTCCACGGTTCAAATGTGGAAACAAAAACTTAGAGAACTTGGATACTTTGTTTTTATTAGTGCCAGAGCATGAATTTAAATCCAAGTATGTTATTCAAAAACCAAGTATCTGAAATAGTTTTTCAAGAACTTGAAGTTGCTTCTCAAAAATAACCAATCAACCCTCACTGACCTCCTTCCCATTCGTTGCTTCTTTGTGTAGAAGTCGTTAATGGCATTTTCCTTCTGTTACTGAAGAGAATAGCAGATTCTTTGTCAGTGGAGACCACTCCTGAATCAGGCCACCTCAGTGTCAACGAGGTCTCTCTCGCAATAATATATTTTCCTATTTTTTTCTTGCCAGAGGAAAATGTTTCATGAATATTCAGAAAGAGAGATGTTCTGATAGCTATTATCACTCACCTATAAAACAATATTGTATGAAAATATGGACTTCAGCTTTCTGAAAATAACTGAAACCTTGAAAATGCAATTTAAAGGATGCCTAATACATCAAATTGGAATTCAGAATGCCTGTGGGCCCTTAGCTCAAATCTCATAAATGTAAAACAGCATATTTCAAACATCACTGGATAAAATTCTCTGATTTAAAAAAAATATATCTTTATCAAAAAAGTTAAAAAATATTTTAATAAAAAAAACTAAATGAAATTCTGGTAATAATAGCAAAAATCTGACATTTGCAAAACCATTGGATATTGTCCTCTTCCCAAAGCAATAGAGAGTAATTGCAACAGACAAATAAAAATGAAGCCATTCATAAGATACAATGTAAGTGTCAGAGGAAATTCAATGACCAGCCGCAGGCCTGACCCTTCTCTTTGCCCCGGGCATCTGAGGGGTAGTCCTCTTCAGTGACAGTTTGTATGTCACTTGGAGACTTGGAAAATATGGCATTTGCATTCTAAGAAAATGGAACAAGTACATTTTCTTATAAATACTTTAGTACTTTTAATGAAAACCACACATGTTGTACAAAGAAGGAACCTAGAAAATTTTGTATTCAATTCTGAATATATTAGGTAATCTTCAGTGCTTCTCCAAAGGAGGTGATTTTGCCCCCAAATTTGAAAGAAATGTGGTTTCCTTATATTTACAATTAAACAACTATTATCCTACAACATCTGCATCTTGAAAATTTTGGTTAAAAAAAAGCTTCTCTCTAATAATTCCCAATACAGTCATTAAATTACCAGGTAGCACTAAACTATTTAGGGATGTACACACACACACACACACACACACACACACACACACACACATCTATACTAATCTATAGATTGGCATCTATACCAATAAAAGGATAATATGCTAATTAGACTGGATGTCTTCCGGACATACATCCAGACGTTTTTCTGGACAAAGTCATGGTGGCGGGGGCCAAGGCAGAGGCAGTTAGGGGTGACCAGGCCAGCAGGCAGAGAGGTTAGGGGTGATCAGGTAGGCAGGGTAGCAGTTAGGGGCATCAGGAAAGCAGGCAGAGTGGTTAGGGGCGATCAGGCAGGCAAGGCAGGTGAGCGGTTAGGAGCCAGCGGTCCTGAATTGCGAGAGGGATGTCCAACTGCCAGTTTAGGGATCGGGCCTAAACCGGCAGTTGGACATCCCCTGAAGGGTCCCAGATTGGAGAGGTTGCAGGCGGGGCTGAGGGACAAAACCCCCCTCCCCCGCCGTGCATGAATTTCATGCACTGATCCTCTAGTAACATTATAAAGGCCTGAGGTCCAACATACCCTCTAAATGGAATCTTTTTATAATGGAGGATGGGTGTTAATGGGGGGGAGAGGGCCTCATCTCCCCTGGTTGCTAGTGGGAGTGGGCTTCTTGCCATATCCTGAGACTGGTATGAAAGAAGAAATGATTTTTATTTGCATGAAATTATAACCTCTGGGTTTCCAAAGCCTCTTTTCCCTTTGTCCCATCATAAAAGAAGTGTAGCTGGGGCTTCACTGGAGCTAAAATCAGAGCCAGTGCACAGAATTCTTTTCCATGTCTGCACAGTTCAGTACAGCCACAGGCCGGCTGTAGACCATCAGTCCACTGCATGTGGGCATCCACATGGCTGTGGGCCACAGAGGCCAATGAAAGAGAGCCAAGATTCACAAGCCAAGAGCATCAAGAGATAGCAAGCTCCTTTGTTTAAGAGATTCTGTATCCCCACATTTTTGTGTACTTGCAGTGGCCACACCCATTCTGGCCAACCATCTCTGTCCTTTGGTTTGACTGACAGGCACCTTTCCTAGTCACCCCAACTTTACTGGGCACGCACCTATCTCTCCTTTGTTGGATCCCTTCCCCAAGTGTTTTTCAGGGAACAGGCCAGTGATTCCCTGGGGAGTGCAAATTTGCAGCTTCCTGATAAAGCTGCCCAAATGACATGTCCATAATGTCTGGCCTTCTCTTTGCTTCTTTTTTATTATTAATAACTATCTAATCACTATGATATCAGGGAGACCCAATGACTCTTTGTTAAAAGGAATTATAGGCAGATGCCTTAGCAAAAAAAGAAAAATTTACTTAAGAGTTGTTTCTTTATTCAATGGTTCTAAGCCTTCATTTGACATCTGAGGAGCTGTTTTTAAAAATATATTTTTATTGATTTTAGAGAGGGAGGGAAAGGGAGAGAGAGATAGAAACATCAATGATGAGAGAGAATCATTGATTGGCTGCATCCTGCACACTCCTTACTGGGGATTGAGCCCGCAACCCGGGCATGTGCCATTGACCAGAATCGGACCTGGAACCCTTCAGTCCATAGGTCGACGCTTTATCCACTGAGCCAAACCAGCTAGGGTGTGAGGAGATTTTTAAAATACTGAGTCCTGGGTTCCACTCCAAGAAATCCTTATATAATTTTCCCATACTGTGTTCTGGGATTTTAAAACTCTCATTACAATTACAGGTGATTGTAATGTGTAGACACTGAGGACAACCGACTAAGCCTTGTGTTCCATCACGACTCCCAATTCAAGAGGCCACAGCAGGAGAGCATCTCACTTTCCCTAAAGTGCAGTCAACAGCTGGAGAGACACATCCTGCCCACCTCTTGTCATATGGTCACACAATTCTGACTCGAGCTTTCTCTGGCTAGTGCGGAAGTGACCAAGCCTTTTTGAGTTGGAGGCTTTCAGTCTTTCAGAAACAATGAAAGATCAAACATCTGATTGACCCTACTCACATCTGTCTTAGCATCATTCTTCACTTCCATTTTCTGTCTCAAATTTGAATTAGTTTCTGTCATAAAATTCATCACAAATTTCAGTTATTTTATTCACCTGCCTGCTCATTAGATCTACTATTCTTTCTCATGATACAATGTAATCTATGAGAGCAAGAACTTTTTCAATTCTAGGCATCTTACCACATTGCCCAGCACACAACAGACCTCCAATAAGGATATTTTGTGGGGAAAAATGATTACATGAAAGTGAGGTAAACTGAGATAATAAGTAGATAGATGCCCTTGCCAGAAAAAAACATGGGCTTCTAAGTTCCTTCCCACCGGTTCACTTTTGAAACAGGAGTGTGCAACAGTGACCGAGAGGAGGAGTTGCAAGAGTAGGGCCTGAGGAAATCTGGGAGCTTACCCTACCCTATGAAACTGAGAGGATCAAATTTTAGATTTAATACGCCTCCTTTCAATGTACTCCGATTTAAGTAGAAGATGGTTGAGGCTATTATTTTTGCTTTAGCAAAATCCATGAGGAAGAAAAATCAACCCTGCAGATCAAACACTAGGATCAAGATATTATTTGTTAGCATCTCCTCCAAGCAGTAAGTGACCAGGCTCAGGATAGACCCTCCTAATGAGTCAAACTCTGGAACTTATAAAACTAATATTCTTATAGAAATTTTTCTGGGGATTTTAAATGACAAGAATTTCCATAGTAGAGGTGTTTTTCTTAATGTCCCAAGGCTGTGGTCGGCAAACTTCGGCTCGCTAGCCACATGCGGCTCTTTGGTCCCTTGAGTGTGGCTCTTCCACAAAATACCATGGCCTGGGTGAGTCTATTTTGAAGAAGTGGCATTAGAAGAAGTTTAAGTTTAAAAAATTTGGCTCTCAAAAGAAATTTCAATCGTTGTACAGTTGATATGTGGTTCTGTTGACTAATGAGTTTTCCGACCACTGTCCCAAAGCATAATATATGGACAGAATTTTTAAAAATTAAAATATATTATATTAAGCAAAAGGTGTTGAATCTGTTGAATAAGTTTGTGTGTGTGATGTTGTATCAGTGTACACATATATATGTATACATCATTTTGTTTTGAATTATGTGTATAATCTATAACAATAAAAGCGTAATATGCTAATTAGAGGGGATATCCTTCCAGATCATCTTCCAGGCAACCTTCTGGATGAAACCAGGGCTGTGAAGGCAAAGGCAGCTGCCGCGGCAGGCAGGGGCTGAGGCAGAGGAGGCAGCTGCTGTGGCAACAGGAGCCAAGCCTCTTGCATGAATTTCGTTCATCGGGCCTCTAGTATCATCATAATAAAGAGCTAATATGCTAATGGTCGGGATGCCATAACGCGTAACAACTGATAGCAGGAGGCTGCTCTGGAGATGGGGCAGAAGCAGGGAGGCACCCGGAGGAGGCGGGACCATCCCGTGCCGGGGAGGGCAGGGGTGAGAGCCTGTAGCAGCCCCCTCACCAGTCCTTCGCCACCCACCGCTCACACTCAGAGTGCCCCGCTGCCCACCTGCCAGGGGAAGGAGCCAGGCAGGAGGCTCCCATGCTCTTCTCTGGTGCCATGACGAGGTGGAGCTGCTGCGTTGCTCCAGAGACGGGCGATAGCAGGGAGGTGCCCGGAGAAAGTGGGACCAGCCTGAGGCAACTCAAGGGACTGAAGGGGAGGCTTGAAGCAGCCAGAGAAGGCCAGAGGGGTTGGGGGCTGGGCCAGGCGTGCTGGAGCTTTGCGTGGAGAGGTTTGGGTGTCAAGGCAGGGCAGCAGGTGGGTGGGTGGGGCCGTGCGATTTTGCGTGCTGGTCTCCTCGTATATATATGTATGCATATAAAATTGCAGGTGCATATATCTTTGTGAACACATGTTTGGGAGGTTTTCAGGTAGATATCTAGAAGAGGAATTGCTGGGTCATATGGTAACTCTATTCTTAATTTTTTGAGGAACCTCCAGACTGTTTTCCATGGTGGCTGTACCAGTTTACATTCCCACCAGCGGTGAATGAGGGTTCCTTTTTCTCCACAACCTCTTCAACACTTATTATTACTTGTCTTATTGATAATGCCATTCTAACAGGTGTGAGGTGGCATTTTATTGTAACTATCCTATTTTATTTCCTAGTTAACTGTTAGCTTAGGTTTCATGTCCTAACATGAACACTACAATGCATTCAGTCGAATAAAATCTGATATATAGATTCATATACATATGTGTGATATGCAAAACCTTATGATTAAATCTCTTCAGTGTTGGAGCATTGGTGGTGGATTCAGAACACTGTATTCCTCAGTCATGATGAATAACAGAATATAATTTTGCAATTCTTTCTAACATGCCCTGTTATTTCTCACAGCAGATGAGGCAAATAAAGCAAGGAAAATAGGATAAAAATATTTTACAAGAAGAACATTAATTAATCAATTATAAGAATAAGTGGTTTCAGAACACCGTTAGGTCATCCTGTCAACCCTGAGGGCCACTGTAGAATTGCCATTGAAATCTACTTTCTGATTCTTTATCAAAAATAGCTCTAAAAAGTGTCAAGTAGAAGAGTATTTCTTCTGATGAATTCATGCTCAGTGCTGAGAATAAATTCCATTAACATTCAGTGCAGCAGGATGTTCATGGTTATCATGGCCAGAGATCATTTGAAAATGTTTTTGTATGACTGCTAATAAAGAAATCAGTAGTTCTAAAGGCACTTATTAGTTGAATAAAAATTCCCCATTTTCAAATCACTAAGGTTGATAGAATGCATCTTTTGTTTGTATATTCATTTATTTAAGGATATATTTCAGACACTGAAGGTTTCACTCTACCAGAGCTTTTAGAAAAAGCATTAACAATATATATCAAATTAAAAAACAAAAATAAAAACACAAAACATACAAAATTGAAAATCTGTGGGCAAAACAAGAAGACTCTAAAAGCCAAATGAGGTCGTAGTAAAAAAAAAAAAAAAAAAGAAAAGGTAGGGGAGGGAGGAGGAAAAATGCCTAATGCTCTTAAAAAAAATGGATTTCTGAATTAGTGTTCACTGAGGATATGAGGATATATTGATACTGGACAGAAGCCTTTTTTTTTTGGCTCAGACAAGAAACTCTTACGTTGTATGACTCTGTGTTCCCAGGATGTGTGACTATCTCATCTTTCCATTTTCACATCATTAAGTATGATATGGTTCCTGAGTAGTATTATGATTCACTTGTAAACCTCACTGCTTTTCTTCTTTTAAAAATTCCCTTTCTACTATATATCATATTTTACTTCAAGTTTAAGGTGTGATAATTTCATGTTAATTTCAAGTATCTGTTTCATCTTAATATAACTACTGTAATTTTGCTGATTTTTAAAAATCACAATTTCCATATTCATCTGAATTTTTAATGGGATGTATATTTTAATTAGTGTAAGTGATCGTTCAAAGTAGTATCTGAATAAAATGATTGTGTATAGTTTATCATTTCACAAAGTTATGTAGATGGCCACAGACTAAAATAGCCATAGATGATATCATTTTATTAGCTATAAAATCATATTGAAATAAAATTTTCAATATTAAATTATACTATTTAATATTCTATATTATTTAATATTGAAAAATCAGTTTAAAATATCAATATTTTGTTTCAGATTTTGGCAAAACATGGGCGATGATGTAGGCACAATGTTGCAGATGAAGCAGGGCAGGGAGCTATGAGACTTTGGTGCAGTTACTCTTTATACTGATGGTAGGTAGGATGCGTGTCTGTGTGGCTTCTGCCCAAACTAATGACATGCCAGGCAGGTTACCTAAGGCCGTGAACCTTTTTGCCATGGAGCATGTCCTTCCATCTGGGATATATCAGCAATAACATTGTAGGTTTGCTTGCTAGAGGAACAAAGGTGATACGGGGAGGGGGAAATTTCCCTCTTAGTTCTCTGGCTGGTCAAATAATTAAAATGGCATTAGACAGATTAATAGGAGAAGATAACCAAATTTAAGTATGTATGTACATACGGGGGCTCCAAAAGAACGTGGGGCCAGAGGACAGATAGGGCAGTTAAGGTTGACATGCCACATTGAGCTACGGAGAAAGGAGCATCCTGCTTTGGGACTTCAAAGGGCAAGAAGGCAATTCACATTAAGAGAGAAAGCAAAGGTTTGTTCAACAAATACTTCCTGGGCCATCTTTAACAATGGGACACAGAGAAGACTTGTATCAAAAGGGTTTTGCTAGGTTCCTTCCATTCTAGTTATATTAAACTAGAGGCCTGGTGCATGAATTCGTGCATGGGTGTGGTCCCTCGGCCTGGCAGGTGACTGAGGTGTATTGGATGGGCCAGCTGGCCAGGGGGAGGGGCCCTGGGAGGTTGGCCGGCCGGCCCCCTGATCAGGGCCATCAGGGGGGCCGGCTGGTTGGGGGGAGGGGCCACAGGAGGTTGGCTGTGGGAGCACACTGACGCCCAGGGGGCAGCTCCTGCATTGAGCGTCATTGGGACTGGTGGACAGGTATTTCCTGTCATTCTGGTCGTTTGGTTATAATGGTCACTTAGGCTTTTATATAGATAGATAAATAGATAGATAGATAGATGATAGATAGATAGATAGATAGATTATAGCTATCTGTGGATATATCTCCCTTCCTGGAGTAAATCTGCTATCTAAATTACTAAATTATTTTAGGAAGTTAGGGGGAAGGTGAAAGGTTTTTGCTGAGCCTTTTTTTTTTTCATTTTTCTTTTAATCCTCACCCGAGGATATTTTTTCATTGATTTTTAGAGACAGTAGAAGAGAGAGGGAAAGACAAAGAGAAATATCCATGTGAGATAAATACATCACTTGATTGCCTCCTGCATGTGTTCCGACCAGGGCCCAGGCTGGGAAGGAACTTGCAACCGAGGCATGTGCCATTGACCTATATTGAACCCAGGATCCTTCGGTCCGCAGGCCGACACTCTAGCCACTGAGCCAAACCAGCTAGGGGTTTGCTGAGTCTTTTGTTTCTTAAAATTAACCATCTTAAAATATTCAATGCCCCAAAAGGCACATTCTGAGGTAGGAAACTCGGCCTCCCCTCAGTGGCATTGCGAAGCTGCTGCCAGTCACATACATGTATAGCAATGGCCTGAAATAGTTTTACTTTAAGTGCTCAAAAATATTTCCCAAAACTACTGAACAAGGAGGTACACAAAAGACATGTATATATGTACACACACACCTATATTTTTTTCTTTAAATTTGAATAGTTGCAAATGTAAGTGGACTTCATTTTGTGGAGCATAAAATTTATACAATGTTTTGAACTCTCAAAGAAAAACAATATAAAATTATTGTATTGTATAATTAGATATGAAATAATATTCATATAGAATATGAGAATTCATAATGACTTACGATTTTCAAAAACTATTAATTCAAATATCAAAATATCCAGAAAAACAACATATTTTTATTAATTCATGGCCTTATACTCATCTATACTTCTTTTGATTTCAGTGTTGTTGACAGCCTACTTTTTGATCCTGTCATTCTATTTTTTTAGTACTTTCAACAGAGAAAACAAAGAGAGTCAATCTCTCTTTCAACATAGTTGGTTGAAACTTATTTTCTGTTATTTTGGTTGAGATATATAATCCATATGACTTTACAAAGATATATACTATTTATAATACTGCACAGGCTTTATCATACATACCCCAAAATTTTAAAATTTATATTTTGTGTGATCCCCTTCCTCCACAATTGAAGATGTTATGGTATATTTCTAATTGTAAAAACTGCATTGCCAAGCATATTCCTGAGAGGTAGAATAGTGTTTAAATTAGGCATGAATATGAATCCTCCACTAACAATAATATGCATCTAATGACTAAGAAGAATTTCCCTCAGACCGGCTTCTGGATCTCAGTTTCTCAAATCTGTTGCCTCTCAATTATCCACATATGTTGAGTGCCACATGTTAGTGGACATGCTCAAATCACAAAATGACTTCTGGCCAATAGTGGTGAGTTGTCACAGTGACTGGGAAGACTACACATGGATGCCATTTTTACACTAGAATAGCTGGCAGGAATAGCTCTACATGAAGTGAGTTTGAATTGTGTATATTTATTAAACTAATCCCAAACTAAATGTATCACCAACTTGGTTTTTCCTTTGAGTCACAAAATTCCCAAGGCCACTTTAAAATCATATACAGAAGGGATGGGATGGAGGGAGAGTCTATCTGAAATGTGTCCTTAATGGATTGCAGTTAAGGTAACTTGGTTTTGAAAATTTAGTAACTACATATGGCCTCATACACATGTTGTGAGAGTGTCTTCCAGGCTTGGAAAAAGCCTGTGCAAATAAAGGGCCCTGAACTTAAGCTTCATTATCTCCAAAGTAAACTCTGTCTCTAATTGCATAGTTATAGTTTTTAGCATATTGCATGCAATGACACTTTTAAATAGAAATGTAACATCTCTTTAAAATGTATCATGATGACTCATTACTACAACCATTTATTTTTATAGTATACTGGAGGCCCAGTGCATGAAATTTGTGCGCGTGTACAGTCTCTAGGCCTGGCCTGTGATCAGGGCCATCTTCCCTGGCTTCCCGCAGCCAGCCCCGCCCCCACAGCCACCCATCCCAGTTCCCCATTCGCCATCAGGCAATAGGAGCCTGCAGGCCGGGGAAAGGGACCAAGAGGTGGTTAGTGCACCTCATAGTGACTGGTCAAGCGATCTTTCTGGTCGTTCCACCATTAGGGTCAATTTGCATATTACCCTTTTATTATAGTATAGGATGAACAAGCTTTTCTATAAGAAGTCTGACAACTGTCAGTCTGTTCTCTGTATCTATGAGTCATTTCTATTTTCTTTGTTTATTTTGTTCATTAGATTCCACATATAAGT
Organism: Eptesicus fuscus; assembly: GCF_027574615.1. NCBI lineage: Eukaryota > Metazoa > Chordata > Mammalia > Chiroptera > Vespertilionidae > Eptesicus > Eptesicus fuscus. The sequence goes on along the minus strand of NC_072474.1, from coordinate 77,584,993 downwards.
GAAATCATACAGTGCTTGTCTTTCCCCAACTAGGTTGTTAGCTTAGTTTATTTCACTAAGCGTAATTCCAGGTCCATCTACTAGTATGCTGTCACAAAAGGCAAGATTTCCTTTCTTTCTTTCTTTCTTTCTTTCTTTCTTTCTTTCTTTCTTTCTTTCTTTCTTTCTTTCTTTCTTCTTTTTTGGCCAAGTGATATTCCATAAATGCACCCCAGTTTTTCATCCACTCATCAACTGATGGGCACTTGGGCTGCTTCCAAATCTTGGCCATGAACATAGGGGTGAATATATTTTTTTGAATTAATGATTTGAATTTCTTCAGATACATTCTTAGAAGTGAGATCTCAAATGTGAAATGAAAAGAACAATTAAATGATTTTATATCACGCTGCTATAACATATGACTTGCAGAGAGGATAAGGAAATATTTTCAAGATTTAAAAAAATATTCTCTACATTTTTCTTGTTAATTTTAATTCAAACAAAAGGAAATATCTTACCTCATAACATAAATATATAACTGAAAGGCAGTATAATTCACGAAAATAAATAAAAGCACAGTTGAATCGTCAGTCATGTGTTTCATAATTAAAATGACCTTATTTTAAGGGAAAATAAGATGTATATTATAATCATGTTTATAATTTTCTATTTAGACTGTCCATGATAAATCATGATGCATGATTGCCTTATCTGCTATGCAAATTTTTAGGAGACAGTATAGCAAAGGGGAAATAATTCATGAGACTAAAGAAAATTCTAAATCTATATTCATATTTTTGCAAGGTGTTTACATGGATTATGAAAAATAAAGAAATCTATAGCCATAGTGATTGAGTTCAGATTATTTACACCATATTCACTTATACAATTAGTTTAGCAAATGAGAATTCCCTGGTCTTCCCTATTCTCAAGGTTTACCTCAAGGCTTATTCCCATTTGTTGTCTGCCCTCCGAATCTGCCTCACAAGCTGCTTCCTGCCGTTGCTACAGGGTGGGTTTCCCAGACAAAACTTCCATCAGCCTGCCAGGGCCCAATTCATGAAATATTACTAACTCCACAGATTCGTTTGAGCCACTTTACAGCTTTGGAAAGTCTATACCATAAAGAATGCTCCCTTTCGTTCCAAAGCCATTTGCATTTTATTTGTGCCTCCAAGGAGGAGCAATCCAAACTGATTAGAATCCTCAGACACTGTGCATAATGAAAAATTAATTGCATCAATCTTTTCACTGTAGTGGTCTTAACAACTCATTTTCAACTGGTCATTTTTTCACCTGCTCACCAGGCCCAGGCAGCTGAGGCAAGCATATCTCTGACATTTATAGAATACCAATGAGGCGGAGGTCACCGGCACATCAGGCAAGCGGGAGCTGAGACTCCGGAAAGAGATGTAAGCTGTTTGGATGAGCTAGAACTATTCTGTGACAGTGGAGGGCAAATGCATGCTATGACAACCCATCTAGGCATGGTTTGAATTAGCAAAATAAAAAGGAAAGGAGAAAGTCTAAATCACCCACAGGAAAGGTTAGAGGAGTGCCACCTCGTTGGAGATTGTGCGTTATGTTCTGCTGACAGTGGTGATAAATCAACAATTGCATTCTAGCATCAGTGCAGGCGATCTGATAGGGTAGGTGGCAACAGGGGTCCAATGCATATACATCAAAGTGGGCTTTCGTGTTTGAAACAGGGCTGCAATTCACTATACTTTGTAAAGTGCACATTTCAGTTATTTTCTTTTTGACAATACTCTTCATGTCCTTATTGACAAAGTTATACATCAAATCCCTCCTCAATACATAAAGTTTTATTTCTTAAGCAGACTCTTACACCCACAGGCTTTCAATAATTTTCCAACAAGTTTCTTATATTTTTCTAGGTCTTCATACCAAAATAAATACTGTGTTTTCTGGATTTTCTTGGTTTAAACATCCAAATAAACACATAGCAAACAAATAAGCAAATTTAAGGCAGTGACCAAATCAGATTAATTTCAGATGTTCACTATGGTTCCATAGGACCTTGCTATTCAAAGTGTGGTCCACAGACCAATCATTCAGTAAATGCAAATAATCCAAGATATGCTTTGTTTATATAATCATCTTTATTACTTTACTTTTGAAATACAACTGATAGTGATTAGAATGACTCCAGTATTCCTTGCACTTTTTTACAGTGATGCGTAGTACAATATTCATCATGCTATAGAAATGCACTCCTACTTTCATAGCCAAAAGCCAGGATTTTACTCACATATTATTTATTGATAGTTTTACCAGAAATGTATGCCCTTATTAGAGTCAATGGAGATTTACTTCTTGAACAATTTTATTTGCGTGCTAATAATAAAATTTTCAAAAGAGTAAAATATGATGCTCCTAACAATAAGGAACTTCTTTAGCTCATAATTAAGAAAGAAAGCAAAAGAATTTAAAACAGGTTCAAAGGATAGTCTGTAGCACAGACATGTGTAGAGGCAATTAATAATACTGATAGAAATTTGCTAATAGATGAAAAATTGACTCATAGCCTAAACGGCAATACATATAACATTGGAAATAATCCTTTTATAGGGATAAAATAAATTGCACCTCTCCCGGACAAAGTTCATTTATATTTTCATGGAAATGTACGGTATATTTTGCAATACTTTTGGCAACTTATAGTACAAAATAGCCCATTAGAAGATAATCAATCAAACATATACCTATAGTATCAGATAATTCTAGAGAGTTTGCTAAACAGTCCCCAGCAATCTCATTTGCCTACTTCAAAGTCTTCCACGATGCAAATACTTTGCATTTTTAGGAAACATATAAAAAGTATTCATTATTTTTTCCTAAGAATTAAATTTCATCACAACTCTGGTTCAAAAATTATATAGAATGTAATTAAAGAGGCAAAATAACCTTTTACAAAGTATGTGTTTTAGATGAAACTCTCTCTGACTTGTGTAAATTTTAATATCTAAATGTGCTTCATTCCTTGAGAATTTGCCTATTCAGAGTGAGTGTTCCATTGGCGAGAGTATATACTTTCTTTTTCTAGCCTGGAATTAAGCTCCACAAGGATGCTAAATGAGTATAAGTACGGGATTTATATAACAACTTAATATGCATTTATCTAGTTGTGATATGCCTGTAGGTGTTCCAAATTTTTTTTAGAAAAATCTTCCAACTATCCATTTGCAAAAGATAAATTATGCTAACATTACTTATTTTATGAGGTTGCAAGTATAGTTTTTTACTCTGTAATTATAACCTTTTCCTATTTCTTTTAGACACAAAATGAAATACTAATACATATCACCAAATAGAAAAACACCCATCACTTGTATTGGTTAACAACTCAAGTCATTCATTTTTGGATTTTGTTGTGTGTTTTTTTAGGGGCAACAGGGTAGAAACCAGCGATTCCTTCCTTTTCCCTCTCACTGCAGAAGCCTGCTAGAAGACTATGCATAGGCATGTCCTCAACCTTCTAACCGACCTCTCTCTGAGTGAAAGAAGCAGGGTCAGGTAAGAATAAGTAGAGTTTTTTTTTTTTGTTTGTTGTTTCCTGTGCACCAGGTCACATCATACAGGTGAAATCGTACACAATGGCATCGTGATTCCTCCTCCACTACCCTGAAGTCCAAGTCCCTGAGCCAGTGTCTCCTGAGTTTTTACCCTTTTGAATGAGGCAAAACAGAGGGTCTGCTTAGAAAGCTGGAGAGTGAGGGACATTCTCTTCTGTTTCAAAGGAGGCAACGGAGACTGAATAGAGGGAAAAAGAGCCTTGTCTCCAAAAATTCAAGATGGTGTGACTGTGAAGCACTTTAACCTATCTGCATAAAATGACCATCTGCATTGGTAGCATAGGAAAATTGGTTTCCCTTTCCACACCTCAAACACTTCATTAGAACAAACAATGAAGACAAGGGCTGGGAACTAGACAAAGGCTTTTTAGGTACAGGTATTTGAGCATGAGTCTCTTCTACATGTTTATACTATTCTTTTCATTCATTCATTCATTCATTCATTCATTCAAATTCTTAGTAGCATAATACATGGGGTAGAACATGGAGATTTGTCTTTAAAAAAACAAACAGAAGGGATGGGATTCAGAGTACAAGTGGAAAAATTAACTTTAGACAGAAAGCAACACTTTTTTTTTTTTTTTAGAAACCAGGTGAGAGTTGATGGTGCATGTATATTTGTAAATTTGCTAACAAAAAGCCTAGGGAATTTATTCCCACTTGATAGCTTGTATTTTTTTTTTTTTCTGGGGAGTGGGAGACATTGTTCTTGCTTAAACCAAAATGTAGCCCAGCTAGTGTGGCTGAATGGTTGAGTGTGAACTTACAAACCAGAAGGTCACAGTTCAATTCCAGGTCAGAGCACATGCCCAAATTGTGGGCTCAATCCAAAGTGGGGGCATACAGAAGGCAGCCTATCAATGATTCTTTCTCATCATTTTGATGTTTTTAATCTCTTTCTTTCTCTCCTCTCTGAAATCAATAAAAACAAACAAACATATTAAACCAAAGTATAAAATAGTGTAGGAGTAAAAGGAGGCAGCTACAGCATCCCTGCCTCCTCCAGCTTCATTAATAGGCTGTGACTATGCAAGTTCTACTTTACATCAGTACAAGTCTCCCCATACCTTCAAATGTGCATCCTCCAAAGACAGCCCTTTGAGCTGTCAGGAGACAAGAAAGTCTCAGTAAACATGGAAAACATTTGGACAGCCACTCTTAACAGGCATTTGAAAAGAGATCTGATTTTATACCCAACCAGGAACCTTCTACATTTCCTCCTATAGTTCTTGATCACTCTAGCCTCTCCAATGACTAGTGCACATGTACATTAAAACAAAACATAATCAAAGGCCAAAAACTTCTTTGCCAGATAATTTGGTGGGAGAGGCACAAAATTGATGTTTAATTTTTCCCTTTCTCTTTTCATTAATAAATAATCAGTAACTTGACAGGGAAAAATATTTTCAAATATTTCATATGCTATTTCCCATCAAATGTTCAAATGTCAACCGTGGCCCAAATCTCAAGTTTTAGGAATGTGAGGAGCTTAAACATGTCTCTCTAATGACTCAACTGTATCTTTCCTCTCTGCTCTCTGTTATACCCACTCTCTCTTAAAAATCATTGTTCTAAATCTAAAATATATTTTGAAAGTCACTTGTTATACCCACTCTCTCTTAAAAATCATTGTTCTAAATCTAAAATATATTTTGAAAGTCACTTGGGTTAATGCACTATGGTCTTATGAAATTATTTAAAGGACACAGTCATGTCCAGATCTTTTGTTGTGCTGAAGTTACTGTTTTTGGAGACATATATTAGGTTCTTAAGAAATTTCATGAAGATCTTGGTAATATTTATGCCCTTTTCACTGTACTTATGCAGTTAGCCAGAACACACATTCACATAATATACACTGAGGGTTGCAGATAAACCATAAAGACTATTGAGTAATAAACTCACCTTCTAAACGTGTTTCACACACTGCCTAACTATGGAAACCTTTGATAAAACACAAATGTGTCTGATTGCACAAATTATGGATCATGTGAAAACTACCACTTTAAAGCTACTAGCATGGCTGTTTTCAATACTCTAAAAACAAAATAGTTCTGCCTGCCTTCCTTCTCCTTGGTGTTTTAAATAGAGCTTGAATGGCATGCTTAATTCTACACATCACATTTTAAGAACATTGTAGAAAGAGAGTGCCCAGCTGATGGTGATTAGGATGGTGAATGTTCTAAAGCTACATTATTGAAAAATATTTAAAGAAATTATGGCCCTATGCCTTTGAAGACAAAAGTTGGATTCTGTCATGTGACAGGAAGTGGGCACACTTTACACAGCTGCAGAGGCAGAAATATAATCAAGGATGAAAATTAAACAGAAACTGATTTTTCTTAGCCTCGGCCTAATGGAAGCTGTGCCTCAAGTTGAAATATCCAGAGATAAATTGAGTGAGAGTTGCCACTGTCAGTGACCAAGCAGAGGTGATGGTGAATCTTGTTTTGCTTTTGCTTACCTAATTACTAACTGGTCTCTAGACTTACCATAGGCATTCTCTTCTCCAAAAAGTATTGCCTGATGTCCCACTCTGGATAGGTCCTTCTCCTAAGTACTTAATTGTAATGGTCTTTATTATACTTACTATATTGCCTGTTTACTTGTATGCTGCCAGCCCACAGTTCTTTAATCCTAGCAACTATCATAGTGGTAAATTTGAAGGAACTTTCACTGAAAGGACTCCTACATGGTGATCTCTAAGAGCACATCCGATAATTATTGAGGACCAGCAGTGAGCCCCCTGATGTGTCAGCTGGGAACAGATTCTTCTCTTCTCTATGGGATCAAATAAAGGACATGATGATCAATGATACAATCACATATGTTGATCTTGCCAGTTCGGTCCACATGGTACCATCTGTCACTGATGACTCTGATGAAGGGATCATCCCATCATCCCGCATAACAAGAGAAAAGAGTTTTTGTCTCCATAAACCAATTTCTATAAACTTAGCAAGGTGATTGATTGTTGAAATGCACCAGGTAAATACTGATTGCTTTCAAATGTCTGTGCTTTTTTTGAACAGCCTTTTGAAGTATGCCTACCTTTCTGGATAACACTAGCCTTGTTCTGTGGATAGCGCAAGCCTTTTTTTTCCTAGGAACCACAATCCTGACATTTTTTTATTTATTTATATCCTATATAATAAAAGCCTAATATGCTAAGTGTCCTGTTGTCTGGTCATCTGTTCAACCAATCAAAGTGTAATATGCTAATTATATGCTAAGGCTGCTCAACTGCTCGCTATGACATGCACTGACCACCGGGGGTCAGACCCTCTGACTGGTAGGTTAGCTTGCTGCTGGGGTCCGGCCGATCGGGACTGAGCGAGATGGGCTGGACAAACCCTGGAGCCCTCCTAAGGTCCCTCCCTGGTCCCAATCCTGCACTGGTGGGATCCCTTGGCCTGGGCTGTGCCCTCTCACAATCTGGGATCCCTCAGGTAATGTCAGAGTTTCAGCCCGATTCTGCAGGCCAGGCGGAGGGACCCCACTGGTGCACAAATTTGTGCATCGGGCCTCTAGTATGTATATGTTTTAATTTATCATTATTGTTGAAAGTATTATAGATGTCCCCTTCTTTTCCCCCTTTGACTCCCTCCACCTCACTCCCTCCCCGTCCCCAGGCCTTCACCACACTATTGTGTGTCCATGGGTTATGCATATATGCATATAAGTTCTTTGGTTAATTTTTCCACCAACCCTTCCTTCTGAATATCAGCCTATTTCATGCTTCAATGTCTTTGCTTCTATAGGAGCTGCTAACTAGGAGGTTCAGTAGTCACCAAAATAAACTCTCAAAACTATTCTTCACTTGGTCTTTCCATTTTAGTAAAAGCCACCACTCCTAGAAGTCTTTCTTGATTCTTTGCTTGCCTTCTATATCTTGCATTTGATCTTTAGCATGTTCTGTCACCATCATCTCCACAGGTTATGGATCAATCCTCTTTTGCTCTTTGCATTTGCCATTGCAGACCAAGTCATCGTTATCTCTCACTTGTTTTACCCAAATAGCCTCAGACTGAATGTGAATTCTTACATACCATTTATCCCATTTTCTAGTCAGCTACAAAATTGATGCCCTTGTTTCTAAATTGATTCAGTGGGCATATACCTAGGTTTCAGTTTTAATCTTCATTCGGGCTGGGTACAAGAGGCAACCGATGGATGTTTCTCTCTCATATCAATGTTTCTCTCTTTCTCCTTTTCTTTCTCTCTAAGATCAATTTTAAAAACCTTAAATAAACAAGCAAGCAAACAAAAAACACACCAGCACTTCTGACCATTGAAATGAGACAAAGGAAAGCTTCTTGGAGGGCTCTCATGAGGAGCCACCTCCATGGGTCCACTGCCAGGCACATGGTGGAGGACCCAGGACCAGTGTTGGTCAATAGTTAGAAAGAAGAGATGTGAATAAAAACACACATGTATATGAATGTGTGGAAAAGTGAGAAGACAAGACGGAACTTGCTGGCAACTATTATATTTATATGTCACCCACACATAACTATGCCAACCTTTTGAAAGTAGTACTTTCATATCCACTTTCTAAAACTCGCCAAAATCTTCATTTTGGTCAACTCTAACATTATTAAATTGACAAAATTCCAAAAAGTATTATCAACTGTAATCATCTTGGCCTTCACAAACACTGCTTTTACCTACTGTTAATTTTCAAACAAAGACAATAGCAAAATTATAATTCCATGTAAGACAAAGTAACCAGCTCTCTTACAACTAAAAGCATATAAACCCTTTCCCCAAAAGATGATTGAACAGTTTCATATTACATTTTATCCATCTTTGAGTGATGGTTCATTTTTCTTCTAGTTGAGTGGCATTCCCTCTGTAATTTAAATATTGAGTTATCATGTTAGACAGTGGAACAAGATATGAAGGGGGAGACAGTAGAGGAAAAGAAAATACAATTGGTGAACATTAAAATAAGGAAGAGATCCTGATATTTTCTGAATTTCTCATTCCTCTAGCTGTTCACTTGGTCAGAGGAAAAGTGATATTTATAATTTCTTCCATTATCTCTCCCATATTACCTCATCTCTCAGCAAATACCGTATTTTATCACAGTAGCTTGCCTGGTGTAAGCTGCCATAATTCCTGAAGAGTCTGTACCATTTGCAGTCTTAACTGTTTTGAGATTTTTGAGTGATCAGTTAACTTTTATAACCTAAATAGTTGTACTAAGAAGCATTTAGACCAATGTAAGATAAATCTGATTTAAAACTCTAATAATTCTTCTGACCTCCATAAGCATCTATCTAGTTGGTGGACCACAATGGTGTTCTGGGTCATCAAGAATTAAGAGTCACATTGGAATAAGTGTCCAGTAACATCTTCAAAGTCTGGTTAGTTTTACTTCTGTAATGCAGAGTTAATCCTGGTAAATGACCACAGTCATTTTAGGGAAGGCTAAAAGGAAGATTTAAAATGTGTTAGTGTATTAATATCTTTCTTCTGAAGGACAAATCCTTTCCTAATTTAAGATGCAATAGGTCTTTGAACTGACTCAATTCCTAAGTAGAAACTCTATTGAGATTCCTATCTGACTTGTATTCAACTGCCCTGAGCTTTTCTACTTTGTACAAATCAATGAAACTTAGTAGGTTGCCCACCAATTGCAGTCCAGGGACATCATGATCAATCAGCCAATGCAAATGATCTCTGTGTACTCATTATGGTAATCACATGCACCTTGACTGGAGTGAGTAAATGTTACCACTTGGCCCTTTTCCGTTTCAATGACAGCATTTCTCACTGTTGTTCCTGATCTGCAGGGAATAGCCATTATAGAAATGCTACAGGATGTCTTTCCACTTTCAGTATATTTCTCAAAGCCTTTGTTAAGAGTGTTCTATGCATTTTCCTACAGGATATGATTTAAAAATATGCAACTATTACATAATAAATTCACTCTAGCTTTCAATATCTCTATGCCTCTGTATTTCTTACTCTATAGTATACCAAGAATTTCTGGCATGTCAACAGAATTTAAAAAGGTCACCTTTATATATTGGCTTTAGCTAGCAAATAACCAACCTATTGGGGTTCTTTCTGGCCAGTTAAACTAACACACTGAAACCACAACCTCTGCCAAATGTACCCATGAAAGAATGGAAGGTTCATGGCCAGGTCTATGGGAAGTTGGCAAGTAGATGTGCCATCTAGAATTGAGTGGTAAGTGTGGGACTCCAGTTTGTCTACATGGTCAACAATAGGGAAGTGAGAGTTGGATGTGGAGCAGATGAAGTGAGGACAACCTGGAAACTGCCAATACTTTTGCATTTCTCTATCTCCACACATCATCACACTGAACTTCACAGAGTAATAGCTACAGCTTCATTTATGAATTCCAACTTCTAAGCAAAACCTCCTTCAGCCAATTCTAACTTGAAGCTATATACAAAAATGTATTCTGGGGAACACAGCTCCAACCTAATCAAATTGGCATAATACAAACCCCCACCAAAGGCAACCTCCTTAACCTCAAATTATATAAAATAAATACAGGTGAAACAGCATATTTAACAGAAATGCATTACAAGTATTTCCTTTGGTATTGCAACGACAAGGAAGATCTTGATCACTACTATTATTCAACATAAAGTTTTGATCAATGCAAACAAAAAAAATATGTAATAATGGATGAGACAAGAAAACCTTATAAATTAATCATTTACATAGAAAGCCTTCAAAATCAATAAGATCATTAATACTTTTGATGAATACTAGATCAAAATATATAAATCAAGAAACATTTTCCTCACTACAGTAGCCAATAAAAATATAATGGAAAACCTATATTATCTGCAACTATGAAAAAAACTATAGAGAATCTAGACATGAACCTAACCTAAATACATATAACTAGCTACCTTAACAAATTATTATAAACTTGGTGGCTTTAAAGAACACACATTTATTCTCTTATATTTGGGGAGATCAGAAGTCAAAAATCAGTCTCACGGAGCAGAAGTCAAGATGTTGGCAGGCTTCCTCCCCAGGTTTTAGGGGAGACTAGGTTCCTTGACTCTTCCAGTTCCTGGTGGCTGCTGGTTTTCCTTGACTTATGGCACATTATTCCAGTCTCTGCTTTCATGGTCACATTAACTTCTCTGTCAAATCATTCTCTGCTTTTATCTGCTAAGTATATTTCTGATTCTGTTTAAGGTCCATTCAGATAATCCAGGATACTTTTCACATTTATATAAGACTAGAGGCCTGGTGCACAAAATTTGTGCACGGGGGGGGGGGGGGTGGAGTGGTTCCTCAGGATCACCCCTAACCACTCTGCCTGCCTGCCTCATCGCCCCTAACTACTTGCCTGCCTGCCTCATCGCCCCTACTGCCTCTGCTTCAGCCCCACTGCTGCAGCTTCATCGGTTAGGACGTCCGGAATGATGTCCTGAAGGTCGTACAGCTAATTAACATATTATGCTTTTATTATTTTAGATAACATTCACAGGTTCCTGGAATTTAATCCTGGACATTTTGGATGTCATTATTCAGCCTACTACAGATAGTTTTTTAAACAATATTAATATACATATTAGAAGTTCCAAATAAATCGGGGTACCATGTTTGTGGTTGAAATAAATACATATCATAAAGAAGTCAATATTCATAAATTAATCTATGCCACTTTTACAACTCAAATAAAAACTCAGGCTACATTTTATGTTATCAATTGTGCAAATAGATTCAAAAATGTATGTAGAAATATAAAGATTTACAAATATCTAGAAAAATTCATATAAAATATTCAGAGTTCAGGGAATGCCCTCATCCTACCTAATAAAAAGGTAATATGCAAATTGACCGTACCATCAACACACCCACAAGCCACGCTCACCAGTCAATCAGAGCAAGTATGCAAATTAACCCAACCAAGGTGGCTACAGCCACAGAGAGCAAGGTTTCCCAGGTAACAGAGCAAGCCAAGCTTTCCAGGAGCTGTTGCAGACCTAAGCCTCCACTCAAGCTACAAAGTTTCAATTATAGAAGGTAAACAAATTCAAACAGAAATGGCAGCAGAACGAAGCTTGAGAGAGCAAGCCAGGGTTGCTGGCGGCAATAGGGGAAGCAAAGCTTTCCGCACACCGTGTCTGGGCCCAGCCTCCGCTTAAGGCTACAAAGTTTCAATTATAGAAGGTGAATTAACTGCCACAGGAATGGCTGCCGGCCACAAATGGAGCAACAGGCTTGGCTCCGCTCCAGGCTACAAAGTTTCAATTGTAGAAGGTAAATAAATTCCAGATACCAGGGCCTCTGCTTGGGTTGCCAGGGGGCGTGGCTGGCCTGCAAACCACCACAGGCCCCTCGCTCAGGCCGCCCCACGCCCCAAGGGAACCCCCACCCTGATCTGGGACACCCTTCAGGGCAAACCAGCTGGCCCCCACTCCTGCACCAAGCCTCTATCCTATCTAATAAAAGAGTAATATGCAGATTGACCATCACTCCAACACACAATATGTCTGCCCCCATGTGGTCAAAGATCCTGCCCCCATGTGGACACAAGATGGCCACCACAAGATGGCCAGCAGGGGAGGGCAGTTGGGAGGCACCTGGCCTGCAAGGGAGGGCAGTTGTGAGGGACCAGGCCTGCACGGGAGGGCAGTTGGAGGTGATCAACCCTGCAGGAGAGGGCAGTTAGGGGTGAACAGGCCGGCAGAGGAGGGAAGTTGGAGGCAAACAGGCTGGCAGCGGAGCAGTTAAGCATCAATCAGGCTGGCAGCAGAGTGGTTAGGGGGTGATCAGGCTGGCAGGCAGAAGCGGTTAGGGGCAATCAGGAAGGCAGGCAGGCAAGCAGTTGGGAGCCAGCAGTCCTGGATTGTGAGAGGGATGTCCGACTGCCCATTTAGGCCCGACCGGGATCAGGCCTAAACGGGCGGTCGGACATCCCTCCAGGCATCCCAGATTGGAGAGGGTACAGGCTGGGCTGAGAGACAACCCCCCTCCATGCACGAATTTCGTGCACCGGGCTTCTAGTACAAATAATAATATAATATTGCAATATTTATAATAATTAAATGGTGTGCTACTAGTGAAAGTTAAATAAATTAATAGACTAGAATAAAAAAAATGTTTTCACATGTCATAATTGTTATTTGATAGAAATGTTAACAAACTAGTTAAACCTTATGGATTTTTAAATAGTCTCATAAAATCTGGCACAGTATATAGATAAAAATAAAATTAAACCCCTAACTTACTTCATACTAAAATGTAAACTGCAGAAGTGTTAAAGACATAATCATGAAAAACTCTAAACTGAAAAAGAAAATGAAGAAGAATCACTTTTGACAGCAAAATAGGAATTTTTTAAAGAAGACGCAAAAAACAAAATCACCAAGAAGAAACTTGATTATATCACAATCAAAGATGTCTCTTCAATGAGTCATACATGTATTTATATAGTACATGTATTAATATACAATAAAATATTTATAATAACAAACTTTTAACAGATAAAACTAGTTTAGTTTACAGTGTGGCTTTAAATGATTTGTGGGGGATTTCAGTGAGTTCTGTAATAATATTTTAATTTTTAGTGAAGCATTTGTTTATATATTATTGCTTCATTAAAACCACATAAAACTAAAATGATTACCAAAAAAGTCTGAAAGACCTACCCATTATTTGTGGGTTTAAGGATTTTGAACTAATTTTATTTTCTTCTTCATACCTTCCCTTATTTTTCATATTTCTCCAATGAATATGCATTTATAATGAAATGTAAAAGCTAATTTTATTTAAATAGAAATAAATGCTTACTTTTTCTTCTTCATCATTTTATTTATCTTGCCAGAAAATAAATATGGAGGTAGTTTTTCTAGTTCTTGAAATTAACACAATTCTCTGTCAAATCGTGCTCACCAGTTTAGAATAATCTCTGAACCATTATAAAATACCAATCAAACCTTATATATTATTAGAGCAACAAAAATAATATGATTTGTGTATCATTTACATATTTTTTAGGGATCAATGTATGAAGAACATAACAATAATATTCTGCAGAGAAAAAATTTCCAGGGAACCACTGACTCCTGATTTTATATTGCTTTCAGCCAATGAACCACAAACTTCATATAATCACAAATAAGACATTAGGAAATATTCAGAATATTGTGCATCAATTTCCATTACAACAGCAAAGCTATACAGTTGAATAGGAAACTTCTGAGTAGAAATATAATATAAAACTCCTTTTACATTAATAATAACAATTACCTGTTATTTTGAATAAAGTCTCTTAGTTGCTCTGCTCCCAGCCAGAACTATATCAAACTGGTGAACTCATATTAGGCTAAATGAGATAATTATGTCGTAGGCCTATTCCAGATGACATTTTTTACACTAATTCAAGGTCACAAATAAAAATTTAATTGGCTTCTTAAATGTCTATCAGAAGGAATGAAAAGAAAAAAGGATTGCACCTTTAAGCAGGTTCAGATACAAACACAGGTGTTATTGTTTCTAAACTGATTCAGTGGCAATTGTGTCTTTTTTTTTTTTAACAACTCACTGCATAGCTATCCCTTACTTATAAGAAAAACAGATAGTTTACACAAATCAAATATAAATCTCCATCCAATTTCCTTTTTGCTTCTTGAAGTATTCTTTATTTCCCTCCATATGATTCATTAGTCATGTTTCCAGATTTTAGCTAATTTTTCTTTGTGTTAATATGACCATGCCTATCAAGGAACTACTGCAGGAATTGTGTGTGTGTGTGTGTGTGTGTGTGTGTGTGTGTGTGTGTGTGTGTGAGAGTACTACTATAGTGGGAATAAAATGACATAGAAAATTCCACCTACTCAGATATTTCTATGCCATTAGGGCACATGGTATTTCAAATACCATCACTGGACTCTTTCCTTCAGGGTAAATAAAGGAAAAGACATTCAATACTCATGTTCAGTTTTAAATGCCTATAAATAATTTACAAAACAGTTTTTACAATGTTTTTGTTCTCCAAGAGATAAAGTGAGTGATTCACATAGAATTAGGTACTGTTAAAGCTAGAATGTGAGTTAATGCTCATCTGGTACAATCGGTTCCTTTTTATAGATGAAAAACAAGTTCGAGATAAAGCTTTGCTCAAGGTCATAAAATTACAGAGGAGTCTGACTCTTCTAACTCAGTAAAAAACCGTTTTCAGTACTTCTCTTTTCCATATAGATTGCAATTTCCAGAAATATAGAATCTGAACTTTGGCAACTCTTGTCTTATCCTCAAGTTATTCGAAACTCTCTAAAAAACAAACAAGGTGACTGTATGACATTTCCACCATTGAAGAAAGTAATGTTTCTCATGACAATATAGATTTGCTTTTTTTCAAACCATGGAGACCAAGAGCTATGATTGTGTGGAGCCCAATAAATGAAATAGTGCTGACAAAATGATTTAATACAGACCGTGCAAAGTGTCAATTATTAAATGTTTCATACCCGGTTATAAAAGACAAGACGAGACAAATTACCACTTCGGTGACATATAGAAAGTATGCTCAGCAGAGATGAAGCACCTGAATTGTCAAGTTAGAAATGACCTTATTAGAAGATAAGAATCACGGGAAAAGAAAGAAACAAAAAGCCACATGCGTTACATTGAATGACACTGAGAGGTTATCCCAGATTTTCCTGACAGATCGAGTAAACACGGGAATCATTTTTTAGCAGAATTTCAGCTCTCTAGCATCTGTAAGATCTCTAAGAAACTCTCTAATTTTTTTTATAGCCATCATATGTAATATTGATTATTTTTTAAAAAAAAAATATTTTATTGATTTTTTACAGAGAGGGATAGAGAGTTAGAACATCAATGAGAGAGAAACATCGATCAGCTGCCTCTTGCACACCCCCTACTGGGGATGTGCCCGCAACTAAGGTACATGCCCTTGACCGGAATCGAACCTGGGACCCTTCAGTCCGCAGGCCGACGCTCTATCCACTGAGCCAAACCGGTTTCGGCGTAATATTGATTCTTAATACATTCACACTAAGATGGTAATTTTTCAAATTAGAAATGAAGATAGACAGCATACAAGCAAATTATCATCTCAATAGTTCATATAATACAACTAGTAGCCCTGCATATGAATCCATGCCCCAGTAGGTCGCTGCTGCCCTCCTGTAGCTCTCTGCCCACTGCTCCACCCTCCTGTAGCTCCCCCCCTACCATTCCCCCCCAATAGCTTGCTTCCATGCCCCCTCCTGTAGCTCTCCATGTCCTGCTTGCTTGCTGCCCTGCCCCGTCCTCTAGCTCTCCGCCACCGGCTTGTAGTTCGCTGCCCCACACTCCAGCAGATCTGTGATCCGGTCATTATGCCTCAGGGCATAACGGATAATTAGCATATTCCTCTCTTATTATATAGGATGTTCAATACTCTCCAGCTATATTATAAATAATCTGCATTCAGTGTTTTTAATAATTTCTATTGTCTTTTTATTTATGTGTTTGTATTTTATAGAGTATCATATAAATTAAACTATTCCAACTTGCTTTTTCCTCCTATTTCATGTTAATTTACACAAAATAATAGAGTGCATAAGGCCTGGTAGATATTACATATTAACTTTTACAGGGAGTGGGGGTAGGAACTGCAGGGACAACTGTTAAATGCTACTCGTTCTTCCAAAGTTTCCTGTTCTTTTCCCTTCCCGTTTACTTTATTCATTTTTTAAGCAAAATAGGTTTTAAGCAAGAACTGCATATCATATACAGGGTGTCCCAAAATGTATATGCACTTTGAATGATTATAAAGCCAATGTTTATTAACATACAGTTCATTTTCAAAATTTAAAAGAATCTACAGAAATGAATAATTTTTTTGTAGATGCCTATTTTCAAACTGATGACTGTTCTGGTCCAGGCACTGCTGATAATGCAAAGCAATGGAATCACAAACATCAGGAATCATTTCATTCGGTATTTTTTTGCCCTCAATTTGTCAACTGTTGCTGGTTTTGTACTGTAAACTTTATCTTTTATATACCCCCATAAAAAAGTCTAGTGGATAAATTTTTTTTTGTTCAAAGCTTAGTCTGGCTTCACCCATTATTTCAAATCAGTTAAATCTGAAAAGGAGTGAAAATTAAGTGTTTCTCAGCTGTTAAGATGTGTATACATTTTTGGGGGTCAATATATATATATATATAATACTAGAGGCCCGGTGCATGAAAATTCATGCACTGGAGGCGGAGTCCCTCAGCCCAGCCTGCTCCCAATCACAGTCTGGGAACCCTCAGGGGCAGGAGGTGACCCCGTGATCAGAGGAGGGCAACGCTCCCATCACACCTCTGCTGCTGCCACTGCAGCAGCGCAAGCCTTGGCCGGCCCTGGTTACCTGAGACTCGGGTGGCCCTGGGCGGCTGGGAAGCTGCCATCCAAGGCTTACCTGCACCTTGGGCTGCCCCTGGGCGGCTGGGGGGCTGAGGGGACTGGGGGACTCTGGAGGCAGGCACGCAGTGGGGCTGAGGGGACTGGGTGCCGCCATCTTTGAGGGCATGTCAGACAATTAGCATATTCCCTCCTTATTGGCTGTGGGCACTGCCATCTTTGAGGGTGTGACAGTCAATTAACATATTCCCTCCTTATTGGCTGTGGGCACTGCCATCTTTGAGGATGGGACAGTCAATTAGCATATTCCCTCCTAATTGGCTGTGGCTGCCACCATCTTTGCTATGGCGTGAGGGTCAATTAGCATATTCCCTCTTTATTAGATAGGAAATATATATATATATATATATATATATATATATATATATATATATATATACTTGATTAAAACTCTTGAGAAGTTTTAGGTTAGTCACAACTTTTTTCTTTCTTTAAGGAACAGGTGTGGACTTAACTTGAAATTCAAAGACAGTAAAATATAGAGTAAGAAATTGGAAAAAAATTAGTTTTTAGCATAGATTCAGCTTTTTTTTCCTTCCAGCATAAAGTCCCCTTATAAAGAACCAAGCATATCAGTTTATTTAAATTCTACCTTACAACAATATTGTATTTACAATTTATTATGTGTTAATTATGGTTTAACAAAATTCCTGATTTCTATAAATCAAAGTCAGTTATATGTTTTTCTTTTAACTTACATTATTTGAAAGTAGGTAATGTTTTTCTATGCAAATATCTCAAAGAGATTATTTACAAAGTGATTATTTTTGAAGTGGTTTAATGAAACTTCATGTACAATGCATGTTCAAAACATATTTTATGTATCTATATATATATTTCTATGTATGTATCTATCTATATTAGATTATGTTAGATATTAAGCATTGTATAATTAGCCAGGTCCTATGTTTTTGGAATTTGATTATTTTCTTCTAATATCTAGAGAAGGAGATCAAATAAAATACATAGAGCTTTAAAATTGTCTTCAAACTTTGATTAGCATGAATGTTAACACTGAAAACCATAATTTTCTCTCCATTCTTCAAAAAAAGTTTTTCTAATAGTTTTATAAATGTGTACTACTCTGTTACAGATGTTTTATAAATAATATAAAGGGCAAACTGGTACCATCATTTTGAAGGGCTCGATCTACATAATGGTAACTATATAAAAATATACCAATATGTTAATTTATAAACTTCCTTTTATAATACTTTATAATAATTTTCTCATTTTGCTTTTAAAATTATTTGGCCAAAAGTACCTTATTTAATGTTAATTGCCTTTTTTTAATAAAAATTAACATGCATTATAGGAATTTTTATAAACCAAGAAAACTAACTTTCTAATTAAAGAAAATACATCATCCTTCTTTAAAATAAGACATATTCTTATCATACAATCAACAAATGTACTCCTTGATATTTACTCAAAGGAGTTGAAAACTTATGTCCCCACAAACAGCTTTCTTTATATTTACTGAAACATGGGAGCAACCAAGATGTCCTTCTGGAGGGGAATGCATAATTAAATGGTGGCGCATCCCATATGATATATATTTCCACATTCTAATTTCAGTGCTCCCATATCATCACTATAACTTAAAGCTTTCTTCATGATAAATAGACTTCAAGGTACACTGGGAAAAATTTAGAAAATACAGTTAACATGCAGAAAGATGAGAATAAATAATTAGAGTAGTATTTGTTATTACAGTATTTTGGTTAGCCTTTCAGATAAAGGTAAGAATTTCTCTCTCTCTCTCTCTTTCTCTCTCTCTCTCCTTCTCTATTTTGCAAATGTTCTTTAATATAAGCCTGAACATGACCAAAACTAGAAAGATATCATTTGCAATGCTGAGTATTGAAAGCAATAAAGATCAATGATAACCAATATCAACCTGTTGTTTGTTTACATATTTACTAGAGGCCTGGTGCATGAAATTTGTGCAGGGGGGAGGGGGCAGAGTCTTTCAGCCAGGCCTATGTCCTATCGCAATCTGGGCCCCCTCAGGGGATGTCGGGCTTAAACTGGCAGTCAGACATCCCTCTCGCAATCCAGGATGCTGCATGCACCAGTGACCATACTTTTCATACAGGTGAAAGGCACCTTGCTATTGTATGGGCAGCTACCTTTTTTCCCCCCTGATTATAAAAAGTAGTACATAACATGATCCTTCTGAGGCATAGTACCATTTTCCCCATCTTATGGGTGGAAAAACTGAAGCAGAGAGAAGTTAAGTAATTGGCTTTGTCATACAGTTATAAGTGTCAGAATCAGGACTGACCACAAAATGTGCAAGCCAGAGTCCATGCATGTCATCGCTGCATCATCCTGTTTTTTCAGTGTTAGAGTAGCCTTGCCAGGTTTTAATTTTTAAATCTAAGAGATTGTTCCCAATATATAGGGTAGGGTCCGTAGGCCTGGCAGGCGTTCAGGGACATCTGTGGGACAACAGGTGGGTGGGGTTGCTGGGAGTTCCCTGCTGGCACCCACCTTGGCTGGCGGCCTGGCACCGCCCATCAGCCAGCCCTGCCCCCCGATTGCCACCGCCAGTCGCCTCCCTCTCGGGGGGGCAACACTCAATGTGCATTGAGCATCTACCCCCTAGTGGTCAGTGCACATCATAGCGACCTGTTGTTCAGCTGGTCGTTCCACTGTTCAGTTGATTTTCATATTAGGGTTTTATTATATAAGATTTAGTAATAACATGCAATATTTACTACATTTCATAGTAGGGTACTTAAGGGATAAAATTTTATGTGTAGATTTGACAGAAACATATTTGTAGACAATATTATTGAAAACACCTTTCTTATGACAATGCTCTTTGTTTTTTAAGAATGATTTTTCTGCCCTAACCAGTTTGGCTCGGTGGATAGAGTGTCGGCCTGTAGTCTGAAAGGTCCCAGGTTCGATTCCGGTCAAGGACATGTACCTTGGTTGTGGGCACATCCCCAGTAAGGAGTGAGCAGGAGGCAGCTGATTGATGTTTCTCTCTCATCGATGTTTCTAACTCTCTATCCCGCTCCCTTCCTCTCTGTAAAAAATCAATAAAATATATATATATTTTTAGAAAAAGAATGATTTTTCTCTTAAAAGTTTTTAAAGAATAACTTATGGTCATAATGGTTGAAGTACTGTGCATCTGAGAAACTTTCCTAAGTGTCATCCCATACCTTTAATAAATCATTTAATTCTGTTATTTGTATATCTATAAGGCTCACAGACATGGTTCTTGGCTTTTTGTGTGTGTGAAGAATCTAGAGTACTCAAGGTGGTGTCAGTAAAGTCTCTTAGAGTAGTGGCTAAGATGTAGCAAAAGTAATCAGATAAAACTGGGTTTAAATTCTGTTTTTTCCACACATTAATGAGTGTTTTTGCAAAAATTTATCTAATTTCTATGTACCCTAGTTTGTAAAAAATATCTACACACGTAAGAGTCATTTTAATGTCTAGAACATAAAAAAACCATTCTACCAATCTTTATTATTAGTCATGTACTTTTTAACTGATATTGTTAGTCATTTTGACAGTGTGCAAAGAAGGAAGCTTAACAGCTAATTCAAGGGATTGAAAAAGAAAAATGTCTGGAAATGATGTCTGAATGCCTCTGGATTTTTAGCCAGCACTACATATGGGTCATGGCCAAAGGCTACTCTACCCTATCAATGTCAAGTCCATCATCAAACAATTTTTTCGGATCAAACAAATGGAGATCAGAGACTCATAAAATCCTCTCTACAAATTATAATCAAGGACAAAAAGCCTTTCTTTGCCTGCAAAGTTCTAGCAACCTCACATTAATCTTCACTTCAATTTTAATTTTACCTCTATTAAGACTTGCAGACAAAAGATTGAAATAGGGTTTTTTCCCCCTTTTCTGTTGGCTTAGCACAGTCTCCTAACTCAGCAATAATTTAAACAAATTAAGTAATATCAATGAGGTAATGAAGATGATAGTCCTTTCAACTTCCACTTGAAATTCTTTTCTGTGTTTTTCTGTGCCCCTTGTTTGAAGCAATTTTTTTAACAGTGCTTCCAACCTGAGAGCAGAAATGACAACACGGTGTGTTGTCGCGATTAATGCCTGTCTGGAGAGCGAGTGAAACATGAGTACCTTCAGTGTTACCCAGGCGAGCATTAATCAGTACCTCAGCGCAGCCTGAAGTGACTTTTTGTGATAATAAAAAAGAAATTTTTCTCCAAAATGTATGTCAAAAATGTGTTTTGCAAGTATTTCTCTGGAAAGAAACAATTTTAGATGAAAGCATTTTCTTTTCATATGAAATGAAACATTTTCTGATTTGACACACAGCATGTCAGTTCTGGGATGGTTAGGAAAGTATACCACTTATAACAAAAAATGAGTGGTGGCTGTAAATTATATCAAAGCCCATTACACAAAGAGAATGTTCTTCGAGCTGGGTAATACCACGTATATACATAGGAGTTATCAAAAACCCATTAAATTTGACCCTTTTAGGTTTTCCAGCTGAGATTAATTTCCCAGCATAACATCCCCCTTTTTTCAGAAAACCTTCGTTTCTCAGTTCTTGCTCTCATGGGACCTTCCCACCATTTCCCCGATAGCCAGGGGCTAACCAGCAATCCTTCAAGATCTCATAAGGCATTTCATTTAAATTTATATTGAGAAATTTATAGTCTTATTAAGTTGCCTTCCCCTGAGATTCATTTTGCCGTGTTTCATTGGCATGTCATTTTAAATAGGTGCCATTTAAAAGCTTGCCCCATATTTTTATGGGCTGCACTACAATCAAATGAGGTTAAATCAAAACTTGAATGTCTCCATGTGGATAACCAAAGATGTTTTTCAATACTTCTGTTTTGTATTACTTACATGTGCTGCTTAAAGTTTCTGTGCTCACTTAATATATGTAAGACTAAATGGTATAATAGAGGTAATGATTATAAATAACAATTGTGTCCAAATTAAAAAAAAACATACTCAATGACCTAATCATTTAATATTTTAACAAGTGTTTTTTTCATCTCAGCACGATCTACTTGATCATTGAAATGGTATTTTCAGATCATGTTGTTAGTTGAAGTGTTTCTTTGCTCTTTTCCAAAGCCCTAGGTTTAATTGAAAATCTGAAAACCCAGCAAAGATCCACAGCTCAGCTCATCCTATATAATCCTATCTAATAAAGAGGGAATATGCTAATTGACTGCCCTGCCCTCAAAAATGGCAGCGCCCACAGCCAATAAGGAGGGAACATGCTAATTGACTGCCCTGCCCTCAAAGATGTCAGTGCCCACAGCCAATAAGGAGGGAATATGCTAATTGACTGTCCCACCCTAAAAGATGGTGGCGTCCACAGCCAATAAGGAGGGAATATGCTAATTGATTGCCCCACCCTCAAAGATGGCAGCACCCAGTCCTATTAGCCCCACCAGGGTGGCAGACACCTGCCTCTGGAGTCCCCCAGTCACCTCAGCCCCCCAGCTGCCCAGGGCTGGTCCGAGGCGCAGGCAAGCCTCAGATGGCGGCTGCCCAGCTGCCCAGGTCTGCCCGAGGCTCAGGTAACCAGCGCCAGCACAGGTAACACGCACTGACCACCAGGGGGCAGACTCTCAACGCAGAAGCTGCCCCCTGGTGGTCAGTGCACTCCCACAGGGGGAGCGCCACTCATCCAGAAGCCATGCTCACTGCTGGCCAGTGCAGTGGTGGTGGCAGAAGCTCTCCCACCTCCACTGCAGGCGGGCAGTAAGGAGCGAGGGGTTCTGGGCTACAAGAGCCCCAAACTGCAAGAGGGATGTCTGATTACATCCCTGGAGGGGTCCCAGACTGCGAGAACGTGCAGGCCAGGAGGGATCCCCCACCCAGTGCCACTAGGAAAGAATCCTTCCTAGCCTCGGGGCGGGGGGTGGGGGGGGCAGCAGCCCTGTGCATTCCATAGTTTGCAGCAGCCTAACTCTAATCCTCAATTCCTCCTCCCAGCCTGTTTCTTTACTCATCTCCCTCCTTTTCTTGCTTTCTTTTTGCTGAATCTTCCTGTATTATCAGAAGTGCAATATTAGTAGAAGTTATGTATGAGAAATGAAACAACTCATAAGAAATAGTAGTTATAGCCAAAAGATGTGCTAACTTAGAAGTAAAAAACTAAATAAAACTTGACTATGTAACTATGTAATATTGAGCACACCAATTAATTACCTTGGGACTTGGTTTTCTCATTTATACAATAAAAAAGATCATTCAATTATCAGACATATGCAGCATGCATATTTCTAGAAGATATATGAAGGAGATACCAACAGAAAAATAATGTTTATTATAAAGTTGCTAGCAACGCAATGCCATTAATTCCATTTAATAAATTTTATATGTATGTCCTTAAGCAATTTGTTGTTCTTTTTTTCTCCCAAAAAGATATATTAGAATAAAAACTGGAAGATAAAACTCAGCAAACTAGATAGTTATTTTAGATATCTATTATTCTAGTCAGTGGTTTTGAATGTATCATTTAAAAATGTCTAAGCTTGTTTTTAAAATAATTTAAAGGTTTGTTTACTTGCATTTTTGAAAAGGAAATCAGAGTTCCTCCAAACTTATCTGGTACCAATATTTACCATTTTCTGAGTAAATATGAGCGTAAAAAAATAAAAAAAAACACTCAAAGAACTATGTAATCTATTAAGGAGTATATTTATTGAAGAGATCCTTCTATCAGGATCTCTATTAGGGGATTTTCATGCATAATCTTATTTAGCCTTAACTAAAGCTCCATATGAGTATGTAGGAGAAGAAACCGAGCCTTAAAGAGTTAAGTTCTTAATAAAATTACATAGTTTTAAGAGGATAAAAGTGAACTGCAATTCTGGTGTATCTGTATCCAAACCTAATGTTTCTCAGTATAAAGGTGCCACCCACATAATAGCCAAAATCTATGAACCTCAAGCCATCTGCAATGTCCTTTGTGAAAATCAAATATTACATCATACACAAGAATAACCTCAAAAAGGATAAAATACTTAAATGTAAGTCTTGAAACCATAACAGTCCTAGAAGAAAACATAGGCAGTACAATCTCAGACATCTCTCATAGCAATATGTTTATGGATAAATCTCCTAAGGCAAAGGAAACTAAGGAGAAAATAAACAAATGGAGCTACATCAAAATAAAAAGCATCTGCACAGCAAAATAAACCATCAACAAAATGAAATGGGAGCCCACTGTATGGGAGAATATATTTGGCAATGATAATCTGATAATGGTTTAATATCCAAAATATATAAGGGACTCATACTCATTCCCTTTACAAAAAGGATGACAAACAATCCAATAAAATAAATGGGCAAAGGACCTAAATAGACACTTCTCCAAAGTGGACATACAGTTGGCCAAGAGACACATGAAAACATGCTCAAAGTCACTAATCCTAAGAAAGATGCAAATTAAACACCTTATACCTGTTAGAATGGCTATCATCAACAAATCAACAAATGGTAAGTGCTGGTGAGGATGTGGAGAAAAGGGAACCCTGGTACACTGCTGGTGGGGAGGCAGACTGGTGCAGCCACTATAGAAAACAGTATGGAGTTTCCTCAAAAAATTAAGTATGGAACTGCCATTTGAACCAGTGATCCTACTTCTAGGAAAATATCCTAAGAAACCTGAAACACCAAATCAGAAAGAATGTATGCACCCCCTATGTTCATAGCAGTGCAACTTGCAATAGCTAAGGTCTGGAAAAAGCCCAAGTTCTTATCAGTAGATTACTAGATAAAAAAAGTTGTGGTACATTTACACCATAGAATTCTATCCTATATAATAAAAGCCTAATATGCTAAGTGTCTGGTTGACCGTTCAACCAATCAAAGCTTAATATGCTTAATGATATGCTAAGGCTGCTCAACCACTTGCTATGATATGCACTGACCACCAGGGGGCAGGCAGTCAACCAGTAGATTAGCTTGCTGCTGGGGTCTGGATAATCAGGACTGAGCGAGAAGGGCTGGACATGCCCTGGAGCCCTCCCGTGGCCCCTCCCCGGCTGACCAACCTTCTGTGTATCCCCCCGGCCCTGTTGGCACAGCAGTGGGGTCCCTTGGCCTGGCCTGTGCCCTCTCACAATCTGGGACCCCTCGGGGGAAGTTGGAGAGCTGGTTTCAGCCCGATCCCACAGGCCAGGCCAAGGGACCCCCTGGTGCATGAATTTGTGCACCGGGCCTCTAGTGCAGCTATAAAAAACAAAAAGTATGTGGGGGGGATCGCTTACCCTTTGAGACAACATGAAGGGACCTGAAGTTTGCTAGGTGAAATAAGCCAGACAGAATAAAACAAGTATCACATGACCTCACTCATATGTGGGATGTAATGAACAAAATAAACTGATGAATAAAATAGATTTAGAAACATAGAAGCATGGAACAGACTGATGAATTTCAGAGGGAAGGTGGGAGTGGGTGAGTGGATGGGTGAGGAGAGATTAACTAAAGAACTCATAAGCACACATGCATAACTCATGGACACAGACATTAGTGTGTTGAAGGCCTGTCGGGGGGATGCGCAGTAAAGGGGGTCAATGGGGAAAGAAAAGGGGATGTCTGTGATACTTTCAACAATAAAAATAAATAAAAAATACCCTTGAATTATTAAAAAAAAATCAAAAATAACTATCTTTCACTTTTCTCCATGTTAAATGCTACCATCCCAATCAAAGTCACTATCCCCTCCTCATGAAGTGTTATAATAAGCTACTAAGTAGTTTTTTTTTTTTGGTTTTTTTTTTTCTGATTTAAAATCCTGTAATGACTGCTCAATGCTCTTAGACTAAAATTCTACAAGATACAACCTGGGTTTCTCTCTCTAACTTCTGAGTGTATGTCTTATTCACAAAACTTAAGCTGCTTTAACTTTTGTAGAGCTTAGTGCTTTCACACATGCTACTTTCACCCTGGACACCTCATTGCAGAATACCAACTATATATCTTACAGGGCACATCTTAATATTATGTGTACAGACTAGATTCTTTTCTTTTTCCACACTTCTAATTATAGGTTAATTTTGTCTTTAATATCTATCCCTACCTGAACAAGTAAAACCATGATTTGTGTCTGTTTTGTTTACTATAGAAAACACTTGGAATATTGTCAGTGCTCATTAATTCAACAATTTTTTTGAATGTCTACTAGGAGCCAGGCATGATTTTGGGTGCTAAGAATATATTAGTAAACAAAATAGACAGAAATTCCTGTATTCATAAAGTTTCCATTATAGTGTGCAAAAGAAAGATATTTTAATATATATATTAAAATGTGTGTGTGTGTGTGTGTGTGTGTGTGTGTGTGTGTGCGCGCGGTATTTTAGAAGTTGATGAATACTATGAAAATAGAATAATGAGGATCATGGATGTAGGAGAAGGGTTGCAATGTTAAAGGGGTAAGTAGGATCAGCTTCATTGAAAAGGAAGTGAAGTGCTCAATAAATACTTTTCAAAAGAATGCAAATGAGGGGATAAGGACACATATGTCATACCTTCATCAATAAAGAAAAATAAATAAATAAATAAATAAAATACCATCCACTTGTTATAATTAAAGTCCTGTGGTTTTTAATGACAAAACCTAGAGACATTTTGATTTTGCAAACCATGTGTTCTCAGTCACTAAAGGATTAATTTGAAAAAAAGAGAAAAGAATGCATGAACTTTAAGAAAGGACAATTTAACAAATACTCCAAGAGATACACAATAATGTCATGGAAATTTATAGGAAAATATTAATAATAGAAAAAGTAGAAATAGTTTTATATAAATAAGTGACATTAAAGCTAGGTTTTGAAGAGTGTATAGGTTTGAGAGATTGATATTAAACATAAATTCCTGGAAAAGCCTTTCAGTAAAAACAAATGTGACAAATAAATATAAGAAAGCATGGACTGGTCAGTTTGACTGGTATATAAGTGAGTGCAGGAAAATACTCATAATACTCATTGAAAAGGCCCATTAATATTTGATTGTTGAGAGCCTAAAGGTTATAAAAAGACAAAGTTTAATATTATAAGCAGTGAGAATAATTAGCAATTACTTGGGAGTTTTTTTCTTTTTTTTGTTTTTTTTTTCTTTTTACTGGCATGTCAGTAAAGATTGGAGGACCTCATACCATTTAAGAAACTGTAGGGTGTCCCAAAAAATGCACACACACTTTGAATGATTATAAAGTCAGTGTTTATTAACATACAGTTTGTTTTCAAATTTAAAAAAAAATCTACAAAAATGAATAATGCTTTTGTCAATGCCTGTTTTCAAACTGATGACTTTTCTGGTCCAAGCACTGCTGATAACTTGAAGCAATCGAATCACAAACATCAAGAATCATTTTGTTCAGTATTTGTGTGCCCTCAATTTGTCAGCTGCTACTGGTTTTCTACCATAAGCTTTATCCTTTATGTGTCCCCATAAAAAATCTAGTGGATAAATTTTCTTTGTTCAAAGCTTAGTCTAGCTTCACCTATTATTTTAAATGAGTTAAACTCAAAATGGAGTAAAAATTAAGTGAGTTATCAGCTGTTAAAGTGTGTATACATTTTTTGGGGGGACACACGGTGTCCCAAAATGTATACATACCTTGAATAATTATAAAGGTAGTGTTTGTATTTCAAGTGCATTTGCAAACTTCTAGTGGTAGTTTAGGGTGAATTCTCTTTGTTCAAGCTTAGTCTGGTGGAAAAGAAACATCAGTTGAGCTACCAGTTGTTAAAGTGTGTATACATGTTTCTGGAATACTCTGTATTTAAACAAACCAACAAAAATGTAATAATAATTTAGATCAGGGTAATGGAAATTTCACAGAAAGCATAATTTTAAAATTTGTACAATTATTAGGATATGTGATGTGACTAACTTACTTCTAAATATTAATTCTGGGAGACTGTATAAGGAAGATTCCAATTATTAAAAGTAGACTCAAGATAAAGAACTTATTTATGAGAAAACAACAAATTTTGGTATGATAATTCTAAATGTGACATGCCATATTTAATATCTTATGGAATCCACTCATAGAACTTGAGAAATAATTGTGATATATATTTGTTTGTTACCTTCAACTATTATCTCTATGCAACTAAGGAACTGATGACACATCACAGAGAGAAAATATAAAGAGAAGAATAAGGACTGAAAACAAAACCCTAAAGAATGCATACTGAATTAGGGAAAGAATGATAAAAGAAGGAGGGGGACATGTCAAAAATATGAATAAGAAAAAGGGATCTAAGGAATAAGAAAATTAGAAGTATATAAATATTAAAGCCAAGGAATGAAATAATGTTAAAAATAAGAGGTAATTTAAATGCTATAAGAAAAAATAAGAACTAAATGATGGTCATTGTTAATCTGGAGAATATAAGGATATTGAGTACTTTGAGAAGATTTGAAAGATGGAAGGAGGTTGTGAGAATGAACTGCTGTAATTCATTGTGAACTGGCTGGGTTAATATTTGAGGAGAAAGTAGAAATAAGGACTACAGACTGCCCTTTCAAGAAGTTTATAAATTACATAAACACAGGAGATAATTAAGTAGTTCATAATAGGTAATTGAATTCAGATAAATTATTTTCAATTTAGTTCACAAAAGAAGTAGGTATGGTTTTATCTATGGGGAGAGAAGAAATAAAGGACAGGGAGAGGGACAAAAGAGAAGAAAATAATTGTCTAGGGAAAAAAAGAAGAATGGAAACCTGATACAAATGAAAGGATTACCTTTAAGAGATGGGAGATCACATCTGAGATAAAAAGACACAAAGAGAAGAATGGAAGCTTAAAAATGAAACAAAGTATTAAATTGGAAGTCAAGAAGACATAGACAGGATTGGCTACAGACTGGTATGCCCAGGAAGAGATGGGTCCTGAAGATCAGACAGCACAATGAAGCCAGGGAGACAATCAGGGTCAGAAAGGTATTGAATCAACAATGATATATCAGAGGTCTATGTAGGCATATATTTGGCACTAAGTGTGGCAAGAAGTAGCAAAGACCAAATAAAAACAAAAGTTCATGGCATTATCTAATCAATGGAATACTGGTAGAAGGTAGGTAGAAATTTGGTCCCAGAGAAAATGGTGGTTCTAGACAGACCATTCAAACATTAGTGAATAGATGGGGTTCATTTTCTAAAACAAATTTTAAAAAAATGACAATGACAAAACTAGCACTCATTAACTAGAAACTGCAAGTTAGAATACAAGAAACATCAATTCTCTTTCGTTTTTAAGCCTCCTCATAGTTTGAGATGCTTCTTATTTCTATAGTGTGATAATAGGATTTTCCATCCTCAGTGACCGACTCTATAGGTACAATCTATGATACTGGAGTTCCATATGCAGAAATAGGTGAGACTCAGAAGAGACACGGTGGGTTTATACAACAAGACACAGTGCCTATTTGATTGATTCCAAAGCCAAAGAGTATAGTTGCTTTTTTCTCCCCTCTTAGGTTCTTCATTGAAATGTTTGAAAATACCTGCTGGCTTATTTTCAGTGATATGTATTATTTGTCTTCTTGTTTTATTTTTATTTTAACTTGTCTCAAAATGATAAAACTTAGTTACTTAGGTAATACTGAGGTACCAACATTGGGTGGGTTCTTCTCCATAAATGTCTTTGCAAATTAATATATTATTCGAAATACACTATACTATATTTCCATTCCCTTAAATTTTTTTGATCTATAATTGGGCACTAAGTAGACAATATGATCTGCTAAAAAGAATCTATTTTATTTTAATTTTATTGTTAATCCTCACCTGAGGGTATTTTTCCATTGATTTCTAGAGAGTGGAAGGGAGAGGGAGAGACAGAGAGAAACATCAGTGTGAGAGAGACACATCGATTGGTTGTCTCATGCACACACCCCAACCAGCGCCTGGGAACCTGCATCTGAGGTACATATCCTTAATCGGAATCGAACCCAGGACCCTTCAGTCTGGGGGCTGACACTCTATCCACTGAGCTAAACCGGCTAGGGCGAGACCTATTTTTATATAAGCAGGTAAAAGAGAAACATATTTTATTATTATTATAATAAGTTAAGTGACCTTAAAATTAACATATTCTTTCTTTACCTAGTGGCCTGATATAGATAATATCATTTTGAATATGGACATATAGAAAGGGGAATGCATAGCATATCCAAAGAGTATGATTTTATGAAATTTTATAGCAATAACCAGCAGCTTAACAACAGAAGCAGAGGAAGCAGACAGTAGTAATTTCTCATGTCTGATCATTATCAATAGAGCATGACAGAACTTAACGGGGAAATGTAGTACTAATTTATTGATGATAACACCTATGAGAAGGCTAACCATGGGGGTTTTCCTTGGTATCTATATCAAAGAGATGAGACCAAAGGATATAATAATGGAGTTTGTCCATGGATGGAGTAGGGATGTTGAGATTTTAAAAGCCTGCAGATTTTTTAAGCCCTAAGGAGTAATTCAGAAAATAGAAAAACAGAAACAGAAAATAGGGCAAAGTGAAGATTTTCAAAATGAAATATCTTAGTGGTAGAGAACCTTTCAGATATGACACATTCCAATGTAGTCATTCATTTTTTTTTCATTCAGCAAACTTATATTCACCCCTACTATTAAATACCAGTAATTTTTGTTATTAACTGGGTATAGAGCAGTGTACAAAACAGAAAAGGCCCTATACTCATGGAGGTGAGTACAAATGTGAAAAGATATATAATTTAAAAAAGAAACAGCTAGGCATAGAGATCACATATAAGTGCTATAAAAAGTACTTCAAACTAAGAGCTAAGGAGTCAGAGTGTGGGGTGGGGGATTGCTATTTCATGTTGGGTGAACAGGGAAGGCTTTGTTGATATGGGGATTATTAGGAGAAACCTGAAAACAGGGAAGAGTGAATAGTTTTGAGAGAGGAATATTTTAGAGAGAAAGAAGAGCACATTCAAAGGCTGAAGGCAGGCCCTTACTTTGTATGTTCTAGAAATTAAAGTAGAGTACGTTAGAAGTGGGAGAGAAGTTCAAAGAGCAGAGGGATAGATCAGAAGAGGCCTTGTCAACCACTTAAGACTAGTTCTTGCCCAGGAGAATTTCTTCACATTGGAGAATTTTGAGAAGGTGGCTGAAATAATTGACTTTTATTTTAGATTCACTGCTGTTTTTATGAAGAGGAATAGGATATGAGAAGGGAAACGAGCAAGAAATCTAAGAAGAAATCTAAGTGAAAGACAAAAGAGCTTTAGACCACAGGGAACATGGTGAGAAGTCCAATATAATTTGCAATTTAAACTACAACAATTTGCCGATGCATTTTACGTGGAGTTTGAGCGAAAGTAGTAAAGGACAATTCCAAGGTTTGGGGTTGAACATTCAAAGGAAAGCAATATCCATATACTGAGTCTTTCAAAATTAAAACTCTAATCCCAGATTTAGTTTTGAAGGGTCCTTGTGGATTAGTAACTTTCATATTTAATTATCGTTATTATTTTAGTTCGATTTCAGGAGGGAGTAGGGACAAATAAGTGTGTTCAGCGCTCCCTGATTAATGAAAACTCCAATAATTCATGTCTACTTACTGTCTACCTGGGAAGTGAGTGGAATTTGTTTGGTTTATTAAACTAATGCAAACAATAAAAATAACATGCAAAATTTTTGTAAAAAATAAATTAATATGGTGTTTACTGTAAGTCATTTTAATTATCCCTATTTAAATATGTAATGATAATGTTTAAAGTAATTTATTCAATTCATTTTTGTAAAACTTATTTTCCAGTTTTATTTTGCTTAAATTTTTACCTTTAAGGTACACTGAAGGGAGAGCAGCAGCAGAAGAAAGAACAAGTTAATAAAGAAATAAATAAAACATTAAAGATGGATTAAAGACACACCTTTTGCATATACATATAAGTATATATTTAGTGGCAGTTCTCATTTAGTATCTGACCTACTATTAATAGGGCTACTTTTATTTATTTTTCTGTTAATCCTCACCAGAGGATTATTTTTTCATTGATTTTTAGAGAGAGTGGAAGGGAGAGGGAGAGACAGAGAGAAACATCGATGTGAGAGAGACACATCGATTTGTTGCCTCCAATATGAACCCCTACCAGGGCCAGGGAACCTGCAACCAAGGTACATGCCCTTGACCAGAATTGAACCTGAGACTCTTCAATCCACAGACCGACACCCTATCCACTGAGCCAAACTGGCGAGGGTAGGGCTGCTTTTGTATAAAACAAAAGAATATTTTTTAAAATCTGCATTTTAAATGGCGTGTCCTACAATGATAGATGGCTATATGTGCTCCAGTACTTCAGAGATGGATTAAGCTATTGAAAAAGCACTCAACATTGGCTAAAGAACACTAATATGTGTGAAATTCTACAGTTAATGCATCATTAAATAATTTGCTGCAACTGATTTATAGGTGCAATATACTACACTGTGTCAAACAGTGCAATATAATAAATGATATAAAAAATACACTCCCCAAACTTTTGTTATAATCAATCTTTTGAGTTTAGCTTAGCACTTATCTGAATACTGAATGCATTCTATTGTTCCCTTGATATCCACAGTCTAATGGCTTTGACTATTGGCCATCATTTGCTGAATCATGTTGTCTCAAGAAAATTATCCATATTTACAATAAAGTACTAAGAAAAATGTCCAGTTCCACTGATGGAAATAGCAACTGGTAGACTTTTCCTAGTTAGATTACTAATAAAGAGATCTAAATTTCATCTTAGAAAGGAAACCCTGAAATCTAAGGAAACTTACCTCTAACTTGTAAAATTTATAACTCACATAGCAATAAGATTTTGCTGCCATAATAAACCACCCAAATTATTGTGGCTTATTTAACGCAAGATTCTGGGGTTTAGTATTTTGAGCTTTGCTCAGCTGGGCAATAGTCTGCTCATCAAAGTGCCTCTGTTTCTGGATGTTGGATGATGGTTGGCCAGGAGCAATGGGGCTGGTGGTTGGCGTGGAGTGTCACTGAGCCACACAACTCTCACCATCAGCAAGCTTGCCCAGGATTGTTCACTTGAAGATGCCATAGGGTTACCAAGAATAGCAATCAATGATAAGCTGCATGCACCAGGAATTGTCAAGTCTCTGCTTATATCATGCTTTTTAATATCGCATTAGCCAAAGCCAATCAGGGGAGGGCATTCAAAGTTGCATGGCAAGAAGATCTGGTTACAGAGAGGGCCTAGGAGTGTGCTAGAGCTGTCGTAAGGAAGTAACCACAGACTGGGTGGCTGAAACAGCAAACATTTATTTCTTCACAGTTCTGAAGTCTAGAAATCTAAGATCAAAGTTTGTACAGGTTTGGTTTCTTCTGATGCCCTCACCCTTAGCTAATAGATGTTCATCTCTTCCAATGCCTTCACATGGTATTCTCTCTGTGTTTCTGTATCCTAATCTCTTCTTATACACCGTCTTATTAGATCAAAGCCCATCCATATGACCTCATTTACTTTAAATGACCTATTTAAAGGCTTTTTCTTTGAACACAGTCATTGTCTGAGGTGCTATGGGTTAGGACTTCAACATGTGGATTTTGAGGATACATAATTCAGCCCACAAATGAGGGAAAGAATCAATGGCAATTTTTAAAAAAATAATTTATCTTTTATCCTTCACTGATGGATCTCAGACAACATATACATATAGCAGGCAGCTGCTTATGAGGATCTCAAGTTTCAACCCTGAAATTATTATTTTTTTAATAACAATATTTCCAATGTTGAAGAAGAAATTTTAGGTTAAAGCAAAGATTCTCAATCTCAGCATGATTGGCATTTTGAGCAGGTAATTCTTTGTGGTCCTGCACAAAGTAGAATGTTTACCAGAATCCTGGCCTCTGCTCACTAGATGCCAGTAGCACCCTTTCACCAGTCATGACAAATAAAATGTCTGCAGATATTGACAAATGTTTTCAAGGAAGTAAAAACTTCCCCCGGTTGAGAATTATTGGGTTAAGAGATAAATTCTAAGCGGGAGAAAAGTCATTTCTTAAACTGACATTTAAGTTAGCAGGAAGGAATAAGACATGAACTTTTAGCATCTGCCACTATATTTTTCTGAAAATAAATTGATTTATTATATTCTCTATTTTCTATTTTTGAGAACAGAATCATATGAGCATGCCACTGAGAACATACCCATTTTTAACTAAACAGAACACATTTGCTAAGATTTATGTTGGAGTGCCACAGTGAAATTTCCTGAGAGCACTGACCCCAAACCAAAGATCAGCTTTAATCTTTTAGGATTTTATTTTTCCTATGTTGGAAAAGGATAACAAAAATATCAATGAAACATTAAGATATGAAAATATTTTTAAAGAACAACAATAAAAACACTTTTTGCCAGCAAGCATAAAAGAGATGACCTTCTCTTATTAGAAAGCAAACACTTTCATTTACTATAAGAAATAAAACCCAATGATATGAGGCTCACAATAACAAATTTATATCTATATTTATAGAGGACTAGAGGCCCAGTGCACAAATTTGTGCACGGGTGGGGTCCAGCCAGCCCACCCTGATTGGGGTCAATGGAGCAGGGCTGGCCAGGGGGAGGGGATGTGGGAGGTTGGCCAGCTGACCCCTCCCCCAATCGAGAGGGCAGGGGCTGATCAGGGGGAGGGGCCGAGGGCAGTTGTTGGGCCAGCCCCACCCCCAATGGGGGTTGGGAGTGCCAATTGGGGGTGGGACCAGCTGAGGGGAGGGGATGCGGGTGGTTGGCCAGACAGCCCCTGGTTGAACTCCCGGTCGAACTCCTGGTCGAGGGGATAATTTGCAAATTAGCCTTTTATTATATAGGATGAGCAAAATATATTATGAAAATACAAACAAATATGGAGGAGGCAATCACAATTTCAGGCATAATGAATTCCAAAATAAAAATTAATTGATTTCTATAATCAAGGGATTTAACATAAAAATGTAAAGTAGCACAACACAGATTTATATAAACCCTTATATGTAAAATTACAGGTCAGTATATTCAAGTCAATCAATATAGGGTATTTCAAAACTTAATTTTACTTTTAGCTATTGTCATAGCAGTAGAAGTCAATGACAGAAATATAAATTAAATTTTATCAAGTACAGAATATTTGAATAATGTAAATAATATGATTGAGTTATGCATATAAATAAAAATTTTGCATCCTAAAATGACTGTACCTTTTTAAAATGCCTATAAGGCATTATAAATGTATCCTATAATAGACAAATCTGATATAGGATTTCATCTCTGATCACAGCTTAATACATTTAGAAATTCATTACTAAATAGTTTTTAAAAATTTACAAAACCCTCCCATTTAGTGTAGTATTAGTCTCATGAAGACTAGGTAAAAAAAACAACAAAAGTTACTGCAATATCTCTGAAGACTACAAAAAGCCAAAAAATAAAGATAAATAAAATTCTGAGAAGAATCTGAGCTAAATACAATATAAATAGACTTAGCAAGATCAGAGGTAAAGTACTTTTCATTCTAAGTATCATGCTACAAAAAGTTGTATCAATTTTGAGTTCTATAATATACAAGAACCTTTTGCCCTGCATGCTTTATGTTCTACTGTCATCATATATGTGAATCTTTCCTTGACTCCTTACTCCTTCTTATGTACATTTGGCTATAACTTCACTGAAAATTTTTATCTGTTGCATTCTACTGGTGATGGTAAAATATTTCAAAATACTACCCACAATATTATCCTCTGGACTTCTATTTATCAAATACCTTCACTTGAATACTAAAGATTCCACCACTCAATTCCCCAGTCTTACTAGCCAGATATGAATTATTCACTGCTCTGTGGAAAAAGACAATTATGAAGCATAAAAAGGTGAAAGACGTTTTTTCTTTTTTTTTTAAAAATATTCTTTTTTATTTTAAAATATATTTTTATTGATTTCAGAGAGGAAGGGAGAGGGAGAGAGAAATAAAACATCAATGATGAGAGAAAATCACTGATCGGCTGCCTCCTGCATGCCCCCTACTGGGGATTGAGCCTGCAACCTGGGCATATGCCCTTGACCAGAATTGAACCTGGAACCTTTCAGTTCACAGGCCGATGCTCTATCCACTGAGCAAAACCATCTAGGGCGGGAAAGTTTTTGATAATTAAAGTTTTAAAAATATGCACCTAATTTGTATGCATACTTCATTAGTATTTTTTCTGTTCATACTCCATTGATTATAAAAGGGAAGTAAAGGAGGGGGGCACACAACAGAAGCAGTGGGTTCAGGAGGACACAAGACTCCTCATAAGCAAACACAGTGTTTTATCAGCACCTAAGAAACCATGAAACCAGAGTCCTTGCCCTCTGTCTTTCTCCATTAAGAAGCAACATTCAACAGCAGCAAGCATGTTGCCTGGTCATTTGCTCTTTATATGTCACACATTTAATAGACAATCCAAGACATTTAAAATCATCTGAGAATTAGAGACTGGGACCTATAAACTTAGATTTTGGTGGTTTAGAAAGCCTCCTGCACCATAGATTGAGGTGGTGGGATACAGCCAGAACAAACCAGTAGATCACACTTGGTCTATCACGTGTGTTAGTCTCTGTTAAAGTATGGGTTCTCTGTGATTTGCCTGGACATAGACTACCTTTCTTATCTAAAGATGCTTAAATCAGATTTGGCTAGATGAACATCACACTGAGCTCATAAACATCAAAAATCTCCAGACTCAGTATTCTACCCTGAGATCTATAACATTTTGATCCTAGTTGCAAGTGAATCAAAGCTGGTATTTAATTGTGGAAGTCTGAGAATAATTCTAAATTCTCAACCAAGGAATGGATCAGATCACTTCATCACCGGATAGTAAGAGGGGATTGTGCATAAACCATCAGCTCTGTACCACCACAGAGATTAACTATAACCATAATCCTATGGTAGATTATTTTTCCTAATTGGAAAAATTATATATTCATATATATATATTTCAGAGAGGAAGTGAGAGAGAAATAGAAACATCAATGATGAGAGAGAATCATCGGTCAGCTGCCTCCTACATGCCTCCTATTGAGGACTGAGCCTGCAACCTGGGCATGAGCCCTGACTGGGAATTGAATCATGACCTCCTGGCCAATGCTCAACCACTAAGCCACACTTGCTGGGGAGAAATACAAATTTAAAAAATAAAAGATGTCACAGTTTTTCAAGTATCAAATTGGCAAAAGCAAAGATTAAAAGGACTATAATACTCAGAATATATAGGAAAAAATGCTTATATATTGAAAATATAATTATTTTTGATAGAACAATTTGGCCATTTCTTTATAAAGAATGTGTTTTATATAATTTTAATTTTTAGAAAACATCCTATGAATATATTTCTGAATAAACAAAAATATATGTAAGTGATATGGTTTATAACATTGTGTAGGAAATAACAAATAATCTCAAAAGGGGGTAGATGAAAGAAGTAATATTACATCCATAAAACTGAGTGATATGACATATTAAAGAAAAAAAATAAAGAGAATGAGGTATAACTATCTTGACACTGAAGCAATATACTTTTAGTGTTAAACAATAGCATGGAAGAGTAGGCGCTTCATTGAAGGCCTAGATTCCAAGGAAAACTGAGCCTTCAGATAGGGGGAGTGTGGTCTATTGTTTTAACAACAACGAAAGTGTGGAAAATATGCAATTTCCTAGGAGAACTTTAACATTGTATGTTCCTGGGACTTGTTGAATTAATAAGTAGGATTAATAAAATCGTATTTTAATAGCTCTTTAATACAGAATATGTTCTAAACTTTGAACTGTGTAATAATTATGAAGACCTATGTGAGTCTCTTTCATTCCCTCCCTTAACTTAGTCCCCAGGTCACAAAGTTCAGGACTAAGTTAAGGGAGGGAAAAATACAAAGTACTATTTCTTTATTGACCCTAGGCATCTGTTAATTAAAATGAAGAAATAAGGCTAGTGGCTTTTTCTATTTAAAGCAATGACTTGCCCTAAATAATTTTTATCTCAAATGAAACAATTACAATAAAAATAGGCAATCAGTCTTTGTAAAATACAAACTTTAGTGTGATTTCTTTAACAGTTCACTAATTATAATTTTCTTGGTTGTGGTATCATTCAGGTTTTAGATTTATTCTTCATTGTTATAGAATTCCTTGATCTTATGATAGAGAGTACTATGTATAAACATATTTAATATGGCTGTCATGATTCCATCATTATTGGTTATCATAAACTACATGTATGCAATTAAATGTTCTTTTACATTAGACAAAGTAATTTTCATCATTCATTGTTTCTTTTATTTCCCTAGATGATTCTCTGTGATTTTGTTACACACTGATCAGCTTATAAATAAATCATGCCTAAGAATCAACAATAATAGATAAAAGTGATGAATTCATTGTTCTTTTTCATATATTCACATTTTGGAATCATGTTTTCCACATTATTTTTTGTTAGTTCGCATGTGTTATCTAACTCTGGGATCTCAAGCATTTTAGGCTTTTAGTCTTAAAAGTAATTGAAGGAATTTATTTTTGCCAACATAAAAGCTCTTTGTCCAATTTACCCATTTTGCATAATTTTATTGAAAAGCTGTTCTCCAATTCTGCCAATCTCAATGACTTTTGTTTAAAGCATCTGGTGTAACAGCTGTCAAAGTCTGTCTTTTAGTTGCCTCCTTCCTTTTCCTCCTTGCCTCCTGTTTTTATCATATCCCTGCTCATCAGCATCAATATCTTTATCTTTTATCCTAAAATGACTCTTCTAAAACACTCTCATATAGTGATGGTAGAAGATTTAAACTTAGGTGGTGGGCACACAATGTAATATGCAGACCTTGTAACATAAAAACCCACACTGGAAACTTGTATGATCGTATTAACCAATGTCAACCCAATAAACTTAATTAAAAAACAAATAAAAATAAAACACTCTTAAGTATTATTTTTACTTTAATAAGATTAGTGTTTTTTCTTCAGGAAATTATCGTTAGTGTTAAACAGACAGTTATGGTCTACTACTTGAAATAAATATATATACATATGTATGTAATGATATATATATATATATATATATATATATACACACACACATACATATTTCTATAACATGTGTAATGTACTTTATAATAGATCTAATAAAATATAAAGTCAAGGGCATACTATTCACTTCATAGGTCATCTACTATTTTAGAAAACTGTCATGGAATTTTTACTGTCTTCCTAGGAATTTTGAAATATCATATTCTCTATCATCCTCAAATCCTCATTTTGCAATTTATTATTAAAAATATTATGAGGGTTATTTTGAGTTGGATATAATATGTACTCCTTTTATTCTAAGACATTAAGTACTATTTGAGGATGATCAGTTATATATATGTATATATATAATATAAAATTATATAAATATAAACATTAAGACTATATATTTTGCTATACATTTAGCTTTAGTGAGATTGTAACTCTCCTCATCTTATAGTTTTCTAGAAATAATATAAATTCAATAACAAACATGTTATTTTTATTAAAAAGTGCTTTGTTTTGAATCTTCTCTCTATTTTTTCGTTAGATTATTCTTATTGGTTTTGCTATCTCTTGCCTACAGCCACCAAATAAACATTAAATAGTTGCTAACAGCAAAAATGTGATGGCTAAAATTTGCTTTAAAAATATTTGATTTCTTTTTATTGCTCTTCTTCCTCCAGCTAGGTCAGCAATTTGTACAAAAACTGGGTCCTGCTGATCTGTCAGTGGTTAAACATTTGTGTTGCAAAGAATTCATCAGCTTTAGGAATAGAATAGGAAGCATACAGCAACCTTTTCACTCACACTGATATCAAATGATGTGGCTGGGGTTGCAGGAAATGTATGTGTCTGTGTTTATGTTGCCAGAGCATCATTTCCTCCTTACCTGATAGGACTGATATTTGTTAGTTCTAATTATCTGTAGGAAATGTTACCTACAATATACCAAGGCTAACACTTCTCATGAGCATGTGAAAATACAGGCATGCAGAGGTTACAACATACAACAGACACAGCTTGACGGAAATGCTGGAATGCTGAACGTCAGCTGAAAACACGTTAAAGCTTCAACAAATACACCACCCTTAACAAAAGCACTGCCTGCAAATGTGGCAAATAATTAGCAGCTGGCTTTCCAAAAGCCAGGAGCCAGGCGGCAGGACTCTTGAGCACACAAGCAGACAGCCCATCCGTAGCTCCATTTTATCAGGTTAATTGACAAAATTGATTCTAATTAAATTAATTAAAGATGGGTTGGATTCCCCCTAAGGTGTGTCTGGAAAAGGATTGAATATTCTGTTGAAGGCAGTTACTTGAACTCATGTTCATGCTTAGTGCAGTTAAATTCCTGTTTTCAATAGCTGGGTTTAGAAAGAAAACATTAGTCTGGGAGTGTTGGTTGCCATTTATTTCTTTCCTTTTTTCTTGACAGCTTATTTCATTCCCTGTTAGGAGTAGCACATGTCTCAGATAAAGCTGAACATTAAAGTTTATATATTAACACATGAACATGTTACAAATGTCAGTTAAATTAGGCCTGTGGCTTCTGCATAGTGGATACCTATGGGTTGGACTATCCATGAGCAGCCCTGAAAGACCACGGCATGCTTTTGCATTGGCAACATTGCAGAGGTGATGTAGTTAATATGAATCAGTCATGTAGTTAACTTACAGAGCCAAAGAACCACTCAGGATGCATTTACTCTACACACTGTATGAAGCAGCATGTGTTATGCAAGAAATAAAATGATGAGCAGAAACTCCTATCTTCTCTGCTTTCAAGACTTCACTGCCTAGAGGAAACGAGCCTCATCCTATCTCTGCCATTATTGTGCATGTATTCCCACTATGGAAAATATGCTTTAAAAAGAAAGCTTCCTGGTAGCGGTAGTGATGGAAATGATTTCCAAGAAAAAGATGACATATTGGCAGTTCTTGAAATACATTCTTAGTAACTATTAATGCTCTGCTGCATTACCATTGTTACATTCAACTAACTACCAATGTATTTGGGGTAGTTTACAAATACCTTACAATGAATCCCAGTGGGTGGGGTTAAAGGAAGGAGGTTAGTGGTTGGGAGACAGAGGGTAGGAAAGGCTGAGAAAATACTAGAAATAATTTATGGTCTGGAGGAGTTCCAGAGGGTATGTGAATTTCTATGGTGGTTTCTCAAGGTATTTCCTGGACTCTGCTAAATGCAGATGGGAAATTATCATCTTAAAACATTCTGGAATGAGATTGCAGAACCCACTTTTTCAAACTTCTCCAGACCTTGTGTATCAGGATTCTTTATGTTTAATGTGATCTATCATCTTTTATTCTGATACATGGTCCCTGTATCTCCTCCACCTGTAACCATTGGCAATATTGCCATTAACATATTTGTGTCTTGTATGCTATTTGCTTGGTTCTGCTGTCCTATTCTGAATTACACCGTTTTCTGATACCAGGCAAACTCCTTATTCTTCTTTCTCTAATGCATAGATTCTCTTTCTGCATATGCCACACAAAACAATGATTAGAACTAATTAAAAGGTGGAAGATGTTGTATCCTTTTTTTCTCTCTCATCAATTAGAGAGAGTTTTAGGGCTTTCCTGAAATCAGGCTATAATTTTATATTTAATTTTTTATTTAGAAATATTTGCCAAGATGATATTAAGAATGGTTACAACTAGACCTGGCTGGTGTGGCTCAGTGGGTTGGAGTGCCGTTTCTGTACACCAAAAGGTGGCAATTCAATTCCAGGTCAGGGCACATTCAAGGGTTGTTGGTTCACTAATCCGGGTGTGCATGGGAGGCCACTGATCTGATGTT
This sequence comes from Eptesicus fuscus, assembly GCF_027574615.1. Classification (NCBI taxonomy): domain Eukaryota; kingdom Metazoa; phylum Chordata; class Mammalia; order Chiroptera; family Vespertilionidae; genus Eptesicus; species Eptesicus fuscus. Next base: position 77,543,126 of record NC_072474.1, on the reverse strand, counting down.
TCTCTCTCCCTCCCTCTCTCTCATTAAAAAAAAAAAAAGACTGATCACAACCATATGTAATATTGAAGCATATTCTTTCACCATGCCTTTTTCCCTAGGACTTGACAGAAATGCTATGTGCCAAAGAGGTTAGGAGACCTGAAAAGTATCTAAAATTCTTTTTTTAATATATATTTTATTGATTTTTTTACAGAGAGGAAGGGGGAGGGATAGAGAGTTAGAAACATTGATGAGAGAGAAACATCGATCAGCTGCCTCCTGCACATTCCCTACTGGGTATGTGCCCGAAACCAAGGTATGTGCCCTTGACCGGAATCGAACCTGGGACCCTTGAGTCCGCAGGTAGACACTCCATCCACTGAGCCAAACCGGTTAGGGCCTAAAATTCTTTTGTATCTGTTTTCTATGTACCCTTTTTTTTTCTGCTGGTCATACCATTGTTTAGAACAAAGTAAAATCTTAGAAAACCTTTAAATTTATTCTTTATTTACAAAGGTTTAGTGAACATTTCTAATGTGCTATAGAAATATCTGTCAGAAATAATCCTTTCTTCAGGTCCTTTGAGTTTAGTGGAAGAGATGGCTAATAAACAATAAACCAAAAATGACAAATTATATATCATATTATATCTCTAACAGTGTTTTGGGAAAAAAAAAAGTAGCATATAAGGAGGGCTTGTTGTAGTGAGGGCTTGTCAGAAGAGGGAGCTGCTTTTTTTTTCATTTAAGGTGATTATGGTAGGACATATTGCGATTGAAAAGATAAGTTTATAAATTATAATTTTGATGCTGCATATTTATAGAAAACAGAAAACCAAGGTAGAATATGTCAAATTGTTCTCTAATCTATCAATAATGGTACCATTATGCATTTCTTTGGGTTTTACTATACCATGTGTAAGGTTTCACCTGGTTTTGGAGGAGACTGACAAAGGACGGTTCTTGTTATCTATCTATCATCTATCTATCATCTATCTATCATCTATCTATCATCTATCTATCTATCTATCTATCTATCTATCTATCTATCTATCTATCATCTATTTTAAAGCTGAATAAAGTTCAAACACAGCTTCCCTTTGCACATGGAATAATTCAGCATTCCACTCAGGATAACGCTTTTTAACTAAAACACAAATGGCCAACCAATGCAACCATCTGTCTGCACAGAAAAAAAAAAAAAAGTGTTGGACAAAAGAATGTTCCCTAAATAAAGATTTAAAAGCCTAAAATAAAATAAAATACTTCAAATCAAGAAAGAATAACAGCTCAGCTCTTACTTTAAAGTACCCTCCTCCTCTTTTTCTTTACTACTGAAAGGCAGATAACCCTAGTTTATTGTTTTTCTTTGTGGAATCATTTTCTATACATATAGTCAAATTCAGGCACTAGATTACCTTATAAATATTAATTTCTAGTTAATTAGTCTTTTTATTTGAAAGCGCACTGCAAATGTCTGGCCCGTCAAAGCATGCATACTAATTAGAAGTAAATGCACCTTCACAATGTTCATAAGGAAATGATAGTTTAATCTTCGGACTGTCACTTCTTATTGGGATATATGATGCCTGGCAGCTCTATGTCAAAACGAGTTGTCAGAAGGGAATACTTCAAAGGCTCTTAGGTTCTTAACTGACAAAACAATACAGCAGAGAGACAACCCAAGTTCAACGAATACCCCATTTACATGGAGTTCCCAAACACTTCCTTCTTTACAGTGAGTAACGTTATACTTGAACAGTGGATCTCCTAAATTATAGGCCTGATTTGGGTCAAACTGCAGAAGTTCCCAAGGGCATGTGCTAATGCCAACATGCTTACATTTGAATTGTGTTAATTACTGGGTAGCTTGTATGAAACTGAAGTTTAGACAATGTTTTGTGGGGTTTTTTTAAATCTCATTTCAGTTGCTTCTTGTACTTCAACAGTGTTGTATAATACACAGGGGGGAAATGGTCAATAACAATGGCTAACTGCCCTACTTGAGTCTTACCATAGACTACTAGTCACAGCATGGGTGGAGATCTCCTTTTCTTAAATTATTTAGACTTCTGAAAGTTACAAGGTAGAGCTCTGCAGGAGGATTAAAAAATATTTTAGCCCACTAACTAATAAGTTGGCTTATGCCAGGGGCTCATATTCTTAAACACAGTGCATTATTGATATTTAACGTTAGATTATGTACCTTTAAAAAAAAAAAGAGTTTCTGGCTTTCTTTAGATTCAAAGAACTGCTAAATTCTGGAAATTCTTCAAATGAGAAATCAGCTTTTTATAGAAAATATAAAATTAGTAAGGATATTTGGAAATTTCATTAAACAAATCAATAGCTACAAGCACACATGTAATTTCAAACGAAAATTTCATCTGAAATTCAAATGCACTCTTTCCTAGGTAGGATGTTCCTCTTTCTTACTACATTTCTGACTCTTCTACTACTCTTCCTGTCACTCAGTTTGCTCCAGTTGCATTGGTCTATTTATCCCTCCTGGAAAAGACCAGGCTTGTTCTTGACCTTCAGAACTCTACTGGAGACATTGGTTTGCCTCTCTAGATCCTCTTTATGTTTCCCCACCTTTCTCTGTGACCTCTCAGTGGTTCCTGCACCCTTTGGTTCAGCTAATGGGGGTCAGAAGGAGGGCAGGGAGTGGTCCACATGTTTTTACCATGGCTCCTTCAATGTGGGATCGCTGCAAGCAGGCTGAATTCCTTAATGAAAGGCTTTGGAGCTCCTGCGAGGTAGTGGTCTTTCTATATTGTTGCATTGTCTAACCTTAACTGTTCTCAGCCTCTCATTCTATTACTAGCCCTGGGATCCCCCATTCTTCTTTATGGCTTCCCTATATCCTGTCAACATTAGAAATAGTCCCTTTATTAAACTATTCTATTACCCATTTTGAGTGAACTATGTATTCTTTACTACGATTTTGATTGATACAAGGTGTATGCTTGTACTTTTTTTTTTTTTTCCAGGAACACCTTTCTCCCAGATATTCACATGACTAATTTTTCATTCCTTTAAGTAATTGCTCAAATGTCATTTTTTTAAAAGTAAGGCCTGTCCTGATATTTTTACTTAAGATTACAACCTCTACTAGTACATCTATTTTGGCATTCAGATTACCTTTATTTAAATCAGTTGCCTTATAGCAATCATCACCCCATAATAATCTAATTTATATATTATTATTGTTGCCTTTGCTCATCCTTAGCATAAAGAACCACAAGAGGAAGGATATTTGTCTATTTTAGTTAATTTGTGTATCCCAAGCCCTAGAGGAATGTCTGGTACACAGTAAGCAATCAATAAATATTTGTTAAATGGATTTAAAAAGTTAATGCAGTGGAAGTAAGTTTGACAAATGAGGCAGCATGGTATAGTGCTAAGAACATAGCCTTGAAATCAGATATGTCTTCTTTCAAACCACAACTCAGCCATTTGTTAGCCTTGTGAAGTTGATTTAATCCTGCTGAAATTCAATCTCCTTGTCTCTAATATAAGACTAATAATACCTTGAGAGCTGTTGTGAGGTTATAGAATGCCTGGTGTCCTAAATCTATAAATATCACTCTTGTGCTACCGTGATATTCTACCCATATTATGTTAAATCTAAAGAGTTGGGGTATAGGATTATAATGCAAGTAGGATGACGAAAAATGCTCCTGTCACTCTACTTCTCACCCTGCTAGTCTTCACTCTCTTTTCACGCTGTGGGCCTTCCACACATTAGACAAAAGATGTATCACCATGCAAGCCTCAATGAAAAAAGGTAAATATTTCAAGGTACACTTATTAGATTTCCCCTTCAAAAAACTAGAGTATCTTCTGCATAATGTCATACCAGATCCTGGGACTATGGACCTACAAATGCACTAGTTTTCATGACAATAAAAGAAGGAAGGTAAAGGAATTAGAAAATATATTTGAAAATAATGTTCTGATAAAATCAAGCAAAAATTTACTGAGGCTCTTGGTTCACAATTAGTTTCTGGCATGCAAATTCAAATCTTATTCTTGTCAAATAGATAGGATATTTAACTTCACTGATTAATGCAATCAAACTTCAATCATGATTTTTTCTTCTTATTAAAATGTATCCACAGCCTAAATCTTTCTATGAATGAGGCAAATCTACAATGTCAAATGGAGATCTTCACTCTGATGTCCTATACATACCTCATACTGAAAACATCCCAAATTGAATTTATCTTTCTAACCCACAAATACTGTATACTTATCCTCATTTACTATCTAACTGAATGCCTTAATTATTCAAACAGTTGTTAAAGCTGAAAATCTAAGAATAATTCTTGCCATCTCCTCATTGGCTAAATTTTCTATATTGATTTATATATTCATCAGCAAATATTTGTTGAGCACCTCCTAGACTTTATGCTACATAAAAAAATCCTGTCATCATAAAATTTATATTCAAGTGAAGTAAAGGCCTTATCAACATGCAAATCACTTATAAGCAAAACAATTTCAGATGGTAAAATTCCAATGAAAGAAATAAAAGTGTTGTGATAGAATAAAAATAAAGGGTGGTTGCGGAACCACCAAAGAAAGGTCTCTGATAAGATGACATCTAAGATGGCATTAGACATGCAAAGTCAGAAAATGGGGACTATTCCAGGAAGAGGAAAGAACTAACATAGATATTACAGGTCAGGACACACTCACAGAACAGGAAAATTAGTACTGATAGATCACCATGAGTGTTGGAGAATATATTAGATGAAGCTTGATATATTAGCAAGCACATGGTGAACTAAAGATTTTGTAATTATGTGAAGACTTTAATTATTGGAGTAATGTGTGGGTTCTTTCTCTCCATTGCTAGTGTGGGAGTGAGGTTCTTGGGATGTCGCTGGAATAAGAATTTCTGGAGGCCTGCATCGGAGGATAAGATGTAGTAGAAAGCTTTCTTTTCATGGAATTACATTCCTGGGATTCCAAAGTCCCATTTCCCTTAACCCAGTCCTGGAAAATGCAGAGCTGGGGATTCAGTAGAGCTAGAAGCAAAGCCAGTGTCAGAGTGTTTTTCCCGTGGTGGAGCTGGATCCAGTACAGCATTAGACTAGTTGCAGTCCATTAGTCCATTGTGTGTGGGGTTCACATGGCCATGTGGGCAAATGCAGGAGAGTGAGAATCCCGCAAGCCAGGACCGTGCACCAAGAGAGGGCAAACTCCTTTGTTTAAGAGCTTAAGTATCTCCAGTCTTCCCTTGTTTGCAGTGGTCACACTTACTCTGGCCAATGACCTGTTCCCAGGTGTGACTGAGAAGCAAGTACTTTATATCACCCATACTTTACTGGACATGAATTTAAATTGCAGCTTCCTGGCAAAGCTGCACAAATGGCATGCCTATATTTGGCCTTCCCTTTGTTCATTTCCAGTTAATTAATAACTGGGTTAATTCGTAACAGTATCACTTTGACTTATTCCCAGTGTGAAGATAAAACGATGAAGGAGTCACATCTATTTTCCCTACTAACATCTTACATTAATGTGGTCCACTGTTACAATGAAAGGACCAATGTGGAAACACTATCGTTTACTAAAGTCCATGACTTATTCAGATTTCTTTAGTTTTAACTTAATATAATATTTTTGGGCCAAGATCCCACCAGGATACCCAGAGCATTTAGTCAACGTGTCACAAAGTTAACTTTTTGCTGACTGACAGTGTCTCAGGCTTTTCTTATTTTTGATGACCTTGACAGTTTTGAGGAGTCAAGTATTTTATAGACTACTCCTTTATTGGATCTTGGATGGTTTTCTCATAACTAAACTGGACTTGGATTTTGAGGAACAAACCACGTAGGAAAAGTACCATTCTCATCACATCATACCAAGGATACATACTCCCCGCTTGACCTGTCACTGTTGAAGCTGACATTGGTCACCTGGCTGCCGTGGTGTGTGTCGGATTAATGTTAATTCCCCCTTCCCTTTCCATGCTGTAGCCTTTGAAAGGAAGTCACAATGCACAGTCCACACTAAGGGAGTAGGAAGTCACATTCCACCTTCTTCATAGTGGAGCAGGTACATAAAGTATTTGGAATTCTTGTACATCAGGGATTTCTCTATTGAAATTACTTTTTAAATATTATTTTGTAGACACAAAAGGGACATACTAAACCTGACAAGCTTAATGGAGACCTGTGTGACAGGCCTTACAAAGTCAGTTATGATGGTCTGAAATTAAAACTTCCTAAGGAAAAGCTAGTCATGGTGGGTATTTATGATTTAGGCTCATACTATCTTCCTTAACAAAGGTCAATCTTTACCTTAACTGAGCCTGTCTATTGCATCTATGATAACATCCCTTTGAAATGTCAGAGTAATTCCCTTATCCCGGACACCTCAGGGCACAATCTCCCACCAAAATAGGAGACCGAATAACCCTTCATTGTTATCTTGTTCTCCCACATACCAGCTCTATGTGGTCCATTAGTCCATTGCAGTCCATTAGTCCATTGTGTGTGGGGTTCACATGGCCATGTGGGCAAATGCAGGAGAGTGAGAATCCCTCAAGCTGTAAATGTTGTTAACTAATCCTGTAAACCTCCCGCCCAGTGTAAAAGAAGTGTCTGTCCATTTTACTTTTTATCCAATCTCAGAGATTTCTCCACTTTGTCTTTTCCTCCCTTCCTAATTTATTACTAATAGATTTCATGTAGTCCCCTTATATCTTCCCCTTTGATTCTGATATAGAAAATAAGTGGCAAAACTATCATTTTCCAGAGCATTTTCTCAATCCATTGAGATTTTGTTTCCCAGCAACTGTCATCAGTTTGGCTCAAATAAACTCATAAATATTCTCTATAGGTTTAAATGTGTCTTATGTAGACAGTTTACACTTTATTTTCAGATCCGTTTTAAATACAAAATCTTAAAATGAGTATAGGTGTTTACTTATGCCATTCCTGGCCTCAGAGAATTAAATCTTAATCCATACTTAACAAAGATATATATTTTTTTTTTTAAAAATATATTTTATTGATTTTTTACAGAGAGGAAAAGAGAGGGATAGACAGTTAGAAACATCGATGAGAGAGAAACATCGATCAGCTGCCTCTTGCACACCCCCTACTGGGGATGTGCCCGCAGCCAAGGTACATGCCCTTGACCTGAATAGAACCTGGGACCCTTGAGTCCGCAGGCCGACGCTCTATCCACTGAGCCAAACCAGTTTCGGCAAAGATATATATTTTTGTTTGTCAATTTTATCAATGAGACACAAGATGAAAATATAATAAACCTGCCTTTTTTATTTTTTCTGGGGAGTTACGTGTTAATTTTTTTCTGACAGGTGAAAAGATTTATTTATATATTCATTTTTATCACCCCACCCCCATACATACATCAAAATTGTATATCCAGGGCCAGCCATAGGCCATTTGTGAAGTAACTGAAATTTGTCAGAGTGGTACAAATCTGTTCCCTTGTCAGTCTTTATGGCAGCAATTCTTCCCATCCTTTTGAATGAATCTCCTACATACAAAATTTCCCTAAAAAAACTCCTGTAGGATTAAATACATCTCTGTTTACATTGTTTTTATTAGAAAATCAGTGAATTTAATTAATTAACAATAAATAGTGCTTGACACTTTTAAGAAATAACATGCCATGGAATAAATGGAGGTACAGAATACGTTTCAGACTGAAAAGGGAGACATAGAATCAGATGATAGAGTATATAGTATTAATTTTGGTATCTGATATGTGGTTGACTTGAAATCCAAGATGACTTTAGATGGAAGAAGGTAAGTAAGATCTCTGACTTGACTGAAGAAAGAGAAGCAAAACTATAAGTAAGTGGTCAAAGAATCAAAGTGGTGTTTACAAACCAATTAACTTTTAATTTTGTCACAATGTAAAGTAGTTTGGTAAAGTTACGAGTAGTGGATGGAAACCTGTAAAAAACAGCCTTGCTTAGCACTAGGAGAAGACACAAAAGTAAATATAAAGAATATCCAAGCAAATATTAGACAAAAAAACTGTGAAACAAAAGATAAATGTTCTTGATTTTAGCTCAGAGCTTGTTTTATTGTTTGTTAATCTGGTTATACAGAGACATTTGAATTTTTGGGTGAATCTTCTGCCAACTCAATGCAATACACTTAAATATAATTTTATCCCTTAACAGAAAATAAGTAAATAAGATGTTTATTTATTTTTTCACATTTGAATTTGTCTTGGATGTCTAGATAATCCATTTGTCTTCATAAAAAGGCCCACAGGTAAATGAATAGGAATGTCTGGGGATTAGGGTGGGGATTGGGGTTGGGGGTGGGGCAGGGAAAGGCACTATTTTGAATTCAAATTTTGGAATTGTTTAAACAGCGTTAACATGTTTTTATTTTGCTTTATTTTATTTTGTTTTGTTTCAAGACTTCTGTAAGACTCTAACTTGTTAATATGCATTGTGAAGTTTTAGGAGGGAGAACTACTATACAGTCCTCCCCTCATTTATCTGGGGAAAAATTTTTAAAAAATTCAGTTCATACAGCAATGAACCATATAGGCATGCTTCCTGCCTACACAATGCTTACTGTAGTCAAGAACTAGAGGGCTCATTACAATATGTTGCCTCAAATAAGTGGAAATTTGGAGGCATAACACAAGTTAAACAGTATTGCTTAACTTTTATGTATACCTGAACCTAAAATATCATGTTGCATTAAAAAGTGTTCATTTGCCCGGCTGGTGTGGCTCAGTGGTTGAGCATTGACCTATAAACCAAAAGGTCAAGGTTTGATTCCTGGTCTGGGCACATGCCTGGGATGCAGACTCTATCCCCAGTAGGGGGTGTGCAGAAGGCAGCCAATCAAAGATTCTCTTTCATTAATGTTTCTGTCTCTCCCTCTCCCTTCCTCTCTGAAATCAATTTAAAAAAAAGTATATATTTGTCCCCTGGTTGGGAATGGACATACACTCTAATAGTTTCTTATGGGAATTAGCTTTATCATAAATACATTTTTAAAGTCCAAAGTATTTTTAAATCATTTAAAAAATGATTTATGTTACTTTTTCATTTTTCTTCCTTTGGACTATGAACTGTCATCAAAATATAAAAAAAAAAAAATTAAGAGAATTAGGACATTACACAGATGTAACTAAGTGAATGAATCAGCATACCTCTATTTGTTTGATGTAGCAGCCAATTACATTATTACACATCATAGGATAAACCTAGTTAACAAATCATGCACATTGTTCCCTTGTCTCTATTCAGAGGATCACACGTTTAGATTATATTCTTTGATAAGTGTTTCCATTTGCAGCCTCAGAACATAGAATTGTACTTCTGTTCACTTCTCTCCCCTCCCTGATGCTATTTCAATTCTAAGTCATTTGTGCTTGGCCAAGATTAAGTATGTTGAATGAAATTTTATTCCTTCTATCCAATACAGTTCTTAGTGCAAAGATAAAATAAAAGTAAAATGTGGAAAATAGAAGACATTTTGAGATGCTATTCTGATTCATATTGTGTTTAAATTCATTTTATTCTAATACACAAAAAAACCCACATTTTTGTAATGTTGTCTCAGTATCTGAAACCCTATCCTATTTTGCAAATGTTCTAAATTCCTTCTTCATTTATGTGAATATTATTTGCAGACTAATTTAATTTTAAACCTGAGGCTCTGCACTTTTTTTTATCCAAGTAGTCTATATAATATCTTTATTAATTTAGATATTAGTTTAGAAGGTACAGTGACTTCAGGCCATCTTTTTTTTTTTTTTTTTAAATAGATTTTTAGAGAGAGAGGAAGGGAGAGAGAGATAGAGAGAAGCATCATGTGAGAGCCATACATTGATCGGCTGCCTCTTGCATGACCCTTACTGGGGATTGATGGGGATTGAGCCCGCAACCTGGGCATGTTCCCTGACTGGGAATCAAACCTGAAACATTTCAATGAACTGGATGATGTCCAATCAACTGAGCCACACGCACCAGGGCGTCTTTATTAATGTTTGTATTACATTTATTTACGGTGCTTTATCAAGCTTTAGTCTTAGTCTTCGAACTAATGAAGATTGCTTTCAATGCTCAGAGCATTGATTTTAGCTCAGAGCTTGTTTTATTGTCTGTAGGTTGGCATTCTGTTTGCTGCCTTTTAGAAGCACTGATTTAACCAATAGATTAATTTGGTTATGCATGAACATTTGAATTTAATAATAAATATTCTGCCAATGCAATGCAGTAAATGTAAATATAATTTTATCTCTCAAAAGATAATAGTTAAAGCCCTGGCTGGATGGCTCAATTAGTTGGAGCATTTGTAAAAGTTCATGAAAGTATAGAATTTACATTTATAACTTTTCTCTATGTAAAATTTCAATCAAATGTTTTGAATTAGACTTTTTTTTAAATCTCTATTAAACATCTAAGCTTGACCTACTTTTTATATGAAATTCTAAAATTCCCTCACCACTTATTTAAAACACATCTGTTTTTTTATGAAGGGTAAACTCATGCTTCTTCTTTCACTTCAATGACCATATTCTTACAGTTTAAATTTTAAAAAGTTTCAAAATCATATTGAAATTATAAGTGAAGTTATAAAAATGTGCAACTTGTTCAACATGACTGTATATGAGAAGACTAGAGGCCTGGTGCATGAAATTGTGCATGGGTGCTGTCCCTATGCCTGGCCGGTGCTCAAAGCGCGTCTGGCATGCAAGGGCAGGTCCCAGCTGACCTCTGGGTCCTGGGCAGCACCTGGGGCTGCAGGCCCCCACGCACCCCCCTTCACCTGAGTCACAGTGAGCACGGCTGGATGCCGTGGCCCAGGGTGCAGCATGGGTCTCTGGGCTGCCGAGCAGCATTGCACAGAAGCCGGGTGGCCTTACAGACTGGCTCCTGTGCAAACCCATGGAGAGCCCAACTGGCCCCTGTGGTCCCAGCAGCTGCGGCCCAGCTCACCTGGAAGAGGCCACGCAGGTGTGGGGAGGGCTCCTCACAGCTGCCCGGCACCTGAGCGTGGGGTCTTCCCCACGCATGAGCCCTGGTGTCCTGGGGGAGGGTAGCAGGTGGAGTGAGAGCAAGTTTGTCGGACCACCATCCCCGTCACCCCCACCCCCCAGGTACCTGGCTAGAGGTCGAAGCCCCCGACCTGGGTGCCATGGGAGGTTGGTCATTGCCACCCACCCCCAGTTTCCTGTCCCAGCCCGGGGCCCAGCCATGATCAGGAGATCCGGGCCTTTCGGCTGCTGGTCGCCATCTGTGAGGCAATCGATTGGGGCCAGGAGTCCCCTCCCCCCCCAGATCCCTCAACACCTGGGAGCCGGGTGGCAGCCCTGTCCCCACTGCTGCCTCTGGTTGTCATCTGTGGGGCGATTGGTGGGGCAATCAGGCCCCTGCTCTCACCTGCCTTGGCCTGGCACCACCTGTTCACCTGCTCCACCATCCCAGCTGCGGTCCCGGTCTTATTGGGGCCCATCAGGGCCAGCAGCGCCTCCACTGCTGCCTGCTGCCAGTGCTGCGTCGCTGACACCTGCCATGTTCCGCACTGCCCCCTGGTGGTCAGAGCATGTCATAGCAAGTGGTAGAACTGGTCTCCCAGTTGAACTCCTGGTCAAACGACCACCCAAGGGGACAATTTGCATATTAGGCTTTTATTATATAGGATGTGGAATTCTTTAAAGGTGTATTAAAAATTCAGACAATTATTAAAAAGGGACATTATTTTCTAAATACAACAACAACAAAGGTCCCCTGCTACACAGATAATATAGACAGTTCTAGTTATCTAGTGGATGAGTACTTAGACAATACTTAAATATTTTTCAACTTTATTCTTTTGTTCATCTCTCTCTCTTTTTTCTTTATTTCTTCCAAAATATAAGAACTAGAATCAGATTCATGTTAGATATTTTGGCAAGAATTCATCATGGGTGGTTTGTGTATTTCCATCAGAAGATACATATTAGCTACTTGTCTTGTTATTTTACTAGTGGCTGTTGATTATCATTGCCTAAATTCATAATTTCATTAGAGATTTGAAAAACATTATTTTATATATTTTTTTCTTTATTAGCTGCAGGATTTCTGTAGAGAAAAACATCTCCCTGATAATTATTTGGTTATTTGTGATATAGTTGTCAAGATGTGTCTGACAAGTTTATTTTCCAGTTTTCAAATGGCAAAGTAAATCTAGATATCTCTTAAAAGTGAAGAATGGACATTTTAAAATATTTTTATATCTTGATAAACTAAAGGAATTTGACATATTATGTTTTAATATATTGCAGTGGTTATTCTTCTTAATGCTCTCATTTTTCCACTTTTGACTTGTGGAAGACTTTTCAAGGAGTTTATGATGTAACTCTAGCAGTCTTTGAAGTCCTTGCTTTCACATGGGGCAACATATTCTGCATCTTTCCTAGATTTACTAATTGTTAACATTTTGTGACTTTTGTTTTATCTATCTATCTATCTATCTATCTATCTACCTATCTATCTATCTATCTATCATCCATCTATCTATCTATCATCTATCATCTATCTATCTATCTATCCATCCATCTATCTGTATTAATATGTATGGATATATACACTATTAATATTATTTTGCTAAAACATTTGAGAGTAAATTTCAGAAATAATAACCCTTTTAAATCTAAGTACTTCAACATACATCTCCAAACCAATATATCCAAATCAAATTTAGGGTTTCCGGGTTGTTTTGTTTTGTTTTTCCCCAAAAATATATCTTAAATCTTACATCTGTAGAGTCTGTCTCCTACATGGAAACTTTGTTCTCAATAACAACAAAAAGATCATTCATTTGCATTTACTTATTTCTTTTGATGGCAAGTGTTTTTAATTTTATTTTTGCCATATTTATTATTCTTATTTTACTTATTAAAGATTGATCAAAGCAATGAAAAATTTTCAAAGGTTATAACCTTTACAAATGTATATATTTTATCATTTTCTAACATCTGACCTCTTTCTATCTCCTTTAGTTCAAATCTTATTTCTGTAATTTCATGTCAATTACCTCTAGTGAATAGCAGAACTGGTTGAGATTAACGTTACTAAAGCAGCATTTAATTGGTAATTCCTTGCTCAGCCTTAGAGAAAATGTATTTTTCTCATCTGGTGGATCTGATGCTAATGTCTCTGCCCTTTTGTGAATTAAGGCAGTGCTTCTTAAACTCGATATAAACACATATCATCTTGAAATCTTGTTAAAATGCAGGTTCTCATTTAGTAGGTCTGTGTGGGGCCTGAGTGTTCTGCATCTCTAACCAAGTCCTAGGAGATGCTGATGATGCTGGCCCCTGCACCACACTTTTTGAGTAGCAAGAGTTTAGGGTTTGCTGGGTTAAGTGATTTTTTTTTTTTCAGATGATAGATGTGCTACATTTCTTCTCTTTGTCATCTTGTAATTTAGAGTTTTATAGATGTCTAGGTAGGTATCTGAAGATGTAGCAGTACTCACATTGAGGTGGCTATTTTCCCTGGGTTCCATTTTCTCGATTTTCCTCATTCTCTTCAATGATGCTCTCTCTAGGGTGTCATTGGTAGAGAGGCCCTCTGTGAAGTGGCTATCTGCTGGCTTAGTGTACGTTCTGTTTTACTGCTCTAATTTCTTTACCTTAACCATGTTTGACGGCACTCATAGTGACTCCACATCTAGTAAGGTGACAGTCACCAGCATTTTCCGTAATGATGGCATTATTGGGTTGCTTTCCTGGAGCCATCTTTGAATTTACCTTTCTCATGCTTACTGTGTTACTGGCGCTATTGGCAATTTGGGGTGGTTAATGCCTATGATGGTTGTCATCTGCTACGTTTTTACTGCCTTGAACTAGCATCATCTGTAACATTAGCTGCTGCTGTACCTAACCCCCTTCAACAACATCAAACTCCATAGTCTCTTTGCCTCCTAAATTACGTCCTGATTTACCAACTTTACGAAAGTCTTCTGGACAACAAGAACTTGCACTGTGTTATTCATTTGATTATACCTTAAATATGTATAACAGAAGATGCTACTTGAAGATGTCATGAGTTTGAGGTCATTGAACTGTAGCTTCCTCTGCAACTCACTTCTGCCTGTGGTGCATTTTCTGAAATCGGGGGAGACCCAGTGGTAAGTGGCAAGCAGGTTCCTTTCTCACTGCTCAGCCACTGCTGCAGTGACCACAGCCTGCTGCCAGGCCTGCCACTCTTTTCTGTGGGAACATGGACCAGGCCAGTGATAGAGATCTGCTAAGGGCTTTCTTAGACTCACTCTTTATTCCCAGGACCAGTCACACTCACCCTAGTTCTCTTATCCAAAAAAGTAAAGAAAATCTATTTAAAGCACATAATATAAAGCAAATGCACAGAATAGTTGCCAAAACATTTTAAAATATAAAAATGTTTATGAATTCAGACAAACATGGCTTTGACCTTAGGTAAATTGTTTGCTACCTAGTTAACACTGTGCTAACCAAAATGGTCAAAAAACGAATCATGCTTTGCAGAGTAAGGCTGGCATTATCACTGTCCATTACTAATGAGACTCCCTAGACATGCTAAAGTAAGTTAATAAAGGCAGAGATGATTATGATTTGCATCTCTTGGGAGATTTTATTTTCTGCTAAGAGCCTATAATTCAACAAGCCCATCTCAAATGGCAATAGGATATATATGGTATATGTATATATTTTTAATATTTATATTATAATGTAATATATAAATATATTTATGTATTTAAAGTATGTGTATGTTATGTATATACATATATTTATATGTATTAAATATAAATATTTAGTGCATATTTTATACATATATTATAATAGAAATATATATTTTAAACATATAAATATGTGGCATATTTTAAAGAAATATCTTTCACCAGTGTCATATTTATTATTTAACTAGAGGCCCGGGGCACGAAATTCGTGCACGGCGGGGGGTTGTCCCTCAGCCCAGCCTGTACCCTCTCCAATCTGGGACCCCTCAAGGGATGTCCGACTACCCTAAACGGGCAGTCGGACATCCCTCTCACAATCCAGGACTGCTGGCTCCCAACTGCTTGCCTGCCTGCCTTCCTGATTGCCCCTAACCGCTTCTGCCTGCCAGCCTGATCACCCCCTAACCACTCTGCTGCCAGCCTGTTTGCCCCCAACTTCCCTCCTCTGCTGGCCTGGTCACCCCTAACTGCCCTCTCCTGCAGGGTTGATCACCTCCAACTGCCCTCCCTTGCAGGCTTGGTCCCTCTCAACTGCCCTCCCTTGCAGGCCGGGTGCCTCCCAACTGCCCTCCCCTGCTGGCCATCTTATGGTGGCCATCTTGTGTCCACATGGGGGCAGGATCTTTGACCACATGGGGGCAGCCATATTGTGTGTTGCAGTGATGATCAATCTGCATAGTACTCTTTTATTAGATACGATAGAGGCCTGGTACAGGGGTGGGGGCCAGCTGGTTTGCCCTGAAGGGTGTCCCTGATCAGGGTGGGGTTCCCTTGGGGCGTGGGGCGGCCTGAGCGAGGGGCCTGTGGTGGTTTGCAGGCCGGTCATGCACCCTGGCAACGTAAGAGGAGGCCCTGGTATCTGGAATTTATTTTCCTTCTACAATTGAAACTTTGTAGCCTGGAGCAGAGCCAAGCCTGGGGCTCCCTCCGAGGCCCGCAGCCATTTGTGTTGGGGTTATAATTGAAACTTTGTTGCCTTAAGCGGGTGTGCCCGGCCAGGGTGTGCGGAAAGCTTTGCTTCCCCTGTTGCCGGCGGCAACCCTGGCCTGCTCTCTCAAGCTCCATTCTGCCGCCATTTGTTTGAATTTGTTTACCTTCTATAATTGAAACTTTGTAGCTTGAGTGGAGGCTTAGGCCTGCAATGGCTGGCAGAAAACTTGGCTTCCTCTGTTGCCTAGGAAACCTTGCTCTCTGTGGCTGTAGCCATCTTGGTTTGGGTTAATTTGCATACTCGCTCTGATTGGATGGTGGGTGTGGCTTGTGGGTGTGGCGGAGGTATGGTCAATTTGCATATTTGTCTATTATAAAATAGGATAGACATTATTTAATATATATTTATTTAATAAACATATATTATACATTTGTATATATTGTATTTTAAATATATAAATATATAATATATTTTTATTAAGAAATGCCTTTCTATAGTGCAATATTTTACCATATTGTCCCAAATTTAGTTGTCTCTCATATCATAAAGTTTCAGTGTCTAGGAAGATGGTTGGGGAACATTATTAGGTGAACCACAAAGAGTATGGCACTTGTACCCATGATTTGTAAGTGCTTATCCTTGAAGGTGCTTTACTTTCTTCTCATTTTTAGCTCTGTGTACTTTGTGATATTTAACATTGTCCACATGCAAATGGAAGTGGAACAAAGAGAGAAAAATAGATATAAGTGAATGAAAGTTTATATGTGGATATTGAGAAATTTCTAAGAGTTCTTGGATATATTCTTTTCCACGTTCTCTTATGACCTTGGGATATAAGATCATGTATGGTGAATGGGATGCCAATAGGTTCCAGAGAAACTTTTTAGATAATGCATATTCACTTTTGTCCATACAGAGAGAGGCTACATAAACAATTTGGGGCATTAAACACACTGGAGCTTGCTCGGTAACAATTGCAGACACAATTGCCATAGAAACATCTGATATGTGAAAATACCTTCAACGATAAGGTCTCAGCTTCCCCTGTAGTAATGTTCATTCTGTAGTAACAGGATTTGGGGAAGCTCCAGTGTTTGTGATAAAGGTATGTTTAAAAGTTGAAAATAAATCATCAATGCAATGGTTTAAAAAGTAGATGTTCAGACCTAGGTAGTACTCAATGATAGAGGTGGTTTCAAAAATGATTAAAAGAGTATTCCTTTAAAGGTGCCTATAGCTATAAGATCTCTATGAGCTGAATGTTCATGTTGCTAAGCTCATGTTCCTGCCATCAAAAAAATATGATAGAAAAAAGAAATATCTAAAAGTGATAATAGGAAAATACTTTTTTTTTTTCTTCAGAAGAATTTTTTTTAGAGATGTCCTTTCTGATCATGAATGACGCTGCTTTCAATAAAAGCACCCGCTGTGGTCTTCCACGCTTTTGCCTCTTTAGTATTCTAGGCTAACAGTTGAGAACAGCTCTGGATCCATTCCTTGCCCTGTTAAATTCACAACAGCAGCTAAAAGGCCTTAGGCCAATTTTTGTACTTGCTACTTCCTTAGCTTATAGGGTGGTTTCCGCTGCCATCTGACAACTGTAAAATTCAACTTGCTGCTCTGTTTACTAATTCTTCCAAGGTTATTATGCTGCTTATTTTGCCATAAGTGACATGGATAAACTTTATTTTATCTCTTTCAGCTTCGTTACATTTGATCTCCTCTGAATTACAATAGACTCATACTTATCCAAGATCTGGCAATATTTTTCATGTATGTTTTTTTGTTTGTTTGTTTGTTTATTGAAATTGAGGGGGACAATTCAATTCGAAGGAATTTTGGGAAAGGAGAAATGCTCACTCATTGTTTTGTCTGCATTGTTGTGTTAGCCTTTAAACTAAGCCCCATGGTTTCAGTAATCTCCTTTTTCCGTTTTGTCCATCAAAGTCATCTTTGCAGTATGCACACTTGACCATGGTAGTCCCCAGCTAAACAAATGAACAAACAAACACAGAATGTTTTAATGTATCTCTATTGCCAAGGAATGGAGTCCATAATATTCAGACTCCCTGTTCTATTGTTTCTATCTTTTATCTTACCACTCCTTCCTAAAACTCCCTTTGACAACATACAACTGTTATCTCTGAATACATTTTATGTTTTACTTTACTCTGTAATTGTTCATTCTCTCCCAATTTGCAAAAATGTCATTTTGTTATCAGAGAAATTGCAGTATCCCTCTCCTCACTGGATGCTGGGGGTGAAGTCCTTACAATATCTTGAGAAAAATAATTTTCTGAGACTCACACAGGAGGATGAGTGATTTTTTATTTGTGTGGAATCTCAAGTCCCATTTCCCTTAATCCAGTCCTGGAAGAAGTGTGCCTGGGGTTTCCATAGAAGTAAAGGCAAAGCCAGGGTCAGTTTCCATTCCATGTTGCAGCCAGGTTCAGTTCAGCATCAGGGTAGTTGCAGCCCATCAGTCCATTGTGTGTGGGACCCACTTGGCTGTGGACCATGTGGGCAAATGCAGGGGAGCGAAGAGAGCTCCCTCCCTGCCACAAGAGTCCCAAGAGTCCAAGAGGAACCAAGAATGAACTCCTTTGTTCAGGGAATTAAGTAGCATCTCAAATTTCACGCTCTTACAGTGGCCACGCCTATTCTGGCCAACAACCTGTTCGCAGGTGTGACTGACAGCAAGCACCTTTGCTAGTTCCCCCAACTTTACTGGGCATGTGTTTATCACCCCTCTGTTGGACCCCTGTTGAGTGTAAAGTTGTAGCTTCCTGGCAAAGATGCCCAAATGACATGCCTACAATATTTGGCCTTCCCTTTGTTCTTTTCCAGTTATTTATAACTAGATTAATTACAATAGTTTCATTTCTTATCTTCACAATACACACACACACACACACACACACACACACACACACACACATGCGCGCGCACAGATACACTGTCACAGATTAGCAAACTATGGCTTTGTCCTTGAATCAGTCAGGCAAATTAATCTTTCTGTCACATGCAGTTATATTTATTAAACTATTTGATTATAATTGGTGCTATATTTAGTGCATGTTTTTACCTTTCCCCATCCAGTAGATTAGTGATTTCTGAGGATAGATACCGGCTTAGTAATGAGTGTATTTCAGAAACATAAGAATTATTTTGTTTGAAGAATTAGGGAAATATTGCTAGTATGTTCTTTTTTTACTAAAAGTACAATCAGTAAAATTCTTATTTTGCCTTTCTGCAAATGTCAGATAGACTTCTATGATCATAGTTACTAATAATGAAAATGCTCTTCTCTTTTACCTGGTAACTGTTTTGCAATTCAGTGTTCATTTTACCTTTTTGAAAAATGTACTTCTAGAAAGTATGATAGTCAACTACTATTCTTATTCTTATTTTGAAAGTTATTTTTCAGAATCAGAGACAATAATATAAAGCTGCTCTTTTTCATTTCTCCCATGTTTTGCATGATAAAAAAGAATAAACTCACAGATATGTGAAAAAAGTTAAATACTTTTTAAAAATTATGACATGGATAACTACTAAGGATGTCAGGTGAGTTCGAGATCCAGTATTTCAATGCTCCTGGACAGTTTAATGTTATAGACATAAATTTGCACATTTTGAAAATTTTAGAAACTGCTTGATAAAATGACATACAAATGGGAGATGGAAGACATGGACACATTTCAAGTGGCTAACTAGAAAGCCAAGCCTTACATTCTCCAAATACTCATTATTCCCGAACTTGCAAGTAAATTAGTGAATCACAATGATGCATGAGTGGAGAAGAATAACACTGGGACAGGCACCAAAGCTTTCTTTGTAAGGGGGGTGGGGAGTTTGAGACTAAACAGCCTTGTGTAGTAGCACTGACAACATCAGAATCCCCCTCTCTTTGTCACTTCTAAGCATATTTCTTGCAGTTTGGTTTGGCTCCAGTCCTCCTCCAGTTGTTTGTACTTTGAATAAGGTCCAGGCTTTTTAGCTCCAGGGAAGCTGGTTGTGGCACTGAAATTGCACGTTCCTTTAAGCAGTGCTAATTGCAGCCACAGTCCCTGGTTCATAGACCTTGGAGATTAATGATTGAAAGACCTTTTAGATCATCTCTTCCATCTGATTATGGCAACACAGGTTTATTTTTTATATTATGTCCCGTAGTATTCTCCTGCCTGGTTAATTGTAAGTGACTGAAATAATGGGGCTCTTACCATTTCCCTTGGGAGAGAGTAGTGTAGCCTAATACACTTAGGATACTGGTCTGAAGATCAGCCTGGATTTTCTTTTTACTGCATTCCATGCCATTCCTCCTAGTTATACACCCTTGAGTCTACCCTAAACAATGTCTTCTCTTCTCTAATCAGCACAACAAGCTTCCTGGCTACCATCCTACAAAGAACTCCAAAATAGTTTTATTTGCATTTATGAAGAAGGATGTGGTCTTGGTTAACAGTAAAGCAAAATGTAACATTTGTTATTTTTTGAATCATTATTGTTCAAAAGGAGGCAAGTAAAGAATTTAAAAAATACATATAAAAGCAACCCTAAATAGCGTGACTGCTTGCATTATATCTGTGTGTTCCATTCATCAGCTTAAAATGTAAACTAAAGCTAAAATTTTGCCAAAATATATTCCATAACTTTTCAATTTATTACTTCTATTCAGATTATCAACTCCTTGAAATCTTGACTGTGGAATCTGTTTATGGACTCAATATTTCTTCTCCATTGTAGTGTTTACTTGTTCTTTTAAGTGTGAACCTGCTATCTTTATTTATTCATTTAAAATAGCCTAGACTACCCTGGCCAGTGTGGCTCAGGTGATTGGACATCGGTTATCCCATGCACCAAAAGCCTGCTGGTTCAATTGCCACATTTCCAGATTTCCGACTTGATCCCCTGTGAGGACATCCAGGAGGCAACCAATTGATATTTAATTCTCACATTGATGTTTTTCTTTCTCTTTCTCTAAAAATCAATAAAAAAAGTCTTTAAAGAAAAAATAAAATATCCTAGATCGTGTTTTTTATAAATATGTTCTTTCTTATTGTGTTATTTAAATGGAGTATATCTGATTTTATATTATAAAGTAGTCCACAGTATACCATACCATTTAGATTTATTATTGAGGGGAAAATATTTATCTCTATTTATAAATGACAAATAATGAATAGAAAGCATTATTACTATAAATGATATACAATAAAAGGAAATATTGTTGCTTTTATTGCAGATTTATTAGCAGAGTTGATAGATTTCTAGGGTTTGGAAAATGGCATATTTTAAAACCTTGCAACAATTTATCCTTATGTGTTTTTTCTAAGGCACTGATTCTAAATGAAAGAGTTATGAACTAGTTACACACTACTCACATTGTAATAGGCAATAAGAATAAGAATCATTATTTTCACAACATAAACTTATTTAAAATAATATAGTTCATAAGAGTAAGTTACTCACCCATGTTAAGTAAAATAAATGGTCCTGCTCACCAAAATGAGGCAATAGAAGCAATTTATTATAATAAGACTTCTCATGGGAATTTAACTTAGAGAATTTCAATATATTTCAACCATAGATAATTTTCTTAAAATAATTTCAAAGAATCATTTGTAATTCCTATTCCCAAATTATGTAAGCAAGGGAAAAAAATCACGAATAATTAACTTTAAGTAAGTTTCCAAATGTTCTGCAGTTGTTTTCAAATTCAATGAGATGTCACTCTGACTCTTTAAGAATAGACCCAGTAATTTAACTCGGAGATGAAACATTATTTTTCCTGTCTATCGAGACTGTGTTTTGTTGTTCAACACAGTCTTCTGTTTCACATTGTATTTTCATATTTTTTTAGTGACCTTAGGTGAGGATCAAATTAGGACATCTTCACTGGAATGTTAAGACATATTTTAAAATAGGCTGCTACATACAGAGTTAAGAATTCCCACATTCTCTCCTAGTTTCCAGTTTGGGTCGGGGAAAAGCTGAGCTTTTCATGATTGGTTTCAATAGAATTTTAGTTTGTATTTGTTACTTGGTAAATAAGCCTATTTATCTCACTTAAAATATTATGACAAGACATACACTAAAACCTATAGTTTATGTTTAGAAGATCATAAATTTATTTCATATAATTAAAAGATTAAAATGTACAGCACTCTTGATAAGAAGGAGAAATAAAAGCACTCCCTCTTGTATGCACTTTTTAAAATATTGTGTAGGGACTCCAAGCTTTATTTGATATATTGAGGAACTCAGTTGATGTTGAAAAGTTTGTGTTTACAATATCACTGATATGTTTGGATAGTATTTTCATGATCCCTTTAATAGAAAGTGAGTCATAATAAAGAGTTTTAGTAGAGAAAGATAAGAAAAGGAGGGAAGAACTGAGCAATCAGATGCAAAAAGAGGCACAGGGCAGAGGATGTGTGACTGGTGATATGTCCTTTCAGAAGTAAAAAAGGGTAGTTATGAAATGCCAAGCAGATTGACAAAGTCACTGAACCAATAAGGTTTATAGAGATACTAGAGGTCCAGTGCACGAAGTCGTGAACCAGTGGGGTCTCTTGGCCTGGCCTGTGGGATTGGGTCAAAACCAGCTCTCCGACATCCCCCAAGAGGTCCTGGATAGCGAGAGGGCACAGGCCAGGCTGAGGGACCTCATCGGTGCATGATTGGGGCCAAGGAGGGATGCAGGAGGTTGGCCAGCCTGGGAGGGACCACGGGAGGGCTCAATGGCCAGATCCCAGCAGTAAGCTAACCTACCAGTCTGAGCGTCTGGCCCCTGGTGGTCAGTGCACATCATAGCGAGTGGTTGAGTGGCCTTAGCATATTATGCTTTGATTGGTTGCATGGCTGACCAGATTACCAGACACTTAGCATATTAGGCTTTTATTTTATAGGATATATATTTTTTTTCTCTACTTTAAAATGTAAATCAGTTATTCATTGTAAATATATAACCATTTTACTTATTCATTCTCTCAAAAATATTTTTTAAGTTGTCCTACTGTTTCAAGTTAAGTTTATGTAAGTTTTAATATTTGAGCAGATATTTCTAAGGGTTTTTAACCTCCTGGAATGGAATGTTCTAGACTCAGACCTATGTTGGTAATTGACTGGTCTGGGATTACTGGCCACATCAGGATCCGATGGTGATAGGGCCCAGCTTAAAAAGCCTCTCGGAGTTACTGCCTGCAGATCCCAATCTTATTTAAATCCAAGTCTTCTATTCCTAATTGTTTAAAAAATGTAAAGAATAATTACTTGTTAAAGGCAGAAACCTGCAAATAACTGTGTGACTAAAGTACTTTACATAATTCCAAAATTATAAAATTGCCAAGAGCATTGTGGAAGTAATAATCTTGGAGTAAAAAAAAAACAAAACTATTTTCCCAACGAGCTGTTTCTATATTTGATATTTAGAGGTCGTAGTAGTGCGTGTCTTAAATAGTCAGAGGATAGGATTAAAATGAATTTGAATGACTCTGGACATGGCTAGAAGGTGCTGTGCTTTTAAGACCCAAAGGATATGAGTCACTTTTTTTAGTGTATGTTACATATATTTCATTTCAATTGTTGGTGTTTCCTGGGGAGATCATGGATAACCACAGAATATGAGCTTAATCTCTCCTGAAGTCCATTCAGGGGGGAAAAAACAACATCACAAAATAAAATAGTTTGTAGAATGCTCTTGAATCTATTTATTTATCTAGCTCCATGGCTGCACAAATACTGACCTCTATATTTAGGTGCCATAAGAAATAAGACAAGAAGCAAGGTCTTCAGAGACTCATTAGGATCATTAGAAAAATGCTTCTAGCAGCTCCTTTCAAAACAGCGGAAATAAATAACCTTTGTCCCTGAGACGAGGATTCACCCTGATTCTGCAGCCCCATTTCCAGATGATGTATTACAGTCATTATAGTCACCTCTGTAGGACACTGTGTACACAAAGTATGAGAGCCTCACCTTTCAGTTCAAGGTATCTCCTGATTTATGAATCATTTGTCCTTGTCAGATTCTCCAAGGTGAAAGAATAAACTTTAAATATGAACCACTTCTAGGCATCACAAAATCTAGGGAAAGAAAATATTTTATCTTGCTTTCTCTTGCCACAAGGTAAAATAAATAAATAAATAAAAAATAAATAAATAAATAAATACTACAAGAGAAAATACAGTAAATGATAAAATGCCTTAAAAATAAATAGTACTTGTTTTATTTTTTTAGATTACTATTTAATAGAGACATCCCATGAAATCAAAGGGCTCAAAATCTGCTATTTGCAGGAAGTTGCACTTAATAATAGAGAAAAATGTGCTAGAGATTTTTGTCAGAAAGGACTACAAAGCTGAGGAAATGTCATATTTATTTCTTTATTGAGGTTAATATTATCTGTGTGATTTAAGTGAGTTTATAAATGTTTGCTAATGGATGGATATTATTGGACATTTTTCTTTAGTAATTCTGAGAAATTCTAGCAGAACTAAATATGGAATTTTGGATTGCATTTACATATACTTACATATACAATATAAAATATGGTTACATTTTAAGAACTAATTGCTAACTAAATTTTCATTGTAAATATTTTACTCAACCATCTAGTTGTCATTGAGGGAAACTGTGACTAAATTAGCTCAGGTCTTTCTGTCTCAGAACAGTATTTCTAAAGTAACACCTAGAGATATTATTGCCAGCTTTTTATTATTCTCATCAATCCCCTTTTCTTTGTTTTGTATAACTTGTTGCAGTAAATGATATTAACATAATGCACTTGTTTCTCCAGATTGTCATTTAAGTTGTCCATCACAAAGAATGGAAGTGGTTTAAGTCAGTGTCCAGCAAGGAAACCAGAAGAATACTAAGTAATTCAATAAAGGCAATTTAAGGAAGAGTTTTAGTCCTGACCAATGCTGTTCAATGGGTAGAGCATCGGCCTGCACACCAGAGTCATGGGTTCCATTCCTGGTCAAGGGCACTTACCTGGGTTGCAGGTTCTATCCAGGCCTGCAGAAGGCAACTGGTTGGCATGTCTCTCTCACATCGTTGTTTCTCTTTCTCTCTCTCTCCCCACTCCCTCCCTTCCACGCTCTAAAAATCAATGTTAAAAAAATATCCTTGGGTGAGGATTAAAATAACAGGATTGTAAATACAAATATGCATAGAAATTCGAGAAGTGCAAATAGTAGACAGTGAGGCAAACAGGGATTAGCAAACACAGAAAGCAGCAGTCTTTCTGAGGGATGGAAGGACAAATGAAGGAGATAAGGTGGCCTGAGCTCAGGCTCTCTGGTCAGTCAGCAGAAGCACAGGGAAGATCTGGGAGGAGCTGGAACTATGGATAAGAAAAAGTCACCTCTCAAGATGCTACAAATGTGGAGAGAAAAGGGGGTAGAACTAATCTGCTTTCTCACCCCGCCCTGCACACCCCAATCTCTCGCCAGTGTCTGTCAATGGTAGAAGCTTAGTCCATTGACAGATAAAATAGGAAAACCTAGTTTGTAGGATTCAGCCACTAATGGAGCAGGGAGAAGGGAGAGAAATACTAGTCGGTGTGAGAGCAGCCAGAAAAACGCTAGGCACTAGAGTAAATTCTAGGACTATTTACTAACCACATGGCAGATTAATTTAACAGCCAGCAGGAAGACTTTATATTTCCAGAAAACGACCTTAACCAAATCAGGCAATATGTATACCATGTCATTGAATTCTGATTGTGAATCAAAAGTTAATCTCACTACAGTGAAAACTTAGGGGTGATTCTATCTATCACAAGTCATATTTAAAGCAGGCCTTGCCATTAAATTGATCAGTATCAGTAAAACGCACATAAGCACACTAACATACACATACACACATACACACAATCACACTTCTTAATTGTGTCCATCCGCTGTTGCTTTAGATAGGGCTTCTAAGAACAAAAATTATGTTTACAAAATATCATTAGGATTTGTTACATTGAGGAACTTTTTTATTTCCCTGAAAAAGTAGAGCTACTCTTTTTTTCAGAAGTATTCACCCTGGCAGGGTTGGCAGAGGAAAGTCTACATAGGGGAAATAATTTGGACTAAATAGTTATAAGCTGCCTTATTAATCTAGGATTCTTTAAGTGAGAGGGTGTACAATATTGGTAATAGCTCTGTCACACAACATTAACCTTATTTCCTCAATATATTTTCAGACTGTCATATAATTTACTTTCTATGTATTCTCTATTTTACCAGTTCTAAAAGAATAAACTTAAAGTGAGCTACAATATGAAAATCATAATTGGAAATTATAACAAAACTGAATATAGATATAAGTAATATATAGTAAGGCTATATATTGGTCTATATAACATTAGATTCTCATAGATATTTCATTAAATATGGAGCAATGGTTAAATAAAATAATAATTAATTTCCATGCTCTTATTCTTCAAATAAAATTTGGTATGAGGCCAGGTTACTCAAGATTCCCCATAACGATTCCTTCTCAGAATTGTGTATCACACATATTTTGCATCTCATATCTATTGTTTTTCCAGGCTTCCAGGAGGCTCAGAACTATATTTGAGATGTTTGTGGTAAATATGTTTGGCTTATTTGTGGATATAATACTAGAAGTCTTCTTGACACCGGGTATGATTTAATCCTTGTTTTAATGTGTTTTGATATATACTTAAAGTATTTAAGTTATTATTAGATATATACTTATATAAGGCATAATAATTATATAAGGCATATCACAAATGCATCTGAGATTGTCAGTACTGAGCATTTCATAAGAAGCACTCACACAACATGTTAGTCCTCTACCAGCTTTCTCTTCTGTGCCTTTCACTTTGTACCGTGTGCTTCATCCATTATTGTGATATTCTGTGCCCCTCACTGCAACACTGGTATGCTATCCCTGTCTTTTTATAAAAGAAGGAAGAAATTTTTTTTACTAATTTTTAGAATGATATACATTAATATTATAAAAACAAAACAAACTGATATTTGGGCTAATACCAATAATAATAGTTGTGTTGTTTTTCTTTTAACGGAGATGGCAGTGTTTTTCTTCTCTTCACACTAAAGAGTATAATGGCACAAATCAGATAACAGGTGCCTTTTAGTCCTAGTTGGTTTGGCTCAGTGGATAGAGTGTTGGCTCAGTGGATAGAGTGTTGGCCTGCAGACTGAGGGGTCTCGGGTTTGATTCTGATCCCGGGCAGTACCTAGGTTGCAGGCTTGATCCCTGGGCCTGGCCAGAGTGCATGTGGGAGACAACTAATTGATGTGTCTTTCTCACATTGTTGTTTCTCTCTGTGTGTCTCTTCTACTCCCTTCCACTCTCTAAAAACCAATGGAAAAATATCCTGGGGTAAGGATAAACAACAACAACAGGTGCTTTTGCATATCAAACCTGTCAAAAACAGTGATGTATTTTAATTTGCTGCCATTGCTGTCAAATCAGATTTGCATTCTTGTCTAAGAGCATCTATTTTCTGCAAAGTGTTTAACCTCAACCTAATCTATAGCATACACTCCTCTTTCAAATACCCTTAAATTAAGTTCTCTGAAATCTATACTAATAAAGGCATAATATGCTAATTAGACCGGACAGCTGAACGACCTTCCAGATGCCATTCCAGACAAAGCCATGGCAGCAGGGGCCAAGCAAGAGGCGGTTGGAGCGATCAGGCAGGCAGGCAGAGTGGTTAGGGGCAATGAGGCAGGCAGATAGAGGCAGTTAGGGGTGATGAGGCAGCAGACAGAGGTGGTTAAGGGTGATCAGGCAGGCAGAGTGGTTAGGGGTGATCGGGCAGGCAGGAGAGTGGTTAGGGGTGATCAGGCAGGTGAGCAGTTAGTGGTGGTCAGGCAGGCAGGTGAGCAGTTAGGGGCATCAGGCAGGCAGGCAGAGTGGTTAGGGGCAATGAGACAGGCAGATAGAGGCGGTTAGGGGTTATCAGGCTGCAGGCAGAGGCGGGATTAGGGGCAATCAGGCTGCAGGCAGGTGAGCAGTTAGGAGCCAGAGGTTCTGGATTGCGAGAGGGATGTCTGACTGCCAGTTTAGGCCCAGGCCTCTAGTAGTTCTATAAGTTCACCAATGCAAGTTCACTTGCATTTTACTTTGAGCGTAAATATACCTGTTTGGATGAGGAAGAAGCTGACACAGTCTGTGCTAAACAAGCTTGCTTGGGTTCCAATAGCACAACAGGAGGCTATTGGAAATGCCCCACCCCATTGCTATGCAGAATAATTAAGCCGAGATTGCTTTGAATTCTTTTATAATTATCCCTCTCCACATGCAGTTGGGCTTGAGAAGTTAATTACAACCATTTTCATGCCTATAATGCAGAAATGATCTCCGTTATGTACAGATTTGACAAGTCATTAGAAGAATGTTGGATGATGGAGCCTGGCTATATATATCCCCTCCCTTGACAGTTACAGACTGCCTATGAGACATTTGTTAATGTCTTTTAGAAAATATTTCAATAATTTCTGCATGGGAAACACAGGAGAGAAACAGGTGAAACTATTCAAACACTGGAGTTTCACAACAAAGATAATTAGCGTAAGGCTAGAAGTCTTTCCAGATCGTCATAGGTGTTATTACTGAATGTATAGCAATTTGCTGTTTTGAAACAACTATATTTGGTCTACTCAAAATGCAAGAAAATGTGTCTTAACCACTTTCTTCTCCCTATAAAGTTGCATTACAATTTACTGTAAGAATATCTACTTTCAGAAATGAGAACAAATTCCCTAAAATCCTCTGAAATTTCTACTGCAAAAATGCAGTTGAAGTTTAATAAGTGCTTTTAATTATAAAGCTACATTGTTTCAGGATAAAAGAAATTAATAGTTTTAATGTATTTTCCCTTGCTAGTGTGACACTATAGTTAAACAATGTTTTTGGATTTTTATTTGGCATACTGTATCTCTGTGTATGAATTTATACAGTGTATGTAGATTGAAAATCAAACAGAATGGATTAAACTTAAAATGCAGCTCACTGATTTATATAGTTGTAAATGGCAATATTACTGCAGTAAAATTATCAATTTTTAAGAGCTGTCTTCCAAGACTCTAGAAATTGCATTTCCAGTATTTATATACCCCTTCCCTAAAACCAAGAATTAATGCGATACTTCGTGGTTTTTCATGGTTCTTATTTTGTTTACTTTCTTCCATCTGAAAAGTTGACTTAACTTCCAGTCTTATAGATATATCAGGATTCTCCTTAACTATAAATAGTATGTCAACCTGCTGCTTCTTGCTAAGCAAAACCTCAACTCCACAGAAGTGTCTGGGAAAGAAAATTTCACATTTTAAACTTTTGACCAGAGTTATTAGGGTTACTTTGAAGTGCTCATGGTGTTCATTTAGTTTTGTCATAAATGAATATAGAGAAGTGGGTCGTCGCCACTCAAAATACAACCCTCATACATTTTGAAGACTGTATTTAGGCCGCACATGAATGCCTTCTCATCCAACCAGTGTCACTCCGCTTTCAAAATTGACTCATAAGTCATTAAAAAAAACAAAAAAAAAAAAAAAACTTGGATGATATCTCACATCCACAATGCCCAATATATCTCAGATTCACAAAGACCTACCAAGTGAACCACATTTCTAACAAAACTGTAATGATCAGCTGTCTAAAATATTTGGGCAATGAACTGCTTTGTATGTGTGTGTATACTTTGATAAAACTGGGGTGCTGAATCTAAAAAGACCAAGTGGAAGGTAGTTGTTAAATAGTAACAGAAACAGGAATCAGGTGATGACATTGTGGTGATAGCAACGGTTCAGAGAAAATGAAAAACATGGAGTAAGCCTTGTTCCATAGCATTTCAGGCAAGCATCTGTCACCAGGTCTCTCTGATTAGGAGCATGCACTATGAGTAGAGTAGGACCGGGTCTGCAGGATGGATGCACCTTGGTTCTCTGCTCCACTTTTTGAAATCTTGACCCTCTCTCTCCACCAACGTCCCCCATTTGAGTCATTCTTGCTTATCCTTAAGATATAGTCCAGCCGAAACCGGTTTGGCTCAGTGGATAGAGCGTCGGCCTGCGGACTCAAGGGTCTCAGGTTCGATTCCGGGTCAAGGGCATGTACCTTGGTTGCGGGCACATCCCCAGTGGGGGGTGTGCAAGAGGCAGCTGATCGATGTTTCTAACTCTCTATCCCTCTCTCTTCCTCTCTGTGAAAAATCAATAAAATATATTAAAAAAAAAAAAGATATAGTCCAGTGGTCGGCAAACTCATTAGTCAACAGAGCCAAATATCAACAGTACAATGATTGAAATTTCTTTTGAGAGCCAAATTTTTTAAACTTAAACTTCTAACACCACTTCTTCAAAATAGACTCGCCCAGGCTGTGGTATTTTGTGGAAGAGCCACACTCAGGGGGCCAAAGAGCCACATGTGGCTCGCGAGCCGTGGTTTGCTGACCACTGATATAGTCTATCTTTGCCAGTGAGTAGCATTATTTCTAGACTGCTTCCTGCTGCCCAAAGAAGTATAGGGACCCAGAAGTTTCTTTTCATTTTTGTATTTCTTTTGTTTTCTCTTCCGAACTAATGGCACTGTTGACAATACAAAACTCTTTTTTTTTTTAAATGGAAGATTTTCCATGAATCTTACTCAGTTTTGCATCACTAGACAAAAGCCATACACACAACTGACTCCAAGACTTTCTGCTCTCTACCTTGGGCCCTCAATCAAACAACCGGGGATCGAGGTCCATGTGATTTTTAGAAGCACTTTAATTTGGAACAGAATGTCTAGGAGGCATTGCCTTAAGTCTTTCTGATATATTAAAAGAGTCTTGCAGCTCTCTACCATGGATATAATCCTTACCCTCAATTTCAGTGCTGCCCTAAGCAATTTCTTACCTTGAGAACATTTTGCCAGCATAATCTTTACCCTGAAGTTCATTGCTGCCCTGAGGCAGTTTCTTACTTTGAGAACGTTTTGCCAACTGGTAAAGTTGAAAAGAGAAATAGTTTTGTTTTCCAGCCAAGCAAGTCCTTAGGTAGAAATATTTCTCTAAATTTTCCTTGAAACAGGACGATTCCTTGTTCAGTACATTTCTCTCCTCCCAAATTGTAAAAGAGGCATTTGGCACTGTCTACATTCTGCCTGGAATTCTCCATGGCCATTTCCACAAGTTCGTTAGGTATATTTTCAAATTGCCCACATTACACACTACCTTAGGCAACAGTGTTACCTGCCACTTTATAACATGTGTCACGATTTCTGTGCTCAGTACTTTCCTCACGGATTTTTAAGCTTCCAACTAGAGTACCCTTGATGCTTACAGGTTTTTGGTTTTTTTTTTTTTCCTTCTAGTTGAAAACAAGTTCCAAATATTTTAGGTTTGATACAATTTTTTTTAAGAAAAGGCACAATTTATAACGTAGCCATGGAGACCTGAAGCACCACTTCACCCTGTGGCTTTCATTCACATGGCCTGTAGCAAAAAATACGCATACATTTCTGTTGTTGAAAGAATATCATTTGCCTTAAATTTTCTAGATAGTAATTTAATTTTTGCCAGCAACTCTCCAGCCTCTGGCTAGTACTGACTTGTGAATGCTTTCGGTTACTTTCAGAAGCAATCTTAATTTTTTTCTTCAAAACCTTTCTCAAAACATAGGTTACAGGAGAGGGTAAAAGAAAATAACTATAAACACATAAGGAATATGTTTAGACTATGCATGTGTAAAAACAGTATATCTATAAATTTTCATACATACGTTCCCATTCTATTTGACAGGTTATTATTTGGAAATTAAACATGTTTCATTGCTTATTTAAATGAGGATTATTTTAAATGTTGAGCCTATTCTATATCAAAGCAGTAGATGAGGCAGAAGATTGGCCTGGACATTCTTGAAAGTGTCTACTGTTAACACATTAAATTCTAGGAATCCGTGTCTAACTACAGATTTTCACCCTTCCCTCAGTTTCTGAAACTGTGTTACCATTATTCCATGAAACATTTTAGCTTAGCCTAAGAACACCAACATGACATTGATTTCTTCCCTGTCATCATTAGACATCACAACTGATTATTTCAAACTTTATTGCCCCAGTCCTCTGATTATCCTCTTCTTTTTTTGTGATGGAATTTTAAGAAAGCCTAATTTCTAGCATTATAATTTAATTATTATTTAAGACTTTTAAAATATTCAATATATCACAATAAAATGAGAGCTATTTCTTAATATTATTTCTTCCCTTTTGTTCTTCCAATTTATTTATGACTTGAATTTTAAATTAAGTAGTTTTTCATTCAAACATTGAGATCCACACCAAAATTTCTAGTCTCTTGCTAAAGACCTGTATTTTTATTTATTTATTTATTATTTTTTTTTAATGAATCTTTATTGTCCAGATTACAATTGTTTCTCCTTTTTCCCCACACATCTCCCCACCACCCAGGTCCCACCCCCCCTCTGCCCTTACCCCCCCCCCCCCGCTGTCCTTATCCATAGGTGTATGATTTTTGTCCAGTCTCTTCCCATACTCCCCACACAGACACCCCTTTCCCCCTGAGAATTATCAATCCACTCCCATTCTATGCCTCTGATTCTAATAAGTTTACCAGTTTATTCTGTTCCTCAGATTTTTAATTCACTTGACTTTTAGATTCACTTGTTGATAGATATGTATTTGTTGTTCATAATTTTTATCTTTCTTCTTCTTTTTCCTCTTTTTAAAGAATACCTTTCAGCATTTCATATAATGCTGGTTTGGTGGTGATGAACTCCTTTAGCTTTTATCTGTGAAGCTCTTTATCTGCCCTTCAATTCTGAATGATAACTTTGCTGGGTAGAGTAGTCTTGGTTGTAGGTTCCTGCTATTCATCACTTTGAATATTTCTTGCCACTCCCGTCTGGCCTGCATGGTTTCTGTTGAGAAATTAGCTGATAATCGTATGGGAGCTCCCTTGTAGGTAACTAACTGTTTTTCTCTTGCTGCTTGTAAGATTCTCTCTTTGTCTTTTGCTCTTGGCATTTTAATTATGATGTGTCTTGGTGTAGTCCTCTTTGGATTCCTTTTGTTTGGGGTTCTGTGCGCTTCCTGGACTTGTAAGTCTATTTCTTTCATCAGGTGGGGGAAGTTTTCATTCATTATTTCTTCAAATAGGTTTTCAGCATCTTGCTCTCTCTCTTCTTCTGGTACCCCCATAATTCTGATGTTGGTTCGCTTGAAGTTGTCCCAGAGACTTCTTACACTATCTTCAACTTTCTGAATTCTCTTCTCTTCATGCTTCTCTAGAGGAGTGTCCTTAGCCTCTTTGTATTCCAAATCTTTGAGTTGATTCTTGCAATCCTCTAGTCTGCTTTTGGGTCTCTGTATAATATTTTTTATCTCAGTCAGTGTATGTTTAATTTCTAGTTGGTCCTTTTTCATATCCTCAAGGGTCTCATTGGATTTATCGGCCTTTTCCATGAAATTCTTGAAAAACCTTATAACCGTGGTTTTGAACTCTATGTCCAGTCGCTTGTTCTCCTCCATTTCTTTGGTTTGTGATCTGTTTCCTTGCCTTCTCATATTCTCTGCTTCCCTGAGTTGGTAGGGTAGTTTTGTGTACTAGGTGTCCTATTGGTTCAATGGGTCAGCCTCCCAGTTACTTGAGGTGGACACTCTTAGTGTACCCTTGTGTACTGTGTGTTCCCCAGCAGGAGCTACAGCAAGGGCTAGTTTTCTCCTCCTTTGCTTGGGCGGTTTTGGAGCAGTCTGGAGCTGCAGTTGGTTAAACTGCCACAGAACAGGCCATTTATATGCAAAAGCCGCTGTGTGGAGCCAGGGCGGGTTTGTAGAATGTGCGGGGCGGGGTCTCAGGACGGGGCAGGGTCTCAGGGCGTCACTAGACCTGTATTTTTAATGCTATGTCAAGCCCAACACCAAAAAGAGAGAATGAAAATCTTTTCTCAGTAAATGATGGTTAGCCTTCATTTTATAGTCATTTCAAAGTGGCTCTATTATTGCAGCCATCCAAGTTCAAACCTTTGGAATCCTCTTTGAATTTAAAATCAAACTCCTTCTAATTTTGATTCCACATCAATTTAAGCCTTGCCAAATCCTTTAAGTAATATCTGTTCATTTTTATTCAATAATAAAGATTATAATTACCATTATTATTTTATTAAATGAACATAGGCTCATAATAAAAAGATATATAGAGAACAGAAAAACATAATAATATAAATGCTTCAAGCCAGCTATGTGGTAATAAATATTGATGACTCTTGCTGGTATATTCTTTTATAATATTTCTACATACATACAAGAATATATGCTTATTGCATATAAGCCTAACCAGTGGACACAGACAACAGGGGGGTGAGGGCATGAGTGGGCGGGGGGCTGGGAAGGTAATGGGGGGATGAGGACAAATATGTAATACCTTAATCAATAAAGAAATTAAAATACAAAAAAAATAAAATAATAAAATAGAAAGCATTTCTATACTAAAAAAAGAATATATGCTTATGTATTTATATTATACATGCATCTGTACAATCTCATGTATATATACATATATTTATAAATGTAGGAGTGTACTATGACACCATTCTACCATTTGTTCTTTATACTTAATATGTGGCATTCATAATTTAGTTTTGCTGCATTTCCCAAAGTTGGTATTGCATAATTTAGTCCCTAATTGATTAATATCTCAATAGTTATAATTTTTTTTATACACAGTGATCAACCAAGACCTTGGTAGAGACATTTTTGAGAACATATGTATTTCTCTATATTAAATCCTAAATAACACTGCTGGCGTGTATATTTAAAAGTGAGTGAATAGCACCAAATTGCCTTTTGAACAGGTGGAGTCACTTTACACTGTGTAAACAATGTCTAAGTGCACCCGTGTCTGCACAACCTCCCAATACTGGCTATAATTCAAATCTTTAACCCTTGACAATGCAATAGGGTAATAGAAATGGAGTCTTGATTGGATTTTCATTTCTTTATGGAGCAAGTTGAGAATCTTTTCACATGGCTGTTATCCAAATATATATATTTGCCGTGAACAATATGTTTGTGTTCTCAGTTCAGATTCTTCAATTACATTTTAGACTTTTTTTTTTTTACTGATTTATAAAGTTCATTATATATTAAGAGAATTAGTTGTTTGTTACAAGTAATGAGAAGCTAGTATAACTTTACTTATGGTCTATTATATGTTTCTTCCTCTATAAATTCTTCATTCCATTATAATTATAAAGTATGTCATTATCACTTTTTTGGCTTTTGTTCAGAGATTTGGCAAGGCTTAATGACCATTCTTAATATTTAAATCTTGATTAAATCTGAATACATTTCAGTATGAGGAGTGAAGTGAAGAATGTTTTGTTTTTCTGGCAAGATTGATAGACATACCAACACTATTTATCATGTAATCCATCACCGGACTAATTTAAAAGGCTTTATATATATCTTTCTCTATAGATGTAGCCTGCCTTTTCTCATCATTCTGTTTATGCCTATTGCATTATGAAATTGTTTTACTATTGCTTAAATACATTTTAACATTTTCTATTGTCCTTATTTTCTGAAAATTTCTGTTTATATTGTTTAATTTCACATGTGAATATTTGTAACTTTTTCTCTGTGTCCTCCCTTCTTATTGCTTAGCCACAGATTTCTGCTGGCATTTAAATTCTAGTTGCATTGAACTTATGAATTTAATTGAATTATAGATTAAATAATATATTTAAATAATTATGAGGACTTCCTCTGCAGGACTAAAACATGGCTTTCTATGAATTTGAATCATTCTTTCTTGAGATGGAATATTTCCTCCTATTCTTTAGGAAAACTGTTTTTCTAAAATGACTTTCCTTGACTCACTACGTGAATATATTTATTCTTCCTTTTCTTCCATCAAACCCATACTGATATTTTTACATTTTCATACTTTGCTACATCCTTTCTTATTTGAGTTATGTATATTATTGTTTTATATCAAATCTCATTCTAATATTCCTTAAGTGAACTATTTGCATTAGAGCTATGTTTAGCATACTTTGTAGCTAGAATAACATATTACATTTCTATTTCCTTAAAAAGGGGCTCTTCAATATTTAACGCTGTATAAATTGAGATAAGTGTACAGTAAAATCCCAGATAGGATTATAGCAAAATCTAACTTATTACCTCTGTTTGAATTATTTATCTTTCCACCAATGAGCTGCTAATCTTCCCAGGGAAAGGCTACACCCCACAACCAATAACAGAACATTTCAGGTTCCTCACGCGTCTTTTCTGGCAGCTGTTTCTTTTCCCTCCTCCCTTCCTCCCTCCCTTCGCTTGGTGTTAGTTTAACCTAATAGACAGTTCCCATGAAGGACTCTATCCCCATCACTAATCTGAACTATGCATTACTTGTTTAGTACATTTACTTTGTAATCCAGAATAATAGTTTTAGTGCCATTTCCCCCTCTGTGTCACTGTTTTTCTGTTAAGTTAGAACCTACACAAAGTCCCTGAATTTTCTTATTTTTTTGAGCTCAATTCTATAATAATCAATACCTTTTTTTTTTGTATCTGTGAATCTGTTTTTTTATTTGTTCTTTTATTGTTTAGACTTTGCATATATGTGAATTATATGGTATTTGTCTTTGTCTGTCTGATTTATTTAACTTAGCATAATACCACCCAAGTCCATCCATGCTGTTGCAAATTATAAGGATTCATTCTTTTTTATGGCTAAGTAATATTCCAATATTCCATTGTATGTTTGTACCACAACATTTTTTATTCAAAGGGGAGGGGAGTTGGGGGGATAGGTGAAATAGGAAAAGGGATTAAGAAGTACAAATTGGTAGTTACAAAATAGTCATGGGGATGTATAGTACAGCATAGATAATATAGCCTATCTATAATAATAAAAATGTAATATGCTAATTAGACTGGATAGCCAAACAGTGGAACGACCTTCCGGATGACCTTTTGGCCAACCTTCCGGATGACCTTTCAGATGAAGCTGGTGCCGTGTCTGTGAGGGCCAAGGCAGCCAGTGCACCTGCAAGGGCCGAGCCCCTTGCACGGATTTTGTGCATTGGGCCTCTAGTCTATCTATATAAAATCCTAATATGCAAATCAACTGAATGGCAGAATGACCGGCATAACAACCAGTTGCTATGATGCACACTGACCACCAGGGGGCAGACGCTCAATGCAGGAGCTACCCCCACCCCACAGGCCCTGATCAGCAATGGTGGTTGGGTGCAGGGCCAGTGAGTGGGTGACACCAGGCCAGCCAGGATGGGTGTGAGTGGGGGACCCTCGATCTCCCCACCAGTCACCCTGCAGAGGGGGCAGGGCTGGCGAGCGGGCAGCACCAGGCCAGCCAAGGTCAATGTGAGCAGGGGTCCCCGATCACCCTGCTGGTTGCTCCACAGATCAGCCCTGATTGCCGGCCAGGCCTAGGGATCCTACCCATGCACGATTTTGTGCACTGGGCCTCTACTAATCCTACCTAATAAAATAGTAATATGCAAATTGACCGCACCTTCGTTACACCCAAAGCCATGCCCACCCGCCAAAGCCACACCCACCAGCCAATCAGGGCGAGTGTGCAAATTATCCAACAAAGATGGCGGTTAATTTGCATATGCTGAGAGAGGGAGGAGTGAAGACTGAAGACAACTTAGAAGGAAGAGGGAGGAAAAGCGGAAAGCAAGGTGGCTGCCAGAGGGAAAGCCCGGGCGGGACGGAGCAGGGTGGAACGGGGTGGAGCGGGGCGGGCAGCAGTGGCAAGCGGGTGCAGGCGCGGTGGCCGTAAAGGCAGCGGCAGCAGCAGCGCACGTGGCGGCAACAGCCACTTGCAGGATTTTCCTGCAAATGGGCTACTAGTATTATAATTACTAAGCATGGTGCCAGGTGGGTTCTTGAAATATTAGAGGGATCACCTTGTAAAGTATATGATTTTCTAACTATTATGCTGCACATCTGAAACTAATCCTATCTAATAAAAGAGTAATATGGAAATTGACTGTCACTCCAACACTCAAGATGGCTGCCCCCATGTGTTCAAAGATGGCTGCCCCCATGTGGACACAAAATGGCCACCACAAGATGGCCAGCAGGGGAGGGCAGTTGGGAGGGACCAGGCTTGCAAGGGAGGGCAGTTGGGGGCAATCAAGACTGCAGGGGAGGGCAGTTAGTGGTGACCTGGCTGGCAGAGGAGAGAAGTTGGGGGCGACCAGACCAGCAGGGGAGAATAGTTAGGGGCAATGAGGCTGGCAGTGGATGGCAGTTAGGGGTGATGGGGTCAGCAGGGGAGGGCAGTTAGGGGTGACCAGGCTGGCAGGGTGGGAAGTTAGGGGTGGCCAGGTCTGCAGGGTATGGCAGTTTGGGGAGACCCAGGCCTGCAGGAGAGGGCAGTTGGGGGGTGGGGGGGGAACCAGACCAGCAGGGGAGAGTAGTTAGGGGCAATAAGGCTGGCAGTGGAGGGCAGTTAGGGGTGACCGGGTCAGCAGGGGAGGGCAGTTAGGGGTGACCAGGTCTGCAGGGGAGGACAGTTAGGGGCAATCGGGCTGGCAGGGGAGCAGTTAGGCATCAATCAGGCTGGCAGGGGAGTGATGAAACATAAGTGGTCTCATTTTTCCAAAGTGAAATTTTACAAGTGTCCAAAATATTTTATGCTGCAATCATTTTTATCACTTTCTACATAATTGGTCAATCAATTCTACTTTATTCTAGAGGTTAAGAAAATTTTTTTATTTCAAGTTGCTAGCTTGGATTTCTAATAATTATCCATTCTGGAATCCTTTTGTTGTGTCCTGACCAATACTGATCACAAAAGCAAATAATTTGGACCCTGGTACCAGGCCAACTATATAGGTGTGCAACTTACACAGTTGCAAAAAGCCCAATC
The DNA here is from genome assembly GCF_027574615.1 of Eptesicus fuscus. Lineage (NCBI taxonomy): Eukaryota > Metazoa > Chordata > Mammalia > Chiroptera > Vespertilionidae > Eptesicus > Eptesicus fuscus. Next base: position 77,504,588 of record NC_072474.1, on the reverse strand, counting down.
TCAGAAAGCCTTAATGTCTGTTTAATGCTCAACTGTTACTGTCTTAATATTCTTAATTTTTAATAAGAGATCCTAATTTTTTTTTTCTTTGAGGGGCTTGACTCTTACAACTTTAATTGGAGCTCTACTAAGCTGGTTAAATTACTCTTGTTTTCTGAACTAAGCGATTCTTGTCCCATCTCTTGAAGGAGTGTGTAATGCTAGCACCCTGCTACTCTCTTTGAGTTGTCTCCTTGCAAATAAATATCTGTGCATTCCATAATATCAATATAAAACATTAATTACAATTAACTGGCATAGGATATAAAAGAAATGTTCTATAATTCTTTTTTCTTCATTGATTTTTACTAGACTAAAATATTAAAACACATATATCAGTTGCTCTACAGTTATACTTTCATTAATTATATTATTTCTGAAATCTTATGATTTCCATATGCCAAGTAATTTATAAATGTTGTTTAGTCTCTGGTGTAACATTTTATCTTTAAAGTCTGCTGTCAATGTCTATATATATATATATATATATATATATATATATATATATATATATATCCGCTTGGGTGCAATATAACATTTTGATTATTTCATATTCATTATATTACATATTAGTTTACTTAATTTACTATTTTGGTTTAAAAGTCACTTTATCAGAAACCTCTTGCTGTCCTCATTGAACCATCTAAATGAAAGTAAATGTAATGCTGAAATATAGCATAAACACAAATTAAGTATGAAGATAAATGACTGCAATACATTCATTTGCATTTGTCCTTTCTGGAAAAAAACAACAACAGTTTTTTAAACAAATTTATGTAGAAAAAAACCGTAAAAATAGGTAGAAATATATTCTGAGTGTCCACTATTTAGGGTAGGGTATCAGCAAACCCTTAAAATCAGGAAGGCAATACATGCCAATGAGTTCTCAAAATTGCAAGTTACATAGTAACTAATCTTTGAATTACTTGGTAATGTCAAGTATAATTATCAAGTAATTTGTAGAAACATGTAATTCCCTTATAATTATAGAGCTATTACAGATGCCCTATAAAATAGGATGCTAGTACATCCTTATCAATCTAGAATCAGTGCCTTCTTTTAACATTCATTGACTGCAGTATTCATGAATGAAACATCTGACTTCTAAATGAAAAGCTCCAGATGCATCATATACAATAGCCATTCTTTCAATCAAAAGTATGGTTTGTTCTCATTGTATGAAAAAAAAAGATTCCTCCCACTAGTGACTATAAAAACTTTCGTAATTGCTATTCTGCATGTATAATTTTTGCATGAAAAAAGTAGCATAAATATATAAAAATGGCTTACAATCTTATATTTAGTCTTACCTTTTTTAAATAAACCCTGATTTGCATACACTCTTAAAACTCTCTCACATCAAAGAATATTTGAACTAAGTGATCTTGTATATACTACTATTTGGCAGAAATCTGCAAATAAATAAATATGTCTTCAGTAAGTGCTTTTAACAGAAGTGACAATAACATGACATAAAATAACATAATATAACAAAATAAAACTAAAAATTATAGCATTTAAACATTTTTTTTTTAAAAGTAGACCTAAGGTTTCTGTCTGTAAGATTTATTTTTATCTATGTGCTACTTTTTCACTGAGATCATAGCCTATTGTAGTTATGTGACCCTACATCTCATCCTTCATTTTCATGTCTTGGCATTAAAACTAAGAATTGTGTGTCCTGACACTAGAAGTAACCAGCACTATCCAAAACTATTATAATATCATTTCATGTGCTCATCACTCCAATTGTCAGTTCTTTCTTCTTTGGCCAATAAGGATGTTATTTGTTTTCCTAGCAGCTCAGCTATAGTTTTTAAAGGTGATTCATATCATTGAATCTGCCACATCGTCATAAATAGAAGTCTTTATAGTTGATCCTCTGCATTTAAATTGTATACAAAAACAAGTACATGGATTATGGTTTTTAGAAAAATCTTCAGGCCTAATTGGTTCCATGACCAGTAATCATTAATTAGCCAGATTCTTTTTAAACTTTGCCCAGATATTCATTATTTTACCCTGATATAGGACATCTGATAAAAATGTATGTCTTTCCAATAATTAAATTTTATTTTCGAAACTCTGCTAGAGTTTTGAAGAACTAGTTCTAAAAGTAAACATGAAAGAACTTATTTACCTTGAAGAGTTGAGGAACAAAGATTCAGTGGTGTTTTCAATAGTCTTTAATTAAATTGCAGTGACTTAAGCAGTTGATTGGTAGTCTACATTCATTTAAGTAATAGCATGTTCTTTGAGTTACATTATAATATGTTTTCAGTGAACATTGTGTCTTCTTTTAATTATTGTCATTATTTTTTTAATTTCAGCTTATATAAAGTAAGATCAGTGAAATAAACTACAAGACCTGACATTTTTCATAGTAAAAAAATTCATCAACATGGAATTTATGAAACAGATACAACATTAACAAAGTGAAGTTATTTGTCCTTGTTCCACAAGATTAAGGAAAATAAGGACCAATGAATGTTCGGTGACACATATCAGTTACAATGCTAGGTGTGGTATATGACCTTCTAACTCCCATTTATTTTTCTTTGTAGCATATTAAGCTATTTCTAATCATCAGCTTTATTTAAAGTTAGTTTTTATTGCTACATATTTTCAGTTATAAAATAAGTTATTGGGATATAATGCACAACATGGTGATTGGAGTGGATACTGTATTGCATATTTGAAAGTTGCAAAGAGTAGATCTTAAAAGTTTTCTTCATAAGAAAAAGAAATTTAACACTATGAATTGATAGATATTATTTGAGCTAATTGTGATATAATTCTATAATGTATACAAATATTTAATCATTCTTTTGTACACCTGAAACTAAAATAATAATATATACCAGTTATATATGGAAAAGATATGAAAGAAAAATTTCTAATTCTACAAAATAAGATTAGCTTTTATTTATTTTATTTAATGCTAGCTTTAAGATTATGTCTATTCATAAGAGAAATAGGAGATTTAGAAATGGAGGGCTAGAAACACTCTGTGATGATATCTTAGCCAACCCCAAATAAAACACTCTCCTGACCATGTTCTATTCTTTTTCATTTTGCTAAATATTTAGAATTCGTTAAAATTAATTATAGATAAGAAAGTCTCAGAATTTAATTATTTACCTTCTTACCTGTAGGAGCAGTAAGATTATATACATCAAATATATACAATTGAATCAGATATTATGGTTATTCATTCTATCTAATAAAAGAGTAATATGCAAATTAACCATCACTCCGTCACAAAAGATGGCGACGCCCATAGCCACAAGATGGTGGCACCCAGTCCTCTCAGCCTGCTGAAGTCCCCCAGTCCTGGAGGGCCGGCTGCTGAGACCAGGCAGCATGAGCGGCCTAGCGGAATGCTTGTTTAGTCGCTATGGTGATGAGGCAAGCATTTGCCCCCGCTGCAGAGTGGCCGGGGATGGACGCTTGCTTCGAGGCAAGCATCCTATCCCTGCCCCAGAGGGCCTCTGGGCAGCATGTGCACATCGCCTTCTACATGGAATTTGGTAAGCACGTTCCTCTCGGGCATCCTTTAGGCTTGCTGCTTAGGTTGTCTTTCCTCCTGTGTCTGGAGGCTGAGGACCTGCCATTGCTGGGTGTTGCTGTCCCTGGGACTGCAGCACCACCGGCTGCTGGCACCCTCCAGAGCTGGGTGCTGCTGTGGGGAGCAGTGCCCACTCTCTGGGATCCACCTGCACCTGGCATGTTCGGGGGAGGCAGCTGTGAGCAGACAGATCCTGGGCTTGGGGAGTAGGGGGTGGGGTAGGGAGCAAGCGGGAGGAAAGGAGGTCAGGGCGATACATTCCAATGGATCTCACTCCAAGACTTCATTCAAATGCAGAAAGTTCTCCTGTGATGTCAGAGCCTCGGTCCTTGCCTTAGGCTTCTCTGACTCCCCCACCCTTAGGCTGCAGCTCACCAACTTCAGGGAGGGAGGATGTTTGAGAAACCGGCCTGTCTGGGTGGAAAAGAGTGTGGGAGCATCCCTCTGTTCACTTCTGTCTGTTTTCTCATTGTAAATCCCATTTCCAGTTTTCTACACTCTTTCTAAGGGTGACCTGGCTTTTGACAGCAAAAACAGACTCCTCTACAGTTTCACAGCAGACCTCATGAACTGATTCTGTTGCCTCGCCCTCAGAAACAAGCAGGTGTATACATCGTGTTCATGTAAAAACGTTCAAACTTGTAGAGAACTTTTATGAGTTTATTTGAGCCAAATTGTCCACACTTGCTGGGAAGCAGAATCTCAAGGGGTTGGGACAATGACCTGAAGAATGGTTGTTTTTCACTTCGTTTTATTCATTAATTCTTCTTCTTTTTTAAAATTTAATATATTTTCATTGATTTCCTAGAGGAAGGGAGCGGGAGAGAGAGACAGAAACATCATCGATGAGAGAGAATCACTGGTCTGCTGCCTCCTGCACGTCCCCAACTGGGGATCAAGCCCACAACGAGGCAAGCATCCTGCCCCAGCTGCGGAGAGCCTCTGGGCCACGGAGAGCCTCTGGGCAGTGGGTGCAGAGCGGCCAGCCCTGCAGAGAGCAGAGAACCATGGGGAGTGGGCCTAAGCCGTCAGGGCTCCCGGATTGGAGAAGGTGCAGGTCAGGCTGAGGGAATCACCCCCCATGCACAAATTTTGTGCGTCAGGCCTCTAGTATAATTCATAATTATATTCAGGAAAAAATACTTACACTAAGGATATTAGTATGATGGAAAGAAAAAGGACTTCAAAGTTTTGAAATGCAAAATGTTAAGTATTTGACCCCCATTATTTAGTACTTTGGTTTTTCTTTCAATTAATAAAAAAATGAAAAATTATATTTTAAATTATATTTGAAACTAGTAGTTTAAAATATATGTGCAGATACTTAATATATATTTTTTAATTTGTATCAGAGTTTATACATTTTCACATAAAGTTGATATAACATTGTCACATTTTTCAAATTACCAGCCAGTAAAGGATGTGTTTCATTGAAAATAAAGATGCCTAGATTCTAGCTCAACTTAGTTCTGAAACTAAGTATGCTTGGGAAATTTGAGAAGCTATTTAACTTAGTGTGTTTTTTTTTCAGTTCTGCAAAACAACTCCCTTGTCCATTCTATACCATTTGAAAAATGATAAAATTGGACTAAATGACCTATAAGGTCCAAGTCTAATGTGTTATGATTTTAATGCATATGCAAGTAATACATTTCTACACAGCTAAGATACATTTGTATTCATTGTGTTGCAAGGTTCCCAATTTTTATTTAATAAACATATGAATGAATAATGCAGAGTCCTTGATCCTTAACCCTTGCCAACATCTCTCATTAATTGAATGCTAATTTTGAAATAAGCAACAAATACAGTATCTGGCTCTTTCAATTTTACTTTTAAATGAAGAGGTTCCTACTGAGAATTTAAAATATAACAATGTATTACTTGAAACAAAGCATTATGTCCATAACCTTTGAATATTACCCTTTTATTTTATTCTGATATGTTCATCTAGGGGACATTCCAGACCATATTTATGCCCCATTTCAATCCAGAGCTTTTCCACCAATTCCCACCTATTACAGAACATAAGAAAAGGCTTATTAGTAAAACACATAAATGTTCTCCCAAAGTGGAAATGAAAAGAAAACAAATTTGTATATATTATACCATCTCTAAAGTCTAATAGTTAAGAAACAAGCACTTTAAAAAAAAAATTCAAGAACAAAGTTAAATCAGAAAAACAAATACAAAACACCAAACCCTGACAAATGCTTTAATATTGCCTATTTATAGATTATGAAATTTAGTTTCTTAGTTCAGGCAGACTATGAAATTTAAATTCTTATCTAAGCTACATGAGTTATGGCTTTATCTTTTCTTTCTCCCTCTATTTCATCTACTCCAATATAATCAAAACAAAGCCACATCATTTCACAGAGAAAGTTTGCACTTGTATCCCAAGATGATACCACTCTAATTATCTGGTTACATGTGAGTTTCTGTTCAGATGTTAGCACGTTTATTAGAGGACAGAGTGACTTTTTACTTTGATCCCCCCTGCAAAATATTCATCCAGGAAAAATAATCAATTGAAACAGTTTCCCTGGAAATAAGAAAATAACTTTCCCCCATTTTCAAGTATTTTTCTTTTATTGCTAAATGGTAGGAAATGTATATATGCTTTAAAAAAAAAACGTCCTTTATGGAGGGTTTTATGAATATTTTTTCATAGTCTGTGGCTTATTTATTCATATTCTCACTGTTTTCCTTTTTAAAAATAAACTTTCTATGTTATAACAGTTTTAGAGTTTTAGAAAAATTTTAAAGATAGAATATGGAATTCAAATTTACCCTCTACACAGTTTCCCCTTTTACTAACATCTTATGATACTAGAGGCCCAGTGCACGAAATTTGTGCACAGGGTGGGGGGTGTACCTCAGCCCGGCCTGTACCCTCTCGAAATCTGGGACCACTCAGGGGATATCCAACTGCCGGTTTAGGCCCGATCCCAATCCCTACGGATCAGGCCTAAACCGGCAGTCAGACATCCCTTTCACAATCCTGGATGCTGGCCCCTAACTGCTTGCCTGCCTGCCTGATCACCCCTAACCAATCTGCCTGCCTGCCTGATCACCCCTAACAGCCTCTGCTCACCTGCCTGATTGCCCCTAACCCCTCTGCCTGCTTGATCACCCCTAACCACTCTGCCTGCCTGTCAGATTGCCCCTAACCACCTCTGCCTGCCTGATTGCCCCTAAGCACTCTGCTTGCCTGATCACTCCTAACTGACTCTGCCTGCCTGATTGCTTCTAACCCATCTGCTTGCCTAATCACCCCTAACTGCCTCTGCCTGCCTGATCACCCCTTAGCACTCTGCCTGCCTGATTGCCCCTAACCACTCTGCCTGCCTGTTGCTTCTAACCCATCTGCCTGCCTGCCTAATCACCCCTAACCACTCTGTCTACCTGATCACCCCTAACCAGCTCTGCCTGCCTGTTGCTTCTAACCCATCTGCCTGCCTGCCTAATCACCCCTAACCACTCTGCCTGCCTGATTGCCCCTAACCACTCTGCCTGCCTCCCTGATAGCTCCTAACTTCTCGCTTTCCTGCCTGATCACCCCTAACTGCTCACTGGGGGGCTGCTGGCTGGGATGAGGGGCTGTGGTTGTTCTGGTCTCTGGTCGTTCTGATCATTCTGCCATTTTAGTCACTGGGCTTTTATTATATAGGATATTTGTTATGATTAATGAATTAATGTTGATATGTTATTAACTAACTAAAGTCTATACTTTAGTCAAATTTCCTTAGTTTTTTCCCAGCATGTTTTTGTTTGTTTGTTTGTTTTTGTTTTTTTTTTTTTCTGTTTAAGGATGCCATCAAGGATATCACATTTCACTTAGTTGCCATGTCCCAAAGCTAAGACTCTTTTGGACTGTGACAGTTCCTGAGACTTTTCTTGCTTCTGATGACATTCACAGTTCTGAGGATTACTCATCCTGGTACTCAACTGGGCTTTCTGTTACAGTTTTCTTATGATTTGTCTTATAATGGATTTTTGGAAGGAAGACCACAGAGAAAACATACCATTCTTATTATGTCAAATCTAGAGTACATGCTATCACTATGACTTATCACTGTTGATATTAACCTTGATCACCTGGCTGAGGTGCCATTTATCAGGTTTCTCCAGTGTAAGTTATTGTTTTTTCCTCCTTTGCATACTATGCCCATGGAAAATACATCCCTATGTGTAGCTCATATTTATGAGTAGACACTAATGATGGCTGATTGCCTATATAAATTACTTAGAATTTGTATCCACTGGAGATTTGTCTCTGTTATTCCCATTCATATTTTATTATAGTAAAATATACATACCATACAACTTGATTATTTTAATAATTTTGAAGTGTACAGTTTGGTTACATCAAGAACATTCTCATTGTTGTACAAGCATCACCACCACTCACCTCCAGAACTTTTTTTCCCCTAATCTGAACCTTCTACCCATTAAATACTAATTCTCAATTCTCCTCTTTCCCCAGGCCCTGGCAACCACCATTCTGCTTTATCTCTCTATGAACCTGACTACTCTAGATATGTCATATAAGTAGAATCAATGAACAAAATAGCTCAAGAGATATAGAAACATGGAATAGACTGTTGAATCTCAGAGGGGAATGTGGGTAGGAAGAGATTAACCAAATAACTTGTATGCATATGTGCATAACCCATGAACACAGACAATAGTGTGGTGAAGGCCTGGGGGAGGGTGCAGGCTAGAAGAGGACAATGGGGAAAAAAGGAGACATCTGTAATACTTTCAACAATAAACATTTAAAAAAAGAATTATCACAAATCTCTATATTTTATTCCAAATATGTAGTCCATGTGACATCCTCCAGGGAGCAATGCTTCATAGATCCTTGGCTATTATGTACTATAGATTACCTTCAGCTAGGAACATCCTGCTAAGGATATTTCAGAGTTTAGCTCTCTTAATCCTAGCAAATATCACTAGTCTGTTTACTTAGAATTCAGATTGATTAACTTGACCTGGTCACTTGCCTTCATCCTCCCTCTCCCCCACTGACATCCTTTTAATAAAGGAAGTCAGTAAAGAGATGTGGGCTTGCTGCTTCTATAGGGTTTTCTTAATGACTTGGCAAGTCACATCCTCCAAGGGGAGCCACCAGTTCACAAGGCCAACCCATGCTCATGACCTTCTAACCAGTTTCAAAAAGGTTTATCTTACTAGTAAATATGAATGGAGGTTTCCAGATCATCAGACATTTGAGAAAAGTCTTTAATACAATAAACCCAAACCAAAATACTTAAAAAGAAAAACCGAATGAAATATAAACAGAGCCAATCAAGAGGCTCAGAGAAAAAGAAAAGGCTTAGAAAACTAATCAGAGATAAATGGAGATATTTCAGCTGAGAAAAAATACTGGGGTGCTATAAAAATAAAAATTTAGAAAATAAGAAATATCTCCAAAAAATTAAAATATTATTTTTGTAATTTAAAAAAATAATAATTAGAAGATTTAGGAATTTTTTCAAAAGGTTTAGGAATTTTTTCAAAAAACAAAACAAAAAAGGAAACATTTTAGAAAATATCACATAAAATCTAGTGATCCAAGTTAATAATATACCCAGAAATTAAAATATAAGAAAAAGAGAAGGTAATCCTACATAATAAAAGCCTACTATGCTAAGTGTCCAGTCATCCGGTTGGCCATTCAACCAATCAAAATGTAATAAGCCAATTATATGCTAAGGTTGCTCAACTGCTCGCTATGACATGCACTGACCACCAGGGGGCAGACACTCCGACTGGTAGGTTAGCTTGCTGGTGGGGTCCAGCAGATCAGGACTGAGCAAGATGGGCTGGACACGACCTGGAGCCCTCCCATGGTCCCTCCCAGGCTGGCCAACCTCCTGTGTCTCTCCCTGACCCCGATTGTGCACCAGTGGGGTCCCTCAGCCTGGCCTGCGACCTCTTGCAATCCGAGCTGATGGACATCCCTCCTCCAGTGCACAAATTTCGTGTAACGGGCCTTTAGTAATTAAATACTAGTAAATGCAAAAAGTTTCCCTAAAATAAAAATATAAGTCACCTAGGCAACCAAGAAAATGAATGAAAAAAATCTTTAATTGAATTAAACATTTAAACATGATAGGTAATAAATAAAACATTGATAGATAATAAATAGAAGATTGATAGATTATTGGTAGATTGATGCTAGATAAATAGAAAAAAAGATAGAAAAATAATAAAACAAATAATTTGGGAAAGCTTGAAAGACATTGCTTTTCACTTTTGTTACATAGCTCCACCTATTTCCATATATCCATATTGTAATCTCATTACCTCATTTTTACTGAGAAAATAATTTGATATAGTAGAGACAGTCAATGAGCTGTACAGGAAGACATTAATTTTCTTGAATGAAGCTGCTAAAGCTAATAAGATCAATCATTTTATATAAAGTAACTTTGTACTTTCTCTAAGTCATTAAAATTATATCAAGAAAGAAAAATGTAGTAGACTAAATTAATAGGGCAAATACTAGTTAAAAGAAAATGCTATAGAATGAATTTTATCTGATTTCGATATCAGTATAAGATATTGTCACAAATTAGGTTCTCCAGAAGCAGAAATTAAGGTAGAGCATAATGTGCAAACAATTTGTATAGGACATAAATCCTGTGAAAAAAGCAGGCAAAAATACTGGAAAAAAATAATTAAAATCACTCAAAAGCAAAATGAAGAAAATAATTAAAATTTTTGAATTAATTTCACTCATTCAATGTTTTCTGTGTTCTTTTTGAAAACTTATAATTTTGAAATTAAATATAAAATATTTTGTGCAAACTTAATTTACCTTAGCATAAAATGCTAACAAATTAATTAAAAATAAATTTAAAAATCAAATAAATATTTATTGCTACAAACTTCACTGTTTATAGTTCACACTAATAATTTAATAATGAATTCATCACTCTAATAACACAAGTTAGCTGAGAGAATTAATAAACTAGAAATCATCTTAAATAGGCATTTCTTAATAGTATTAAAAATTAATATAGAGTTTTGCTTAATATATGAAAAAATAAAGGAACTAGAGTTAAATTGTATACACTATTAGAACAACAACAATAAAATGACCCTGAGGAACATCATTATTTTTTTCTAGTAAATAAACATTTTAATGTAAAAAGAGGAGCATAGACTTTTCAGTTATGCTCACAGATAATTTATTACTACTTTGTGTCAGTATTTTTACTTTAGGACCTGAGGGCTGTGACTAATTCTTGTTAATACATAAGAAGTAGCACACAAGAGACACCTTTAAACTCATCTTTGCATAAGTTATATTTTAGTTGGCTTGATTCCTTACATTTTGTTTTTCTTTTCCTAAAATCATGACTTCTTTGCTCCTGGGTTACTTCCAATTGTGTTCTGCAGCTGTTAGTTCAATTCAAGATAAACAATTGATTACACAGATCATAGAACAAGTTAATCAGTCTGGGACTTTAGTAATGAAAAATAAAGCTCCAACAAGTTAATCTATCAGTCTTAAGTAGAGAAGATATCTAGAACTAATTAAACACTGACCCCAGTGACAGTGATCTAAGCTCTACTCTTGAAACCTTTATACACCCTAGAATAACAGTTATAAAAGCTTATAAAATCTACCTTGAAATCAAAGTGTATAAGAAGTACAGAATATCATATAAGGACATACATTATCTGATCCAATACTTCCCTTTCTCCTGGAGTAGCTAATTACTAATGAGTAATGTCCCTTGTTAAAATAAGTTATAGGAAATATTCAACCCCGGTTTAGGGAAGGTTTTTTAAGTTCTCTCAGTCATTATTATGAAGAATACAAAAATTTCATAGAAGCCCCAAGCAGATTTAGATTTTATAATGCATACTTTCCAGGAAAGCTGGGGAGGTTAATATTTAACCTCACCAGACAAGGAAGAATGAGCTGGGAAATTTGTTTTGAGTTAACTAGATATTAGTCTCTGCTACAGGCAGAATTCTTTCTGTAATAAATAATTTGTTTTAAGACACCTAAACCTACCTTAAGTGCCATATAGATGCAAGTAATACCAAGTTATATGTTCAGCTCAAACTAAATCTTGAAACCAAGCTATGGAAACGTCAATGTATTATCTCTGGTCTGATCTCATTTATTTTCATTTTTCTTCACACATTTTATATCTTTCTACTCTTCCTTCTATAGGGCAGAGCAAATATTGGTCACTTTATAGTTTTCAGATTCATGGAGATAGGGAATATCTCAGTAAAAATTTTAAACACTGAAGAAATAGAATTTCTTCTATTTATGAGTCAAAATGTTTAACTCTGGTCATTTAACTGTGCTAGGGTTAAAAAGATATGCTAACATGGCTGTCAGGGCTACAGATCTATTGGATTGGGGGTTATTTTTGTTTTGGGGTTTATTAATAATGATTTTCCCACACCCCTCTAATGTCTCAGGATCAATTAAGAAATCAAGCAATGGAGTCAAAAGGAAAATATCAAACTATTGGTATTGACAATAAATACTGAATTAGAAATTGTGGATTAAATATAGATCATAAGCATGCATTATTTTAATTTCTATGCATAATTAAATGATTGAATCTTGGTCAATCCGGCCAAAGGAGATTTTGCATCTATAGAGAAGATACACTCAATTTAGAATCCTTACCTTCCATCTTTAGAGTCTTATCACTTGGAGAAGAGAGAAAAATGTACTTCCAGATTTGCCTTAAAAGAAGCCAGATTCGGGGGTGGGGGTGGAGAGAGGGATGTGTGCAAATCTTTTGAAAGAAGCAACAGAATAGAATGAATACTTTTTCATATGAAAAGATACAAAGAGAACAAGACAGAAAAAGCAAGACGTATAAGAAAGGAGAGAGGGAGAGATTTTTCTGAATCTTGATCAGACAACTTATTCTTTATTTGGAATCGAGTGTATAAGACTATGTAAAGAATCATGGTACAAAACAAGTGTTGGGCCAGGCAAGACTAACTTTAAAAAAAATTCCCCTCTATCATAGCTTTCTTTGTAACCCATATGATAGCAGTCAAGGTATTCACCACACGATATTACTCTTACTGTCAAGGTCAAAGAACATTGTCCCATTGAAATAAAGATCCTATAGCACTATGAGTGGTATGTTGAAAAGAAGAGCATTTTTTCAAGGTAATTAAAGTAATACATCTTTGAACTTAGGAAGTTGTCCTTACAGAGAAACAACAAATGAAAGGGTAGCTTTAAGACCCAGAAAAAAGAAACTTTAAAACAAACATAAAGTATATTACTCTTTCAAATTTGAAACCAACAATTTTCATGTACATCTACAAAATCTTCCAGAGAATATCTTCAAAATAACATTTCCTAATATTTTAAAAACATTTTATTATGTATTAATAAATAATAAACTGTTGATAACAATAAAATTTAATTATTAATAATAAATGAGTAATTATTTATTAATGATAAGTAATAATTATTATCTATTATTTATTATTATTCATCTTTAATTTGCTTATCTCCCAGGGAGTTATTCAGATAATTAAGTTAGCAAAATTTTCAGAACTTTTAGGTTTCTAGGAATTATACTTAATACGTTTAAATTGGAAATTTTTAGAAATTTGAAAGTTAGGACAGTGGAGATAATTTATAAAGAGAGGAAATGAGAAGTGTTTGTTGTTTTTTCTTGGACACCATTTGGACATGAATGAATAAATACTTATTAGAACAAGAACTAGGATCAATCATGTCACATTCATCTAGTGACTGTCAATCTGCATTAAGAATGTCTCCAATATAGTTTGTTATCTTGAATGTTGATTCAGTATTTATATGTAGTCCTGATCCCAAATCAATTCTGTTAAAGCAACATTGATTTTGGATTTGCCTTTATATAAAAGAAACATGAGATTAGTTTCAGTGAATAATCCTGCTTTTCCCCATGTCATCCTGAGCTCAAGGCAGGTCACTTATTAAGACCATGCCAAATCTTAGAGCAGTCAATTTTTAAGGTGTTACTTTAGTTAAAGTTTAAAATAAGCTTTTAAAATAGATTTGTTTGTTTGATTCTTTATTACCTAACTATAACATAGGATTAGCTATGAAATTTCTAGGGCAAAGATTAAATTCATTTAATTTTTTCTTATTTTCAATGTCTAATGTTTAAATTCTCCATTCAGGATTATGCCTGAAGAAATGCAAATTTACCTGTGAACTAAATAAAGTATGCATTCAGTCATATCACCCCCTAGATCAGTGGTTCTCAACCTTTCTAATGCTGCGACCCTTTAATACAGTTCCGCATGTTGTGGTGACCCCCAACCATAAAATTATTTTTGTTGCTACTTCATAACTGTAATGAATCATAATGTAAATATCTGTGTTTTCTGATGGTCTCAGGCTCTACAGCAGCGGTTCTCAACCTGTGGGTCGCGATCCACAGGTTGAGAACCGCTAGCAGGGTCGGTCGCCTAAGACCATCGGAAAACACAGATATTTACATTACGATTCAATAACAGTAGCAAAATTACAGTTATGAAGTAGCAACAAAAATAATTTTATGCTTGGGGGTCACCACAACATGAGGAACTGTATTAAAGTGTCATGGCATTAGAAAGGTTGAGAGCCACTGCCCTAGATAATCAAGTCTCACAATATCTGAAGTTAAAAGGAAATGATAAACTGGAAAAAATGCAACATATGTAACAAAGATTAATGAGTTTAACATATATATTAAAGTAATAAAAAAGAATAAAATACTGATTGAAAATTAGAAAAAGAAAATCAATGGAACATTCACTAGAGAAATAACAATTGCAGCTAAAGTACTCACCTCTCACTATGGAACAGGAGGTATGCTAATCACTTAATGAGTTGTCTCACATAATTATCAAATAATCTATTATTACTGCTTGTGATAATATATTATTTTTATTATTACCATCACTAGTGCTCATAATAGTATCTATATTAATAAAAGGGTAATATGCTAATTAGACCGGGAGACCTTCCAGACAAAGCCATGGTGGTGGGGCCAAGGCAGAGATGGTTAGGGGCGATCAGGCCAGGAGTGGAGGGCAGTTGGGGGTGATCAGGCCAGCAGGGGGGTCCAGTTGGGGGCAAGCAGGCCAGCAGAGGGGGGCAGGTGGGGGCAAGCAGGCCAGTGGGGTGGGCAGTTGGGGAAGAGCAGGGTGGCGGGGGCGGCAGTTGGGGGCAATCAGGCCAGCAGGCAGAGTGGTTAGGGGTGATCAGGCAGGCAGGCAGGTGAGCAGTTAGGAGCCAGCAGTCCTGGATTGTGAGAGGGATGCCCAACTACCGGTTTAGGCCTGATCTCACAGGGCCTAAACCAGCAGTTAGACATCCTCCAAGGAGTCCCAGATTGGAGAGGGTGCAGGTCAGGCTGAGGGACACCCCCTCCCCCAGTGCATGAATTTCATGCACTGGGCCACTAGTAACACATAAAAATACAAATAGGTAATATATTTTTATCCTCACAAGCTAATTTTAAGTAATCACAATATTTAAAAATAAGATTCTATTTGTATCACACATCCAATAGACAATACACAAAAGCAATCAAAACTCATTTTGAGGTAAATTCTACATATAAGGAAAATATTTCTTAAAATTTATTGTTTTTGGAAATATATAAATTTTCTAGAGTCCAATCTGAGTAAGAAGTAAAAACATTAGAGTATGCATATAACTTTCATAAAATATTTGTCAAAGCAAGGAATTATGTTTGGAGGTAAAAATACAGTACCCATGAGCATGCAGGAGGCAACCGATTGGTAATTCTCTCTCATCATTGATATTTCTATCCCTCTCTCCTCCATTCCTCTCTGAAATCAATAAAAATGTATTTAAAAATATATATACCCAAGAACATGTTAAATCTGAGATATGTACATATTTAACATGGAAACTATGAGATTGGAGATAGCTTCTATTCAGTAGAATATTTCCTGAAGTTATCAAGTATGTCAATATCTATACAGAGAATATTTTATTGATTAAAATGTCATGATCTACAGAGAAGAGTCAATTAGCCATTAAGTGGCAGTTTGAAGAATATTGCTGCCAAATGTATAAAGAAATAATTATACTATGTAATATACTCATAAAATATAGGGAGACCAATAATAATAATTAGACCATATTTGAGAAAAAGCATTTTCAGAAAAAAAACTATGACATAGTATTAGAGACATCAATGACTAAGAAAATGATTACAGTAAATAACTACATGCCAAGAATAATTATTCTGCTTATATTTTTTGATGATCAGAAAACAAATATGAAGAATTATTATAAACTTTGCTTTCTTAAAATATATGGATATATGATATTATATTAAAAATAATTTAATATTTTTAAAATAATGTTGGGTAGAACTATTTTATAAGTATGCCAATCACTGATAACTACAGTAAATATTTTGAAAATATAATTTAAAATACTTTAATACTATCTTTCATTATCAAAGATATCCCGGGTTGGATGATTAATGTTATAGTATATCGCTTCACTCAATAACAATGCTAGGCTCCTCTCAGCCTGGTATGAATTAGACTGCAGGGTTGATGTATGCAATGTGATATGAGGAGTACACAATGAACATCTGTAAAATCTACACTAATAAAAGAGAAATATGCAAATTGACTGTCACTTTATGATGCCCCACCAGCCAATCAGGAGTGAGTACACAAATTAACCCAACAAAGATGGAGGGGGCCCTGCCCCCCAGGTGCTCCAGGCCTCTGGGCTGCACACATGCAGGCACGGAGTGGCTGGGCAGGGTGGGACGCTTGCTATGAGGGGGAAGTCCGGGGGGAGAGGGGGCAGAGGGAGCTACAGGAGCTGGGCTCTGGCTGGAGACAAGACTGAAGGCGCCGGCCGGAGCAAAGATGGAAGGCAGTGGCCAGAGTGAAGGCCTGGGTCCCGGATGCTGGAGGAAAACCGGTGCCGGGAGCCAGGGGAAGGAAGGCCTATTGCACTAATCTTCTTGCAACGGGCCTCTGATTATATAAATAAATGTGATAGTTCTTTCACAAATGATTAAAAACACATTAATCTGTAAACTAGTTATTGGATAGTATGCTTTAAAATGTTTGATTCTTTTTTAGTCACGCTACACTAGGAGAGAAATAAAAGTTCATTGGCCAATAGAAACCATTAATTATTCAGGCATATGTTGCAATAGATTATCCCAGAACTAGATGGATGTCAATTATATATATGAAAAGCCAGCGAGCGGAACACTGTAATGACCAGAACGACCGGTCGCTATGACACCCACTGCGGCCAGCAAACAGGCCCAATCAGGGGTCAGGGGTGGGACTGGCCGGCCAACCTCCCATGGCCCCTCTCCCCAGCCAGCCCCACCCCTGATCACCTTACCTATCCCAATACGGGATGGGGCCAGCAGGCCAACCTCCTGCAGCCCCTCCCTTCAGCCAGCCCCATCCCCGATTGGCCCCCACCACTCCAATCGGCCCACAGCCCCTCCCCCTGGCCGGCCCCACCTCTGATCACCCCCCACCCTAATAGGGGGCAGGGCTGGCAGGCCAAACTCCTGCCGTTTCCTCCTCCCGACAGGCCCTGCCCCAATCCATCCTGATTGGGGCTGGGCCAGCCGGACCCCACCTGTGCACAAATTTGTGCACTGGGCCTCTAGTGTTATATAATCAGGTTAACTTGCATCTATCTATAGAACATTCTACAATTTACATATTTTACCTACATATTTTACCTTAATTTGACTCTCACTACTCTGTAGAAGGCAAAACATGTTTGATTCATTTTCTTTTTACAGGAAATGGATTTGAGATGAAATGTAAACGACTTTGTCAAGATCAATCTTGACCTGGATTTTAGCTTAGGTCTTTTTCCAAATTCATTAGCTATGTCTTTATAACACACAATTTCTCATTGTTCCTGAACAGTTAAATAGAGGAATTTTTCACAATTTCTAACAACCAAGTTACAGTTTTTGAACTTATGATTGATGGTATCATCATACAGGCAGTAATTTTTCATTAAATCATAGATGAGAAATAATTGCAATTAAGATACTTTTTCTGCTCTCTTGAGATTTCCTAGATTTCTCTTATTAGTAAAACACATGCACCAATGGGATTTTTAAAGAATTCTATGTCATTGGGATTAACATAAAAATGTTTTCAAGTTTGTCAGTTATAATATGATTTATTTTATTTATTACCATTCCATTTAAAAATAAATTAATGAATGGCACAAGTATGGTTATAAAGACCAAGTATTGTTTGAATTCTTCATTTATCCTTTTCTAGCTTTAGAAAAACTTAAGTTACACCTGTTGGGTCAGCCCAGTTATTGTCCTTTTATTAATACAACTCAAACATAATAAAACCACTTGATAAACAAGTTAGAAAATAATTTCTGATTCAGGCTTAAGTATAAATTATTAATATTTCCTCTTTATTTCTGTTTTTAGATACCATGGTTTCCAAATTTATGGGTACCCTCTATCCTATTTAATAAGTTCTTTAACATCTTTTCATTGTTTTCTGGCTTCCATCAAGACTACTTTGAATGATGATTTATGAACATTGAATAAATCTATACTATGCATACAGAACTCATGTTCTCTTCATACCATATCATTACAATCTATAATTACTCATTATGATACCTTCATTATCTAACATGACTTCAGTGAGGAGTGCTGTGTTATATATATTTGATGGTCCCAGTTGATTTTAAATCTCAATCTCCTTTGTTTTAGATAGAACACTTTATAATATGTACTAGAGGCCCCGTGCACGAAAATTCATGCACTTGGGGTGGTGATCTCTCACCCCAGCCTGTACCCTCTCACAATCCGGGACCCCTCGGTGAAGGTCCTTAGGCCTGGCCTGAGATCAGGGCCTATCGGGGCTTTCCTACTCCTGGCTGCAGGCAGCTTGCAGCCATCTGTGCAGTGCTTCCCCCCTTTCCCTGCCACTGGTCACCTCCCTATGCAGGCAACAGGCATGGGGTACAATGGGTTGGCTGGCCTGGGCCTTCCTCTGTGGGACAATCGTTGGTCAGCCGCACACCTGCCACAGCATCACTGGCAGGTGGCCTGGGCCCCCCTCTTTCTTTCTTTTTTTTAAGTTAGAGTAATGTTTACTGAGTAATACAGAACTGAGTACTATGAAGAGTTAACCAAGATGGAGATGCACCACCCTCCACCCCTGCCACCCCCAACACCCAGAGACTACAGTACTTAGAAGTTACACATAACGGCCATAACTCCTGAATATCTGTTCGTAACAAACAAACCATAGCATATTTATATTGTATCACATCAAGTGATTATAGAAATCCATTTATATATTGCTTGTATACAAAATTTTTTTGTAAAAATATTTAAAAAAAAAAGAAAATATAAAAAACATGTTCAGTTGAAAGCCCTGCCAGGACAGCCAGTCTGTAAACATTCAGTGAGTATGTGCTTTGGAAAGGCACCCGTGCCTCGTGCCCATAGCAACTCCAGCAGGGCCAGTGAGGGTGCGCCCTGGCTGCCACTACGGCAGGACTGAGCTGGACCATGGTGGGTGGGTACAGCAGGGCCTGGCACTGTGCCCTTCTCCAGCCTTGCATCAGGATCAGGGTCAGGGTCAGGGTCAGGGCTGAGGGCAGGCAGATTGCAGTTTCACTCTGAGTTCCATACTCAGCCTAATTTTGATTGCAACTCATGGCTTTTCCTGGCTGCTCAGAGGTCCTTTGGTGGATGCCCTGGTGGAGAGGCCGGAGAAATGCCCACAGCTACCTTGTTGGGCATCTCTCCAGCCCAGAGGCTCGGTCCTGCCTCCTGCAAGCCTGGCCCCAGGCAGAACAACCCCCACTCAGGACTACTTTGGTCTCAGCATTTGATCCTGTGTTTCATCAGCCTGGGTTTCTTCCCTTGGTGTGGCTGATCTGAGTTTCACAAAAAAGCCTGGCTGATGCTGACTGTGTTGAGTCTCATTGAAGAGTTTTTCATGCAGCAAGTAAGAGCTCTCTGGTACCCTCCTCCTCCTCCCTCTCGTAATCTCCTCCTCCTCCTCCTCCTCCTCCTCCTCCTCCTCCTCCTCATCCCAGCCTATGGTCACTTCTTCTCCAGCTGCTCCACCAGTGGGTTGCCTTCTGAGTCGGGGGTCTTAATGCTATCGGTCCTGATGATGCAGGTGGGGCAATGCCGGCTGAGCATCAGGATGAGCTGCTGCTGTTCCTGCTTCAGCTCCTCCATTTAGGTTTTTAGCTCTGCATTCATGAGCTCCAGCTACTCAGATTCCCACAGAAGAAACTCTGTCCGCTCTTTCTTCTTATCCCAGCATGGGGCTGCCACCACTTTGTTCTTTTCCCAGTGCCTTTTCTTCCACTCCTTTTCTTTGTGTAGCTCACTTTTCACAGGTTGAGGCCTCTTGCCCAGTTTCACTTCCAGGAAGTGCAAAGAGGAGATCATGGCCCCAATGTTGTGGATGTCAGCCTATTTCAGCTCCTCTGCAGTCAAGACTGAGCTGGGGATTCCAATCAAGGGGCTGAGCCCTGACAGAGAGCCCACAGTTATGGAAGGATCTGGGATCTACCCAGGCATCGCAGCAGGAGGAGTTGTAGTCCAGCCCTGCAGAAGCCGCAGGGAGAGGCTGCAACCCTGGGGCCTGGGCCAGGCTGAAGGCACCATGCCCACTCAGGAGCCATGATGGTGCCAGCCCCACCCTGCAGCCTCCACCGCCGCCAGCGCCTCCCATCACAGCTGCCCAGCATCCCTTTCGCAGGCTGTGGCCTGGGTCTCCCTCTTTGAGGCGAGCGGGGCTCTGCCTGCCTGCCTGCCTCATTGCCCCCAACCACTCGCCTGCCTGATCACCCCTAACTGCTTGCTGGGGGGCGGGGCCAGCCCAGCAAGGGGCCATAGTGGTTCTGGTCTTTGGTCGTTCTGGTTGCTGGGCTTTTATTATATAGGATTATAAAGTTTACTAAACATAGTTTATCTTTCATGACTAAAAATCAACAGCAGTGGTATCTGACATTGTCCATGATGCTATGCTTCCTCAAAGGATACTGAATGGCTCTGGGCTCATCTTTTATTTCATTCTAAACATCAGCACAATGGTGCTTCTTTAACAGTTCTTTCCCCTTGGGATTCTTTGAGAGCTCTAAGCTTTTCTGCCATTGCTCAGTAGCATGGTTTAGTCTGCTATTCAAGAACCCCATTTGTTCTAATCAGCACCATTTTCTTTTTTCTTAACTCTTGTATTCTCTCTTTGCTTTTCACTGTAATTTTCTGTTTCATTCCTTACCCAAACCTGAATTTGATGCACAAACTTTGATTGCCTCCAAGTCAACATTTCATAAAGTTGAAATGATCAGGAGGATGGGAAAAAGTTTCAGGGCCATGAGCTCTATAAAATTACCAAGTCAGTGACTTAACTGCCTTCCTGCTGCAGGTAGCTCTTCTCTCTTTATGACAGATCACATCTAACCCAACTGGTCACCGCCTTGATTTGAAAACTTTCTTGTTCATGATTCCAAACCTCTATTTTTGCTCTGTAAGTATGCAGACCGCATAGTGGCATAGTGTGGTAGTTATATCTTTAAGCTCTTCAGGAAAGTTCCTTGACTTTGAAGCCCAATTTTGCCACTCCGGGTGACTTTAGAAAGAAAAAAAAAATTTTCCTTAGTTTCCAAAAATCTGTAAACTGGAGATGATGATTAAGATAATGTTACCTAACTTATATTGTTGCTGGTGTTAAATAAGCTAACTGTGGTAAGGAGTTAGAACAATCATAGCACAGTAAAGATGGACTATGTAAGCATTCGGTATTATTAAATGTA
Organism: Eptesicus fuscus; assembly: GCF_027574615.1. Lineage (NCBI taxonomy): Eukaryota > Metazoa > Chordata > Mammalia > Chiroptera > Vespertilionidae > Eptesicus > Eptesicus fuscus. The sequence continues at coordinate 77,483,139 of NC_072474.1, read as the reverse complement.
TAGTTTCATATTCATCTCCTTTCCTGCATATTCTCTATCCACCATCTACTTATTTGTAGTGTACAGAATTATATAGGTAGCTCTTTCACTTTATCTGTACATTCTTCCCTGAAGTACTTCATTAAGTCCTGTGGTTTAACCAACATCTATGGGTTTCTGACTCTCAATATTATATTTAACCAGAGGCCTGGTGCATGAAATGCGTGCACAGGTAGGGTCCCTAGGCCTGGCTGGTGATCAGGGCTGATCGGGGCCTTCTGGCTGTTGGTGGAGGCTTTCCTTCCCTGGCTGCCAGCTGCCAGCTGGGGCCTTCCTTCATTCCACGCCACCACCTGGTGGTCAGTGCATGTCATAGCAAGTGATTGAACTCCTAGTCTCCCAAACTCCCGAGGGAGTTTGCATGTTAGCCTTTTATATATATAGACTAGAGGCCCGTTGCACAAAGATTCGTGCAATAGGCCTTCCTTCCCCTGGCTGCTGGCACCGGTTATTCTCTGGCACCTAGGACCCGGGCTTCAGCAGAGCCAAGCCTTCAGCCTTCAGTGGAGCCAAGCCTTCAGCCTTCAGCAGAGCCAAGCCTTCAGCCTTCAGGCTTGGCTCCGGCCGCAGTGGAGCCTTAAGTCTTCAGTCTTCAGTCTTTGCTCAGGCGGAGCCTTCAGTCTTTTCTCTGTGCCTGCATATGCAAATTGACCCACCATCTTTGTTGGGTTAATTTGCATACACACTCCTGATTGGCTGGTAGGCATCGTGGAGGTATGGTCAATTTGCATCTTTCTCTTTTATTAGTGTAGATATTTTGAACCACTGTTTACGTGAGGTTATTATCTTTTATTTTTCTGTTCAAGGATCCTCTTCCTTCTACACCCCATTCCCCTCCCCAACAATAAGCAACCATACAATTCTGTTTAATATATATTTTTCATGTTTTATAAAATTCCTATGTACATATACTTCTAAGTAGATTGTATTGTGTTAAATATCTCATTGTTTCTTATGTTCCGCTTTCTTTTTCTACTATGTACACTGTTGTAAGGGCTATAATTATTGCCATATGTACATCTAGTTTGTTACTTCTGATTGCTCCAGTGTGTGTATCTACCATTTGCAGCTACCACATTTTTTACACATTTCCTCTCCCATTACTTCCAACTCACTGATCTGAGTAAAGTTGAAATGAACATATATGTATATGTGTCTTTCAGGATTTCTGAAATAGTTTATTTGGAATATTTAGAAAAAGAATTACTAAACCATTGCTCCTCAAATATGACTGTATTATTTACATTTCCAACATTAACACATGTTGTGAACAACAGCTGGCAATATCCAACCTTTCAACTTTCACCAGTCTAATATTTATAAAGTGATTTTTGGTCTTAATTTACTTTTTCTGTTTATTAAAGAGTTTGAGAATCTCTCTATATATATGCTTCTGTGTCTTCTTTGAAGGTATAATAAAAGTGTTAAAATGTAAAACTATTTGTTAAGAAAAAGCACAATGCTCCAATATAATAGATAACTTGGACTTTTGCATGAATCTTTTAATAATACCTTAGGTATATAAAAGTAATATAAATTGTAAAAAAAATCTGCAAGTCTATCATTCTCAAGAGGTACTCACATAAAGTCCCCATAGTCATAGGGGCCAATTACCAGTAGGAAAATTTGGCTATCCTACCTAATAATAGACAAATATGCAAATTGACCGTACCTTCACTATGCCCACGATTGGCCAGGAGGCGCGGGGGGGTGGGACTCGGGTGGCCGGGGTGGCCGATTGGGCCGGCGGGATGCTGAGCTCGCGTCGCCAGTGGCGGCTTGAGCTCAGCGTCTGTGCCATGGCTATGCTGCGGCAAAGAAGGGGCCTCTGGGGCAGTGAGCCCACGTCCCGTCATGGACCATCAAGAGCGAGGGATCTGGGTGTCTGTCTGCTCCGGCACCAAGCCTTTCAGAAGCCTCTGCCGAGCCGGAGGCTTCTGAAAGGCCTGGTGCACCAGAGGACAGGCACCCAGCTCCCCCGCGATCGAAAGCGGGGAGCTGTGTGTCCACGCCGGCACCAGCGGACCCCCTGCCATCAAAAGCAGGGAGCAGGCTGCTAACAGTGTCCGTGGAGCATGCTAGGCTTTGCGGGGCAGTGGATATGGCCTGGATGGCAGGTTAGGCCTAGGGGACCCTACACATGCATGATTTAATTATGCACTGGGCCTCTAGTTTTCAATAAAGATGGATGCATGTCCTAACATTACCTACAATTTAACTTTTATTCTTCTTCTTACTCCTCTACAGTTCAATAGTGCAGATAAAGACACATATATTCCACCTATGTCAACAAGTCAGATAATATTTCTAACTTCTACTGTGAAACACAATTTCCCAGTAACTCATTTCATTTCTATCAATTGAAAAAAGAGAAGAAAATCTTAAACACCCTTCATTTTCACATAGAAATATTTCATGAGTTATTGGCAAAAAGAAAACTATGATCTAAAAGGAACTAAGTGCTTTAGATATTTACTTAAATGAAAATGAGTACATAAATAAAGATAACACTGATCTTGTAAATTTCTTCTTTCAACACCCCCATTACCTGTTCTGTGGTAATTTTCTTTTCTTTTTCTACCCCAATTTTTATTTTCCAATTCTTTGAAATAGCTCTCATTCTAAACCATGAGGCTTAGCCATAAGAGAGATACATCAAATAAAATTAGCTTTCAAGTCACACTCAAGTGTAAAAACAAATCAATTTTTTTTCTAAAATGTATTATCTTTTTATATTTATAACACATTCAGTGCTGTCTCAACTCCTAAGATAATGAAAAACTCTTTTCTCTGTCAATTTTAACTCCTCAAGCAATTTTATTAAAGCTTCACAACTTTATATATAATTTATATGTTGAATAATCCCAAATTTATATCTCCAGTCCCAATGAGTTTCCAGGCATTCAGACACAGACAAGCCATTGCTAATTTTACATGTTCACTTTTAAACACAACTGGCTTCTCAAACATAAAACATAAAATGATAAGTTGTGTATTTCTTCCTACAACTCTGAACATCCTCCAGTCTTCAGCATTAGAGGAGTTGGCATTATTATCACCAATGTGATCAGGCCAAGAAAAAAAATTCCAGGAATCATCCTCGACGTTTCTCTTTCCCTCACTTGCTTTGTCCTCTCTTCACAGAGCTTAGCCTCCAGTGATGAATGAAGCGAGGGGGCAAAAGAGCAAGTGCAAAGGCAAGGATTTCTTGTTTTGTTTTGTTTACCAACGTTTAGTCACCCAGTATGAAAACAAGAAACGATTGTTGAATGAGTGGATTAGGTGATCAAACAAAATGTGAAAATATTTTTCTTAGTCCTTTTTAATTAAGCTTTTAAATACAGTTTGCTTTGCTCTTGTTGGCTAAAAACGTCTTCAAAAATTTTTTTCCAATTAATTTGGTGATTATTTTAGTTTTGATTTAGTAGCAAATAAGTGCCCTCTATTTGGACTATGGAAATATACTCAGACTTCTTCATGACAGGAAGTGTGTGTCACTCATTCTACTATATACTCAGGAGGGACTATCTGCCGTTAACATTTACAACTTCAAGAGATGTTTATTGAATAAATTAATGAGCCAATTCATTGCAATTAGACTTATTTAAACCTTTTTATCGCAATTACTGTTTTGTTTAAATTATACTTTTATTTAGATACGTAATTATAATAAACTAGAGGCATGGATTCCTACACTGGTGGGGGGTGTGGCCTGTGGGGATCCGCCCGTTGTGGGAGCCCCACCATCCCCGTCAGCCACGTGGCTGTAGACCCGCCCTCTGAGCGGTTGCTGAATGAGGAAATTAGTCTGACCTGATATTTCGGGGTAATGTCTTGGGTAAAGGTGTGTTCTGTGTCCTGGAGGAACTTGGCAGAGAGCTTTGTACCCCAAAGCCACTATGTGATTGTCCTTGATGTGTGATGCAAGGTTGGTGACACCATGGGGGATGTTCAGGGCAGCTGTGCTCCAGGATCCTCAACCATCAGGACAGCCTATGGGGTGGGGGGGGATAGTCCACCTAAGCCAGCCCCCCCATGCTCTTTCTGGAACATACCTTAGAGGGCCTGCATCAGCTGGTGGGGTCAGGCCAGAGTCTGGATTGTCTCAGGTATTTGATAGGTGCAGGGACTCAGCTTCACCCTGGGCCTGCTAGCGGCTGCTTCCACGATGGGGCAGCTCCTGCATTGAGTGACTGCCCCCTGGTGATCAGTGCATGTCATAGCAACTGGTTGACCGGTTGTTCTGGTCGTTCTGCCATTCGGTCGCTGGGCTTTTATATATGTGTATAAAGATTCATGGGATTATAGAACAGAAAAGGACTTTAGGACTATTCAATTCAACCTCCTAACTTTAGGGATGAAAAAACAGTTTCATACAGCTTGTTTCTTTCTCAGGGCTTTATATTTAGTTATTATTAGGCCAAGAGAAAAGTCAGGCCTCCTAATTTCCAGAGTGGAATTTTTGCCAATATTTTGTGTTTTTTTTGTCATGGTTAAAGGCAAAAATGTATGAATATTCAAGAATCTCTTCTGAATATTCTAAAATAAAGAAGAATGATAACATAAACTATAGGGGGAGTGATTTGTTTGAAGCTTCTAAGAGATGCTAATTTTCTAAAATTATTATTGCCTGTATTCATTATATTGAAATGAATGCAGAAGATAAAAATGGATATAAAATTGAGCATCTGGGAGGACAGTAATGAGTGCTCAGCAGCTGAAAATAACTGAGTGCTTCAATGACCAAATTGATTCATTTTCACAGTGTACCAAAAATATAATGTTAACAATTAATGAGCAGGTCATAACCAATATATTTAAAAAGTTAAATGGTTAAATATGGATAGCAGTTAGAACATGGGATGCAGCTTGTAGAATTTATTGTTGTTCATGTCCATAGCTCTAGGAAGAGGACTAAGAAGAAATCATAGGAGGGGATCATAATATAGTCAAAGGGTAGTCTTCCTGTCAGCATTTTATCGAGAACTGCATACAGCTTTTCCCACTCAAAACAGTGGAGCCAGCACTTATATAGACCCTAGTGCTGATGAAAAACAAGATAATTCTCTGGAATGCAATAGTTGAGACAGACAGTGTTAGGTTAGACTATTGGCCAACTATAGTGGTCCTGAATTTCAACCTAGATAACTAAGATGTAATAAATTATTAGTTGTAAATGGGTTAATCTTTAGTGACAGAGTGACATGATTTCTTATTTGCATTTTTCTGGTGCCAACTTTAAAAATAAAGCAGCAAGGTTATTTGAGTGGCAACCAAGTCTATTTGAGAATACCAGAGGAATTGCAATCAGGACATAAAAACTATGGTTAACCATAGGCAAATCAAAGGAGACAAAATGAAGTCAGAATAGAGCACCAGCCTACAGACTGAAGGGTTCTGAGTTCAATTCCAGTTAAGGGCATATGCTTGCGTTGCGGGCTTGAACCCCAGTAGGGGGTGTGCAGGAGGCAGCCGATCAATGCTTCTCTCTCATCATTGATGCTTCTATCTCTCTCTCCCTCTCCCTTCCACTCTGAAATAAGTAAGTAATAAATAAATAAAAATAAATAAAAAAAGAAGTCAGCTGTTGCAGGGTTTAAGATAAGATTGTGGTGGTCTTTCATTGGTGGCTGGTGGTAGCTGATTGCTATTGCTGGGGAAAGAGGATGGGCAGTTGGCTGTTCCTTAGGCAAACAGTAACAAGAGGTTCTTCCTTCTCCCTGTTGAGTGGATAGGTGCTGACTATGTAAGTTGCAATGAGTGGCACAAGCAGTACGTGCGTGAAAACTCTCCCTTCTTGGATTCCCAACTCCATCTCCATTTTAAATGAGATTTCTTTTATTTATTTTAACACCAGAATGTGACATTTTCCCCAGTCAAAGCAAGATTTGAAGCTGGAGTTGAAATAATGAGAGTTTTGTGTCATCATCAACTAAGTATAAAATAAAAATACTAATAATATTCAGGTTTTGACATTCTATATAAAGATTTTCCTGTAAGGCAATATGTTTGAAAGATACGCTTTGTAAAGAACAAGAAGGCAAGGGTTTTCTAAGTTGCTATAAACAAAAAGAGTCAAGGGGTAACTCAAATAATAGCATTTATTATAGATGATAGATAGATTAGATAGATGATAGATAGATAAATGATAGATAGATAGATAGATAGATAATAGATAGATAGATAGATGATAGATAGATAGATAGATAGATAGATAGATAGATAGATAGATAGATAGATAGATGAAGTGATACATTTTTGACATAAAAGGTGATTGAAAGTTGAAACATGAAGTCCAACTCATAGTGCATGGTGGGGAAAGGGTTGGGGACAGAGACATGGGGTCACTTAGGTTCTGACCTCCCCTTTATGGCCTTCAGCTGTATGAAAGGTAAATGTGTAGGTTAAGGATAACCTGAAAATAAAGGGCCCTTGCTCATATTTGCATGTAGATTATACAATGAGATTACCTGACAAGTTGCTCCTACTCCACCTTGTTGCCAAAGTCAACAAGAAAAACTGTGGTTGAACAGAGATTGAGCTGCAATTACATTTTTTTTCAAGTCCTAAGGAGAGTTTGGAGGGTATGTGAATTGAGCTAATGGCCATGGGGTCATGTAGCAATGAATGAAGTAAATCTGCAGCAGAGGCTTAGAATAACAGCTAAATCAGGGGTTCAGTGCAGATTATAGCAAATTCTTAAATGACCTAAAGTGCTCTCAAGACCCAAGTTGGAGCAAATTAGACAGTGATACCCACTACACCCAACTGTTGTGGCAGGAGGAAGTGTGTGTGTGTGTGTGTGTGTGTGTGTGTGTGTGTGTGTGTGTGTGTGAATCTTGCATGATGTTTCTACAGGTCTTGTAATAGGTTTTGTCCTGAACTGTTTTTCCAATGATGTCTGGACAGCGGTCTTAGAGGCTAGAGATAGTGTCTTTGTGTGCCAACTAACTCCCTTTGTACTAGTATGTGTGTGTCAGGCAGTAAATTTGCTGCCGAACCAGAATAATAAAGATAGAGAATGTCTTTTTGCTTCCTTTTCTTGTATTCCAAGATTATAAAAATATCTCTTTTTGGAGGGGAGAAGGACAGTTTTACCGACAATCCTCTTACAAGATAGGAGAGTTTCTAATGTCAGAAATCGTTAGCTATAAAACAGACCCCATGTGCACAGATACAACTGGGACCACCTCTCATCACCCCCCTGAGACTTGGGGAAGGAGGAAGGCAGATGCATACATGCTGTTATTGTGTACTGCATAGTTTAGCAAAAGGTTGTTTAAAGAGCATGAGTTTGTTATGTGTGGAAGACTAATTACTACATTACTCTAGGCAAGTTGTTTGATTCCTTACAGACCCACTTCTATCATCTAAAAAAGAGGAGTAAAATACCAGTAATACATAGCTCATAGAATTATCATGAAGAGCAAAATTTTTGCATCATCTATGATGCTTGACTATTAGCCTTGGAGATGGTCTCTAAAATAAGTTTGAATTAAAAATGATTCGATTTAAATTTTATTTATAAATTCTTAACATATTGTTAACTCTGCTACCATGCAATAGAATGTGCTAAATTAAACAGAGGCAATTTTCAATGTTATATCATTGGTTTTAACAATCCTATAGGTAGATGTTCTTAACTCCCATTTTACAAATGAGAAATTGAATCTAAGAGGTTAAATAACTTTTCAAATATTATCCAGCTAAATCCTCAGAGTTGATCTTTCTTGTGTTGTAAAATCTCTGCTTTCTCTATTGTAGTTTTACTAAAATATAGTATTATGAAAAATTTGGGAAAATAAGAAACGAAAAAATCACCCACAGTCCCACTTAACTATCACAATAATTTTCCTTTTGGAAAATATATATGACTTTCAATTGTTGTACTTTAAAAATTCCTTTTAGTCATAAAAATATCTATCCAGTTAGAAATGTATTGTTACATAATTTTTATTGATGTGGAACTTCTAACTTCAAAAACGTTATTTTAAATTGTTTTTCACTATGGAAGACATTATTCTTTGGCATTTATTCAAGAAATTTTTAAGTTTGATTTAACAATTAAAATCAATTGGAAAAAAATAAAATCAACTGGACATTTTATCTATGAGTATTTAATTTTATATTTATTTTAAAAAGATTAGGAAGTAAATCATGTGCCATTTAAACTAGATTAAAATATGTAACTGTACAGTACAAATAGCAAAATAGGACAAAAAAGAAGGGAGTTAGTCCATAGCAAATGGCTTTAATTTGTAAAGAGCTCAGTATTTAAAGCTTATCAGCCAGAGTGAATGAACAAAGATATTTTTGTGCTGTTCAGGTATCAAGCAAAAAAAAAATAGCCTGAAACTGCTTAGATTTATATTTCTATCTCTAGAGCTCTGGTGTTTTGTGTTTCTTTTAAAACAATTACAATTGATTAAGTTTATGCCACCTGAAAGAAAAATGTGGGCATCTGTTCACTTTGGGCAACCGGGAACATAAAAGTTGCTGAACTGCATAGATGTATGACAAAGTCACTAAGGGTTTTCTCCTGACTTCATATTAACATTACTAGTTAAGCTGTTTCCTTTCATCTGGCTCATACTATATTCTACAGATAGCATTATCACATATGTCATCCTGAACTACACCGATAATGATGTTCCTTCAATAACTAAGTTTGAAAAGATTTCCACTTTGGAAAGTGGAGGGAAGACTCCCTCTCTGAAGGAGGCAGGAGTTTAGCCTGTGCTCAGAAACCAGTTCATCATTTGTAGCCCCAGTCATTGGAGCCATTCCTAGCAACATTCCTAGCATTAAATACTGAGTTCTTTACAAATTAAAGCCATTTGTATGGACTAACTACCTTCTTTTTTGTCCTATTTTGCTATTTGTCCTACACAGTTACATATTTTAATCTAGTTTAAAATGGCACATAATTTATTTCCTAAATCTTTTTAAATAAAAAAATTAAATACTCATAGATAAAATTTCCAGATTTTAATTGGTAAATCAGATTTTCCTGAATAAATGCCAGAGAATAATGTCTTCCATAGAGAAAAACAATTTAAAATAAGTAATGTTTTTGAAGTTCCTCAAATATATATATATAAGGGAAATGCTTTGAAAGAAAAAATTTAGCAGATTAATGTGTAAATGATTGAGTGAGTATCAAGGCTTAAAGGAATTTTCTCTTCATTTAAAATAGTATACCTGTAATGTAATGTAATCATTTCACAGTAGAGCGAGTCCAAAAGCTGACTGCAAATCATCTTGTTTTCATTAAATTCTTATCTATCACTATTTGATCTCAGCAGTTTAAGCCAGGTCAATTAAGTCAATTGTTTACTAATTAATAAATAATTTATAGGCAACTGGTAAGTTGTTCTTATTAAAATAATTAAAACGAGAATAAAAATAGATCTAGAATACTCTATGACCATTAAAGAGGGACTGTTATATACTCAAGGAAGTTTTAGAATTTTTCTTGGAGGAGATGTCCTCCCACTGAACCATATTGTCAGTGCAAATGTACTTTGAAGACAATTTTTACCTGATAAAAGATCTAGCCCCAAATTATGTGAAAACATAGGATAGACCTATATGGATTCTTACTACTTACTTCCTTTCAGCTTTGTTTAAATGTCACTTCATCACTCAGTCTTATTCTGACCACTCCATTTAAAGCTGTGTTCTATCCTCCCTGAATCTGGGTTCTCATTATTTTGCTTTTCTTTCTACTTTTTTTCCCATGCACCTATAACTTCTATGTACTATATAATTTACTCAGGTATTATGTGTATTGTTTATTGTCTGTGTTCTTCAACAAAATTTAATCTCCATAAGACTATGAAAGATTTTGTCTCTGCTGTCTTTCAGACTCCTAGAAAAATATACAGATTGTTTTGTTGATTAAATAAATGAATTCAGAGCAATTCAATAAATGTTGGATGAATGAATACATCAATGAAAATTAACAATAGAATAGAAGGTGAAAAAATCTGATACACTTAATATAGCTAAAATTTATAGGTTGCTTACATTGTGAAAATAACTCTACTATGTACTTTACAAATGATATATAATTTAATTTTTACAACTTGATGAAGTAGATACTATACTCATCTTCATTTTGAAGGTAAAAATAATGGGCTGCAGACATATTTAGTTACTTACCCAAGATCACATTACAAACAAGTTATTAGACCTGGGTTGAATTGGCCTATTGTACTTATGTTAGAAGAGAGAAATAAGATGAGAGAGAGAAAAAAGCAAGAGAGAGAGAGAAATAGACTATAATTAAATGCATTGGAATGGAGCCCTATATGACTGGGCAACTATTTAGAAATCCTGTACTTTGAGGTAATGAAATTTTAAAATTGTAAAAGAACTTTAAAACAGTCCTTCCCACTTTATTTTTTCAATGACAAAATCAAGGCCAGGTGCAGTGAAGATTTGAAAAAAAACAACAAAAAACTATGTACCTCTCTAACTTATTTAATTATATTACTCAGATTCCCAACTATAAAATAAATTATATTGTAATTAAATTTTATATAATTGTTTCACATGTAATCTATACTAATAATAGAGGAATATGCAAATTGTCTGGGACACCATTACATAACAACAGTTCAGCAGGCTGCATCCCCACCCCCTGCTCAGGCAGCTGCAAGGCCCTGGGTAGGTAGGAGAGGATACGATAGGAGGGGATAAGAAAGGAGTGGAAGAGGAAGGCAGGCCTGCATGCAGACAGGCCGATAGGAGAAACAGAAATACAGAAAGGGAACAAGAAAAAGACCCAGGAATGGAAAAGGGAAGGAAATGTGGGAAGGGGTGACGACCGCAGGAAGGCAGAGCAGCTGTGCTAGCGAGGGGCAGCTGTGCTAGCGCAGGCAGTACAGAGCAGGGAGCCCTGCCCAGACGTGGGAGAAGGGCGGTGGCCCCCAGCGTGGGCAATTGGGATGGAGGGGTGGACTGTCCGAGGCCTTCCAGGTGGAGGCACTCCTACTTCAAGGAAGCAGCGCCCGGGCCGCGTGGGCCTCAGCCACCCTCGCTGGGCCGGGCACCCTGAGCTGGGAGGGGAGGCTCAGGTTAGCTGGGACAGAGTTGGACACTAAGGAGGGTACTGCTTTTGTCCCCAAGAGCTGGGCCCCAAAGACACTGGCCAGGGTTAGGTTGGTGGCGCACTAAGTGTACTTTATTGACTAGAAGTTGGGGCGTCCCAGGCAGAGATGGGAGGAGGACTGCAGTGCACTCAGACAGGGCTGGAAGCAGGTCCCAGAGAGGAAAGGGGAAAGTTTATAAGATAAACCAGTGAAAATGATGGGGGGTGGGGAGTAATAATAAGGAAGGAGGGAGGGAGACAGGGTTCAGGCTCACAAGGGAAAGGCGAATGAGGGGGGAGGAGTAAGAAGGAGACAGACATGGGGAATGAAAGGAGAGAATAGAGGAGGGAGGGAAAGAGAGGGGCTGCAGGAGGTACAAAGGGAGGGAAGGAAAGAAGGCAGGAAAGAGAAGGATGCTAAAATGGGGTGAGGCCAGGAAAATAGTTAAATAAAAAGAAGAAAAAGAATGTGAGAGTGAGGGGAGTTTAAAAGGAGGAGTTAGTAAGAAAATTAAGTACAGGGTGATTTTTTAAAAATGTAGTCAGACATCCCCTGAGGGCTCCTGGACTGTAAAATGGTGCAGGCTTGGCTAAGCCCCTCTCACCTCATGCACGAATTTCATGCACTGGGCCTCTAGTCCTATATAATAAAAGGCTAATATGCAAATTGACTGAATGGTAGAATGATCGGTCACTATGACGCACACTGACCACCAGGGGGCAGACGCTCAATGCAGGAGCCGCCCCCCTGGTGGTCAGTGCGCTCCAATAAGGGGTCAGAAGCCAGGCTCACAGCTGGTGAGTGCAGCGGCAGTGGTGGGAGCCTCACTAGCCTCAGCAGCAACGCTAGGGATGTCGACTAATGGCTTAGGCCTGCTCCCTAAGCCATCAGTCAGACATCCTCCTAGGGCTCCCAGACTGCGAGAGGATGCAGGCCGAGCTGACAGACCTCCCTGAGTGCAAGAATTTCGTGCACCGGACCTCTAGTTATTGTATAAGTCCACATATAAACAAGTTACTTAGATCTGCCATAGCAAATAAAGCCAATACAAAATTGAATGACATGCAGAAAATCTATTTCCTTATAAATAGTTCATTTTTATTTATTCAAGTTTTAATTAGCACTTACTCTCTGCAGCACACATAATGCTAGTTAATAAGAATGAAGAAATGATATATTCTCTGACATAAAACTCTATTCTTAGAAAATAAAGAATTCATTAATAGTAATAATTTTAAATACAACTCATCCTAAAAAGGGAAATGAACAAAGTGTACTTTTCAGGGGAATTTTAAAAATCCATCCCCAAAGACATGAAGTTCTTCTCTCAAAATATAAACCTAGTCAAATGCTCCTAAACCATGTTAAAACCAGAACAAACATTTCGAAAATAATAATATCATACATTCAGTAGAACCGTCGAAGGGCAATGTATATGGCTATAAACTGATTTATTGAACCTCTTGTTGGCAGATGTTACATAAAATTATTCCCACTCTGTTATCATTTAAAGTAAGTAAACTTCACATCCTGAAGATCTGAGGCTGAGGACAGGCCATCTAAGGAGAACAATAAAATCTGAGAGGCTACTTTGGTGAAAGGCACTGGCTTTTACATGCCATTGTAAGATAGACCAGAATAGAAAAATTATTCAACATAACTGTCATATTTGATTTCTCTTTCCAGAGATATAGTAAAAAATAGAGTTTCAAAAACATTCACATTAAAGATGTTTCCTTTTCTCATAAACTTTTACTTTTTAATACAAATATGTGTTTTTATATTACATTTCATTAAACATTAATGTGTTCCACCAGCTTTAATCACTTATAACTGTCTTGTTAGCATTATCAATATAGTGTCATTTGCACATTAATGTAGAAAATCAGTCTCAGAAAGTATATTTATGTAAACTTTTATTTCTACCAGAGATTAGGGATGAAAAACAATAAGAAACTGAAACCCCCGCTTCAGTACAGTTCACCCTGGAGTACAACTTGTTACAAGTTTACCACATCAGGTCCATCATATAATAGATTAAATATATAATTCCATATGAAATTTTTACTATGAGGTATTTATCAAAATAATTTAGTTAATAGATATTCAATAAACATATTGTATGTACCAGGCAAATTTATAGGTAGGTATTTGGCAGTCAATGGTAAAATTGTCTCTCAACAATAAGGAAATGAGCAAGTAATTATATAAAACATCAGAGAGTGAGAAGTGCTGCAGAGGAAAATAAGGCCAGGAAGGAATGAAGTGTTGCTGTTAGTTTATATAGTACGATTAGCAAGGTCCAGATAATATCATAACATGTGAGCAGGGATCTGCAATAAGTAGTACAGAAAAAATCATGTGGAAATATGGAGGAGGGGCGTATCTATAAAGAAGCCTAAGTTTAGAAGCTTGAGGAGAGAAAATTAGGAAAACAAACAAACAAACAAACAAACAAAAAAACACCCACAAACACCAAACAGGTTAGAAATGAGAAAAGAAAGGGAGTAGAAAAAGTTTATGGTGTTTACATCATGTGGGTATTGTAAGCCATATAAGGATTTGGAATTTGCTCTGAACAAAGTGGGATTTTAGCAGCGGAATGGTATTCCCAGACTTATATTTTAGAAGGATCACTTTCGCTATTTTGTGGAGCAGCCTCTGAAGAGAACGGATAGATTCTTAGAAACCATTCAAGTGGTTGCAGTAATTCTTTTGAGCCATGGCAATATTGACTTATAACTTAAAGCCAATAAGATTACTAGTTGATTTATTGTGGGTCTTTGTGAGTAGAGACAAGAACATAAAGAATCTGTGATAAGTGTGGGGGTAATAAATGGAGCAATAGTTGTAGTAAAGGAAGTTTCTTTTTTCCTTTTCTTTTTAACACAGGAGCTATCAGAGACTATCTGTATGCTCTTGGGGCATGACTCAGTAGAGAAAGGAAAGAAATGATGATGAAGGGGTAGTGGTGCAGCATCCTCGGGGCAGGATGATGGGATAGAATCCATAGAAGGAGTGAAGGAATGATGTTGCATGGTACTTTCTGGAAGAAACAAGAAGCATCATCATTAGCTAAGAATAAACAATAGATGTTGTATTGGAGGAAAGGTATGAAATAGTCACATAGAGAGAAGAAAATTTAACAACTACTGAAATGGGATCAAATTGTTGGGCAGCACTAATGATACCGGACACGAAGGTTCTGGGCTGCCTGCTGAGTAGAGAGGAGGTTGAATCTTTATGCTGCGCTTTGTTAATCAGATAGCCAGCAATTCCAGAGAACAGCAGGTGTAACATCCTGAAAAGACCGCTCTGACATTTCATTTCTAAAAGCTCTTATATAGGGTCAGTGGGTGGGAAAAAAAATCTAAACTACGTGGGTTCCCAGGGCCGGCCTTCTACCACTGACCTTGCAAAGATTAGCCCAGAACGTTGTCTCCTTTCAGATAGGTCCTGTCCTGGATCTGCATTTACAATGTATTTTCTTTTGAGTGATAGGTTCATCTGGGCTCCCAGGCTGCCTTATCTCCATGGCCTGTTCTTCTTGTAATACATCCTCCAGTTTCCCAGAGTCTGTAAGAAAATCTCTGATCTATATAGAGTAGCTGTTAAACAAGTGTGATTCTATTTCTATTCCGTGCCCTTCCCCTATCACTAATATTCTGCTTGTAATAACTGGTTATGATGAAAGTGAAATGAGTTGACATCATAGTGTGTTTTTCTTCAGTCACTTTTAGCTTTAGAGTTCAAGAGAAAAGCACACAGAGATGGTTTTAGCCAGTCGGATATTTGTCTGGTAAGTATGAGAGAAGTAGAGAAGGAATAGGTATAAAATTATCTATAAGCAAGTGGCTATGCTGATAAGCCATGACACTTAAACCAAGAAAAAAGGAATGTGAACACCAGGGAGTGAGGGACATTAAAATGTTGCCAGGTTAATGGATTGAAGGTCTCAGTAGAATCCAAAAAAAGCTAGAGTTGAAATCCAAGAAGAATTGTAGAAAAATAGCCGGGATGTTTCAAGAATGAAATGCTTACAAACAAGATTATAAAGAGGGTGCAGTAATTTTTAATGACAAAGTTATAGTCTACATAGAAGTTCAAATTATTAATAACTATGATGGGAATAGCATTAGGGAGAGTGAGTGTAAGCTAGGTTTTGAATTAGTCAAAGACAGAGACCAAGTATTGTTGGGAACCTGTGGCTGTTCCTCTAAGGAGCAATACTGAAAAATATGATTTCATGGCCTGTGGGTCAAGTCCTGCATTTTTATGAACAAGGGAGTGAATTTTTTTTAGAAGCAACAATAATGAATGTTGGAAACTGTCACATTACCTCCAGGCCAAGTGACATGAAGAATGTGGGTTAGCAGCCATATTTGAAAGGACCAAAGAAAAATTAATTCTCCAAAACAGAAGCAGGTTTCAGTTAGATCACTCAATGTCACTAATCATCAGAGAGATGCAAATTAAAATAGCAATGAGGTATCACCTCACACCTGCCAGAATGGCTACCATCAATAAATCAACAAACAGCAAGTACTGCCTAAGATTGTGGAAAAATGGAACCCTAGTAAATGGCTAGTAGGAAAGCAGACTGGTGCAGCCACTATGGAAAACAGTGTGGAGTTTCCTCAAAAAATTAAAAATAAATATATTCCTAGAAGTGGGATCACTGGGTCAAATGGCAGTTCCATATTTAAAATTTTAAGGAAACTGTATGCTAAGAATCCTGAAACACCAACCAGAAAGAATATATGCACCCCTATGTTCCTAGCAGTGTTATTTACAATAGCTAAGATCTGGAAACAGCCCAAGTGCCCATCAGTATAGGAGTAGATAAAAAAAGCAGTGGTGCATTTACACCATGGAATACTATGCAGATGTAAAAAAAAGAAGGATCTTTTATCCTTTGAGTGAGTATTATGCTAAGTGAAATAAGCCAGTCAGAGAAAGACAAGCATCATATGATCTCATTTCTATGTGGAATCTAATGAAGAAAATAAACTGATGGACAAAATAGATCCAGAGATATGGAAGCATGGGACAGACTGACAAATCTCAGAGGAAAGGGCAGGGGAGATTAACCAAAGAATTTTTATGCACGTATGCATAACCCATGTCCATAGACAATAGTGCAGTGAATGCCTTGGCAGGGGGCAGAAGTAAGGTGGAGGGGGTAATTGGGGAAGAAAGGGAGCCATCTCTAATACTTTCAACAATAAAGATGAAAAAAAAGAAAAAAAGAAGAAGGTGACGTGGAAGGGAATATTTCAAAGGAAATTGGAGATAAAAGAAATTGTATTTAAGTTATACTGTGAGTTCCACAGGACATGGTAGGTATGAGTGGGAGATGGGC
The DNA here is from genome assembly GCF_027574615.1 of Eptesicus fuscus. Taxonomy (NCBI): domain Eukaryota; kingdom Metazoa; phylum Chordata; class Mammalia; order Chiroptera; family Vespertilionidae; genus Eptesicus; species Eptesicus fuscus. The sequence goes on along the minus strand of NC_072474.1, from coordinate 77,466,642 downwards.
TTATAATGGGCATACAGAGTCTGATGGAGCTGTGAGCCTACCTGGTGAGGTTGAGAAGTAGATAGATGATCCATGACATTTTGTGAGGACTGATGGATAAAATGCAGGGTATATAAGATTCATCCCAAGGTTCTCTGAGGAAAATCCTCATGTTGAGGCTGTGAGTAGTGGGGAAAAATAACCATTGGGAACTGTCCATCAGCATGGAGCACTCTGCGGCCTCTTTCTCATTTCTGCCCAGTAGCAGCATTTATATTTCTTGTTGAATTCACTGTTGTTTTGCATGCATTGACCTATTCTGTCAAGATAGACAACTCCTTGAAGATAGAATCTAATCTGAAATTTCTCAAATATGTCTACTGCATTCATTCCAACATACATACTAACTTGATAGATACAGGTATATGATATGATAGATTCTTTCAGTGACAATATGTTGCTGTTGTTTTTAATATATATTTTTATTGATTTAGGAGAGGAAGGTAGAGAAAGAGAGAGAGAGAGAAACATCAATAATGAGAGAGACTCATCGATCAGCTACCTTCTGCACACCCCCCACTGGGGATTGAGCTTGAAACCCGGGCATGCACACCAACCGTGAATGGAACTATGACCTCCTGGTTCACAGGTTGACGCTCATGCCAGTTAGGCACAATATGTTTTTTATTTTTAACCACAAAATGTGCATGCTTTGGAGCTCATAGGTACATTCCACTAGGCAGAAAATGGATGAACTACATAAACCAGAAACCATATAATCATTATCAGAGAAGCAACATCATTTGGAAACACTCTATTGGTATAAGAACATAATTTCCCCAAAGTGAAAAAAATTAGCCTATGTTATTGTAACTAAACAAAATACTGTCAATCTCTTCCAGGAATGATGGAGAAAATAAGCTAAGAAAACTTATTTTTCACACATTGTAGGGACAATCTTTCCATTCCAAAACAAAAAACTTTCAGTCCCTCCATTCATGCCTTATATCACCACACATCTACAGCCATTCCCTGAACAGAAATGAGAAACATATGAAAGAACTGCTGTGTGATTGATTCTTTGGAAGAGGAAGGGGAAAGATTTGAGTGTTGTCATTAAAAGGGCTGAGAAAAGGAGAAAATAAATGAGAAATTTACCTCTTTTATCATTAAAGCAAGAATGACAGTAGCCAGTTGATTTTCAAGGCCATTAGAACACATGCCTATAAAGACTGGAGCAAATGTCTGTTAATTCAACATTACCCATAATCCATCTGGCCACGAAACTTCTTTTTTACTTAATTGAGTTTGAAGGACAATGTCCACAAAATAATGAAGGAGAGTACCCTTACATAAAAATCAAATATTGATCACTTCATTATATTTATTAATATATGTATTGTTATATATAAACTAGAGGCCTGATGCATGAAATTCATGCACGGGGGCGGGGGGGTGTCACTCAGCCCAGCCTGCACCCTCTCCAATCTGGGATCCCTCTCACAATCCAGGACTGCTGGCTCCCAACCGCTCGCCTGCCTGCCTGGCTGATTGCCCCTAACCGCTTCTGCCTGCCAACCTGATCACCCTCTAACCACTCCCCTGCTAGCCTGATTGATGCCTAACTGCTCCCCTCCTGGCCCGATTGCCCCTAACTGCCCTCCCCTGCTGGCCCAGTAACTCCAAACTGCCCTCCCTTGCCAGCCTGGTCACCCCGAACTGCCTTCCCCTGCAGGCCTGGTCCCCCACAACTGCCCTGCCCTGCAGGCCTGGTCCCCCACAACTGCCCTCCCCTGCAGGCCTGGTCCTCCCCAGCTGCCCTCCCCTGCAGGCCTGGTCACCCACAACTGCCCTCCCCTGCAGGCCTGGTCACCCACAACTGCCCTCCCCTGCTGGCCATCTTGTGGCAGTCATCTTGGGTCCACATGGGGGTGGCCATCTTGTGTGTTGGGGTGACAGTCAATTTGCATATTACTCTTTTATTAGATAGGATACTTCTTTCATTTGAAACATAAACAGATGGCAGGAAAACACAAAGACAAATAAAAGGAAGAGCACTGTCTACATGAGTAGGTATTTCTCTGTTTTCCATGTCCAGCGCGGCTAGAAAGCAGCCTGGTTCCTGAGTAGGGGCGGCTGGGGATTGAGAAATGAAAGAAAGAAACAGACAAAGAGATAGAAGGAAAAAGCTGGGGCTGTGTGGGACCACTGTGCTCTGACAGGGACAGGGACAGGGACAGGGACCCAGAGCCAATATAGCGTGTTTATTTTATACAGCAAAAAACAGGAAGTTTTACTAAAAGTCAAGACAAAAAGATTATGTGCATTCTTGGGTGGGCCCAAGTCCCCCTGGCATCTGGACTGAAGGTCAAGCTGACAACATTCCTGCCTCTGGCAAAGTGTGATTCCAGGACATGGCTTTGCCAATGCCAATGGATTCAGCTGACAATAATTAAAGAAATGCCCATGTGATTTCCCAGGCACTCTCTACATACATGCCCATGTTTCAATTATTGCTCATTTATATATGTCTTTTTTAAACAATGTCCCCAACTGTGGCACAAGCTAGGAGCATTGATGATCACCCTTATAAGACCTCTAATTGCTAACCTGTCTCTAATTACCCTCTGTCTATAGGACCTAACTGATAATGAAGTTAGAGATTTGTAGAATGTATAAATGTTTGTGTTTCTTGTTTTTCCCCCAGAGTAAACTAACACACCTCTGTGAATTATTCTAAATCAATTAAACTTTCCCTTTCCAGTAAGGTAGAAAAGGTCAAGCTCTTTTAAATAAGGCCGAATTGACATTTTCTTGCTGGATAAAGGGGTTATCAAAGGTTAAAATGAATTTCCCTAAACAGTGGGGTGAGCAACTGTAAGCAATATCAATTGTTTTACTTGAGAAATTAAAATGACATTTCAGTAAACACACTTCTCTCCTATCAGTGAAGGTTGTAGAGGAGGAGTAATCAGTAGTAGCATTTTTGGAGAGCTAAAACAAAGGCATTTTAAAACCACATGAAACTAAACAATCAAAAATGGTCTAAGCCCTTTGTAATATTTATTCCAAATATAGGACCACCATAGTTGTAACAGGTATTAATAGTGTAAAGATAAATGTCAGGTAGCAAAATTTATATAAATATATATATGTATATATATATGGTTATGTAAAATTGTCTTGTTAAAGTTAGGTTCTCTGAGTAAAGAAAAAGACATAGATTTGATTAAATTAATACTTTGAATTGGTTTTGAATCTTAATAAATGAAGTGTACAAATGTATCTTTCAAGTAATTACTAATCTAACCTAATTAATTATGATCTAATGAAAATTTTGATCAGTAGATAGGAAAATTTCTGATGATTGAAACAATTGCCTTTGTAAATAGGTGACTCTAAAATGTGGGGAGCTTCCCAACTTGTTTTATTGCCAGTTCTACTCTTATAAAGTTTAAATTATACTTTTTTTTTTAGCCAACTTTATTTCTCAAGGTTTTCTTTAAAAATATATTCTCAAGCGATGCCAGTAAGCTAAGCCAGCTGTCCTCATTTCATGACTCTCCGACTCCCATTGCTGCTGTTACTTTAAAGTGTCTAAAAATATGCCCTTTTACATCCCAGAGTCTCTTTTTCTGCTCCCCTCTCACACTTGTTCCTGGACATCCTCGTCCTTTGTGTCTTGTGTTTCTGTGCAGTTAAATATAGGTTCTATTCAGAAGATTTTCCTCAGAGCAGGACTTTGTCTTTAGAAGAAAGCTTTAGTCATTTAATTTTGAATGTGCTGAGGCTCATTTCGGAAGTTTCCTTGCACGCATGCAATTGTGATCTGAGAAACTCTGCCTCCCATTTTCAGCTTTTCCTGACATTTTTTTTTTTTTTTTTTTTTTTGCCAATTGGAAAATGCTTCAGTTTGTGACTTAGTGCCTTTGAAAACTTGATTTATTGGTTCTCCAGCTCTCAGGCTCATCACAGAAACTCTAACCACCCTCCACTTCCTCTCACACAGTTGGCAGTGCCACAGGGATTACTTTTCAGTGGTAGTAAGCATGCCTGCTCCTGGTTTGTGTCTCCTGGAGACAGATTATCATTGAGTTTTTCTGTAGAGATTATTTTAATTTTTGTCCTGCTTGTTATGTGTGGCAGATATTTTTTAAATGGTCACAACAATATTTACCACCCCACATGTACTCAGATCCTTGTCATTTACCATCAAAAGTGGAGTCTATTATTTTCCCTTCCCTCCCATCAATTAATTGCCTTAATTAATACCATGTGACCTAAGTGATACGATGTGACTGCCCAGTCAAGAGTCAAGATTGTAAAAGGCAATTATGAGTTCTTCCTTGCTCACATTTCTCTGACTCTCCTCTCTCTCTCTCTCTCTCAATATTTTTTTTTCTATCTCAGCTCTTGACAAAGCTAATTTAATATCATTTTAAAAAGTAAATACAATTAAAATATATGTGCAGATACATAAATATTAGAGATGGATAAACCAAATGGTTGAAGTTGGGAACAATGCTTTAACCATTTTTCCCCTTTGAAAAATATTCCCATTGTACTTTTCTGGTGGCATCGTGGTAATAGAATGGGAATAATAGTCATTTAAACACTTCCTTTGAGTGTATTTTTAAACATTTGGAAATCTAAAGGAATTGTAGAACAGGAAAATGAAGGTCATTTGTTAATAAACAGAAAAATGTGAATGTGCATTCACAGTTTAGACTACCCCTACTCCAAATAATGTCTATCAGAAAGTGCAAATATATTTTTGTTAGTACATTTTATTAATACTACTCTAGAGCTTTCTAAACAATTGTCCCAAATTAATTCAAAGTTTCTTATAGCCCTTATTTAAATGCTTTCCAGTAATATTGCAGAAAAGGCAGTTAGCAGATATTAAGTTATTTTTTAAAATTATTTTTTGTTAGCAGATATTTCAACCACCCCCCTTTTACAGATAATTTGGAAATTTTAAAGGAAACCATTACCATAAATTGTAAAAGCATTCTATCACCACTTAGAAACATGTGAATAAGAAAAGTATCAAAATACAACTATTAGAATGATTCCTTTTAATTGAAAGGCCACAAAAATTCCTGCTGATATGGAACAGCTACTGAATGGTCAGCAATTTTCTCAAATTGCTAAAAATTATTAGAAGTGATTCGTGCTGTGACAACTACTTTGCATTAAGAAGATCTTTAGAGAAAACAAGAAAATAGAATACAAATTCACATAGATTTCAAGTGCAATTGCTTTAAAAAAAACTATAATAACAGATTAAGTAGTTAAATATACAATAAATTGGAACTGAGGCGCTATCTTGGAAGTTATGGTTACTATATATTTTCATGTAGGACACCTCTGAAGGATTCAGCACAATTTTAATTTCCCCCAGAACTGTTATGAAAACAGTTTCTAATGCTTGAAAATGTGAGATGAAAACTGTCTTATCAATATTATAGCTCCATATATTTAATGGATTTTGTTGATCCCTAGCTATTTTACTTTCTAGGCTTTCTAGCAGCATTCTAATATTTATTTTCTAATTAAAGTCTGACTTTAAAATGATTTAAACCGATTTAATGTAATAATAAAGCACTTTAAAGTTTTGCAAATGTTGAAAATATTTCTATTCATTGGAAGACTTGTCAGTTAACACCCAGAGCAAAGTTTTACGAATTGTATGATTGGAAAAATTCCGATTACTCCATGAAATAATGATGTCAAGTTGTCAAAGTTGTTGAAAGCTGTATTTATTAAGACAACATGGAAAAATATATTGGTCTGCACTGAGAGTGTTTAAAATGTTCTTTAACTTTAGGTGTATGAGCATATTTCATAACCACGTTCTTGAAACAATTTTAAAAGTATCAATCTTGCCTGATATCTCTGAGGAAGCTGAAGAAATTTAGAAGCAAGCTGTTAAAATCTAATGATTAAAAGCAGAACACAACACCAAGCCACCAGAATGAGAAGGGGACTAGATAGCAACAGACTCTGAGGGTCTTGTGTGGGTGAGGGCTGCAAATATTGACCTGACCCTGTCTTCTATTTTGGTTAGAGGAGAGCATTTAGACAGACTTTTAGAGGAGGCTCGGTTTTCTACTGCTTGAGTATAAATGGGCATGCTTACATAATAGAGGTTCAGTTGTGACTCACCATGAGATTTAAGGTTGAAAATCTAGTGGTGAATTGAAGTACACTCCTCTTTCACAATTTTCATGAAATTTTAAAATTATGTATATGGTTTGGTAGCATCTGTTTATGTCAGAGTGTCGAAGACAACTTTTATTATGGACTTTACATCAACAAATATCTAAAAGAGAAAACTTTGAATCAACAGAAGTAGCAAAATGTCAGAAAATCTGAAGGCTTGTGTCCAGTGACTTATTTTATGTACCAGTGGCACGATGCATGAAATTTGTGCACGGTGTGGGGGGGAGGATGTCCCTCAGCCCGGCCTGCACCCTCTCCAATCTGGGATCCCTAGGGGGATGTCCGACTGCCGGTTTAGGCCTGATCTGGCAGTCGGACATCCCTCTCGCAATCCAGGACTGCTGGCTCCTAACCACTCACCTGCCTGCCTGCCTGATCACCCCTAACCACTCTGCATGCTGGCCTGCTTGCCCCCAACTGCCCCCCACACCAGCCTTCTCGCCTCCATCTGCCCTCCTTGCTGGCCTGATTGCCCCCAACTGCCCCCCCTGCCTGCCTGCTCTCCCCCAACTGGCACCCCACTGGCCTGATCACCCCTAACTGCCCTCCCATCCTGGTCTGATTGCCCCTAACCACCTCTGCCTTGGCCCTGCCACCATGGCTTTGTCCGGAAGGACGTCTGGGAGGTCTCCCAGTCTAATTAGCATATTATCCTTTTATTAGTATAGATATGACTCAATGGAAAAAGACCTAGAACTTTAATGCTTCTTTGTTTATATTGTTTCTTTTACTTTTAACTAACTGACTACCTTCTTCACCTAACTGTTCCCCAGGTATATTTTATAATTTTTTATTTATTTCACATGTAGCTAGTCAAGGGAATACAATTATCTTCTCAGTGGTGATAAGGATTGGAGGGGTGGATTATAATTAGATGACACTGGATTACATAAATTACAAATGAAAAAGAATATCATAAATGGAACACACACTTAAACATATACACGCATATACCTCTATGTACACAAACAATGATGTATGCTTTTCTATATCAAAAGGGATACAAACTCATTGTACCAGCAGTGTACTAGATCTGACTCATATTAGCTTGTGAGAGCCAATTTAAAATTTTCAGGAATTATACCATTTGGTTGTTAAATTTAGTCATTTAAAAAAGTTAAATTATGTAATCTACCAACAAAATAACTTGTAGTGAAAAAAGGTAATAAAATAAAAAGTCATAAATTCTTATTTACTACTCCATTTTACTATTATCTAGGTCCTTTAAGTTAATTACATCTATTATATTTGTATGATTGGGACACTGTAAAATGGATGCTATTGTGTATTTCTTCTAAAATCTGTATAAAATGGTCTCATATTTTCACCTTGAAATTAGCCATAGGATTATTTACACAATATATAAATAAGCAAGCACTAACATTTAGGGTTTCTTTTAGGAGAGAGCCAATCCTATATATTAAAAGTGTAGTATGCAAATTGTGCCCTCAACCGAAGTTCTTCCAGGAGTTCGACCAGGGGACGGGGGTGGGGCTGGCTGGGGAAAGGGAGGGAGGCCCTGGCTGGCAGCCACTAGGGACCCTACCAGTGCAAGAATTTTGTGCACTGGGCCTCTAGTTGTTAAATATTTCTAGTACATTGTGTGATGTACTGAAATTAAATTTTAGTAAAGGTAATTTTCAATACAAGAACACAATAATTTTAAATTTCAATTGCTCTTTTAATTTTATAATGAAAACTGAGTCAAACCTTAATGTTTACTTTCTTTACCTTTTATATACATCCCTGATAATATTATCTAAATCAATATAATTCTCAAATTTTTGCTTTATATCCAATGACAACCCCACCCAATGGAATTGTATCCATCCAGCATTTCTTGTATATGAATGTAAATGCTCAATTTCTTTTCCTATATTAGAAAAGCCACAATTTTATTACTTATGAAGGTAATAGAAATCCATACTATAATTGTATATAAAAGAAACTGATTCCATATGCCGTTTGTATGAATCATATTCACAACTGTCTGAGAGAATATAGATGTAATGTTGAATTGTGAAAAAGAGAAATTTCTTAAATTTTCTACCAGTTAAATCTAAACTTTGGTATGAAGAATCACCTATTAATTGTATTAAAATATCGATGGATAGACTTACCCCTAAGATTCTACTTCAATAGGCGTCTGCTAAACCAGTACCCAAAGGACCGTCGGTGGTCCCTGGACAGCACATTTGGAAACATCTTTCTAAGATGTCATAGAATTTAATTTCTGTTGAAAATAAATGTGGTGGGAATTACATTTCCTGTATGCTAGTGAAGAATTGCTTCTAGTATACATTTCCAAATTGCTTGAAATAATCAAGAATTAAAATAAAATTTTATTTAAATAAGTATTAAGCAATGCTTGGGTTTTCATTCTGGTATGATTTGCACATCACTTTTCCAAAGGCCCTTTTCTAAATTTTACTGACCTAAGAGGATGGTCCTGTAAGTGAAGGAGATAAAAACTCCCAGTAAAGATTATTCCAATATTAAAGATGCCAGGGAAACAGGGAAGTCAGAGAGCTTCACTAATTAATACTTGCAACTGGGAACAAATAATAGAGGTCAGCTTTTCCAAATAATTCAAAGTTGATGAGAAATTAGGATTACTAATAAATGAAGAGTGAGTGGCATTAAATTAATGATGACTTTAAAGCTGCTGGGGTATTAAACTCATCAATTAAGTTTATCCTTAATAAGAAAAACAACAAAGAGGAATCTATGCAATTAGAAATGGCATGCTTGTAATAAAACTAGTGACTAAAATGGACATAGGATATTTTATTTGATCTTGGGCACTTTGCTTGGTAAAAGTACTACTATTTTAAAAATAGTAATAATTAGTATAAAACGTTACCAAAAAACACACACCATATGTTAACTATTTTAGTAGTCCTTATAATAGTTCTTAAGTATTAGAAAACCACCAGAAATCATTTGGCAACAAAGTACACATGAAACAACAGAAGGTATTTAATATTAATTTGATCAAAGAGAACATTAGACTAAATAAAAGCTAACAATGAACGTTGTTATAGAATTAGAATTGAATCTAAACTCTGTCACATTGCTTAGCAGCCATTTCATATCTCATGAAATCTTCCCAAAAGCGATACATCTCTCGCCATCATCTCTTCTTGTCTCCCACCCCCATCTCAATACACTTCATATGATGTCTAGTCATTCAGCTCTTCAAACTGACTTTCTTTATGTGTGATCATTTGCCCACTCTCTTTTCTTTTCACCTAACTAAATCATACTAATCTTTGGGTCTTCGTATAGATGACATTTTCTCTGAGAAGACTTTCTTGAAGTGTTGTTTTTTTTATTTCTGGGTTAAGAATGTGTTTATGTGCTTCGAAAGCACTCTACATGTGCTGCTGTAAGTCTTATCATTTGGCCTGAGCTGTGATCCCACTGGATTCTAGGAGGAAAGGAACCAGACTCTTTTGTGTACCATCCCATCACCAGCATCCATCAGAGTTCTCATTCAGCAGGAACTGAGTGCATGAATGGACTCAATAATATATTAAGCTTCCTCGATTGGAATATTAAGACATTTTATTTAGGAACTGACACAAACAACTTATGAGAGACCTACCTGGATGCACTCTCATTTCTTGTATTTGTTGCAAAGCAGTTTTACAAAACAAAGCCCATGGATGACCGTCAGCAAAATCATCTGAGACATTATTAAAACATCTAAGTCCTTGAATATCACCCAATAACTTCTGAAAGAAAATTTTTTGAAAATAGAATTAAGAGATTCCTATGCACACTAAAATTAAGGAACCCTGTGAGAAGAAAATATGGCAAGGATGGGTTATTATTGATTATTTGATACAGGCTTTTATCTACAACATTAACTTACAAAAGTATGGGATATAAATTTCTTAACTCATTGACCCATAGTAGAGTTTTCTATAGGAAACAATGCAAATATAAATAGTTTACATATAATATAAATATATTTGGTAAAATGACCAGCAAATTCTGTGAAGTTGGTAACATAATATTTCAGAGGGCAACAGAAACATCAGCAGGTGAACAAATACACTAATCCATATAGATCCTGACTGAATTGCCAGGCAAGATATACCTATTTTTATACCAATCTCAAAGTTAGTGGAATGATATAATCTGCTAGTGAGCGAGTTAGGAAGAATAAACTTATATTAGCTTCAGATCTAATTGTTGTAGGACACCATGATGAGAGGTTGCCATGTTTGAAATGTGATCAAGGTCAATTCTAAAGTCTAGGTTGACACATGTAACCGTGCCATTGTTATTAGTAAGAAAGGAAAACTACCTTTACCCTCATCCTACTTTATTTATTTTTAAATTTATCTTTATTGTTGAAAGTATCACAGATGTCCCCTTTTATTTTTTTTCCTATTGACCTTCTCTATCCCACACCTGCCCCTCCCAGGCCTTCACCACATGACTATAGGTTATGTGTCTATAGGTTAAGCATATATGCATATAAGTTCCCAGGTTAATCTCTCCCCACCTATCCCACCCACCCCCACCTTCCCTCTGAGGTGCCTCAGTCTGTTTCATGCTACTATATCTATAGATCTATATTGTTCATCAGTTTATTTTGTTCATTAGAATCCACACATGAGTGCGATCACGTGATACTTATCTTTCTCTCACTAGCTTATTTTGCTTGCATAATGCTCTTCAGGTCCCTCCATGCTGTCTCAAAGGGTAAGAGATCTTTCTTTTTTATAGCTGCATAATTTTTCATGTTGTAAATGTACCACAGCTTTTTTATCCACTCATCTACTGATGGGCAGGTGAGCTGTTACCTGATCTTAGCTATTGTAAATAGAGCTGCTATGAACACAGGGGTGCATATATTTTTACTGATTGGTGCTTTTTGTTTCTTAAAGTATATTCCTACAAGTGGGATCACTGGTCAAATGGCAGTTCCACTTTTAATTTTTTGAAGAAACTCCATCCTGTTTTCACAGTGGCTGCACCAGTCTGCATTCCCACCAGCAGTGCACAAGGGTTCCCTTTTCTCCACATCCTTGCAGCACTTGTCATTTGTTGAATTATTATGGTAGCCATTCTGACAGGTGTGAGGTGATACCTCATGGTGATTTTAATTTGCATCTTCTGATGATTAGTGTCTTTGGGCTCACTTTAAAATACTATAATTACTACAAGCATTTCTATGTTCCTTTTCTGTTTTTCTTTAAAGAATACTTCTTTTAAACTGTGTCAGAGAAAAGCAGTTCTTTCATAAGTCTTAATTGCTAACCCAAGCAAGTTATTTGAGAATGAAAATACCCAGTAAACATCCTTATAATCAGGTTACCTATACATCCCAGTTTGCCTGTCACTGTCTGATTTATTCCTATATTCCTAATATAATTATTAATAGTGCCTCTTTTCATTCGAAAAAGTGCCCCAGTTTGAAAAATATGACACCCAAATTTTAAACAACATTGGGAAGTGACTTGAGTCCTGTAAAAAATATTTCCTTGATATAGTTCTTGGTTTGTTTAAACTTTTGCAAAAAAAAATCATTGTATTACTAAATTACCAACAAAAATTACTCTTGAACAACCATAATCTCTAAGGACATCTAGAAACAATCACAAAAGCAAGTAACAGAAATGTTTGATATCCTATCACAGTCTGGCCATCAACCCCACTCAAAATCACCTGACATGCCCTTTGCCACCTCCCTTCCTGACTCCTTTCAGTCTTGCCGATTGTATCTGTAGCAGTATATAGACTATTAAATTAAGTAGCAAATTTCTAACTTGTGCCCATGTTGAAATGAGATTACTTTTCACCTCAGGTTTTAATACCAAGGAAAATTTAATAGTGGGAAACAGAAAACAAAATAAAGAAAAAGTAATTCCAAGCAATGAAAGAAATGTCCAGGTAACAGTCCAGTTGCCTTTTCCCGGCTAAAGTTGGGGAGAAACATCAAGTCCCTCTCATGTAACCTAAGGAGACAATTTTTAGAAGTAACTTGTTTGGAGGATCTCACTTGCAGTTTCTGTTAGCATTTAAGGAGAGCTGCTCCTTAAGAATTTATACGAATGTATAGATTAAATAATTTCAATAATGCCTTCTCAAAGTTAGATACTATACTCTACCAGGTGAAGTTTTGGGATGTAAGAGCTTCATTTAAATACATTTCTTTTGGTTAAATAACAAGATAAAAGTAAAGTTTTCTTAAATGCAGCACTGTATAAATAGTGAAAATTGATCATCCTTCAATTCTGCAGCTTGGCATATGCCAAATAACAATCAAACACTTTGCATCTGGTTTATTTATTATGAAAATGTACTACTTAAAATTTTATTTTTTGACTTATGCTAAGAATAACTGATACTAAACAATAACAGAAAGTATTACTAATCAATTTCCAAAGCTCACATATCTGTATATACAAAAAACTAATATGTTTTTAGTCCTTTTGCTATGCCTGCCACTTTTTAAAGTACTCTACTGGTAATATTTAATTTAAACCTCAAAAAAGCAAAGACTTAAGCATTTTTATATTTCTCATTTTATTTAGAGACATGTAAACTGATTTACAAAAAGATTAATTAATTGTCCCAGATCAGTCTAGTTACATCAGAGCTAGAATTTCGACACTAGAGCCTATACAGCTAACCATTATTTTATATTGCTTTCTACTGAAATAGTCAGTCAGTTTGTACTCTTCATTGATTTTACCACTGTTTGAATGAATACATTTTGGCATTTCGCTGTCCAAGAATTATATCGTAGCTAATGGTGTTTGGGTTATAACATGTATTATATTTTATTAGAATGTGTGTGAAATAAAAGAGACTTTCATATCCTATATAATAAAAGCCTAATACGCAAATTGTCCCTGTGACTGGGAGTTTGACCACGAGTTCAACCACTCACTATGACATGCACTGACCACCAGGGGGTGGCGCGGAACATGGCGAGCATCGGTGACACAGCACTGGCAGCGGGCAGCAGTGGAGGTGCTGAGGGCCTGATGAGCCCCAACGAGAGCGGAACCGTGATGGGATGGTAGAGCAGGTGAGTGGGCGGTGCCAGACAAAGGCTGGTGCAAGCAGGGGCCCAATCACCCCACCAATTGCCCCACAGATGGCAACCAGCAGCCAGCAGGCTCTGATGACCCAATCAGGGCCGGGCCCTTGGCTGGGATGGGGAACTGGGAGTGGGTAGTGGTGAACAACCTCCCATGGCACCCAGGCAGGGGGCTGTGACCTCTCACTGGCTACCTGGGGGTGGGGGTGACAGGACGGAGGTACAGTGAGAATGCGGGGTGTCTGCCGAGCTCACTCTCACTCCCCCTGCTACCCTCCCCTGGGACACCAGGGCTCGTGCACCAGGATAGCCCCTCCCCTGGCACTCAGGTGCCAGGCGCCCACAAGGAGCCCACCACACACCTGTGTGGCATCTTCCAGGTGACAGGTGAGCAGGGCCACAGCTGCCAGGAATTCCGGGCTCCCTGTGTGTTCCCACAGGAGCTGGTCTGCAAGGTCAGCCAGGAGAGAGCTCACTGCCCACCCAGCATCTGTGCAGCACTGCTGGGCAGCCCAGCATCTGGCTGTGCTCACTGCATCTCTGCATGGGGACTCAGGCACTGTGGCTCAGGTAGAGGGGAGTTTGTGGGGGCCCGGGGCCCAGGTGCTGCCCAGGGCCCAGAGGTCAGCTGGGCTCTGCCCTTCCACACCAGATGCTCGCGCTTCGATTGCCAGCCAGGCCTAGGAACTGCACCCATGCACAAATTTCCTGCATGAATTTCATGTACCAGGCCTCTAGTATGTAAATAAAAGGCATTGTTATAAACCTTTATCTATTGGAACCTAATCCCAATTCATCACTATAAATTTTGATATTTTTCTTTTAAAGGGTACAAATCTTGACCAGAAAAAATACATATGGGATTTATCTGCTTATCTATATACTAGAGGCCTGGTGCATGAAAATTTGTGCACTTGGGGGGGGTGTACCTCAGCCTGGCCTGCCCCCTCTCGCAGTCCAGGAGCCCTCGGGGGATGTCTGACTGCCAGTTTAGGTCTGATACCCTGGGGAGCAGGCCTAACCCATCAGTAAGACATCCTTAGCACTGCTGAGGAGGCGGGAGAGGCTCCTGCCACTGCCGCTATTCTCTCAGCCGTCAGCCTGGCTTGTGGCTGAGCAGAGCTCTCCCTGTGGGAGCACACTGACCACCATGGGGCAGCTCTTGCATTGAGTGTCTGCCCCCTGGTGGTCAGTGTATGTCAGAGCGACCGGTCATTCCACCATTAGGGTCAATTTGCATATTATTCTTTTATTACATAGGATATAAAAGCCTAATATGCTAAGTCTCCAACCAGTATAGTCTGAAACGTAATTATTTGCTTATTTTTAAAATTTTCTACTTATTTTTTGGGTATCATATGCTAAAAGTATAACTATAAATTTTGAATTCTTCAGTGTCTTGCCCAATCACAGAAACATTCATATGAGTAGGTATTTATTATATACTAGAGGCCCAATGCATGAATTCATGCATGGGTGGGTTCCCTCTGGGTGGCCTGCAGGGATCGGGCCGAAATCCACAGTCTAATGTCACCTGCAGCTCCTACCTGCCACTCCTGCTCATCCCGGTCCCACAGTGCCTGCCGTGGGCTCGTGCCCAATCAATCCCAATCAGGAAAGGTTCGCACTGCCACAGAAGTGCTCATCAGCCATGAGCCCTGCATCTGGTGCCCTCCCAAGGGAGCAGCCTGAGGGATCAGGGCAGGGAGGGACTTCAGGAGGGCTCCAGGGTGTGTCCAGCTCATCTTGCTCAGTCCCGATCGGCCGGACCCCAGCAGCAAGCTAACCTACTAGTTGGAGCATCTGCCCCCTGGTGGTCAGTGCACATCATAGCAACTGGTCAACCAGTTGACTGCCTTCCCCCTGGTGGTCAGTGCACATTATAATGAGTTGTTGAGCAGCCTTAGCATATCATTAGCATATTACACTTTGATTGGTTGTTCTGTTGTTCTGCTGTTCTGTCTATTTGCATATTACCCTTTTATTATATAGGATCTGTTCAGTGAACATTGGTCTTTTACTTTATACACTTGTTGAAAGGTATATGACCAAGGGCAGAAAAGAAGCATGTACCATGGCAGCTGCCATAATTCTCCCCAGTTATGTGTAATATATACTATAGATCAGAGGCTAAACTGTCAGAATATACAGACTCTGTTCTTTGTTTACTTGGCTTACAAATATCTTTAACCTTTTGCACTCGGATGTCGAGTGTGACTCGACATGGTTAGCATTAGAATAAAGGAATCAAGAAAAAAGCAAGTGAGTGCAAAGGGTTAAACTACATCTATCACTTAATTTTTAAAATCATACATTACATAATAGTCTGAATATCTCATTTCCATATATGGTCAAACCATTGTCCATACTTTTTATATCTGAACCTATAGACAAGACATATATTTCCTTATTTGCCACACATCCCACAATTTCTTATTGTCACTTGTCACCAAAAGTGAATTTCTGGTTGATATTTATCAGCCTAAGATCAGGAAAGTAATGCCAATTATGTTCTTAATCCTGTTTATCACTTGGATTTGGATTCTTGCTATTGATATTTTTTCTTAAGATGAAATACTAGTATGTTGCTTAAGGTTCTCTCAGCCTGGTCTGCAGGGATCTGGCTGAAACTGGCTCTCCAACATCCCCTCGAGGGGTTTTAGATTGCGAGAGGTCGCAAGCCAGGCCAAGAGACCCCACTGATGCACGATTGGGGCTGGGGAGGGACCTAGGAGGGCTTCAGGGCATGTCCGGCCTGTCTTGCCCAGTCCTGATCGGGGCTGATTTGGGCTGGCTGGCCGGGGAGGGACCTCAGGAAGTTGACTGGCTGTGGAGGGACTGCAGGAGGGCTCCAGAGCGTGTCTGGCCCGTCTCGCCTAGTCCCAATCGAGGCCATTGGAGCTAACCAGGCCATTTTGTCCTGTCCCGATTGACCAGACCCCAGCAGCAAGCTAACCTACCGGTTGGAGCATCTGTCCCCTGGTGGTCAGTGCACGTCATAGTGACTGGTCGAATGGTCAAACATTCTGACACTTAGCATATTAGGCTTTTATTATATAGGATGTGGCATATGAATGGAAAAGGCTAAAAGAATGCAAATATATCAGTGCATAATTGTCCCAATACTGGAAAAAGTAATCCAAACTATGTGCCTGCCATATTACAGGTCTGGAGTGCCTGTCATCTACTTATATACTTCAATATATTTGTTTTAAATTTGGACACATAGAAAAATTCAGTTATTTCCCTTCCCTTTGTGTTCTATATATTTTACACAGTGCTAGCTTCATGAAAATTTGTATGAAACTTAAATATATATATATACATATATATATATAAATATATATATATATTTCTTGAAATTTTAGTTTATGGCTAAGTGGGCCACTCTGTTTTTGAGATCCAATAGTGCTACACTGTTTGCTATAATATGTACTTTATTAAGGCTACTTTCCTGTCTTTTTGTGAAAGTCTTAATTTTTTTTTGCATTTCAAGCTATTCTTCTTAATCCAAACAAAATGTTACTTCTTAGTATTGTACTACTTATAACCTTATAAGTGACTCTGAGGAAAATCAGTGTGCCAGATTGATTACATTAAAGTGGAACATGATAAATTGCATCTGAATAAAATTATAAAATTTTTCATTAAATATTTCACATATAATTAGCTGGTTTAAAACACAAAAAATATGGAAATAATAAAGACGAAAACATCTGGTGAAAACAATAACTCGTTAATGAGAAAGAACTCTTGCTTATTGTGGAAAAGGTAGCCACTATGAAAATAAAAATAAACTATTATCCAGGATTTGCATATAATTTGCTAATGTCAGAGAACCTGGTTAAATGCTGAAATGTATGAGATGTATTAAAATTAGGAGCAAATATAGTAGGGAAATGGTAGATAAAGTTTAAATAATCAATAAAATTGCAACAAAATATTGCTAAAATATATAGAGAACATTTAAGGGGAAAATTGAACCAATGAGAGAAAAAAATGGGAAGAATAAGAATAAGTTTCAAGACTCTAATAAATGGTAACCCTTTTTCAAAGTTCAGAATCAATGGAGAGGTAGGTAAACAGGGTCAAGGAGATTGTGGTAGACCGTTACATTTTAGTTCTCAGTGATAAACACATCTTAGTATTCAGACGCATGTAAGATCACCTCCCACTTTGACCTCGAGTTTGGTAATGCGACATGCTTTGAACTTACTTTGAATGCAGCTTACATGAATAACCTCAGCTAAATCATGTACAGCAGAACTGTCAAACTAAGCCCAATCCACAGTGTTATGAGAAAAGAAAATAATTTTTATAAGACACTGAATTTTGAGGCTGGTTTGTTATATAACAATAAATCATTGAAACACTAATGTAGATCAAACAACAGAGATGTTGGAGAAAATGGCTTAGGTTTATAGGTATATAGCCTAATGGGCTTCCTAAAATTGAACCCCAGAATGGACAGTCTTATACCCCCTATTTATGGAAAATGCCTGGTAACTATAAGTCCCTCCCCACAGGTATTGAATCTGTCCCACATAAAATTTGTGGCTTATTCAGCAGGACTGAATATGCCCTTGCAGGCAGGCACATTCTAAAAAGGAAAAGAAGAAGGATGTGTCCATGCACACTCAGCTTATCTCTAACTTAATCAGACAACTCACTCCTTTTTCACAGGGGATTAAGGGAACGTAGAGTAATGGAGGAAATAGAAACAAGAATGTTTCTTTATATGTTGTTCCTCCAATTAGAAACAATAGTAGGGGAAGAGGGTATTCCCAATCTCCATCCCCATCTTACCACCAAACAGGGGCTACATCTTCTCCTGCATATAGAACCCTATCAAGAGACCCCATCTCAAAACTTGAATTGCTGATGAAGTTTTAAAATCCCTAAGGCTCAATGTGTATCTTATATATGGTTTTACTCCCTCAGAGTTCAACTCAATGATAACATAGGATAAACATGTTGGATTGAATGAATGAATGAAATTGCACAACCTGCCCTAACTGGTTTGGTTCAGTGGATAGAGCATCGGCCTGTGGACTGAAGGGTCCCAGGTTTGATTCTGGTCAAGGGCATGTACCTTGGTTGTGAGCACATCCCCAGTGGGCGGGGGGAGGGGATATGTGCTGGAGGCAGCTGATCTATGTTTCTCATTGATGTTTCTAACTCTCTATCCCTCTCTCTTTCTCTCTGAAAAAAATCAATAAAATATATTTTTAAAATTGCACAACCTTTCTAGTATAAGTATACTTATTGAATTCACTCAGAATTGTTTTACGTATAGACAAAATTATTGATTGTGAGTTTTAATATATTTTACATCATATAGATAAATTAACAACCAAAGAATGCATAATAAGTGTTCATTATTCTGCTTAAGTCCTAGATAAATTTATTATTATTCTTACTATTAATACTATGATTTAATCCTCACCAAGGATATGTTTCCATTGCTTTTCAGAGAGAGAGGAAGGGAAAGAGAGAGAGGAAAAAAACCAACAACATTGATGTGAGAGAGAAACATTGAACAGTTGCCTCCCTTTTGCACACCGATCAGGGATCAAACTTGTAACCTAGGTATGTGCCCCACCTAGGAATCAAACCAACAACCTTTTGATGCATGGGATGATTTTCTAACCAACTGAGCCATCCAGCCAAGGCCAGATAAATTTATGTTTAAATTCACCTCAAACCTCTGTACTCTATAATGGGCTATGTGGAATTCAATTACTATCAATTACTGTTATTATTTCCTGATGTTCCTTATCAGAATATTTCATTTTTACACCAATTAGAATATAATTATTAGGATAATGGACTCTACAAAAACCAATTATGCAATGAGACTAGATGGAATTTATCTCTAGTAATTGAGTCTCACAATTTAAGATCAAAATAAGTGAATCAGAATGAAAATGTAGAATCATAATCCCCCAGGCATCAACAATAAGGTTGAATTTGCTCTTCTTCTCTAAATTAAGGTGATATTTTCCAATGTCACATCAGTTGGTAGCAGGCCCAGTTCAACATCTGTAAAACTTTGTTCATCCACTTATAATTCAGCCCCAAGCCACACATTTCCACAAAATGTATTTTATCAGAACTATATATGTGACCCAGAATAACAATGTACATGTGTGATAAATTCTTAGTTACAAAGTTTGCTTGGAATTTATTTAGTACCTCTGAAAGAACTGTAATTCATACTATATATTTCCCTTTCAAGCAAGGCAGAGTGCTGTCTCTCAGTTGGTATTAGGGTTACTCTGGGAAATGTCCCAATGTCTACTCCTCAGGAACAATGATGAAAATCTGAATTGTAGAGATGCATTAGCTAAATTCACTCTATATAGCTGATATACTAGTAGCAACACGTCAAACTGTGTATGTTCGAAAAGGGCCAGATGTTAAGGTTTATAACAGGGAAAAGAAGAGAACATGAGGGCGAAGCATGTCTGGGGACAATACAGTAATGGGCAATACTGAAAAGGAACATTGATTTTATACACATAAAGGCACACACATATGTTTCTTTGGAGAACAGATTTTGGTACTGAGGGTGGTTCCAGGGGAACAGAATCTTAAGGAATTTGTTTTCTACATTGGTTCAGGGTTTTTTGGAATTGGTTCTCTAATCAGTTTTAAACGCACTGGTGATTATTTCTAGTAGTAAAGAGAGCTATGATAGTTCATGGTGTGATGTAGAATAGAGATAGGCAAAATATTACCTTTGGATACTCCTAATCAAATACTTATAGGAAACAATGTTCTCAATCACCATGCATTTGTTACCTTAGAACATTTTTGTCAAACTACAGAGTAATGAAATTGACTACTTGCTACTAATTGTACTTGAAACAGTGTGGTAAGGAAAAGGTGAGCTGGTAGCTTCCAATTTTCTACTTGTGTCACATAAATGACCTAAAAGTTTCTATGTCTTAGTTGAAAAACACACACAAAACCCTTATCTACTATAGTTGCAGAGTTGAGGTCGATAAAGTGGCTGAAATGCAGTGGGAATTGAATTACCAACCTTGCAGGGTATCTACTGTTAAAGTGAGGGACTTGATAGGGGAGGAATGGGATTCTGTGAATTGGAATGGGATTCTGTGGGAAGATTCAGATCAAGCTCTGGATATTGAATCCATAAATTCTCCTACGTCTGTTTTAACAGTAGAAGCAGTCCTCGATCCAATCCTCTTTGGAGAAGGTTAATTGACCCTGCTTTGCCTCAGGAGCCTATGCTGGTCTTTCCTGAGAGACCCTGCTGACTTACTTCAGAATCCACCTCCCTCTTTGCTTCTAGACCGATAACTAGATTTCAGCCCCAGCAGGCCCTGAAAAGTAAGGTAAATGTGTAAAACTTAAAGAAGTGCTCTACATTGCAAAATAACTGCATGGTTTTTCTGGTTAACATAGACATAATTCTGAGGTATTTGTATGTGAATAGATAGTCAGGCTATGGAATAATGATGGAAGGAACATAAAGTTTGATCAGATTAAGTGTCACCATCAAGGACTTGAAGGATACAGAGGGGTAATTTCCACCACATCCTTATTCAACTCGCCTGTTTCACCGGTGCAGCAAACAGCTACATCTTGGAGAACGGCAGTGGATTATTGTAAACATAACCATGTGGTGATTCTAATTGCAGGTATTGTACCAAATACATTTTCATCGCTTGAAAACATTGACTCATAGCCTAGATCCTTGAAAGCAGCAACTGATCTAACAAAAGCTTTTATCTTGATATCTGTCAGCCAAAACACCAGAAGTACATTGCTTTCAGCTGGCAAGACTAGCAATACACATTCGCTCTCCTAGCTCAGGTATAGATCAACTCTCCAGCCATATATCATAATTATGTCTGTAGGAACCTTAATTACCTTTCTCTTCCACAAAACATCCCACTGATATTACATTGCCTTGATGACTTTATGGAGATTGGACCTAGTGAGCAAGATGTAGCAACTACTCTAGACTTATTGGTAAGACATTTGCGTGTCAGAGGATGAGACGCATCTAACAAAAATTCTACCTTAGTGAACTATCTAGGGATCCAGTGGTGTGGAACATGTTGAGATATCCCTTCCAAGGTGAAGTATAAGTTATTGCATCTGGTCTCTCCTACAAACAAAAGGGAGACACAGTGCCTAGGGAGTCTCTTTGGGATTTGAAGGCCATACATTTCTCATTTGGTTATGCTAATCTAGGTACCAAGTGGTTCAAAAGGCTGTTCGTGTTCAGTGGGGCATAGAACAAGAGAAGGTTTGGCAGCACGTCCAGTCTGCTGTGCAACCTGCTCTACCACTGTGGCCATATTTTACAGCAGGTCCAATGGTGTTCAAGGTGTCAGTGGCAGAGAGAAATGCTGTATTTATCATTTGGCAAGCTCTTACATGTTAAGGATCATAGTAAAGACCCTTAGGATTTTTAAGCAAAACCCAGACTTCTCCTGAAGATAACTACTCTCTTTTGAAAACAGATTTTTGCTTGCTAGTAGGCCTTCGATGCAGCTGAATGTTGAACTGTGGGCCACCAAGTTACTGAGTTGTCCACTATGAACTGGGAATTGTCTGACCACTGAGCCATAAAATTGGATGTGCACAGCAGCAGTGTGTCATCAAATGGAAGGAGGGTATACATGATTGACTCAAGCAGGACCTGAAGAAACAAATTAGTTTACTGGGAGGGTTTCTGTCACCACTGTCCTTCATGGATACCTCAGGAAAGAGCTGAGGTGCTGCAGTAGTCCACTTCTGGGTGGTGTCTGTATACTGTTAACTGGGGTCCATTTTCTCTTTCTTAATCAACTTATTGTAGAAACCTCCCTAATGAAGCCTTAGGTATAGGCTGGGAGAGAGAAGGGAATACAATAAGAATGAAACATGGGGAAATGGCCCAAATGCCCATGGGCCTCACTCCTTCTGTGAATGACAGTGGTGAACAGATATCCTTCCAGAACATCGAGCAGTGAAAGTTTGGAACAGGAAATAACCAGAGGCTTGACTGTAAACCAAATTCATGGCATGTGGTCAGTGGTTTGGTTGGCTGCTTAAGTCCCCAGTCTAAAGACTAGGCTAGTTCAAGTTTTCTAGCTGTAACCAAGAAATAGTGGTGGGCTGGAGCAAAACCCCAAAAAGAAACCATTAAAACAGAAAAAACAAACAAACAAACAAAACAACAACAATAAGATATCTATAATTGTTATTATAAGCATGTTATGTAATATGTTAGTTACCTTGCTAATTTCTTTACTAGCCTTAACTCAATACATTTTCACAGTTGTGTGAGTCAGCCCAACATCGTGTCTTCTGAAACCACAGAATGTCTGTAAGTGGTTTTTAATTATTGAAAGATAGGCTTCATAAATCATCTGTTTTCCTGACAGTTGGGTGAAACTTTCTTACTTATCAAAATGTTTTAGGCTTTCTTCCCACCAGTATGCCTCCAAATCACATATTACAAATGTTTACATCATAGAAAAGCCAAGTAATTATGTTGTAGCACCACATTCCATCAAAGATCACTTATAAGCAGAGGGAAAGAAAACTGTCATGACATCTACAGGGATTCTTTTTACTTTTATCTCTTCTCTAAATAAAGTACCATATCTGTAGCTTAGCTTTGATTACTGGTGATTACTGATTACCATTCGCTTTCATGTTAGGTACAGTTAGTTGCTGGCAGGGAATGTATGACTCTACTATAGAGAGAAATTAGAGAGAGAGAGAGAGAGAGAGAGAGAGAGAGAGAGAGAGAGAGATGATAGAGAGAGATGATAGAGAGAGATGATAGAGATAGAGTGATTTAGGAAAATGTGGTCAAATTTAGAGAATGGATTTCCTTGTCTTTTTGGCAGAAATTGAAACCAATCCAATAATAGTAGATTATATATTTATTCTCTGTAGAATAAATATATAATCTAGATATACTTAGAAATAGATTTATAGTCATCTTTGGTAGGAACAACTATATAAATTTAAAATTCAAAATTAAAATTTAGAAACAGAGGAAAAATATTCCTATAACTAATATAATCTTTATGACATTCTGTCATGAAGACATACTTAAATAAATACACATATAGGTCTCCCATCAATAGTGCTTCTTTCTCCTAACAGAATACAAATTTAATTCCATAATGCTCATCTATATTTGTTAGAAAGAGAGTTTTTGCATTCCCCACAAGAAGTAATGCTGCACTTTATGATAGTCACAATTTTTATAATTGTATCTGAGAATTTCATTTGAAATTATAAGAATTTATTATATTTCATTATCTGTATTAACCATTACATTTTTTAAAAAGTATACTTTTTAATTTTTTAACAACCCATTCAGCAATTTTTATTTGCTATGTGCCAGAATTGAAAAAAATAGAAATATTTACTAAAATTACAAGTGTAGAACACACAAAGTCAACTAAATTTCTGCAACTCTTCATAAGAGAGTCAATGAGTTCTCTCAGATGACTTGCATTATGCATTATTATCCACTGTAAGACCAGAAAGGAAGAGACATAGCCTTAATTCCATCATATGATGTCGGATTTACTAATGCAGCTTCTTAGGCACATACATGAAATTGAAATGACCCATGTGAGTGACAATTAGAAGTGAACAGATAATATGACATTTTGCTCAATTAAGATGATATTCCTATGTTTATATATCATCCACTTCAATGACCTAAAAACAGTGATGTAGTTTGATTTATATCAGAAATAGTAAGTCCTTATTTTCTGAAGAATATGCAATTATTGATAATACAAATAAGAATTGCAGTGACCATTTATTGAGCACCTACAATATGGCAGGCCCTGGACTAAATACTAAATATGGATGATATCCTTTAAACCTGTAACAATACAACAAAGTGGGCATGTGTTATGATTATTCCATTTGTTGAGATCTAAGGAAATCTAAGTTTGGCAAAATTAAGTAACTTGGTCAAGGTCATAAAGTGGGCAAGGGAGTGTGTGTGTGACAATAAGGTAGTCCTTGGCTTCTGACATCTGTGGAGTGTCTGTCCAAACAGCTCCTCCTCGTGGCTCCTCTGCAGATAGCAATTAATTTTTTGGTCCTCCTGGAATTTTCATAGTAATTGTGAGGGAGGGAAAGAGTGGTTCCAAAACCACAATACAAATTTATTACACTGATATTTATAATAGCCCCATTGGTCACTTTCATGTCAATATGGATGCCAAATCTGGTTCAGACTGGTTTTTGTTTGTCTCAGTTACAGAAAATTGAGGAGGGGGAAGCAGGTAACAGGTGGTCAGTAGAAGTCATGTCAGTAGTTTTCCAGAGAGGACAGAGATGGGGAGGGATGGAACTTGAGGCCTTCGTTCCCTATTCTAACTTTCCTGCCTAAACATTGAGAAATGCCAAACTTACTTAAGGGACAGACAAGTTCACCTGTGAAGTAAAATCTTGACTTTTGTGAGAAGGAACTTGAAATAGGTGGCTAAATAAACAAAAAAGGACAATAAGGTAAATGCCATTGAAATATAAATAGCTGTAAAGCAAAGATGTTGCTAAAACCAAGCTTGATTGCCTTGACATGTGTCTGTGCAATTGAAGGGGAAAAATGCTTACAAGATCTCCTTATCCACATAGGCTTGTACAAGCCAAAATAAATCAACTTAAAGGAAGAGATTTTAACTAGATATAGAAGTAAGAAAATAAAACATCTTGTTAACTCTCATGATAATAAGACATAGTCCATGCAAATCTTGAGATGGCAGCATACAATCACATATATATTCAAGATATCCGAGTAACCAACAAGTGTCAGATTAGGTCATATGATCTCCAAGGTTTCTACTGACTCCGTTAGTCAAATAGCAAATCACTCCAGTATTCCAATACTTTATACACACACACACACACACACACACACACACACACACACACCTCTGCTATATAAGACTTTAAGGCTACGTTTTGCTTCCTACTCTCACCATCTATCCAATTATTTGGATACCCAATTATCCAATATATTCCTCATTATGCACATATCCTATATAATAAAGAGGTAATATGCAAATTGACCATCACTCCAACACACAAGATGGCCGCCCCCATGTGGACACAAGATGGCCACCACAAGATGGTTGGCAGGGGAGGGCAGTTGTGGGCAATCAGTCCAGCAGGGGAGGGCAGTTGGGAGGGACCAGGCCGGCAGAGGAGGGCAGTTGGGAGTGACCAGACCACCAGGGAGGAGCAGTTAGGGGCAACCAGACCTACAGGGGAGGACAGTTGGGGGGGACCAAGCCTGCAGGAGAGGGCAGTTGGGAGTGACCAGACCACCAGGGAGGAGCAGTTAGGAGCAACCAGGCCTGCAGGGGAGGGCAGTTGGGGAAAATTGGGCCAGCAGGGGAGCAGTTAAGTGTTGATCAGGCTGGCAGGGAAGTGGTTAGGCGGTGAATCAGGCTGGCAGGCAGAAGCAGTTAGGGGCAATCAAGCAGGCAGGCAGGTGAGCAGTTGGGAGCCAGCAGTCCTGGATTGTGAAAGGAATCCCAGATTGGAGAGGGTACAGCTGGGCTGAGGGACACCCCAGCCCCTAGTGCATGAATTTTGTGCACCAGGACTCTAGTTATTTTATAATATTATAGATATCAACTTTGAGAATGAATTCAAACTTTTTACTATTTATAGGTAGCTGAAAATTTTCATCCATAATGGGCTAGTATTTTAATAAGTAAAATGTCTCATTTGATTTTAAAGTTTGCTTTAATTTCTCAACCAAAAGTAAAATTCTAATATTCAACTTCATGAAGTTCCAACGTGATATACCAAGAATACTCTCTAATATTTGTTTTTTAAGATGTGTAACACTGTAAAGCCAAACTCTTCTATTTTGAAAAAAAAATCTTCTAGACCTAACCTAACTTTATTTTGAATGAATGACATCCTAAAATTCTAAATTCCAAATGCCACCTTGTTTATCTGGAATTTCTGAAGCCTCAGATCATCTTAAATGAATTTAATGTAGACATTTTTAATTTAACTCAAAAATTATGCTAATTCAAATAAACACTTATGAGTTTTATTCTCCAATCAAAGTAAATTATTATAATAATTAACCCCTAAACATTCTCAAAGACAAGAGTCATCCATAGATTTATTTCCTTGCTATCAACACATCCAGACAGAGTTCCGAAAGTCAAATGTTCATGTTACACCTATATTTTGTTTTCCTCTATTTCTGCCATACCTTTGCTTGCTAGTAGCAATAACTGGCAAAAATAAAATTATTAAAATGATACTCCTGTCAAAACAGTTTCAGAAAATTGCTACTAAATAAGGTGGCAATCTTTCAAATTTACCCACTTCTTCTGCCCTCTCATTCTCCAAATGATTTGCCAACAATCAGACTTTAATAAATACATCATAATACCAACATTGAACCTAACAGGATACATGGCATGTGTTTAACACCCTAATTTTGCTTTGGAGAGAAGAAAATAGGAAACAGAAACCAAGAATAAAGGCAATACTAATTTAAAAGTCTCATACTTTTTCTTCAAAGTTTCAAAACCGTATTTGCTCTGATTTACTCTTATCTACTGGATCACAGAATAACTAACTTTATGAAATTTTTACTTCTTATGAGTATTTCTTCTCTGCTAGTAGTTGTTCAAATAGTCTAAAATACTGCCACATTTTGTAACTCCAGGAGGCACTTTTTGTATTGTGCTCTATATCCTGCAGTGTATATTCTATTTGAAAGGATAGATAATTAATTTTGATAGAAAATTGATTTTATTCTAAGTAGCATGCTATTATACTGACAGTACCATATGTTCTCATTAGCCAAAAATCTCAACTGACAACTATGTAACTACATTAAATTTTGGAAAGCAATCCTCGAGGAGGTTTTAACAACATAACAAATTCAGGTAGTATACATATTCTATTATGTCAAATAGAAATTCTAGATAAATTATAATAATTAAAGAAAAGGCCTAATTTAAAAGAAATAGCCTAAAGAACCAAATTAGGAGATCAAATGAATCAAGGTCTTTAAGGCAATGGTGATCTGTCCCCCATGAAGGATTGAGGTCAAGGCAAGATCTCAGAGTAGGGATCTGGATTCCCAATGCTCACTG
This sequence comes from Eptesicus fuscus, assembly GCF_027574615.1. Classification (NCBI taxonomy): domain Eukaryota; kingdom Metazoa; phylum Chordata; class Mammalia; order Chiroptera; family Vespertilionidae; genus Eptesicus; species Eptesicus fuscus. The sequence goes on along the minus strand of NC_072474.1, from coordinate 77,439,246 downwards.
TAAGAGATGAAATCTGTCGTTCAGCCCACATCAGAGCACAGTCAAAAATCAGCTAAGGCAGTGTTCCTCTAGCTCAGGATCCAAAACAAGAAAACATCTTCCCATTAGTATGGACCAAGTGTAAGGAAGCTTACAGTGTTACTGGGATTTTTGGATAAAATGTGATTTTTTAAGAAATCAAGGCCCTCATTATGCCTTATACCTGGACTGGGGTTTGATTTTGCATAGTGTGCATTTGGTAATATTTCTAGTAAAGAAGAATTAAAGGGAAATTGAAAGTTCATCTCTAGGAGAATGGTTAAGTATATTTGTTACATGTGTACTTTAGAATACTAGATTAGCAAGTACAACTAGTTTATATAGAGTAAATATTAAAATATATTTTAAAAATAAAATATACTTTAACTTAAAAGTTCAAAAAACAAAGTGACATTTATAGAATGATACAATTTATAAAAATAGAAACTTATACACTCAAATGTCAGATGCAGATTTTATAAGAATTAGTTCGTAGTAAAGGACATGTATCAGATCGATTAGCATGGGTGTTTATGGTGGGAAAGAAATGTGAGTTTGTATCTAAAATGTAAGGGGGAAAAATAATATAAGTTGTTCCAAAATAAGTGAGGGGTCAATTATGAGGCTATGCTATGATAAATGGCAACAAATATTTCTAAAAACTAGTGCCCACTCAATAATACAATAAAACAGAGCATAGACTTCTAAATAGTTGGTGCGCAAAAGTGTTATCTGTGGGGAGCTCTCCTTGTCCCCACCTGTTGCTGGAGAATGTGTGTTTCTTGTGATGCCATGAGAAAAGGAATTTTCTGAGACTTGCACTGGAGAATGAGTTGCATTTATTTGCGTGAAGTTACATCCCTGAGTTTCCAAGGCTCCATATCCTTCCATCCCACCATAGAAGAAGTGCCATGTTGCCCTCAGCAGAGCAAGGATCAGAGTCATTGCCCAGAGTTTTTGTTTCATGTCTGCACACTCCAGTTCAGCATCAGGCAGACTAGCCTAGTTTGTATTTCCAGCAGCAGTCCATCAGTCCATTGCTTGTGAGGTCCGCAGAGCCTTGTACTATGTGGCCTCTAGGGACACAGCGGGCGAATGCAAGGGAGCCACAAGAGATCCAAGAGTTCCAAGAGAGGAACTCCTTTGTCAGAGGGATTATGTATCCTCAAGTTTTCATGGGTTTGCATTGGTTCCACCTACTCTAGCCAATCCATGGTTCTCTAGGCCTGACTGATAGTCACCTTCCCTACATCCCCCAGACTCACTGGCACGCACCCATTTCCTCTTTGTCCAGTGCCTTTCCCCAGTGATTTGCAGAGAATGGACTTGTGGCTCCCTGAGGAGTATAAAACTGCAGCTTCCTAGGGATGTAATGCAATAAACATTGCTTTCCTTTCCTTCTGTCATGTTTAACTTTCACAGTGAGCTACAAATCAAATGTTGAGGCAAAATCTAGCAAGAGAAAATAGTATGGCTTCTCCTTATCCATTGCTTAGCATTATGCATTTATTAAATAGATGCTTAAATTTACATTTATAACAGTCACTAATTAAAATGATTGGATGCAAATCATGAAATGATGACATTGTTCATTTTGAAAAATTTGCTTCTGGGAAAAATGTGTTTTAGTTTTTACTCTAAGAAATAATTCAGCTTCCACTTTAAAAAAATTAAACCTTTCGCTTGTAGGATAAATCAATATAAAATGTGAGATTTTATATTTACCTGCTTCCAGCTAATTATATTGCTATTGGACATGGTTGGATGTATATACTGACTTTGACACTGTAGGTCAGTGTTGTAAATAGTGACAGTAGCAAAGTTTCTGTGGGTCAATCAATCTCTACAGTGATTTTTAAAAATGCCAATTTGCTTTGAAGATTAAAAGTATAACCCTCTTCCATATCAGTGATTATGTTCTCATCTCAGCCTTCTCCCATCTGGCATAGTTTCTTGGCATCAGGCCAAGAAAATCTAAAGTTCAAACACTACAAGAATAAAGAACCCGTAGAATTCTCAGCACTAATGGGCTTGGAAGGCAGAGAGGAAGTGATAATGACTATAGATATCAGTGGGGTGACAAAACAGGAATGGAGGGTTTTTCTCATGATATTAAAGCTCCCAGGTAGAGTCTGGGATCTGCTTTGTGAATAAGGCCATTGGAGTACATGAATCAAATTTTGATTGACAACGTATATAAGGGAAGCAACTATTAGATGCTCTGAGATCATTTTTCTTGGATGGTATAATATTGTTCCTAACAGGGTTAAAGCATATCTATATTCTCAAATCAAGATGTGGGTCATAAAGAAAAGAAGTTTGAGTGCCTTTACTATATCTCTTTATATTTTTGTTCCATTGCATTTGCTAGTTAGACTGAAGCAAAAATAATCAGTCAGACATGCTATTGTTGCATAGAAACATTCCTAGATTGTTTTCCTATGTGTTTAAGTAAGCTTATTTTTTAACCTAACATATATTCATTTTAGGCAAATGATTGATGGAATGAATTCTGAACTGTAATATACTTTCATTCTAATCAGATGAGATTTGGTGATATCATTAAAAGAGAAAAACGATAGCATCCCAGATTTTGTTCCATTATATAGCGAATTCAGTGCTCAATTTGGCAAGGACAGAATTTGAATGAACTAGTGTTAACCATGAGTATTAAATATATGCATATATTAATTAAATCCACCATATACTCAATTATCTGGACACATGTTATAAAATTTTTTTTAATATATTTTATTGATTTTTTACAGAGAGGAAGAGATAGGGATAGAGAGTTAGAAACATCGATCAGCTGCCTCTTGCACACCCCCTACTGGGGATGTGCCCGCAACCAAGGTACATGCCCTTGACCGGAATCGAACCTGGGACCCTTGAGTCTGCAGGCTGACGCTCTATCCACTGAGCCAAACCGGTTTCGGCATGGACACATGTTATATTTGTCACTTTAAAAAATAATAATGTTGAGTAATTTCAAGTCTTGTTTATAGGCTAATAAATATAGTTATGCACATATATTTCTTTTCTGCAGTTTATCTTAGTTTCCTACTATTTCCATTTAACATGTATTTAAATCTCTCTATCTCTCTATTTTATTTCCTTTTCTTAATCTTTTAGGTGTAGGGTCTTTATTTTTTTTGCATTTTCTGTCTCTCTGGCACTATATTTTAACACTCTTCATTAGGTCTTCTTTATACCCATACTTTGGCAACTGTAGTCATTCTTATAACGTAATTTATTATCTATATGATGCTCCTTAAGCACATACATATATTTCAAAAATAACACACTTACAAACACATTTTCATTATTTTAAAAAATATTTTTATTGATTTCAGAGAAGAAAGGAGAGGGAAAGAGAGATAGAAACATCACTGATGAGAGAGAATCATTGATTGGCTGCCTCCTGCACACCCCACACTGCAACCCAACCAGGAATCTGAACTGTGACCTTCTGGTTCATAGGTTGATGCTCAACCACTGAGCCACATAGGCCGGGCCTCACAAACACATTTTTAAACTGCCAATCTGTTACATTTATTGGATATATTCAACGCTCAACACGTCCCATCGTGAACTAATTTATGCTCTTCTTCTGTGGGCATCTAACTCCACACACTGGCTCCTCTCACAATGTCTAACTCTGCTAAGTGCACCACTGCCTGTTCAAACAAGGAATCAGCTCTGTTTCTCTGCCCCCACAGTGATCATATGACTTCAAGTCACCATAATCTCTTGCCTGGACTTGTGTCATTTCTCTACTTGTTTTAACTCCTTCCAGTTTTCACCCATTCAATATAATCGCCACCAATTAGAGTGAGTGACACCTCTAAAATAAAGTGAATCATGTCCCTTCCTGTTTACATTTCAATGCTCTCGAGTTTCCTTGGGAATGATGTTCAAACTCTTTACTATAACTTACAGGATTCTTTTTGATTGTCTCTTTCCAATGTCTCTAGACTCACCTCTTGTTACTTCACCTCTTCACTTTAATCTCCAGCAGTAGTAAGTCTCTTTTAATTTTTGGATCTAATTTTTGGCCTCTAGGACTTAGTATATTCTGATAGATTTACTTGGGATATTTTCCCATTTCTCTGCTTAGCCTCAACAGCTCTTGGGCATCCTTCAGGCACAATTTAATGACCATTTCTTCAGGGTTATTCCTGTTCTTTCAGGCTAAGGTAAGTCCTATTGTGTTTACCCATGCTATTTACCCCGTATTTCCCCTACCACAGCTTATTATACATCTAGTACCTCAAACCTTGTGATCCATAGATAATATTTAGTAACTACTTGTTTGAATGAACAAATGAATGATTAATGATAGGAATACACTCAGGCATATGCTCTGGATAGTTAGACAAGAGTAAAACATTTTTCTATCTATTAAAAATCATGAAAGATCAAAACAATTGGATATATATATATATATATATATATATATATATATATTTCCTTTTTACTTTTTAAAAGTATTTTTCATACATATATTGACAAATAAACAAGATACATTTTTCCCCAAGGCATTCCATAAATCTAGAATTTGGAATCATGTCTCTGTGCTATTTTGGTTTAATATTTCCCCTCTTTGTATTTTTTAGCAGTTTCTTTTGCTCAACTAGGTTTCAGTTTGTAAAGCCATGGTATTCTGAAGTATGAAAAAAACATTTAGATAAATAATACAGAGTGACAAGAATGACTCTTTAGTACATAGAATCAATGCAATAAATATAAGTTGGGTGGATTAATGAAATTGACCTCTATATTAAATACAATTATTGGAAATAGACAATTGGTTTTAACGTGTGTGCCACTTCTAATCAATTGTTAGAGTTTGTCTTATACTCAGTTGGGAAGAGGATAAGTAAAATGACACATGACAATTAGCAAAGAATAATATCATGTTTAATTACTGATGTCGACCAGGAGGGTGAGATGGAGGAGTGATGGCAGGTCCGCCACATATATGCCGTCATGATATTGTGCAGTTATTCAGTAGAGAAACCAAAATGAAAGCCAAAGAATCTACATAGCTAGCATAGAAGGGGTAGAAATTTGGGCTAATGGTATTTTAAAATACCAATATGTAGTAAACACAAGTTACAATACAAGATACATACTCATATACACTCAGACATACATAAACACATATAAAAGGCAATCATTAATTTATTTATTTATACACTGAGTGGCCAGATTATTATGCGTTCAGAGATCATAATAATCTGATCTCTCAGTGTATAAAAGCCAAGCAATCGGAACACTGGAATGACTGGAATGACCGTTCACTATGATGCACACTGTGGCAGCCAACCAGCCAGATCAGGGCCCGATCAGCCCCCCCAGCCTCCCACAGACCTCCACCCCGGCCAGCCCCCCCCTCAATCGCCCCCCCCCCCCCTAATCAGGGGTGGGGCTGAGCAATCGCCCACATCCCCTCCCCGAGCTGACCCAGCCCAATTGGCCCCCATTGGGACAGGCCGGCTGGACCCCACCCATACATGAATTTGTGCACTAGGCCTCTAGTAATATTATAACTGAGGTAACTCTATTGATTGCAAAAATTTACTGATTTTTCCAAATTTGATATTTATAATGGCCTAAAAACATATCATTATATATTTTAGAATACTTTTCACTTTTAAAAGCATAAAAATATTTTATCAATTTCTATATAAATATATTAAGTATAAATATTAATTATATTCATTTGAATAATTTAGAATTTAGAAAGAGTCTAATTTTAATATAGTGTTTGCCTTTCCTAAGCAAATCAAGAGTTTTATTTACATTGTAAAAAATTTAATTGTGGAAATCTGAATTTTATAAAACCCATTTATTTCCTTTTATTTCCATACTTCAAATGTTTTAGATATTTGCCCTTTTATTAAAACAAACAAAAATACTTATAAAATTTATTAAAATAAATCCTCTACTAATACTTTACATAATTATCTTTCATGGTTTATAATTCAAAGTAATATTATTGGGTTTTGAAATATATATAATTCATACTTTTATCTGAGAGGATTAAGTTTTTCTCATATAGCAATCTTTTACTGTAATTAAATATGTCTTTTTACTAGACAGTAGGCATCATAAACAGAGATAACATTATGCTGGATTTTTTTTTCCCCTCATCAGTAATTTCTAAGCATAAAGTATATTGCCTGGCATATAAGTTGTGTGTAAAAAAGAAAATTCAAGGATACATCACAGAATGTATATATGACAAAACTAATAAAAGTGGAATTATATACACAATGAATGATAGTGTTGATGTTTTTAAATATATTTTTATTAATGTCAGAGAGGAAGGGAGAAGGAGAAGGAAATAGAAACATCAATTCTGAGAGAGAATAATTGATTTGCTGCCTCCTGCCCACCCCCTACAGAAGATGGAGCCTGCAACCTGGGAATGTGCCCTTGATTAGAATCAAACCCATGACCCTTCAGTCCACTGAGCCAAACCAGCTAGGGCAGTGTTGATGTTTTTAGAGAACAAAAGGATACCTATTTACTTTAGTGATTGGAAAATTGAGGTCAAAGGAGATTACTATAAACACCTAGTAATGGATACTAGTACTTGAATTCTAAAATTTTCTGTTCTCCAAGTAAAATCTACTTCAAATCATATAACTTCAAAACTAAATTTATCTTTAAAAAATTGGTTGTATTTGACTAATTCTTTGTAGAGAATTCACTCATAAGTAATATAATCTGTTACCATAATGTACCCATTCATGTAGTTGTAAATTACCTAAATAACAGCTGTCAGTCCTTAAGAGACTTGCTTGAGCTCCAGGGGAGGCAACTGGCAAGTGATGTTTATTAACTGTTTTTCATCCAGTCACTCCACAAGGTGGCAGTGTAGCATTATTACCAGTCACTCCAGGAGGTGGCAGTGTAGCATTATTACAAAAATTACCCCATATACATATTTGTAAAAAATAAATGAGAAAATTTTTCACACACATTGATAAATTATTTTTATTTTTTCCCCATATGAGATATTTTGAATGAATATTAGACTTCATAAATTGTACAAACAAGGTAAAATGAGCTGATTTTAGATGCTTTGAATGATGCAATTATCTAAGATTTATTAAATATTACATCAATATCTTGAAAAAAACTCTAACTGTACTAAAATACAAAAAAAATTATGTAAATATAATCAGAGACCTTACTAGATTTTATTTCTCATTGTATTATAAAAGCATACTATGTTCAAAGTGATGATTTATAAAATTCTATCCTGGGCCAAACCAGGCTAATGATTTAATTTTAACATTTAATTTCAGGTATATTCATATAATTTTGCTTATTATAAATAGAAAAGTGCAAATTATTTTTATTGCAAATATAAATCGATATTACCAATAGACAATTTTAAAACTTTTAAATAAATTAATAATATTTTAAATAAAGATCTCTAGAGTCATACAAAATCAGGAAATGGAAGGGCTTTTTGCTTACTGTGTATGGTTTATATTCCAAGCAAAATGTTGAGTTATAAGACTTAAGTACTCTAAGTCTCAAATAGATTCAATATGGGAAGCCAATGTACACATGTATCCAAAATGTGTCTCATCAAGGCTTGTAATCTGCAGTAGTTTTCACAGAGTGACTGCAGTCATGCTCCACAACCCATGATATTCTAAAGGTCCACCATTAAGTAGAACTGCAGTTAGAGAAAAGTAAGATATGAAGGTTTTCATACAGAGAGGTTGGGATTTTGGCAGAAAATTTATGATAATTTATTTTAACATTCTTCTTGTTTTTGATATGTTTGAAATCTTATGTGTTATAGACAAAGAAATGTATATAGAGAAGCAATTTTATGTCTTCACAGAGTAATCTCCAACCAAATGAATATATAAGATAATAAGAACAATTCTGTTAGATATCTTTTTTCTGCTTCCTTTTCTAAATCTTATTTTAGACCTTAATCAAGTATTGCTTACTAACAAAAAAAAAGCTGATAAAATGTGAAATATTAAGGTTCCTAAATTTGGTTCTATCTTTCCATGATTATCTTCACTTTTTAAAAAAAAAATGTTTTCTTGATTCAGAGTGAGGAAGGGAGAGGAAGAGAGAGAGAGAAACAATGAGAGAAACATCAGTTAGCTGCCTCCTACATGCCCACTACTGGGGTTTGAGTCTATAACCCAGGAATTTGCCCTTACCAGGAATCAAACCGGTGACCTCCTGGAGCCTGAGACTATGCGCAACCAACTGAAACACACCAGCCAGGCTATTTTCACTTGCTTTTTATGGTAATAGGTACCTGTCATTTCTTTTAAAAAAACTATTACTCCCTGACTCAAATGACTTTTTTCTGAAGGACTTCAGTCACAATGTAGCTATAAGATTGGACCAGTAGCCCAGGTCAACCAAATCACTCATGCCTATGGTCAGAAAAATTAATTTACAGGTAGGCTAATGAGAAAATCCAGGCAATCATAGTCCTTCCCTGGGTTATGTTGTATTAGAACTTGGAGAGACAGAGAAATGGATAAAATTTGATTGCAGTAAGAATTTAGGCAAGTAGGGAATATAAAAAGAAAGATTGGGGCAGGGTGGAGAATCTCGACAGTACTTGATGGTTACTGCTTATCTTCTGTTAATTCTGTGAGTCTCCACAGGATTAATGCCATTTTTCTGCTTCAGTTAGTTTATTTGGATTTCTGTCACTTGTAAACCCCCCCACAAAAAAATAAAAATAAAAAGAAAGAAAGACTGAAACAGTATTTTTCAAAATACTTCTTTTAAAAAATATATTTTTATTGATTTCAGAGAGGAAGGGAGAGGGAGAAAGAGAGAAACATCAATGATGAGAGAGTATTATTGATTGGCTGCTTCCTGCATGCCCTATACTGAGGATTGAGCCCACAACCCGGGCATGTGCCCTGACTGGGAGTTGAACCATGACCTCCTGGTTTATAGGTAGACACTCAACCACTGAGCAACACGCTCTGCGCTCAAACTACTTCTTTATTAACATACTAGAAGCCCGGTGCACGAAATTCATACACTGGGGAGGGGGGTGTCCCTCAGCCCAGCCTGCCACCCTCTCCAATCTGGGACCCCTCGGGGGATGTCCAACTGCTGGTTTAGGCCCAATCCCTGAGGGCCTAAACCAGCAGTCGGACATCTCTCTCACAATCTGGGACTGCTGGCTCCCAATCTCTCGCCTGCCTGCCAGCCTGAGAACTCCCTAACCACTCCTCTGCCAGCCTGATTGACACCTAACTGTTCCTCTGCTGGCCTGATTGCCCCCAACTGCCCTCCCCTGTAGGCCTGGTCCCCCCCCAACTGCCCTCCCTCCCCTATAGGCCCAGTCGCCCCCAACTGCCCTCCCCTGCCAGCCTGGTCGCCCCTAAGTGCCCTCCCTTGCAGGCCCAGTAACCCCCAACTGCCCTCTCCTGCCAACCTGGTCGCTCCTAACTGCCCTCCCCTGATGGCCTGATCACCCACAACTACCCTCCCCTGCCAGCTATCTTGCAGCGGCCATCGTTGACCACATGGGGTCGGCCATCTTGTGCTAGGGCGTGAGGATCAATTTGCATATTACCTCTTTATTATATAGGATGGTATATTTCAAACATTTGCAAATTATATTTAAAAAAACACTTCCTTGATTATCTAGAGAAACTCAGTAGATAAATTAGAAGTAGAACATAGTCTAAAATATATAATGATAATATTTTAAGCCCTTTGTAAGTATCAGATTTGGAAGGAGAATCACAATAAAAAAACAAGGGTATTACAAAATACATAAATATGTTGAGTTGTAATTTAGATAGAATTCTAATTTAAATAAGGGGTGTTTTCTTAATTCAACTTTCAGCACCACATCTACTTCTCCCGCACGCAATACTTCCCCCTTCCTCTCCAACACCAGCACAATCACAAACATGCACAGGGGAATCAGTGAATTGGGTAAGGCAATGGATCAAAAGGAAGAAAGGTATTCAATGCTGGGTACTTGTAAAATATAATTCAGAAGCCTGGTGGGGATGATCATCAGGAAAACATCAAGGATATGTCAGACTCTGTTTAAATGTGGAGTTGAGGAGAATACTCAAGTCAGTGACCATGGATCAGAATAAAATGCATGAAAAGCCCACAGTGGAGCATAAGAAATGGCATTGTGGAAATGATTGAAAGTTAGGAACCAATAGAGAAAAATAAATAATGAAACTATGGGAGCTTACTAAAGGAATTTGGCATTGTAACATTATTATTATAGATGACATCTTATTTGGCTAAGTCACATTTATGTTTATCATTCTTTAGTTTTGCTTTCACTTTGCTGTATTCTTTGTTTTGTTTGTTGTGACAATTTTAAGTGTCAAAATGCATCTACTAGATTACATTTGAGGAGTATCTTAGTGTTTCCAATTAAATAAATAAATAAATGGTTTAAAAAAAAATTAGCTCCTGATAATTTTGTGGAACAAGAAAATTTAGATCTCTTAGATCTAAAATTTTGATGGTAATATGTAAAGTTAGTTTAAAGCAATCTCTTTACTTGTATAAAGAAGATGGCAAAAGTAATTAAATGATCATTTTGAAAAATGTAAAGCAATGCAAGGCATTTATATTTTGAAGTAGAAAGTTGGTGCTATTAATAAGAAACAAACAGAATCAATGACAGTGCTATTGTTATTAATTTTCCAAGAGAAAGCTTGGTTCAGAAAAATTGTGTCAGGAAAAAAAGAACAAAAACGTTATCAAAGGACAGCATTGTACTAGTGCTCAAGTCTACATTTTCAGAGCTTCACTGCCAATTAAGAAAAAGCAAGGTGATAAAAAATTCCATCAAACTATGGGGGATTAATTTTGCAACCTTTGTGGAAGATAAATTTTTTAGGCCATATTGATGGGCCTTTGTAATGAGGGTAAAACAATTGTTGAACTTTCCCCCCCAATTTATTCTCCGTATTTTCATTAAACAAACTTATTGAGTTGGAAAACCTAATTGATTTCTACCTGATATATTTCCAAAATAATGAATTTCAATTGTAATTATTCAGAAAACCCCAATTCTGTAGTAGTGTTTCTTTTTTTTTCTTTCAATTCAAACCATTATCTGCTTTCCATCCTTTATATTCTCTTTAGTGAATATGAATGATGATATTTCCTCATTTGACAGCATACACTTTGAAAAGATTTTTAATCTGAAAAAGTGTAAAATCAAATAAATGGCAAGTTTTTGTTGTGTTTTGTTTTGGCAATGTGATAATTTGCCTAAAATAATATAGCCTAATTTTTCTGGAATTATAATATAGTACCCTTTTTATTCAGAAAAAAATAGAAAATAATAAAATACTTGTTTTCAGCCTGTCATACACTCAGAGATCCTCCATTATTATCCACATAATCTCTTGTTTTTTCATATAAATTATAGAGGATATAGAAAAGGAATTAGGCTTTAAAAATCCACATCCATTGATTAGTATGTGCATATGATTCCAAAGTCTTGGATTATTGACACATACATGTAATAATTATTAATATATATCATTTTAAGTCTATTTCTTTTTTAAAAATATTTTTATTGATTTCAGAGAAGCAGGGAGAGGGAGAGAGAGATAGAAACATCAATGATGGGAAAGAATCATTGATCGCTGCCTCTTGCATGTCCCACACTGGGAATCAAGCCTACAACCAGGCATGTGCTCCGACCGGGAATCGAACCATGACCTCCTGGCTCATAAGTTGAAGATCAACCACTGAGACTCAGCAGCCGAGCTTCAGTCTATTTCTTTTCCCACATCTTCTAGATGAGAAAACAAAATATTCTGTTTGGAGGACCAGAGAAAGAAAGATTTACTCAAATTAAATGTTGGAACACAGGGGACTGGTGAAATCATATGGGCTATACTACGAAAGAAAAAGAAAGGATTTGAAAACAAGTTGGTTTGCATTAAAAATGTTCATAGAAGACAGTGTAAGGTATCTTGATAGCTCATTCTACTTCTGACCACCACCTGAGGAACATGTAAGTTTCTTAGCACTGTTTGGAAGGGAGACAACCTACACGTTCACACCTTATTTCTCTGTACATCCCCACCAAATGACTGTAATCAGCTAAAATTCTTATTGTAACCAAACATACAGTGGACACTCATATTCATTTACTGTGTGCTTATTCCAGGACCCTGTATTAGTTTCTTATTGCTGCTGTAAAAAATCACCATAACTTAGTGGTTTCAACAACACAAATTTAATATCTTACTGTTCTGAAGGTAAGACATTTGAAATGGATCTCAATGAACTAAATAAATAAATAAATAAATAAATAAATAAATAAATAAATAAATAAATAGAAGAAGACGTGTCCACAGGGCTGTGTTCCTTCTGCAAGGTCTAGGAGAGAATTGATTTTCTTGCCCTTTTCAGCTCCTTGAGATGCTGGATCCTTGTCTTGTGGTCCTCTCTTCAAAGCCAGCAGTGTAGTGTTTTCAAATCTCCTGATTCTTCAATTCTACTTTAAATGAACCTTATGATTAAATTGCATCCACTTGGATAATTCAGGATAATCTCAGGGATTGAACCCGCAAGCCAGGTATGTGCCCTGACCTGACTGGATATCAAACCGGCAGCCTTTCTGTACACAGGACAATGCTCAACCAATTGAACCATTCTTAAACTCAGAGAAATTTTTATCATGGTTACATGATAAGAATTTCTATAGCGATTCTTATCATGTAACCATGAATAGTTTTATAGTATTATTCTCATTGTTATTTATTTATCTCTCCCTTCTAGACAGCAATTATGTTAAATTTCTTCATCTACTTCTTAAGGCTTGACACACTGAGGATCAGTCTAACTCCCCAAATCCAAGGATACTTTCATTTTCTCCTTAAGGATTTCTTTGAAAAGTCTAAAATAAAGACATTCGCTTAAGTCAATTGAGGTATTATACCACGGGAAACATTTATGTGATGCTTCTTAATAATCTGAGCGTATTATTTGAGAGCTCACTAGGGATTCTTAACAAACCACAGGACTAGTGCCGATACAATGGCCGTGAGCAGAGATAATTTATTCTGAAGCTGCATTTGTCAGGCTTGGTTACGAAGTAAGGCAGGTTCTTTGCAAAGTATCCAGGCACTGGACAGTCAGCGGCAGGGAAAAGGGCTGGCTGATGCACACGTCTGCTCCTGCCGCCTCTCATATTGCCCAAATGCTCTCGCAGAGATTGTCCCCAGTCTCAGTAGCTGAATTAAGAGGAAACCTATGTGCGCATGGAGATAGCCCATCTGGAGGAAAACCTGAGTGTGGAGCCAGACTTGTGCCAAAAATAAATGTTGCATCTAAATGGCCCTCCTCACATGACTGCCACTGCTGAGACAGGGCCAGCCACAGACGGAGCTAGATTGACAGAGAATACAAATTGTCCTGGTTTATTTGCTAAGTAGGCGCCTACTGTCCAAACGTAGCCTACTCCCGACAACATTTCCTAATTCACTTTCCCTGGAAAGGCTACAAGTTCAGGTACATTAAAAATGGAAAGCGGTAATATGTCTCTGTTTTAATATGTGGTTTCTCATATTTTGAGGGATTTAAAAGCTCACAAATATTATAGAATGAATATTAGCTTTCCTTTACTAGTAAGTAGCAAATGTTGATTTCTGCTTCTTCCCTTTGTCCCTCACACATGTAGTCTCTCTCTAGATACTTAGGATATTTTGCAACTTCTGAACATAAACTTCCATTGTGAAAGTATAGCTTATTAGCCATCTTGTTAATACAAATTATAAGATTCTAAACTCTTATTTATATCACTATATTTTGGTACTCCCTGAGACTATAGGTGTGATATTGCTAACTAGATTAATAACTATAAAAGCTCATTTAGTTTGATTCATTCTTCAGAAAATTGATATAAGTGTATTGTAGACTAAAAAAAAGGGGGTAGATTTGACACTTTGTTTACTTTACCTATATTCAGAAACACTATCTTTATATATAACTGTTTTTTTGGGGTTTTTTTTGTTAATATTTTTCTTTTGTTCAAAGAGAGAGGGGGTACAAAGTAAAGATAAAAATAGTTTGGCAGTCAACGTCAATAGAATTCAGTTCTTTGAAAGTTTATATATGTTTTATTTATTTATCTTTATTTATTTATTTGATAAACACAACCCTTTTTTAACCTGGCTGAGTGAAAGCATGCTTTAACTAAGATGTGATTGATCGGCATAAAGAGTTTATATGAGGTTTAGAATAATGGCACTAGACCACTGTGCACTTGTTAATGTAATCTTTATTGCACTTTTCTTTATAGTGTCATGCATATGTTTATACTAGAGGCCCAGTGCCAGAAATTCGTGCACAGATAGGGTCCCTAGGTCTGGCTGGCAATCAGAGCCAGTCTATGGGGTGGCTGGTGGGGCAATTGGGGGGCCCCTGCTTGCACCTGCCTTGGCTGGTCTGGTGCCATCAGCTCGCTGGTCCTGCCCCCTACTACTGCCAGTTGGGACCTGTGGGCTGGTGGCAGCTCCTGCATTGAGCGTCTGCCCCCTGGTGGTCAGTGTGTGTCATAGTGAGTGATGGTTCCAGAGGTCATTCCGCTGTTTGGTCGATTATATTAGGGTTTTATATAAAATAGAGGCCCAGTGCATGAGTTGTGCACCAGTGGGGTCCCTCGGCCTGGCCTGCAAGATTGGACCAAAACTGGCTATTTGATATTCCCTGAGGGGTCCCGGATTGCAAGAGGGCATGGGCTAGGCCGAGGGACCCCACCAGTGTATGATTGGGGCTGGAGAGATCACAGGAGGGCTCCAGGGCGTGTCCGGCCCATCTCGTTCAGTCCCAATTGGCTGGACCGCAGAAGCAAGCTAACTTACCAGTTGGAGCGTCTTCCCCCTGGTGGTCAGTGCATGTCCTAGCGAGCAGTTGAGCACCCTTAGCATATAATTAGTATATTACACTTTGATTGGTTGAATGGCTGACCGGCTGACCCGACACAGCATATTAGGCTTTTATTATATAGGATATAAACAAATAATGAATGCATCTCTATGATTTTTTTTTAAACACTGGTAGTTCAGCATTTGATTTCATCTTTGAGTTATTATTCTGCAGATGCTCTCTTGCAGCCGTGGTGGCAGGGGTCCTGTCTGATAGGCTAGGTGTTGAGAGGCAGCACACAGGCACGAAATACCCAACCTTCTGCCATGCAGAATGGAGTGTAGACTCTTCACTCTAATACTTAAGGAGTGCTCACGAGCACCGGCATAGTTCTTGGGCTATATATTCATTATATTATTTAAGTCTAACTTAAAATTAGGTGGGTACTGTATTAGTTTCCTATTGCCATTGTAACAGATTGCCAGAACTTTAGTGAGTTAAAATAACACAACTTTATTTTTATAGTTATGAAGTTCAGAAGTCCAAAATCAGTGTCACTGAGCTAGATCAACTGTGGGCAGGGCTGTTTGTTAGGGGAGGCTACAGCTGCCTTTATTTCCTGTGGTATGGTCCCTTTGTCATTCCTCCTCCAAGTTTATCCCTCTCATCTTTGCTTCTGCCATCACATGACCTTCTCATCTTCTGTGGTCAAAGCTCCTTCTGTCTCCCTTTTACAAGAACACTTTTGATTATATTTAGGGCCAAAAGGAATAATACAGGATAATTTTCCCATCCAAGACCTTCATTTTATCTTACTTACTAACTTAATCATATCTATAAAGTCCCATTTACCATATAAGGTAATGTTTATAGCTGCTGAGGATTAATACACAGATATTTTGGAGGCACATTTTTCAGCCTAACACAGATACTATTTTCCCCCTTCTGAAGATTTTTTTTTAAAGGGCACATATAGTTAACTTGGTAAAGGTCTCAAAAGTTACAAAATCAAGATTTGATTCCAAACATATTTTAAGCATAAAATTCTTAATAGAGTAGTAAGGAGATCCCTTCCATATAACTGGAAATTTCAAACAGAAGGTGCATGAAGAACTGTCAAGAATGCTGTAGGTGTAATTCCTTTATATTTATAAGACTCTCTATATATTATGGTTTATAGACTTCTGGCTTTCAAGATAAAAATTTGTGACTAATAAGAGGTAAGGATTCTTAATAGAGGAAAACCTATTTTTGATACTGTTATAATAAGCTTGTAAATGATGTTGTTTCAGTAGTGATTAGGAATAAAGAATGTGTGCCAGACAGCCCCTAAGCATGTTTCACCTCTCAGTTTTTGGCTTCCATAATGATGTCATTAGAAACAAACATTAAGTAAGCCCACATGCTCAGTATTCTTTACTCAATGAAAAATGAAAATAATGTCAAAACACAAAATGAGTGTATTATACTGCTGGGCTAGTAAGAACCAATCTAGGGAAAACAGGCAAACCAGTTTTGTATGCAGACTCAAATGCACTATTTTAAGATTCAATATTCTTCTTAATTTTTTTTAAAAAAAATGTTTGCATTCAGAATCAGACCGTTTGAACAAATTATATTTTTATTCACAGCAATAATTGATTAAACCCATTGTTTCAAATTGGGTTCTCTAGAGGCAAAACCTAAAACATAAGTTTGTTGCACATGGTTTATTGAGGGAATACTCTCAAGGAACAACATAGAGATGTGACTCAGAGACCATAGCTGTGGCTGATCCCACAGAAAGCTCTGGAGCATGAATGGCACCACTGAGTTGGTTGTTGGAGACAACAGGGTCTGGCTTGCTGTAAGTCCGTCCTTGGTGGCAAGCTGTGTCCGAAGCTGCGGAGACAGGTATGCAATTTACCTGCCAAGCTGACTCCTGTACAACATTTGGCCAAGAGCTGGTCTCCAGAAAAGGAGTCAGCTGTAAGCTGTTAGGTTCTGATGCTCACAGTAACTTGGCTGGGCACCAAAAGTATCTCCTACATCTCTAGTGCCACAATCCTGAAACATCTTTTTTAGTACAAAATTTATATCTTCAGGAAACCATTTCATTGTTGTGTGTCCTATCTTTCCCCTCACCTCAAAGACTGTAAATATCTCTGGTTTCCATAATGATTTATGACTATATTTACATAATTAAATCATCATGGCTGGGTGAAAAAGTAAAGTTAATTAATTAGTTGATTAATTAAAACAATTCAGCCTACCAAATTCTTTGGCTTCATATTATTGACAAATACTCTCTAATAAATCCTCCCTGTACAAATAGTTAGTGGATAACTGAAATACTAATATTGTGTATTCAAATATCATCCTACTTTGCTTTATAAGATTGGACTAAAAGATATTGGTTATGGAAAAAGTTAATCACTTTGTGGTTTCAAAATACCAATTATTATATATTGAATATGTTGTAGCAGTTTTTATTTCCATTATTAATCATGTAAAATTATGACCTGTCAAAAAACTGGTGACTAACTGACCCACCTTGTAAAATATAGTTCTTTATGCTTACTCCAAGGAGAAACAATGCCTTGAACAGCTGTTACATCAGACCATGAAACTTAAAATAACTTTTACCAAGTAAGTTTGTTTAATAAATGCCGATGTTCCAGCTAAGTTAATTGCTCAGTGATCCATGACCTCAAAGAAAACAGAGTTGCCGCGTCAAGTGCTTGCTATGCATCTGAAGAAATAACTATGGCAACAAGTTCGCTCTATTTATAATTAGCAGTCTGACAAAAGTTTCAAACGCTCTCTTACAAACAGAAAGCTGTGACATTGTCAGACTTGAGGTCACCAAGGGCACCTGCATTATTTGATATATTGTTAAGAAAGAGGCCCTGCACTTAAATGTGCAGTATATTTGGCTGATAAGCTGCCATAGGCCTATCAAGTGTAGGAAATGAAGAAATGAAAGGAGAAAGGTTGTTTCTGAGGTCACAAAAATACTGCATTACCAACTTCCTTAGCTTCATCAGTGAAGTAGACACAACCAATTAGAGCTCCCTGAGAAATCTTACGAACTTTGCTATCTGAATTTATGTTTAATATTTTGCAAATAATGACAAAGCCAGACGTGCATTCTTGTCCTGATATAAATTCCATTTTCACTTTAAATGTTTCCATCTTCTCTGTAAACACATAGGTACATTGCCAAGCTAATACTTTCAGTTCTCAAAAAATCTATTACTTTTTCTTCTTTTTCCATTCAGAGACCAGATTTGGTAGCAAAGATAAGTAGGAGAGAGAAGCAGAAAGTCCAAACACCACCCTCCTCATAGTTGCCACTGGAATAAAAAAGCACCAAGTGCTTCAAATTTAATTCCACCCTCGAGTCAATTCCTTCCCAACCTTGTGCAAAGAAAGGATGAGTTTTTTCTTCCTGGGTTTTTAAGACTTTGGATGTTTGTGTGAATGAAGCAACTATAAATGCACACAAATTACATAAAGAAGCTACATATAGAAGTTGACATAAATCAATTAAGAAAATTACATGTTGCAATGATTTCTATGACCTTAATATAATTAACTAGAGCTTTAGATGTTTATCCAAATAACTATATCCATTAATAGTCTCCTGTATTAATTTAATCCTTCTGACACACTACAACTTTCAGCAGTCCAAGGCCATAATTTGTGGAATTATACATATTTTACACATCTAATTTTCCATATATGGAGCCAATCTGTATATTAAGTACTGGTTACATTTACCTACCCTCTTTTTTCTAAGTCTAAGGACAACTCTGATCTCTAGATAACTTACCTAATCTTACCCTAGCTCAATATCTTTATCTATAAAGGAGAGAAGAGAAAAATCTAAATCTAAACAGGAGAGTCAGACACAATATGTAGAAACAGAGAAATACTGAATTAAAAAATTTTCCTAGTTAAAACTTGTTCTGGGTATTGTACAATAATAAATCAAAGCAAGAATTAAAGTAACTTTATATTAACTTATAAATTTCTGCCCCTGATATTACCCTCCCCAACTTGCTGTAGTGTTAAAAAATGTATTTGTGTACTTTATTAAAGATATTATATTGTATATGTAACTATTTCATATTATATTGAAAGAAAGTTTTAGGTACCTTCTCTTTCTCCTTCTAAACCATTATCCAGGAAATGGGAATGACTAATAAGATTGTTTATGTTCAGAGGACATTGGTTAGATTATGATTACTAATGGGTAGGGTCACCATTCTCTGAAAGCATCATTTGCCTATAGGTGCTCAAATATTTGACTATGATCATTTGTCCAGTTCTTTATATTCATGTGTACATGTGATGGCCATTGATAGATTTTTTATATCATGGAGCCATATAAAGCATAATAAAAAAAGACTTAGATTTGGAGATAAGTCTCACCTAAACCATATGTTTCCGTGAATTTTTACCCATGTTCTGGGTGATGAGTCAATTGCCTCATGTTAATTATATATAGTGCCTTTGGAATCTAACATAGGAAGGCTGGAACTGGGGAGGGAATGCCAAGTAGAGCTAAAGGAGGTTTAAAAATAAATTTTAAACACAACTGAAATGTAATTCCAGACTGAATCTTAGTCCCAACATAGGTAAATGGCTTAAATGCCCATATCTTACATGAGTTAAGCTTTAATGGCCAGGTTTGTTGGTTAAGGTGAAAGGAATTTAGCATTGAAAATTGGATTTTTGCTAAGTAATTCTAAGGTACCAAAAAGTAGGATCCAAACTAACCTTCCGGAAATGATTCCTAGAACAATCCACAGAACTGATTCACAAGCAGCAATTTCTCCATGATCAGGAAGTTCAGGACACAGGAAATCTCTGCTTGAACTTCTGGTATAAACCTGGCCACCATACCCTCCATAATCAAGGAAATTAGGAAGCCAGCTCTTAAAATATTGGCCCAAGTACTTACTATTTTAGCCATAGTCAAAGCAAAAGGGATGCCTTTGCTATGCCTATCACCATCCACATAATCCATCAAGGCCTTTCTGCCACCATGGATGGAAAAACAAACACATCACAACAAAGCACACTATGTCCTGCATGATAAAGCTTGCTAGCAAAAGCATTGCCTGTCTTCCCCACCCAGTGGCATGCACAAGACATGCTATGTCCTGCTCACCACGTCCAAACTTTATGATGTCATCAATTTATTGCACAAGCATAAAGTCTCCTGAGATGGTAAGAGATCATTTGAGTTTCTCCAGACTAAATTATGACACCAGTCAGCTGGATGCTGTTATTTCTGAGAAAAAAATAAGGTGAAACTATACTGATTCCCTGTCAGTTGCAAACAAGCAGAATCTATTATGCACAGCGTAGCATCACACAGGAAAAATACATTCATCCTATTTATAGCCATATACGTATTAGATATGACTACCAGTGTAAAAACCATGTCTGTAAAAAAACAGCTACCATTGGTGTTACCACGTGGTTACACATTTCCTATAACCCATGTTTCATTCTCTAGGTTCTACTTGTCCTATGTATGTAAGAAGGTAATTTACATGAGGATGTGCTAGAGGTCAACACCCCTGCAGCTTTCAGTCTCTGATAGTAACAATCTCTCTAATGGCCCTGGAGATTGTGCTTTCAGTTACTTTTTCTACAGGGAGAAAAAGCTTCAAGGGCTTCTTCTTGGCTCAAACTATAATAGTCAACCTCACTCAGTGAACAAGAAAAACAGTGTTAGGCCCTGAATATCTGTCTCAGTTGGTTGGAGTGTCATCCAATACACCAAAAGATTGTGGGTTTGATTCCTGTCAGGCAACAGAAGGCAATATATCAATGTTTCTCTCTCACATCAATGTCTCTCTCTCTCTCTCTCTGCCTTCCTTTCTCTCTCTCAAAATCAATAAAAAACATATCTTAGGGTGAGGATTAGAAAAGAAAATCAATATTAGGATTCTGCCTATGCTAAAAAATATATGTATGCCAGCTATACACTCAGGAATATAGGTTCTGTTCATAGAAACACTATCCTTACTAGACTTTGAGACAGACATGGACCCAAATTTATTTTATCCCATGATCTCCGTAAGTCCCCATTTAAATTGGTGGGCCACATTGGCATTATGAATGCTTAGAGATTAGTGTCAGCCTAATGCCAGTATCTGTGGACACCTGAAGGGTTTAGTATGATATTTTTCTTTCCCCATTGCAAATATTTCTTGTAATTAGCAGCAGAATTTTTTTGGGGGAGGCTAGGAAGGAAGATGTATGCTTGTGAATTGACAGGTCTTTGTGACCTGAACTCTCCTTCATTCAAGGCCTCAGATCTGTGAACTGACTAATGTCCTAAAGTACGAAAAGAGCTATGAATCTATAATGGAGATTTCCATCACGACTGCTCATTAGACCTAGTGTTGTTTTTTGTTTTATTTTGTTTTTCTTGTGGAACTAAAGTTCAATATCAAGAGCTACTGATCAATTTTACTGGCAAAGAGTCTGACCAATTTCCACTAAAAAAGATCCATAGGAATCAAACTAGTATGATACCTACTCTGGCCTGATGTCTATTACATGAGCATTTCTAGCTTACCATGGGGTTTAAATGCTACTATTGTCTACTTAAGCACTTTGCATATTCAATCATTCACCTAGAAAATGAAAGGTATTATTATCCTTATTTCTAAGTTAAATATATAAGTACATATACATGAGTGAATAAGATAATGAGCTTATATAAACAGAGAGCAATGAGTGTATTTCATACCATGGAAGAGATGCACAAGGGACTGTGAGAGGTACATGCTTCAAAAAGAAAGAGAATACAAGCAGATCCTGAAAAAAATCATTTACATAAAAGGTGTACAAGTGGATGTCAAGAATACTCCAATTATAGAGTCAAATGAGATAAAACTTTAGTAACTAACAAAGCAAACCAGCACCACAGTAAGGAGAAACATCTTTCAAACTAATGCTGATGCTGCAGGAAAGATGCAAAGGTCTGTAGCTTAGTTTCTGTTGTAATTAGCTTTCATACAGTGGTAAAACAGGATGTTGATGTTTATAAGCTAGAGTGCTGGCAATGATTGTAGAAATAATGCACAGCTTGCAAGTCACAAACTCCTAGAAATAAACCAAGTGACCTGTAGTGACAACTGGGATAGTATGCTATCTACACCAAGAAAACCTGTGACCTTCCCATACTGTACTATATTTTCAAAGACCTTCGTCTCTAGAAACTTCAAGGCATGCTGTGCAGTGTTCACTGGAGCTTGTAATTATGTCACCTTTACTTTTCCAGATCCTGACTTACATAACTGTTAAACAATATCATATTAAAATAGGAGGGTTTAATATTTGAAGACAATAGGAAACAGTTGAGGGAAATCTGGTAAATGGCAAAAACATGATCTAAGATGTTTATTAATAAAGACCATTTTGGCAGATTGTTGTAGGATGGATTCCAGGTGGACACAAAAGGAGTGAACATATGGAATCACTTAAAAGCTAAGGAGAGTAACCTAAGTAAGAAATTAAGTCCTGAGAAAGAAGGGGTAGACTTGAAAAGTATTTAATAGGTTGATTTAATAGATTCAATGAGTAATCAAAATGTTGGAATTTTGAAGCGAGGAATCTAGAATGATTACCAGCTTATCCTCCTATGTAACTGAGATATGGTGTTGACGTTTATAAAGGTTGATAATGTGATAAGCATAAAGAGAAATGCCTCCCACTAATTTGTTCTTTTTCCCCTCTACAACCTCCATTGGGTATTTGTTTTCTTTCATATACACATTAACTTGGTGGGTGGGAAAACTAGAGGTAGCTTTAATGAGGAGCTAAGAGCTAAGGAATAATAGTATAGAGGAGAATAAATGACCTTTGCCAGAAAATTGTCGCTTGAAATTGTTTTGAATGTCTTAGAGAAAAGCATGGGCAAAGGCCCCAACGAATCCATAAGCCTTGAGCATGAGAAGAGTTATAACATGGACTCTGGCAGCCCAGTAAGGCTCAGGTTGGAAAAGGGAGACTGTCTCCCCACACCTCACCAGTATATTATACTATTAATGCCAGGAGAACTGAAACATTTGGTAGCACTGGAGAAAGAACAATACAAACTAGACTGCCAATGTAATGGTGGGCAGGGGCAACCACAATTCTCCAATAAGCATTATAATCAACTCCCAGGTAGAATGATGACACACGCCCATAGTAGCTGCAAGAAATAAGATAATTTCTAGACATTTATGAAGAATCTCTGGTTCTACCTCCAGGAAATATTTAGAGTATAGGACTGATATTGAATGTTTAGAAAAAAAATAAGCCTAAGTCAAGAGGAAGAATATTCAGATTAGATATGTGATATTACATAATATTAGGATATTCAGATTAGATATGTGATATTAGATAATATTCAGATTAGATATGTGATATTAAGGTAATAGCAGATTATCTAAGTGGAGACCTTTATTAGGCATAGGATATAAGGCTCTGAATTTTATGATACTCGTTTGGGCTAAAAGCATAGAAACAGATATTTAAGGGAACTAAATGTAGAGGTCATTCAACAGCAAGAATATGAAACTTTGAGGAACATGGACATCATCACAATTTCTAAATGTATGTTTTTAAATCTATATTTTATAAATTAATAGAATTGAGAATTTCTTAAATTACTTGAAGATATATTTTTTTCCTTATCTTCACTTCAGTTTTTAGCTTCACTGTTTGGGCTTTTAATAATGTGTGAGGTTGATTTGCAGCAACACTCTCAAACAGATCTTCTTTTTTAAGAATTTACAATATTTTATTTTCCAGCTGTCTTGAGATATACACTGAGAGGCCAGATTATTATGACCACCTGACATTTGTAGGCAAATTAGCCATACACTGCATCATATAGGATATGGAAGCCAAAGGCCTGTTCAAACACCTTTGCTGTCTGCAGTTACCAAGATAAAACGTCTCCAATTCGCACAGGAACACAAGGATTGGACAGTTGAGCATTGGAAAAAAGTCATGTGGTCCGATGAATCACGTTTCCAGTTGCATCATGCAGATGGCAGAGTGAGAATTTTGCGGAAACAGCATGAAAGCATGCACCCCACATGCATGAGTACAACCTTTCAAGCTGGTGGGGGCAGTGTTATGGTTTGGGACATGTTTTCCTGGCATGATTTGGGCCCTTTAATTCGTGTGGAACAACGTCTGAATAGCACAACATACCTAAGTATCGTTGCTGATCAAGTTCATCCTATCATGTTGATGGCGTGTCCCAGTGGAGATGGCTTCTTCCAACAAGACAATGTGCCATGCCACAGTGCTCGTATTGTACAGGAGTGGTTTCAAGAACATGAGGGAGACTTTACCTTGCTTAGGTGGCCCCCACAATCACCAGATCTCAATCCAATTGAGCATTTGTGGGACGAAGTTAAAAGAGCCATCAGGCAGCTGGTTCCACAACCATCAGATCTCACAGAACTGGACAGTGCTATTCATCAGACATGGTGTCAGATTCCTCGCATCACCTTTCAACATCTCGTGGAGTCAATGCCAAGAAGAATCACCACAGTATTGAAGGCAACAGGTGGCCCAACGAAATACTGATGGGGTGGTCATAATAATTTGGCCACTCAGTGTATATGACAAATAGAAATGGTATATATTTCAGGTATATATTCAACATATCTTAGTGGGTATTTCTGGGACCCAGGAAATCAGAAATTTAGTGCCTCCTTGATGGTCTAGATCTGGGAAAGTTCCCATTTAAAATAGAAATGGGGGTGGAAATCATATATTGCGATCTGTCTCTCTCTCACTGTCTTCTCATTTATTGCTCCTCTCCTAGTCCCTCCACTCCTCCTCCTCACAGACTTGCAAGAATGTTCAACACACTTAGTCGCTCTCTTGGGGAATTTAGAAAATTCCAGGTGGCTAGACTAGCTTTATATACCTGAGTCCCAAAGACAAGAAAGGTCTTACCATACCAGCTGATAGATCCCTAAAATTAATGTAGCATAAGACAGAATTATTTAATTTTTTAAGTATAAATAGGCTCAATACAAATATCTCTGGAGATATTTGAGGGGTTTTCTTGTTTCGTTATTTTTTTGTTTGTTTGTTTTTCCTGTGGGTGGCCAAATGTGCCTCTAATATTTGGGAAAGTCTTTATCCAGTTTCAAATTGCAAAATATTAGCCTGAAAATGGCCAAAGGCTCCCTCCTCAGATCTGTTTCCTCCCTATTCTTCTGTGATTAAGAACTCAGTCCCCAGCTTCAGATGGAACTAGGTTGAATCTGTCTTCATCAATCATTAATAGAGTTTATTTGGAAAAGCTGCTTAACCTTTTAAAATCTGTTTCCTAACCTGTAAATGAAAAGAATAATTGTATCTCACATGGCTATAATAAAGTTTGAAACAAAATCATCAAGTTCTCGGCATATATGAAGCATTCAAAATATATTAACTATCATTGTTAATAATACTTTCTACTCTGTCTTTATTTTCTGATTTTACAATTTGCTACAAGGACAATTTCACAGGTGGCATGACTGTGGACCTGAGTATAGGGAGCAAAGAAAAATCTATTAACAAAGGGTAGAGGCTAACCGAGTAAAGTACTAACAGGAAAAAAGTGGCCATAGATAAAAAATATGTAACTTGCAAAAAAACAGGTCACTTTTTTTATTAAATATTAGGCACATTTGGAATTATCCATATTATAACGTTTCAAACAAAGGATGGAAATAGTCAAAGATGTCAGAAAACTAGCTCTTGGAAACCTGTGATATCAAATTGATGTAATTATACTTTTAAATGCCTCATTATTCATATGTATGAACATAAAAACCTTATATTAATGTACTTCCCTTTTCATATACATAGCTTATTTATACTATTTGAAAAAATAATGCAAATTTGGCATTTATATTTTAATACCTTTGATCTAATTTCAATCCTTGCAGTAGAGAGATTTAAAATTAGAACAGAAAAGGACTCCTTTCTTGTTTCTATTTTTGGGTGAACAAAAAGGGTGTATTTTTAGTACATCTTATTGAGTACATTCCTCTGCAGGACATTGATAATTCTAGCATACTGTCTGAAGCACAAAAATAGTTTGAAAAATTGTATTTGTTAATGTTCTATAGTTTTTTGACACACTTTGGCATAATCCATCTGAGAAATAGCCACCACATGTCCTTTCTTATCAAAGTTGCATGCTGTACGCAAATGGCTTATACATTTAGCCTGAAATAAATCCTTTGACAGAAATTTTCATATCCTAGAAGGAACCTAGCAAAGGGGAAACATTATACTCTCCTTTACTTGCAACTTAATGCCTAGAAGCTTCTATATCTATCACCATCATCGTGTTTTCCCCTCCTGGCAGCTTGCCATTCAAGTATACCTCACAGAAAATTCTCATGCAGTTTTATTATCTGTGAGAAGGCACTATAAAACCTTTACCTTCTGCAACTGATTTCTCTTTTCAAAAGCTTGAATTACATCCTCTTTCCTTTCTGTAGTTGTGCTTCTTGAACGCTGTCTCCATAGGCGCAGTTAAACCTGCCATAAAGCACTTTGTCTATGCCCATCCAAATACACAATCTAAAAGAAGTCTAACCTTGGCAAGTCTGCTTTATAATATATATGTATTAATTGATTTCAGAGAGAGGAAGGAAGAGGAAGAGATTGATAGAAACATCAATGATGAGAGAGGATCATTGATAGACTGCCTCCTACGCGCCCCCCACTGGGATCAAACCCACAACACTGGCATGTGCCCTGACCGGGAATCTAACCCTGACCTCCTGGTTCACGGGTGGCTGCTCAACCACTGAGCGACACTGGACATTGTTTTACTTTCACTTTTCAGTATCTTTGCTCTGTGTAATTACTATCTTATTCCATTAACTTCTCTCTGATTCTGCAAAGCTGAGAATGTTTTGTTTGTACCACTGGAAATGATGACTCATCATTACTGATTGTGTGATAATTCTAGGTTTATCTTGTCTGTCATACTCTCCCTCCACCCCCTTGCTCACAGGTTTTCCTAGTATAAGCAATTATTCCACTACAACTATTTCTTTCTTGGCCCTCTTTCAGTATCATTGTTACTGCTCTAACTTTCCCTATAAGAATAAAGAACAGGAAGCATAATTTTCAAGACATGCTATTAAAATTACTTTAGTAATAGCAAGATTATGGCTCTAATAATGTTCTCAATATCTTGCTAATTTCTCAGCTTCCCGAATCTATGTAAAACACAGGAATCTGTATTTTGTGAAAGAAGCAACATTGACTTTGTGGTAACTTTGAACCATGGACTCAATTTCTCTTTGCCTCTGAGTTCGTGTTTCCCACATGGGATAACATGAGACTGCTTAAGAAGCTCATTGGCATTAATTCAAATTCAATTTTGTGAAAATGGTGGGAGAGTTCAAGAGATGAATTGAGCTAATCTGTTTCTTTGATTTGAAGGGAAATTTTCAGAAACTAGCCAAAGAAAACACTTCACTGAAACCTTTACTTTGATCAATAGTATTTTATCATTAATGAACTACTGCTTAACTGTACAGATTTATATTACATCATCCAAGTAACATTTGTTCTTTCTGGGGTTTAATGTGAGAAAAATTGCCTCATTCATCAACTGAAAAGAGTTTAGATCCTTAATTTTAATTATGATTATTACATTGAAGTACTGAAAAAATTAGGGAAATCTATAAAATATTTTTTATTTCCTTGCCTTTTACTGTATAATAATCCCTGTAATAACTTACTGCATATTTATTTTATTATAATTATAAAGTTTGATTTAAATATATAAACTCTTAAGGAAACTAAAAATCACTTGCAATCTTACCAAATGTCACTGAATATTTATGACAAGAAATTAGAAGTCACAATTAATTTCTCTCTATGCTGATTCTATTTGCAGTAATTACATGAATAATGCTCTTGAACTGAGTACTTTTATTAACTCTTACAATAATGACTAAAAATAATGGCTCAAATGGAGCTTTCCATTAAACTGAGTACTTGTTTATTTGTGTTTCTTTATTCATTATTCACCAGTTACTTATTGGACTCTGTAAGCAAAATATTGAGATAGAAAATGAGAAGAGAAAAACATAGGGATGTTATTTCAACCCTCAAATCACTCATATTCTGTTGGGTGGCATAAACATATGTAAAATCATACTGTGATAAATGTTATAATGCCAGTATGATAGAAACATCATAATGCATCAAAAAGAAGGAGTTATCATTAGAGAAGTTGATATTTGTCCTGGACTTTATTAATTAAATAGAATTCTGCCAGACAGAAAAGAGTAATATTGCAGGTCAATGTAATAGCACAGAGGATAAAAGCATATGGTAGATTTGAGAGCCATTGAGTACTGGCACCACAATATGCATGGTAGGGTTTAGTAGAGGATGAAGCTGGGAAAGAAACGTGAGATAATGTTGTTCAAGGAATTGACTAGCACGCTTAAAAAGTTTAGATTTTTTTTTTCTGAAATGAGAAATCCAAAGGATATTGTCCAAAATCTCAGAAAAGCATACAGAGCATTTAAAATTTGACTTCTGACAACCTGTTCAGCCTAACTGCCCAGATTCACCAATAAGTAATGTATAGGGTGTCTCCAAAATGTATACACACACTTTGAATACTTATAAAGGCAGTGTTTATTAAACTACATTTCATTTTCAAAATAGAGCTATCAACTGGTAAAGTGTATATACATTTTGGGGGTACCCTGCATTTTAACCAATTGCAGTTCTCTGACACATCTGTGGCTTTACATATCCTGATGACTACAGTTGGAACATGTTTTCCTTTCTCTCTCTGGCGCTTCTTCACTTGGCTTATTCCCACCCTGTCTTCACACCTCAGTTTACAATCACCTTCCAGGAGAAGTTGACTAATTCTAGTAGGTTGTTAGTTTTTCCCATTAGGTTCGTTAACTAGTTAGGTAGTTGAGGACAAAGACTGTGTCTGATATCAAAAACTCCTCATACCATTGAAAAACCTGAGCTACATCAAATGCATCAAAAAGAAGGAGTTATCATTACTCAAGTGATTAAGGTTAACATGATCTTACTCAAGTGATTGTTAACATGATCAGCGATATGGTATATGGATGTCATGCACCCCATGAGAGGATGAACTGAGAAGGGCATATCACTTCTTTAGGACATTTGCAAAAATGCACACCTGATCTAATCATGAAAAACTACTAGAATATGCAAACCAATATTGATATGCATTCTGAAAAATACCCTATCTTCAAAATGTCAAGGTCATGTAAAACAGGAAAGATTTAGGAGTTTGCACAGATTGGAGAAGACTAAGGAGATATAACAACTACACTGAGTGGCCAGATTATTATGATCTCTGAAAGCATAATAATCCGGCCACTCAGTGTGTGTGTGTGTGTGTGTGTGTGTGTGTGTGTGTGTGTGTATTAGAGGCCCGGTGCATGAATTAGTGCATAATAATCTGGCCACTCAGTGTATATGCAATGTGGAATCCTGGATTGGGTCTTGGATTGGGTATGTTAGCAGGAAAACTAGTGAAAGCTGAATGGAGTCTGCAGTTCAGATGATAGTATTGTACCAATGTCAATTTCTTAGTTATTATAATTGCACTATGAATATGTAAAACTAGAGGCCCGGTGCACAAAATTTGTGCCCTTGGGGGTGGGTGTCCCTCAGCTTGGCCTGCGCCCTCTCACAGTCTGGGAGCCCCCGGGGGATGTTCGATTGATTGCTTAGGCCTGCTCCCCACCTAAGCCGGCAATCAGACATCCTTAGCGCTGTCGCTGAGGCAGGAGAGGTTCCCGCCATCACCGCTGCGCTCTCCAGCTATGAGCCCAGCCTCTGTCTGAGCCATGCTCCCCCTATGGGAGCACGCTGACCATCAGGGGCAGCTCCTACATTGAACGTCTGTCCCCTGGTTGTCAATGTGCATCATAGTGACCAGTCGTTCCACTGTTCAGTCGATTTGCATATTAACCTTTTATTATATATGATGATAATGGAGGAAAACTGGTTGAAAGTTATATGGGAACTCTCTGTACTATTTTTATAACTTTTAGGCAAGTCTAAAATTATATTAAATTATAAAGTGAAAAGGGGTTCTGAAATTACAGAGTCATGGTGTTGTGGCTTGGAAATCACTATTTCCTGTTCTATACTTCCAAATAGCATTTATTGAATACCTAGTCTATAACTTGTACAAGTGTACTCAGAAATCCCTGAATAACAGACGAATAGCAACCACTACACCTGCATATTGGTGTGCTATTACGAGAAAAGACACTTTTTATGAAATGTAGTTTAATATTGTGCTAGTACATATATATAATCCATTTGCTCATATTTTAATTTCCCAGTGAGGGTTTTGTGTGTGTGTATGTGTGTATATGTGTGTGGGTGTCCAGGTGCTACAGTAGTATTACTTTACTAGTTTTTATTAAGGTCAAATTAATAAGTGTTGCATAATGGTAAGTAGCAACAAAAAAGCTATACCACCATGAAAGATTCCATTTTTCACAGAAGGAGTTACGTTGTGTAACTCTGGGAGATCAAAGGATGAATTTTTTCATGAATGTCAATCATGAAGGTTCTCAACAAACACTTTCAATATAATTAAACCATTGTTTGGGCAACAAACTAAAGATGTAGTTTCTGTCTTCAAAACACTTTTAAAGCAATAATCCAAATATGCTACAAGGGCACAGCGTTTTTGAAATTATAGTCAAGGGAGAGCAAAAACAATATCTTGTGATATGTAGTAAATCAAACCTTCACATTAAAAACACACTTGTAAAATGTCCACTTATTCTAGACTACTAGAATATTTGGGTGTTTTGTGACTATAACATTGTAACCCAGCTTGCGAAAGCTAAAGTCACTCTCTGTGTTGTTTCATTTTCACAGACTTGCTGACAAACAAAATACTGATTTAAATATTCCATTTGATATAATAAAAAAGTTTAAAATAAATGTTTTAGAAGTAAAGAAAAAAAAGATTGCATTTATGAAAGTCTTTTTTTATATGCCATAAATTGTAAAGGCCAATGTATATTTTAGCTCACTTTCACTTCTGCTTTTCTTAAGGTTTTTCATTTCTCTTATTTATTTTTTAAACTATACCAGTCAATTAATATCTGGTACTTGTCTACAATCTAAGATTTACTCAAACTAAGGTCCATTCTATTTGTGGGGAACAGAGATTGGGAGGCAGAGTTTCCCACGTGTACTCTGTGACACAGTGTATGCTTCCCTGTGAAAAGAGAGGGTCTTGATGTCTCTCGAAGATTGAAACTTCCAGGAAGGTCAATCTTCTTTCTCACATAACTATTTGTTTGAATGCCACACTGTTTATCTCTCTTCTGGTGTCCTTTAAAAAAGATTTTATTGTGATAAGAACACTTAATATGAGATTTACCCTCTTACATTTTTGAATATACAATACACTATTGTTGACTCCAGGTCTGATGTTGTATAGTAGGTATCTAGAAACTATTCATCTTGTTTAACTGAAACTTTATGCCTGTTGATTTCTATCCACCCCAACCCCCCGGAAACCGACATTCCATTCTTTTGATTCTATGATTTTGACTATTTAGATACTTCATATGAGTGAAATCAGGTAGTATTTGTCTTTCTGTGACTAGCTTATTTCTCTTAGCATAATGTTCCCAAAGTTTATCCATATTGTCACATGTTGCCTAATTTTCTTCTTTTTTTTCAGTTTGCCTATTCCATTGTATGTATATGACATTATCATTATTCATTCAGCTGTTGATGGACATTTATCCAAGTCAAGTTTCCACATCTTGACTATTGTGAATAGTGCTGCAATGAATGTGAGAATGCTAATATGTCTTCAAGATTCTGATTTCAATTCTTTTGGATAAATACCCAGAAGTGAGATTGCTGGAGCATATATATGATAGTTCTATTTTTAATTTTTTGAGGAACCTCCATACTGTTTTCCATAGAAGTGGAACAAATTTGCATTTCCACCAACAATTTGCAATGGTTCTAATTTCTCCACAACCTCATCAACACTGTTGTTCTTTTTTACTTTTTGTAATATCCATCCTGACAGGTACGCAGCGTTATCTCATGTGGTTTTCGTTTGCATTTATCTGATGATTAGTGACAGTAAATGTTTTTATCCTATGTACCCCTATTTCTTATCAGTCCATTGGTTCAACTTATTTAAATTTATGTTGATATTTCTTTTTTTAATATATTTTATTAATTTTTTTACAGAGAGGAAGGGAGAGGGAGAGGGAGTTAGAAACATTGATGAGAGAGAAACATCAATCACCTGCCTCCTGCACACCCCCTACTGGGGATGTGCCCTTGACGGAATCGAACCTGGGACCCTTGAGTCTGCAGGCTGACACTCTATCCACTGAGCCAAACCGGTGCAGTGGTCAGCAAGCTGTGGCTCGCGAGCCACATGCGGCTCGTGAGCCGCGGTTTGCCGCTCTGTTGACTAATGAGTTTGCTGACCACTGGGATAGGGGCTTAATCAAAAGGAACAACAACAGCCTGTAATTATTGGAATCAAGAGTCTAGGTCAGTGGTTGGCAAAACTCATTAGTCAACAGAGCAGCAAACCGCGGCGTGTGAGCCGCATGTGGCTCACGAGCTGCAGTTTGCCCATCACTGGGTTAGGGCTTATGTTGATATTTCATCTAATGCTTCCCATATTTTTTAAATACTTTGGTATATTTTGTAAGCTAAATTTTTGAAATACACCTAAAGTCTCAGTACTATTTCTGGCTCTGAAACTGCTATTATTAGACTTTGCCGATTTGTATTTATACTTTATATGTAAATGCTAAAATATTATCTCTTAAATAAAAAATGTTGGACAAATAACATTTATGAATGCAAAGAATGGAGTATGTATGATGTGTGTCATTATCTTGGGTGAGCTCTGGTTTTCAGTAGTAAGTGACTAGGATAAACATGGGAGGTTTGAAGGAACAGAACCTGCTGATTTTCAAAGATCAGAAGAAAATGGGGCTGATTATACAACATTCCAGAGGAAAAAGGTAATCCTCAATTACCATTTTATTTCCCTTTCTCATCAGTGTACATTTATGAAAATAAGTGCTTTCGGTATCTACTAAAGGACACTAAAAGTTGAGAACATTGTAACTCTGTTTATTTACTAGTAACTGAACTTTTTTCATATCTGTTTTCTTTTTTTAATCTTCTAATGAGCTGATTAATACTCTGGGAGTATTTTTTGAGCTACAAATGCAAAAGAGACAAGTAAATTTAAAACTAACTTACAAATAGCTATTTTTAAATAAAGCTATTTTTATTTAAGGCAAACACCTTGGCAAATAGCAAAACACATTTATACAATATATTATGCTTCTGTGAATTAAATGACAGGATTGTTAGAGCGCTAAATATCATGTATATTTTCATTAGCACAAAAAGAGATTTTTGATATAAAAGCTAACACACATGCACACGTGCACATACTGACAAGCACACTCTGACCATGACTTCAAAGTTTGGAAATGTTTGCCTCTCTGGTTCTCCCAATGATTTGTTCTATTTTCCTAGCTGCTGCATGTGACAGAAATTTATGCAGAACACTCCATGCAAATCCCTCTCCCTCTTTTCCCCCTCTCTCTGTTTTTCCTGTGGTGCTGTACGCCACGGAGGTTAGCCTTCCCTATATGACATCTTACATATAAAAAGCATACTAACTTTCACAAAGTGTAAGAAGAAAATATTGTCCTAAGTCCTTAACTAGGTCATGGAACCAGGTCAGCAAGCGGCTGCAGGTTTTGACAGCTGTTTCTGGCTGTAGCTCTGCTGAGTGTATAGGGGCTGCCCCTCTCTCCGGATGCCAAGGCGCAGAGCAGCAGGGTGCCGATGGCAGTTAGCGCTGTGACAGTCAGCCAGCTTGGTACATTTCCCCAGTTGGAAGGCTTTCAAAAGTTAGCTTTGGATACTCCTTTCTCTTATGTTTACAATAAAAACACAGCCCAATGCCTGGCCTGCCCATCTGTGCTACATTAGGCATCTGGGCAAACTTGGCCCTTGTACGCACATCAGTGTGACAGCTTGCCGATTTGTTTCGTCACCTTTCACAGACCACTTGTCAATGTACGGTTCTCAAAGAAAAGCCTCCTTACCTGTATTTCTAAGAAGCTCTTTGTCTTTGGATGTCTGACTCATAAACTGGATACTTTTCAAGAGCTTAAGGAGCAGCTTTATAGCATGTAGCTTTTGGAAAGTCTATTCGTCATGAACATTTTCTTGGTTATTTAATTTACCAATATTTAAGTAGCTTGCCCTCCCCATTACATCAATTGTTATAAACAGTACCTAATTGCACTAATAGCTGTTTACAAATCACACAACAGGAGCCTAGTTGGAAATTCTTGAGGATGAGACTTCTGGCCCTAAGCCATTTTATGAAATCTTGCTAAGAAGCATTTACAAAGGAAAACATATAGGGATATTTACATAAATATTTTCACTTCGATGCTGTCTTGTTGCATATCTTTTCTATCCACAACCCCTCTCCACACGCTTCCTCCTGCACCTGTTTTATCATTAGTTCACTACGACTTCTCCACTAAAGGTCCACATTGACTTCCCACCTGCCAGTGCTCATCTGATTCAGAAGCACTTGACATGGTTCACCACACCCTCTTTTTCAGTGTTTTCCCTGTTAGCTTTATGACACATGAAATAGCTGATTCTTAGACTAGCTTTCCGGATCCTTCTTAGTCCATTTTCCTAGCTCCTTTCTTCCCTCACACTTTGAGGGTGGCATTTTCAATGTTCTGTCTCCATCTTCTTTGCTATCTTATTCTCTTCTTG
This sequence comes from Eptesicus fuscus, assembly GCF_027574615.1. Lineage (NCBI taxonomy): Eukaryota > Metazoa > Chordata > Mammalia > Chiroptera > Vespertilionidae > Eptesicus > Eptesicus fuscus. Next base: position 77,404,473 of record NC_072474.1, on the reverse strand, counting down.
GATTTATCTTGCCCTCATCATAAGATTACACACAGTATATAATTTGTCTCCGATCCAGATCCTAAGCTCAGGTAATGATGAACTACCCACTAAACATGTCATGTAGTAGATGCACCATGCCTTTGTCAGTGTTTAAAATATTTTATATAATACTTTAGCATATAATGGGTATCCAGTTAGTTTTTACTTCTCTTATTCTCTTCTCTGTTGGTTTACTATTGGTGCTGAAACAAATTACTGCAAATCTAATCATTCAAAATGAAATAAACACTATTAGTTGGAAATGAAATGGGTCTCTCTAGACTAAAATCAAAATTTCATCAGGGTTATATCCCTTTCTGGAATATTCCACTTTTAAGAAACCTGTGATATTATCAAACTCACCCAGATAATTCAGAACATTTTTCCCACTTAAAATCAGCTGATTAGCAACCTTAATTTTCTCTATAACCTTATTCTCCTTTGAAAGCAACTTAACATATTCACAGATTCTTCTGATTAGGACAGACATCTTTACTCTCCCTATCCCCTCTTTATCATCTTTTCAGATTAAATCATTACTTCAGCATAAAATCTTCTTTAATCTAATCATTCAAAATGTAGTGTAAGAATATTTGGAACTTCATCTCTGAATCTTAGGATTTGGGAGATTTAGGGGGAGAAAATGTTTTAGATTTTGAGAAATTTCTGAATCTTTGTGTTAGGCTGGGTATGTGGCATTGCTGCTGGTAATGAATATAAAATAAATAAGGTGCTGAATCAAGGGTATATGGGCACTGCTGGTAATGAGTATAAAATGAACTAGATAATGTATCAAGAGAACAAGAGGGACAATTTAAAGTTCCAGAGTTGAAAGAGAACTTCCATAATATAGGTTCTTTCTTCATAATGTTGATGCTCAACATAATCATCAACTCACAGCTTTATGAAATTAGATATTATAGTGATACTGTGTTATTTATATATATCCTATCTAATAAAAGAGTAATATGCAAATTGACCATCACTCCAACACACAAGATGGCTGCCCCCATGTGGTCAAAGATGGCTGCCCCCATGTGGACACAAGATGGCTGCCACAGATGGCCAGCAGGGGAGGGCAGTTGTGGGCGATCAGGCCAGCAAGGGAGAACAGTCAGAGGGGACCCAGGCCTGCAGGGGAGGACAGTTGTGGGCAACCAGGCCTGCAAGGGAAGGCAGTTGGGGGCTATCAGGCCTGCAGGGGAGGACAGTTAGGGAGGACCCAGGCCTTCAGGGGAGGGCAGTTGTGAGGGACCAGGCCAGCAGGAGAGAGCAGTTAGGGGCAACCAATGCTGCAGGGGAGGGCAGTTAGGGCAACCAGGCCTGCAGGAGAAGGCAGTTGGGGGCAACCAGGCCTGCAGGGGAGGGCAGTTGGGGCAACCAGACCTGCAAGGGAGGGAAGTTAGGGGCAACCAGGCTGGCAGGGGAGGGCAGTTAGGGGTGACCAGGCCAGCAGGGGAGAGCAGTTAGGGGCAATTGGGATGGCAGGAGAGCAGTTAGATGTCGATCAGGCTGGCAGGAGAGTGGTTAGGGGGTGAGCAGGCTGGCAGGCAGAAGCAGTTAGGGGCAATCAGGCAGGTAGGCAGGCGAGCATTTGAGAGCCAGCAGTCCTGTATTGTGAGAGGGATGTCAGACTGCCTGTTTAGGCCCAATCCCAACATGTCTAAACAGGCAATCAGACATCCCTCGAGGGGTCCCAGATTGGAGAGGGTGCAGGCTGGGTTGAGGGACACACACCCTCCCCCCCATGCACGAATTTCGTGCACCAGGCCTCTAATATATATATATTAGGTTTGTGTGTGAGGGAGGATTGTGTTCAATGCAAAAAATATTCATTTAGAACTTACTCTATTTAAAGTTTGCTAGCAATTTCAAAGGCCAGGATAACAAACAGCCACTGCTCTACCCTCCAGGGAGAAGAGAGAGAGAGAGAGAGAGAGAGAGAGAGAATCCCAACAGAGTAAATGAGAAGAGCAGTTGCTCTACAAAGGCAAGACTCTTCTGAGAACAGTATAATACATGAAAGTGTTTTCTGCCTTTAATCTTCCCAAGTCTCCCAGAGAAAGAGAAATAGAACTCCTGGAAAATAGTTTAGACCAGTGATTTTCAACCTGTGTGCCATGGCAGACACATTGGTGTGCCACAAGAAATTTTAATAGGGGCACTGGCCTCTTTTCTCTTAGATTGTCAAATAATAAAATGACAACAGCCAACCCAGCAATAGTTATCTGATGTGAATGAGTTAAAATATACCTATATTTTTGTTAGATCAGCAAAAAAATATATATATTTTTGGTGTGCCGCAGAATTTTAGTAATTAGTTTATGTGTGCCATGAATTGAAAAAGGTTGAAAATCACTGATTTAGAGTCTTGCAATCTGGGTTATTTTGCGTTTGTTTGTGTTTTTTTTTTTTTTTATCTAGTACTCTGGTTCTATTAGCCAGGATCTTCGTTGGTTTGGGATTAAGGTTTCACTTTTTTTTTTTTTTAGTTTTCAGATGAGGTTTAATTCTAATTATTTCCTGTGCTATTCATAGCTTATCTGTGGACAACACTCCCTAGAGTGTGTTTAGTTTTTGTCCTCACAGCTCAGACATTTGACCACTGTGATTTCTGTGTATTTTTTGTGACTGGCCTGTCCTGATTGTCTACTTTAGCGTGATGGGATCGTTTTTATTCTGAATATCTGCCATCTCTGCTGTCAGAGCCCTGGTTCTGAGGGAATATTCCTAGTTCATTATGTTTGTTTATTTTCTTTACGGAATGTACCTTTTCCTATTAATAAGACTCCTTTGTATTGGGCATTCACATAGCACATTGAACATTACTGCAGGAGATATAAAATGTGTTAGTAGAAACAAAGAATTCTAGCTCAACACTTCCTGCCTTTTCTCCATATAGCATCTTTTTCTAAGTTCAGCTATTGTGTTAAGTCAGGGTTCTCCAGAAGAAGAGAACCCACAGGAGATATCTCCATATCTATATATCTATGTATTTACCTATATATTTGTTATAGGAATTGGCTCCATAGATTTTGGAGGTGGAAATGTCCCAGGATCTGCCATCTGCAAGTTGGAAAACCAAACAGGCAGATATGGTAGTAATTCAGTCCAAGTCCAAAGATGTGAGAACCAAGGGAACCAGTGGTGTAAGTCTGAGTCCAAAGGCCCAAGAATTGTGGGGCACATGACATAAGTCTTAGTTTGAATTCAATGACCCAAGAACCAGAAATGAACATGCCCAAAGCCAGGTGAAGATAGATATCTCAGTTCAAGTAGAAAGAGAATTCATCCTTCCTCTGCCTTTTTGTTCTATGCAGACCTTCAGTGGATTTGATGCTGACCACCTATATTGGTGAGGGCCAATCTTCTTTACTCAGTCTACTGATTCAAATGCTAATCTCTTCTAGAGACACCCTCATAAACACACCCAGAAATCATGTTTTATAGCTATTTGGCATTTTTTTGCCCAGTCAAATTGGCACATACAATTATCCAGCACAGTTATACCTGTTAGATTTATTCTTAACTTTTTAATATCATAGTTAATAAAATCTATGTAAGAAGCAATATGGTAATTAGATTGAAGTTCATTATTAGATACAGGCCCCATTTCTTCTTGAGCTAGTATTAATTTCTTTTCTTCCATTTTTATTAAAACTTTAAAAATTAATTGTTAATATTTACTGTATCCTATGTTTTTCTCCTCATTCTGTCTTGAATCCATTTTCATTGGAGCTGGAAACCCATTACTCCTCTGAGACTTTTCCTAGATCTCATCACTGTCACCAATGGTGGCCACCTTCCTAGATCTACTGGTCAGCATTCAGACTTACTTTATTTCACTTATCAGCAACATTTGATATAGTCAATCACTACGTCCTTGCCAAAATTTTCTCCATTTGACTTTTAGGATACAGTGCAATCTTGCTTTTTAAAAGAATATATATTTTATTTTTATTGTTGACATTGCTACAGATGTCCCTGATCCCCCCATTTACCCTCTTCCACTCAGACCCACACTCTTCTCCCTCTGCCCTCACCACATTGTGGTCTGTGTCATGGGCTATGTATACATATTATTTGGCTGTTCTCTTCACTTTCCTAATGCCTCAATGGCTGTTCGTTCTCTTTTGTTTCCTGATGATTCTTCATCCTCTCTCCAACCTCAAAGCATTGAGATTTTTTGTTCTCGTTTGCTCTATTAGAAACTAACAATAGGCCAACATCTCCAACATTGACATCTATATGGTAGACCTTTTTCCTCTGAATTCAGAGTGTAATATATATTTCAAACTTAACATATAAAAACAAGATTGAGTTCTTGATCTCTGCCCTATAATCCTCTTTCTTCAGTATTTTCTATTTCAGCTAATGGCAAATTTTTCTTTAAAATTAGCCCAAACAAATGAACTTGGAGCCATTCTGGATTCTTTTTTTCTCTCACACTTCACTAAATTTTGTTAGATATATCTTATAATCTGTATTGCTATTATTCCAATTTAGGTTACAATCTTCTCTTGTCTGAATTATTAAATATCCTCTTAACTGACGTTACCACTTCTGCTCTTGTCTTACTTTTAATGTAGCATCTAAAAGTGAAATCATATTTTTCCTGATAAAAAGTAAATCACACTTCTGTCATTCCTGTCTTCAAAATCCTTCAATGGCTTATTACTTTAAGAGTAAAATCCAGACTCCTAATAATGGTTTACAAGGCCTTACAGATCTGGGTCCCATTCACTGATTTATCCCATACCCCATACTTTCCTCTGACTCTGTTCCAGCTACACTGACTTCCTTCTGTTCCTTCAAACCACTGAGCTTCTCCCTCCACAGGACCTTTACATTTTCTCTTTTTTTTTTTTTTTTAAACTTCCCAGTGTCTTCCTTGAATAGAATAAATAAATCCTCACGTACTGTCATGGATAGATTCTTGAAACTTTAAGTGAAATAGCATATAATGAAACAGTTTGCCAAAGGCTAATGGATAAAAACTGAGTTAAGTTTCTATGGCATATTTCTGGTCACAAAAAAGTCATCAAACTTTTAAATAAAGACAGCCTCCCCTCCCCACAAAAAAAAAAAACAACAACAAAAAACCCTTCTAATATAAAACACTGAAATAAATGTGAGCTATATACACATTTAAGAATGATTAATAAACACAAGAATGATCATTGCTTTCCAACCTGCCAATATAGTCCAGAGTGGTGTTGGCTGCAGCCTTTTCAGGAGCTCAGAGCCCAAGATGGGACCTAACCCTGGGCTGGGTGCCTTTCCGAAGCAAGGCACACTCACACTCACACTCACACCCACCCCCACACCCACACCCACACCCACACCCACGTTCACTCAGACTGCGCCAATTTAGACACACAATTCACCTGACATTCATATCTTTAAAATGTGGGAGAAAACCAGAATAACTAAAGAAAACCCACTTAATCATGGGGAGAACATGCAAACTCCACACAGACAGTGGCCCTGGTTAGGAATTGATTTCTTTTTTCTCATCAAGGTTATAAAAAAACAACATTGAACAAAATGATGTTAATCAAGGATCTGCTGTATCAGCAAGGCTCTTGGTTCTGTAAAATATAATATAAATGGAACCACTTTAAAATGGAGCCAGGGCTGCCATACCAGTGGAACTGCCTTGCCCATCTTTGGACTGGGCTTAAAGCAACACTGTGTCACAAAGAACTGATGGCAAGAATAACAAGAAAGCAGATATTATGACAACCAAACTAATGATTACCAGACTAAAAATTATAAACATTGTTTAAGTTAGCATCATTACGTTAGTTTATCTGTACCAATATAAATTTCTTCCTGCAGGGTGGGTGTGCTCCATGGTTGAGCTTTGACCTATGAACCAGGAGGTCATGGTTCAATTCCTGGTCAGGGCACATGCCCAGGTTCCTGGCTTAATCCCAGTTGGGGGGGGGGGGGGGCATGTATGAAGCAGCCAATCAATGATTCTCTCCCATCATTGATGTTTCTATCTCTCCTTTACTCTCTGAAATCAATAAAAATATTATTTAAAAAATAAATGAATAGATTATATTTTTAAGAAAGAAATTCCTCCCTTCTATTGATGTAATTGTTCCCCTTCCCTTTTTTCTTAAATACTCCTTGACTTTATCTCTTAATCCAAACACTATTTGGGCTTCTGCCTAAATAAATGCTTCCTGAATAGCTATGTTTAAATCTCAAATAAATGCTTATTGCCTCTCATTTTGGCCTTTCATTTCTGGGTTAACAGTTCACAAACTGGCCCCAGTACCCAGAGGGTAAGGAGGGACTGAAGAAAGAGGCAGACTCTCCAGATTGGTAGGTGTCAGTTTTAATATGCAGGGGAATTTAGGAGGCTTGACTTTGGTGGCGGCAAGACTAGTAGTTTTCTGCTCCTTCCCACCAACATCTTAAAGCTTATATAGAGGCCTTCACTGGGTTAAGACACATATTCAGTCCAAATGGTCTCAACAACACCTAACTTTCTCAGGAACGCATCCTTGAAAACGGCTCCCACTGTGGGAACCATGGATAACATGTATTCCAGGTACAGGGGTGGGGTTGAGGCGCATACAATTGCCCAGGTCCGGGTCAACCAGTGGTCATGTCTGCGGGGACCTGATGCGGCGGGGATCTCCCTTTTCCGTGGCCAGCACGGAGAGAGATGAAACTGGTTCTTGATAGAGGCGTCTGGGGATTGAGAAATAAAGAAATAAAGAGAGACACAGAAGTAGATGCAAGCTGGGTCCCAGGTGGGTCGCTGACCTCTTCTGCTGGAGAGACAGACGACTCCCTGAGCCACACAGCACATTTATTTATACTCCCATATACAAGGGGGGTTCACCGGAAAACTTAAGATTAAAGGAGCTTGGGAGGGCCTAGGTCTATTTCATTTCCTCTTTTCCGGTGCTAGACTGGTTCCACATCTCAAAGCCCTCTTCTGGAACCTAGACAAAGGTAAGCCAGGAAATGACAACACCTCCGCACTCCTGGGGCGGGGGTGCAACTGACATGACTCTGTCAAATATCTTGGGCTTAGTCAACAACAATCTAAAGAATGTCCATGTGTCTTCCCAGGGGGCCCTCTACACATGTCCTTTCAATGGCTTCCTTCCACAAAGGTTCTTTCCATCATGTTTGTTCTTCCTGAGCTTTTCTATCCAAGCAAAGGTGAATAAAGTTTAGTCCTCACTTACTTGAATTTTTAAAAGTCTCTCATTATCTTATGATGTATTTTGTTTCTAATACACTATATATCTGTGGCTTTAGTAAGCTGAACTATTTATCATCTCTAATTTCTTACTTTTTCTGCTTAATGTAATATATTGAAAAGTGGACTTTCATCGTGGTGGAGAAAACAGCTGCTGAGGTCAGAATCCTTGAGTCTGACTCCTTGATCTCTACTACTTAATAGTTGTGATGCATTGGGCAGGATATTTTTACTCTGCATATTTGTATGATCATCTGAAAATAAGAAGAAAATAAAATACCTCTCTCCTAAGGTTATTGAAAGAAGTGAATGAGTTAAAACATAAATAACATATAAATGTCTGGCAGCTAGGTAGGCATTAAGTGTGGATATGTATCCACTAAGTGTTTTGATGGAAGGAATCACATTCATGTGTCACATTTGGAATATAACTAACATTGAGTTGATTTATATCTAAATGACTCCAGGGTGATTTCTTAAATTCTGTGAGCCTGATTATCCACATTCAAAAGTTGAGGTAAAGTTGCCTCTCCACTTACCTACCAAAGTTGGTACATGAACAACAACTTTCAAAATTGTAAATTTCTATCATTACAGCAATCATTAATTTTACCTTCATAGATATGTATTTTCTTTTATAAGAATAAAAATAACTCCTGTGAAGCCCAGATATACTATTTTCAGTAACATGAGTCACTTTGTTAAATGCAATATTGAGTGTGCAAAGCTTTATCGAGTACCACACAGAAGTAAAGACCTCAAGGAATATACAATCTAACTGAGTTAGTGAGACATACATACAGTGAAGGAAGAAAAATGCAGGGTACAGATGATAGCTACCAAATTGAGATGCAGCTTTAAGCATTTCCAGGAAAGAAACATAGTTTACTCATTGGATACTAAACACAATTATTGGCACAGTTTATCCCTTAATATTTAAAAGAATGAATAAATGTAATAAATAACTAATAAGTTTTTAAAGCATAAATATTCAAGGCAATCCATGGAGGGAGATTATTTCTCCTTTGACTTTCAGGAAAGCTTTATGTTAGACCTTCAATTTGATCTATATTATAAAAGGTAGGATTAAATTAGTTGAAAATTATCAGCAGAGGGAGAAGTGTGAACCAAAGAAAGGGTGTAGGAAAAAATAAAGTTTATTAAGAAGTTAAATAGATGAAATGGAGAGGCTGTGATTTAAAGAGAAAAAAAAAGCAATGGTGTCAGAAAACTGTGTTTTTATCCTTGTTCTGCACATTGGGTCAACCTGAGCAAGTGGTTTCACCTCTGAGTTCAAGCTATGAAGTTGGCGAGTAGTGAATGACAATTCCTATTTCATACAGCTAAAGCAGAGAGTGAGTAAAATATTATGTAAAAAGAGATTGTGAATTGTGATGCTCAAAACAATTTTAATATTCACAAAAAGTATAGTTCTCATAAAAGGAAATATATAGAATTATGACATAAAATAAAAAGATTAATTTGGACCAGATTTAATCAAATTAGATTATGAATGTTTCAGGAAGTTATTTTTTAAATGAAAATATGACTGAACTACTTTTGTTGTTGTTTAAGAATAATTAATCTAACTGAAAATTCTGGAAGAATTGACTTGGTATTTGAATAAAAAGACCTATTCAACAGTCCTTGCAATAATCCTGGTGTTAGATGATAAATAGCTGTGGTGGTATTAAGCATGATAAATTTGTGAAATATGTAAAGAATAAAGGTATATGGTGTTTTAATACTGCTTTGTATTTAATGGTTGAGGGAGCTGAATATTATTAGACAATAATAATTTGGTACATGAGTGAGAAAGTAAACAAGACTAAGGTAAATACATTTGAAATCTGGGGGAAAAGTCAAGTGAGATGTTTTAGAAAATTTAAGTTAGACAACAGAAACGTCAAAGGGAATAATAAGCAGTTCCTAAAGCAAGAGAAAATTGGGCTTCAGATACAATCCTCCCAATAAAATAATGACAGAGATAGTCAAAACATAATTTTAGACTGAAGTTCATCTAGGGGCTCTTCTCACTTATCTGTTTTCCTCACATGACCCTTAGGAAATTTATCTTTTCTCTCTGATCATGGCATTGTCAGATCCGTTTTCTGTATTTCCCACGATGCTGTTTACCTTTTGTCTCAGATCCTTTGAATAAAAGCGATAAGTGTTAGTTACTGGAACTCAGAGATTTTGGGGTAGTTCTGTTTTATTACTACAAAGAGAAATAGCAACAGAAGATCAAAGACATCCAGGGTGCAACTAAATTAATCAAATCAATTCATTATATCACAGAGTAAAATCAACAGCCCAAGAGTCTTTCACAATTAACATTGAGAGCTATAACATTACAATTCACACCATGCTCAAGTAAACCATATTGTATGATCATTCAAATATTCCAATATGATTATCAAAGTACACATGACATCCTAAGCAAATACATGGTTTATCCAAATGAATTTTGGCAATCTCAGAGAATGTGTTGCCTTTTTCTTTTCTTTTTTTTTTAAATTTACTCTCATATTTGTTTTTCAGATTGACAATACAGATTATGAATATGGAAAAACCTTTTTTGTTTGAAAACAAATAAACAATGATGACAATAACAAAAATGTCAACCCCTTATTAAATTTCAAGTGCTTATAAAATGGAAAACCCCAAGTGTTTCTGGATTTGTGTTTATTGCTGCTGTTTCCTTCACAGAGTCACCTGGAAAGTCAGCTTTCAAAATGTTCCCGATTGAAATCTTGACATCATTGTGAGGGCTAACACTGCAGTTTTCACAGAGAATCACTTTCTAAATCCTTAGAGTACATTAATAGAGCAGACAAGAAATTGCATCTTCAGGCAAAAGAGGGAAAAAAAATCAGGTGCTTTTTTTTCTTGTAATTGAAACCTTAATGATGATGATAATTACAAAACGATAATGATATAAACACTCATTTGAACTAGAACTTACAAGAATAATACCTAGCAAAAATACATTTATAATGGTACTTTAAAATTATGCAAATCAAGGGTTATAACACTTCTTAAAGCTATTTGATTTAGGTTAATAAACTATTTCATTCATTCAATAAAAATAATATAGTTCACACACACCACAGAAGATTTTGAAAAGAAGTTGAACATTTTACTATTTGTTATAGTTTGTTTACCCAGAAAGCAAGTCAGACAAAGATTAGTGTGCAAGCAGCTTATTGGGGAGTGCTCTTGGGATCAATAGCTTAGGAATAAGAAAAGAGAAGGAAGTAAGACTGTGAGGCTTCTGGTCTGAAGCTCAGATGGCCCTCTAGAGTTTTTCCGAATTTAGCTAAGGGGTGGGACCACTGTATCCTGAGTCAAACAGTCATTGAATGTGGGCTTTTCTGAATAGGGGAATGGCTCTTAGCAATGTGGCTGTCTTCTGCCCAGGCCATGTGCAGGGGAACTGACCGCTGAGTGCTAAGCAATAGCAACCAACCGAATTCCAATATCCTTATACTTACAATTTCCCTGATATTTCCAAACTCCTGATGCATCATGCCAGGTAGCACATGCCTTTTTGCAGGTAGCCTATCCCTGTTGCCACCAATAAAATATTTAAGAATTGAACTGAGGCTTGTGCTACAGGTCATATGTATTCTACTTACAATCAGTAATGGAGTTCTTATTGCAATCTAGGTGGCAGACAATAAGCTTCAAACTAAGTATGGACTTATTTGGTCACTTGCAGAAGCACCTGTCATAGATTGGGTTCCACTCTGAACAAATATACAGATATTAGCAAGGAGGAATCACAACCTATGCAAAGAAAAGTAAGGAAATATAACAAAACAAAAAAAAAAAAAGGGAAGAAGCTGGGCTGTAATATAGTCTTAATGAAAACCTCAGCTGCACTTATAGAGAACTCTGACGCTAAGACAGTCCTTCAGATTTCTTCTGGGTTTCAATGAGGTCTTTATACCGTTTGACCATTCATTGGATCAAGCCTCCTTGGAAAGGAGATGGCTTCAGGTGATGTGGCTCTTGGCAGCCAAAATTGAAGAGGGTTAACAGCGGACTTTGTCTGGTTATCCCTCCTGCAGCACTCCCAGCAGTGGGGATAATAGTCTCTGAGTCCTGTAGGGAGATTGGCATACAGCATCCCAATGCAAATCTATAATTCAAACTCCCAATACCATTACACTCATTCATTAGAATTAATCACAGGTTACAATGATCAGAATTTAATCAAGTCACCTTGTTTCTTTGTTTTAACTGCATCAAAATCTTCACTTCTCTTTCTTCTAAACATGGTTTCTTCCCCAAATATTTGCCCCGGCCTATTTCTGCATAGGATGGTTGAAATAATTAAATGAAGTTGTGCACTAAAAATCACATTGAAATCTGTAAAAATACTTATGTTTTGCTACTTACATCTAACAATGTCTGTTCCTATTCATTGCTCTGCTTGACTTTCTTCTTATAAAACAATTCGGTCTAATCTGATAAAAAAGTAGGTCCTTATCTGTACAATTTTAGTTTGAAAAGGCCTTTGATGACTTAGAAAAAAATTAATTCTCTTTTCTTCTAAATGTTAAGAAATATAAACAAATCAACATCATTTTCTTTTCATTCTGATAATTCCTGACAATGAAATGAGGGCACTGATTTTACTTTCATGTGCATGAACCACTTTTGTCTTTGATTATAAATCTGAATCTCTTCTTTGACCCCACAGGAATTAGGATAAGTGGCATACTTAGCATATTTAACACCTGGAGCAGATACTTTTTTAACACTATACTTGTCTGTATATCAAAATTATTTTTAGTAATAGCCATGACATAAAATGAATAATAACAATGGGCAGAAAAGAAATGCTGACAGGGAACACTTATTGTTATTGATATTTATATGTATAATTATTGCAGTAAAAATTAAAATAACCATATAAATTATGAACTTTAAAAATTATATTAGTGTATTTTTTGAAATGGAAAGATAAATATATATATTGGTTGGTCAAAGTAATGAATAATGATCACATTTTCAATTTCTGAGCTGTAATTCTGGAAAGTTGTCAATGATTTCATCAAAATTGGTATTCTTCACATAATCATATTTGATAGAGACTGTGAAACTAGCTTTGCTCATTGTTTATTGAACAATGATTTGCATTAATTTTTATTTCAAAAAGTTTCACTCACATGAACAGATATAAAAAGTTTTAAAAAAGTCTTAGACATACACAAAGATAATTTTAGTAGAAATGCATAAAAATCCCATTTAACAATGAATTTTAGAAATGGCAATTCTATCTTTGTTTCCTTGGCATTAATTATAGCAGCTTCCAAATGTCTCTGCAAGATATGAATATATATGTAGTAAAGGCCCAATGCATAAAATTCATGCAAGAGTAGGCCTTCCTTCTCCAGGCTGCCAGCACCAGCTTTCCTCTAGCACCCAGGACCCAGGCTTCCCTCCGGCACCTGGGACCCGGGCTTCCCTCGCAGCCCTGGCTTCCTCCAAAAGGTCATCCAGTCTAATTAGCATATTACACTTTTATTATTATAGATGGAATACATATATATGGAATATATTCATATGAAATATATACATATGGAATATATATGAAATATATCCTATATAATAAAGAGGTAATATGCAAATTAACCCTCACACCTCACAAGATGGCTGCCTACAAACAAGTTGGCAGGGGGGGTTAGTGAGAGACAAGCAAACGACTGAACAAGCAGGCAGCATGGGGTGACCAGGCCAGCAGGGGAGTTAGTGAGGGACAGCCAAATGACTGAACGAGCAGGCTGCGTGGGGCGACTAGGCCAGCAGGGGCGTTAGTGAGAGATGACCAAATGACTGAACAAGCAGGCTGTGTGGGGCAACCAGGACAGCAGGGTAGGCAGTTAAGGGTGCCCAGGCTGGCGGGAGGGTGCAGTTGGGGGCAACCAGGCTGGCAGGGGGATTAGTGAGGGACCACCAAATGACTGAACAAGCAGGCTGCATGGGCAACCAGGCCGGCAGGGTGGTTAGTGAGGGATGACCAAACAACTGAACAAGCAGGCTGCGTGGGGTGACCAGGCCAGCAGGGGGGTAGTTAAGGGTGCCCAGGCTGGCGGGAGGGTGCAGTTGGGGGCAACCAGGCTGGCAGGGGGGTTAGTGAGGGACGACCAAATGACTGAACAAGCAGGCTGCATGGGGCAACCAGGATGTGAGGGGGGTTAATGAGGGATGACCAAATGACTGAACAAGCAGGCTACGTGGGGTGACCAGGCCAGCAGGGGGCCAGTTCGGGGCGACCATGTCTGCAGAGGGGGCAGTTAAGGGCAACCAGGCTGGCGGGAGGGTGCAGTTGGGGGCAACCAGACCAGCAGGGGGTGCAGTTGGGGGCAATTAGGCTGGTGGGGAGGGCAATGAGGAGCGACTAGTCTGGTGGGGGGGGCAGTTGGGGAGTGACCTGGATGGCACAGGGGGCAGTTAGGGGCGACCAGGCAATCAGGCTGGCATGCAGAAGCAGTGAAGGGCGATCAGGCCGGTGAGGGGGGAGTTAGGGGTGACCAGGCAAGTAGGAAGGTGAGCAATTAGGAGCCAGCAGTCCAGGATTATGAGAGGGTTGTCCAACTGCCAGTTTAGGCCCGATCCTGGGGATCAGGCCTAAACCTGCAGTCAGACATCCCCCAAGGGGTCCCAGATTGGAGAGAGTGCAGGCTGGGCTGAAGCGACCCCCCATGCATGAATTTTGTGCACCTGGCCTCTAGTGTGTATATATATATATATATATATACATACACACACACACACACACACACACACACACATATATATATGTGTGTGTGTGTGTGTGTGTGTGTGTGTGTATGTGTATATATATATATATATATATATATATATATAGAGAGAGAGAGAGAGAGAGAGAGAGAGAGAGAGAGAAAGACTAAAAGAAAAAGAGAAAAAATTTAAATCTCCAATTGGTCACAGTGAATGACACAATGGAATTATGTTCTTTTCCTTTGCCTGTAAAATCACTGATATCAGTGTTTATTTTTAACTACATGTTTAATATCTGAAATTTACAGTGCCAGAAGAGCTGGAAACGTTTTATTCCCAAAGTGAGCTCAAATAATCACAATTCTTAACAAATTTAGTTTCAAAACAAATGCATACAGGGTGTCCCAAATAAATGTATACACACTTTAACAGCTGATAGGTCAATTTTTAAAATAAAGTGTATTTTAATAAATACTGCCTTTATAATTATTTAAAGTGTGTGTATATTTTTGGAGGGACACCCTATCTTTGAGTCCATGTTTTCTGGGGACAAACTTCAAAATACAATTTAATTTCCACATAAAATATGTTAATAAAGGGTAAATATTAAAATGTGCTTAGTTAAAAAAATTGCATATATTTATAAACTTGTAAACATAAATATATATTTAGAATTTAACAGTCACTGCAGCAGTTGCTTAGAGGAACATTTTGTCACTGACATAGTTTAGAATTGCCAGCACATCTATACTAATAATAGCCTAGGTGGTCCTCGTGCCCTTGCATGATGCCCTCACGTCATCACAAGATGGCTGCCCCCACATCATCACAAGATGGCCGCCCCCATGTCATCACAAGATGGCCACCACAAGATGGCCATCACAAGATGGCCGGCAGGGGAGGGATGTCTGACTGCTGGTTGGGATCGGGCCTAAACTGGCAGTCAGACATCCCCTGAGGGATCTCAAATTGGAGAGGGTGCAGGCTGGGATGAGGGACATCCCCCCCCCCCCATGCATGAATTTTGTACACCAGGCCTCTATTGTTGATAATAAAACACCAGCCAGTTTTGATTATTTTTTATTGTTGTTTAAAAATTTCCTAAAATTGTATTAGTTTATTGCTAGCACTGAAGCAGACCACTCCTGTCAACCACCCTTATAATCTTATCCATTACATTATTCTTGCCAAATTTTACAGCTTTGCTGTTGCTAATTTCAGGAGTGAGGACACAGGCAGAATTTTAAAAATGCAATAATGTACGCTTAACTAATTTATTTTTATTCACACAAATACACAACAAAATATTCTAGCTACTTAAAGGAACAATTTACTCCGTAAATATTCTATGCCAGTGTGTTTTGTTGTTGTTTTATTTTTAAAGTATTCAGATCATGTGAATAAGGATTTTCTGAGGTCTAGGGGTGCTATGCAGACATTTTGAATTCAAATTTCTGAGGTAGGTTCTGAAATTCTAATTTAAAGAGATAGGAGCAAGAGAAGAAAGAGAAAACACCATGGCTGTACATGTAATATCATCTTTCCTCACTTCTTGAAGCCTTCTGCATCTGGGAGTTAGTTCTTTCTTCCATCTTGAAACAATTTATTTTCTTATTCTGTCCCTTTTCAGTGATATCTTCTTCTAGACTCCTCTGCTGGCTCCTCCTCTTCTCCTAGTGACTAGTGGTCGGCAAACTGCGGCTCGCGAGCCACATGCGGCTCTTTGGCTCCTTGAGTGTGGCTCTTCCACAAAATACCACGGCCTGGGCGAGTCTATTTTGAAGAAGTGGTGTTAGAAGAAGTTTAAGTTTAAAAAATTTGGCTCTCAAAAGAAATTTCAATCGTTGCACTGTTGATATTTGGCTCTGTTGACTAATGAGTTTGCCGACCACTGTCCTAGTCTATTTAGTAGAAAGCATGCTTGGTGTCTCAGTTGTGGGATCTCTTCTCTCCCTAGGCTATTGCATAAAAACCTAGTATGTTTATCTCCATGAATGACTCTACACTTATTCTCATGCTCATTTAAACAAGTCTATTCTTGCCTATTTTTTAAGCATCTCAAATTTCACATACCCAAAACAAAATCATGTAATTTTTCCCACTCAAGAATGCTTTTATGCTCATTCTTCCCACTTTCATAAATGACTCCCACTAATGTTTATTGCCCAGAAAGTTGGCTTTATGTCTTCCTTTTCTTTATCTCTAACATTCATTCCATAATCAAATTCTGTTTTCAACACCTTAATGTACATTAAACCAATAATTTTTCACTCTGTCTTTCCTATCATCCCAGTTTAAGCCATCTCCTTTTTGGACTTTGGCAAGAGCTTCTACTTTTCTGCATCCATCCATTTTACATACAGCATGCTCTTTAAGATATAAGCCTGCTATATAAAAGCTGTGCCTAAAATCTTCCCCTTCCTCATATTGCCATAAAAGCAACCTCCTTAGTATGGGCTATGGGATCCTCCTGACATAGTCCTGTTCATCTCTAACCCTCATTTTATTTAACACTAGGGGCCTAGTGCACGAATTGTGCACCCTGAAAGGAACTATGGGCCGTGAGGCTGTGGTAGGCACAGGGTTGGGTCTCGGCTCATCCTTGGCAGGGGGAGGTGGAGAAGCTCTCAGGGGTGATCAGGGCCAGCAGCCACTTGTACCCGCTGATGGCGCTGAGTGATTGGGACTGGTGCCAGGCACTAGCAGCAGGTGTGAGTGCCAGGCAGGACTGTGGCGTGCAGGAGCAAAGAATTTTCAGTAACCAACAGAGGCTCGCCCCAATAACAGCGACCAGTGCCCTGCCTTGGTCTGGAGCCCCCGCTCACCTGCTCCACCATCCCACTGCAGCCAACACCCACATTGTTCTGCACACTCCCCCCTGGTGGTCAGCACACATCATAGCAACAGGTTGTTCAGTTGTTCGGTTGTTCCGGTTGTTCTGCCATTCGGTCTATTTGCATATTAGCCTTTTCTTATATAGGACTAGAGGCCCAGTGTATGAAAATTCATGCACTGGAGCGGGGGGGGGGGGGAGTCCCTCAGCCCAGCCTGCCCCCTCTCACAGTCCGGGAGCCCTCAGGGGTGGGAGGCGCCCCAGCGATCAGGGGAAGGTGACGTCCCATCACATCTCTGCTGCTGCCACTGCTGGCAGTGCAAGCATCAGCTGGCCCTGGTTACTTGTGCCTCGAGCTGCCCTGGGTGGCTGGGCAGCCACCATCTGAGGCTTGCCTGCACCTCGGGCCAGCCCTGGGCTTCTGGGGGGCTGGTGGGACTGGGGGAATTCAGAGGCACTGGTGGCACTAGGGGAATCCAGTTGCGGAGCGGCCAGGCCTGTCTGGGGGCATGCCAGGCCTTGCCATGCGCCTGCCACCCGGCGGGGCTGAGGGTACTGGGTGCTGCTGTCTTGTGGCTGTGGGTGCCGCCATCTTTGAGGGTGGGGCAGTCAATTAGCACATTCCCTCTTTATTAGATAGGATGCTCTCTCTCTCACTATGCTTGAACTGCATGGGTCTTTCTGTGCTCCCAACCTGTGAAGCTCAGTCCATTCTTATATATTTTCACTTGTTCTTTTCTGTGTCTAAAACTTTTTTCTTCTAGATCTTTGCAAGGATTGATCTTACCATCATTTAGAACTCAGATCAGCTGTTACCTCTTTCAAGAGATCTTCACTAGCCAACCTATATGAAGTAGTCCTGCCCTGAATGCAGGCATTCTTTATCACAATGCCCTGTATTGCTATCTAACCACCCTGTAAAGTGTTCTCATTTTTTTTCTATAAAATGACAGCTTATTTACATGCTGTCAGTGCCTTCTCATACATTCTTTCAGCTTCGTGAAAGGAGTGATTTTTTGCTTCACTATACCTTGGAATAATTCTAAAGCCCTTTTCTGCCCCTCACTCTCTCCTCCTACAGGGAAACAAGAATGACGTAACTCATAGGTGAGTTTGAAAGAGGATCAGGTATTGTCCGGTTCATTCCTTCTGTTTTCTGTGAGATCTGGCTGCGTGAATAGAGAACATGCTCTGGTCTGTGTTTAGTAATTCGTAAGCATCCTAACTCTCTGATGATGTTTTGCAGTATAGCCTGTGACTACACAGCAAGCTTGCCAAAATTCTGTAAAGTAACATTAGCAATTGGTTATTTAAGCTCTGTTGTAGTGCACTGTGCTTGAGAAATATATGAGTTTAACCAGAGATAATATGACTATTATGTCCAAGGTGTTTTTTGAGGGGGGTAGTAGACTTTAAAAAATAAGTCTCTTTTTGATAGAAGTTTGTAGTGGAATAATTGAACTATGTGAAGTTTTTGTTTGTTTTGATTGAGGAATGGGGAAGGGAAGGTTGATTTTAAGTGGGGAAGCCCAGGTGAACAACTTTAGGACTTAGGTTTTTAGCAAGTATGGATTTATGATCTTGGTGTATGAGGAAATCTAATTGCAACTTTGCCACACAGGTGACAGACATTTTATACAGCAAAGCTTTTTAAAATGTCAGGCTCACAGGCACTCACAAAATAGCTTTGGCCCTCATTGGCCTTGGTAAATGAATGGCCATGTGTGGGTTAAACAGCTTGCCCTTGAAACATTGAAGCATAGGGCAGACTGAAGTGAGAATCAGAACTTAGTAGCCTATGGTATGCAGAACGATTTTCTACCTTTAGTGTATTTTTAAGTAGGTCCACAGGCCAGAACTTTAGTTTCACAATTGCTGCAGATTACTAACCATGTTCAGCGTTTACATTGTCAATGCATACCTAAGTATGAGATGCTATCTAAGCTTTGCAAACCCCAATCTTTTGTATATTTCAAACTACTTTTCAGGAAGAGAGGAATTCTTGAATTTATGTTGCTTGCCCATGGGACTTTAATAATTTATCCCTACTATATGGTCTCAGGCTGCCAGCCCTCTTAAACTGGGGTTCAAACATCCTAAAACATCACTGCCACAGGTTTCTAGTAGTCAAAACCATTTACAGATTAGCTTATGGAGAACTGACTCTACCTCTACATGTGCAGAGTGGCATGTGCCAGGGGTCTTAATCCAGCATTTTGAAGGGTTCATGAATCTGGAGAAAGGGCTGCTGTAAATTATTAAAGAGACTAGAGATGAAATATATGTTTGGAAGGCATTTTGCAGAGCCAGAGAAGACTTAGCTAAAGAAATCAAGTCCTCCTGTCTCTCTGGACCCCTTGCTTTTTATTAACATAAATTGTCCTAAAGCAAGGTAGATATACACATCAAAGGCAAGGTTTAGTATACAGAATCCATTGTCAGATTGGAGGAACTGCCTATGGCTGTTCAGGTGTTTGGCCAGCAGAAGGCAATAACATGTAGATTGAAATGCCCTCAGCTATCTGGCAGCAAGCAATCATTTATGCATCCTTTTCAGGTTTGGGGAAATGCCCTTAGCCATTTCCAACAGGCAATAATATGTATCTTTCAGCCCTTGCTGAAGGCTCAGGGTCCACCAACCTTGGATGAACTTCATGCATTCGGCAGCATGTACATACTAAAATGGTAGAAATTATTGCTAATCATATTTTAAGATTCTCCAATAAAGTCCATTCTGCGTCCATCATTTACACTTTTCCCACCTATAAATACATCCATCGCACCTTCAAAAGTCTCATCCCATTATATCACCAACTTGAAATCCAAGGTTTAATTATCTGTACTTGGAAAATTATAAGACACTGAAGAAAGAAATGGAAGCAGATACAAATAAGTGGAAGCATATATTGTGTTCATGGATAGCAAGAATTAGCATCATTAAAATGTCCATAGTACCCCAAGCAATCAACAGATTCAACACAAGTCCTATCAAGATTCCAATGGTGTATTTCACAGAACTAGAACAAATATTCTAAGCATTTATATGGAATTATAAAAGACCTTGAATAGCCACAGCAATCTTGAGAAAGAAGAACAGGTGGTGTTCTTCTGATATCAAACTTCTCTACAAGGCCATTGTAATCAAAACAGCATGGGACTGACATAAAAGCAGATGTATAGATCAATGGAACAGAATGGAGAGCTTAGAAATAAGCCCACACCTTTATAGTCAATTAATATTTGACAAAGGAGGCAAAAACATACAATGGGGTAAATATAGTCTATTCAATAAAGGGTGTTGGGAAAATTGGACAGTTACATGCAAAAATAAAATAAAATTAGAATATATTCTTACACCGTACAGAAGAATAAGCTCAAAATGGATTAAAGACTTTCATGATAGCCTGGCCGGTGGCTCAGGGGTTGAACATTGACCTATGAACCAAGAGGTCATGATTCGATTCCTGGTCAGGGAAGGTTGCAGGCTCCATTCCATCCCTGGTGTGGGGTGTGCAGGAGGCCTCTGATCAATGATTCTCTCTCATCATTGATGTTTCTATCTCTCTCTTCCTCTCCCTTCCTCTCTGAAATCAATAAAAAAATATATTTTAAACAAAGACTTACATGATACTAGTAGGCAAAACCATAACAATTCTAGAAGGAAACACAGGCAGTAAAATCTCAGACATTTCTCGTAGCAATATTTTTTCTGACATATCACCTTGGGCAAAGGAAACAAAAGAAAAAAATAAACATATGGGATTTTATCAAGTCAAAAAGTTTTTGCACAGCAAAGTACACTATCAACAAAATGAAAAGACAACTCACTGAATGGGAGAACATATTCTCCAATGATAAATCTGACAAGGGTTTAATATCCAAAATTTATACATAACTTATACAACTCAACACCATTTATACTAAAACAGGAATGATTGATATAGATTCAGATGCAAAGACTTACACTATAAAACTTTAAGTCCTAGGAACACATCTGGGGCACACCAGCTGGGTGTGTTAGCATCTGGGTGGGCACAGTGACCTGAAACTAATGCAGGTCCCAGTGTAACCTTTTTTCACTGTTTGGACAGCACAGCCTGATTTTATACCAGGCCTGCGTGTGGTGAAAGTTAGAAACTTCCCAGGATCCTAGTGTTTAAGTCCTTTTTTCCACCAGTTATAGTATTTGACCCTTTATTTCATTTTTTTTCACCCATCCACCATCTATCCACCCATTGGGGTTGTCCATTTTAAAATTAATTGAGAAAATAAGTACATTATTTGTTAGTTCTCTCAAACCCCAACTTGAACCTCATTTACACATAACAATTCCTAGACTATAGTAGACTCTAAATAAACATTTGTGAAAATGAAAGAATTATGAATGCACAGTAAAATATGAAGACATATATTAATTATTAGAGCCATCAACCAGAAAGAATATCTGTGACCTAGAGGAGACATTCCTTCCAACATATGTCAAACCTTGTCCTTTGATTTTCTCTAAAATGAAAGAGTGTCATCTAAAACCTAATAACTCACTATACAAAACAAATTATATTATCAATGATAGACAAACCATGGTATATTTACATGAATCTATACTTACAACATTTCAACACATATTCAGTAAAACCAAACCATATAATTAAGGATTATAACTGTATCTCAATATCAGGGCAAGATATTAAATTTAGCAGAGACTCCATTACTTCTCTTTTGGCAACATTTACTGCTAATTATCACTTCAATACCTAACAATTGGAAGTCAGAGCAGCTTGAAAGTGAAAAATTGTGTTTCTGTCATAACAGCAATAGAATGTTACCCTTGATTCAGCCTTCTATATCCTAAAAAATGCACTAGTTTTTTTTTTTTCCCCCTCTTTTAGGATAATCTCCAATAACAAAAACAGACATATATGTATACTGAAATAACATTCAAACTAATCGATCAAAAATCAGTGAAAAAAATATCCTCAGGTGAGGCTTAACAACAACAGCAAAAGGGAGGAATATATTGAAGGAAAGTGATGCTACCAGAAAATCCAGGCAGAGTAAAGCTGCTGCAATTGAATGTAAATCTTAATTCTAACTTTCTAACTAATCAAACAATATTTTCATTAAAAGAGAAAAATATTTTCCTGTCTCTGAGATTTTAATCTCTACATTTCATAGAACTAATTTTGTTCTATGATATAAAGTAGAGTTCTGATTATTTCCATTGATTAAATTGATTAAGTTAATCACCAGATCCCTTAGGTCTAATTAAGATTAGGCAATCTCTGAAGTATATATTCATATACATCATAGAAGTTCTAACATTCTGTGCCTCAGTATTTTCCAGTTCAACAAAGCTACATAGAGTAGTCTCTACATGTGAAGAATGAGAAGGCAGGTTACCAAACCAAGCTGGACACAGTCAAGGAGTAAGTAACCTTGGCCCAGCCACACATATCCAGTCTAGTGCATTCCAGAAATTTCCTGCGGAGATAGAAGGAATATCTGTGTGTTTTTTTTTCAAGATTGATTCTTCCACCTGTGTTCATAAACTCATTCACCTCCCCCTTATTTCCACTAGTACCGTATTGCATCAGTAATTTCAACTCTTGTTTACATGTTGAGCCCCACCTCTTTAAAAACAAACACTTGTTTGCCAATATGTATGAGCATGCTCTCACAATACAAAAAAAGATCTTTTTTTTTTTTTCCATTTTCTCTTTCATCTCCTCTCCAGTTTTTACCACAGCTTTCCTATTCCCTTCACTGCCAGTCCCTTTGGGTGAAGATAGAGATAGAGAGCACACATTCTGTTATCACTTTCTTATTTTGCTAACACTTACTTATTTTTCCCATCAAGTAAGAGTATATATTTCCTCTTCTCATCCTCTATCAATGTCCAAATGTACCTACCTACTGTGGCCCCCATCGATTTCTGACTCAGCAATTTCTTGTTTTCAAAATTATCTCTACCATCAGGTTTTAAAATTCTTAAGAGTATGAATAATTACTCATTAAATATTACCACCACCCAACATGTAGTTCAGTGTTTTCTACCAGGTCAACACATCAAATACTTTGGGGGAAAAAAGATTTTTATAAAAATATTTGTTCTGTATGTATATTATATATGTTTACAACTGCTGAATTTTCATACATTGGACACGTTTTTGTAATTAGCACCAGATTGAGAGACAAACTATTGCCAACATCCCAGAAGCTCCCTAATTCTATTTCCTTGCCATAAATTCACCTCTTCATGGGTAATAACTGTTCAGACATTAACAACATAGATTGTTTTCAATATATTTTATACCTTATAAAAATGGCAATATATTGTTTGTGCTCTTGTATCTGAATTTTTTTATTCAACATTTGTTTGTGAAATTCATTCACATTCATTTTATCATTTTCCCAAGACAATTAGAACTTTAATCTTTAAATTTCATTTGCTCATTTCTCATCTTTCATGTAATTGTTATCATGCACAGTAGTTCTACATATATTTCAAGCTGCATGTCTTAGCTTTCTATGCTGTGTATCAAACTGTCATGCACTTAATGGCTTAAAACAAAATATATATTATCTCACAGTTCCCAAGGGTCAGGTATTCAGGCACGCTTAACAGAGTCATCTGCTCAGTTTCATAAGGCTGCAATCAAGGT
Source organism: Eptesicus fuscus (assembly GCF_027574615.1). Lineage (NCBI taxonomy): Eukaryota > Metazoa > Chordata > Mammalia > Chiroptera > Vespertilionidae > Eptesicus > Eptesicus fuscus. Next base: position 77,380,976 of record NC_072474.1, on the reverse strand, counting down.
CTCACACATATGGAGGCTCAACTGAGGAAGAATCCCACTTCCAAGCTCACTTAGGTTGAGGACATTTATTCCTTGTGCCAGAAGGACTGAGGGCCCCAGCTTCTTGCTGACTGGGGACTGGAGATCATTGTTAGCTCCTAGAGGCCTCTCTAAGCACCTAGAGCCTAACCACAGTTCTAGAGATTGGCTGCTGTTCTTTGTCACCTCATGGCTGCTTACTTCATTCAGTAAGCCAACAAGGAGAGTCCCTAGAGCCATGGTCGGCAAACTGCGGCTCGCGAGCCACATGCGGCTCTTTGGCCCCTTGAGTGTGGCTCTTCCACAAAACACCATGGCCTGGGTGAGTCCATTTTGAAGAAGTGGTGTTAGAAGAAGTTTAAGTTTAAAAAATTTGGCTCTCAAAAGAAATTTCAATCATTGTACTGTTGATATTTGGCTCTGTTGACTAATGAGTTTGCCAACCACTGCCCTAGAGCAAGTGTGCCAGGAAGGCAGAGTCTCACGTAACACAGCATGATCTTGAGAGTGACATCCCATATCTTTGCCATATTCTGTTGTTTACAAGTGAGTCAAAGATCTTGCTCCATAAGGGAGGGCATTACCTAGTATATAGAAACATGGATACTAGAATATGAGGATTTTTAAGGGTCTCCTTAGGGTATGACACATTCCAGAAGACAACAAATATTGTTTTACATACTTCATAGTCGATTTTATGTCCCCACAAGTTATCCTTTCTGGTGATCTTCATTCCTTTCTGCATTTCCATATTTTTTGGTTTTATTATTTTCCTTTAGGAGAGTTATATTTTATTATTAATTTTAATTGTTTTACTTTGTTTCTAGTTCAGGTGTTTTTAGCTTATCAAAAAACTCTCTCTGTATTTGTCCAAAACTATTTATATTTATTCTCTATTTTAAGGTTTTTTGTGGGTTTTTGTTTGGTTGTTTGTTTGCTGTAACATTAAAAAGGGCAGCTATTTTCTTTCAGCTATTTAAAAATGTCATTTGAGCCAAAACCGGTTTGGCTCAGTGGATAGAGCGTCGGCCTGTGGACTGAAAGGTCCCGGGTTCGATTCCAGGTCAAGGGCATGTACATTGGTTGCGGGCACATCCCTGGTAGGGGGTGTGCAGGAGGCAGCTGGTCGATGTTTCTCTCATCGATGTTTCTAGCTTTCTATCCCTCTCCCTTCCTCTCTGTAAAAAATTAATAAAATATATTTAAAAAAAAAATGTCATTTGACTACCTTCAGGCTTCCATTGTTTTGCCCAAAAAATCACCTTTAATTATGATCATTATTCCTTTGAATGTAATGTTTCTTTTTCATTGACTGCTTTTTAACTTTTACTGAATATATTTGTGTTCTGTTCTGTGTCCTAATTACATTTACTCTTTTGCTTCAGTTTGGGCATTTTATATTCTACATTTATGTATCTGAGTAAAGGGAATGGAGTAATTTGTTTCTTAAAAGTTTTCTGGTTTTGTCTACATTTGCAGCTATTTTAAAATAGGAAAGTTATTTCCAAAAGTAAATTCCCTCAGAAAAGTTTTTTTTTTTCATAAACCTCTAAAAATTAAATACTTTTAAAAGAAAAGTATTGATACGGGCCTAGAATTTCTAAAGCAAAATATATTAGGTGGCCAATATAAACTTTAAAAAACAATCATAATCAACAAGCAATTTCTGAATCTCCAAGTTAAGTAAATTCTGAGATTGACTCAGAAAAAGTTTTTCTTTGGGGGCAGTAAAAAAAATATCACAGTTTTCTAACAAAGTTTTTAAATGCCACTTAAAATATTTTGAATATTTGTAAACAAAACTATTTGATTCCTAAAGAGCTTCTTCCTTCTTATGTTGAGTCTTACGGTTGAATAGGAATATCCTGAAGCTATCTTCAAAAATCTTGAGGTGAGGACACATAATTCTATAGCACTACAAGGTGTGTTATTAAAAGTCATTTTTAAGACTTTCATAACTTGCCATTTATAATTTTCTATTACACTGCCTTTCCCAAAAGCAAATAACCTGAGGGGAAAAATTACTTATCCTAAAAACTACATGCATAGTATAGAAGCAAGAAGTATTTTTGATTAAAAAGTCAGGTAAACTCATTTAGTGAACTTGTCCCATTAAAATACAGACAATTTTCTGAAAATAACCAAATTTAGAAATAATAAAACATCCATTCATGAAATCATCAATCAGTCCTCTAAGGTTATTTTTTTTAATATATTTTATTGATTTTTTATAGAGAAGAAGGGAGAGGGATAGAGAGTTAGAAACATTGATGAGAGAGAAACATCAACCAGCTGCCTCCTTCACACCTCCTACTTGGGATGTGCCTGCAACCAAGGTACATGCCCTTGACTGGAATCGAACCTGGGACCCTTGAGTCCGCAGGCCGATGCACTATCCACTGAGCCAAACCGTTTAGGGCTCTAAGGTTATTCTTGTATAGTATTGTGAGATTAAACAAAAGTAGATTATTGGTGTATTGTTTTATAATAATAATAACAATAATAGAGATTGTCATTAATTAAAGGTCTATGACATTTGTAGCAGAAGCATTATTTATATTATTCAATAAAATATTCATAATAAGCTTGGAGAATGAAGAGGAAAGTAAATTAATATTTTGTAACCATTGTGTCAGGCAGTATTCCAAGCACTTTAAAAATATTACTTCTACTAATGTGAATACCAATGTGAATATGTTTAAAAGATAAGAAAGTTAAATCTGAAAGTTATAGTACTAGTAAATATCAGTACATGGGAGTGCAATGATACATGATTTTAAAATTCAAGCTCATTAACTCATATATTAAATGTAACAATATAATATGTATTTTATTAGTTAAATGAAACAGATCAATCTTGTCAGTCAAAAAAATTATTTCTCTTTAATCCAAAATGTGCATTAAGTACTTTCTGATTGCAAAATAATATTTAAGTTTTTGTGGAAAGTTTTAAAGATATATAATTTATAATTTCTGTTTTTTTTTTGCTTTTTATTTATAGTATTATTAGGGAGATAAGAGAGAAATGTATATATCTTTAATATTAGATATTTTAAATGCTTAAGAGTGAAGATAGTAAATTCTTTAGCATTGAAATGCAAGGCATATTTTTCTCATTGTTATAGAGAAAGTGAAGTTTTAGTTAATATGGGCTCAAAGTGAATCTATCTTTTTTTTCCCTCAATATCACTTAATTTAGAACAAATTTCAAAATTCTAGAAACACTGGGAAAGTTTCTCATAATTTAATGATCCAAAAACCAGTATCAGACCTCTATTAGGAATTCTTTGTTTTAAATAACAATTATCTGTACTAATAAAAGCTTAAGTGGTCCTCGCGTCCTTACACGATGCCTTCACGTCATCACAAGATGGCCACCACAAGATGGCCACCACAAGATGGCTACCCTCACATCATCACAAGATGGTCACCACAAGATGGCTGGCAGGGGAGGGCAGCTGGGGGCGACTAGGCCTGCAGGGGAGGGCAATTGGGGGCAATCAGGCTGGCAGGGGAGCAAGTTAGGTGTCAATCAGGCCAGCAGGGGAGTGGTTAGGGAGCGGTCAGGCTGGCAGGCAGAAGCAGTTAGAGGCAATCAGGCAGGCAGGCAGATGTGCAGTTAGGAGCCAGCAGTCCCAGATTGTGAGGGGGATGTCCGACTGCCGGTTTAGGATCAGGCCTAAAGACATTGAGAGAAATGTCTTAAAATAGAGGTAGTAGGGTTAATCATTTTCAACATCTTTCATGAAAGAACCTCTGTCAAATCATGTTGGCTGACCAGTGAAGACTCCTTAAAGCCATAGATTTAGAAAGGGCACTTACAAATATTTGTATAATTCTTTAGTGAAAGTTGCAACATATTTTTTTACATGGAATCAGATTAAAATATGATTTTTATACCTGAAATCAGAATGTTTCCTTAAATTTAATTTTCTAACCTTTCATACAAAGTATTTCTAAGATCATACTTTTTTTCTTTTTTTTTAATAAACCCACCTCTAGAGAGCAAGTACTCTATGATCTCTACACATACATCCCTTGAACTTAATGGTATTAAATACTGACATGAGACATGGTTTTAGTAATAAGATGCCAGTGAAGGATTGACTCCATTTCTATAATCTACAAATGGACAATCTTTACTTCTCTTCACAGAAAACAAAGACTACATTCATTACCAAAAATACTAATAGCATAATATGTCACACTCTCGAGCTCTAGTTTTAAACAATCATACATTTTTAATATTGGTAAACAAACAAAATCGCTCGAATATATGAATATATCTTAAAATGTATTTTTAAGTATGTATCACTCACTATAAATTAAAAGGTTTTAAGGGTTTTGCCTCTTTTAAAAAAACAAACAATGTGATCATATGTGGTTGGTCTAATTCATCTCACTATGCTGAATTCTCTGCAGAATAAATGAGTCAGTGCAAGACAAAAATGGTTGATTTAAGGTGACTGAGTAAATATCTATGTATGCCTTTGAGTGGATTCACAGAAGAAACATTCATTTCTAGGGTTCATATCTGAATGTAAGCTTATGGTTGACCTAAACATTATACTAGACCAGTGGCTCACCATATAACCCCAAACGCTGAAAGCACATAAGCAACAGAGTGAACTTTGAGACTTAGAGAAATTGCAAGAAAAATAATTTCTGATGAGGGAGAAAAAATAGGAGTCAAAAAAATCTATGAAATATTTATGGGTTTTTGTTATGTATCATTTTAATAAGAATGCAAATATTGTGAATGCTTTCTACTCATACAGTACTGACATTTACCAAATAGAATTCCGTTATTTGACCTTCTTCTGTAAACATTGACATTGCACTCACATTTATAATAGATTTCTGTCTGTTTTACCACAGTTGAATGTTTCCACCGGGGATGTTATTAGTTATTATGGCTGAAAATGCACCTGCACCAGCTGTGCACGTAAGTATAAAGAAGGCACTAACCCAAATCCCGGAGTCTCTTAACAGACCTTTGCTGCATTACTGCCATGGATCCAACATCTATCCTGAATCAGCAGGAAGAACACTTCTTCCATCACTTCATTTCCATAGAAATAAGGATCTGACTTCTGCTCCTGCTTTCCCTCTTAGCAGTATGTACTGCCCCCTTCCTTGCTTTTACCCATTAGCTGTAGACAGCCTCATGTTGCATTATAAAACTATTGAAAAAAGAGGATGAAGTCAATCGAGTCAGAGAAATGTAGAAATGTTAAGAAAAAGATCAATACAAGCAAGTTTATTTGAAAGCACAAAGAGAATGGGGAAAAGCAAGTGCTTAATCTGTGGGGTTTTTTTTTAAAGAACTATTGAATTGTTAACACAAATTGCATTACTGAGATGCATTCTGAGATCAGAAATTACTTTCCAAGAAAATTTTCTATTTAGAGTAAACTCTTTTAGTCATTATATTTTTAATAATTTCTTGGATGTTGCAATTGGGGACAGACATCAGGTCAATTTCCAGTAAAAATTCTAAGAACAGTCTATGCAGTAGCTAAAGCTGGAGGAAGAAAACACTAGCCCAAAATCTGAATTAAAATATATATTTCATAAATATGGTCTCTAAATTGATAAAGGTATTTAAAGACAATATGAGGTTTTTGTTATATTCAACTGCCATGACTTTTTAAATAAAATAATTGCCAGGAAGTTATTTTTAGTGTTATACATATAGTTGGTTTTACTGTATTTATATACTTTTGAGTTTCAAATATAAACATGTCTGAACACTTATTATCCTGAGGCTTAGTTGCCTTGATTTTACCTCAATGACTATATTGACAACCTAATATAATTGTGTAGGGATATAGACCCTACTTGAATTGGACTTATGCATCAGTACCATTTTTGTTATAGAGTAATTGAATAAGGAACCTGCCATATTACTACTTAATAATTGGATATTTAATTATTGGAGATAAAACAAAAATAGTAAAAACAAAACATAAAAACTACATATATTATTCCTGTGAATCAACAAATGCAAAACCTAAGTAAATTTTGATCAAATATAGAAAAAAATAGAATGAAAGAAAAATAATTTAACTCTCTTCACCAATTAATTTCTTTATCAAATATTAAGCCAAATTCAAAGCAGTTCTCTAGATTAGATTTGTGTAAGGGAAAATATGAAGAATGAGAAAGAAATAATAATTGCTACAGCTTTGACAGAAATGGAGTTTCATATATTCTGTATATATAATAACAATTAAGTATATGAATATCATTCAACATAATATAATTGCAATTAAAATTTTGCCACTATTTATGGTCTTGGGTAAAGCAAGCAATCATTGAGTAAAAACTAAATTATTTCAGATCACTTTATATGTGCCACAGTAGTTGCCTCACTCACTTTGTTAATCAATGTATTCCCAATTCAAAGTATCATTCTTTTTTTCTTTATTGATTAAGATATTACATATATGTCCCTATTCCCCCCCACTCATGCCCTCAACCCCCCTAGTGCCTGTGTCCATTGGTTATGCTTATATGCATTCTTATTATCTGAAAACTACTATCCTATCTAATAAAAGAGTAATATGCAAATTGACCATTACTCCAACACACAAGATGGCTGCCCCAATGTGGTCAAAGATGGCTGCCACCCATGTGGACACAAGATGGACACCACAAGATATCCAGCAGGGGAGGGCAGTTGGGAGGGATCAGGCCTGCAGGGAAGGGCAGTTGGGGGGAACCAGGCCTGCAAGGGATGGCAGTTGGGAGGGATCAGGCCTGCAGGGAAGGGCAGTTGGGGGGAACCAGGCCTGCAAGAGATGGCAGTTGGGGGTGATCAAACCTTCAGGGGAGGACAGTTAGGGGTGACCCAGGCTTGCAGGGGAGAGCAGTTGCGGGGGGACCAGGCCTGCAGTGTAGGGCAGTTAGGGGTGACCAGGCCTGCAGGAGAGGGCAGTTAGGGGCAATCAGGCTGGCAGGGGAGCACTTAGGCATCAATCAGGTTGGCAGGGGAATGGTTAGAGGGTGATCAGGCTGGCAAGCAGAAGTGATTAGGGGCAATCAGGAAGGCAGGCAGGCGAACAGTTGGGAGCCAGCAGTCCTGGATTGTGAGAGGGATGTCCAGCTGCCCATTTAGGATTGGGCCTAAACAGGAGGATCGGGCCTAAACAGGCAGTCGGACATCCCTCGAGGGGTCCCAGCTTGGAGAGGGTGCAGGCTGAGCTGAGGGACACACTCCCCCGTGCATGAATTTTGTTCACTGGGCCTCTAGTGGGTAATAAGCAGTTCCATGCTGCTCATAGCAGCAGAGGAAAAAAAAAAAGTAGAAAACAAGGATATCAACCCTAGATGACCAAGGTTGATAAGTATCCACCATGCTATGTTTACTTATCTTCAAAACATTTACTAAAAATGTGACAAAGGAGGCAAGAGGATAGGATGGAATCAAAACAGTATCTTCAATAAATGGTGTTGGGAAAATTAGACAGATACATGCAAAAAAATGAAACTAGACCACCAACTTACACCATACACAAAAATAAACTCAAAATGGATAAAGGACTTAAATGTAGTCAGGAAACCATAAAAATCTTAGAAGAATCCATAGGCAGCAAAATATCAGACATATGTTATAGCAATATCTTTACTAATACAGCTCATAGGATAATGGAAACTAAGGAGAAAATAAAAAATTACTCTACTTTGAAATAAAAAGCTCCTGCACAGCAACAAAACAACAAGAGAGCCCACTGCATGGGAGAACATATTTGCCAATGTTATCTCCAATAAAGGTTTAATCTCCAAAATTTATAGGGAACTCATACATCTTAACAAAACGAAGATAAACAATCCAATCAAAAAATGACAAAGGACCTAAGACACTTTCCAAAAGACCAAGAGACATATGAAAACATGCTCAAAGTCACTAATCATCTGAGAGATGCAAATCAAAACAACAATGGGGTACCATCTCAGACCTGTCAGAATGGCTATCATCAACAAATCAACATATGACAAGTGCTGGCGAGGAAGTAGAGAAAAAGGAACCCTCGTGCATTGCTGGTGGGAATGCAGACTGGTGCAGCCACTGTGGAAAACAGTATGGAGTTTCCTCAAAATACTAATAATGGGACGTCCATTTGTCCCAGTAATCCCACTTCTAGGAATATATCTCAAGAAATCAGAAACTCCAATCTGAAAGGACATATGTACCCCTGTGTTCATAGCAGCACAATTTACCATAGCTAAGATTTGGAAACAGCCTAACTGACCATCAGCTGGTGAGTGGATTAAAAAACTGTGGTACATTTACACAATGGAAAACTACACTGCTGTAAAAAAGAAGGAACTCTTACTATTTGCAACAGCATGGATGGACCAGGAGAGCATTGTGCTAAGTGAAATAAGCCAGTTGGATAAAGATAAATATCATGTGATCTCACTCATTTGTGGAATATAATGAACAACATAAATTGATGAACAAAAAATAGATCCAGAATCAGAAGCATCAAACAGACTGTCCAGCATCAAAAGAAAGGCAGGAGAAGGGGGGTAAAGAGATCAGCCAAAGGACTTGTATGCATGCATATAAGCATAACCCATGGACACAGACAGTAGGGGTGTGAGGGCATGTGCTGGGGGTTGGGAATGGCTGGGGAGAGATCAAAAGGGGAAAAAGGAGACATATGTAATACTTTAAACAATAAAGAATTAAAAAAAACCCAAACATTTACTAAATAATTAGCGCAACCCAAAGCTGAATTGGATGCCTGAACCAGAAAGAAAAAAATGTCAAACAGCCCCAAATTTTAATCTAATTAAATTAAAGCCTTGTACCAATGTTCATTTTTAAAAAAATAATGATTTAGTATTTCAAAGAAGCTATACCAGACATTATAGGGTAGTCTTTCTTAAGGACAGGGCAAATCATATTTCCACAAATTAGTGGCAATTCCCATTTTATAAAGTCAAGAATATTGTGACTCCAGCTATTGCTTAAGTATTTAGTTATATTACTGGATATTCTTTCAGAAGAATTTTCATTACAGTTACAATGAAATTATAAATAGATCTATTTTGTGTAGAAAACTAAAAGTCCACCAAATAGAATTAAAATACAGTTTTGTTGTAGCATTAATATTACAATTAGCTTTTCATTAAAAATGTAATTTGCCATTACAGAAACAGCAATAAGAACAACAACATGATAGCTGCTTTATTTGGAGCATCTATTCTGTGACAAATTGAACAAACCATTAGAAAATGTCAAGTATTACTTACTGTTCACAACAGCCTTGAAGCAGATGTAATTATAAACTGCATAGTAAACAGGAAAAGTGAAGGGTGGGGAAATAATCTACTCTAGCTCAGTTACTCTGTGATGGAGTCCGAATTCAAATTCACATGCTGAATAAAGTGCATGGGATTTAGTTCAGGAGAAAAAACAATATAGAATTTCCAGGGTTCTATACCTTGATTTTTCCATTCATTAAAATGATATGATTTATGATAAAACTGAAACTACACAATACATCAAAATCAATTTACCTAGTTTAAGGCAGAAGATAAAATGAACTAGAATCTTAATAATGTCCAAAACATCAATAAACCTATCCTTAGCAATATATAACTTAAGGATGCATTATTTTTAAATATTCAGGACTCTGTAATCTCATTAATGAAATAAGACTTTTTGACTAGTTGGTATCAAAGGTCTTTTTAGATTTAACATTCTAAGTCTTATTATTTACTCAGAATTATCAAAGAAAAAGCCACTGATATAACCGTAAAAAAGAGACTGAGTAAGGTCATCCTTGTAACCTATGTAATGAGACATAATTGAAGAATTTTCTCTTAATAATAACCTAGTTATTAATATGTAGCAATAACAATGTTATTAAGAGATTGCTCTATATAGAGAGCAGAAATGGCAGATGTAAATTGTCAACATTTGAATAATACAGAGAATGAGAGAAGGGAATTTCTCTGGCTGGAACAAGTAGGTGAATTGAAGTAACATTTACTGAAATGGTGAACTTTGACAGGGAGTTTGGGGTGGTAAGTTTGAGAGGGACAAATGTTAGTTTTGTTTTGGACATGTACAACTTGATGAGATGTTAGGTACTAGATTTGACACTTGGGTTGAATTATTCAATAAATGAAAGTAATGAATAAGAATATTTTTAAGGTTTTAAAATAAATAGAACCAGAGTCATAGAGGAATCAAATAGACTGTCCAACCTATGAGGGAAGGTGGGGGGTGAAGGGGTAAGAGATCAACCAAAGGACTTGTATGCATGCATATGAGCATAACCAATGGATACAGATGGGGGGCGGTGAGGGCATATGCTGGGAATTGGGGGCGGACAAGGAGAGGTCAATGGGGGAAAAAGGAGACTTATGTAACACATTAAACAATAAAGACTCTAAATTAAAAATATAAGTATCTACATATAGATATATAGACATATCTATATATAGATATAGATATATTGCCAAATTACCCTTTAAAGAGTTTGTCAATTTATCATGCCCAATGGCAATGTATGAGAGTGCCTATTTTTTCACACTGTTGCCAGGTGTTAATATTTAATATCTACAAACACCTTTGCCAGTTTTACAGACTAAAACAAGATGAGACCCTTCAGGGAAGAAGCATAATAGAAGGTCACTTTATAATGCTTAATCTGTGATGTAAATTTTATCCAAAGATGTCATTGATGGCTATAAAAGGGTGAAATAATTAATAAAATTTATAAATCATTAGAAAATAAATATTGTTTAGGTTTTAAGATATAGAGGCCTCAATTTTACATTTGTGTGAATTTGAAGTAATTGTGAAATTAAAATTACCTGTTATAACAAGTATTGGTGATGTGACAATTAGTTATCAGGTCAGTGCATCACAAATTACCCAAAGCATAGAGGCATAAAATAGCATGCATTTATTATCTCATGACATCAGTAAGTCAAGAATCTGAGCATGGCTTGACTGGACTAGGTTCAGGGTCTGATAAGACTGCAATCAAGGGGTTGCTGGGCTTGATTCTTTTCTGGAGCTCAGTATTCTCCTCCAAGATCACTTAATTGATAGAATTCAATGATTAAAGGACTGAAAAACATTTCTCCCTCTCTCTCTCTCTCTCTCTCTCTCTCTCTCTCTCTCTCTCTCTCTCTCTCTCTCTCTCTCTCTCATTGCTGTCAGCCAGGGCTGCGCTCAGCTGCCTTCAGTTCTTTGCAATATGGCCCTTAGGAGAATTCACGCTAGTCTGCCAAAATAGAGTCTTATGATGGAACCTAACCTGACCTAACCATTTTCCCATACTTTATTGGTTAGAAGCAATGTACACATTTTCCCCACACAAAAGGAGAGGGGATTATACAAGGGTACAATTCATGATCACCCTAGGAGAAATTCATCACATCTCGCCTTCCAGTTACTGAAGTATAGAATAGAACCATCCTGTGTTTTGATTAGGATACGTGTGACCACAGGTATCATCTCACAATGTCAGAAGAATAATGGCAGGCCAGTTCCAACATTGATGTTGCAAGTTTATGAAGTAGTTCATGATGGGGTGGTGATCATCTCCACCTTGCCATCCAACAGCTTGTGTGCTGTCTCTCTCCTCATGGTCACAAATTGGGCTCAATAAGTCTTAGGCTTCATGTACTTACATCAAGTAAGGAAGAGACAGAATGCCTTCCATTCACTTTTAATGAGGAGGAAAATTTCTCACACTTCTCAGATGCACTGGCGAGGATTCAATTATGCAACAAGCCCTTGCAGCAAGTGTGTCTGGGAAAGCATGTGTCTTGTTCAGATTCTATAGTTTTGGAAATAATTATTTTATCAAAGATGAGCATGAGAGCATGGCTGTTGGGAGTAGCAACAGAAATATATTTTGTATTATTAAAAATGTTTTTTAATGAAAACACACACACATTTTTTACCAAAGCCTACATACATAAATAGTTAGTATGTCCAAAGCGTGTAGAGCATACTACACTCCTCCTAAGAGACTCAAATTTTCATCTTATCAATAAGAAGCATCTGTTGTATTTCAGTTTCAACTTTGACTCTTGCAGAGAAATATGTTTCTAATATTTTACATAATGGCTCCTCTGAAAAAAAGGGAATACCAGTGAGAAATTTCCCACCCTTCTCATCCCCAAACTCGCTGGAAACAAACTGCTGTCCTCAAAGCTTCAAAGAGTCTCACAATTAAGGATCCTGATAAACAGCTATGTTTTAGATCTCCTTTCAATATATTCCATACAATGTGTCCAGTTCAGTTTCTCATCTGAGGAAGGATTTGCATGCAAGATGACACAGCGTGTGCTTGTTTTAAACGATGCCTTGGCTCAAGTCAAACGGAACTCCCTTCTATTATTCCTACTTAAAAGAAAAATGTCATTTGAAATCCCAAGATAAGGCAACAAATTGGCCATAATTCAACAATGTCTATGGTTTTATATGACATTTGGCACATTTTAAATCCTCAAGCAAAATTGGAGTTTCAAATTACTTGACTATCTTCCTGCATCATGAAAATTGCTTCAAAAGTCTTTCAGGCACTAATATATTTAGGATCCAATTACAGGCTTTCTGTAAACAAGTAATTTCCCTAAGTAGCTAATAAAGTTTCGTGCCTCCATTCATCTTACTGTTTTTGATAGATGGAAAAGAAAATACAAGTATTTCAAAGGATTTTTGTCCTGGCAATTGAGAGTTTTAGAAATTCTGTTTATCCTTTTGTAATATAAATTACAAACTGCTATTGTTTGTTTTCATTGACAAAAAAAAATTGTTTTCCAGATGTGACAACAAAACCAAAAAAAAAAAATTTAGATAACAGGATTTAGATAATTAAGTAATTGAAATAAAACATCATTTAAAATAATAGATGTTGGTAAGTTGGATAAATATTACTCAAAGTTAACACATGTTTTATATTAGATGCCAAGTGGAGGAAATACAATTTTATTCATAAAAGAATACTTTTATATCACTTACTATTTATTTCAGCGTTCTCACAAAGTAATGCACTTGTGGGGTTTTTTGTAGTTATTGTTATTTTAATATAAAATGAGTTTTGATGTTTTCCTAAAATAAGATAAGAGAGAATAAGGATAGAATTTTTTTACGATTGTATAAGGGCTAAATAGGTAATGACCTATCTCTTTCAAGTTCTGAACCAGACACTGAAATAGTCTGATAAAAATGTCAGCTATACTATTATAAATAGCTGAGTGGCAGTCATGACTTTTGATCTGTTAACAAAGTGCTTGGTAATACTTGGTCATACTGAAATAGAGCGCCTTTCTGCCATCCTCTTTCCTGACTCTCTTTACTCAGAGTGGCTGTGCCTTTGCAAGATCTGGGACCCCAAGGCTCTTGACTAGCACAGGGAAAGAATTCAAAAAATGAGTCTGAGTGAGAGCAAAGAGAGTTTTATTCTGGTAGAGAAAAAAAAAAAAAAAAAAGAGGCGAGGACAGGGGTTCCTGGAGACAGTATCAGGGGTTGACGCCCCCTGCCCCTGCTGCCCCCATCTCTCATTGCAAGTCTTATAGGGCACTGCTATGAAAGAAGCAAAAGTAGATGTCTGAGTGGACACAGGCTAACTCCTGAGTTGAGCATGTGGTCAGTCAGTTCATGGGATTTTATATTTCCAAGGGAGGGCTGTTTCTGAACTTTGTGGAGTCAAATTCTGACTCCACCTTCTGGTTGGGAAGGGGTCTTGTCCCTAATATGGTCCATTCTGGAAGTGACCTAGTGTCATTCCTCTCCACCTCTCTTCTAGTTCTGATGTCAGTTGTCATTATAGTCCTACTAGAGGCCCGGTGCATGAAATATGTGCATGGGGGGCAGTCCCCTCAGCCCAGCCTGCACCCTCTCCAATCCAGGACCCCTCGAGGGATGTCCGACTGCCAGTTTAGGCCCAATCCTTGGCAATTGGATATCCCTCTCACAATCCTAGAACACTGGCTCCTAACCATTCACTTGCCTGCCAGCCTGATCACCCCTCAACACCTCTGCCTGAGGCCTGATCACCCCTAACTGCCTCTGCCTGCCAGCCTGGTCACCCCCAACTGCCATAGCCCCTCTGGCCTGGTCTCCCTTAACCACCTCTGCCTGCTGGCCTGGTTGCCCCAAACTGCGCCCCCCACTGGCCTGGTCATCCCCAACTGCTCCCCCTGCCAGCCTGGTCGTCCCTCACTGCAACCCCTGCTGGCCTGGTCATCCCATGCAGCCTGCTGTTTGGTCATTTGGTTTCCCCTCACTGCCTTCCCACCGACCTGGTTGCCCACGCAGCCTGCTGTTCAGTCATTTGGTTATCCCTCACTACCCCCCCTGTCTACCCTGATCGCCTCACACAGCCTGCTGTTCATTCGACTGGTTGTTTTGGTTGTCATGGTCACTGCCTTTTTATATATAGAGATATAATAAAAGGGTAATATGCAAATTGACTGGACAGCACTATGATGCCCACTGACCACCAGAGGACAGACACTCAATGCAGAAGCTGCTCCCTGGTGGTCAGTGCGCTTCCACAGGGGTAGCACCACTCAGCCAGAAGCCAGGCTTACAGCTGGCAAGCCAAGTGCAGCAGCGGTGGCAGGAGCAGGCCAGGCTGAGGGACCCCCCCTTGCTGAGTGCATGAATTGCATGTACCCAGACTCTAGTAATGCTATAATGAGCTTTGTGGTTGTTATCTGGTCTATTTTCCCTCTATGTTAGATTGATCTGGTTTTTGCTGGTCCTTTTTTTTGTTGACTTCTGCAACCATGGAAGGAGTTTAAGGAGTTTCCTGCCATAATCTATTTCCCTTTGGTAATGCATGGAGGTGGGGGCTCTGGTGAGAGGATCTATTGGCTTATTGACCTGTGATGACATGTCCTACTTTCTTATTCCACTTGTCAGGAGTTTTTCCTAACTTCTTCCTATCGTGCCTTACTTCACTGGCTCAGTAGGACACCACTGGTCCCACATTGAAGGTCTCAGCCAATCGCTTTAGCTTATTTCAGAGCAAAACAATCAAGCCAGACTGCACTGTCCCTGAAGGCAAGAAGATTCAAAAAGAGAGGCATAGACAGAACTATGTCATCTGCTCAAGTCCTCCCTAACTCACCCAGCAAAGAAGTCGTTCACCCTTGAGGAGGAGTAACAGAGAAAAGGTGGGGGTCTTTGGGGTGAGTTCCTCAAGATGGTAACATGAAGTCAAGAAAATAGAGGGTTCCCCTCAAAGGATTAAACCTCTGGAAATTGATCTGTCTGGGAGTTGGGGGAGAGGGTAACCAAATAGACTAGTATAACAGGAATCTTGGATAACAATCCCAGTTATTAAAAAAAATAAAAATAGAAGCAGATGGAATCAGAAGGCTATTCATAATAGCTACACTAGAAATAGGATGAGTTAGACTTGTATACAAAAGAAACTCTAAGGGAACGACTTTCAAGAAGATGAAACACTATAAAAAACAATATTTTATATAATTCCAATAAAAAATAGAGAAAATTCTGTATAGATTTTCCTTGCCTTGCCTAGCACATTTAATAATTTAAGCTTTGTCATCCAGTAGGTCTCATTCTGATATGAAGAGATTACACAGGATACTTCCTAATGAGATGAGTTTTATTTTTAATTACAAAAGTAATTGATAATCATTATAAAAATAATTAGAAGGAAAAAAGTTAACATTTTAGGTGCTTATTCTATACAAAGTTCTGATTTGCATATAACAACTAAACTAATCATCAGAATAACTCAAGAAATACTATTAATATTACCATTTTTAATGAAGAAAATGAGGCACTAAAATTCACATATTGTGTAACTTGAGAAGCCTGGATTTTGAAGTTATGGACTCCAACTCTTTTTTTTTTTTTTTTTAATATATTTTATTGATTTTTTACAGAGAGGAAGAGAGAGGGATAGAGAGTTAGAAACATCGATGAGAGAGGAACATCGATCAGCTGCCTCTTGCACACCCCCTACTGGGGATGTGCCCGCAACCAAGGTACATGCCCTTGACCGGAATCGAACCTGGGACCCTTGAGTCCACAGGCCGACGCTCTATCCACTGAGCCAAACCGGTTTCGGCTGGACTCCAACTCTTAACATCTAAGAAAAGCTGTCAAAGTCTAATAGCATCATAAATTCCACCACCTAGATATAACAATCATTAAGAGTTTGTTTTGGATTTTTGGAGAATTTTTTCCATATAAACATATATATAAATTTATGCATTTTATATAAAAAATTCCATTGTACTATAATGTTTTATGATCTTTTTCAGATTTAAACTTTGTCATCAATATTCTTCCATGTCATTATACTAGTAGATTGAATAATTTTAAGGAAAAATTTTGAATTTATCTTAATTGTTTAACCAAATTTTATTATTAAACATTTAGTTTGTGTTCAAACTATTACTCTGATACAAAATACAAAAATTAAAACTCCGTACATGCATAGAAATCAAAAGAAGCTTTTATTCATTTTTTCATATTTAGAATAATGTCTGGCTGTGTAATGGATGGGAGAAAGGAGCTATATCATTTTATTAGATAAAATTCACATTAGAAAGTCACCATAAATTTTGCCTATGCATTATTTATTTAAGGCAAAATTTTAGTTTATATTTTATGAATTTTGATATGCTTAGTGACAGTTTACCAAAGAAACAATTTTTAGAAGTTATAAGGAGTATACAATAAGATTGCCTGTTTCTCCACACTTATTTCATTACTGATATGTTGGAATTTTTAAACAACAAACATCTCATTTTAATTGGAACTTCTATTTATAAGACAATTTTAATACTATATCATGATTAGTTCTGTTTTTTTCTACTGAAATGTTTAATAAAGTATTTGACATTTTTATAATGTGTTATATATATACATATAAACATGTTTTATTGATATTTAAGAGAAATTTATATACTATGAATATTTTAAAGGTATAATATAAAAATCAAATAGTATTCCAAATTCATGAATGGCATTTAAAAACTATTTACTTAAAGTTTTGCTATTTTGATGATTAAAAATTATTATAGGAAAAGATAGCCATGATTTGATTCTGGTTCTATGGCACTTTAGGATAAAGACTGCAGGGCTGCTTTCCAGAAAATGGCATTCATATAGTCATCAAGGAAAGGGACACCAATCACTCAATGTTCTAGGTAAGAATTTTCCTGAAGTTGAACAATATTATGACCTTTCTTAAACAGGGCTTTGTTATCCCCCAAATTAGTTAATATTCTACAAACATTTCTTCTATTATTTTTATGGTTTAATTTTTCACAATTGGATTTTTAACTCACCTAGAATATTTGTTATTCAGAATATGGGATTTATTTTCATACTGTAAGTAGATATTTAAGAGATTTTCTCATAAAGTGAGTGAGTTGTTCCAGCACTGTTTTCAAATAATACATTGTTTAGTCTTTAATGTCAAATATTAACAATTCTCAAAATTAAAATTTGACATATATTAAATAGTACTAAGTATGTTTAGGTCCATTCATCTCATTCATGGGTTATTTATCTTTATGGAAGTATCACTTGTTCTGATTATGGTGACTTTCTAATGTGAATTTTATCTAATAAAATGATATAGCTCCTTTCTCCCATCCATTACACAGCCAGACATTATTCTAAATATGAAAAAATGAATAAAACCGTCTTTCGATTTCTGCAATGTTATTCTGAAGAATTAAGATGGAATCATTTGGTTAAAGTGCAAAGTATGTGGCTTCATGTTTAATTTGTACTTGATCAATCAATCATTTAGTAAATAGCTATCGATTACCTTCTCTTTTCCAGGAACCATTCAGTGGTTTGAGGATATACAAGTAGACAATTGGTAATGGGCTGTGCCTTTATGGAGTTTTCAAGCTATTAGGGATGGCATACCTGAAACAAATCATGACAAATATGATGTGTTAAAAATGAAACGTGAGGATGTTTTACCCACAGAAGGCGGGAGTTGCAATCTTCAGAGTCAGGGCAAGCCTCCATGAGGAGGGGATGTTCACATAGAATGTCAGTACACCTTAGTCAATAAAGGTAGTAGAAGAAAGAAGCAAATTTGGTAAAAAAAAAAAAAAAACAAACAAAAACACACACATATATTTACTTGTATATTTGCTTATTTTCTATCTTCTCAAGTTAGAGTGTAAGCTCCACATAGGTATTGTCTTGTTTGATTCATCAGTGTATGCCTGGCATACAAGGAGGAAGAGGAGAAGGGGGAGAAAAAGGGAGGACAAGAAGGAAAATGTCATGTTTCAAAAGACCAAAGACAAATGAGGACATTTGTTGTAGAATTTAAATGTCTATTGTGTCTAGCACACAAAAGCAAGAAGAGAAGCTGATTAAAAAGTAAAGGCCATCCACAAGCATAAATTTAAAGCTATTAGCACTGGGAAAAGATAGAAATATTAGAAAGGGAAGTGATAATTAGGGAATTTTCTCTTTAGAAGATCATTCTGGCCCAAGCTGGTTTGGCTCAGTGGATAGAGTGTTGGCGCGCACAGACTGAAGGGTCCCATGTTCGATTCTGGTCAAGGGCACATACCTTTGTAGCAGGCTCAATCCCAGGCCCTGATCAGGGAATGTGAGGGAGGCAACCATTCTATGTGTCTCTCACATCCATGTTTCTCTCTGTGTGTCTCTCCTCATTTCCACTCTCTCTAAAAATCAATGGAAAAATATCCTCAGGTGAGGATTAACCAAAATAAATAAATAAATAAATCAAAGATCATTCTGGCTGCAGTCATGAGTATGGTTTTGACTGACATGTCCTAAGAGACAATACAGGAACTATTTACTTGGATCAGAATAGTAGCAGTGGTCATCAAAGAAATGGACAGAGTAAGAATTCATGCAGGCTGTAGAAAAGCAGGATTTCATTCCAAGTTTCCTAGCTTGAGAAATGGGATAAATTGAGAAGTGAAGAAGTTGACAATTAAATTGCTGGACATATAAGTGTGGAA
This sequence comes from Eptesicus fuscus, assembly GCF_027574615.1. Lineage (NCBI taxonomy): Eukaryota > Metazoa > Chordata > Mammalia > Chiroptera > Vespertilionidae > Eptesicus > Eptesicus fuscus. The sequence continues at coordinate 77,361,967 of NC_072474.1, read as the reverse complement.
TATCCATGACATATCTAGGTAGACATACCAAACCTGAATCTACTTGCATTTAAATTAAGAACATCTTTGGTAGTGTATTGATCTTCACTTTTTAAATTTTCTTTGTTAGTGGAATAAAAGATGAGTTAAGATAGGCTTATCAAATTTTCAGATGACAAACATCTAAGACCAGTTAATTAGATAGAATATGAAAATATTATATGTTGTATATGATTGCTGTAAATGTTATATCAGATAAATCCTTAGCACTCGCTATGAATTACCAAGTGCTCAGTAAATGTCAAATTTTAATAGCATGATAATATTTTCAGGTGAAAAAAATTGTGACAACACTGAAAATACTGTATGTCAGGTAATAGAAATAACTATACACATGAAGTTGTTTCAAAAAGCAAATTCAACTACAGAATGGAGAAGTCATGGAATCAGACATAGCAGTTTGTGAGAAAAAGTTCCAGAGATTCCAGTTGACTAATAATAATTCAATCTGAGTCCACAATGCATAGTATTGAGGATAAGTGACAGATTGTCTTCAAAATTTAGTATTTCACACAGGATTTTATTCAGACTATAATCAATACTCAGAAAATTTTCATATGAGGAAGGCTTGAAAGAATTATTATTTTGCTTTGGAAAAAAATGAAAGAAATAAGAAAAACGTGAGAAATAGTTATTAACTTAATCAGCTTTTCTAGAAAACAAGATAATACTAATTGTGTAAAATTTTAACAAAATCTTTTTTTAAGAGAATCACTTATTCACTATAAAAATTAAATCCATGAAACCTCTCCAAGAAGTAAGCTTTCTATTATTACCATATGTGAATAAGTGTTAGATTCCCTTTGCTGGAATGTGGCCAGAAACTGAAGACTATTATCAAAAAAATTTATAAAATGACATCAATGATGCACTAAAATAATATATATCAAACTATAATTCTAGAGTTGTACATTAGCACATTGTTAAGTGGACATAGATTTTTACAGGCTAATTGTAACATTGGGTATTTGACTCAAGATGAATTTTGGAAGTTACATTTAGTTTAGTATACAGGGACACAGACAATAGTGCTGCAAAGGCCTGGGGGTGGGGCGGGAGCCAGGTGGAGGGGGCAAGAAGCAGGGGAGGGGGGGTGGAATTTGGGATATCCATAATACTATCAACAATAAAAATAAATTTAAAAGAAATCACATTTAGTTTCTCACAATTTGCTTAAATTTGTGATATTAGAGTGATTGTCTATCTAAGAACTAGAGATCAAAACAACGGATATTAATTCAGATTATTGAAGTTCTGGGATCAGAAAATGTTGAATTCTGTCTTATTAGTTAGATTCTGCATTTTATGATTTAAGGGCCTTGATTTTGAGCCCTCAAAATAAATAGTCAAGAAGAAAGATTTAAAAGTATCATTACAGCCCTGGGATAGGATGAAGAAACTAAAGCACAGAATAATATAGATTTTAAGATACAAAAAATTCAAGCCTCTATCTGGTCTATTTTCATAGGAGGGACGAGTTAAATCTCCAGAAAATAAACAACAAAAAATGTTTACCCAACCAATTAACATTTGAAATTATTTTAATAATAATGTCAAAAGTAGCTGATTGTAACATTGGATATTTTATTCAAGGTGAATTTTGAACGTTTGGAAGACTTTTAATTTTCAAGTATAATATAGTTACCAGGCTAAGGTCCATGTGTGAACTAATTTATGTCTCATCACAGCCATTCTTTGGGGTAAAATTAAGAAACCGAAGAACAGAAATACTGTCACTAGTCCAAGTTCACACAGCAAGTAAATGCCTCAACCGGGATCTGATTTCAGTCAGTGTGGTTTTAGAATTTTTATTTTTTAATTATTTAATTATTTTAAAGGAATTCTTTTAAAATTGTGCATGTCAAATTTTAAAGGACAAAACAGTTTACATACATCTAAAGGACAATGCTATTGATTATTACCACAAATAATGAAGAAAAAAATTGAGACAAAATATATGGCCCTCTATAATATAACAAGAAATATCTCACTTGTTTTTTTAAAGGTTTTAGTGACAAAGAGAATCTTGCCCTATACACTCCTTAGAATTTCCTTGAAAATATTTTAAAGGGAGGTTTGAGATAATTTTAAAATGCAGGCCTTTCCCCACCTTTTATAGCCAGATATTTAAATAACCTTTATCTCATCTAAAGCTGGATGCATGTCACAAAACTTAGCTATTTGGTAAAATTATGTCCTTGCCATTTTCCTTGACCTTCCACCAGATGGAAAGCATCAACTCTAGTAATTTTGCCTTGGAAATCCTAATGTTTGTTGTCTTATTAGAGAGGAAATAGCATATTGTTACATCTTCTCCAACAGTGTCCTTATTATTAAATCAATGATGCCATTTTCCATAAAAACGGTTCCATGAGAACATAACAATCTCATCAATAAAACAGGCCCAACTCATCTGGTAAACTTTCTTACACATCAAATGGAGCCAGATGCTTTAATACTGGTACTGGCCCACAGTGTCATTTTGACCATATTATTTATATTGCATTCATTCATCCAGTTCTTTTCCTAAATAAATATCATTATTTTATTAGCCTTAGCACAATTAAAAAGGCTCCTGGTAATTTAATAATGATTTTTCCAAAAGGAAGTTAAATATTCAAATCAGATCCGAATCACGGAAACAGACCGGGGGCACCTAGGAGTAACAAGATGCCTGTCATCTTGGCAGACTCGACAGTATGATTTCTTACAGACCAAAAATCGCTATTGGTGGCTTGAGAAAAGCAAGGCACTTTACCTTTATAGAAGCATAACATTTTTTTCTTGAGGAAACTCCTAAGTTTTTAACTCATTACCCAGATACTGTGTCCCATAAATTAGAGGTTTAACTAGCAACAAACCAATCTGGGAATATACCCATGAACATGAGGTTGTTTGCTTTTATATGAATAAAACTTGGGACATCTATAGATGACAAAGGAGAGACAGTTTCATTGTATACAACACATAAGACATACACCCATCACCACCACACCCATCACCGCCACCATAACCATGGCTTTAAAGCAGGGGCGGGGAACATTTTATCTGCCAATGGCTATTTGAATATTTATAACATCATTTGAGGGCCTTAAAAAATTATCAACTTAAAAATTAGCCTGCTATATTTGGTCAAACTTTCATTAACTCATCCCTAATCCCTTGGATGAGACAGACTAAATGATTTTGCGGGCCTTATATGGCCCCCGGGTGGGACATTCCCCACCCTTGCTTTGACTCTGAGTTAAAAACAGAATAATCATATAACCATAAGGGTGACCATTTGGTTAGCATTTTAAGGACCTTGTTTAGGATTTATATGCTTTTCTGTATTTGATCTTAAAATAGAATATATATATATATATATATATATATATATATATACATATATATATGCACATATATATATATATAATCACATATTCCCAGCTAAGATGATGTAAGTACTGAAAGAATGTGTGACCCAAGCACTGTTATAAATAAATGTACAGTTGTTAAAGAAGTTTTCTTTTACCCTTTGTATTGTGTAACCTTAACACAGTCCAAATGTCAAAATCACATTTTTGTACATACTAGTAGTAGGACTATGTTACTAGTATATCCATCCTTGTAAAAACCTACTCTTGATTAGTTATATATATGAAATTAAAACTTTCAAAGTGATCAAATTAGCCACTTTCTGAGTAGTTTCAGCAATAGCAAACCAAGACATGAATTGATTTACTATTATTAGGTAAAATTTAGTGAGCACTTATGTTTAGGAATTTTGCTCAATATTTTATGTTACTATAACATGTAGTTTTACCTTAGGGATATTATTGTGCCCATTTTAATGAGTTAGCACAGTACCTGAATACTGCGTAATAAAAGGAAGCATAAGTTATGTTTCTAGAACCTGGAAGGTCTTTATTTTTGTTAAAAGATATAAAATTAATGATGCCAAAATGGTAGAAAATAATTGAATTTTTAGTAGTGTAGCAATAATTATAGCTCAAAATATTTTGAAGATTATTATGGACTGAAGCAACACATTTTGAATATGTAGGCAATGTAAAAGCTGAGCTGAATTTAGCATAATGGGTAGAATTTGTATAATTAAAAGAATAAAAGGAATTCATTCCAAAGTGGAGGTCATGTGTAACAAAGCACAGAGGCTATCATCCATGTTGAATGTATGAAAATAAAGTTCCAAAAAGGGACAAACAGATTATATTGGCTAATATCAATAAATAAGATTAAATAGATAAAAGAGAAAACTAATACCATCCTCTAGAACACTGAATGTTTAGAATTTAGATTTTATATAAAAGATCATTGATAATAAAGGTACATAACTATAGTTTTACCTGTCTTGATCTATTCAAATAAAAAACTGAATAATAATCAACTATTTAAGGTCCCCTTTATGTTAAAAAATAAATATTTCACTCTACTTGATTCCAGTATCTGACTACATGTAAGTTACCTGTTAGAGGATATTTTTGCTAGAAGTGAAGAGGGAATAGGAATAAGGTGGAATTGGGAGTAAGCTACAGATACAGAGTTTCAGTGAATGTAAAAACATATCAGTGTCCTGGCCTGTGTGCTCAATGGTTAGAACGTTGGCCTAAAGGATCTTGGGTTCAATTCTTGGTCAAGGGCATGTACCTAGGTTGAAGGTTCAGTCCCTGACCCCAATCAGGGAGCATGCGAGAGGCAACAAGTACATGTGTCTCTTACATGGATGATTCTCTCTCTTTGAGTCTCTCTCTCTCTCTCTCTCTCTCTCTCTCTCCCTCTCTCTCTCCACCCCTCCCCCACTCTCTCAAAAAATAAATGGGGAAAAATCCTCTGATGAGGATTAGCAAACGAACAAACATAAAACATATCAGTGATATATCAGTGATGGAAGAAGGGATTGAGGGATTGAGGATATAGCCAGAGCCCAGATGGGAAAGTACTGAAAGGGAAACAGGACTAAAGAAAATATTTCAGAAGTTTCTGGATGACGCATAATGTTAATGCTCTAGGTTGTGCTCAGAGAGAAACTAAGGTGATATGACCTACATTATGCTTCAAGACCCCAGGAGGTGAAATACTGTGCAGACTGGAACGCGAAGTTGGTAGCAGCCGTGAGGGACAGTAGAAGAGCATCTGTATTCAGATTGCAGGTGTACTGTGTTGAATACCTATGTATCTTTAATAAGTAAAGAAAAACACAGGCTTCTCATCTGAAGAATAGCTAAATTGGCAAATGATCAAGTCAAGATTAGTAAATATATTTTCAAACTTAGATTGCTGATTTGATTTCAAAGGTATCATCCTTTAACATGGATGGTGAAGTAAGATAAAATCAATGTTGGAATAAAGCCCAAAATAAAGAGAAATGTCTTTAGAAGTACCTATAAAACTCAGAATATCTTCCCTCAGTGTTTTGTTTTTTAATTGAGTTTAATGAAAAATTTCAGGGGAACAAAAAATAGTATTGAATTGGTCCATTCTTTGAACATCATCCAACTTTCCTATAGATATTGCTTATGAAAACTAAAACACCCTTCAAAATATGTTTGTCTTTTTATCTATTTTTTTAAATATCTGTTTGATCCAGATATTCTTGCTAAAAGCAAAGTGAATGTTTCAAATTATAACTGTCAACCTCATGGCATTTTTCAAAGGCTTTTTTATTTGGAGAACATCTTATTCTCATTTGTCTGGCCTGGAAGAATAACCGGGCTTACTTTGATCCACAATATGTGTGACCAAATTTAAATGTATTTACTACCATTAGCCTTGAGAATGTAATGTGATTTTTTTCATGTAATTCTCTCAAGGTATTCTCAACCCATAGAATTTTCCATATATAATTATCAGAGATTTTATAACTTGACATAATTTGGAGGGAAAGCTCTATTGACACATTTAGTTTTTATTATTTTTAGGAAACCATTTCAAATTTTGATTTTCTCATTCTTTTTTTTTTTTAATCCTCATCTGAGGATTTTTTCCCATTGATTTTTAGAGAGAGTGGAAGGGAGAGGGAGAGGGAGAGACAGAGAGAAACATCGATGTGAGAGAGACACATCAGTTGGTTGCCTCCTACATGCCCCTGACCAAAGCCAGGAGTCTGCAAGAGGTAACTGCCCTTGACCGGAATTGAACCTGGGATCCTTCAGTCTGTAGGCTGACATTCTATCCACTGAGCCAAACTGGCTAGGGCTGATTTTATAATTCTTAATTTTTTTTCAACTAGATGCCTGGTGCACAAAATTTGTGCACGGGGGGTGGGGTGGGAGTGGGGGGAGCCCCTCATCCCAGCCTCCTGTACCTTCTCCAATCTGGGACCCCTTGAGGGATGTCCAACTGCCCGTTTAGGCCTGATCCTAAACGGGCAGTCGGACATCCCTCTCACAATCCAGGACTGCTGGCTCCCAACTGCTCACCTGCCTGCCTTCCTGATTGCCTCTAACCACTTCTGCCTGCCAGCCTGATCACCCCCTAACCACTCCTCTGCCAGCCTGTTTGCCCCTAACTGCCCTCCCCTGCAGGCCTGGTCACCCCTAGCTGCTCTCCCCTGCAGGCCTGGGTCCTTCCAACTGCCCTTTCCTGCAGGCCTGGTCGCCCCCAACTTCTCTTCTCTGCTGGCCTGGTCAACCCTAACTGCCCTCCCCTGCAGGCTTGATTGCCCCCAACTGCCCTCCCTTGCAGGCCTGGTCCCTCCCAACTGCCCTCCCCTGCTATTCTGATCGCCCACAACTGCCCTGCCCTGCAGGCCTGATCCCTCTCAACTCCCCTCCCCTGCTGGCCATCTTGTGGTGGCCATCTTGTGTCCACATGGGGTCAGCCATCTTTGACCACATGGGGGCAGCCATCTTGTGTGTTGGAGTGATGGTCAATTTGCATATTACTCTTTTATTAGATAGGATAGAGGCCTGGTGCACTGGTGGTGGCCAGCTGGTTTGCCCTGAAGTGTGTCCCGGATCAGGGTGGGGGTTCCCTTGGGGCATGGGGTAGCCTGGGCGAGGGGCCTATAGTGGTTTGCAGGCTGGCCATGCCCCCTGGCGACCCAAGTGGAGGCCCTGGTAACTGGGATTTATTTATCTTCTATAATTGAAACTTTGTAGCCTTGAGCAGAGGCCAAGGCAGGCCAGGGCTGCAGAAGCTTGGCTTCCTCCATTGCTGGGGCAATTCAAGCCTCCTGCTCTCTCCAGCTCCGTGGCTGCCGCCATTTTCGTTGAGATTTATTTATCTTCTATAATTGAAACGTTGTAGCCTTGAGTGGAGGCCTGGGCCAGCCAGGGTATGCGGAAATCTTGGCTTCCTCCATTTCAGGGGAAACCCAAGCCTCCTGCTCACTCCATGACCGAAGTCATCTTGGTTGTGTTAATTTTCATACTCATTCATGATTGGCTGGTGGGCGTGGCTTGTGGTGTAGCAGAGTGATGGTTAATTTGCATATTACTCTTTTATTAGATAGGATGAGCAAGATATATCTATAATAAATTGTTTTTAAAATGGTTTATTTTCTTAGCTTTGCATGTTGTGTGAGTGCATATTTAACTCATTAAGTTGAAAAATGTATACAAATGATTTTCTTTTGCACTTATTTTATTTCAATGAAACAAATATAGTTTAATGAAACAATTATCACTTGTCAATAAATGACATTGCATTTGATCACATATGGGTATAAGTGCTCACTATTTTCACAGAACACTACTTTTATAAAGATAATAAATGTTGGCTGGCCAGTGTGGCTCAGTGGTTGAGTGTCGACCCATGAACCAGGAGGTCATGGTTCAGTCCAGGTCAGAGCACATGCCCAGGTTGCGGACTGGATCCCCAGTAGAGGCTGTGCAGGAAGCAGCTGATCAATGATTCTCTCTCATCATTGATTTTTCTATCCTTCTCTCCATTTCCCTTCCTCTCTCTGAAATCAATAAAAACATTTTTTTAAAAAAGATAATAAATGTTTTTGCTAACAAGCCATTAGCTTTTATAAAATAAATAATATATAACATTATAGATAAAGTGATTGTATTAGTTATTGTTTATTGATATTCACTGAGCTTTAGTCTTTAGCTTGGTAAACTATTTTTTCAGAATCGTACTTTCACAAGTTTCCAAGAATTTATATCATAAGAATACTGCAAAGGTGATGAAATACAGATTCTGTATATGTCAATAATATGAATGGACTGACTCACTAGTTTTTAGAGGAGGTGGAAAAACAGCAGGAAGATAAGATGAAATTGTCCTGTTTCACCCTTGTACATTTCTGTATTCTAATGGTACTACACATTATTGAACTTTAATCCAGATTTTCTATTTCTCAGCATAAAAAAGAAAATGTTTATTCTTCCTTCCTAATGCCTTCAAATAACAAATTTAAATGATCAAGAATTATTAAAACAACTGTTGTATAGTACAAGTGCTTACAACATAACAAATAATCTCAGCTCTACCATTCTAGATTAAGACCTGGCATCTTTATGATCCAGTTTCTTTGTTTATAAAGGGGAAATATTACCTAAATTATAGAGTTATTTTGGCATTTATTCTATGCTGTATAATAAATAACAAGTTTAACTTCAAAATAATACATTTATTATCTCACCATTTTAATGGTCTAAGGGTCTGGGAATTACTCATCTGGATCCATTGTTCAGAGTCTCACAGGATTGCAATCACAGTGTTGGCTGGTACTGGGTTCTCACCTGAGGTTTGAGATTCTCTTCCAAGGTGATATGATTTGGGGCAGATTTCATGTCTTTGAGGCTATAGGACATATAGAAGCTTAGTTCTTCAAAGCCAACAGGAAACTGTTTCTCTTCAGGAAGAACCTAACCTAGTATCTCTTTCATTAATTGTCAGGCCCACCCAGGTAAATCTCCCTTTTGATTACCTCAAACTCAAGTGATTTGGCATCTTGGTTACCTCTGCAAAATACCACTGCCTCATAACATAATTTAATCACAGGTGTGAGTCCTATCCACAGGTCCTGCTCACATTCAAAGCAAGGGGACTCCATTTGGTGTGTACACCAGGGGATGGGAATCAGAGCTTTCTTAGAGTTCTGCCTAACACAGTTATCTGCCTACAACCAGATATTTTGGTTCTTTCATTTCTGTATATCTTGTAAGATTTCACTGGTCTGCCTCTTTGGAGTTAACTGGTAACTATTTTCTTTTCTTTGACCAATGCATTGGGGAGAAGTGATATGCATTATATGCATGGAGAAGCTTTAACAGTAATGGAAACATGGCAGTGATGAAACACCTGCAGCCTATGTCCCCAAGTGACTATGTTATGCAGATTCCCTGCTCACCCAAGAGGGACAGGTAGTGTAACTAAGAAACAGTTATTGCATTAAACCACTGAGATTTGTGGGATTCTTTGTTATTGCAACATAAACAACACAGAGTAAATAATTATAGCAAAGATAGAAGAAGAAATTGGAGGTAAAGTAATTATTTCAACGTCATTTTACGCCCCCAAAAAATCTGATCTATATCTATCTATATCTATATATCCCAAGTAGCAGCTCTTTGAATTGCTTCCTTAGTTCACTATGTATTTTCTCTTCTCAGAAGGCCAAGACTGTTAGAACTGTAGATAAATCTCAGCCCTCAGCCAACAAGCTGGGGATGGAGATGTCTAAGTAGTTCTATATGAACCAAATAGAGAACTCATAACAGATGTGATCAGTGGCTGTGCTGTATGGCACAGGTGCTATGGGAGTTCAGAGATGGCAGTATGATCTGGTTCTATAAAGGGAGGCTTCATGGAGAAACTGGGAGTCTTGGAGGACGTAGAAATTTAGATTATTAGGAAGGAGAGGGGCTTTTCTTAGTGGCGCATTAGTTGTACAAGCTTAATCCAGGAACCATGTTAATTAGAATAAAAATTCTTGTCCTATTTCACCACGTCTTTTCTCTCAGCTATTCATGTATATGTTCAATTGCTAATCACCTGGTGTTTCTATTTATTTCCAAAATTACAAACTTGCAATGGTTGGGAAAGATACAGCATGTGTAACTACTTTTTGAAGGATCATACAGTGTTTGTTTAAATAATCTATACTAGTAAAAGGGTAATATGCTAATTAGACTGGGAGACCTTCCAGGAGACCTTCTGGATGTCCTTTCGGACAAAGCCACGGTGGTGGGGCTAAGGCAGAGGTGGTTAGGGACGATCAGACCATGAGGGGAGGGCAGTTGGGGGCAGGCAGGCCTGCAGGGGGGGCGGTTGGGGGCAATCAGGCTGGCAAGGGGGGCAGTTGGGGACGAGAAGGCCAGTTGGGGGGCATATAGGGGTGAGCAGGCTGATAGACAGAGTGGTTAGGGGTGATCAAGCAGGCAGGCAGGTGAGCAGTTAGGAACCAATGGTTCTGGATTAAGAGAGGGATGTCCAACTGCCAGTTTAGGCCTGATCCCATAGGCAGTCGGACATCCCCTGAGGGGTCCCAGAGTGGAGAGGGTGCAGGCCGGGCTGAGGGACAACCCACCCCCTGCACGAATTTTGTGCACAAGGCCACTGGTCATTTATAAAATTGTAATCTAAACACAGAAAAGTATGTGCATCACAGGTGTGCATGTGTACCAATTTTCACAGAATGAGCACACATCATTGCCCGTTGTCCAGATAAAGAAATTAGCCTCAGGTATGCTCCCTACTTTTTGTTACTTCCTTTACCAGTAACAATGATCCTCACTTCCAAAATAATGATTAATTTTACTTAATTATAAACTTTATATTAGCTGAATCAGTATTTATTCTTCAGTGTCTCTTTTCTTTGGCTCAAAGTTTAGTTTGTAAAATGCAGGCATATTGTTGCATGAGGCAGTAGTCAGTCTTTTTATTGCCATAGAGTATTCATTGTATAAATATGCCAAATTTGATTACCAGACACTATTGATGGGTTTTGAGGTTCTTTCCTGTCTTTGGCCATTGAGAATATGAATATTCTTGTGCATTCTTTTGATGTATATTTGTACTCAGATCTGTTGGGAGACTGATTAGCAGCAAAATTGCTAGAATAGGGTCTACATATGGTCAGATTTAGTCTATAGTGTTACTTTTCCTACGTGTTTGCGCCCTTTTTAATTGCCACCTGCTGTAGTTCAGAATTCTATTCATTTCATTCAATTCTATGTCATTCAATATATTGGTCAATAGGTGTGCTCTTGAGCACATCAGTTCCCCCTCCTCCCTCAGCTATAACATCAAAGAAGCTATGAAGTTTCTGACACACTATAGCAAGAACAGCTTGGGATTTTGTGGTATTGACAGCCAATAGCATTGATCTGAACTTTATTATCTGATCCATGTACCTTCTGGGCTCCAATATTTCATCCTAAAGAACTCACTATCTTATTATATTTTTCTTTGTTCTTTGTCCAGACAGCATCGTGTAAACTCTATATATCTTCCAGGATCAACTTTACAAATAAAAGGTTTTTTTTTTTCCTTTTGCCTGATCAACCTTTTTAATTTTGTTAGCCTTTAAGAAACCCTCACAGGTTTTCAAAAGAACTTCCTTTTTAATGATAATCTTTTGACTAGATTTTGTCAAAGAGCTCAATACCAAAGTCCCACCCATCCATTGCACTGGGAAACACCACATTTCTTTGCTCTGGAGAGAAGTAAAGCTGAGAATCATCCATATCCTCCCAGCCAGTGCTCCACTCAGATCCTCACCCTCCTTGTTCAGAATTTGGATTCACTTGCAATTTAGTCCCTTCTCTACTCTTTCTCCTCAGACTGTAGAAGTAAAAGAGTTCCTGGAGTGCTTTAATCTCTGGTGAAATATGCTTGAGGTGAGAACAGGCCTTTTGTGGAGTGAACTTCACTTCCACTCTCAAGTGGTCTTTTCTACTAATTACAAAAACTATACAGATATTTTTCATCCAGAATTGTCACAGAACTGCCTGGATCTGCAGATGGACTCCTTCCATCACATCTACCACAGTGATGTACCCATGACAGATGTATCCAGCAGTTTATACTTCAATAGGTGAAATCTACATATCCTGAGTAGGCTATGAGATTAATCAGCTATTCCTCTTTGCCTGGGTAGACGAGGACAGGTGTGGACTTGGCAGTCCTGAGGCAAGTTAGAGATCTCTCTGTACATCTAATCCCAGAAAACGTGAACTCTTTTGCATAATGTAGTGAAATGACAGTGGATTTCATAGTTATCCCTTACATCTGCTCATTCTCTCTACAGTCCGTGCACCTTAACTGACTCTTCTTCAAATATGTCTTGGCTATTATTGGCCCTTTGTTCTTCTGTATGAATTGTAGAGTCAGCATATCAAGTTCTTGCCTGCTGGGCAACTGCCATTGCTAGATATGAGACACTCAGCCAGACCTACTGGAGCCAAAACAGATTTTCCTGATGGCAATGTTTCTCTGGAGTTGAAACATTTTATCTAAACTATTGAACTTGATGGTCACTTTATTTCTTGTGACAGCTTTGGCCGCCAGCTCAGCTATAGCCCTTGGCACCCAACACACTATGTTTAAGTGAGGCACAGGGGCCTCCAAGAATTTTTTTCAACAAATCAACCTCTCTTTGAAATAAACTTCTTTTTGGAGAACTCTGGCTGAGAAACCTTTCTGCTTCCAACCTGCTCCTTTAAAGTCCTCGGGAAATGAATGAAACATCTCTGAAGCTTTGCTGGGTATTTTTGGGGAGAGGGGGACACGGCACTTTTCTTGCCAAAATAACTCCTTTTGCACTTGGAACAGACATCTCAGCAGTCTCTTTAGAGGAGAGAAGCTAGCTATCTCCATAGCCAACCCACTTACTCAAGTCTAGCAGAGTGTGACCTATCAAAAATTAGGAAGAAATAGTACACACCCATGAACAGAACAGTTAAACTATCTTTCAGAAACCCATAGCCCTGCAAAAGTGGAGTATGTCCCTTCATGGCCAACAACTGTCTTAAAAAGCAATTGAGGAAAAAAAACCATCCTGTATAATAAAAGGCTAATATGCAAATCGACCAAACAGTGGAACGACCAGTCGCTATGATGCTCACTGACCACCAGAGGGCAGACGCTCAATGCAGGAGCTTCCCCCTGATGGTCAGTGAGCTCTCACAGAAGCCAGGCTCACTGCTGACAAGCCAAGTGTAGCAGCAGTGGCGGGAGTCGTGGTGGGAGTCTCTCCCACCTCCACGGCAACTCTAAGGATGCCATCAGTTGGACATCCTCCGAGGGGTCCCGGACTGCGAGAGAGTACAGGCCGGGCTGAAGGACCCACCCACCCCCAATCCCCCACCAGTGCATAAATTTCGTGCACCGGGCCTCTAGTAATACCATAAAATTGCAGATATAAGAAGGGTGTGCTGGGAAAATCTTAGACAAAAAGAAGGTGTTCTCTTTTATCCTACCCCACAGCTTCCACTATTTATACATGGATGGTATGCATAGTGGCCAATATTTGAGGAGAGAAAAAGAATGCCTTAGCAATTCCCTACTTAGTTATAGGAGCAGGGAAAACATATGGGCCTATGTAAAAGTTGAACTCTGTTAGAAAAAGTGATGTTCTGAAACTCATGGTATATCAAACTCTTCTGCAATTGAGCTAACATAAAGGTGGTGATCCAGGTATCTGGCAAGCTACCCAAGGGGAAAAGAAACGAGCTACCATTATCTTTCAATCCTGTCATTTCTCAGTGATGTTTAAAAATCTAGTCATGAAGTAAACAAAATAAAACGAAAAAGAAAGAAGAAAAAAAAATCTAGTCTTGAATGAATTCTTCTCTGTTACCGCCTAGAAGTATGTAGTTTCATTACAACTCTTATATTTAAATCTACTGTCCATCTTGTATTGTTTTTGTGTGTACAGTGTAAAACAGCAATCAATGTGTATGTGTATGTATAAATATATATATATATGTATACATATATGTGTATATATATATATATATATATATATATATATATATATGTATGTATGTATATAGCATAAAGCAACAGTAAATAGAATATTGGCAAAATAAATTAAAAAATTATATTTAATATAATATATATTTCCATACACACACATACATATTTTCCCATATGCATAGCTACTTAACACATAACAGTTTATTGAAAAGGCCACCTGTCCTTTGAAATGTACCATTGCAGTGGTACATTTGTAAAATAACTATATATGTAGATTTGTTGCTTGACTCTCTCTTCTTTGGTTTATTTGGCTATTCTTTTGCCAATATCTTATTCACTGTTGTTTTATAATAACTCTTGGTATTTCTGGAAGAAATTCTTCAGGTGTCTCTCAGATTTCTGTATGTTTTGCAAGCAGAGAAACTGATTTCCATTATTCTGGTTTAACTTTTCAAGGGTGTTTGTAAAGAAAACAGTCTTAGAAGATAAGAGACACTGTCATTTTCCAGAGCAAATGGAAACTTGGCTTAGAGCCTCAGCAGGTTGTATGTATCTCTGGAGCAAAAAGCAAGAATGCTGATTGTCTGCTATAAAAGAGTCAGGTTCTGTAAGCTCACAGTTCACCTCCCAGATTGCAACCTGAATGTGCTGGTGTCATCCTGATCTCTTTGTATCTCCTTGTGGGAATTGGGGTTTAGGGAATTGCTCTGAATCTTCTTTTGTTGTGAATAACAACATCTTGACCCAAGTCTAGATGCTTGTGTGATTTTCTTATGAATGATGCTGGTCTAAAGTGTTAGTTTTTCTTCTTTCATTAGACTGTATCATAACTCCCAGCCAAAGGTGAAGTTTAAATCATTAAGCCATACTTAATGATTTGCTTCTATGTACTTCACTTTCCAATGAAGTACATAGAAGCAAACCATAAAGAGTTACCCAAATGAATAAAACAGGGAGATATCACTAAGTCTGCAAACAGAGTCTAATCTCATATTTTGAGCTATGTCCTAGAAATATAAATTTTATACTGAAATTTTAAGCAAGTTGAAGCCAGTCTAACATCACAAATCTCATATGTCCTATGCATTGATTTTTTCTTTTAAATTAGCACAAAGGTTAGCACAATACTCTGAAAGAATAATATCTAAGTAATTCATTTTCAGAAATAAAGAAGTAATTGGTACAATTTACATGAAATTATAAAAAATTACCCTGGCCAGGTGGTTCAGTTGGTTGGAGCATCATCTCATACACCAAAGGTTGCAGATTTGATTCCTGGTCAGGGCACATACCCAAGTTGTGGATTAGATCCAGGATCAGGGTCCCTATGGGAGGCAACTGATTGATGTATCTCTCTGTCCCTCTCCTCCTACCACCGCTGCCCTGTTCCTGTCTCTAAATTCAGTAAGAACATATCCTCTGGTGAGGATTCAGAAAGAAGAGATTAGATGGATGAGATTTACACTTGTTAAATTCACCCAATGGTAACACTGTGTGGTCCTTTTTTATTAATATCACTAGAGGCCTGGTGCATATCAGCCAGGCCTGCCCCGTCTCACAGTCTGGGAGCCCTCTGGGGCGGGAGGCGACCCAGTGATCAGGGGAAAGCAACGCCCCCATCACACCTCTGCTGCTGCCACTGCCGGCAGCACAAGCCTCAGCCGGCCCTGGTTACCTGAGCCTTGGGCGGCCCTGGGCGGCTGGGCAGCCACCATCGGTGGCTTGCCTGCGCCTTGGGCGTCAGCTGGACAGCTGCCATCCAAGGCTTGCCTACACCTCGGGCCATCCCTGGGCAGCTGGGCAGCCGAAATCCAATGCTTGCCTGTGCCTCGGGCTGGCCCTGGGTGGCTGGGAGGCTGAGGAGACTGGGGGACTCCGGAGGCAGGCGCACAGAGCAGCTGGATCCACCTGGGGGCAGGCCTGGCTATGCCGTGTGCCTGCCACCCTGACAGGGCTGAAGGGATCTTGTGGCTGTGGGCACTGCCATCTTTGATGGCGTGGCAGTCAATTAGCATATTCCCTCCTTATTGACTGTGGGTGCCACCATCTTTGTGAAGGTGTGATTGTCAGTTAGCATATTCCCTCTTTAGTAAGTCTGATTTTATCTTCTTTTTCTGTAGTTGGAGACTGCCCTTAATCCATCTTATCTAGATAAAAAATGCCAACAGATTCAAAAAGCTAAAAAATATCAGGACTTAATATTACATTTAAAAGATAAAATGTTTCAAAGTAATTAATTACTTGTGCTCTCATGTCAGAGAAAAATTCCATATGATAAAGTCCACAGAAACTGATGCAAAAAATCTAAGAATTAAAGCAGTTAGTGGCACGCCTACTTCCTATTGATTTAACTTATTAGGAGACAGCGATTGGTATTCACCACCTCATAGACCCTGCCCCCACACACCACTAAACTAAAATGTTCTCGCATTTTTTGTTTCATATTAGATCTTGACATCCTTTTGAATTTATTTTACATACTTGGGGAACATGAATGCAACTTCATGCTTTTATCCTTTTATAAGACATTCATTATGTGCATTAACTGACAGCTGTGAAATTATCTGCCACTTGTCTTAAATAAAAGCAAGAAAATTCAAAATAGATGTGCATTCTGTACTTAAGCAAATTTCACAGAATCTTCTTTAATTCAAATTTCTCTAGACACTTCTTTTAAAATATGCTTTAAATACAGTGAATATGTTCAGTCATTACTATGTATTGAGTGTCTGATGGTTTTGAAAGCTCAGAAGGCAGTCTACATTTTCCTCACTTGTTTTTAGTGTAACAGGGTTTGGCAGCTCTATATGAGTTTTTGCTTCTTTAAAAAAAATCTTCATCTGTATTGCATTTCATTGAATAGTAATGTTCTTTAAAATTCTTTAGTATTCATTTTGCCATTTATGTCAAAATTGCCCAAAAAGAAATCACTAGTGAGCACAACATTTGCAGCCATTGAAGCTGGCATCATTTCCTAAAGACCTTTTTTAGGGGACAAATGTGAAAAAAAAATAGCTAGTGGGACAATTAGGTTTCCCTTGGGGAAGACAATCTGGAAAAAATAGAGATGTTCATTTCTAGACACAGGCTTTTGTTCTGCTTTTCAGAAAGATGGAGATATGATTAGGACAGAATTTTTAAAAAGCAAAAGTGTTCAAATGAGAAAAAGTGAAAAGCCATGTATCCTGGAAATTCAACTGTGGAGCTCTCACCCTTTTTTCACTATTATTTAGGTTTTTATAGCAGTTAATTATAGTGAACAAAGTAACAGCTGCTCTATAGAATAAGAGAACATTCAATCCTTAGTTTTAATTGCTTGGGCAAAACCATCATTTGGATCATGCTCACATGCTTTACCAAAGTAATGCTCACTTTTATATTTAAAATATAGATATCAGATAGGTAGATATATAAATAGATAAACAATAGGTTGATCATGCAATAATTAAATCAGCATACAGCTTTATTTGACATTAATGCTTTTTAATTTGACTTTGTTTTAATTTCTAGGTTTATATTTATCTACATAAAAATGTGGGTGATGAGAAAATCCTACTATTTAATATATTGTGCTTCCAAGATTTTCTTTGGAAAGTATAGGTATGCCCTGGGTAATCTGTCTGCTGAAACAGTAACTTAAGTCACTATAGTATACTAAATCTCTTCAGGATTTGTGTGCTTGTGTGTGTTGACTAAGTATTAGTGGATATGTTCTATACTTATTATTATCATCATCATTAATGTGGGAAAAACATGAACAAAATCCCAGAGACAAATATAAAAATGTAACTACAGTAGTGCAACAAAACAGGTGTATATTTCAGTGAGATCATATGATAATGGGATATAATATTCTTGGATAAATCATGGATTGTTTTTAAATGAAAGAATCAATTTAAGTGACATTTGAAAAATGAGTAGGTGTTAATTAAGTTAGGTATTTGCAATTCCAGTAAAAACTCTATCAGTATTATTCATGAGGTTTGACAAGCTGCTTCCATATTTTATTTGGAAAAACAAAGTACAAGAAGAGTCATGTTAATTTTGGGGGAAGGGAGGAGTAAGGTGGAGAAATTTTCCTATATTATATTAAGATAAATAATGAAAAATATGATATTAGCTAATGAAGAGATAATTAGATCAATGAACTAAATAGAGAATGCAGAAGGGAACTGATGTTAATAAAGTGATGAAGTCTGATAAAGGGGCATTGCAGATCAGTGTGAAGAGATGGGCTATATAGCAAATGCTTCAAGTACAATTGATAATGATGATGGAACAAGGACCCATAACTGATGTCATATATATTAAAAGCTTTAATTTTAACAATTTACCCAGCTGAGTGTGGTTCAGTGATTGAGTGTCGACCCAGGAACCCAGAGGTCACAGGTTCGATTCCTGGTCAGGGCACATGCCAGAGTTGCTGGCTCCATCACCAGTAAGGGGTATGCAGGAGGCAGCCGATCCATGATTATCTATCATCATTGATGTTTCTGTCTCTCTCTCCATCTCCCTTCCTCTCTCTGAAATAAATAAAAATATATTTTAAAAAGATTTTAACAACTAATTTTAAATTTAGGAAGAAAATATAATAAACTGTCGTTACAAAATTGGAGAAATCTTAAATGAGCCATAAAAAACACAAACTTTAAAGAAAAATATTGATAAATTTGATTACATTTTAGTTTCCAACCATTTATATTCATGGAAATACATCAGAAAGCTAAAATGTAATTTCAGATTCAGAAATATTTATAGGAGTTTTTATCCATAATATATTTTTAAAATTTTAAACTTAATGAAAAGAAAGAAAATCCAATATACTAGTAAGCAAATATTTGATTACACAATTTATAGAAGAGAATAATAAACATATTAAAATGAGCTCAAAATTTCTACTATCAAGAGAATGTAATTAAAATCTAGCAAAATAAAATATATGCAGAAAAGTGGCATCTCTTTTATTCTGCTAAGGAAATATAAATTGGTACAACTACTTTAGACAGCAATATGATGATTCCTAGAAAAATTGAAGATGCACATACAATGCATGCTATGCAACTATACATATATACATGAGAGAATTAAAAGTAAAAAGATAGAAAAATATTTCATGGAAGTTGGAGGGTTGAGGAAGGGGGTTGGAAGCTGGGGAAGCAATACTTATGCCAAACAAAATAGACTTTAAAACAATAGCTATAACAAGAGACAACAATGGACCCAGAAAGTCCATCTCTGGGTAGTTATCCAAAGAAACCCAAACACTAATTCAAAAAGACACATGCATGTATATGTTCATTGAAACTTAGTTACTATAGCCAAGCTATGGGAGCAACCTAAATGTTCATCAATAGACAAATGGTTAAAGAGGTGGTAAAGGTAATATGACTCAGCCAAAAAAAAAAAAAAAATGAAATCTTGCCATCTGAATTAAGTCAGAAAAGGGAAGAGAAATGCCAGATGATTTCACTTATATGTGGAATCTAAACAACAAAATAAACAAACAAAACAGAAAGAAACTCATAAATACAGACAACATTTTGAGGATTGCCAGATGAGAGGGAGGTTGGAAATGGGTGAAAAGGGTGGAGAAGAGTAATTAGGAAGTACAAATCAGTAGTTACAAATTAATCATGGGGACATAGAGTATAGCATAGGGAATATATTCAATAATCCTATATAATAAAGAGGTAATATGCAAATTGATCATCATGCCCTCACACACAAGATGGCCATCCCCATGTGGTCACAAGATGGCCGTGCCCATGTCATCACAAGATGGTGTGACAAGGTGGCCAGCAGCAGAGGGAAGTTAGGGGTGACCAAGCCAGCAGGGGAGGGCAGTTGGGGGCGACTGGGCTGGCAGAGGAGGGCAGTGGGGGCAATCAGGCCTTCAGGGCAAGGCAGTTGGGGGCAATTGGGCCGGCAACGGAGCAGTTAGGTGTCGATCAGGCTGGCAGAAGAGTGGTTAGAGGGTGATCAGACTGGCAGGCAGAAGCAGCTAGGGGCAATCATGCAGGCAGGCAGGCAAGCAGTTAGGAGCCAGCAGTCCAGGATTGTGACAGGAATAACAGACTGCCAGGGATCGGGCCTAAACCAGCAGTCGGACATCCCCTGAAGGGTCCCAGATTGAAGAAGGTGCAGGCTGGGCTGAGGGACAGCACCTCCTCCCCCCCAGTACACGAATTTTGTGCATCGGGCCTCTAGTATTGTTATAACTATGTATGGTGTCAGATGGGTACTAGATTTATCAAGGTGTTCCCTTCATAAGTTATATAATGTCTAATCATTGTGTTATACACCTGAAACTAATATCATATTAAATGTCAACTGTAATTGAAAAGTAAAATAAATTATTTTTAAAAAAATGTTAGTGTGCTAAGCATTTTTTTATAAAGCTACACAGTGAACAAAATAATTGTCTTCCTGATCTTATTTAAGTATTAGTATTGATTTTTATTTCAAAACTAGGGGCCCAGTGCACGAATTCGTGCACCTAGAAAGGAACTGTGGGCCACGGCAAGGCTGCGGTGGACAGAGGGGTGGGTCTTGGCCCATCCTCCGAACCCCCACCCGGTCCCTCCAGCCATGGCCCCCAGTCCCCTGTCTGTTGGTAGCCTCGCTTCCGCTGCTGCCGCTCCCATGTGCTGATGGTGCTGGCCCCACTCACACATTCTGATGACGTGGAGCGATTGGGGTCAGTTCCAGTAGTGGGTGTGAGCGGGGCTGTCATCATCAGTGGGTGCGAGCGGCAGCTGCTGCCCTGATCACCCCTCAGGAGCAGGGTGAGGTGGAGAAGCCCTCAGGGGTGATCGGGGCCAGCAGCCGCTGCTTGTACCCACTGATGGTGCCAAATTATTGGGGCCGGACCTGGTGCCTGCAGTGGGTGTGAGGGGTGTCTCCTGTGCTGTCAGCGGGTGCAAGCAGGCCAATGCCAGCAGCAGGTGTGAACACTGGGTGGGACTGTGGTGTGCGGAAGCAAAGAATTTCCAGTAACCACCAGAGGCTCACCCCAATGACAGCGACCAGCACCCCACCTTGGCCTGGCACCCCTGCTCACCTGCTCCACCATCCTGGTGCGGCCTATGCCCGCCATGTTTCGTGCGTGCTCCCTGGTGGTCAGTGCACTTCATATCAACCGGTTGTTCAGTTGTTCGGTTGTACCACAGTTCAATCTATTTGCATGTTAGCCTTTTATTATATAGGATATGAGAAAGGATAGTTTATAGATCACCTGTAAAAACCAGATTTTTCATATCACATTGTTTATTTCTACAATTTAATAAAGGTAACTTCCTTATTTGGACTAAATATTCTTCATAGACAGGAACTAGGTTTTTTGTATTTTTTCTTCCAATATTACTATTTAGGATATTCTGCACAAATTATTAGGTGCTAAAGATGCTGTACATTGACCAAAATTTCTTATACTTTCTTGAAATACGTCAATCCTTCAGTTATGTGTACAGTACGTTGGGGAAGTAATACTGCCTCATTTGCTTCCTATAAGAGTTTTTATAACTCCTGCTTTAGCTTCCTCTACAGATAAATACTCTACAGATTTTTTAATGACTGACAAACTCTTCCAATGAAGCTTAACCCACTTTGTTTTCTAAGTCTCATTCTTCTTCAGCAAGTGAACAATTCAGAAATACAACAAAACAACGTTCATGATGAATTACCCCATACATTATTAGAGCTGTCACACTTCTGTACTGTTCATGTAATAGATCTTTGGTGCAAAGGCACCATCCTGATATATTATTCAAAAGGTAAATTCTATTGAACAGTGGACTCAGCTTAATAAGAATCTTGTCAATTGTTTGGAAACATCAATTTTCAAAATGACACCGTATGCCAGACCCAATGCCACCTTCTAGATAATAAACAAACAAATTTCCTGTTATACAAAAAGTATGGAAACATGTTTTGGATTGCTACATACTAATATATTATATGAACAATTGTACAATATTAGACCTTAAATTTAATAAATCTGCATGCCCAATAAAATAAAAATTAGTAAGAAAATAGATATTTTTATTTGTTATTTATTTTATTTTTCAATTATAGTTTACATCCAAAATTATTTTGTGTTAGTTTCAAGTGTACAGCATACTTCACAAAGTGGTCCCCCCTACATAGTTATTAAAATATTATTAACTATATTCCTTATGCTGTACTTTATATCCCCAGGACTATTTTGTGGCTACCAATTTGTATTTCTTAATCTCTTCATTTTCTCCCTTAATCTCCAAACCTCCCTTCCCTCTGACAACCATCATCCTGTTCTCTACATCTATTAATGTTTCTATTTTATTTGTTCATTTATTTTGTTCTTTAGACTCCATATAAGTGAAATCATATGGCATTTATCTTTTTCTGACTGAATTATTTTACTTAGTGTAACACTATAGGTCCATCCATGCTGTCCAAATGGTAAGATTTCATCTTTTTTATGGATGAATAGTATTCCATTGTATATATGTACCACAGCTTTTTTATCCACTCTTCTATGGATGGGCACTTGGGTTACTATCATATCTTGGCTATTGTAAATAAATGCTGCAATGAACATAAGGGTTCATATATTCTTTTGAATTCATGCTTTGGGTTTTTTTCAGTTATATACCCAGAAGTGAAAATGTTGGGTCTTAAGGCAGTGCTATTTTTAATTTTTTGGGAAACCTTTATATCATTTTCCATAATGGCTGGCCCAATCTGCATTCCCACCAACAGTGCTCATGAGGGTTCCCCTCCTCCACGCCCGTGCGAACACTTGTTATTTGTTGATTTATTATTATGAATATTCTGATAGGTATGAGGTGATATTTCAATGTAATTTTAATTTGCAATTCTCTAATGATTAGTGACATTGAGCATCTTTTTTGCTGTTGTTGTTGTTAATTCTTACCTGTGGATATTTTTCCATTGATTTTTAGAGAGAGTGAAAGGGAAAGGGAGAGACACAGAGAGAGAAGCATAGATGTGAGAGAGACACATTGATAGGCTGCCTCCTGCATATGCCCCAACCAGGACTGGGATTGAGCCTGCAACTGAGCTACATGCCCATGACCACATTGAACCTGGGACACTTCAGTCCACAGGCCTACACTCTGTCTACTGAGCCAAACTGGCTAGAGTTTGTTTTTTGTTTTCTTAGTGTTGTATACCTTATTTAATATTATAGTGTCGACATAAGAATGTCCAAACCTGTAGAAATTTTATGATTTTAACTGAGTCAAACAGAGAACAATCCTGGAAGCAAGATCTCAACAGGCTGAGAAAAATGCTTCCACATTGAACATCATTTCATATGTCTATTGGCCATTTGTATATTTTCTTTGGAAAAGTGTCTGTTCAGGTCCTCTGCCCATTTCTTAATTGGATTATTTATTTTGGTGTTGAGTTTTTAAATAAATTTTAGATGTTAAACCCTTATTGGGTGTAACATTGGCAAATATCTTCCATTCAGTAGGTTGCCTTGAAAATGATTCATTTTAGAGTTTATAAATTAATTTAATTAAAATGATTTTATGTTTTTTTATCCTACAATAAATTACTTAAATATGTACACATATTTCAGTGTAACTAACAAATATAGCACATACACTTTTAAAATATAATGTTGCAAAGATCATACTATAATTCTTTCAATATATACTACTTATTTTTTTGTCCTTTATCAGATCCATTGTACATAATTCATTACTTGATCTTACTAGAAAATAAATATTGGTTCTCCAAGGCTTATATGGAATTATGAACTGTTACAAAATGTTTATTTTACCAGATGGTCTACACTAAGCAAACTTAAATCATCCACAGTATCATGATTGATTATTATTTCTACCCATTTAAATACATTATTAAGAGATACACATAGTCTTCTTTCTGGTAAGATGATTTTATTTTGAAATGAATGCTATTGAAAATAAATTATCATTCTCCCCTATGAACGCCTTTTTTTAAAAAATACACATGTAGCTTTAATTATGTCCAAACTACTTCCTTCATCTTTATTTAATTACTAATTACCAATTAAGGACTTTCTAACACCAAGAGTATTGGTTTTGTGCAGTCTTCACTTAGATTGTGTGCTATCTCCTTTAACATGTCTGATTTACTTTTAATCCTTTTACTAATAAAAGACTTCAATGTCAAACACCAATAAAGAAATATTCCATCTTTTCATGAAGGATCAGGCACCCAGCATTGGGAAAATAATTATCACACCAAATTCCCTATGGCCCCCTCACTGCCCAATGGCAAAATCTTGTTCTCCTAACCATGTCTCTACTTTTCACTGATCCTCTTTAAGTCTGGGCCAGAAACTAAGCATGTGCCTCAATAAAGGAAATGGCAACTGTTCAGCAAATAGCATTTCCAAAGATATATTAATGAAGAAGAAAGAGAGAAAGGGCCCTAAATGTTTTTTTATATGTCAATACATACCTATCTAATCTATCATCTTATCTATCATTGATCTAAAATCATATAAGAATCTTTAAGGACCACCTAATTCTAATTTATTTTATACTTTGACATTTGGTATATATTAAGCTACTTGAATGAATTATTACTTTCAGCAAGGCAGTGATTTACTATAACTATTCAAAGAGTGATAGCAATACTAAATAATCATTTTTAAATGCCCATTCTCCTTTAAAAAATAGTAAATGATTGTAAAATTAAACAGAGAATTTTACTCTTTAATTTTAATAATTTCTTACAGAGAAAATATTTTTTTCTCAAACCAATGCTTTCCTTGTATTTATTTTAATAAATGTCATTGTATCCTTTGGACAACATCCCAACATTTTATGCCTCTCTGTAATCATAGACCACAGAAGTACTGGTTTTTATTTATGTCTTACTTTCAATCATTATATAAAGAACTTGGGTCAACTTGTTCTAATCATATAATGCCATTGAATAACATATGAGTTTCAAAAAGCAGTATTAAGTGAAAATAAAGATTAAATATAAAACAAACCATTTTAAATCCTGAAAATGAGAAAATCCTATACAAATATAAATTTGATTCAAAATTTTACTATAAACATTTTATCAAGTTAAAATTATATAAATTACAAGATTCATAGATTGGCTAACAATAAAAATGTGTTAGTTTATCTTCAGAAGTAGAAATTTTTGGTAGCACAAGGAAAAGTCTTTTGTGGGTCATTATGAAAATATCAGAAATTCACTAATAAATTTCTTGCCAACATCTCTATAAAAAATATATTTTTCTTATAGAATTCCTCAGTGAAAACCTAATTAAGAATAGTTTGGAAAAGGGATATTTGTTAAAATTCTTTGCTACCCTCCACATTATCAGGCACCACATATCTTTTCTTCCTTCTTTCTACTCATAGAAAGTACTCTGAAGTTTCTCAAGAGAAACAACCTTTCTCCCTGTCAAGTCTCTCTTGCTCAGGTCCAAGCTTTTTGGGTAACCAACTTCATGATAAGTCTGGGTGTGGCTCCTCTGGGTCCACTGACCTATAAACTTGAAAGATCATTTATCTGTACACATACTTTACACACACACACACACACACACACACACACCATATAAAATGGAGGGAGTGAAAATGAATGTTCCTTATTCAAAACAACAAGAAGAAAAAAGGTGAAAACCCTAGAATTTTTTTGTTCAAGTCAAAACCACAAAGATATGTCAGTACATTTAGAGATATATCTTGTTTTAAAAATATTTCCTTTCTCTTTAGTCTCTTCCCCAAAACAATTATTTGTGAAAAATTTACATGCTTTCATTAATGCAATTAGAGATTTTTTGTTTGTTTTGTTTTTTATCTTTATTGTTGAGAGTATTACAGATGTTCCCCCATTTTTTTTCCCCATTACCCCCCTCCACTCAGTTTCTGCCCCTTCCCAGTCCTTCCTCAGACTATTGTCTGTCCAAAGACTATGCATATATGCATATAAGTTCTTTGGTAGATCTCTTCCTGCCCTCCTTCCTCTCTTCCCTCTGAGATAGAAATGTTTTAAAACAATAAAGCAACAGACTTTTCCTGTATTTTGAAGAAAATTAAATCATGTTTATCAGTCCATTGATTTATTTTTCTACCTATATATCTTTTTGTTAATTATTTATTACTAGAGGCCCGGTGCACGAAATTCGTGCGCAGGGTTGTGTGTCCCTCAGCCCAGCCTACACCCTCTCCAAACTGGGACCCCTCAAGGGATGTCCGATCCCTCTCACAATCCAGGACTGCTGGCTCCCAACGCTCTCCTGCCTCTGCCTGATTGCCCCTAAGCACTTCTGCCTGTCAGCCTGATCACCCCCTAACCCAGTGGTCAGCAAACCGCGGCTCACGAGCCACATGCGGCTCTTTGGCCCCTTGAGTGTGGCTCTTCCACAAAATACCACATTTTTAGCAAAGGCCAGCTTAGGAGTATCCTAATTAAGTTAATAACAATGTACCTACCTATATAGTTTAAGTTTAAAAAATTTGCTCTCAAAAGAAATTTCAATCATTGTACTGTTGATATTTGGCTCTATTGACTAATGAGTTTGCCAACCACTGCCCTAACCACTCCCCTGCCAGCCTGATCAACACCTAAATGCTCCCCGGCTGGCCCACTTGCCCCTAACTGCCCTCCACTGCTGGCCTGGTCACCCCTAACTTCCCTCCCCTGCAAGCCTGCCCCCCAACTGTCCTCCCCTGCAGGCCTGGTCCCCCCCAACTGCCCTCTCCTGCTGTCCTGGTCTCCCCCAACTGCATTCCTTTGCTGGCCCGGTAACCCCTAACTGCCCTCCCTGCTGGTCTGTTCGCCCACAACTGCCCTCCCCTGCATGCCTGGTCCCCCTCAACTGCCCTCCCTTGCTGGCCTTGTCACCCCTAACTGCCCACAACTGCCCTCCCCTGCAGGCCATCTTGTGTCCACATCGGGGCAACCATCTTTGATCACATGGGGTGGCCATCTTGTGTCTTGGAGTGACAGTCAATTTGCATATTACTCTTTTATTAGATAGGATGTGGCAATGTATGTATTTTTTTTCTTCACATGATGTCATGAACTTTCTCCCATGTCAATGCAAATAGATCTAATTCACTTTTTAAATGGCTACAGAGTACTTCATACTATGTATGTGCTTTATGTATTTATAGGAATCACTCAATCATTTTCTTATTTATAGGTTTTCAGGAATTTTCCCCCCAATTATTTCTCCTCAATTATGCTATATACGTACACACACACACACACACACACACACACACACAAACACACACACTTTTTTTTTTCATTACTATGGAATATTATCTGAAAAGTGGCTTGTTGAATCAAATGTTTATTATTTTATTTTACAAATAATAGTAATTTCCAATTGCACAGCATACCACATCATCAACAGCAATTTATATGATCCATCTTGATTTTTCCCAATCTAAGTGAAAAATTTAATTGACTTTTTATATATATTTAATTAATTTTATTTTTTCCATCACCATCTATCTACTCTATGCCCTCTTCCATCTCCATCCACTCCTCTCCCCACTGCATTGACTCTCTTGAATTGCATTTCCTTAACTCCTAGAGAGGTGGTTCATATGTTTGAAAAATTTTATATTTATAATTTGTATTTTCCTCTTTGTACATTTTTTTATTTTTATATTATATTCTCTTTTATTCTCTAAAAATTTATTTTACCAATTTTTGGGTGATGCCATGGGCTGCAAATATTGTTTTGAGACTGTTGCTTTCCTGTGTTTATTTTAAAAATAGAAACTTTTATCTTATCCAAATTTTTTTATGTAATTAAATATATTTACTTTTTAACTCTGGATTCTGAGTTTTCTTTCTAATCTTAAATTCTTTCCTACCCCAAAGTTTACACCCTATCCTCCTTCTATTTCTAATATTTTATCATCTTACTTTTATACTTATTTTTTAAAACCAGGTTTATAATCTGTCTAGTGCTCATTTTGAGACACATTTTCTAATTGATTTCTTTTAAAATTTAAACAGCATTCACACAATGAAACCTTATTTTTTCAATAAAATGAAATTTATTGTAATCATATTTTAATACTCATACATATTCTACCTATATATTATACTCTTTTGCAATGATTTATTTCTTTAAGTGCTAATGTTTTACAATATTGTGAGCATTATTATCTGTAGTTCAAGTCTTTTTTCCTCTCCTAAATTATTTTAAAATATATTGGATATCTTGTCATGACTATTCTTCCTAGAATACTAAAATTATTTTCAGTTCCAAAAGAAAAAGTCCAATTCTAATTCACAACAGAATTTCATTACTTACTAAATGCATGTGTATGTGTCTCCATTTAGACAATGTATGAATGTTTTTACTGCAGAATATAATTATTAAGATTACTATTTTTATATTTTATATTAAAATTTCAATTTAATTTTAGTATCTCATCCTATATAAAAAATGTGGCTTTACATTTTTCCTTTGGGTAGAGAGTATACTCATTCAATAATTTTATTATGAAATTAGAGGCCCAGTGCACAAAATTTGTGCACAAGTAGGGGCCCTAGGCCTGGCCGGTGATCAGGGCCAAGCTGTGGGGCAACCAACAGGGAGATCGGGGGGGCCCCCTGCTGGCACCTGCCTTGGCCGGCCTGGCCCTGCCTGCTTGCTGGTTCTGCCCCCCTCTGCTGCTGCCAGTTGCCTCTCTCTGCAAGGCGACTGGCAGGGCAATCAGGGGTCCCCCGCTCACACCCGCCTTGGCTGGCCTGGGGCCTGTGGGCTGGGGGCAGCTCCTCATTGAATGTCTGCCCCCTGGTGGTCAGTGTGCATCATAGTGACCAATCATTCTGCTGTTTGGTGGATTTGCATATTAGGCTTTTATTATATAGGATTTCACAGTTTCCATTTAATTTTTATTTCTTTTTTAACCCCTTTACTAAAAATGTATATATATTCTATTATTTTTTAAAAGGCTATGTAAAGTTGAATTAAGAATGAGATTATTTTTAATGCAAAAAGCAAAGTAATAAAATAATACTATTTTTTATGTGTAAAATAAAATGAAAGAATGATAGTACTTTTTCATATGTGGGATGTTAATAAAGAAACTAACCTAAATTGACCTCTATGCCTTTTTTCCCCTGTGGTATGCTAAGAATGTACTAATGAAGTCCTAAACTGTCCTCAGATAATCCATGGTGCCCCTCTGCTCCCTTCTCTGAAAGAAAGTAGAGGAATAGCAGGAGAACAAAAAGAAAAACAGGAGTATTCTAAATATAAATATTCAGCTTACATGTGGTAGAATATGAATGACCAAAATATTTTAACTTGGAGTCATAACCAACCACTTCAACCATAAAAAAAAAAAAAAATAGGGAGATATAGAAATAGAATCAATTAGAGAAATATATATTTAAAAGCCTAAGCAACCATTCGACCATTCAGCCATTTGACTGTTTGACCAATAGCTATGATGTGCACTGACCACCAGGGGGCAGATGCTCCGACCAGTAGGTTACTTTGCTTCTGGGGTCTGGCGGATTGGGACTGGGTGAGATGGGTCGGACATGCCCTGAAGTCTTCCAGTGGCCCCTCTCCAGTCCTGATCATGTACCAGTGGGGTCCCTTGGCCTGGCCTGTGCCCTCTCACAATCCAGGACCCCTAGTGGGATGTTGGAGAGCCTCAGGCCAAACCGAAGGACCCCACCAGTGCACAAATTCGTGCCCTGGGTCTCTAGTATACCTATAACATCACTTGCATTGATAAGTGGTACTTCCAAGAGAACCAATTAGAATAAACTAGCTCTAAAATAAAGCTGTAACTAACTATATGCTTTGAATCACTATGTAGTATTGTTAGAATAAGTCCACTTAATATGAGAGTGCTTGTGTTAAAAAATAAATAAATTTAATTCTAAAATAATTAATTTAATTATTAATTATTAGACATCATAAAAAGCGTCTACTATACTAGCTTCCATCTATAAAATCATTATAGCCTGAATGGATAATATTTTGTTATATCCATGCTGATAATGGATGACAGATGATTGTTATTAGGAATTTTAAATATTTTTATGGGTTTTAACTTTCAATTTAATATCATTGGAAAAATATTTCTGTATTTCAACAATACAGAAGTAAATTTTTTATTGTCATACCTGGGACACCAATACCATATCCCCTATTATACTGGCAAATTATAGAACAATACATTGAAGCAACTGAAAAATTGTGGCCAAGTTTACTAAATATAATCTTTAAGATACACAACATGACACACAGCAAAAATTGTGTGGAATTTTAAGAATACGTGGAATTTATT
Organism: Eptesicus fuscus; assembly: GCF_027574615.1. NCBI lineage: Eukaryota > Metazoa > Chordata > Mammalia > Chiroptera > Vespertilionidae > Eptesicus > Eptesicus fuscus. The sequence goes on along the minus strand of NC_072474.1, from coordinate 77,331,755 downwards.
TAGTTTGGATGAATCTGTTAGTTTGAAAAATATAAAAAATTATGTTTTAGTATAATTAATTAAGATTTACAATTTTAAGGAGAACAACTTCGTACTGAAATGTCAAACAGTTAAATGATGTGTGCAATTGAGTCAAGATTACTTGTGTTATAATTTCACTGATATGTATATATTTACTTAATGCATTCTGTGACTCTAAGTTCTTTCCATATATTGACTCAATTCATCCCTCAAAGCTACAAAGTAGCTACTAATATTATTAAGCATATTTGTAGATAAAGAAACTGAGGCATAAAAGTTAAGTAATCTATCCATGGTCAAACAACTAATAATTTATTTAGAGAGAAATAAATTCAGGTATGTGATTATGTTACCATAGTTAGCTAAATATTAATAAGAAGGAAGAGAACAAGGGAAGTCAGATATTGTTAAGCATGATCTTCATGGGACCTTGAGCCTGTTTCCTTCACCAGAAAGCTACTGCTTCACACTCCTCCCACAAGGAACCACTGGTCCATTCTCCACAGATTACTAGGGGAAAGGATAGAACAATGAAGGGGGCAGGGGTAAACACTTGAGCAATAGAAGTCAAATGGCACAGGGGGAACTATTTAACCATAGAGCTTGTCAGTCTAACCTGGGGAAAATGTCATTGGCCAGGCAGTGGTCCCAAAAAGCTCCTGGTTCCTCTCAAGCACGAGAATACATAATCTGAGGTGAACAAAGAGCCCCCTCTCTCTCTCTCTCTCTCTCATCTCTCTCTCTCTCCCCACCTCTCTCATGAATCATACTTGCCACTTGCCCCTTTCATGCCCGATCTCTATCTCTCATCTGGGAACATGAAATCATGTGGGTCTAGCAGCAAGTAGGCCCACAGACCAAGTGGGCTCCAAAGGACTAAGCTTTAATATGCAACAGAAACTCTGGAGACTGGCCTTTGTTTGGGCCCTGCTGAAGACATTTTTCCCATGATGGGACAAAGGGAGATGGAACACTGGGAAACCAGGAGGGGACCTCCTTTGATTTTTGCATCACAAATAAACCTAGCCACACCACAGTCACCCATGTGTGGATCCTTGAAATGCATTTGTCACAATCCCAAGGAAGAGCCTAATTTCCACCAACAACAGTTATGGAGACCATGCATGGAAATCTATGCTAGAATTATCCTCATCAATGTTGCTTTACAGTGTAAATTTTAGACTCTGATGGCATGTCACCTAGAAATATCTTTCATCACAGAAAGAAATTAATTATATATAGAAAGAAAGAAATAACTCAGCCGTTGCTCCAAAATTGAATTATTTCTTTCTTGAACTCTCTGTGATGAGAGAAACTTAAATATTATTGTGAATAGAAAAATCTACTATGTAAATTATGATCACATTATGAGACACACACTTTCTATCCTGATGTGCAAAGTGACAATATGTATCTTTGAAGTAGGAAAATTCATGAACTTAATCAACTGAGAAGAAATATGTATTAGTGTTTAATAGTGTATGACCTTAATATTTAAAAGTCTTAATTGAATTTACTAAATATTTTCATTCATTCATCAACAAATATATATGCAGCATTTATGATGTGCCAGATGCTATTGTAAGTATCATCATCACAATGATGAAGTACAATGTTTTGCTTTTCATAGTGTTAACATTATTTTTGTGGTGGGGGGGGCAGGTATGGGAATAAACAAGTTAACATAAACCACAAAATGAACTAGGTGATTGCCAATATCATTGAGGGAAATAAAATGAGATGGCTAGAGAGCACAGATTTAATTCGGCTTGGGTGGTAAAAGGTTTTAATGAAAAGGTGATATTTCATCAGAGAGAAGAATGTGAAGAAGGATCCAGTTATATAGAGAGTTTTGGGACTGGACTGTTCCAGGCAGAGGAATATAAAAAGTAAAGATTTTGAATCAGAAATGAGTTTGGAATGCTTTAAATTCCAACAGAAGACCAGATAGATGGAATAAAAAGAGAAAGGCAGAGAGAGAGGAAATGAGAACAGAGAAGTTAACTGGGACAGGAAGGCCTTGTGGTCAGGATGAGAATTCCAGGTTTATTTGTTTTCTGATTATGTTATAAAGTCATTGTATGGTTTGAGTGTTAGGCAAAATGGTTTCTGGTTCTTGACTTGACCTATATGCTATATTAAGCAGGTTGCTCTCAGTGACTGGCTTCCTGGAGGGGTGGGCTTGTATCACCTGAAAGGACTGTTTTTTGCATTGATAAGTAGGCTCATTAGGTTGCCTACTGCTTTGGAATATTCAGCTCCTAGCAAGTGCATCACATGGCTACAAGCCCCCCTAGAGGTTATATATTTCAAGCCCCTCACCCTATTTGGGTGTGGAAATCCAGATTCTTGTTGCTACTCAAGATTCTGCTTCTGTCTATAAATTCCCTTAATAAACTGTTTAATTATGGAGTTTTCAACCTCTTTTTTGGTCTCTCCACCCCGTCTTCCTTTGGAGGTTCCAGTAGACCTCAGGATATTTCCCCAACATGGAGTAAGTAAAAGTATAGGATTTACATTTTTAATCAATCATCTAATTTTCTTTGCAGATTACAGACTTAGTGTCCTCGGATTCATTCTTTGACTCTGGCAGACAAAGAATCCAGGTTCCAGTCCAAAAATTCCGTTTCAGCATCAATGAGCTAAAATCAAGGTAGCACCAGGGTTGCATTCCTCCTGGAGGCTCTAAGGAATAATTTATTCCATGCCTTTTCCAATTTGTAGCAGCTACTCACATTTTTTGGTTCCTGGACTTTCAAAATCAGGTTCAGCTGCCTACAGCAAGTAAAGCCAAACTCATGACAAGAGTGCTGATGAAAAAGGAAAGAGGTTTATTTGAGTGCCTGCATTTTAAGGTGGCAGAAGGGGAGTTACTTTACCCAGTCCTCAAAAACCTATTTTACCTCTCTCAGTGCAGGCCAAAGTTTTCATAAGGATGGAGAGGGGGACAAGACAAAGAGACCTGGGGGAGCAAGCCATCTCTCCAGATATAGGAAGGATAAAGGGAAGGGGAGCAGAAAGGAAGTACCAAGTGATGCTTCTCCTAAGAAAGGAGAGTACAGGAAGGGGTGGGGGCTGATGGAATGTTGCTTCCCAAGGTTCTGCTCCATTTTTTACATTTATCTCTCTTCCTTCTACAGGAATTTATAGGTTATTATGGACACCTGTGGGCTTGCAGCTGGCCAGCATAGTTTCCTCCCTCAGAACAGCCTTCTTTTAAAATGGAAGACAGAGACTAGACAAAAGAGAATGACATGGAGGCTTTATTTACACACTCTTTAAGAAACCAGAAGGTCAGCAGCAGCCTTAAAACAAAGGGAATGCATAGCCTTTTATCACTTAATTGGAATGTTAATTTGTGGTTACATTAGGGAGATAAGAATAGAATTAAGGAGACTAGTCAGTAGGCTATTGAAGTAGTGAAGATAATAGTTCAAGTAGGGTGATATATTAGTGTCTGATTGCTGATGTAAGGAATTACCACAAATTTAGTAGCTTAAAATGGTGGACATTATTATCAATTAGTTCTTCAGGGTCAAAATCCTGAAAAGGCATTGAAACAGGAATTTTGGGAGGTGGAAAAGACAGGTTTTAGGAAATTTTAGAAATTTTGGAAATTAAGGGGACCATGGAGGAAGCACAGGGCTGCAGAGCAGCAGAAGGTATATTTCCATAAAATAGGGGAAGCTGAAATGCTACAACAGGTACATTTCCATAGAATGAGGGAGCTGGGAACAGCAAAAGGTCTATATTTACAAAATAAAGAGAAGGAAGCCCTTCATCCAGAAGGAGAAGAAAGCCCAAAGGTAGGAAAACAATAAGAAAGGAGGCAGGGAGAACCTCACATGTCCCATGTGAGGTTCAACCTTTGAGCCTAGGAGTTACTATAGTAACCAGTCTAAGGGAATAGTGACCAATCAGAGGGGATATCAAGGCTCTAGGATCTCCACCCTTTATAAGACCTATAGGCCCAGTGCACAAAATTTGTGCACGGGGTGGTGGGGGAGGTGTCCCTCAGCACAGCCTGCACCCTCTCCAATCTGGGACCCCTCGAGGGATGTCTATCTGCCCGTTTAAGGCTCAATCCCAGTAAGACCGGGCCTAAACAGGCAGTCAGACATCCCTCTCACAATCCAGGACTGCTGGCTCCCGACTGCTCTCCTGTCTGCCTTCCTGATTGCCCCTAACCGCTTCTGCCTGCCAGCCTGATCACCCCCTAACCACTCCCCTGCCAGCCTGAATGATGCCTAACTGCTCCCCTGCCAGCCTGATTGCCCCTAACTGCCCTCCCTTGCAGGCCTGGTCTGTCCCAACTGCCCTCCCCTGCTGGCCATCTTGTGGTGGCCATCTTGTGTCCACATGGGGGCAGCCATCTTTGACCACATGGGGCAACCATCTTCTGTGTTGGAGTGACGGTCAACTTGCATATTACTCTTTTATTAGATAGGATAGAGGCCTGGTGCATGGGTGGGGGCTAGCTTGTTTGCCCTACAGGGTGTCCCGGGTCAGGGTGGGGTTTCCCTTGGGGCATAGGGTGGCCTGGGTGAGGGGTCTGTGGTGGTTTGCAAGCCGGCCATGCCCCCTGGCAACCCAAGCGGAGGCCCTGGTATCTGGGATTTATTTATCTTCTATAATTGAAACTTTGTAGCCTTGAGTGGAGGCCTGGGCTGGCCAGGGTGTATGGAAATCTTGGCTTCCTCCATTGCTGGGGAAACCCAAGCCTCCTGCTCACTCTGTGGCCGCAGCCATCTTGGTTGGGTTAATTTGCATACTCGCTCCTGATTGGCTGGTGGGCATGGCTTGTGGGTATAGCAGAGTGATGGTTAATTTGCATATTACTCTTTTATTAGATAAGATAGGAAAAAGATCTCAGTGGGACCCTTTCCCCCTCCCCATGTGGGACTCTTTCCCTCTCCCCACGTGGGAGTCTGTACTTGTTCTTCAGTAAATCTCCAACTTTGCTATACTATCCTCTGTCCTCGGATTCATTCTTCGACTCTGGCAGACAAAGAATCCAGGTTCCAGTCCAAAAATTCCGTTTCAGCATCAATGAGCTAAAATCAAGGTAGCACCAGGGTTGCATTCCTCCTGGAGGCTCTAAGGAATAATTTATTCCATGCCTTTTCCAGTTTGTAGCAGCTACTCACATTTTTTGGTTCCTGGACTTTTCCTCCATCTTCAAAATCAGCAATGCCCAGTCGTGTATTTTTCTTTCTGATTTTTCTTTTTGTTCTCCTTCTTCTGCCTCCCTCTTTCATGTGTAAGGACCCTTGTAATTACACTGGGCCTACCCAAATAATTCTAGATAGTCTTCACCTTTTAAGGTCTAGTGACTAGCAACCTTAATTCTATCTACAATCTTATTTCCTCTTTGCCATGTAACCTAACATATCCATAAAATCCAGGGATTAAGACATGAACATCTTTGGCTGTCCATTGTTCTGCCTCAAACTGATGGTTCGAGGAAAAAGGGGGTGGGGGGAGGCCTTGTAATCTAGTTCAGTATCTGGTTAAAACTGTAGTCTTACTTCCCCACTCAGACTGACTTGGGCAGAGCTGCAGAGCCTAACCCCAAGGCCCTGCCACAGCCGACTTGGGCGGAGCAGCAGAGACCCTCAAGGACCCACCACAGGAGGAGATATATAGGTCAGAGCCTCCCCAGGAGTTTAGTTCAGGCTTTGGATCCAGAATTCCCCTGGACTAGCAGAACTGCGAAATAAAGGTTAAACGTTCCTCCCTCAGAGTTCTGGCTGATTGTTATCCCACATTCTGTCACAACATTGTGAAACAGGAATTTTAGGGGTAAAATAGGATAGGTTTAGGAAATTTTAGAATTTTGGGAAATTAAGGGGATCATGGAGGAAGCATAGGGCTGCAGAGCAGCAGAAAATGTATTTCCATAGAATAGGGAAGCAGAAAAGCTGCAACAGGTACATGTCCATAGAATGAGGGAGCTGAGAACAGAAAAAGGTCTATATTAACAAAATAAAGAGAATGAAGCCCTTTATCCAGAAGGAGGAGAAGAAAGCCCAAAGGGAATAGGAAAACAAAAGGATGGAGGGGGGCGGAGAACTTCACTTGTCTCATGTGAGGTTCAACCTTTGAGCCCAGGAGTTACTATAGTAACCAGTCTAGGGGAATAGTGACCAATCAGAGGGGATATCAAGGCACCAGGATCTGCAGCCTTTATAAGCCCTGGGGAAAAAGAACCCAGTGGGACCCTTTGCCCCCACCCTACTTGGGAGTCCATTCTGTGGGAATCTTTCCCTCTCCCGACATGGGAATCTGTACTTGCTCTTCAATAAATCTCCACCTTTGCTATACTATCCTCTGTCTGTGGATTCATTCTTCGATTTCGGCAGACAAAGAATCCAGGTTCCAGTCCAAAAATTCTGTTTCAATTGGTAATAGTAAAAGTAGAAAGACGAGGTCAGACTCAGAATAAAATTTGACAGTAGAACCATCAGGATTTATAGATGCAGTGGAGCAGGAAAAAAAAAAAGTAAGGGAAGATTGTTAATTTTGTATTCTGAGTAAAAGGTGGCATCATTTGCTGAGAGTAGGCAGTTTATTATAAAAGGCTTGATTTCAGGGGAGGGAATAAACCTGGAGATACACATTTTGGACAATTCACGCTTCGGTTTTTATATTTCTCAATTGTGTTCTACTTAGCCCTCTACTTTACATGCCACACTAGTAAATGAATTATTCTTCACTCTTTCTCATTTACTTGATTTTCTAATAGTTATTTTGTGTGTGTCTTCTTATGTAAACTAATTATTTGGTGCTAAACAAAAGAGTAAGTTAATTTGGAAAAGAGACACTGCCATCCATCACTCATGTGTTTTGACAACCAAAATGAGAAATCTCTCACTTGATTTGCTATCTTTAATAATAATTCATCACAATTCTGCTAGAAGTGTTGCATTAAACCAGCGAATAGATAATTACTCCTCTTACTTTTAAGGAAAATCTTAATTCATTCCATGAAAAAAATGACTATAATTCAAGTAAACAAACCTGTAGATCTTCTGAAACTGAAATTACCTGTAGAAAGAGGTCACTGCTCTGAGATTTTTCAGATTATGCAATCAATATGTGAAAACTAATATTATGATCATTAATAGTGATTCTGATACCAAGTTTTTGGACTGGAACCCAGATTCTTTGTTCGCCGGAATTGAAGAATGAATCCATGGACAGAAAGTGATATAGCAAAGGTGGAGATTTATTGAAGAACAAGTACAGACACCCACATAGGGAGGGAGAAAAGGGTCCCACAGAATGAACTCCCACGTGGGGAGGGGGAAAATGGTCCCACTGGGTTCCCTTTCTCTAAGGTTTATATAGGCTGCAGATCCTGGTGCCTTGATATCCCCTCTGGTCACTATTCCCTTAGACTGGTTACTCTAGTAACTCCTTCCTTATTGTTTTCCTATTCCTTTTGGGCTTTCTTCTTCTCCTTCTGAATGAAGGGCTTCCTTCTCTTTATTTTGTAAATATTGACCTTTCTTGGCTACTTCCAGTTCCCTTGTCTTATGGAAATATACCTGTTGCTGCCTCCTTGTCTTATGGAGATGTAACTGCACCTGGCTTCCTCCTGTTATGGAAATGTACCTTCTCCCAGTCTGTGGCCCTGTGTTGTGTTTTTTTTTCCCATGGACCCCAATTCTAAAAAATCCCTAAGCCTGCCTATATCCCCCTAAAATTTCTGCTTCAATATCTGATAAGCGATTTACATGCATGCAAATTTTATCCTTAACTTCATTGAAGGAGCACAAGAAATCAAGTGGAAGGACGTTTTATGACAACAGTGTATCTGTCTCACACCTTGTGCTGGTCTGGTGCCTCTTCAAGGGAAGCTTTTTTAGAGCAGTGACTTGGGGATCCTGGCTGCTTCTTGTTGTCTCTGCTGTCTCTGCTGACTCTGTCGCACCAAAAAGCCTTTATAGTCACCACATCAGAGGAAGAGAGGCTGACAATGGAACAAGACCATTAGCTCTTTAGTCCTCACCTGGGAAGTAACTTCCTTTCCCTGTGTGGATCTAATTCCTCTCACCTAAGTGCACAGAGGCTTAGGAAATACACTTCTCAAGAGAAAAACTAAAAGGGATTTGGTGATCACCTAATTTATTCTCTGCCATAATGATTGCTATGTGAGGTAGGCATATTTTTATTTGCAATTTTCAGGTAAGGTAGTATAACAATGTCAAAAATACTCATAAATTAATAGTTCCTCAATTAAATAGAGAAAATTTTATTCAAATTAAAAGCTATCAAAATTTTAATACTAACTTTTATTGTAAGATTTAGTGTTTCAAAATAAAACCTCATTTTTCAGAATATAAACCTTAAACAACAATATAACTAATGCCACTAAACAACTGTGCCCAATGTACACTAGATCTTAAATACCTATTCATTATTGGAAGCATTTTTTTAAATTTTCAAATTTTGTCTGATTACAAACTACATCAAAATTGATACCAAAACAGTTATTTTATAAACTTGAGCAACATGTTTGTAACTGTATGGGTATTTCGTTTGCATAGATGAGAAATTGATCAATTACCAAAAAAAAATCTCAATTTTAATTAAATTTGGTGTAATAGAAATATCCCATTGGAATCTAATTTTTATTTTTAAATTTGATTTTAAAAATCTCAGAAATGTGGCAGGTTTCTAAATATTTTTAAATGGACCACAATGAAGAATCAAAATAATCTTGAAAGCTATCTACAGAAATATCAAATTTTCACTCTGTATCAGGTAAAAAGAACAAAACTATAAATTGGTCCCAAAGAATATAGGTGTATTAGTTCCTAGAGCCTCTATAGGCATCTGTAGTTCCTAAATATTAGATGTGATAGATTAAACATCATATTAATGATATATGGAATGAATGGCAAGCTCAGACTCGCCTCATTGTGGGTTCTTGTTCTACACAGTTTGAAGAACAAAATTTTCGGACTATCTTCCTTTTATTAAGTTGCATGAGTTCTCTGTAAATGTTGGAGATTAAACGCTTATCAAAGATAACATTGGCAAATATGTCCTCCCATGCAGTGGGCTTTCTTGTTGTTTTGTTGATGGTTTCCTTTGCTGTACAGAAGCTTTTTATTTTTATGTAGTCCCATTTGTTTATTTTCTCTTTAGTTTCCATTGCCCTAGGAGCTGTATCATTGAAGATATTACTTTGGCATATATCTGAGATTTTGCTGCCTGTGGATTCCTCTAATATTTTTATGGTTTCTCATATTATGTTTAAGTCTTTTATCCATTTTGAGTTTATTTTTGTGTATGGTGTAAGTTGGTGGTCTAGTTTCATTTTTTTTTTGCATATATCTGTCCAATTTTCCTAACACCATTTATTGAAGAGACTGTCTTGTCTCCATTGCATGTTCTTGCCTCCTTTGTCAAATATTAGTTGAGCATAGTGGTTTGTGTCAATTTCTGGGTTCTCTATTCTATTCCATTGGTCTATATGTCTGTGCCAGTACCAGGCTGTTTTGAGAACAGTGGCTTTGTAATACAGCTTGATATCTGGTATTGAGATCCCACCCACTTTGTTCTTCATTCTCATGATTGGTGCAACTATTGGGGGTCTTTTTTATTCCAGATGAATTTTTGGAGAGTTCGTTCTAGGCCTGTGAAATATGCTGTTGGTATTTTAATGGGGAGTGCATTGAATCTATAGATTGCTTTGGGTAGTATGGACATTTTAATGATGTTGATTGTACCAATGCATGAACATGGTATGTTCTTCCACCTGTTTATGTCTTCCTCTATCTCTTTTTTTCAGTGTCCTGTAGTTTTCTGAGTACAGGTCTTTTACCTCCTTAGTTAAGTTTATTCCTAGGCATGTTAATTTTTTTGGTGTGATGGTAAATGGGATTGTTTTTTTAAATCTCTCTTTCTGTAAGTTCACTATTGGTGTACAAAAATGCCATAGATTTCTTGGCATTAATTTAGTATCCTGCTACATTGTTGAATTCATTTATTCAGTCTAATAATTTTTATGGAGTCTTTAGGGTTTTCTATGTACAGTATCATGTCATCTGCGAATAATGACAGTTTTACATTTTCTTTTCCAATTTGGATACCTTTTATTTCTTCTTGTCTAATAGCTATGGCTAGCACTTCCAGTACTATGTCAAACAGGAGTGGTGAAAGTGTGCATCCCTGTCTTGTTCCTGTTCTTAGGTGAAATTGTTTTAGTTTTTGCCCATTGAGTATGATGTTGGCTGTATGTGTGTCATATAAGGCTTTTATTATGTTGAGGAATGATCCCTCTATTCTCATTTTGCTAAGAATTTTTATCAAGAAAGGGTGTAGGATTCTGTCAAATGCTTTTTCTGTATCAATTGATATTACTATGTGATTTTTATCTCTCAATTTGTTTATGTGATGTATCACATTTATTGATTTGCAGAATTGTACCACCTTTGGAACCCCAGGATAAATCCTACTTGGTCATGGTGTATGATCTTTCTGATTTAATGCTGGATCTGATTTGCTAGAATTTTGTTGAGGATTTTGACATCTATGTTCATGAGGGATATTGGCCTGTAATTCTCTTTCATTGTGTTGTCTTTATCTGGTTTTGGTATTAGGGTAATGCTGGCTTCATAGATGAGCTTGGAAGTGTTCCTTCCTTTTGAATTTTTTTGGAATAGTCTGAGGAGGATAGGTTTTAGTTCTTCCTTGAATGTTTGGTAAAACTCCCCTGTGAAGCCCGTCTGGCCCCGGGCTTTTGTTTGCTGGAAGATTTTTGATGACTGCTTCAATTTCCTCCATAGTTATCAGCCTGTTGAGATTTTTAGATTCTTCCTGATTGAGTTTTGGAAGACTGTATTTTTCTAGGAATATGTCCATTTCCTCTACATTGTCTAGCTTGTTGGAATAGAGTTGTTTATAGTATTTTTTAACAACCCTTTGTATTTCTGTGGGGTCTTGTTGTTATTTCTCCTCTTTCATTTCTGATTTTGTTTATTTGGGTCCTCTCTCTTTGCTTCTTGGTGAGCCTGGCTAAAGGTTCATCAATTTTGTTTATCCTTTCAAAGAACCAGCTCTTGGTTTCATTGATATTTTGTATTTTTTTGGGTCTCTATATCAGTTATTTCTGCTCTGATCTTTATTATCTCCTTTCTTCTGCTCACTCTGGGTTTTTCTTGTTGCTCTTTTTCTAATTCTTTAAATTGTAGAGTTAGACGATTTATTACAATTTTTTCTTGTTTTTTGAGGTAGGCCTGTAGAGCTATCAACTTCCCTCTCAGGACTGCTTTCACTGTGTCCCACAGATTTTGGATTGTTGTGTTTTCATTGTCATTTGTTTCTAGGATGTTTTTAATTTTTTCTTTGATCTCTTTGGTAACCCAATCATTGTTTAATAGCATGCTATTCAGCTTCCAAGTGTTTGCATTTTTTGGATTGTTTTTATTGTAGTTTATTTCTAATATTATGCCATTGTGGTCTGAGAAGATGCTTGATATGATTTTAATCTTCTTGAATTTGGAGAGACTTTGCCTGTGACCTAATATGTGGTCTATCTTTGAAAATGTCCCTTGTGCACTTGAGAAGAACGTATATTCTATGGCTTTGGGGTGAAATGTTTTGAAAATGTCAATTAAGTCCATCTGATCTAATGAGTCATTTAGGATTGCTGATTCTTTGCTGATTTTTTGCCTAGAGGATTTATCCAATGATGTCAGTGAGGTATTATAGTCTCCTACTATGATTGTATTATTGTCAGTCTCTCCCTTGATATCTTTCAAGATTTTTTTTAATGTATTTGAGTGCTCCTGCTTTGGGTGCATATATGTTTATCAGGGTTATATCCTCTTATTGTATTGATCCCTTTGGTATTATGAAGTGGCCTTCCTTATCTCTTGTTATGGTCTTAACTTTGAGATAAACAACCCAATCAAAAAATGGGCAATGGACCTAAATAAATACTTTTTGAAAGAGGACATAAGGAAGGCCAAGAGAAATATGAAAACATAAGGAAGGCCAAGAGACATGCTCAAAGTCACTAATTATCTGAGAGATGCAAATCAAAATGACAATGAGGTACCATCTCACACCTGTCAGAAAGGCTACCATCAATAAATCAACAAACGACAAGTGCTGGCAAGGATGTGGAGAAAAAAGAACCCTCATGCACTGCTGGTGGGAATGCAGACTGGTGCAGCCACTATGGAGAACAGTATGGAGTTTCTTCAAAAAACTAAAAATGGAACTCCCATTTGACCCAGTGATCCCACTTCTAGGAATATATCCCAAGAGACTGGAAACACCAATCAGAAAGGATACATGCACCCCTATGTTCATAGCAGCACATTTACCATAGCTAAGATTTGGAAACAGCCTAAGTGTCCATCTGCAGATGAGTGGATTAAAAAACTGTGGTTTATCTACAGAATGGAGTACTATGCTGCTGTAAAAAGGAAAGAACTCCTTCTATTTGAAGCAGCATGGATGGAGATGAAGAACATTATGCTAAGCAAAATATGTCAGTCAGAGAAAGATAACTATCACATGATCTCAATCATTTATGACATATATGGAAGATAATGAACTCATTTATGGAATATAATGAACAACGTAAAGTGATGGACAAAAACATATCAAGAGACAGAGAAGCATTGTTCAGACCATCAAATGTCAGAGGGAAGGTAGAGGAGGGTGGGGGTAAGGGGAAGAAATCCACCAAAGGACTTGTATGCAGGTATATAAGCCTAACCATTGGACAGACACCAGGGGGGTGAGGGCATGAGTAGGGGGGTGGGGGGGGGGCAATAGGCGATAAGGACACATATGTAATACCTTAATCAATAAAGAAAAAAAAAGAATATAAAAAAATTCACAGACTAAAGGACTTTTAGCAAAAATGTGGAAGTTTATTGTAAGTGTATATAAAGTCCCATGTAATGAAGGGTCCCCAAAGGGGAACACCCTTGGGAGGGGCCCCCAAATGGAGGAAACCTCTCTCTCTCTAAAATGGAAAAACCCTAGTCCTTTGCATCTCTTTGTTTACTGGTTTATATATACTGGTAGCTTTTTTGTCTGAACATGATACTTTCTAATTGTACTCTCTTAATTTATGTCCCCTGTGCTTTCCTAATTGGTTACTTTCCCTCCATGGTATCAGTCTCAAAGTTTTAAAGCCCACTCAGTGCTCCCCCCTCCTCTTGTAAGATAAATATTCCAGAGGCTTGGAGCTGTCTATGTTCATCACGTATGCATTCCTCTTCCATGGACCCGCTTCCTAAAACTGTCTTTCCTGTCTCTAAACTCTTTTCATTAAGAAAAGAGATGAACTCTATAAAATGTTCATCGAAAGTACATTATAGAGTCAATTATTTTCACAAATTATGCTTTGTGGCCTCAAAAGATTTTTCAAAGAATTTTTTAGTAACTCCAGCCCTCATTTTATATAAAGTTGGCTTTTTTACTAGTAGGAACTAAGAAGATATCATGCAAACTTCAAAAGGATCTCTAAATACACTTTGCCTCAAGACAGCATCCTCCCTCTGTGATGCCAGGACACTTGAATGGCGCATTTCTGCTAACCTATGTTAAAAGGGTACAAATTTCCATCTCTCCCAGGCACAGTGGCTCTTAGATCTCTCTCCATTATAAAAATATATTTTGTGTGAATGAAAGACATAGGGCTAGATTCGCATCCTTCGTAACTCCAGCAGAATGCCCACTCATCAGATCTCCTTACACACTGTATTTCCTTAGAAATAGGAGAATGAGAGTCTGGCCTGTAATAATTTATTCTCTTGCCTCAGAATGCTCTAACTTTTTCTGAGACTCTGTAATTTAAAAATTGTGTTGCCCTTGTTTTCTCCACTTCTAACATATTTTGGCTAATGTCTAAGTCTTAGCACTTTGCTTTAACTTTCATCTTTGACTTCTTTAGCACTTAATCTCCTCCGCAGTCTGATACTCAGATGCAGAGTGTGTGTGCGTGTGCATGTGTGTGTGCATTTCTATTTTGTTCAGATGAACAGAAGTAACAAATAAAAGGAAATGCCTGATTTTTTTTTCTTTCTGTAAACATAGATTGTGGATAGAATTTATTTTGAAATAAAAAAAAGCAGTACCAGAAATCTTCCTTTTTTGCCTACTATATACATTTAGACTTCAGACCAAAAAATATAGTATTTTCTTTATTTACTTAAATCCATAGGTATATATAAAGCACATAGTAGTAAATGAATTGTTTTTAAATGAATAATTGAATGAAAAGAAAAAAATACAGCAACTCATTGAAAAATACTAATCTCTTCAATATTTTAACTATTGTAGCAGCTTCTTCATAGCATTCAGAGAATGATCATTCTCTAACTGATCTATCTAATTGATATGGTTATTGAAAATGCTATTATGACATACAAACATATTCTTAATTTTTGTGTTTTTTTTTTTAATTTTGATATTCTTGGCCTCAGAATGTGTCACTATTTTTATGTAGTCACCTCTCTATATAGATCAATTAATATGTTATTAATTCAATCTATTAAGTCATTTTTTTGGTGCCTGGTGCTGGCACTTTTCTAAGCAGTTGGGATTTTCAGTAGAACAGAAAATACATTCTTCTTCATGGAACACAACTGAGAGGGGAGATGTGATTTAAAAAAAACACAAACATAGAAATGAGAAAATGAGATGATATGGAATAAGTTACAAAGTACAATGAACCAACAAAGAAAACAACAGAGCAAAGAGAAGCAAGAGTGCATTTTCATTGGGAAGGTCACTTACTCCGTTTCATATCCCTAAGTCTCCAGGTTCTGCCCTTGATGCCTTCTCTGCTGGGATTTGGTACCCTAGGTGCCAGTAGCTTCTCCCTTCCTCCAGGCCTTTACCCAAAGGGTATCTTCTCAGTGAGGCCTTTCCTGGCCAGAACCTACTTAAAATTATGACGACCCTTCTCCTTCCCACCATCCTATATAATAAAAGCGTAATATGCAAATCAACCGAACGGCAAAATGACCAGTTGGCGGGGGGCGGGGCCAGCGAGCAGGCTGTGCCAGGCCAGCCAAGGTGCTTGCCAGCAGGCAGAGGGAGGGAACAGTGATGGGGGTGGCGGAGGTGACCAGCCGTGGCAGAGGGGCGATTG
Source organism: Eptesicus fuscus (assembly GCF_027574615.1). NCBI lineage: Eukaryota > Metazoa > Chordata > Mammalia > Chiroptera > Vespertilionidae > Eptesicus > Eptesicus fuscus. The sequence goes on along the minus strand of NC_072474.1, from coordinate 77,316,604 downwards.
GGGGGCCCGCCCGGTCACCTCCTGCAGAGGGAGGCCACCAGCGCAGCCACGATGGGGTGATGGGGCGGCGCTGGGCCAATCCCACAGAGAAAGGGCTGGCGGTGTCCGCAGCAGGGTGATGGGGGAGGTGCCTGGCTGATCCGCAGAGAAAGGCTGGGTGGCGGCTGCAGCGGGGTGATGGGGCAACACCGTCCCCTGATCCTGTTCGGCCCGCCAGGTCACCTCCCTCAGAGGACATCCCCTGAGGACTCCTGGACTGTGAGAGGGTGCAGGCCGGGCTGAGGGACTTCCCTCCCCCCCACCCCACCCCCAGTGCACAAATTTTCGTGCACCGGGCCTCTAGTGGAAATATAAGAAGTTAGCAAAAGAAACAGATGGGTAGTAAAAGACCAGGGAGGCAGTAGTACCTGAGGACCATACCTGCAGTGGCAGTTCCCTTGTCACTGAAACGGACAGGCTGCAGTGTGTCTTGCTTCAGCTCCATAGTCCCCAGCTGACCAGCTCAGTGGAGCAAGGGCCTCAACATTGAAAAAAAAAATGGCTTTGATAAAATGTTGAAAATCCTTTAAAAAATAATGAACTGTATTAATTAGGGCCGGATCCTAGAAAGTAATTGCTTTATATCTTCTGTTTTTACCTTCTCCAACTTGCTCCTCTACATTTGATATTCTGAATTTGAAATGCTACCAAAACAGAATTTCTCAGAAACTGAGTCAATAATCTCTGGCTAGCAATTTTAGGTGATTTCCCTTTTTATACCTCAAGTCAAATTTGACTGAACAAAATTATTGACAGAGTTTTGATCTTCTCTTCCTGCTTTCAGAGTACTCCAAAAAAGCCCAATCTATTGCCTCAAGAATTTTCAAAAGGATAATAAGTAGATTAGTAAAAAAAAAAATAAAAAATAAAATAAAAAAAATTGGGGGTAAGTCTCAGCATTTACAAATTTGCACCCATTCACCAGCAAAGGGAGAAATGTGTCAGAGTCAGCATTGCCACCCATCAAACACAGAGCACTTTGTGGGAAAATAATATCTGAAGGGAAAAAAAATCCCACACTTCATTACCACATGTAACTTTTGCTGGAAACACAAAGTTCCACTTCACACTTCTATTTACAGGAATATTAGTAGCTGAGGAAATGGTCAAGTTGCTTTATTCCTACAATAATATATAAATTAATTAATATATAATTTGCATGTAAAGTTAATAATGATTTTTAACACCTCTGTGTATTTTTTGAACTGAAGATGTGATTCCTTCCATCACTGAAGTGACCATGTGATAAGCAGACTGTACACATTTCAGGCCATATTACTGGATGGTGGCCAGGTCTTTTCCCTTTTGAGCCAGCCTGTGTTATTTTGTTCCTTTTTTCCCTATCATCAGTGCTAGCCAGTATATTTTTTTCCCCCTCTCTAGGCATTAAGATGACCACAGAATAGGCATTTTAACCAAGGATTCAATTTAGATGGAAATAAAATCTCATCTGCCACTATTGTCTAATCCATAGTGGTTTGGGTTAACCACAAAGAGAGTTGTAATTCAGCTTTTGGAATCTGTCCATTTTATTTTATTAAAAACAATCTAGAAACTTAAATGGTACCACATATATGGGCACAATGATATACTTTTACATGTCCCTTAATGATTGTAAGTATATTTTGGTGAGGAAAGAACACTAATTTTTTTTTCTTTCCTGAGAATATGTACTGCTCATCTAATTTTGTATAGAAAAATATGGATGGGACGAAGGAAACTGTTTGGATAATGATCTTCCACTGAGTGACAATTCTCAGAAGAAATGGAGCTTGTCTATTAACTTTCAAATCAGTGAAACAAACCAATGGGCTCTTCTTATTTAAGGAAACATAACTGTTGCACTGAATTTATACATTGTAAAAAATTCAAATTCTCATGATACTGAAAAGATGAGATGAGTTAGTTCTTTAAACTCTGATTGTGCATCAGGCATTATTCAAAGTATTAGATTCCAGAACAATAGAATCCCTGCCCTTATGGGATTTGTAATCACGTGGCAGAAACAGAAAGTAAATATGCAAGCAAAATGTATTAAAATTTACTATGAAGAAGAATAAATAGGATACATAGTAGCAGTTCCTAGGAGCTGCTCTTTCAGAGGAGGGATTTGAGTTAGGGTGAAGGGAGAGGAATTATACAGTTTTCTCCGCTTTTCCAAAGTTTGCTTTACCTCACTTGGCTTTTAGGAAAGACCAATATGAGTGGCTACTTTCACTAACAAAAAGGAATTTGATGCCGAAACCGGTTTGGCTCAGTGGATAGAGTGTCGGCCTGCGGACTGAAGGGTCCCAGGTTCGATTCCGGTCAAGGGCATGCACCTTGGTTGCAGGCACATCCCCAGCAGGGGGTGTGCAAGAGGCAGCTGATTGATGTTTGTCTCTCATCCATGTTTCTAACTCTCTATCCCTCTCTCTTCCGCTCTGTAAAAAATCAATAAAATATATTTAAAAAAAAAAAAAGGAATTTGAAGAGGACTTTTGCTATACAACAACAACAAAAAGGGCACAAACCCAAAATAGCACTCTGTAGCACTCTGCATTTGTTTTAGAGGCAGCACGCACCCAGAACAGGGCGAGTGGCCCCACCAGCTCCTTCCCTGGGGACTATACTCAGCATCACTGCCACAGCTTTGAATTGCTTCTTTGAGCATCTGTGCTCTGTCTTGATTTATTTTGTGCATCATTAGCAAGATGTGTCTTAAGGTGATTGCTTCTTCACATTTTGCCATTTCAGTTTAGGAAAGGTTTCATAGAAACGCTCTCCTTCCAGATAGTGGAGAAACCTGTATTTGAATTCATATTTCAGTGGTGGGAAGAATACCCTCAGGAGCCATAGAAGGAACAGAACCAACAGGCCCCAAAGCAGCCTGAATACATAACTGAGTTTAACGAAATGCACAATACCAAGGAAAGTTAAAAAAAGAAAGAAAATAGGAGCTGGGGATTAAAGCCAGGAAAAGAATTGATGTGAAATATACAGTTTTAAGAATCAAGCAATTATAACAAAATTTGAGAGATTCCTGGGGGATAAGAAAAAAAAAAAGAGGGAAAGAATATTAACCTTTATTTCTGCACATCTGATTCAGTTTAGAGGTTATTTTTTTTCCATTAAAAAGTAAATAAAATATTATCCTTTGGGATTTTGAAACTCTTCATTTTATGAGAAATCTGTAACACTAGTCTGTTTTTTGTTTTGTTTTATTTTGAAAGAGATCAGGATAATTGCTGCACAGGAAATAAATAAAAATGGTCAGGACACAAGTATATGTGAATATATATATATATATATATATATATATATATATAGTAATGAAAATTGGAGAGGAGAACTCAACTAATTAGACAAGTAGACTAAAAATCTTAGTAGTTATAATGTTGCTTCTAATTTTGAAACAAAAAAATAATAAAAAAAATAAGTTTAAAATACAGTCAATTCCATAGTGACATTTTCAGAAAGGAAGAAGAACCACAGTTGTTTGGGAAAAACAAAACTTTTCCAAACACCCAAGTCTAAAATCAATTCTTTATTTTCTTGAGCAATACCATAATGCACAGTGCAATCAACAACATTTTAACAATAAGGGTGAAGTAATTCATATGATTATTCTTACATTAATCTATGTTGTATGGTTCTCTTTATAATACTCTAATGAAAGTTAAGGACATTATGTAAAAATACAATATACTGAAAATATTTTTGTGAAGCTGAAATATTATACCTGAACATATTTGTTTTTTTAATTATCAAACTTTATTCAAGAATAGCGAGGAAAGTTCAAGGATTGTACATCTTTTAAAAATTTCCCCTAGGTTTCTTTTCAAGCTGGACTTTTGACAAGAATTTGAAAGAAAATACTTTATTCTATTTAAAAGAAATCTCAATAGTATTTTAATGTGCAAGTTGAAGTTGCAAATATACACTATATAAAGATTATATAAACATACAATAAAATAAATATTCTTTGTGAAAAGTTAGGAGTCTAAGCAAAATTTCCAGTTATTGATGTTAGTTTAATTGGATTTTTAATATTTATTTTTAACTAGAGACCCAGTGCACAAAATTCGTGCACTGGGGGTTGTCCCTCAGCCCAGCCTGCACCCTTTCCAATCTGGGACCTCTTGGGGGATGTCCAACTGCAGTTGGACATCCCCCTCACAATCCGGGACTGCTGGCTCTTAACCACTCGCCTGCTTGCCTGCCTGATTGCCCCTAACCGCTCCCCGGCCGGCCTGATTGACACCTAACTGCTCCCCTGCCGGCCCAATTGCCCCCAACTGCCCTTCCCTGCAGGCCTAGTCCCCCCGCAACTGCCCTCCCCTGCCAGCCATCTTGTGACAACGTGGGGGTAGCCATCTTGTGATAACATGGGGCTGGCCATTTTGTGGCAGCCTTCTTGTGATGACGTGGGGGGGGGCATCTTGTGATGATGCGGGGGCAGCCATCTTGTGATGTGAGGGTATGAGGGTCAATTTGCATATTATCTCTTTATTATATAGGATGGCTTTCTTTTCTACATTTAAGTCAGTAAACATCAGAATTTCAGTTAGGTGAATTATATAAGGTAGGCTCTTAATATGAAGCATTTTATAGTTCTTTATATCTTTATGACTAACATGATGGCTTAGGTTTTTCTACTCCTAATCTATGTAACAGTCATAGATGGTACCAATTTCTGAGGCATCATCACTTTGAACTATTCTTTCTTTTTTTTTAAATAATATATATATAAATATATATATATATTTATTTATTTATTTCAGAGAGGAAGGGAGGAGAGAGAGATAGAAACATCAATGATGAGAGAGAATCATTGATCGGCTGCCTCCTGCACACCCACCCACTGGGGATCGAGCCCACAACCCAGGCATGTGCCCTTGGCCGGAATCGAACATGGGACCTTCAGTCCACTGGCTGACTATCCACTGAGCCAGGCTGGCTAGGGCTGAACTGTTCTTTCTTGTTTTTTTTTTTTGTTTGTTTATTTGTTTTTTTTTTTTTTTCTGTTTTATATAGTATATCAGTATGAATTTAGCCACATTTTTGTATTTCTTATTAGGAAACAACTAATGGTGTTAGTCTTATGTGATTTTTTATCCCTTTTTGCATCTTTGTTTTAATATATTTTTATTGATTTCAGAGAGAAGAGAGAGGGAGAGAGAGATAGAAACATCAATGATGACAGAATCATTGATTGGCTGCCCCTGCACACCCCCTACTGAGGATGGAGCCTGTAACCTGGGTAAGTGCCCTGACTGGGAATCTAACCCTGAGCTCCTGGTTCATAGATCCATGCTCAACCACTGAGCCCTGCTAATTGGGCTCCCTTCTGCATCTTGACATCTTTCAGTACCTGTTCTCTGAATAGGGGTAGCAAAAGCTGAGAGAAGTGTCCAAGGATGATGCAGGGTACAAGGAAATCCATCAGAGGTCAAATGTGACACCCTTCAAAGGGTAACAAAAATAATGGAAGCCAAAAAGTCATTAAAATGTGTCAACAGTGAGGACAGCTAACATTCTAAGTAGACAAATGTAGCAGTTCTCTATGGATCTTTTTGGGAAGACAAAAAATGGAGCAGATTCTCCTCTAAATCTTGAGCAGTCTTTTAAAAGGGCTTTTCATGGGTATTTTACAAAAAAAAAATGTGGAAAATAAATTTAGGAAATGCTAAGTTAAATAAAACTAAATAGATTATGGCAAGGTAGTTCAGTCTTTCAAATACGAATGCACTGTTGAAATCTCCAACAGGAGAAATATAAAATGTAGTTTTTCCCAAATGGAATACTTCTTTCGCATGTGACATCTATTAATCTCAGAGAACTTTTATTCTTTCATAGAATACAGTTGGGGAACTTTGCTTTAAAATATCAATTATCTTTCTGCTGGCTTTCTCTCTTATGTCACCAAGTTGTTATTAGTAATTCCCAGAGTCCAGAGAGGTTTTCCATTCGGCTGTTTGTCATTCAGTTGACTGTATAAAGAAAATGAGTTGTTTTTCACGTATATAAAGGCTTGCATAAATACAAGGGAGCAGTCTGAAATGTATCAAGAGACTTAATAAAATGTTCTCTTTCCTGATTTCTGATTCACCATCCACTATTCACAGACTATTGTTTTCTTGTCTTTGAATAACAAAAGAGTGATCTCTCTCCCCTATGGGCTTTCTAGTTTTCTGTAGCTTATACCATGAAACACACTCGTTTCATGCATTAAAAACAGATATATAATTTTTGTCTTATGTTTAGCTACTATGAAACTATTTTGGTGAAAGATATCTTCTTACTACAAAACTTGATTTTAACTGTATATCCCATTGCTCATCTTTCTAATCCAAAATAATGTTTGATGCATAATGTTTGAGGCCAAAATCCTAGCAATGGCTGCACATTGCTCTACGTATTTGTTTACTTTTAGATTACCATATTTCCCTTATTAATAGTGTATGCAGAAATATGATTAATTTGTTTCAGCATATTTGTGGTTAGTAAATCTGTTTAAAACCCATTATTTAATTTAACTTCTTATTTAAGTCATTCTTTAGTACCTGTCTTCCACCATAATGGAATATTTTACCATATCTGTGAATATTAATATCCTCCCTCTTTAAACTGATAAAGTCCTTTTGATAACATAAGTCTTTCTGAAACTGAGTATATGTTCCATTTTACAGCCTGTCCCACTTTCTTGGTGATTATATTACTTACTAGTGGCCCCATGCACAAAATTCGTGCACGGGGGGGAGGGGTGTCCCTCAGCCCAGCCTGCACCCTCTCTAATTGGGAACCCCTTGGGGGATGTCCAACTGCCCACAGGGATTGGGCCTAAACCGGCAGTTGGGACATCCCTCTCACAATCCGGGACTGCTGGCTCCTAACTGCTCGCTTGCCTGCCTGCCTGATTGCCCCTAACCACTCTGCCTGCCGGCTTGCTCGCCCCCAACTGCCCCACTCTGCTGGCCTGATTGCCCCCAACTGCCCTCCCCTCCTGGCCTGATCACCCCCAACTGCCCTCCCCTCCTGGCCTGATCACCCCCAACTGCCCTCACCTCCTGTCCTGATCACCCCTAACTGCCTCTGCCTTGGCCCCGCCACCATGGCTTTGTCTGGAAGGACATCCAGGAAGGTCTTCCGGAAGGTCTCCCAGTCTAATTAGCATATTACCCTTTTATTAGTATAGATAGAGGCCTGTTGCATGGGTGGGGGCCAGTTGGTCTGCCCTAAAGGGGGTCCCGGATCAGGGTGGGAGTCCCCTTGGGGGGCGGGGCCAGCCTGGGTGAGGGGCCTGGGATGGTTTGCAGGCTGGCCATGTCCCCATAGGGGTGGGGGTCCCCACTCGGGGTGGTGCCGGCCTGGGCGAGGGGTTGGGGCAGTTTTCAGGCCAGCCATGCCCCCATCAGGTGAGGGTCCCTGCTGGGGGTTGTGGCCGGCCTGGGCGAGGGGCTGATGGCTGTTGCAGGCTGGCCACACCCCCATTGGGGTGAGGGTCCTTGCTGGGGGGTGTGGCCGGCCTGGGCGAGGGGCTGATGGCTGTTGCAGGCTGGCCACACCCCCAGGGGGTGAGGGTTTGCAGGCCAGCCAAGCCCCTGGTTTTGTCCCGAAGGACATCTGGAAGGTCTCCAAAAGGTCTATCGGTCTAATTAGCATATTACTCTTTTATAAGTATAGAGTGTAGATTTATTTCCTTCTAACCTGACATACATGTTTTCCAAATAATTTCACATAAAGAGAGAGTGTTTAAATAATTATGTAACAAAAAGCATTACAAATATATGTATGTGTGTTTGTGTGTATCTCTCTCTCATCTTTTTAAAAATGTGATGTTTTCTGGAAACAGGGCAGAATGTCATTTTTAGAAATTAGTTGGTATCCAAACACATTTGAAACAAGTATTGTTCCCACTTTAAGCCATAGCTTAAAGGGATAAAACACTGGAACTAAAAAGTACTGGTTTTCAGGGTTAGTAAATGATAATAAATATCCCATGAACAGTTCAAATGAATAAGCTTATGAATGACAAATATCTTAAGTCAGGTATCAAATTTATTTTTGTATTACCTCATAATCTAATTTGATGTAAATGCTTATTGAGTAAATAATTAAATAAATTAATAGATGAATATATAAAAATAAATGACTTCCTCTCTATATATATATGGCTTTTACTATTACTATATACTTATTACTATGTGGTTATTCCTATATAGAAAGAGACATACACACATATGCACCCATGTATTAATATGCATATGTAAAATTAACATATTTACATATATGTATATATGTTGTGAATGAGAGAACCTCATTCATTGAAGATGAGATCAACATGGAAACTCAACATGAAAAACAATTCAGATTTATTCATGCATTTATTAAAAAATATATATTGAAAAAATCTATCACAAGCCTGGCATGTATATATTAGAACATATCAAGTTGTATAAGATGAATATCTTGCCATCATTTTATTCCCAGTCTAGTTTAATAGACCCCAAAGAATATCTTTCTCTCTCTCTCCTACTTTCTTGGGTAAAAATATCTGTTAAAGAAGAATATATAAATAGGAAGCTTAAGAATCCATTTTGTCCTAAGGCTATGACAGTATGCCAACAATTTGACAACTTAAAAAAGCGCAAAGTACATGAAAGATTTCCATCTTTGAACCAATGTTGAAATGAAAGCTATCAGCGTTCTTGTGATGCTTGAAAGTATATGTGCAGCCAAGCACTGTTCCGCTTCTGAGGATGTGAGCAAAATCTGTGACTACTGCTGCTCTCTGCAGAATATCAATCTAGACCAGACGCCTATTGGCAGGGCAGATCTACTGTAAAGCAATGCAAGACATACCTTGAATTCCCAAAGTTTGTCTTCCTGCCTCCTAATAGCCTAAAAAATCCTATTGGGAACATCTAAGGTTAGTTTCTATTCAAATTCATCTTAGTGATTTTGAAACTTTTTTCAGCATTACTGCTAGAGGCTACATTGCAATAACATGATTAATATATTTCCAGATAATAATGCTATTTTAATGAATTTTACAGAATCTAGATATGTATTACTTCTCAACACAAGGAACTATCTGCTAGCAAGGCTGATATCTGATAGCTGCTATGATGAGGAAGGCCAGACTCTGAAAAAGGATGTGTAGCTTTTCTCCATTGGCCTTTAGGCATAATAGTTTTACACAGTCCTTTCCAACTTTAAATGTTGGATTTTAATGTTGATGGTTTTTATAAAACAATAATTGCTGTTTACTAAATACAGCTTCCAAAATATGATCATTTCATCTCTAAATAGCAAAAGATATTGTGAAAACATCATGTACATGTATGTTTGCACACTTGGGTTAGTATACCTTAAGTATAAATAATAGAAGTAAAATTCCTGGTTTAAAGTAAAAATACATTTAACATTTTGATAAATAGTAACAACTCCCTCCTAGATAGTTGACAAGGATGGCTTTGGGAATCAAGGGCAATGTTTACGTTCATAAACCATCTGAGAACTAACACCATTTTAAATAAACAACTTGAAAATATATTTTTTTACAAAAAATTGTCAATATATTTTATTTATTATGTGGTTTTAAAATGTTACACAAGAGAACTCCAATATCTTGGAACATTAAAAGTAGGAGAAGAATCAAAGTTTGCTAATAGGGCAGGGGAGTGGTGAGTGACAGGCAATTTCAGACCAAATGATTGCATCTTTTCACAGGGGTGTCATAGCTGCACCACCAAGGAAACTGTCACATCTTCAGAGAAGCCCTGATTTTAAAATAGTTCCTGTCAACTTCCTTCGTTTTGTTTTATTTCATCTGACAAAAGTATCTACCTCGTGTGCTAGGAACAGTTTCATAGTAGTAATTAAGAAAATATCATGAGCAGAGGTTGGTGGCAAAATATTTTTTTTTTGTCATGTCTTTTCATCGTACATACAACTTATAAACAGAGAATATCATTGTGAATATTGAATAGGATCTCTAATAAAAATCATGCTACTTAGTAAGTAAAATCTCATGAACAAATTGTACTTTTCAATGAAATACATTCCTTAATTGTGAAAATCCAGAATTGAATGCAGTACACTAGTATCACCAACTTATATTTTCATTTGAGTCATTGCCCTGTTTTCATCAAGTTAACTACATGTTTTTGTTACATTATATTTTACCTTCCTTCCTCTAAATACATATATCACAACCTATATTTCCATGACAGCACTGCCAGTAATCAGAATGAAAAAAAAAATGGGACTATATTATTTATGGTTAGCTAAAATGAAACCGTCAGCCATGGATGAGACACATACTGGGAGGTATCTTAAACCATATGCTAATGGAAAGCCTGAATGTAGTGAAAACAACATAAATTTTAATACAATCATCTAAGTACTTTATCAAACCAAATTGTATTTTGGAGGATCACTCAGTCGAAATGCTTACTACGTAGCTGTTAGATCAGGATATCTCAGTGTTTGTTGTACATTGAATTTGTGGAATATTAATAATCATCGCAGGTTAAAAAAGTTTCACGCATGAAGATATTTGGAAATGTTTATTGAAGTAATGAAAATCACTTTTAACTGAAGAGCATTTTCAAAATCGGCGAAGGTCTAGGCCTTTACCTTACTTGAAAGGTAACAAGTCAGCCTGCCACAGTCTCATGGATGCTACAGAAGGCATGAGACTCCTGGGTCAGAGACAAATGGCTTTGTTACTCACGGCACAGCAGGCAGCAAGAACATCAGCATATTGCTTCAGTTCCCCTTGTCCCTATGAACGTGGAGGCAATGTGAATGGGCCCGGAGGAAATCAGCACGTGCAGTGGGTTGCAATACAACAGAGGAACCCTGAGTTTAGGAGAATCAATTTCTTTGTAATGGGCAGTAAACATGCTTCTCTTTGGCTCCTATATTTCAAGGCTGTTCACTACGCAAATATTCTAGAAAACATAGTCCAGATTAAAGACACCTTATGCCAACTCCCACAAAATATTCAGAAATGCAACACCCCATGGAGAATAGTGTCCTAAGGATATTTTTAAATGCATATTTTCATTGTGAATCCAAAGAATGTACAAGTGAGAAGGCTAAAAGTCTAATTCCAATGTAACCCTGATTTTTTTTTGGGGGGGGGGAAGGGGGCGGGGCTAGCAATCTGAATCTGTGTCAGTAACCTCACATACATTTCTGATAACCTCTAATTAAGTCACTGCCCCTTTCTCCACAATATGGTCTTGCAAGACCTGTTTACCTAAAGTACTACTCCCATTTTAGCGGCCATAAACCTTGAACAATACACAACCCCTGGAGGGGGTTATCAGCGCTGGTGCCAGGCCAGGCCCTTAGATATGGCCTCAAGGCCCCCATCCCAAACCAGGGGGCTTTTTGCAACACCTACGAAAGGTCCAGAAGTCCCCATCCATATTTGGGGGACAAAGAAACCAAAGGGGATAAAAGAAGGGCTTCCGCCATATTGGTTTGCTCAGACTTTGGAGGCAACTCCTCTGAGACCGCCGGCGTAATAAATAAATCTGTGTAACTCCATTTCTCTAAGCGTCGCTTGGGTTTCCTCGGTCTTCTACAACACTAGGATTTCCCCAAATCTAATTTGAATATGAAAATCATGTATTTGTGTGTGTTTAAAATTGCTAGAGGATGTAGAAATCATAAAATAATTGAAATTTTCCATTTCATATTGAAATGGAATGTTTGGACTGGAATATAGGCAGGCTTAGGGAATTTTTAGAATTGGGGTCCATGGAAAAACACAGGGCTACAGTTTGGGAGAAGGTACATCTCCATAACACAAGGAAGCCAGGTGTAGGGAGCAGCAACAGTTGCATTTACATAAGACAAGGGAGCTGGAAGTAGCCAAAAAGTTCTATATTTACAAAATAAAGAAGAAGGAAGAAAGAAAGCCAGAAAGAAAAGAACAATGAGGGAGGAGGGCATCACATGTCCCATGTGGTGTTTGACCTTTGAGTTCAGGAGTTGCTATAGTGGCCAATCAGAGGGGATATCGGACACGGGGACTTGCAGCCTTTATAAACTGTGGGAGAAAGGACAGGGTGGGACCCTTTCCCCTTCCCCACGTGAGAGTCCATTCTGTGGGACTCTTTCCCTCTCCCCATGTGGGAGTCTGTACTTGTTCTTCAATAAATCTCCACCTTTGCTATACTACTTTCTGTCCGTGGATTCATTCTTCAACTCTGGTGGACAAAGAATCCGGGTTCCAGTACAAAAATTCCATTTCAGTATGCTGGCTTAGATTGACAATCAACTTGACATTCTCTTACCATTGAATCCTTAACTATGTTAAGGTATAATAGAAAATAGAACTCTTTCCTGACGTTTAATTAAAATGTTTACTTTGATATAATGGTCTTTATTTGAATCCCAGCTCCAACACTTACTGTTTAGATATAGGAAAAAGAGCGGGGGAAACTCTCAGAACTTCAGGGTATTATATGTAACATTTTACCTTGTGAATTCATTTCTTAGTTAAAATAATATATGTAAACATTAATATTTATGTTCATAAACTATGATCCTATTGTCTAATAAATATACATTATATAGTATTATATTAAAATATCTATTATATATTTTTATTTTATAAAATTTTAAATTATAAATAACTATAACATGAATCTAATATTATATTAATATAAAAGTGCTAATGAAAGGCTGAAGGGAAACTGAATTAAGCAGTGTATACATGCACATGCATAGACACAGTTAAACATTTACTAAAAGTGACAAATGCTAAAAACTAAGGAATTTTAAATTTCAAATAAAGACCAAATTTATGATAGAAATGGTAAAAATAAGGACCAAAAAACATTTAATTTTAAATATTTCACGTTTGCTTTTAAATTATGTGTTTTAGTGTGATCAGAAAGCAAAGTTGTTAACTGTTCCATCATACTTAGAGTCTGGGAGCAAAAATATTAATACTCCACTTAAAAGATGTTAAGTACAGCCTTAGCCAGTTTGGATAGAGTACCAGCCTGAGGACTGATGGGTTTTGGGTTCGATTCAGGTCAAGGGCATGTACCTCCCTTGCAGGTTCCATCCCTGGCCCTGGCATATGGGAGTGGGAGGCAGCCAATCAATGTGTGTCTCTCACATCAATGGATCTTTCTATCTGTCTCTCCCCCTCCCTTCCACTCAATAAAAAAATCAATGGAAAAATATCCTCAGGTGAGGATTAGCAACAACAAAAAAGAAAGATGTAAGGACAACCTCTTGGGAATGAGATTGATGACATTTGTTTCCTTCCTGGTCTAAATAGTTGCATCATATGCCCAGAGCATTGGTCTTTCTCCCTATTAGCCCATATGCTCAAGATTATAGGAAAATAATACCAACAGCCAAGTTTATATTCATTTTATTTAGTAAGAATTAATATTGTAATTCATAGGAGCCACAATCATGTTAACATTAACAATTTAGAAATAATTTTATTACTTACTAGAGGCCCAGTGCACGAAATTCGTGCACAGGAGGGGTGTCCCTCAGCCAGGCCTGCACCCTCTTACAATCCAGGACCCCTTGGAGGATATCCAACTGCCTGGCTCCTAACTGCTTGCCTGCCTGCCTGCCTGCCTGCCTTCCTGATTGCCCCTAACCACTCTGCCTGCCTGCCTCATTGCTCCTAACCACTCACCTGCCTGCCTGATCACCCCTAATTGCTCACTTGTATGCCTGATTGCCTCGCCCCTAACCACTCTGCCTGCCAGCCTGATCACTCCTAACTGCCTCTGCCTCGGCCCCTGCCATGGCAGCTTCATCCAGAATGACGTCCGGAAGGTCATTCAGCTGTCCATTCTAATTAGCATATTATGCTTTTATTATTATAGATAATGTATTGTAATGTGCGTTGAAATATTTTATAACTAGAAAAATAATTTTCCTTTATTAAAATCTAAAACAAAAGCATATACTGTTTTAACCAAATTCATTTTAAGATGCATGGGGCTTACATTAAAAATAACTTTAGTAGGATCAAAATAACAGCATCCAAGTATAATATTCGAACTTAATGTGCTCACTACTTGTGTAGTACTCAATTGTTTTATTGTGTGTCTATATGTGGATAGTAGGTAATTAATAAGAGAGGAAGAGCATTTTTTTCTCTTTTACTATTGATTGCCTCTGCCTACTTATGTTACCAAATCAGCTAAAGTAAAATATATTTTTAAGTATGCAATTTAAAACATTATTTAAGGAAATTGGTCTTGCCGATGTGAAATGTATAAACTACCAAAGTTTCAAAATACCTTGGCAGCATTACCTTAGTTAATGAACTTGGCATAAAGATTCTTCAGATGAGATATTAAACTAAAATGTTTTCTGTAAAGTCAAATATTCTTACATGTATCTTTCCAGATGGCCTTATCCAGGCCTGCATTTTTCAGCTGTCCATGAACAAATGCTAGGCCACCCATTTGTTTGGGAATTACTTTGCCAGAATCATTAAACCCATTTTGATGTTAGTGAGGTGGGAATTACATGAAAAGTTTGAGACATGTTTGGAGATATTAATGAAATATTTGAACAGGTAAAGTGCTTAAAATAGAGACTATCTGTGCATGCAAGAATACTAATTTCTCAAACAAGACTATTTGCTTGGCTACACGGCCTTAGTTTAGTTAGATGTAATTTTGTTCAACCCTCTATAGGTTTTTGAATATTTCCTTAGCAAAAGAAAATGAAGCATATTATTTTTAGTCAAAATCATCATATGTTGGACAATTTTGGAGACTTTAAAGCAGTATTATAAGTAAAACGTGAATAAAGTGTTTTCAAACAAAAAAATGAGAAACGTATCTGACAATGATTGTTCTAAAAATGTGTGTATTTGGCTACTTAAAAAAAAATGTTTCTGCTAAGGAGAGGTAATAGATCTATTACTCTTGAAAGCAAATAATCTTTACAAACATGTGGCTTTAGGCTCTAGAGATAAGGTAATCAGGGAGTTAGATATAGGGAGAATAAGAATTTTTGAAATGTAATATAGTTTCTATCCTTTAATATATTTTAGACTATGTATCTGTCTCTCTCTGTCTATCTAAGTATGTGTTTATGTGTATATTATGTGTCCAACTGCTATCACTCACCCTTTTTCCCAACTTTTTTTTCTTAGAACTTGAGTTAGTCAAAGGCTCTGAAATAATTACTTATTTATTAAATACTAGTGGCCAAGTGCACGGATTCATGCACATTGAAAGGAAATTAATTAGAAGAAATATTTTAATATCACTATTCACCCTTCCTCTATAATAGAAGTGTCAGAGATGAAAGAAAATTAGTAAAATGTATATGAAAATAATAAATTGATTAATAAATAAACAATAACTTGATATAACAACAACAAAGACATGACATAAAAACAACAAAAACATGATATAAAAACAACATTGATAAAAACAATGACTGATAAATTGATTAAACTTATTCTAATATCTCCCTGTATACCACATTAAGAGTAAAAACACGTTCACAGTGCTTGAGTAATTTCCCTTGTAATGAACTATTTACAACTTTAACTTTAATGTCACATGCTCTTTGAACTCGAGAGAAAGCAATATATAACTGACCATGTCCTGAAAATGGGTTCAGGTAGGAATATTCCTACTCTGTCTAGAGTTTGTCCTTGTGATTTATTAATAGTCATGGCAAATGCTGGCATCACAGGAAACTGTCTTTGAATTAATTTAAATGGGAGGCCAGTGTCAGCCGGGGACAAATATTGCACATGCACGAGTCAACGTTTATTTGTAAATTGCCAGTGTGCATCATATGTACCTATCGGTTGGTCAGATGGTCGGATGGATGTATAATCAATCACTTAACCTTTTATACATATATAGGTAATTAGGGTTTTAATTATATCCTTGGAAGTTATAAAAAAAATCACTCTGGCAATATTAATATATACCATATCAAAATTAGTGAACCAAGTCAGGTTCTTTTTTTATGAAGCTATTTTATTAATCAATTTTATTATCTAAATAAACTAATTTAAGTAAAAACCCAAATACAGTTGGATTTCAGTAAAACTGCTCTATAGAAACAAACTAAAATGCAGTCACTTATTTCAAAGACCAAATGGAAATGGTTAAATTATGCACATAATAGAAACTTAAACTTACAGGAATATACAGCTGTTCCCATGAATTAGCAGAACACCAGCCAATCCCCCATGCTTGAAATAAAGTCATCCTTCTGCTTTGTTTCTTTCAGTATGCAGAGTTTGGCATTTGACAGTTCTTACACAACAAAAATATCCATTTTTTTTTTTTTACCATCAGTTGATATTAACTATTCCTAATAAAAGTTAAAAATATAAAAATATAGAAAAGAGACATACCTGATGATTATTAGAGAGCAAAAACAAACAAAAACTCTAGCGATAAACTTTACCAAATCAGAACTTTACAAAGATATTGGTACAAAGATATAAATTAATTTGTGTAGAATGGAGACTAGGGAAATTGGTTAGGACACTAAAATTGAGCATAAGTGAATGTGTATGTTTTCCATATATTCATTCATTCAAAAAATTTTGGAGCCATAGCCAGTGTGGCTCAGTTGGTTGGAGCATCATCTAGTACACCAAAAGGTCATGGGTTTGATTTCTGCTCAGGGCACATACCCAGGTTGCTGGTTCCATCCCTAGTCAGGGTGTGTACAAGAGGCAACCAATCAATGTTTCTCTGTCACATCAATGTATCTCTCTCTTTCTCTCTTCCCCTCTCTCTAAAAATACAAACTAACATAAAAACATATCCTCAGGTAAGAATTGAAAAATAAATTTATTGACTACCTGTAATGGGCTAGGACCTATGCTAGGCATTGGTGGCTAGGAACTGTGCTAGGCATTGGTGAGCAAACATTAGATAAATAGGGTCCCTATTTTTATGAATAGACTAGTGGGAAAAACAGAGATTAATATTGAAAAAACATAAAAGTTTAACCATGACATATGCTACAATAGAAAGGTAGATGGTTTCGTAAAACCATAAGGCTAAAGAACTTGGAGATACCTTCCTTGAAGAACTGTTAAATGAGTGGAAATATTAAGGATCACTAGGAGGAATCAGACAAAGAAAATAAAGAGTAATCATGCAGGAAAAAAAAAAAAATGTCAGTGTTCTCAAGTAGGGAGCATCATGGGGCATCTGAGAAAGTGAAAGAAGGCCATTGTTCCTGAAAGGGAAGTTGGAGATAGGAGAGAAAGGCAGGAGAGGGGCCCTGCATATCATGTTAACAACTTTTGTTTTCTATCCTAAAAAACAATATACAGATGATGTATTATAGAATTATACACCTGAAACCTATGTAATTTTATTAGCCAATGTCACTCCAATAAATTCAATAAAAATAAATTTAAAAAAACAAATTTTGTTTTCTGATGTAAGAGAAGTAGAAAGCCACCTAATGCTTTAATCGAGGCAAGTTGTGCCATAAGCATATTAATCACACTTTCATTTTAAAAAGATAACTCTGATTACATTCTGGATGACATAGTTGCAGGGAAGTGGACAAGTCAAAATCCTAGGCATTTTAGAAAGTTCTTGCAGCAAGCCAAATATGGACTATGTAGTTGTGATGGATGGGGAGATCGAAAATTATTTAAAACATATTTCATTGATAAAAAGAGAAAATTTGGTAAGGGATCAAATAAGAGGTGTAGAGATGAGATGAGGTTTCTAGTTTTTATAATTAGCTAGATGGTGGTACTCTGAGATAGAGAAGTCTGGGCTAGAACAACTGGGGGTCACGGGGAGATATGATGAGTTTAACCCTGAAAGTATTGAGTTAACCTTGGTGTCTTTCAAACATCCAAGAGGAACTATCAGAGTATCTGACAAATACATAGGTATGTTGCCCAGAGGTGAGGCCTTGATGGAGATTTACATTTAGAAGTCATTTGTATATAGTTGACAATTAAAGCTGTGATTAACAATGAAATTGCCAGGAGAAGAAGTATAGGGGAAAACAGTGTAGAAGCCCCTGGAGGAACTCAGAAATTTGAGAGAAATAGACAAACTGGCCAAAAAAATTTACAGATGTTATCTATGTGGTAGGAGAAAACCAAGGTTGATTACACAGTGACCATAGTTAACTAATGATTCTGAAATGGTAGAGAAATGAGGATGAAAACTAAATACACCAAAAGTGTTTGGGTATATTAACATTAAATTAGGCTCAGAGAATTAATGTATTTACTATGTAATTTTAAGAGGTAAAATTTTTCATCTCATCAGACCGAAGAGGGTCCTTCTAATAGGTTTGAAAATTCTCAAGTATTCCAGGCACATAATTTTATACAGCACAGGAAGGGGATACAAATATTAATACCAGAGTGTGTCTTCTTAGAGTACACAAGACAATATTTTTTCACATAGTGTGGCCTCAAAAATGTATTATTTCAATCTCAAAAAAAATATGTGTTAGATAAATTTATTGTTTATTACATGTTTAGACATATCTAAAATGCTTCTACTTCAGTACTGCCATGTGTCATTGTGTTCACACAAAAATTATTTCTTCCAATGGCTTTTAAAAATTATAATTAGCCTGGCCAGCATGGCTTAGTGGTTAATTGTTGACCTATGAACCAGAAGGTCACAGTTGGATTCCCAGTCAGGGCAAATGCCTGGGTTTCAGGCTAAATCCCCAGTGTGGGGCATGCAGGAGGCAGCAGATCAATGATTCTCTCTTATCATTGATGTTTCTCCCTCTCCCTTCTTCTCTGAAATCAATAAAATAAAATATATTTTAAAAAATTATAATTAATTGAAATAGTTACTAGTACAAAGAAGACCAGTTAGTGTTGATAGTTGTGTCCTATAACCATGTTGAATCACTCTCATCTACACATTTATCTGAAGTCACAATGTTGACAAATATTATTAAATACATTTATTTGTTCTAACTCTTTTTAAAACCCAATTGTATTTTCCGTTCTTTCCTAGCTGCTTCATTTTCTCCTACTGCTTCTAGTTTGAGTCAGTTAAGTATGGTCATGTTTCACTCAGTGCTAAAGGATACACACAGACTTAGCTTCATAAATACTAAGTTGAAACCTGATAAGAATCACTGTGCCCCTCTCCAGATTGATGGGCCCTTTCTAGGAAGCTTTAATGTGCACATAAAATGTCAACTCTGAAATAATTTGCAGAAGATTAGTTCCATGGTGATTCAATTAGATAAGAATGGGTATTAAGAACTACCTCGGTGGACTTATTTGTACCAGTCTGACTTATTGGTCATTTTCATAAAAATCACTGAAGTGTAGATGATAAACTAGCAGGAGGAATAGCTCTCAAATGCCCAGCCCCTAATGATGCCAACCTGCCTGCCTCTGGTTGCTGAATGCTTTTAGTTTGCTTAAAGTATTTCTCTGTTACATTTATGACCCAGGATTCAAATATGCAGCTATCATTGCTGGCCTTTGGCCTTGAATTCTTGCACCTGAATTCCAATTGTCTTCATTATATTTTGTTTCTAAGTGAGAGACCTTACTATTATTTGTCATCTTAAAAGTAATAAACTGGAGACAAATATGTCAAAATAGAAGTCATTTTTTTGCCTGTGACTGGTGGAATTATGGGTAACATTTCAGTTTTGTTTCACTTTTTTTATTAAATTTTCTTTACTTTTCAAATTCTTTGGTCAACAGAAAAAATAAAGTGAAATAGATTTAAAATGATGAATGTATACTATTATATCAGGCAGAGAAATAACTTAAAATACCCAGAAATAGTAAAACAAGAATTTCCCTCAAACCCAGAAAAGATCCACTGTTATTTTAGTTGAGACTATGAGTATCATCAAACTATTAACCTTAATATATGAGAAAAAGTGTTAGACACAAAGAACATTTACACATAAGTAAAATAATATAAAGAATATTTACTGGTATTGCAGTGTAGTAGAGTTTAATCAGAGAATCCAAGGATGGAAGTATATGCTTTTCAATTAATACTTAATGATTTTTCAGGAGTGGAGATTTTGTGAAACATTTTTTTTTTTCACTTTCTAAAGTCTTTGGAACAAAGCTCACATTCTTACCTTTACTACTGCTTTTTCACTTCCTGATTTCTTCTCTTTGAGCTTAAAAAAAGATTATCTTTATAAAAGAAATTTAATTTTTCACACAACTCTCTTCCAACATTATTCTACTTAAATGTTAGGAAATGCATTGAAATAGATTCTACAAAATCAGGTAAATTGAACGACAAAATTAAGCCTTTAATATATTAATATTCAGTACTTCGGTGACAACACTGGAGTCACTTAGAAATGGGTTTTTAATATTAAATTTAACCTGATGGGAATGAGTGTGGTGACCAAGATCCTAGATGAAAATACTACATGGTCGTTATGCGTACATATGGGTACAGATGGAAGCTAAATTAAGGGAGAACCTTGTGTGTAATGTATGTTTGTTTATTATCTTTTTAAGTAGAAAAGCATAGTTAGTGCCCAAGTGTTTTAGTGTTTCTCTGCTAGATTTTTTTTAAAAGGCACATGAAGTCCAACCTCTCCCAAGTGGTACTTACATGGCAGAATTACTCCTTCCCTTGACCCATGACCACTCCCACTGTTTCAGGGAAGAGCCATTGTTATCTCCTAAATGTACTACTGGCCCCGGGGCACTGCTGCAGCTGCTGCCACTATTCATACAACGCCATCTCTGTCATGTCCTAACACTTCAACCAGCTCCACTTGTGACCTTGCACCGCTCTCCATTCCTCAATGTGCTAGAGACATGTTTGGTACATTGAGGTCAGAAGCTAATGATTAGTTATCTTTTCTTCTATACTTTGATAAAGTTACTTTTACTCTTAATCCCATTTCTACCAAGATTTCAGTGAAACCACTGTTGCAGAGTTATAATGAAAACAATATAACTATCCATGAGTTCATGAGGTGGGCTAGAGAAGGATTTGAATGACAAACCACAGGACACTGAAATCATTTCTTCTCTCTAAACTTGATACTCTCTTATAAAGTCCTGTTTGATCCCACTAAATCCATCTTTATTTAAAAGCATTTATAAAGCACTTAATTTGTGCAAAGCATGTTCCAAATACTTCATTAAGATTAACCCATTTAATTCTCACTGCAATTTTAAGAATCAAGTACTGTTATTAGACTCATTGCACAGATAGGAAAAGCACAGCAGCAAAAGGTCATTTGCTCAAGGTCATACATGTAATAAAAGGAAGGCCCAGGCTTCAAACCCAGGAATGCTGGCTCCAACCCTGTGCTTTTACTGTTCCACTGGGGCAGGCTGCCCCTTTCCTCATGGAAAGTAACTCAGTATCTCATGTAAATAAATACCTTGCAATCCTGACCTACCAGTTGACCATACACTCCAGGTTAGTCTGAAACCACAGCCCACTACATGGACATCATGTTCTTAAAAGGTTTCAGTCATAAGAAATTTACTGTGTTTCTCAGTGCTTATCCTCTTGTCTCAAAGCTAAGGAAGTTGCTCTATTGTATATGTATCATCATTCCTTGTAATTCTAAACATTCCTTTTATAATCACACTAGAGGCCCGGTGCACGAATTTGTGCACCATTGAGGTCCCTAGGCCTGGCCTGCGGGATCGGGCCGAAACCAGCTCTCAGACATCACCCTAAGGGTCCCGGATTGCAAGAGGTGCAGGCCAGGCCGAGGAACCCCACAGGTGCATGATCAGGGCTGGGGAGGGACACAGGAGGTTGGCCAGCTGGGAAAGGACCTTGGGAGGGTTCTAGGGCATGCCTGGCCTGTCTCACTCAATGCCAATCAGCCAGACCCCAGCAGCAAGCTAACCTACCAGTTGGAGCATCTGGCCCCTGGTGGTCAGTACACATCATAGCGAGCATATCATTAGCATATGCTTTGATTGGTTGAATGGACGACTGGACGACCAGACACTTAGCATATTAGGCTTTTATTATATAGAATTATCTTTTTTTGTGTGAAATGTTAGTCAGGAAGCATAGAATTTTGCAGAAAGATTGCCTGGGTATGAATCCAGACCTTTACTTGTCATGTAACCTTAGGCAAGTTACCTCCTTTGTAGCTCAGTTTAGTTATGTACAAAAAAGGGATAAAAATAGAACTTGTTTTTAGGGTTGATATGTGAGTTAAATTAATTAAAGTGTGTAAAGCACCTCAACAATGCCTAGCATGTGCTAAACATATGCTAGTGTATAGGTTATATAAAATGTGTATAGTATGTTACCGTTATTGGACAATTATTATTCATATTTTTTTTGTAATTCTATGGGGGGTACTGAGAGTTTGTTCCCTAAGTATCATAAGTATAGTAAAAAAAACCCAAAAAACACAAAAAACAAAAAAACAGCTACTTATTGAATCTATTTACCCATACATTGTTAAGATGCCAGTTAAAACTTGAGGACAGCTCAGCCAGTGTGGCTCAGTGGTTAAGTATTGATCTATGAACCAGGAGTTCACATCTCCATTCCTGGTCAGGGCACATGCCCAGGTTGCAGGCTCTACCTCCAGTGTGAGGTGTGCATGAAGCAGCCAATCAATGTTTACCTCTCATTATTGATGTTTCTATCTCTCTCTCCCTCTCTTTTCCTCTCTGAAATCAATAAAATATATATTTAAAAAAACAAAACTTAAGAACTTAAGAAAAAAAAAACCTGGAATATAGCACAAATTACTATGGGTTGCTTGTAGCCCTGGCTTTGTGTAATACCTCCTAGATTTTAGATTGTCTTCTAATTATGTAGGAGTTACACATACCAATTTACATATATTTCCAAGGGTAAAATATCAATGAGATATGGAAATTTTAATCATTTATGTTAACTGTTTGGTTAATTCACAAATAGAATGAGATCAAACATATTTAAATATTCAAAACACAACATATGATGGCCCATATTTTCTACATTTTAACCACTTCATGTATAATGGATCGACACTAGAAATGACAGGCCAAATTATATATATAATTTTACATAGCATATATAATCATGAGACTAGAACAGCTACTTTCTCATGGAGATGTTTTATCAAGTGGCATTTTAAAACTGATAAACTAGTAGGATTTAATCATATGTGATTACAAATACACTCATGAACTAAGGTCAAATGTAAGATGATTAATCGAGTTATCCTATATAATAAAGAGGTAATATGCAAATTGACCCTCACGCCCTCACAAGATGGCTGCCTACGACCAGGCTGGCAGGGGGTTTAGTGAGGGACGACCAAACAACTGAACAAGCAGGCTGCATGGGGCGACCAGGTCAGAAGAGGGGTTAGTGAGGGACAACCAAACGACTGAACAGCAGGCTGTGTGGGGTAACCAGGCTGGCAGGGGGGGAGGGGGCATGAAGGGTGACCAGGACAGCAGTGGGGGCAGTTTGGGGTGACCAGGCCAGCAGGGGAGGCAGTTGGGGGCAACCAGGCTAGTAGGGAGGGTAGTTAGGGGCAACCAGGCAGGTGGGGGGATGCAGTTGGGGGTGACCAGGCCAGCAGGGGGGGCAGTTGGGGGCGAATAGGCTGACAGGAGGGGCAGTGAAGGGTGACTAGGCCAGTGGGGGGACAGTTGGGGATGGCCAGGCCAGCAGGGGGGTTCAGTTAGGGGCAACCAGGCCAGCAGAGGGCGGCAGTTGGGGCCAACAAGGCCAGCAGGGGGGGAAGTAAGGGGTGACCAGGCCGGCAGGGATGGGGCAGTTGGGGGTGACCTGGGCAGCAGTGGGGGCAGTTAGGGACGACTAGGCTGGCAGGGGAGGCAGTTAGGGGCGATCAGGCAGGCAGGCAGGTGAGCGATTAAGAGTCAGCGGTTCAGGATTGTGAGAGGGATCAGGCCTAAACTGGCAGTCGGACATCCCCCGAGAGTTCCCAGATTGGAGAGGGTGCAGGCTGGGCTGAGGGGACCCTGTCCCTGTGCACGAATTTCATGCACCAGGCCTCTAGTATCTAATATTATTATAATCCTGTGCTATTTAGAAATGCCAATTGAGCAATAATAATTTGACACTCCATTTTCTTATCTTTTTAAAAAATATCACACCAAACAGTAATATAGATGTGGTCCAGAAGGTGTTTTGAGTTGTTTTCAGACTAAGATTTCACAAATTGAAGTAAATATGTATTTTGGTCTCATTTTTGTGATAACATGTTGTCTTATTTCAGTTACACATATAGCAAATAAGTTGAACTAGAGCATGAATGAGAAAGATCTAAAGAGGCGGCAGTGAAAGAAAAGAGAGAGCTTACTGCCTCCAGTTCTGATGCCCCGACCATTCAAGCTCCAGTGTCAATTCTCCATGTACATTCAAAGGGGATAAACCGGTGGAAGGATTGTTTGTTCATATGTTCTTTATTTTCTTCATGTTATTGACACTCCCAGATTTAGAATTCAGATGCAATTCAAATTCTGGCTCTGGGAGCTCCTGACATACATTTACCGGATTTCCACTGGTTATATAACTCCCTTTATTCGTGCAATATATATTCATTGAAATTTTTATATGTGACATTCTCGTGCTGGGTTTTGAAAGAGTCTCCACTATAGAAATGTTTACAGTTCACTGAGGAAAATATGCAAGTTATCAAACTGAGTCTAGATGATAACATTATGTTGGAAACATTTGTAAGATGTGATGGAGGCTCATGGGAGAGTAGGGCACATAGAGAAGGGATCTGGAAAAAGGAGAGACAACGCATCTGAGCTTGAAGTATTGACAAGAGCTACTTGCAAGTCTTAAGAGTGTGGTAGTGACAAACACAAACTTTGGAGTAATTGAATCTCATTTCCACCAACAAACAGGTACATGACCTTGTAAGTATACCATGCAGAGTCTGCAGAGCGTTTACTGTACCACGATCTCTGGTGAAAGGAGCAGTTACTGTGGACACCAGGCAGAGGTCTACTTACTAACGCATGGAAAGGACTGTGGCTGTTTAGAGGGGGCTCATTTTTTTTTCTAATTCAGAGGGTTAAAGACAGATTTGATTTGATTAATTACTTAACTTCATTAGTCCTCAGATATCTAAAATGGTTATAATGGCAGTTTTTTCATGTGTTATAAGGATTACAAGAAATAAGTTTTATCATTTTCTTTGCATGTACCTAGTAACAGCACAATGAACATTATTGTAAATAGAATATATTTAATTCCTGAGAACTAAGGGCTGCAAGACTCTATTCTACATCTACTGAATGCAAATCAATCACTAGCAAAGATGAAAGGAAGAAGATAAAGGTGGGTAAGAGTGGTTACCAACACCACTACCTTCCAGGTTGAAGTCTCACAATATGAAAAAGAAAGGTAAAATATTCTTAGATACAGGATAATCCCAAACATGAACTATATGTGACATGCTGAATTTAGAATAAGTTACTTTTCACTAAATGAAAGCTTTTCTTTACTTCTTCTATTTTTCTTTCTATCCACATTTCATTTCTTCTTTTCACTTTCTGTTTCTTCACATCCAGTATGTAACAGCGACTTGCCAGTTTTGCTCATGAATATTGCTAGTAGCAACTAAAAAGCGTCAAAGTCCCAAAATATCCACATGGTTAGCCACAAACTTATTTTTATATGCAAATGGCTTTGAATCTGCTAATAGATAAATTAACTTTCATTTTAAAATTTCAACAAAATATAGAGGGAATGGTATTTCAAATGCCATACACTTTGCCCCTGCTGATTCTGTTTCTTCCTCCTCAACCACTCAGACCAGTGCCAGGGCCAAGGAAATAACTCTTTTGATTAGAAAATAAATGGAAATTGAAGATCTGTCACAATGTATCCAGTAGAATTGCACAAAGCAAAATAATTCTTCAACTCTGTGATGAAAGGATGAGCTCCCTCTGTGATCATCACTTCCTGGGATAGAAGAGTTTATGGTTGTGTGGTTTGAAATTAAACTGTGAAAAGTGTGAAAGAATTTTCTTTACTGTTAATCTCCTGGGGGGAAATCTGAAAGGACCATACCAATGGGATATTTGGATTACTATGCAGTGTAATTCATTATTAATAGGTAAATAAATGGCAGTGGTTATTAATAATGCCTTATATCATTTTACTACTCAGGAGTACATAAAATTAATACAGAAATTATTATGATGTTAACCTATATAGTTTGATCTTTAGTTTTCTGTTACATCATATATTTATGCTGCCAAAGATGCATGAAAACTTCCTGAACATATTATAGACTATGACAGGTAGCAATTATGGTTAATTTATATAGAATAAGAAATAAAAATAACAGGGAACATGGAAACATCTTTATCATAAGTTAAATGATGAGTAAACAAAGAACATTTTTTAGGGAACTTCCAAGAATTTAATTATAAGATAGAAAAACAAGGTACTAGTCAGAAAAAGCGTAACATGTCATGGGTGGGAGATTACATGTATAACCCCAAATTTCTGCAAAGGAAAATACATATTAGTAGGAAACATATAAAATAATAACAGCAAGTGAATTCTGATAGTAAATTATGTCTTTATTTTACAAAGGTGAAAACTTATTTTCAAATTCAAAAATAAATTAGAATTTATTATAAAAAATAGAACACAATCCAAAATTCAGTGTATCACTTTCTTACCTTCAGTCATCCATTATCTCAGACATTATCTTTCATGGCTCTATTTCAAATCAGCATTTGTTAGAAAATAATGTTGGGCTAATTATTGATCTTTTGTTTCTTGATTCTAATACATTTTCTTTCTTTCCTCCATTTCCCTTAAAGTTTATATAAGGAGTATTGGTTAATTTTATCATGCTGCTTTTAGTTGCATAATTTTCAGGTGGGATTCCAATTAAACAAATGAAGGAAGAAGATGAGCACTATGGCAAAGACCAAGAGATGGATACTATGACCATTGGGAATTTATATTCTTTGCAAAGAGCGTGCCAGAAACATAATCTGTACCAAGGAGAGTTGCATTTTGTTAGGCAGAAGTATATTTTTTTGTGCCAGCAGAAGATTTGACTTTGGGTGTTGGGCACATAGTGCAATATACAGATCTTATAACATAGAAACTCATACATGAAACCTATATGTTTATGTTGACCAATGTCACACCAATACATTTACTAAGTAAAAAAGAAGTATATTGTTTGTATTTGTCATACCAACTGAACGTAGTTGTAGAATGATGCATTCCAATATGAAGTAGTCGAATAATGTATTGGTTATTTACCAATTTTCTCTCAGTGCCAAATAGAAGATGATAGAATAAAACTGGAATGCAGGAAAAGAGGACATTCTTCTAACTCTTTGTTTGCTGTCCCTAATAGTATTGTCCAGTGGTAGCTATTTCTCCCAGTAGCTGTAGGCAGCTTGCCTCATTTCTTTTTTATTTTTTAATTTAAATTTTTTATTATTTAAAGTATTACATAAGTCTCCTTTTTCTCCCATTGACCTCTCCCTGGCCACCCCCACGCCCCAGCACATGCCTTCACACCTCCCCACCCCTGTCTGTGTCCATTGGTTATGCTCATTAGCAGGCATACTAGTCCTTTGGTTGATCTCTTACCCCCTTGCCGTCATAGGTTGGACAGTCTGCTCGATGCTTCTATGACTCTGGTTCTGTTTTTGTTCATCAGTTTATGTTGTTCATTATATTCCACAAATGAATAAGATCATGTGATATTTATCTTTCTCTGACTGGCTTATTTCACTTAGCATAATGCTCTCCAGTTCCATCCATGCTGTTGCAAATGGTAAGAATTCCTTCTTTTTTTTACAGCAGTGTAGTATTCCATTGTGTATGTACCATAGTTTTCTAATCTACTCATCTGCTGATGGGCACTTAGGCTGTTTCCAAATCTTAGCTATGATAAATTATGCTGCTATGAACATGGGGGTGCATATATCTTTTCTGACTGGTGTTTCTGGTTTCTTGGGATATAGTCCTAGAAATAGAATTACTGGGTCAAATGGAAGTTCTATTTTTTTTTTTTTTTTTGAGGAAATGCCACACTGTTTAGAAATAAAGACAGTACAAAGAAAGAGAATTACAGGCCAATATCCTCAAACTTCTTTTGATGATCTTAGAAATTGTCTCATCATTCTTCAGTGGGACGAGCCACAGACACATTTCATTTCTTTCTCCATGATTTATGTTTTAGATCAGTGGTATCATGTTTTGTTTTGTTTTTAATTTTGCAGTTATTATCTCTGGATTGGTTCTGTGTTCACTCTTTGCTCATACAGCTTTCCATCAACATCATAACAAATTCTCTATACTGAATATGTTCTGTTGAAATACCTGGTAGAGTTTCTGTTTCATGTTGAATGTGAATCAATAGAAATATTGAAATAAAAGTATCTTCTTATTTTTTAAAAAAGAGTTGAATTTTTATTATAATCTTTTACTATGTCATAAATCTAGCATGTACTTTGAAAAATCACAAAAGGAAAGTGCTACATGATACCAACCATAAATTTACTTTGAAAATTAAAGTTCAATTTACATCATAATTTCATATGAAATTTTGATATTTGGATGCATGATTAATTTAACTTATTATTACTCATGAAGACTTTTGTAATCCACAAAACAAATTCTTGGTAGAGAAGAACTAACTAAATACAGAATTTCTATTTAAAATAAGTAAAAAATAAATAGAAAATGTCAAATAAAGACATTTGTTTGAAAACATTGTAATTTGGAAGTGAATATTAATTTATTATGAAATTCTCTAAAAAATATTCTCTCTTTACTTGAAATAGTTTGAAGAAAATAAAGTGATGAGGGAGTCACTTGTTAAGAAATTTCATTTCTTAAAAATGTTATTTGCAACAAAAAAATGCAACTTAATTCTATGAATAAAGAAAATTGCAGAGCTGTTAGAAAACAGAACAAAGTAAAAGAGAAAAATATTTCAAGTTATATGTTCATTAACTAATTCTTTAAAAAATGAACAAATCCAAATATCAGTGGAAAAATGAAGACTGGGTTGTTGGAGTTGTCATGAAACAATGTTTTCTGAAGTATTTCACTAATATATGATTAGAAAACTAATAGGTGGTAAAATAACACTGTAAGTTAGAAATAATAAAAATGCATGAAGTGCTATTATAATTAAATAAAGATTCTTGGATCTCATTAATGTCAAAGAGACTATTGGTACCAACTTACACATGGTTGTAAAAAATAAATTTCCCAAAACCAAAAGCAACAAACAAACAAACTGTGATTAATTTAGTAAAAAGCACAGGTCTGTTTGTGAAAATGACAATGGAAAAATTAACGTTGAAGGACCCACTTCTAACCAAGGCCTGGGGGTGGCATGGTCACATTAAACTGCTTTCAGATAATAATTACAAATATAGGATTAAACTTTAAAGTACTCTTTAAAGTGTACAAAAGCAGACCGAAGCTGTAGAAAGTGAATCTCAAAAACTGCAACTGAAGGAAATACAAGAATTATGAGATTGTTTCTTTCTTTTGGGAATTTGCTAGAAAGTATACAGTTAAATGGGTCCATCAGCAGCAACTGATTGAGAAACAATGGTATGTATAAATTTATAAATACCCAATATTATTTGATTGACTACCCTTTATTTTTCTATATGTATCTACTTTGATTTGTACAATTGATGAGGCAATCCACATTAAATCTTTCTTGGGAATAATTTAATAAATAAATAAACACTTTAAAAGCATCCTGAGCCCTAGCTGATTTGGCTCAGTAGGTAGAGCATTGGCTTGCAGACTAAAGGGTCCCAGGATCGATTCTGGCCAAAGGACACATGCCCAGGTTGCAGGCTCAATCCCCATTGGGAGGGCATGCAGGATGCAGCCGATCAATGATTCTTTCTCATCATTGATGTTCCTATCTCTCTCTCCCTCTCCCTTCCTCTCTGAAATCAAGAAAAATATATTAAAAATGAATAAATAAATAAATAAGTATCCTGAGTCTCTAAAGAACTAATAAAATGAGTCTATTGACATTAAAAGAAGGTAGAGGTTATGCCCTGGAACTCATGCTTATTACTAGTAAGAATACTCATTACATCTCATTAAAATGACAGAATTTCTGGCCTTTCAGTGGTCAGGTAAATGAACCCTCATCAGTACCTCAAACTCAAATAGCTCTCTAACTTAACTCGCCACCCCCTTCTTACTTGAGTCACCCCTATCTTACACTATCCATAATGGGTTTTCTCTACTAAATACCATAGCTATGTTATTTTCAAACTATTATTTTAATCAATCAACTTGATCATCTGCTACTTATACTTTTTTTTCAAATACTGTATCCAATACATCACGCTTGGGCATTTCTATTTTTACCTCTATTTGTTCTTATTTATTTTAATTTAACAATAAACTATTCATATACTCAGCACCTTAACCTTGAGTATTTATTTCTAAAATACCAGGTTTCAGGCCAAATATATGGTGACAGAATATGATCTGACTTTGAGTGGCACACAATGCAATATGCAGATCATGTATTATAGAAATGTACACTTGAAACCCATATAATATTATTAAGCAAAGTCACCCCAATAAATTTAATAAAAATTAAGGTAAGTTACCAGGTTTCTTATTTTAAAATGTTTTAATGCCTTAGATTAAACTCTTCCCATGGTTGCCCAATGCCTATATACACGGCAAGAAGATTAATTCTTCCACTACTGTCTATATTAAAGAGTTAATATTCTCAAAGGCAAACTCAATTCCCACTTGCTCTGTCATCCTTTACCAAAATTCATTTGTCACAATAATAACACTATTGAATGTATTTTCTTTATTATATAGTTGATTACTTAGTTACATGTGGATTTATAGTCTTTTTACTTAACTTAATCATCACTCTCTCAACTGTCTAGCTTGGTGGTAGCTGCTAAACAAAATTCTTTGAAGTAACCTTTTCTTACATTTATATATCCTCTCAGTGACTAGTAAAATGCTCTATGTATAGAGGGTGCCTAGCAAATATTATCTGCATAGGCACCTTTCTTACAGATTTCAACTAACAACATTTGACAACAACTTAATTCATTTTGTTCAAGCATTCTATAATTGTACTGATTTGGATGGACAGTCAAGTGAGTATTTTGAAAGACATTTCTTTTAAAAATTGAAATTATCAAATGAAAAGCTACAGCAAGTCTTCCAAATGTGCTTTAGGAGAAAAAAAATTGCATATGATTCTAGCAGCAACAAAATCCAATTCCATATAATTTTGTGGGCCTAACAGATTGGAGTTTTATCACAAATATGTTGGTTAGCTAACGAATTCATTTCAGTGTGATTAACTTCTGGATCGCAGTAAACCTGTTTATGAAATTATGGTTTAGAATGAGTACTTAGCTTGTAAATCAATTAATTTGGTTTGTTATAGAGAAAATCCATTGTGTAAAATATATGAAAACCACTTGTAAAACTATATATAATTCATAGGAAATGGATATGTGAATGTGTGTTGACTTCGTAAATTGGCTGACAACTTATTTTGTGACATATGTCAGAAAAAATGTTTTATATAACCCATAAAAGAGGGTTTAAAATCCTAAATCTCATTATCTCCAATGGTTATAATCAAAGGAATATTACATTATCTCCCTTGAATTCTTTTTTCAATTCTTTATTTTAAAGATTTAAAAAAAATTGTGGAAGAGCCATTTGAAATATTTTTTTAACAAACCTATGTTCTTAATATGTAGAATATTTGTGCTATCTGCATCGCATGACTTTTAGGAAGTGGTAGTAACATACAGAACAGACCAGTGAAATCTGTGCAACACTGGGTGAGACAAGAAAGACTTTGAACTGAATGTTTACAAGGTGTTTTTTTTTTATAGCAACATTTTCTTTAGTTTTACCTATAGAATTCCATTTGAGTTAGTTAGACTATTTGTAAAGATTTCAATTTCTGAGACTATAGAAGAAAAGCAATCCTAAAAAATTCTCCTTACAATTTTGACTTCATATGTTTGACTTCATGTGTAGCTTTTAAACTAATTACAAATCAATAATAAATATAGGATGTGAATTACTGATTTTCTAACATAGCCCTCTATTTCACTGTAAAAATACATGTCTTTTCCACCAACTATTATATACCTTGAACGTAAATCTTCCCCCCTTTGCTGTGATTTTTTTTTTCTTTTCTATTTGTGTTAATGTTTTCCATTACAACTTGGGTACTATGAAGTGAGTCTCTCATAGTATCCAAGTTGTAATATGTTTTTGTAAGAATGATGTGACAAAGGGAAAGTACTTCAACCCAGTTTAATATCAAAGGATGGAATACATTTTAGTTGTGTGTTTTTATCCTCACTATAAACCTTGCCAACCAGCAAGAATCAGGAAGAGCTAGAGGTAAATAATTTAACAAATACTTAGTGAGGGCTTATCATGTGCCTAATAGTCTCTTAAATATTATAATAAAAAAGTATAGTAATTGTTTACTTACATAGTTCCCAAAGGTAATAAATAACGTTTCCCCATTTGACTTGATATATTTTCTGGTATGTTCCCAATAGTGTCACATATTTGAAAGGACTGTACCCCATACTAGCATAAAGTCTGAGAACCACACATTGATTTTGGCAAAAATGCAATGATGTTATCATGGAGTTAATGATATTTCTTTTTTTTAATTTATTGAATTTTAAATAATAAATCTTATCAGTACTTAACTCACATTTTTTTATTCCATTTACTAAATACTATTTAAATTGAGGGGTTCAGAATTTTGTCCTGACTCAAAAAATTTGGATAAGGAATATCTGCATGTGCTCAGAAATAAAACTAGATATATCACATGAAAGTAAGAAACTTTCCCATGAGTCTGAAAGACTATGAGAATGATTGTGGTTTTAATAGAAGTAACACAGTATATTGTTTAAGACACATTTTTAGAGTAATTTAGATCCACAGCATAATTATGAGGAAGGTACAGAGACTTCACACACTCAGTGAACCCCTTCCATGCATAACACCCCCTATTATTAAAATACTCCAAACTAAAGGAACACTTGATGACCCTACATTGAAACATCATAATCATTCAAAGTCCTTAGTTTACATTAGGGTTCACTCTTGGCATACATTGTATGGGTCTCGACAAGTATATGACGTGTATCCATCATTATAGTATCACAGAGTATTGTCACTGCCCTAAAATTCCTGTTTGCTTTGCCTAGTCATCCTTCTCAACCCCCTGCCCCACCCCCTGGAAACTACTGATCTTTTTACTGTCTCCATTGTTTTGCCTTTTTCAGAAGGACTTATAGTTGGAATCATTCAATAGGTAGCCTTTTCAGATTGGCTTCTTTCACTTAGTAATATGCATTTAACTTTCTTTCATGCTTTCATGTTTGTTTTTATATGCAATCTTCAAGGGAGGTCAATTTTTTCACTGAAAATTTTAAAAGAATAAAATAGAACAATCCACATATGCACTCATAAATTCTGATGATGTAGACAATAGTGATGTAGATAATAGTGATGGAAAAATTATGCTAAACTTAACTTTGCTCCATAAGTCATAGGCTCTCCTTTGCTCGGGGCAAAAGACACACTCCCTGAGCAAGAGGGAATTCTATAGCAGGTGGCTTTTGGACTTTACCTGCATGGTCACCTCTCCAGGGCCTCCAGCCTGCTGGCCTTTGGCCTGGAACTGGAAGTCAATTCTCCTGGGTCTGCAACCTGTCAACCCACACTGCAGGTTTTGTACTAGCCAGTTTCCTAATCAGATGAGTCAATTCTTTATAATAAGTGTGTTGCTCTATATAGTCACATCCTATTAGTTCTTTTCACTGAAGAATACTAATGCACCTGTTCTCTCATTAATATATACTCAAAACCTGGGACCTGCATGTATATTTATGTGTATTTGTGTATATATGAATGTGCACACATGTTTATGTGTGTGTATATGATGGAAGAGATAGCAATAAAGATGGAGATAGAGAGATAGATATAGCCAATGATCTTCGAACAACCCATCCTCTAGTGGTCTAGAGGGTTTCAGGCTTTTTCCATGTGATAATGCTTTGTCATCTATAAACACTAGGAATTGGTAAATTGTCACAAAGAATCTTGATAGTATCAGGCATAAACCATTCCATTCCCATGAGGCAATTTAAGTAAGCTATCGTAAGGAAATGGAATGAAAGCACACAGTGTCCCTTTGTTTTGGTTTCCCACATTATGTCATGAGAAATTCTATACCAGGTTTTGATACCTCTGATGGTGAATAGAGAGGCCAGGCCCTTAGTGATGCAAATGAGAGTGAAAGAAGTTGTAATTAGATGTCAGGACAGTCAGTCATTTTAGGCATAAATGAGGGAGGGTTATCTCATGGGGGAGAAGTAGTGTGTCCATGGAAACACAACCTCTTTGTCCACCCTTCCTCAAATATAGGGTTTGGAATCTAAGGTCAGCAACCTTGGAACTGTATGGCAAAAGACTTCATCGGAAGACAATGAAACAAGGGCCAGTGGTTGTATTTATCACCCCATGTTAGCTTTGGTAGGAGAAGAAAACACCCACCTTGGTTTAAAAAAAATTGCTTCTGACCTGCATCTCAGCTTTTCTAATATCTCAAGAGTTCCAATTGGCAAAAGAAACCAATATTAATAGAAACTTTTGAAAATTGTGGGTTTTTTTCATAATATTGGCCAAAATTCCCTTAAAACAATATGTTTGTCCTTACCTCTAAAAACAAAACTTGTGATTTTAAGAGATTAAATAACTTGTCCAAGGTAACCCAGCTTCTCAGTGTTCACACTTTCATTTCTAAAGAAGATGGATCCCCAATTCCAGGCCTTACTTATGGATGACTAGAGTACACTTACCACAAAGCCACCTCCTCTCTCTTCCCTTCCCTGTTGGAATATAAGTGCCACAGGGCAGAGTTATGTTTGTGTGTGTATAAATATATATACAAACACATGTACATATATATATATATATGAGAAATACTATTTAAGTTAATAAATAATTATCTGTAGCTTTCTGTTTTCTAATCTGTCTCACTCATTTTCCATGGGTAAATCAAGGAAACAAACATAATTACTATTTTAAACAAAATAATGTACTGTGTAAAGTCCATGGTTGATTCAGGCCTTTAATCTTTTCCCTGATATCAGTCTTGGGCACAAGCCACTGAGCAGGCCAACCCTGAAAGGAATGTCATTTACTTTTGTCAACATTTACTACTTAAGCATGTAAATATTTCATGCGAGATTTAATTGATATTAGAATACTTGAGATCACTTCTTGGTGTTCCAAATGCAGTCAATGACCTGTGATATTTGCTGCTAGAAAGATAAAAATAAAATTAATTAATTAAAGTAATGATAGCTTGAATCCCTACAGTATTTTTCCTTTTAATCCACTATTAGAAACTGTTTTTTTCTGTAAGTTCATTCACTCACATGAGGCATCTTTTTTCCAAAACCACAGCAATTTAGTCTGTGTGCAAGAACTACGTTTTGGTTTAAGAACATTATTAAACCTCGGTTCTATGTTTAAATGTCAACCTTGCAATGTATTGCACTTCAAAAAATCAATAGCGTTTCAATTTCCTTTTGGTAAATATATCTTTTATTACAAGAAAAATAAGAAACTGTCAGAGGACCTATTCTCCTGTGGTCACTAATATAGCATTTCTTCTAATTTAGGTCGAGCCTTATAACATACACTCTCTGTTGGTCAGTGTCATTATTTTAGATTTGTGTATGTGTGTTTCCAAGTTCTTGAAAATCAAGCAATTCAAATGTTTTTTTCTTAATTATTAGATTGTTGGCCCAGTGTCTATTTGTCTGCTTATTTGTTTATTATTTATATATTTTAGTTACGCCATACAAGTCTTATAGTCCAAACCAAAGTGATGTGTTAGATACATTTGTAATAGTTTATTTTCTAATTACTTTATCACTCGGAAACACATGAATTATTGTTTTCCTTTGTTGTTGTTGTACAGCACGTGTGTGTTTATGTTGGGGGAGGTCAGGAGTAACCTCTCAGGCATCCAGCGAGATGTGTTTTTTTTTCTTTCTTTTCAGTTAAATAATACTGTTGTCTGACTTCAGTCTTTTCCAGCAACAAAGAAATGTCAGTCCATGGCTCAAGAGGGAAACAATTCAGGGAATTGTTTCTTTCGATAAACCTGCAGTTGACTCTCATGGTCTATTTTGAAGAAATGGGTCAGATTGGTGAAATGTCATTTTTGTTGTTTGTCTTTTGCAGTTTGTAAACTTGGAATGCTGCAGAAGTGTAAGAGATAAGAGCAAAGCTGGGAACAACTTAAGGTTACCAGTATCTTAACACAAGCCCAGAACAGGATGGTAGAGCTCAAAACCTTAAGTTCAGAGACAAAGATATTGAGAAATTTGTATGCCAAGTTTTCAGCTGCAATATTTATGTGAAATTAATCTACTAACTTAAACCATTTTCATTTGATGCTGTACTTCTGTAGCTCCTGAAGTCATCTCAAAATCTGGAGCACCTGTCTAAGCAGCAGATGTATGCTATGTATTAACTATATTTTATGGATGTCAACACTTGGTTTCCACAAGAGAACCTTGGGTGCCTCTGAGGATTTGCAGGTGAAGCCGACTCTGCCAGTAACCCTGCCCCAAATACAAACCCGTGCTGTTGTAACTATGTTATATTCTGAGGAACTTTTTATGAGGAACACAATTAACCTGCTCAAAATTAATTTTTAGAGTTTTTTTCATTCTCTAGCACATCTGTATAACTACCATCAGTACCATCTTCATCACGACTATTTATTTTATTTCTTGGGACTGTTCCAAGGTCTTTAGCTATAATATGTTATTTAATCTTCAGCAAAATGTTATGAGATATGAATTATAATTATTCTCATTATACGGAAGAGGAAATAAAGATAAAAATGCCAACTCACTTGCTCAAATTCCAACAGCTAATAAGTATAAAAGCAAGACTTGAGCTCAGGAATTCTGGCTCCAGTGACAAACCTGCTTCTAAATAAGAACATAACTATATATTAATTGAAAAGTAGGTTAGTTTTCTCAAGCTGCTATAACAAAACACCACAAACTGGGAGGCTTAAACAACAGGAGTGTGTTGGAGGCTGGAAGTCTGAGACAGGTGCCAGCAGAGTCAGTTCCGAGGAGGGCTCTCCCCTCAGCTTGCAGGCAGCACCTTCTGTCTGTTTCCTCACAGGGCTTTTCCTCTCTGTGCACCTTTGGAGAGAAAGTCTCTCATGTCTTTTCTTCTTTTGTAAGAACACCAGTTCTGTTGAATTCAGGTTCCAGCCTCCTAACTTTTTTTTTTTTTAACTTTAATCACCCCTTTCAAGACCCTACCTACAAATGCAGTTACACTAGATGTTAGGGAAAAACATGAGAGTTTTAGGGAACACAGTTTAGTCTATGACAAAAAAATAAATAAAAAAATTCAATATCATCCAAAAAAGGTTGTTCTAGAAATCTAAATATCAAATAACACTGATTGATTCAAATTTTTTTATTTTCAACCAGATTAAAAATATCTTATGCTCCATTAATGCAAAAATCTAAAAAAAAATCCTTATTGTAGTGACCTTATTTTATAGGCATATAGACCAATGGAACAGAACAGAGAACCAAGAAATTGACCCAAACCATTACGCTTAAGTAATATTTGACATTGTAGATAAGAACATACAATGGAGTGAAGACAGTCTCTTCAATAAATGGTGCTAGGAAAATTGGACAGATACATGCAAAAAGAAAATGAAACTAGACCACCAATTTTACATAATATACAAGAATATACTCAAAATTGATAAAATTCTTGAATGTATATCATGAAACCATAAACATCCTAGAAGAATACATGTAGCAGAATTTTCACAGATACATTTCCTATGGCCAGAGAAACAAAGGAGAAAATAAACAAATGGTACTACAGCAAACTAAAAGGCTTCTACACAGCAAAGGAAATTAGCATCAAAATGAAAAGGGAGCCCACTATATGGGAAAACATATTTGCCAATGATATCTACACTAATAAAAGAGCAAAATGCAAATTGCCTGTACCTTCGCGAAGCCCACCAGCCAATCAGGAGTGATTATGCAAATTAACCCAACAAAGATGGTGGCTTAATTTGCATACACAAGCACCAAGCGGTTGGGGGCAGGGCGTGATGCTTGCGTCATCACCATGGCATCGACGCAGGCGTTCTGCACCGCCCCAGCCTCTCAGGGCCTCTGGGCAGCGTGGGAAGGTGGAAAGGCAACTCCAGGTCGGAGTGAAGGCGGTGCTGGCAGCCAGGGTAAGGAAGGCCCATTCTTGCATGAATCTTCATGCATCGGGCCTCTAGTATCTGATAATAGGTTAATCTCCAAAATATATAAGGTACTCATACAACTCAAAAAAAGAAGCCAAACAATCCAATTAAAAAATGTACTATGGCCCTAGCTGGTTTGGCTCAGTGGATAGAGTGTCAGCCTGTGGACTGAAGGGTCCCAGGTTCAATTCCTAGTCAAGGGCACATGCCCAGGTTGTGAGCTTGATCCCAGTAGGGGGCATGCAGGAGGCAGCTGATCAATGATTCTCTCTCATCATTGATGTTTCTGTCTCTCTCTCCCTCTCCCTTTCCTCTCTGAAATCAATAAAAATACATTTAAAACATTTTAAAATAAATGAATAATGTACTCTGATTTGTTTTTGTTAGATTAGCAAAAGATATAAGGAAAATGGCTTAGAAAAGTTGAAATCATCTGTTCATTTAAAAAATATATATATATTTGTAGTCTTTAGAATTTATTGCTTTCATTTGAACGTGGACTTTTGCTTTGACTAATTCAAAAT
Source organism: Eptesicus fuscus (assembly GCF_027574615.1). Taxonomy (NCBI): domain Eukaryota; kingdom Metazoa; phylum Chordata; class Mammalia; order Chiroptera; family Vespertilionidae; genus Eptesicus; species Eptesicus fuscus. Next base: position 77,277,740 of record NC_072474.1, on the reverse strand, counting down.
GATATATTTGATTCAGATATAACTTAATCAACAATATGATGCAAATACTGAGAAAAACTTCAGAAATTAATCATCCCATGAATCAAAAATTCTAAAACTGATCTACAGATAAAAGTGGACTAGTGGAAAAATAAGAAAGTGCAAATTAATATAGAAATGGAATATGTTACCTAAATTGATATAACAAAAATGAACTATAGTCAGTTCTAAGTTCCTTCAGGGCAGGGATTCTCCAGAATTTTTTTCTTTAATATTCTCATTGCTTACCACAGTTCCTGGCTCATATGGTGAAAAGTACTATTTGGCAGAATAATTAGTAAACTTTTGATAGAAAGTTTCCTAAAATAAAGAGAGAGGTTCAAACTTTTATAGATTTTCAGATAGAGATCTCCAAGTTGCCATGCTATCCGGTCCATGGATGGGACTCAAGGTTGTTCTCAGCATTAACTGATACTCTACATGATTGACTTTGTTATATATATTTTTTACTGACACTTAAGTTGTTTCCAATGATATATTCGCTTTATCGGCAACTGATGACTACAGACTAACAGATTAAAAATATCCTTAGGCCCTAACTGGTTTGGCTCAGTGGATAGAGCATCGGCCTGCGGACTCAAGGGTCCCAGGTTCGATTCCAGTCAAGGGCATGTACCTTGGTTGCGGGCACATCCCCAGTGGTGGGTGTGCAGGAGGCAGCTGATTGATGTTTCTCTTTCATCAATGTTTCTAACTCTCTCCCTATCCCTTCCTCTCTGTAAAAAATCAATAAAATATATTAAAAAATATATATATAAATATCCTTAGGTCTGTGAAGTATGGAAACAAACCACAGTTGCCAGTTGAACTGTCCAGGTGACTCATGTAGATGCCATGGAAAGGCCAATTATCTGACAGAGCTGACTGAAATCAAAGCTTTAAGTCTTCACTCCACAGATTACCATCTTTGCTTCCTGGAATCATCATCATTCCAAAGAAGGCAACACATTTACCATCACAAACTAGGCAGAGATAAATCTGTTTATGGTACACACATCACTGTATGCCAGTCATATGACTCCTGTCAGAAGTTGACTCTTTAATGTCTTCATAAGCAAAGGAGACCTTTCATGGGTTGTGGCTTCTAACTGCCCCTGGCAGAATTATCAGATTGGACCCTTCATTACCACTACCACCTCTCTGGGCTATTAGCAGCATTTCTTTGCTGCTGCCATATTTTCAGGTGAAGCTGTCATTATTCCAAATGTATAAGCTCACTCCAGCCCCGCTGCAGCAATATCTTACTACTGCTGTCACAAATTACCAACAACTTAATGACCTAAAACCACACAAATGAATTCTTTTTGAGTTCTGGAGGTAAAAAATTGTGGGGGGAAAAAAAGCCTTAAGAGGTAAAATCAAGGGGTCAACATGACTAGTTTCTTGTGGCGCTTCAGGAAGAATCTGTCCTTGTCTCTTCCATTCTCTAGAAGCTGCCAACACTCCTTGGCCTATTGGCTTATGGTTGCAGAACTACAATCTCTGCTTCCATTGTTACATTGTCTTCTCCTAATCTGCAGTAGCTCCCTCAGCTTCACTCTTATAAGGATGCTGTGGTCATATCAGTGGGCCCACTTGGATAATTCAGGGTAGTCTCCTCATCTCAAAGTTATTTACCTATTATTATCTGTGAAGTCCCTTTTGCCATATAAGATAACATATTCATATGTTCTTGGGGCATAACATATTCTTAGGGCATGGGCATTTTAAGAGAAACATTACTCTGTATATTACATCCACTGTTTTGACTCTTAAAAGTAACCTGTGTTATGTTTTTGGCTTTCTGGACACTTTTCAGTCTGGTAATGGTATTGCTATTATCGCAAAAGCCACTCAACAATGTGCTGAAAATTGATCATTTAATGCTACCAGTGCTTTCTACCAACCACAGTAATCTGGCATTGTTGACTCAAAATATTTCTGACCTTTCTTCCCTTACTTGTTTCTGAACCATACACCTCAGTAAAGCTTTTGGTCATTAAATATGGCTATCTTTAGAAAAGGATCTTCTCTTTTCTATTTTTGAGCAACGATCAATACGAAAGGGGTGGAAAATTATATTAACCTATTTGAAAATTCAGGACTCTCCTCTGACCATTCCTGGCCATGTTTCCTCACTCCCCACCCTCCAGCAAACCAGGCTGGCCTGATTCATACATGCAGTGTAAGGGATATAAACTTAATTCTGATTCAGCCACTTGTACTCTCTTGTTGGACTGACATAATTCTGAATCATAAAGATAATGGATCTTTGGCTGAGTACACTGCTCACCAAATGTGGGCCAAAGAATGTAAGTAACCAGTTTCTGTGCATTTTATAAAAATGCCCTTGTCCCTCTTGCCACTAATCTTTCTGGATGACAGGTATGAGTGTGAGCAGGAGATGGTTAGAAAAAAGGTGAAGTTATGGCTGGAGTAACACATCAATTTTGTGGAGAGCAAAAATTATCGCACGTGGAGAAAAAAGTACCTTCAACGCAGAGAGGTATAATTATGAGGAGAGACATTAATAATTATTTTCTTTCAGAAACACCCCTGGAGGCTTCCTCAAGAAACAGCAAGGTATGGTCCAATTTCCTGTTTCTCCCATGCAAATGCCAGAACACTCCAGGGTCTACCCCACCCCATTCCCATAGCTATCACATAGCTATTCCATGTATGGACAAATATCATTCAGTTAGTGAACAGACAAACAAGATAGGTTTCATTGACTGCCTTTAGGCAGTTTATTCCCCCCCCCAAAAAAAAAAGTATAAACTGAATGTGATTATTTTAACTGAATTGGAAACTCTAATGCTTTCTAGCCAGCTAGAGGCCATGTTGAAGGTAGCACCTATTTGCACTCCCTGAGTGATGTAGGTCAGATCTGCAGATCAACAATTATCAATACTTTCAGTTCAGGGGCATCACATATACCCCCAGAACTGAACTTCTTGTGGGAATCACAGAATTAACTTGTCTCCATCCTGAAAACATGGTGATTGCATCTTAGTGGTGGTTCTGACAGATCTTCAGTTGTTTAAGGAAACACCATAATAGATTATGTAGCCCTCAACTCTCTGTAGAGATAATCTAAAATATGGAGCTATACATGGTTATTTGTTATACTTAGCTGAACAGTGACCTCCAAAAGAGACGTCCACATCCTAGTCCTCAGAACCTGTGAAATTTTCCTTATTTAGGAAAAGGGTCTTTACAGATGCAATTCGGTTAAGAATATTGTGATGAGGAGATTATCCTGGATTGTCCAGGTGGCCTTAGCTCTAATGGCAAGTGTGTCTATAAGAGAAAAGCAGAGGGAGATTTGACAGACAGGGGTGGATAAAGCAATGTGACCCCAGAGGCAGAGATGGGAGTGATTCAGCCACAAGACAAGGAAAGTCTGGAGCCACCAAAAGCTGGAAGAGGCAAGAAACAGATTCTTCCTTGGAACCTGTAGAGAAAACACTACCCTGCCAAAACCTTGTTTGTTTTTTTTTTTAATTTATGACCTCCAAGATTGTAAAAGGATATATGTCTGTCATTTTAGGTGACCAAATTTGTGGTAATTTGTTATAGTGAGCATAGAAAACAAATACATTTGAGAAAGTTTTCTAGAAGGATAACATTAATTTTGTGGTTCTTATAGACAGTCATCTCAAAGAAGGGAAATTTAATTCCAAAAATATATAAAATCAGTACCTAATTTAGTCAACATAATCAATTACACAGCTCTGGCCCTTGGAGACAGGTCATCCTCAATTCACTGGTGAAGGTTGTTATGAATGACAGAATGGCTCTAATTTCCTCTCTGTGAACCAAGGCAGTGGCTATACAATCTTCTTTTCTTGGAGTAATACCTTCTGCCAAGAGGAAAGTCAATTCATAAACCTAAGAAGAAAGCCACTTGGTGATCTAAGGACATAATGGTTTGGTTTATATGTTTGTTTCCCAGATTTTATTTAGGACTCTAGAATACCTTGTTAAGGTCGATATGGCAAGCTAACCCTATCATTCTGCTTGGAATATATATATATATATGCATATATATATATATGGCTAATATGCAAAGTGTCCCCTTGGGAGTTCGACTGGGAGACCGGGAGTTCGATTGCTTGCTATGATGTATGCTGATACCAGGGAACGGTGCTGAACAAAGGAAGGCCCCAACCAGCAGCCAGTAGCCTGGGAAGGGAGACCCCCACTGGCAGCTGGCAGCTAGTAGCTGGGGAAGGGAGGCCCCAGCTGCTGGCAGTCAGCAGTTAGGGAAGGAAGGCCCTGGCTGGCAGCTGGAAGGCCCCGATTGGCCCTGATCACCAGCCAGGCCTAGGGACCATACCTCTGCATGAATTTTATGCACTGGGCCTCTAGTTTTGTTTATAATAGTCTTAATTAAATACTGACTAGATATATTGAGCATATTTGATTCCAGTCTCTGTTGCTTAGATTTATCAGAGTGGCCTACCAAATGGTCTATCCATGTGAAAGACATGGAAGATAAGATGATGTAGCAACACAGAGTGGATATTGGTGAGAGACATTTCTCCAAGGTCCCTCCTGTCTCTAAACATTTTACAAGCAGAGGCATTGACTGTCTTTTATTCTAATAATTTTTTCAAGAGTATTTATAAAAAAAAATAATCTTAAGAGTTAGAGATGGTATCTCCCTCCAGAATAGAGGGCAGATATATATATATATTTAACTATCTACTATAATAAAGATAAAGTCTCTCTATGGGAAAGGGTTGACAACCATCATAAAATATTCAGGTTCCTTAAGCTGGGAGTCCTTTCTTATAATGTGTTTCCCTGCATGTGCAAGTATCATCTGGCCCTCTTTTCATTGTGCTGTGGGGGTTGTGGTTCAGAAAACTGGAGCAGATATTACTATTGTGAGTAATAAAGTCCATTGTTTCTGATTTAAGAGTCTCTTCTGCCAGACTAACTTATTAGCTTGAAATTAGGGTAAAACTTCAGATTTCAGACTATTCCTTGTTCTTGCTATTGTAAGACAACAAAAATGATGAATTTTGTTGTACACATATATACCTCATTTAAAAATAATAGGACAAATTTATTGAAAATCAGGAGAATAATCTTTGTGTTTTGTTTTGCTGTGTTGTTTCTTTTTTAAAAATAAGCATGGTTCTTTTTAAATAAAAGACAAATCATAATTGTTAGTTCATTTTGATAAATATTAATCTTATTAATTTTAGTCCTAGATTATGTGTGTGTGTGTGTATACACACACACACACACACACACACACACACACATTTATTCAATAAGTTTATTATAGTGTACAGGGCACAGGTAAATTTTGCTAAATTGCATACAGATTGATCAGTGTTACAGCAGAAGTATAGAACATAGTGTTTGTTCTAGAATTAAATATAAGGGGCACTAGCATTGATGTGTACTTGGTGGGTGGAAGAGGGGAGGGTGTCCATCACAAAGGGCTTCCTGACTGTTATTACAATGATTTTAGAAATTGTGACCCAAGAATTTCCAAAGATATAGTGAATCACATAAGCTGTCATTTAAATGTATATAAAATTATAAAAAGGATATTAAAGTAATGCATCATAAACTAGAATAATAAATATATTAGTTGAATCCAGTTAAGTAGTATAGCTACAGGAAGTTTTAGTCTTGGGTAGTGAAACTTGAATTATGATGGTATTGACTATTAAACTACCCTTTTGGACTCTAAGTGTTCTTTTTTATAGACATAGTAGATGAAGGCTCAACATAGCAGTTTGACTTGGGAAAACTGGCTTACATTTCTGGCAATGATGCAAATATTCTGAGATGCTATCATCAGAATTTGCTTGGGGCTTGTATTTGTTTCATATTACTTCTGTAACATCACAAAGAGCACAAATTTATTGTCATAATTTTGCAGGTTATAACTCCTACACAAGTTTAACAAAGCTCAAATAAAAGTATTAACTAACACTACATTTCTTTCTGGAGACTTTAAAGGAGACTCAGTTTTCTAATGCATTCAGGTTTTTGGTAGAAGTCTGATTTTAGTGATTTTCAGACTGGTTATCAGCTGAGGTACATTCCCAGCTTCTAGAGGCCACCCACATTCTTTGGTCCACATTTTCCTTCTTCCAGCTTTAAAGTCTGCATTAGTGCTTTGAGTCCTTCTCAGGTCACATCTCTCTTCCCTTCTCCCATTGTCATATTTCTCAAGGCCAGGCCAGGAAAGACTCTCCCTTTTAAAAATTTATGTGATTATATTGAACTAAAGTAGAAAATCCAGGACTATCTCTCCACTCCAGGTCCATACCCTTAATTTCCCTGCAAAATCACTTTTGCTACCTCCAGTTTCCAGAGATTAGGGTGTGGCCATCTGGAAGGAGGGGGTTTTATTCTGCCTCACAAAGGTGGGTTAGTGTATTTTACCCACAGAAATATTTACACATAAAAACTCCTTTTATGTTAAGGAATGTTTCCTGTGCATATTTGGTATTATAAGCATTGTATAATGCTTAAGAGAATTTGGCTTGAGTAACAGTTCTTCCCCAAATATTTTATGGTAATATAATATATGTAATTATTATTATCATTTGAAATTTTACTCAGGTTATAAACTTCACTGGAACACTTGAACTTAAGAGTAAAGACATTTATAAGTTTAATTGATCAGATTTGTAATTATTATTTAAGTACTTGAAAAGATTTATTGGAGTACTTAGTAAGAAAACTAAATGTATTAAATATGTAAATGCAGTTTAAGATTTTACAGAATTATTCTAAGTTTGTAGATTAGAATGGATATTTAATCAAAGACCATTTTAAGTAATTGTTATATTTTGCTAGTTGTATAAATAGAGGAGTAATATTTATAAGGTGTAAATAAACATTTAAGAAAAATATAGCGCCCTGGCTGGTGTTGCTCAGTTGGTTGGAGTAACATCCCAAACACCTAAAGGTCACGGGTTGGATTCCTGGTCAAGGCACATACCCAGGTTGTGGGTTTGATCCCTGATCAGGGCACATGCCAGAGGCAGCAGATCAATGCTTCACTCCCGCATGGATATTTCTCTTTCTCTCTGTCTCTGTCCCTTCCCCTGTCTCTCTAAAAATTAAGAAAAAAAAAATGTCCTCAGGTGAGGTTTAAAAAGAAAAATAGAGTTTTGAGTTTAATTACTGGAATTAATAAAGTGAAATTTATTTTTTCTATAAAAATAAATATTTGAGTAACATTGTCTGTACTTAGGATATATAAACACATACATGCATTCTTAACAGGTTATCACATACTATAATATATGTCTTAGGTACCCAAAATGTATGAATTAACTGTGCTTAGAACAGAAAAGCATAAGAAGAATAGGCACATAGTAAATTAAGCGGAGAAAAAGAGAAAGGTTGATTGTTTTAAGCTAACAGAACAGCTTGCATAAAGACATCAAATAAGAAAGCAAGGAACATTCTTTAACCCAAGCTATTGGATCTCTTCTCGGTTAGTTAATTCTAACAATCCATTATAGGAAGAAATGATACACATACATGTATTAAACATTTCATTTTAATTTCTAATATACGCAAATATTTATTAAGGATATTTTTTAGAATATAGGGGCCACAAATTGTAATTCCATGTAAATTTTTTCATAAGTCATACTCATAATTCATTATCTATGCTTTCTAATTGTGCTTTTCTTTAGAATGGAGCTAAAATGTAAAGACATTTGTAAAGAAGTATAAATTAAGATTTCTCCCTGTTATAGTTATCCATTTCACTTATTTTATTAACATAGCTTCATTCTTTATAAAATATTTAATTTTCATAGTCTTTTTCTCATGCCAGTTTTATTGGTTTACTCAAAGGTTAAATTGTAATAACAACAACATGATTACTACATAAAAAAGATTTTGAAGCAAATATAACATACTTTTGGCAAGGATCAAACTCACTAGATAGAGGCAGAAGTCACGGAGATCTGTCTGTGTGATTTGCAGAGGGAGTAAATAACCTTAGTAAACCAGAAAAGAGGGAAAGTGGAAAATGTTTATTTAACAGATTAACTCTATTTTGTTATCAAAACAGCATGGAGTTTGGGAGGGGAAAAATTGAAATTAATAAAACATCAGATAAAGGCCTTGTGTGCCATAATAAGTAAGTTAGCCTAATGGAACTGATGGGGAAAATGAGGCATTTTTTTTTTGGGGGGGGGGGGGGCTAGCAATCTGAATCTGTGCCAGTAACCTAATGCACATTCTTGTTAGCCTATAGTCTAGTCACTGCCCCTTCTTTAATTATCTGGTCCTGTAAGACCTGTTTACCTAAGTACTACTCCCATTTTAGAGAGGCCATAAACCATGAACAATACACAACCCCCAGACGGGGTTATCAGCGCTGGCCCCAGGCCAGGCCTTTAGGTGTGGTCTCACGGCCCCCACCCCAACACACGGGGCTTTTTGCAAAGCCCGAGGAAGGTCCGGAAGTCCCATCCATGTTTGGTGGACAAAGAAACCAAAGGGTGTAGAGGGAAAGCTTCCTCCATATTGGCTTGCTCAGGATTTGGAGAGAAACAGTCTCCCCTCATCTGAAAATAAATGGGTTTTTCCTGGATCTCCAAGTACTCCTGTGTGTTCTTCGGTCGCCTGGTAAATTCTGTAACAGAATGTTTTTAATATTATGTTTTCCATACTGAGTATCCAGCTTTGTGCACAATACATAATTAATAAACAGCTGCTATATTGCATCCAAGTGAGGTACAATCAAGAAAAGAAAACTTGGACAGAGGACACATGCCTCTAGAAAGGTATACTATGGAACTCTGAGGGCCTAGTAAAGTTGAAAACAGCACGTACTAGTTGCTATAATTCACTAACTTGTGAACTGTTGTTATCTTCTTACATATTCAGGTTATTGTAATAATATCTCCTCAAGTGAAAGAAGAAATGACGTGAAATCCACAAATTCCACCATCACTAAAGCAATTGAAATACCTGATTCTCATTTAGAAGTGAATCCTAAACCTATCAATTATCTCCTCTCCTGTTGATCTAGCTTGATTACATTCCCAGCCTGAAAACTGCGGTTGTCTTGGGCTCACCATGGAGCATTTTCGAATCTAGTTCTCATGAACTAAAATCAGGAGTGAGAAACTCACATGTTCGCTCTTTTAGAGTCAATGAGGCTGTAGGTATGTAATGAAAGATGTTCCCTAGAAGAATCAACCCCTCAGGAAATAGCTTTCTACTTAGATATCTATTTTCTAAAGCTTTCTTTTATATTAAGACAAAGCTCAATAATTAGCAGTGCTTTGCATCCCATACATCTCATATGATTGGTGAAGTCTCACCATTATACTAAAATATAATAACCAATGCATCAGGGTATAAGTATGTGAAAGTCAGTGAGAGATTAGCAAGAAGAAGAAGGGAACAAAGAGAAAATGAACAAAGAACAAATCTAAATGACTTCAGGCTAGGTGAGGTTTTTAATTTAGCCAGGTGTTATCTCATTAGCAAGGTGTCCTTATGCCTAGAAGTGAAGCTGTCTTCATTTTTTTTTTTCCTATTAGAAACAAATTACTCAACTGGTCCTCTTGTTATACAGCTGCATCATGCAGTAGTCAATTCTGAGTTTTCTTGTGATTTGTAACATGAGGACAAGGGGGCAGAAGGGCTGCTGAAATCCATCATGGATAGTGTTCCATACAAATTATGTTATTATATTTCTAGGAATGTTGACCTCTCAGTGCAAGTAGAAGGTTTTCTCTTTTCAGTTGCAATTCTTTCATCAAAATGATTTTAAAATGTCGGATGTATAGTTCGTTTCAAACATGACCATGGGAGCAAACTACTGCTGACTATTTAAAGCCAACTTTCTAGTCAGAAATATTCTGTCCTCATGCATATCACTATTTCATAAAACCAGGACAGTAATGAAAAAAAAAATATGTGTGAAGGAGAACTTGTTTTAAGTGAATGGACTATTTGTTATGTTAGTGCTTCATTTGTCTTGCTATTTTTAATTGTATGTTAGTCTCCAGATACACATAAATAGCACCTGGATGTTTTAAATTTCTGTTATTCAGAATAGGCTGAGAACTTTACTTTCCGATATCACACAGATCCCTTTGTAAACACTCCCACAAAATGTTGATCTCCAATTAAATGTCACACACAAGCTTATGCCTGAGAGAACTGCAGACTGCCAACATTCCCCCCCACCCTCCCCGAACTTGCAGCTGGTGTGCCACAAGAAATACAAACCATCCAATTTCACAGAAGTTTTAAAAATGGTTTTATATCAGAGATTGCCTTCTATTTTCTATCTAAATAATAGCATTTCTCAGCCTCCACTTCCTGGTACATTCTAGGCATAATTTATATGCAAATAACCTTCTTATAATAAACCTTGATCATTCTTAGATGAAGCTTGCAGAAGATTTTACATGTCCTTTTGGCTTGCTGACAACAAACGTGTTTAGAAAAGAAAGATTGCAACTCACAAAAGCTTCCTTACAAACGCTAAACTCATTTCAGGGCCTCTGAGCTAATCATATAGAATTAGCAGGGAGGAGGGGAAGATGAGGAGGGAGGAACTTGTTAAGTGTTAAGAATATCATGGTGGTTTGCTTCCTCTCATGGCCTGACAGCCTTGATCAGCTAATTAGGAAACCTTTACCCAAACAAGTGTTAATTTGTTATTTAACCCCCATGGGAAATTTTCACAGCTAGGAGTCACTTGTGTGAGAAGATGTGGAAATATTTAGTTTGAAAACAGGGCGAACCTAGAAAGATATGGGAAGATAAAAGGAACACATGCCTTACAAATGATCTTTTTTGTTATCTTATGCCATATAAAGGATCGTCTTCAGGATGAGAAGAGACATTCTTATGCAGCGTGTCAACTTTTGATCATTTGACATATAATGTGAATCATATGGATGATTAAATCCATCGCTTATGCTAAGCATGAAGCTTAATTCTATCAAAAATCGCTGAAGCCCCACTGGCTGGTTGAGCCTGACTGACAGGAACAGTGTTTACTGTCAGGTTCCATCTCAGCCTGGACTCACTCTCCATGTCTCAGGCCTTTCATCCAGCAGACAGTGGGAATGTTAGGCCCCTCTCTGGGGATGGAGTTTCTCAAATAATGAGATACATTTTGTCTAATGATTTACTTACATTTTTGAAAGCTAACTACAATGGGCACCAGCACAGGAATAAATGCAGTAGCTTGCTTGGAGGCCTGGTCTTTGATTATTTTAATGAGAGCCACAGTTGTTAAGGGGTGCTGCTTTTCTGTATTACACATGCTTCATTTCTAGGGGGGTAGAGGGGGGATGGTCTTTCACAAAATCCAAATATTTAGAGAACTCTAGCATATTAAACAGTTCCAGAAATAAAATACTTAACTCAAATATATTTAAAACTTACAGATTTTATTTCCCTTAAATTAAAAAAAATAATAATTTAGAGAAAATCTTTTAAATTTCACTTCTAATCTTTCACAATATTACAAGTGAATTTAAGATAACTTGAAGAATTCTAGTTTAAGATAATGAACACAATAAAAGCTAATATATATTACTCACATATATTAGATGAAGGAAACTGGAGTACATCACTCCAAAATATTTCCCTTTGACATAAAATTATCTTGACTTGAAGGCAATTAGGAAGCAGTAAATGCAGAAAAAGTTCCCCCTTTTCTACGTAAGGCAGGAAGTAAATTTTCCTTTTACTGGAGACAGACTCTTATCAGCCCAGAGATGGTACCAGAGGGATCTGCAAACAACCTTGTTAAACTAACCTGAAGGAAGATAAGGACCACATAGCCCTAGACTATCTCTGGCCCAAACCCCTTTGTCTTGTCAATTCTTCATGAATTTATAGTTTCTCTATCTCAAAGGTTAAAAAAAAAAAATGCCCTAGATGGTTTGGCTCAGTGGATAGAGCGTCAGCCCACGGACTGAGGGGTCCAGGGTTCAATTCCCATCAAGGGCACTACCTTGGTTACAGGTTCCCGGCCCTGGTTGCGGTGCATGCAGGAGGCAACCAACTGATGTGTCTCTCTCACATTGATGTTTCTCTCTGTCTTCCCTTTTCCCTTCCACTGTCTAAAAAACAATGGAAAAATATCCTCGGTTGAGGATTAACAACAACAACAAAAAAGCCTGTTTCTGTTACTGCTTTGGGTTTTCATTCTCTTGTTGAGGCTCTAATGAATGTGTAAAAATTTTTAGGCTTTTCTACTTTTAATCTGCTTTTCTTTGTTTCATTTTTAGCCCAGCCAGAGGTCCCAAGAGAGTGGAAGAAAACTTTTTCCTCTCTTACATGTAAGCACTTTATGTGTAATAAATATTTTAATTCTCACAACAACCATGTGAGGTAAGTTCCTAACTATCTCTATTAGGGAAGTTTAAAGAAAACCATATGAGGAACATATTTGGGGGATGAATGAAAAGTTCTGACTTGGGGGCATGTTTGTGTTGGAGGTACTCTATTAGACTTCAAGTGCAGATATCTAATAATAAGTTGGACAGCATGTTAAAGACACAGGTCTAGAATGGAGGAATAAATATCACCTGGATATGAATAAATCATGAGAGGGAGCAAAATTACTAGGGGAAGGCAGGAAGTCTGAGCAATGATCCATAAGGGACTACAATATATGCAGCATCCAAAAAAATCCAAAACCCAACTAACAACTAATGAACAAAAACCAATTGAGTTAAATTATCTGATAGGCCAACAATAAAGAAAATAGAAAAACAGCAACAACAACAAAAAACAAGCAAAAAGAAACAGAGAGAGCCTGGATTTAACAGTGAGGAGGCTGTTTTTGAACAAGAGATATTTAGGCACAGTAGTGGGGGGAAAGCCCAAATGAACTAGATTCAAGGGAGAAAAGTATGAGATAATTAAGAAACAGTGATAACATAAAACTATCTGGAAATTTTGTTGCAAAATGGAGCCAAAAAAATGTGGTAAGAGCCAGATATTCTCAAGAAAAACTTATTTTTCATGAAAGATACTGTAGCATGCTTCTATGCTTTGGAGAATAAACTAGCCCATTTTGAAATAAATTAATGATGCAACAGAGAGTTGAGGCCAATTGTTAGAGTACTGCCTTTGAGAAGGAAAGGGAGCATGAACATCAGTTCAGAGTGCAGGATTGGGTGGAGGGTCTCAATACCATCAGGCCCACTACTTCTGTTTATATCAAATATTTGGTACCTTCTAAATATTTTACTACATAAAAATTATACTCCTATAAAATATATCATCTTCACACTTAATTTGAAAACTATCAACAGAATGTCCTAACTGAAATCAAAATGAGAAATAAAATAATTTATAACAAAATAATAATTATTTCATTTAATTTCTAGAATCTAATTGCACTGGATAACCTGCAATATTTAAATGACTACTTGACAAAGAGAATCCATATTAATAGAACAAACACAGATATGGAATCACACATTTGTATTGTATTTACACTTAAACATTTGAAATACAATGAGCTCTGTTGTTGGGTCAGGTAACTTAATTTTCAAAAGGGGCGAATAGCTATTGTAAAATTTATGAACACATTAAAGTAAATTCTTCTCTCAAGATTATATACTGAGTGAAATTAACTATAAATTCAGTGTGTATTAAAGATAGGTAAGTTTGTCTTTGTGTTTGCTTTCTAAATGTTCTAGATTTTGACATACATGAATCCATGGTAAGACATTCAAAAGGCACATAAGAAAACACTTTTTTGAGGGCATGCCTATCCCATGTGTTACTGTTTTATAGGAATCTTGTTCTCTGCTATTTAACTCTAGTGTCACCCCTCTTTCTAATTATTTTGTATATGAAAATAAATCCAGGAATTTCTAGGAGGCAGTGGGATTGATGCTTGAGAATCACTCATCTGTAGCAACAAGTATAATGGCAGAGGAAATGAGTGAAGGTGCAGGTTGGCTGGCTCGGAAGGAGGTGGGAGCAAAGTTAGTTGCATTCTCTACATGTGAGAATGGAGATGCATTAGAGGTTGTAAAGGAGAGAATATCTCTGAATAAGAGAAACGATGATTTCAGTGAATATAATAAGACTTCTCAGAAGTGTTCTGGGCTCGAATAATGCTGGTGACCCAAAAATGAAGATCAGCCATCATGCCTCTGTCACCTTTTCCTTGCCAAGCTGCACCAGTTGGATTTAACCAGACTTGTTTTTTTTTTTTTTGTTTTGTTTTCAGGTGAGGACTGGTGGGGTGGCTTGTTGTAAATAAGATAGCAGCAAGGTGGAGTATAAAGTGGTTTAGTTCTGTGGCATAATCTTAAAACTGGAATTTTTAGAGTGGAGGAAGGGAAAATAACCTTCAGGTGGCAATAAATACTGAGCCTGGTAAAGTAAATGGTCCATACATTATGAGAGGACCACAGTGGAAGCAGCATCCTCAAGAGAACCTACGCGCAGTCAAAGCAGTCAGGTTCAGAAGGAAAAGTTCAGAGGATGAGGACATTGGGATATTTCTGAGATCAAACTGTAGGTTCTAGAGGAAATGGGGATCACGGGAATGTGCAGTTATGGCGTTGACAAGAAAGAGATGGCATTTGGGGCCATCTGCGTTTGGGAAGAGGATCATTTAACAAAGAGACTATTTATAAATGTCTGGGGAGAACAGAGGGCAAACAATATAGCAGAATGACAACAGGATACTATTTCTTCCACCACCCCTTAAGGAACAAGAAGAGGGACCCAGAGGATGAGAAAGAATTGAGTGAAGAGGCCACCTAACAAAAGTAAAGGTCTTTGGTGTAGAAAATACCAACCTATAGTGACCCCACGGGGATGGAGCCTAAGGGATAAATATACCAACTTCACTTTTTCTTCTCTCTAATCTTCTACGAGTGGTTCCCATGAGCTGAATCCAATCATAAGACAAAGAACAAGAAAAATGCTGATGTAGTCCATGTTGGTCAGCCTCCTGGAGAAGTCTAAGGGATGAATGAGGTTTAGAAGTGGAGAAGTCTAGGGGATGAATGAAGTCTAGAAGTGGAGAAGTCTAGGGGATGAATGAAGTCTAGAAGTGGAGAAGTCTAGGGGATGAATCTGAAGGGAGGGAGATGGGTCAGGCAGGTTGGGGAAGCATGGACCTCAAAGTGGCTGAGAGTCCCTGTTATGAGGAATGACCTAAGAATCCTGAGATTCCATGTAGCCTTTACAAACAGAGAAAAGTGTATGATGAGAATAGGCTTGATGGTCTTGATAAACTCTGATGGGGTAGCTGTGAATGTTGAAGTGGGAGGAGAAGAATAGAGATAGCAAACTCTTTGAGAAGCATATGGAGCTCTTGACCCCTCTCTTCAATGTATTATGCTTAATATAGTAGTTTATATATGTTTAGTTCCAAATTTTTTTGAAAAATCCAAATACAGAATTCTATTTAATACTTAAATAACATAATAATCCTATCTAATAAAGAGGGGATATGCAAATTGACTGTCACAAAGATGGCAGCGCCCATAGCCACAAGATGGAGGCGCCCAGTCCCCTCAGCCCTGCCGGAGTCCCACAGTCCTTTCAGCCCCGCTGGGGGCGTGGCAGGCGCATGGTGCGGCCGGACCTGCCCTCAGCCCCCCAGCTGCCCAGGGCAGGCCCGAGGCGCAGGCAAGCCTTGGATGTTGGTTGCCCAACCGCCAAGGGCCGCCCAAGGCAGCAGAGGTGTGATGGGGTTGTTGCCTTCCCCTGATCGCCGGGTCGCCTCCCGCCCCTGAGGGCTCCCAGACTGTGAGAGAGGGCAGGCCGGGCTGAGGGACCCCTGCTCCAGTGCATGAATTTTTATGTACCAGGCCTCTAGTAATAAATAAGAGATGTGTTTAGTACATTATATGAGTTAATTCTTTGATATCTCACACAAAACTGTATAAAGTATATGATATTATCACCCTCTTTTTTTTGACTAAAGAAACTGATGCATAAAAATTAAGTGCCATGTTCGCACAGGCAGTTACTAATAGAGTCAGAATGCAATCTCACCTTGTAGCCACTGTATCAATCCTGTTAATGTGAAAGAAAACATTATACAATCATATTAATTCTCAAATATAAAAGGAATAATTAGTAAAGAAAAAAATTTGTAATTAAAAATATATTTTTAAAAAGTGATTTCAAAAATTGCATTTTTAAATTAATGCCTTAGTAATCTAAATCATTAATTAATTTAATTCAATGAGTAAATTCCTTCATAATTTTAACATTTACTTTTAAAGGTAATGGAGTAAAATGGTGATGTGTTCAAAATACAAAACTGAATTTTCTGCACTGAAGTCCCAACTCAGCCAGTGAGGCCTTGGATAAGCTCTCTAAGTTTCAGAGTTCTCATCTTTAAAATGAAAATATTAATAGTACCAAAAACTTGGTGTTGTGAAAAGGTATAAATGAGAAATGTAATGTAATGCTCTTAAGAGATTGGCCCATACTAACTGCTCAATACATGCTGTCATTAGTTTCTTGAAATCATTATGAATTTGGATTAAGATAAGTGTTAAAGAACATAGCAATGAGTCAGGAGTTTATATCCTCAAGGGCTGAAGAGAATAAATCCACCAGTTTGAACATAGAACTGGTGGTGAAAGGGCAAAGCAAAACTGACTATCCTCCATCTTGTAGAAGGACCCCCCGCCTTGCTGGGAGTGGCCACAGGAGCACCAGGAATGTCCTAACTCCCCCAACCACCTGAGTGGACCAATGAAGCTCCAGAGGTGCAGCTAGGTCCTAATAAGGCATATCCACAGGATACTCCCTATACATCACTGTTGACCAATCAGGAAACTATGGGGGACGGCTCCAGCCTCAGAATGTACTGGTCACTACTGGTCACTTCCTGACTTTTGTGCTGTAAGACTCTGCTGAAAAACCCTGGCCTATTAGGCAATCTCTGTAACCCACGTCACTTCCCTAAGCCCACCCAAATGTCCAACCCTTTATAACCCATCGCTCCTCAGGGGATAGCTCTCTGGCCCCACTGCTGCGTCAGGAGGAGGCTGGGAGCCAAACCTGGGTTTGAATAAAGACTCTTTGCTTTTGCATCGGAGAAAAGGCTCCCTGGTGGTTGATTATTGGGGACCCTGAACTCTGGGCATAACAGTGGAAGAGTTTAATAAAATTTTAATAAAATATCAGACATATTATCTGAATTAGTTATGTTAATTAAACTCATGTAATCAGTTTAAATTGTCATATAGAAATGAATTAGATCATGATTATTTTGAGGGGGTTGAAATTGTACAGTTGTCAGAGATCATCACAGTACAAAATAAAGAAGAAAAAATATATAAGCAGTTCATTTGAAAAATGGTGTGGAGTCACTTCCTATATGTGTTTTTCCCCCCAAAGCTGAACCTTTGCCTGAAAAAGTAAGTTTTTTGTAATGGTAAAATTGTCAGGAACTTATTAAAATTGAAGTTCTAAGAGAATGTTAATTTTATGAAAATGACAGTGAGTCACGGATGAACTTTTCAGTTTATACATTTACTGAACTGTATTGTATGCTTCCAATTTACTGCTAACATATGTAGACACTTTAACTCCATAATGTTACTTTGTGTCACCAACCTACAGATGGTTGATCCATTTTCAGTGGCTTTTAGATCACAGGTTTCATATTCAATGTGTCTGATTTCTCTTACCTCCTCCCTCCAAGTAAAGACTCTCAAGACTTGAGCATCATTACTCCCTGATGTTTCTAGGGCCAGATAGCTGTTTAATTTAATTATGATTTGACTCTACGTATGAATAATCAAAAGAACACAATGGACTAGGATAATGTCTTTTGTTTCAGGAGCTGCTCTTATTAACATTTTGTCTTTTCTATTAACATCTGATTTTACATTGCGATCTCCATTCCCATTTTTATGTAAATAATGGCTGACCTCTGGCATTAGATGTGTTATTAAAAATGCACACTTGGAAACACACATGTTTACTAATTAGAATTACTCAGACACTTTGCAGGAGCAGTAGAGAATAGCATTCATGATGGCTAAGTTTTCCCCCTGCTGTTGCTTAAATTTCAAAATGTTATTCTTTGTTCAGTTGAACTCCATCTATTTTCAAAAATAGCATTTTAACAAACAGCACCAAAGATGCTTAGCAAATAATTTAAGGAAATGTTGCTCAGTGGACCCAAAAGATTCCAAAAGCTCAGTAAATCTAAAATAAATTTGAAATCTGACATTTTCCATTAAGTTTATATGTCGGAGAACGTAGACATTTTTGTTATTGTGCAGAGGCTTAAATTTAATATCAGTGATCTCATGAAGTTATCCTTTAGGCTTTTTCTATGACAATTGATTTTAAATTGATTTTTGCTGCAAAAATATTGAAAAATCTTACCTTTGAGTCTCTAAGAAAAAATATATAATTAATATAGTTACTTCAGATTAAATATTAACACTTAGGGATTTCACTAGCTTTTACAGATGATGCCTTGTGTTATTGAGAAGAAAACATGTCTCCGGACATATTTTAATATTGATGATTTGGTAGAGATTACCCTTAAAAATGGTAATGTAATATTAATTACTATTATGTAAGTTTTTTGAAAGGATACTTTAAACATTCACATTTTTTTCTTTCATCTGATCAAACAAACAGAACAAATATGAACAGAAATTGAGTTTATTACAATTACTTACATTTGGACATTTGTGAGTACTGAATTTGATAGTATTAAAAGTATAAAAAATATACTTTAAAAAATAAAAATATAACATATTCTCAGATTTAAAAAAAAAACACACACACAGAAAATAACTTGTTAAAGAACAAGTTGTCCGGAAACTAACTACCTAAAGTTAATTACTTTTAGTAATTTGTTACATAATCTCCCAGACTTATTTTTTCATATAGGTTTGGGTGTAAGAATCTTTCTCCCCCTCGAAAAAAGTGGTAGAGCTTCCATAATATTTTACAATTTAACAGTATATCGTGAATAGTTCATAGGTTAATAAAAATTGTTATTATCCTACAATGATTACATAGCTTTATATTATGTTGCAATATTGTAATTTATTTAACCAAACCCTTCCTAATTGACATTTTAGTTACTGTTGCTCTTTTGATAGCATAAATAATACTGTGAAAAGTATTTTTTTTTACATTTTTGTATTTTTTTTCAATTACATTTTTTTGCATAAATCACTAGAGATGAAATTGCTAGATCAAAGCATAAGCACATTTTTAATTTTTATGCTTATTGCCTTACAGAAAGGTCGAACAAATGTCTACACTGGTCAATAGGATATAATAGTCATTATGTCTACACAACCTCACCAATTAAAGTGTGTTAAAGTCCCAATAAGAGAAATGATATCTCTTTATTTAACTTGCCTTTTTAAAATATTACTGATGCTTGCAAGCACCTTTACATATGTATATTGTAGCTTTATAAGACTTTAGAAAATAAAATTTATCTGTCAGATGTGGGCAAATTTTTCCTTGTTATTTTCTTCTCAATATTGTTTAAAAGTGATAGGTATTGTTGTTTGAGAGGAGAAGGTTTACATTTTTATGAATTACTAGTCAATGAAGTTTTGAAGTACAAATGAATGTGTTCACCATTACTTCCATGGAGTTATTTTTCCTCTTATTTATTATTTAGCTTATTTAAAAATGTCAAGCGGTCCTTTTCAAAACAACGTAGCCTTGTATTTCCTGACACTATGGTTTAAAGCCACGAAGAACATGCCCATCTCTCTGAAAAACAATTGCAGTAAAAATTATGGACTTTAGCTTCTCTATACTCACCTCCCAGAGCGGGAAACCTCTCACACTCCAGTTGTCCTTTTTCTCTTCTTCCAATTTCCAAAATTTGTGAATGTGTACCAATTGGGTATAGGTATCTCCAACCCATGAATATTTCATAGATATATTTTGTATTTGTTGTGATAGGACATTTTCTTGAGAAGTATTGCTCCAGTATCTACTGGAGAAGTTAGGGACTCTGTCTGAAGCCTGTATAAATGAATCACAGGGCAGACTTAGGACTTGGGAACCAAGCCTTGCCATCCTCTCTGGATAACTGCAGTCTGTTTGAGAATCAGCTTTGGTCTGCCACTGACCTTTAGTAGAGATTGAACACTTACCCAGGGGCCATCATCACTATGCAATCTGAACTGTGAACTGGGTGTCATCTGACCCATGAACCATAAACTCGGGCATGTACAGCAGTGCTCCACCATCAAATAGAATTAGCACATATGGTATCCAGGGCTTGAGGACACAAGTAAGTTACATGAATAAGTGGCCCAGATGCCATGGTATCCACTCCTGCTGCACTGCCTTCTCTCTCCCAACCTTCACCTGAGGCCTCATGGGGAGTCTCCATGACAGGGGACAAGAAGACTCAGGTCCACAGATGGTTCTGCACGAGCTGATCACCTACAGCACTACAGATCCTTTTTAGGATAAAGTACAAAGTTGTCAAAGATGGGAGTGTTATACTTAATTTATGTGTGAACTTGGCTCAGCAGCGGTGTCCATATATTTTTATTCGGTGAAACATTATTCTGTATGTTTCTGTAAAGATGGTGCTTTGTTTTTTTTGTTTGTTTTTTATGAGATTAATATTTAAATCATTAGAGATTATATATACGTGTGTGTGTGTGTGTGTGTGTATACATATATGTATTATTATATATACATATGTGTGTGTGTATGTATGTGTGTGTGTGTATATATATATATATATATATACACACATATACATATAATTCTCTGAATATATATCGAGCTTCCAGCTTCCATGCATTGCTAAAGGAAGTCTCCCTGACTGAACTGTGTCCCTCCCCACTCCTTACTAGCATGTAAAACACAAACCTAATTTTCAAAGCCAAACTAAATGCCATGTATTTCCAGTCTTAAGACTCTGGCTAAAACACTTTGTGCTAGAAACTGCACTTCTGGTTGAGTACTGAACATTCCCAAAGAAACCTGAAGAAAACAGAAAAATTTTATAAATACACCATTGAATTCAGAGCAGAGCTCTAAATAAAGAAGCAGAAAAGATATTGTAGTGCTTATTACTTGTGAAAATCTCAGCTATTACCCCTAACTGATTCCAACTAGATGTTTCGCTACTAATGCTATAACTTAGGAACCAATGTAACCAGGCCTGGAAGTATTGCAAACACATTCCAAGAAGAAGATGGGATAATTATTATCCAGAACATGACCCACAACTTAAAAAATACTCCTGAAAATAAACACCAAAAAATCAACAAAGAAAAAAATATAACTTAAGGAGATGATTGATAGAAAAATCAGATAATATCTCAAATAAAAATGTGGGGGAATCTCTGAGATAAGGACAGGAGTTGCATCTATTAAAAAGAAAGGTAGAAATCACTGCAAAAAATTATGTTATATATAGACCTTGGAAAGGAACGTATCATTTCTAATGGAGATACAAAACACAAAGGAAAAATGAGGACACTGGAAGATGAATCTTAAGAATTATCATATTTAAGAAAAAAAGTTACCACAATTAAATTATTCCACTTAAAAATTTTGGGGTATGGAAAATAGACTGAGAAGTTCCAGATTCGTTTAATATGACATTTAAATAAAGACAATGAAGAAAATCAATGTTGGATGAAATAAGAGCTGTTACTTTCTCAGAATTGAAGAGTAAAAGTATTCCTCAAATTCACTACTTAATACCAGGGTTACAGAGAGAGATAAGCCTGACACCATCAAGCATCACTCCTTAGTGGTACATGAGAAGGGCAGAGCTGCATACTAATAGATTACTAATTGCAAAAATTGTCATCTACTACCACTGTTCTTCTCTAGGCTCCACTGTCATTTTTGTTGTACATAAACTCTGTACTTCAGATTTAGCTCACTTTCCTTTGCTCATCCTATTATTGTCCTTATACTAACAAATTTATTTTTCATAGAGTTCTCAATTATAATTATGTAATTTATCATGAAACACTGAACACTATATCTATTTAGGTGTTGCAAAATATATGGATGTTTCTGGAATATCCTACCTAATAAAAGAGTAATATGCAAATTGACCCTAACTCTGCTACACCACAAGCCACACCCACAAGCCACACCCACAAGCCAATCAGAGCGAGTATGCAAATTCACCCAACCAAGATGGCTACAGCCACAGAGAGCAAGGTTTCCCAGGCAACGGAGGAAACCAAGCTTTCCGCCTGTCCTTGCCAGGCCTAAGCCTCCACTCAAGCTACAAAGTTTCAATTATAGAAGGTAAACAAATTTAAACAGAAATGGCGGCAGAACGGAGCTGGAGAGAGCAGGCCAGGGTTGCCCCCAGCAATGGAGGAAACAAAGCTTTCCGCACACCCTGGCCAGGCCCACGCTTCCGCTTAAGGCTACAAAGTTTCAATTATAGAAGGTGAATTAACCCTAACAGAAATGGCTGCCAGCCACGGAGAGAGCAGGAGGCTTGGCTCTGCTCCAGGCTACAAAGTTTCAGTTGTAGAAGGTAAATAAATTCCAGATACCAGGGCCTCCACTTGGGTTGCCAGGGGGTGTGGCCAGCCTGCAAACCACCACAGGCCCCTCGCTCAGGCTGCCCCGTGCCCCAAGGGAACCCCCATCCTGATCCGGGACACCCTTCAGGGCAAACCAGCTGGCCCCCACCCCGTACCAGGCCTCTATCCTATGTAATAAAAGAGTACTATGCAAATTGATCATCACTGCAACACACAATATAGCTGTCCCCATGTGGTCAAAGATCCTGCCCCCATGTGGACACAAAATGGCCACCACAAGATGGCCAGCAGGGGCGGGCAGTTGGGAGGCACCCGGCCTGCAAGGGAGGGCAGTTGAAAGGGACCAGGCCTGCAAGGGAGGGCAGTTGGAGGTGATCAACCCTGTAGGAGAGGGCAGTTAGGGGTGACCAGGCCGGCAGAGGAGGGAAGTTGGGGGCAAACAGGCTGGCAGGGGAGCAGTTAAGCATCAACCAGGCTGGCAGCGGAGTGGTTAGGGGGTGATCAGGCTGGCAGGCAGAAGCGGTTAGGGGCAATCAGGAAGGCAGGCAGGCAAGAAGTTGGGAGCCAGCAGTCCTGGATTGTGAGAGGGATGTCCGACTGCCTGTTTAGGCAGTCGGACATCCCTCGAGGGGTCCCAGATTGGAGAGGGTACAGGCTGGGCTGAGGGACACCCCCCTAAATGGGCAGTCGGACATCCCTCGAGGGGTCCCAGATTGGAGAGGGTACAGGCTGGGCTGAGGGACACCCCCCCTCTGTGCACGAATTTTGTGCACTGGGCCTCTAGTTATAGAAATAAATGGGTTTACTTGTTTGTGCCCTAAACATTTCTCTCCTTTTTATTCTTTCTGTATTTATTCTGTTTATACAAAATAAATTATTTGTCTAAATTTCTTTATAGAATGTTATAATCCCAAGGTTGAAAGAGCCTTTAAAAATATTTTAGCCACTCATTTTTCTACATTCATCAGGAAGTAGACTTAGGTTATCCCTTTGGTAATATGTACTTTGTATTAGCAGAGGTAGCAGCAATGGGCTGGGACTAGATATTCTGTTATGATAGACCTCCAAATTCTTATACAGACAAGAGATGCATGCTATAAACAAGATTATTTTTTTCTTTCTCTTTTTAAGGCTGTAAGAATGGGAAAGCAGAAATAGTTTACTCTTTCAAAATAATAGTCAAATACTCTACCAATGGAATAAATATTATACATGACCTTCTAATTGTTATGGCATACTTTTCTAAGACTAAACATGTATATGAAATACTGGAAACCATTTGGATACTCTTATTTTTTCATCCATTCTCTCACATATATTTAGACTCTATTATATCAAGTTCATAGGGATACAAAGATTAATGGAATGACTCTTCTACCTTTATGTTCTCAGGGTCTACAGTGTGAATCAGAGTTGAACATATGCATATATATAAATATGTCTATTGGAGTTTCAAAGGACGATCTCATGTACATAAAAAGTAAAACGTTGGAGTAAGTAGAGTTTGAAATTAGAATTTCACAGAGCATACACTTGATAGAAGGTTTATCATGATACTGAAAAAGAGGGACATTCCAACCAGAAGAATGAGGATCTAAAGAGTGCATAGGTGAGAAAGATAATAGGAGATTCAAAAATTGCAAGTGTTTAAAATCAAGATCACCTAGTTTATCTTTAGTAATGTCACTTTGGTGGTAGTATGGAGCCATGGTTTTCAATTTTGTGTGTGTGTGTGTGTGTGTGTGTGTGTTTTGCATGGGAATCATTTTCATTTTAGAATATGTTTTGGTAATGTTGCAGTGTCTCACAGCGGAAACTCATTTCATGGAAAATAGGTTGAAGGAACACAAAGGCAGAAGGCACTTAAAGCAGTGATTCTCAAACTTGAATGTGCATGTGCATGATCCGGGCATGTTGTTAAATGTCAATCATGATTCTACTGGTCTGGCCAACACCTAGAGACCCTGAATTTCTCAGAAGCTCCAGCTGAATGTTTTGAGTAAGAATACATTGTTCGTTGTACATCCAAGTCAGAAAGCCCAGTCACTGGTTGAAATCACTCTTCTCCAATTCCAGAGGGTGTTTTTGGTGCTTCTCATGCTAAGAACACAGTAAATATTCTGTATGATAAAAAGAAGAGAAAGCCAGAATCTAATAGAATAGCATCTAACACTGCTACCAATTTTATGTTAATTTCAACTAATTTCTGCCTGAATTTTCCCCACAGTGATGACTTAGAGTTCAAATACTTTAAACGTGTTCTCCTGTGAGAAATTTTGAGTGGTTTTAGAATTCAAAATGCTTAGAATATTTTTTTTTTAATTTGTGTGCATTTTACTTTCTCACCTGTATTGTATAACTTTAATGAGAATTTCAGGATAATCTTTCTAAATCCCTAGTATCTTCCTTACTTTTATCTCTCAAGACAAGTCAAAGGGAACATCTAACTATTGCTACTTGCATTGATATGTAAATTTGGTCATACATATTTTATAGAGACATGCAAATGACTCAGCTGAAACAGAGTCACCTGTTTATCCCTTAGACAGATGTGTGTACCCCTCTTAACAGCACAAGTGCAGACATCTGATTAGCATAAGCAGCTTATTAAAAAGAAGTAAGGAGGAGAATACCATTGTGAACATTTTTTTATAGTATTAATAATCCTGATGGAAAAACAATAGAATGTAAATATGGACCTTTTCACCTGTGAGCCTGCTTAACTTTTTCAGTGGGAATTAATACAAAGGACTTAATGGCTTCATGGAGGTTAATGCCCAATGAAAGGGTTCACATTACTAGAAAGGCATGGGGGAAGCAGAATGAAAGATTTATCTTTGACTTGAAAAGAAAATCCATTGAAAACAAGATGGAATCTGGAGTGTTAAGCAACTCTGTATAGATAGAGGTTAACTGTGGGAGGCTGAGGGTGATGCAGGTTGTTCCTCTTCACAGAGATGATCATTAATTATGTCTGTTAGAGATGCAATTGGTTTTCCCCATTTCAACTCACCAGGTGAAATAGATCATTCTAAAATTTCATTTAACCCAGCCAGTGTTGCTCAGTGGATTGAGCATCGTCCCATGCATCAAGAGGTCACCAGTTCAATTCCCAGTCAGGGCCCATACCCAGGTTGCAGGCTCGATCCTCAGTGGGGGGTGTGCAGGAGGAAGCTGATCCATGTTTCTCTCTCATTGATGTTTCTATCTTTCTTTCCCTTTCTCTCTCTCTCAAATCAATTTTCAAAATTTAAATATTACTTTTATTTTCGGTTGATATGGACTAGTTTTGCTTATAGTAGCAAATTTATTTTAGCATTCTTGATAACTTACTTGCGTGTCCATTCTTAGGAATCTCTTGAACTGGTTTTTACACCTTACTGGTTCTCTTGTCAATTACTGAGTCAGGTAAGAGCTTTGACACATGATTATTTCTTATTTAGATGTGAGTCATGATTTTACCTTTTAAAAAAAAAAAATAGCCTTTGCCACTGGTTGATAAAAGATAGAACCTCTTATCTTTAGGCATGGCCAATTGTTCAAAAGTTTAAAACATGATGTCTGAGAAGACTATACTACACTCAGTGAGGTATTCAGGGTCATGTGTATTTTCAGGTTGCTGTGAGAATTTCAAGCAGGTGAAGAAATTTCTTTTACTTTGAAACTCATTGAATTATTAAGTAAAATAGCTCTAAAAACAAGGTATATGGGAAAGTCCATTTGACAAACTGCAAAAACCTCATGTTTTCACACTACACAGCTAAGCCTACATCTTGTCATGTTCAGAAAATTCCGTCACTATTTACATTTTAATAATATATTCCAGCATTTTTTGTTTACCGTTTCACATAATTGTCCACTTATTCTGTGTGAATAGCCCCATCCAATTTTAAAACATGTTATCTACATTTTAGTTTTCTTTATAATGAACAGAAACCAGCATTCACATCATTTACATAAATGAAAGTATGTAGAAAATGTCATCTGTTATTTGAGAAGCATAGAATCATAAGCCAAACTAGATGCAGAGTCTTGTCACCTGTGAGCCATAAATAGGTTACATCTTAAGCTGATGTAATGATGCAGTCAAGAGGGAGTAATTCATGATTCACACCAGAAAGAGGATAACTCGGATGCAAAGACCAGGAGAATGTAAAATAGACTGGGCTCTAAAGCATGTTGGAAAGGAATTGGGTTTGGATTGGATAGGAGGCTAAATATCGTATGTAATGATCCAGATGAATATATATATTCATGAATATATCGAGAGAGAGAGAGAGAGAGAGAGAGAGAGAGAGAGAGAGAGAGAGAGAGATTGGAAAACACAACAGTGGTTATTCATTAAACATTTGCAGCTATTTTCTCTATGCCGTATGAGGTAAGGTCATCAAATGAGACTGAGCCAGTATTGTTTTAGTTTTAGAAATAAGAAGACGACAATCAGAAGCAAAGAGAGCAATATGGACAGGTGGAAATACATACAAATTTTCAGGATAGTATAAGCTGTCTAGTGTTAATAATGATTATATATATATATATATATATATATATATATATATATATATATATAATGAAGGGGAAAAATTTATGGCCCACAATAAAAAAAGCCATATTTTCTATCTGGTAAGAACCTTAGCAATTATCATCTTTTTATTTTTATATGTAGGAAAAATTAAACAAAATATATTAAAAACTAAACTAAATAGACACAACTTGTGATAGGTTACTTATAGTGAGTGAGGAAAAATTGCTTTTGTTTTTTTTTGTTTTTACAAAGTCTCTTTTATGTTTCACTTGGAGGCTTCTGAGACTCAGAGGTTAGGAAAACATTGCCTGTGCCAGGATTCATGGTTTGTACTCAAGGACTGATGTATTGCATTGGTGTATAGCAAAAATAGTTTTCTCTGTAAATGTATAGCCACTTCTCTGGAGTTATTTTTCAAAGCACTTGTCATAGGCCTCCTTCTATGTGCCAATTCAAGTGTGCTGAGATCAATTCTAAGATTTTGAAGTGTCCTCACTTTCCTATCCCGGAGGTCACTCTTTACTGGCCCTGTGACAGTCCTGCTAGAGTCCACAGTTTTGAGAGGATGCTGTAGACGGTGCACCTGCCAGCCTTTCTCACTCTATAGAAATTTAAAGACATTTAAAATAGAATTTATAAATGTATAATTAAGCAATCAGGTTTATTTGAAAATCATGTTTATAACTAGCTTCAGCATTTAAGATTTAGGCTTCAGTAATGTGTGGTATTCACATTATTAAGTTTCTCAACAAGAATTCTTTCTAGGACTTTTGGATACTTTAGGATATGTCAGAAGATAAGCCGTTTTAAAGATAAATAAAAGTAAAAATTGAGCCTGGCCGGCAAGGCTCAGTGGTTGAGCATTGACTTGTGAACCAGAAGGTCACATTCGATTCCCGGTCAGTGCACATGCCCGAGTTGCAGGCTTGATCTCCAGTGTGGAGCATGTAGGAGGCAGCGATTAATGATTCTCTCATCATTGATGTTTCTCTCACCCTCCTTCTCTCTAAAATCAATAAGCCTATCTCTGGGTGAATATTTTTAAAAAATCATTACATGTCAGAGTATTTTTCAAAAGTATACCTTTTTCCAGAGCACCATTTTATGAAAATGGTTGAATTTGCCATAGATACAAAACACAAACAACACAAAAAGAGACACCTGTAGAATGAAAAAGGAATTGTGGGAATCGTTAAGCCACCCACCTGTTCTTCATAGGTTGGTGTGGTAGCTGGAGAAATTGCAACACAGGCGGACTCACTTTGCTGAAAAGAGAATACATCCATTATCAAGGGAAGAACTTTAACTTCCTTAGGTTCAATAATTCTCCATTGTAAAAATGAATATATTTTTTTAGAATTTCATTAAAAATGATGAAGAAAAATGAGTAGAGTTTTAAAAGCTTTTTAAATCTGGTTTCCATGCTTATCCTATTACTGCATTCCAGGAAGTAGACTCAAATATCTCATCTTCTATGGCTTATTTTTTTTCAGTGTAGAGACAGAAAAATAGATTTTATTATGGATCATCCTCTAGAGGATATACCTTTTGATTTAGTTTTCTCTTTTCAGCATTCTTAGACAAAAAGATGATGGCAATTAGAAGAATGTGGGCTAATCTAAAAAATTCTTGATTACATTAATTCTTTATGTTTTACTCTTATCTATGGTAGAAAATCTTAACATGATGGTCTAAGTATCAAAGTGATTTGATTGTATCAGTACAGAGTAACTATGTGCTTGCTTGAAAAGCCCAGTTTTTAAGATACACATGATGACATTAGGCCATATATTATCCAGAAATCCTGTAATCTGTTTTGTGATGTTTTATTAAATTCTTTTATGAGGTTATATGATGTTAAGGAAAAAGAACATATTTTGTCTTGCTATAACTTAAAAAAAATCTTTTCTGAAGACAAATTTGAGGGAAGGCTATAGAAAGAACATTAACTATTGGTCCAAGTGCATGCAGCATATTACTGGGGCTCCTGATAACCCAAAAGAAACAATCTACTAAATAAGGACAAATGATAAGATCATCATGATTAATATATTTAAGAAAATCTGATAAATATGTTCTACATTATTAAAAACCAATGAGTTACAGCAAGAAATTGAGATGAAGCAAAACTATAGGACTAATATTCTACTTTTATAAAATATTTTATGGAGATTGGAAAAGAGAGGCAGAGGAAGAAATCAATGGCCAATATTTTTGAGGCTAATAACTTTTCCCTTTAGAATTGACAATCAAATACAAATGATTACTTATTCCTATATATTATTTGTAAATATAAGTTGCACAGTGTAGGTGTCCTCTAAATGATACTTTTATTTACATCCTATTTTGATCATTTTAATAATCTACTAATTTCTAGGTAAGTACAAAATTAACTCCTTATAGAAAATATAATTAAGAAATGTGAAATACTAATTATGGTAAAAAAAAAGTAATAGGAATTTAAATTTATCTCATTCCATTCACTACCTAGTTTAACTTTGATTTTCTTCACATTGGCATTTAATTTTCAGGGTTGGGAAAATCAATAAATTTTTGCCAAAAACTAGGCTACTCATCTAAGATGTAATAGAGATCAAGCATAAGGTACAGTATTATGCTAGTACTAAGAAATAACTAGGATAGTCATCTAACATAATTCTATGCTCATGGTATTTAAATCTAGTAAGATAGAGAACTATCAACCTAATAGAATCATACTATAAATATATACTTTTAAATTGAGGATAGTACTCGAATTCAGTCATTCAGAAATTGTAATGTGCACACAAATCACCATGAAATTTGTTAAGATGTAAATTCTGTGTCAGTAGGTCCAGAATGAAGCTCAAAATTTTACATTTTAATCAAGCTCCCTGGTGAAATTGATGCTGCTAGTCCGTGAACTGCATTTGAGCAGTGTTTTATTCACAGTTCTCCAGATAAATAGAACCAATATGATATATATATATATATATATGTGTATATATATATATATATATATATATATATGTATATGTGTGTGTGTGTGTGTGTATATATATATATATATATATATATATATATATATATATATATATTCCTTAAAACATATTTGATTTTAAAGAATTGGTTTTTGCAATTGTGAGGGCTAGCAAGTCCAAAATTTATAGGGTAAGCTGGCAATTTCAGAAGCAGTCAATGCTGTGGTCTTAAGTTCAAAAGAAGACTGGAGTCTAAATTCCTTCTTTTGGGGGAACTTCCATCTTTTCTCTTAAGGCCTTCAACTGATTGAACAAGGCCTACTAACATTTTGGAGAATAATTGACTTTATTAAAAAAATACTGCTTTAAATGTTAATCACATCTAAAAGTACCTTCACAGAAGCATCAAAATAGTTGTTTGACCAAACAAATAGGTACCATGTTGTGGCCAAGCAGACACATGAAATTAATCATCACAAGTATCAAGGCTTTAAAATAGACATGGGCAAACTATGGCCTCTAGGCCAGCATTTTGTCTCCTTCTGTGCATCTCACAAGCTAAGTATGGTTTTTACATTTTTTAAATGGTTGAAAAAGTCTAAAGAAGAATAGTATTTCAATGCCAGATAAAATTACGTAAAACTAAAATTTCAATGCACCTAAATAAAGTTATATTGAAGCACAGCCATAGTCATTCATTACAAACTGTTGTGGACACGGAGTTGAGCTGTTGTAACAAAGACAGTATTATCCACCAAGCATAAAAGATATCTCATCCTTTACAGGAAAAAGATCATCGACCCCTGCTTTTAAGGAAAGAACATGGTTTTATGTGAGCAGATTTGAGATGACAATTTACAGAGTAAAGGAGAAACAATAAGAAAAAGGAGTAGTTCTCAGACTTTAATGTGCATCAGACTAATTTGGATCACTTGTTAAAACAGGTTTCTGGCCTCCACTCTGAGTTTGTGGATTCAGTATCCCTGGGCTGGGACCTCCAAATTGTTTTTCTCACAAGTTCCAAGTGGATGCTGCTGCTGCTGTTCTGATGACTATATTTTGAGATCACTGAACTAGAATAGATTTGAGAAACTTTACCATTTATTTTCTGGATTGAAGAGAATGAACTGGTAAAGGAGCCAGGAAAGTAGCCAAAAAAAAAAAAAAAGTAGAACAATCAAATTATAGAAAAAAGTACTCTTTCAAGAAAGAGTGAATATTTCAAAGTGTTGAAAATGCTGAACCATAAATAAACAAATGACTGAAAATCAACTTTGGATTTAAGGAAAGGAAGTCTGTGCTGGTCCCTCTTAGTACAGATCATCCCGGTGTATTCTTGGTATGTGATGGAAACACAACTTCTCTATGTGACAGAAATTTGAAGTTAATAAATGATACGGGCTAAATTATAATTACCTCATTCAGTAACTTTTTTATATTTAAGGACATAAGCTATCTCATTTTATGACAAAATAGACATATAATATTAGATGATCTAAAACAGCTTATTTGATAAAGCCTTAGAGTTACTATTATATAAATAGTAAGAGCTCTGTAAGATTGGCCTAAAATTAACATAGCACGTTAAATCTGACCTAAAGTTTTGGTGTTTTCTACCGTTAGTATATAGTATATTAAATACCTTTAAAGAAAATAAATAAATAAAAACAGCCATATTTAAAGCCTAAGTAAAACTAATATGTTTCTAAGATCCTCATAAATGAATTTTTCTCAAGAAAATGCTTAATGCTTGTGGTCCTTTTCTTAATGTTATTTGTGAGTATCTAACTAAATATGAGAAAAGATAGTTTTCCTTTTTAATTTAATTTATTTATTTATATTTATTGATTTTTAGAGAGAGAGAAAGGAAGAGAAACATTGATGAATATGAGAAACATTGATCGGCTGCCTCCTACATGTCCCTTACTGGGGATCAAACCTGCAACCCAGGCATGTGCCCTGACCTGGAATAGAGCAAGTGACCTCTCAGTGCATAGGACACTGAACCAACTGAGCCTCCCTGACCAGGGCCAGCTTTCCCTCTTCAGATCTTGATTTCTATGATATTTTAATGAGGTAAAATAAATTGAACATTCCACTATAAAAAGTAAATGGTCAGCTTTCCTTTATGGATACATTTCAGCTATAAAATATGAAAGAGGTTACAGTCTATACTGAAAAATAAAATTCAGTCATAGTTTTCCTGGAATGTTTTACCATTTTCCCCTTTCAACATTTTCAAAGTGACAAAATTCCCTAAAATCACAGTCAAAACTTTATCTTCCAAATGCATTAGAAGTCACATCATCTTATAATGTGGTTTTACTTCTTTTCTGCTTAGAAAATGTTCTATGAGGTTTGAGATTGAAGGTCACCAGAAAGGCATGCCCCAAAGTGAAAGATTGGCTCTCCCTCCAAATATTCATATTCTTTGTTATATTTCCCCTCTGTGTTGTTGCTTGGGCGGATAGCTGTGTGTACCAAAAATTACTAATGGCTTACAGACTATACCTTTAGACTCTTTGAATTGTTTGCTATTTGGTCAACTTTTTAAAAACTTGGGTTCTGAATCATTGAAGATAAAGAATCAGATGACATTTTCCTTCTTCAAATTTTTAACGAGTTTTCTTTCATTAAATGTATCAACCTTAATGGCATTAAAAATAAGAATAATATTGCCTGGCCAATATTGCTCAGTGGTTGAGCATGGACCCATGAATCAAGAAGTTGCTAGTTCAATTCTTGGTCAGGGCACATGCCCAGGTTCCAGGTTTGATCCCCAGCAGATGGCATGCAAGAGTCAGCCAACCCATGTTTCTCATCAATGTTTCCATCTCTCTATCCCGCTCCCTTCCTCTCTCTCTAAAATCAATAAAAACATATTAAAAAATAAGAATAATATTAACTTCTTAGGCATATATATTGTTATGGTTTATGAGTAATAATATAAACATTGCTATTTGGAAAGATGTTGTGTTTTTTTTTCCATTAAGACAATAGATTAATTATTTCATGTGTCCAGCTTAAACATCTTTTAATTAGTTTGTATTAATAACTCTAAAATTTACAATAATAATAGCATTTCCTTAGAAAGTTTTATGTTTATAATTAGAATAATAATCAATATTTAAGTCTGCCTTATAGAAATTCATCTAAATACCCCTACCTTATACTAATTTATGTTTCCTGTTGTAAAAAATATATATAAACATGTATTAATTACAAGCTATAGTAACCAATTATAGCTTATATGTCCAAAATCTTAAAAATTTTGTTCAGTTTTACCAACAAAAGATGAGATGTTCATGCAAAAAAGAAGAGATAACTGTATTTGCCAGTGAACCATGCAAAATCCCTATTTCTATATTCTTTTTCTTTTCCCTGCTCTTTTTTATTTTTATTTTTTGCTAATCCTCACCTGAGGATATCTTTCCATTGATTTTTAGAGAGAATAACAGGGTGCCTGGCCCGTGTGGCTCAGCAGTTGAGAGACAACCTATAAACCAGGAGGTCATGGTTCAATTCCTAGTCAGGGCACAAGCCTGGGTTGTGGGGTCAATCCCCAGTAGGAGGGCATGAAGGAAGTAGCCGATCAATGATTCTCTCTCATCATTGATATTTCTATCTCTCTCTCCCTCTCCTTTCCTCTCTCTGAAA
The DNA here is from genome assembly GCF_027574615.1 of Eptesicus fuscus. Taxonomy (NCBI): domain Eukaryota; kingdom Metazoa; phylum Chordata; class Mammalia; order Chiroptera; family Vespertilionidae; genus Eptesicus; species Eptesicus fuscus. The sequence continues at coordinate 77,244,078 of NC_072474.1, read as the reverse complement.
TCAATAAAAATATAATTAAAAAATAAAATAAAAAGAAGGGAGGGGGAGAGACACAGAGATAGAAACAGATGTGAGAGTGACACCTCAACTGGTTGCCTCCCACACGTGCCTGACCTGGGATCAAGCCTGCAACCAAGGTAGGTGACCTTGATTTGAAATCGAACCTGAGACCCTTTAGTTTGCAGGTAGATAGTCTATCCACTGAGCCAAACCAGCTAGGGTTTCCCTGCTCTTTATATCTCATCCAAGTTTAATTTCTCTGACTTGCATCTTATGCTACTAGTATTTATCACACAACATCACAATTTCATCACTATATAATAGGCAGAAACTAGAATTGTCTGTTTTGAAAACATCATTATAAGTTATCTCTTCATTATAACAACATTCCCAATCCAGATTCATATTATTTTACTCTCTTTTTGCGGGGGTCAGGGGTTGGTGGGTATAAGGAATTATCAAAGGCCTCTTTTATGTTTGGGACCTTGATTGTTTAGCAATATATAAAATTGGCTAGAATCATATTCTTTTTTTTTATTATAAAAAGTAGTCTACTTTTATTTTTTAAAATATAATGAAGTCATTAAAAAGGTATTTACTTACTTTTTACTACAAACAGAATTCCTTTTCAAAATGTATCTTTCTTTATAAACATATAGAATGATGAAAAACAGTTATTCATTTTGTATTATTAAGGCTGAGTAGTCTATCGATAGAGGAATAGTTATAGACTAGCAAAACCAGGTTTAACAGACTTCATATAAGCAATTATTTTTTCCACTACTTTTACTCTAATAGCCAGAGGATATTTTATTATTAAAAATTAGATTACCTAGATGAAATACACTTCCTGCATTGCAAATTTTCCAAATTAACTCAAAATGACAATAACTTTCAAGGAATAAAACAATTTCAAGGTAAAGGCAATAACTTTCTGATAAAATATTAACCATGTTGTAAAACTGAAGACACTAAAACTATGAACAGTTCTAAAATATTATACAAATTGCCAAAAAGATACAGGTAAAATATAGTATAGTACACAAATTTAATCAGACATTTGTCTGTGTTCCAAGTATGCACATTTCAATATATAAACAATTGTAATTTGAACATTTTTAGGATTTTTACAAATTTTAAAATGCTGTTATTTAAGCTAATGTATTTTTATGGTTACTTGTTTTTAACAACATGGATAAAACACATATTATTTGATTATATAAATCTTTTTCCAGTCTATATTACCTGTTCTCATTACATGGGCATGTGGCAACATTCTTGTAAGAGAGAAATAGAGAAGAGATGAGACAGGGAAGGTGGGGTGAAGAGAGAGATAGAGAGATAGAGGATGCAAAGCAGGGAAGTGAAGAGGAGGAAAAGTGGATGAAGAAGCTACAAAAAGCAATGACATAATGAAAAAGAAAATAAAGTTATATGAATATAGAGTATTCTGTTACAAACCCAGAGATATAAATAATATATTCTTAAAATATGTTGCTTCACTGAACTATTCACTGAATGCCAAAATGATAGATTTTGCTGGATTTTTAGTAAGGTATTGGGGGAGCAGTAGAGAGTAGGGAATAGTCATTTAGGCAGATGAGATCAGGAAAACAAAGCTGTGCAGGTCTTTGTATGCTGTAAGTACTCTGTATTTCTTCCTCTGTTCTATTGTCCTTCTTATAGCGGACATGTGACTGCATTTTTCATTTATAACTCCTGACTGAATTTCTGGAATTTTTTTTTTTTTCTAATTGAACAATATGGGTGGACCTAGACAGTATTATGCTAAGTAAAATAAGACAGTAACAGAAAGACAATTATCATATAATCTGATTCATATGTGGAATTAATTAACAAAATAAACTGAGGAACAATATAGATCCAAAGACAGAGAACCATGGAACAAACTGATGAATTTCATGTGTGGGGGGAGTGTGTGTGGGGGAGAGAATAACCGGGGCAGTTATATACATATATGTACAGACAATAGTGTGGTGAAGACTTGGAAGGGTGGGTGTAAGGAGGAGGAGGTCAATGGCAAAACAAAACAAAACAAAACAAAGGAGTCATCTGTAATACTTACAACAATAAAGATACATTTCTAAAAAATGAAAGGCTTGTTTCATTCATTCACAGATATGAGCATCCAAAACAAGACACATCAATTTTTACTGCTGTGCCATTCATGTACTTGAAGTAATAAGTAAAATATAGAGCATTTATCTCACTACATCAGTGGATGTTTATAACTTGAATTTATGCTTTTACCATTTTAATTTCTGTTGCAATAAAAATTATTTAAAAGTATGTTGATAACACTTATTTTTAAATTTTTAAAAGCTTCTTCCACTCCCTACCTTACTTAGTTTTTCCTTAGTTCTATTATGGACTTGCAAATAATTTTATCTTCATTATGCTCATAGTGTATGGGAGATTACATAATTTTACCCAAATAAGTTTTATCTATTTCTTGAGAAGCATTTATTTTCCTCAGTCAAAAATAAATGATCTAAAGGGACAACTGTATAGTTACACTATTCTGACTTATTTCCCTGGGTGTACATATTCTAATGACTACACTTAAATCACAAATTGGTTTAGTCCCAGGGCATTTTTTTAATCCATTCATTCAACAAGTTTGTATAGAGCAGCTACCTTTAGGCATAGAGTTTTGCAATTGAGATACAATGATATGAATAAGTATCATTTGGTGTCCTCTAGACATTGCATCTAGCAGGATATTTAGATAATAGTCTGGCAATTGTGGTAAATACTGTCATTCCTCTTACCAAATTGCCTTCTCATTTTTAATAAAGATTTAATCTGTTTCATTTTTGTATGCAATTCAACACCATTTAAATCATGCTTCTCCTTCCCAAATGATGACGTATTAATCAATTTGTTCTCTTGTTGAACACTTGTGTGTCAGTTATTTATCCAGACAATGTAATAATAGCAATAAGCAAAGCAGACACAATCTTTGTCGTGAGCTTACATTTTACTAGTTTAAACAGAGAATGGGCACAAAGAAAAACATACACAAGTTCAAGTAGTAGGGAGTTCTGTGATAAATAAAACAGGATAAAAAGTAAAACAATCATGGTGAGCAGGGAGGGAAGTTTTGAGAAGAAATCTGATGAAGAAAAGAGAATCATGAAAACATCTATGCAAGAGTAGTTCAAGAAGAGAAAACAGAAGGTGGTGAAAGGAATGTGGTATATTTGATTCTTCAGTAAGACCAGCCCAATGGGAGTAAAATTAATTAAGGTAAAGAGATAAAAAAAAAAACAGCAGCAACAACAATTTAGGAAATAGAGTCAGAGAATTATGTGGGATGCACTCTAATTAAAGTTCTGTCAGACATATTTAAAAGTTGGATTTTGAAACAAGAAACTATTGTAGAGTATGCACATTAGGCTAACATGATGCAATTTAATTTAAAAAAATAATTATATTTATTTTATGAAGAATTTACTTAAGGGATAAGAACAGAAACAAGAAGATTAATTCAGCTGCATCTTGTGCGATAAACATGGAGGTGATGAGAAATGGTCAAATCTGAAATATATTTTGAATGTAGAGCTCATAGAACTTGCTAAGAAATTTAATTGCAGAGGACAGTAATGAATTCCAAGGTTTCAGCCTGAGTAAATGAGAAAACCGGGAAGAGTAAGAGAGAAGCAGGCTTTAGAGCACGAGGATGGAACAAGAATTCTATTTTGGACTTGCCAAATTCCTGATGCTTCTTATATATCCAAATGGATATATCAGGAAGACAATTGAAAACATGTCTGTAATTGAAAGAGGGGCAGTTTTGAAAGCAAATGTTTTGGAGATATTGGCATAGGTGATATAAGAATTATTTTTAGTTATGTCCCTGGACAAATTGAGTGTAGATTGGGCATGGATAAAGAAAAGCACAAATGAAACCTAGGGTACTTTAAGAGTTTTGAGTTTGCTCTAGAGGCTAAGGGATCAGAGGTGTTTCAAGAAAAATAATTTAATATCTCAGAGGTTGAGTTACAGGTTATGATTGACTATTGCATTTGCCAATATAGAAGTCAAGACTATGAATAAACTTGACAGAAAAGGCATAATTGGAGTAGGTTAATGAGAGCATTGAGTTGGGAAAATGGAGCAGTTATTGTAGAAAATATTTAAAAAATTTTTCTGCATAATGTAGAGAAGTGGAGCATTAACTGGAAATGGTTGAGGGATCAAGGGATGGTCATTTAAGGATGGAGAATACTGCCACATGTTTGTATTCCTGTGAAAATGACATAACAGAAAAGATAACATTGATGCTGCTGTGGAGACAGGAGCTCATTTTGGAAAAAAAGCATTAAGTGAATGGGCTGATAGAGAAATGACAATACAAATGCAAAGAGATTGCAAAGCAATGCTAGGAGCTCACTTGGAATTTGTAATACTAAATAGAAAGTGATTCCATTGACAATGGCCTAGTTTTCTCTACTCAAGCTCTGCAGGCAATTAGAAGACACAGAGTACATTTAAATAGGGTAGCAGTTTTGCCAATTGAGAAAGACACATGGAGACGGGGCCAAGGATTTAAGAGTGTATATAAATGTTATTTTATTAATATAGTGATGGATCATGACATTTAAATTGGATAAGGAGATTTTGAGATGGCCAATGGAAGTGAAAATGGCACTATTAAAGGATTGGAAACTACAGAATTATTACAATGGGTAGGATAATTGAGGTGGACATATTAGTGAAGGGGCTTACTTTAGTAGTAATTTGGAGGTTATTCTTCAGAGTAGAAGTTATGGTATAAGCCTGAATGTTGATGGTAGATGTAGGAAAGAGGTAAAGTCATTGGCAATGATGAAAATTTTAAAAAGAAGAAAAAAAAAAATTGAGTGAATCTTTGCTTGAGACAATCTGGGACCTACAGGGTCTACAGGCTGAACTTGCCCAGGCTCTGCTTCCAGCTCTGGGATCTGGATAGAGGCTAATCTCAGACTGAGGAAAGACACTCCTTTTTAAAGTTACCTGCCCAAATATGGAGCCTCTTTTGAAATTCATGCACACAGAAGAGGTATTTTTAAATAATTTAAACATATACACTTTTTGTGCTAGTGGACCCTGGTTTGAAATCACCAAACATGGAGTAAAGGGTTAGGGTGTTAACATTTTCAACGAATGAGAGGACTGGCAGAAAGGTTAGCACAGGGCCACAAGCAAAAAGAGTAGTAGGTAGTACTGTTGACATACGCTTCAGATGGATTGAGCTTTTAGCTGGAAGACAAAAGGAGAGCAATGGTCTTGAAGAGCTCTGAGACGTATGGAAGGCATCTTTCTGCTTACAGGTCCTTTGGGTGTAGTGTCCTCCATCACTTGATAGGGCTACAAGGTAAGCGATGCCTTGAGGCGACAGCAGATTTAAATTAGATTTAAAAGATGAAAAAAAATTTTTTTCAGAGGACAGTTTGTATACGGCTTTACAACTTGTGTGTTGTTTTCTAGTTGCTTAAGTTCTGTGTGACTCAGTTTCTTCATTTATAAAGTGGGAATGAATAGTACTATTAAATTGTCAGATCGCTGTGAAAGTTTAAATTTGTGTATCCTCACTAACTTTAATTGTGTGGGATGGTGGCCCAGCCAACACCTGGCCTTTTCTTAGCCTTTCATCCCTGAAGTGCTCCACCTGCAGAATCACTAAGTCAAATATGTCCATTTATAATAATACTAGTAGCCCGTTTGCACGAAGATTCGTGCAATAGACCTTCATTCACCTGGCTGCCTGCACCAGTTTTCTGCGGGCACCGGGGACCCAGGCCTTGGCTGTGGCCACCGCCTTCTGCCTTCTTTCAGGGTCCTGGCTTGGCCCTGGGCGGTGGCCTTGGGCTCTGCCACACCCCAGCGTCCCTGCGACCCGATCGCAACAGCGAGCCGATCCCCCAGGTCAGCTCGCTCCTGAGATAGGAGCAGGCACCCCGCTGGTGCCCAAGGCCCGGAAAGCCTGGGGCGGCTTTCCGGGCCTTGGGCTCTGCCGCACCCCAGCGTCCCTGCAATGGTTTCCTGGTGGGCGTGGTTGATGGGCGTGGCTTGGGCGTAGCAAAGGTGCGGTCAATTTGCATATTTGTCTATTATAAGGTAAGATTTATGTAGGGTGGCTTAGGGTACAGATGGAAATTAGAAGTAAAGCTAACTTCCCTATATTACTCCCACTTTGGAATAGAGTCTGGGAGATTGGAGCGTATAGCAGATTTTCCTAATTATCAATATCACATATTCTTTTCTGACATCTGGATTTCAAGCACATGGGTTGGACAAATCAAATTTTCTCTTCCATCTCTTCACTTTGCTGGGATGGGGGGCTAGTAATTATTTAATAGGCAGCTAAGGCTGGATGGTTAGGAGGGTAAGGCAGGAATCAAACCCCGATTTACAGCATTTGCTGGTTTCCATGGTGCAAATATCCCACCATGGCCAATTTCCAGTTATAACATGATGTACTGGGTACATTTCTGGGAAGAGATATGCAGCAGCATTCCATTATGTTAGCATTCCATCATAAAGATAACAGACAAATAATCACAAGAGGGCCCATAATAGAAAACAGTTAGGACAAGATGGGTTTTGAGAATTAGTTGCCTTTGTTTTTTATATAATTTATTAAATTATCAATTAATGGGATTGAAATTTTAATGATAACTGTGTTTTGCAGTAGGCTCTCAAGTTTTCTGAAAGATTTCTGCAGCAAGAAGACCACTAAAGCCACAGCTTTCTTTAGAGCTATAATAGATGGCTCGATCGGCCTACATACTAGTGCAGCCTGAAAGAATGAAAGAGTTAACACCCAAAGGCAACCTGCAACAAATATGAATGGGAGCAATTAAATAGGTACCCCAGCAGCCAACACCCCAGGCAGACATTTATGGATAAAAGGGCATTTTTTTTAATGCTTTTTGGTGAGTATAGCTGAAATCTCAATAACCCACTCACCCTGTTTTTTCCTGCTCACTAACTCCTAATTTCTAGAAATCTCATAAATAAATGACCTGCAGTCATGACTTTGACCCAGGCTATGCTTTAGAAAAAAAACCAAAAACTAAGATGCTAAAACCAGAGGAGTTCCTAGCGAGCAACAATTCAGAATGAGATTCTGAAACTAGGTCAGGGCAAGATAAAGCTATCTCAAAATGAAACTGCTTATCTGTCTTATCTGTGGGGCTGCCTGGAAGTCGGATTCTGACTCTAGGCCAAGACAAAGAGTACACAGGTTAGCTAGTGGTTTAGCTATTGAATGTTTGAAACTCCTGCAGCACCCAGAGCCACCTTGTTTATGTTGTTTAGGGATGCTTACATTGATGACTTACACCTGGTGAAATCAATTAGCAGCTGGTTTGGATATGTGTCCAGTGGGGCATACAACACCCTCCTGGACACTTTTGCCCTAGGTCTCCTGAAACCAAGATGCCTCATATATGGCTTGGTAGTTCACAATTCAAAGTTAAAGAACATTCTGTGGGACTGAGAAAAGACTCCGGGGAGCTGTGCCCAGCAGTTCACTGGGGCCCTTTGTTTACCTGCACATTACTTCTGTTCTGTACACAATCATTTGTGCAGATGCTCTGTGGAGTTCAGAGAATCCTTTCAATTATCTGACCTCTGAAATAATTGCAACTCTCCACATCAGAATGTAACATGATTCCATGCTGCAACACCAAAATTAATGATATTCTCATCTGAGCTGATTTGGGATAAGGTACAGGCAAAGTGGGAACACTGCATTATGAAGTCTTGGAGCATTCCCCTGATCTGTGCACCACTGGGCAGTGGTAGAGACTGATGATAAGCAACTTCATGGCTTAATAGAGCTTCTGGGAGTTGCCAGTTCTATTAATTCATAAGATCCAGTGGGTGTAGGCACAATCCATCCTACAATAGAAAGGGTACATTCTGGATCAAAGTCCAGCATGGCCAGTGGACCTAAGTCAGTTGAATGAAGTTGTGTCTCCGTCTCCCATGTTACCTGCTTGTGTTGAACTGGCATCTCTCTTTCAGCTCACACCTATGTGACTCAAGTGGTTTGGACCCTCATGACCAGCTGATGACCAAGAAAAACCGGGAGTTTGTTTTTCAAATGGTTTAGCTGTTGCATTGGTATTAGCTGAAGTACCATAGAGTGGGTGACATACGCCTCAAGCAGACCTGTGAGAAGTACACATGGATGTATACTTTAAAGGAGTGAGAAGAGGCCTGAAGTAATGATAAACATAGAACCTGGGTAGTGGTGGATACCCTGGTAGCTTTGCTTAGATATCTGGAGGGGCAAATTGGAAAGTTAGGGCATCTGGAAAGGTGACATGCTAATTGGATGGATCTATGGGAATGAGCACAAAGTGAGAGAATTTATTTATTTTTATTTCACAGCGATGTCCACAGGAGAGCCAAGCAGAAGAGACCCTTAAAAAACAGATGCACATGATGCCAGCCTGTAGCTATCTGTGGCCTCTCCAGGGCTAGTGCAATGGGTTCCTGAATGGAATAGTCATGGGTGACAGAGATTTAAGTTATGCAGGGTTCAGTAGCCCTGTAATTACAAGGTCAGTTGAGCTACTGTTTTCCTGGCATTGAGCACTTGATATCAGACCAATCACGTGGCTACAAATAAATCACCTCAGACGCCTGTAGCCCTTCCATACCAATAGGAGTATGGGTTTACCTGCCCTCATTATAGTGTCTCAGCCAGAACCATCAAGGAATGCTGATGGTACTAGTATGTCTGACTTCCTCACATTATTATAACTCAGGAACTAATTAATGCTCTTTTATCAACAGTAGCTAGGATATCTGTGTACAGAGACCAAAGATTAAAAGTAAGATTTATCAAACTCAGTGACTGCTATAGACTGAACTCATACCCCCTACCACGAATTCATATGTTGAAGTTCTACTGCCCAGTATCTCAAAATGTGACTGTATTTGAAGATAAGATATTTAAAGATGGGATTAGATTAAATGAGGTCATTAAGGTGGTCCTAATCCAATATGAGCTGGCATCCTTATAAGAAGAGATTTAGGACACACACTGAAGGAAGATCAGGTAAAGACACAGGAGGAAAAGGTGGGTATTTATAAGCCAAGAAGAAAGGCGTCAGAAGGAACAACACTTGCAGACACCTTGAACTTCAACCTACTTTCAGCCTTCTGAATTGTGCAAAAAGAAATTTTTATCGTTTAGGTCACCCAGTCGGTGATACTTCATTATGGCAGCACTAGAAAGCTTATATGTAACCACCTGGTAGAATTTATATTTTCTGTATTTGCATCTTGGGCTCTGCTGTATTGAATATTGTGGTTTGGGATGGAAGAAAATCATCCTCTGCTGAACTTGAGTTTTGATTCCTGAGCCAATATTCCAGTGAATTATTACACTGACAAGCATAACTGACTGTCATTATTACAAGAAGCTAGGATTGTCCTTCCATAGGGACAAAGAGTACTATGTCAAACTTGAACAAGTCACTGGGGAATTTCCCCAAGCTTCAGTGCTTGTTGAATAGGTAATTGCAGTGACTGGATGTGAAAAGACCAATGCATTCTGGGACCCAGATTACTCAGGGTTGACAGTGAAGACCCTCATCAGGCAAGCAAACTCAACTGTCTGCAATGCTGGCTGAGAGAGAGGGGACATTAGAATGGGTGGTGGAGGAGAGTGAAGATGAATATAATTTACAACTTTGTTGTAATTACAGCAGTTGTTTCTTCTGTATTACCTCCTTTTTGAGAGATGATGACTAGCCAGTTCCTTGTAACCAGGCTGGCTACATGATTTGTGGGGCCCAATGCAAAATGAAAATGCAGAGCCTCTTGTTCAAAAAGGAGAAATAAAATGCTGTTGAAGATACTGAAATACAATATTACAACTGTTTCCTTTCTTCCTTCTAGTCTCTTGACCAGCCAGGGTGTTTCTAATTTGCTATTTAATGTCTTGCTCCCATCAATAAAAGGATTCACCTCAGGAATAGTGTAGACCTTCATAGGTACCCAGGGTACCCTCTCAACTCAGCATGTGCTCAAGTGGCTTTTGGGCTGACAGGCTGGCCCTCCAGCCAGCTGCAGGACCTACACACCATGCAGGACAGGAGGAGGATGTGGGCGGAGGGTTGGGGGAGTGAATTTTCTTTTTCCAGATGCTGCTCATAGTCCCAACCCACAACGGATGGGTGGCCTACAAGTGACTGTAACCTCCATGTTGGGAAGCACTGGGCCGCTGCTTGCAGGTGGGCTGCAGTTTTGTCCCTGACTAGTCGCCTGCCATGATGGGATGACGACTGCAACTGTCATGCGCCACTGCGAAACTAAGGAACGCAGCCCAACACCAGCCCTCTTTTCACCTGGACCCAGGCTTTGGTAATGTCAGATGGGGATGGTGGTACAGAGCCTTTGCCAATGATGTGACCTGGTCTCTGCAGGGGAGGTGAGAGTGGGCAGTCGTGGGGGAGCCAGGCACCTGAATGCTAGTGGGAGGGGAACAGGCAGCCTAGTACCTTTTCCCATGGAGGTGATGAGAGGTGGGGCAGTTCAGAAATTATCAGGCAGTTCAGGAGTTTAGGCTCAACGTACCTTCTTCTCTATCAACTGTTGAATGTGAGTGCATGCACACACACACACACACATACACACACACGCATCCACACACATGCGCGCTCACACACACAAACCTACTTGTTCCATCAGATTTCACTTACAAAAACACAAGTTCAAAGAGAACATTTTTAAGAATTTCAAGACAGCGAATGCAAAGCGTTCCCTTCACGCACAAAGCCTAACTGAACATGGACCTTGCAGGACTACACTGGCCACAGGCCGATGAGGCTGGCTCCGTCCTGAGGAGTGGAATTAGTATGAGGCCGGATGCACCTGAGCAGTGCAAGAGCTGGGCTACAGTGAACACGTGTGCTGTCATGCGTCACACTCCCTGGCTTGACTCTGATCTTTTCTACATCTAAAGTGGATAGGACTGCCTTGTGAAAACACAGCCTTGACTGTGTTGTACGCACGGCTCTACCGCTGTGCTTCTGGGGGGCAGAGCTGAAGCCAAGGAACTCGCAAGCCTGTGTGCAGATGCAGCACGAAAGCCTGTGGACGTGGAAGTATCGGATAGCACCTTGCAGTCAGTGTGGGGTGGGAGCCGGCGGACAAATGCACACACATGCTTCCATCCACTGGAGGCTCATTTCCAAGAGGCCTTTCCCAAGCTTCCCAGAGACCCTGGTGGAAATGGAGTCCTGGGTTTCTACAGCATTACCATGGTGGCTTTTGCTCCTTACCCTCACTCTTGGCTTTTTCGAGTCGTCTCCCAAATACAACCCATGCACCCAAGGCATTGCCTCAGTCACTGTTTTCAGGGGGGGATGCAAATCAAGATGTGAGTGGGAGAAATGAACCGTTGGTGCCACTACTTCCTTTCACACTGCACCCCTCAATCATTCCCCAGTGCTTTAGCAATCATTCCTAGTAATTTGATTATGTGAATTGTAGTCTTGAGTGAAACTCTCAAGATGTGGATGGGATTCTAGAATCTGGGGAAATAAAAGCTTTATATGAGAGTTGCATTTTCCTGTCTTCCCAAACATGGAGATCTTCAACCCTCCCTCCTCTCGCCTTTTATGAGCATTTTTTTTCTCCTTTATTCTCGTATTCTGGGAGAGTCTCAAGAATTATCTATTTAATTCCAGACATTCACAGAAAATAAATAAACCACCGCTAGGGATGAAATCCTTGAGGGAGTAATGGAATTTTAAACTTCTAAGCCCAGTGTTCTTTTGATAATGTAGATTGATGTTCATGCCTTTTTGAGTCAGTGCTTTGTCAATAAAAATTGTGTTGCTCTTTTCCAGAGAAATGGTTTTTCCCCCAGATATAGATTGTAACTGCACTGTGCGGCATGCCGATGCTTATTGGTGTGGACATGAATGTTTTCATATTCGAACAGTCGCTGAGGCCAGAGCTAAGATTCATTGGCCTGCAGACAAGATGTAAAAGCTTGTTCTCTGTCTTTCATCAGATAAATAACCTTGAAAATGACTAGGCTAGATTGGTTGAAGCTTAACCTGATCCATAGGATACAACATTAATTTTTAGCTACCAAAGCCAGAAACTTTGGACTCACTCTTCTCTTTTCCTAACCAAATGACACCAGTCCATCCATATATTCTAGTCATTCTATCTCTTTATTTTTTATTAGTTACTTCTTCCCTATCAGCCATATCATCACCACTATGTCCTTGGCCGAAGCATTTCTCATCTATGTCACTTGCTATACCTCTATCCTAATTGGTTTCCTTGACTTTCTTCTTACCTGCTCTAAGACATCCTCCCCACAGAATAACACATAAGACTGTCAGTCTCTAGATCAATGCTGACCAATAGAACTTCCTGCAATGGTGGGCATGTTCTATACCTGCCATGTCTAACAGGATGGCTACTAGCCACATGTGAGCATTTGAAATAGAGCTAGTGAGACTGAGAAAATAAATGTTTAATTTTAATGCACTCAAATTGAAAATTAAATAGCCACATTTGGCTAGGGGCTATCATATTGGACAGTACAACTTTGGAATGTAAACTCCATGTGGAGGTCTTTCCTTAGCCGCATAGATCAACTATTAGTTCTAACTTTCTCCCCAAACCCATGCACACATGATGCTTGACTGTACTTAATTTCTTTACTGGTATGTCTCATCCTGTTAAGTTGTAACTTCTTGTGGACAGAGATCTTAACCTGAAAAATCACAATAAAAATAACAATAACCTCCACAGCAATACTTGGGAATGATTAACACTGATCTCTTCTATATCCCTGCCTTAGTTTCAGAAAAGATTCCACAAATAATTCCATGTTCTTGGAAAAGTCATTGGAAGGTTACCTTTTTCTCTCACTCAACCATTTACTTGGTCTTCGTTATTGCAGAAAACCTAGCATTCATTGGCTCAGATGACATATATTAATTTGTGGAGTTACTTTGCCTCAAAAATTGGTAACAAATAAATACATCCTGACCAGGCTTTGAGACAGCTTTTGGAAGAAATTTTGGTGGCTCACAGACTGTTCATACTCTTTTCTACCTTCGACTACATCAGAAACTGAGTTTGTGAGGTAGGCCAAATCTTCCATATGAAGAGTGTGTAAGTATGTTTGAAGTTACCTGTGTAGACCTAATTTTACCAACAGGTGGCTTCCAAAGTCTTGATTGGAAGGGAAAATTATAAAACTCCACTTTGCTCTGAAATGTAAGCCACTTCAATTCAGTAGTACTGTGGAGTCCCATACATTAGGACTTATGAGAGCTTCATTTAATAATAATTCAACTCCCATAGTTTCTTCTATCTTGTCTCAATTGATTAAACCTAGAAGGAAGAACTGATTAAGACTTGGTATCCCTATCTCCCAAGACTAATAATTGCTAGCACTTACTTGGGACTCACTCTGTGCCATGATGTGATGAATACTTTAGTTTTTCATTCAAGTAGTATGTTCTGAATGCCTATGCTGTTCTCGGGACTGTGCTAGTTGATAGGGATAGAGCAGCAGCAAAATAGACCTGGTCTCTGCTTTCATTGAGCTTATGTTTCAGAGGGAAGACAGCTAAAAAAATTACATATTTGAAAGGCATTTTGAAGGAACTTAACATAGTTCCATGCTGAAAAGATGGAGCATGGTGTAACACTTTAAACAAGCTGAGTGAGTAACCCCAGCAGACATTTAATCAGAGATATTAAGCATAAAAAGCCATACAAAATTATGGGAGAGGAGAGTTCCCAGTGTTAGAAACAGCACATACAATGATCCTGAGGTAGACAGTAGCTTGAAAAGCTGTGTGACAGCAACTTAGAAACCAAGGGCTGAGCAAGATACCCATAGTAAATTTATTATAATCCCTATTACAGATGAGAAGTCTGAGGCAACAGATATGTAAACTAACTTTCCCAAAGTCACACAGCTGGTAAGTGACAGAGCCAGAATTCGAACCACGTCTATAGGACTCCAGAGCCCATGGTCTGGAATTTGAGTGTCTAACAAAATGTGTGCTTAAATGAGTGAGATAAATAAATAAATGCTGGAAAGAGATCTACGTAGACCATTAAAGTTCATCTGATCAGCCAAAATACCAATGCTAGTCTAATAATAAGAATGTTACTTAAGGTAAAAGTCATATTAGTGACAGCTGCTGAAGTAATATAGGCATATAATGACACAAGCTAGGGATCAGTTTTGAGTTTAGGTTTAACAAGATAAAACGTGCTAAAAATCCTGTTGTGAAAAGAAGCCTATTAGATTTCACATCCATATAATTTAGCAGTTAGGTGACTTCTTACTATTTTAAAGTAAGTCATCAAAAGTAGAAATCAGATTATGTTATCTCCAGGTCCCACTTTATTTTGAGTTATGACTATCAATATCTTTAATATACTGTTCATGAAATAGAAATAAGTTAATCTCCTAGGAGTAATATCTCAGAACAACTCCCCAAGACTTAGATTACATTTTGGAAAAATAAGTGGAAATAGTAAGAGATTCTTATTACAAATTGTTTGCTTACAGATGCAAGATGCCACTGACTAGAGGATAGTCAATGATTACTTCAAGTCGTGATTTTTAATATTTTATGATCAGGTAGCCCTTTGAGGTTTAATGTAGACTATGAATCCTCTCCTCCCAAAATTTGTTTTAAAAAAATTCTGAAATTTTGCATGATTTCCCAAGTCCCTAAGCCACTATCAATGGACAATAAGTGACACTAAAAAAGGTTAATAATGCTTGCTTTAAGCCCTTTGGTTTTGTATCATTTCTCGAGAAATATCTATGCAAAATTTCCATATGTCATTCCTTTATTCACTTCATTTATTCCTTGATTTTCTGAGTTCTAAATATATATACTTCTATTTTAACACCTCTTTTTCACATTAAACATATTATCCATAACGTTCAACAAATTGTGTATATGCACACATAATTGTTTGTTAGTGTATGGATATGTTTTTAATGCTTTCTTGACTTTCAGTCTTGCTTCAGGTCCCAGTCTTTTCTTCATCCCTTGGGGATGATGTGCTGTGATGATGCACTCATCTCTGCTGAGATGCTCATTCTATGAACAGCTCCTTGTTATGCATTTCTTTTCTCTGAGACCAGCTCTGTTCCCCAAGACTATTGCCTCCCTTGGCTTAGAATATTTAAATCCTATCTAATAAAAGAGTAATATGCAAATTGACCATCATACCAAGAAACAAGATGGCCACCCCCATGTGATCAAAGTTGGCTGCCCCCATGTGGATACAAGATGACCGCCACAAGATGGGCACCACAAAATGGCCTGCAGGGGAGGGCAATTGTGGGAAGTTAGGGGTGACCGGGCCAGCAGAGGAGAGCAGTTTGGGGAGACCAGATCAGCAGGAGAGGGCAGTTGGGGGGGACCAGGACTGCAAGGGAAGGCATTTGGGGGGGGGGGAAGGCCTGCAGGGGAAGGCAATTGGGAGGGACCAGACCTGCAGTGGAGGACAGTTGGGAGGGACCCAGGCCTGCAGGGGAGGGCAGTTGGGGGGGGGGGGGGACCAGGCCTGCAGGGGAGGGCAGTTGTGAGCGATCAGGCCAGCAGGGAGGGCAGTTAGGGATGACCGGGCCAGCAGGGGAGGGCAGTAGGGGGGAACAGGCTGCAGGGGAGAGCAGTTGGGGGGGACCAGGCCTGCAGGGGAGGGCAACTGGGAGCCAGCAGTCCTGGATTGTGAGAGGGATGTCCAACCAGTGGGATCAGGCCTAAATGGGCAGTTGGGCATCCCTCAAAGGGTCCCAGATTGGAGAGGGTGCAGGCTGGGCTGAGGGACACCCCTCCTGTATGAATTTTGTGCACTGAGCCTCTAGTATTTTAATAATTATTGATATCAAATGACACATTTGTTAAGGTAATAAGAGTAATAAAACCAAGGTCATGGTTAAAATTTTGTTATAACATTTTATTCAGTAACCCTTTAATTTAAGGCCTAAGTATCAGAAAATCATGAAATTCAATCCATACTTCAAAGGTAATGAATTAAAGTAGTGATGTTTGATGTTGTAGAGCCTACTCAACTCCACCCAGGTGCGTTGTAATTGTGCTAACACCTTTGTCCCCAGGCAAAGCAGGCATGAGTAGGTATGGGCCATTATTCTGATACAGATACAACTCAGAGTTGGTCTTTTCTTTTCAGTGTTTCCCAAGAGTAACATTGGTTGAGAAAATATAACATTCTTACAGTTATCTTGAGAAGTGTTAGTTACATGGGTAAAAATCCACTCTTAGAATTACCATGTGGTTGCATTAATACTTGCTACAAGCCAAAAGGGTACCATGGTCAGACATTTAGGAAATCATTGAATTAAACTTAGTTGAATCTTTGTACTTTCGAATGTTATGTGAAGCCCCAATAGAGGATAATATAGGCAACCTCAAAATCTATTTGATGATGACCTTTGGACCCCTCTTCTTATAAAGTACAAGGAGCACTTGTTTTTTGGAAGCTTCCTTCTATATTACTAAAATCAGGACCATGTGCTTTGACAGGAATGAAAGGACTATTTATGATGAATCCTGGGGAACAGTCATCCACTCCACAAAAAGACCTGGGCTTCCTCACAGGAATCCTAGCTAATAAAAGGATAATATGCAAATTAACCATCACTCCATCACAAAGATGGTGGTGCCCAGTCCTCTCAGCCCCGCCGGAGTTCCCCAGTCCCGGGGGGCAGGGGGCCCGCTGAGAGTGGGCAGTGTGAGCGGCCTGGCGGAATGCTTGCTTCGTTGCAAGGCAAGTGTTCCACGCCCAGCCACTGATGGGCCTCTGGGCCGTGGAGAGCCTCTGGGCAGCAGGTGCGGAGCGGCCAGGCCCCGCAGAGAGTTACTGGCACACGGATTTATACACAGGGCTACTAGTTATATCATAATTCCTTACCCCTTCCTCAGCATTAACAAAGCAAAGGACTGTGAAGTCGGCAGTATACTTGTCCTGAAAACACACTTAGGCCGCACATTTCTGAAATATTTCCTTTTATATTAATATTCATTTGAATTGTATTTCTTGTATATGTAGAAAACAGAAGGGTGATTGAAAACATTTGTTCTTAGAACTGACCTCCATATCTAATATAGCTAGAACTGTTATCACTTTAAGGAGCATTCAATAAATCATTTACCTTGTACCAGAGTAGAAACCTTTGAATCCTTATCCTTTCAAATGACTAAATTTTTATTACCTTTTTTTTTCAGTATAATACAAGCCAACTTATTTGCTGACATGATTCTGAGCACCTTCTTTATGGGATATATCTATTTTTTGGGTAAATGATCAGTCAATCTGATGCTAGTTATTTCTCTCATGGTCTAAAATTATTCTAGTTGGCAATTGTTTGAATAAAAATGTGCTGTATAATGTTTATAATTGATTGCTAAATGGGGTAGGATTACTATTAAATTCTCATTATAAAAATACATAAAATAATGTATCAAGAAATAGTCTCTCTTTAGTTCTGGGTGATATTTTAATTTTCTAGTATATGTTTCCTACTCTATGTTACCTTTGATGTTTTCTTATTTTTCTACATTTGCTAGTAATGACAGGGGAGGGCAAAAGTAGGTTTACAGTTGTGAATATGCAAAAAGTTTATTCTTGTATTATTATTTTTTAATGTTGTATTATTTATTTGAATTACAACTCTAAACCTACTTTTGTTAACCTCTGTATATCTGAGAAACATATTCAATGTGCAACTAATACAATTTTCTGACAAATATTATATGGAGCTGAGGGTAGAGGAAATTTAAAATACAAATTTTGGATATCTACTTGTTAACTACATGTAAGGTAGTATCTTCTACTGTAAGTATGCGAGGAGATGTTAGTTATTTTGAAAGTAAGGAGGTTAGTTTGAGATATGCTTAATTTGATATATCCACATTAAAGACACCAGCAAAAATGTATACAAATGAAGCTATATTTCAGCAGAAAATTGGGCACTGGAGATTCAGTATGGGATGCAATTACCATATATGTTAAAATTGAAGACTTCTGAGTGGTGGGATTTCCAAAGGAGAGAATATAGCATGGGATGGGAAGAGTATTAAAATACAATCCTGGTGCCCTGCCTGGTGGCTCAGTTGGTTGGAGCGTTTTCCAGTATACCAAAAGATTGCGGCTTTGATTCCCAGTCAAGTAGTATTTATAAAGATAAATAACATTTACTAAAGGATTATCACAGGGTGGGCCCTAGTTTCATTCTCTATGTGTGTAGTTTTAAAGATTCTCATAATATCCATAGCACTTCCTCATTTAACGAGCCACCTGAAGGAAGAGAGGTGAAATGGCCTCCCTGTGTTCACACAACTAGCTGCTGACAGAACTAATTTTGACATGCTGACTCCAGACACCTACATGCTATGCATTCCGTCCTGTAAATGTAGAGGATGAGGTGAAGGGAGCCATGGGGACTGATAGCTAAGGATATTCAAGAGCAGAAACAATTGATGCACAGATTCCAAAGCAGGACAGTATCACCTGGAATGCAGAGATAGAGGATTAACTTAAAAGAGAGAAGGGATATAATAATGAGCTATGTGATCTGAGGAACGTCGCTTAGCTTCGAAATGGAGTTGGCTCCATTTCTACCTTTATTCAAAAGAAAAACAGAATACATGTCTCACTTAAAGAACTGTTGTGAAAACTGAATGAAACGTTTTACTTTCTGGACACTTGGGATCACTAAGAAACTTCAAATTGAAATTAATAACCCCAACACATTTTTTTTAAATTAAAGAGGATTTAAAAACTAACAAATTTTTCTATGAAAAAAAGATCAATATTCCAGCATTTCTGCTGACTTTATTCCAATTATTATGTTTAACCTGCTAAATTCAAGTAAAATTATATTTTATATTATATGAAACTCTTGCTTGATTTGAATGGCTACTGTGGATTTTCATAAATATCAACTTACTTTACTTTTGCTTATAATTTGGTAGTGAATCACCTGTAGAATCCAAAGTTCCATAGCTAAAGTTTAGATATCATAGCTGGAAATGTATTTATTGCAATTTCCTGAGCTTGTAGTTGAGAAAACTATGGCACACACTAGAAATATCTACTGAATTAGATTGTGCTGCTATGCAGTGGAAGAATCACCAATAAGAAAAATGATTTTTTACTCTAAAAGTGTGGTTTATTCTAAAAAACAAATATGTTAGAAATATACTAAGTTACACGCTGGTTTCCACCCAAGTTTCACAGTTTGTGAAACTGTGCAGATCATTTTTTCTCATTTATCTTCATTTCCTACATCAATTAAATTAGAAGATTGACCTGAAAGATTCTATTATCTAGGCAGCATGGTCAGCATTGTGGAATGAGAGTAGTGCAGTGGGAAATTTATGGGTTTATCCTAAAATAAATGTGTATTTCATCCTGCCATTGAAGAGCAGTTGGGACTTGAGCAGTTTCTTAACAGCTTTGAGTCATGGTTTCCTCATGAGTAAGTGGAGACAATAAAATGTATCTTAAAGGTAAGAGTGAAAAACTCTAATACAGAATAGTGCGTGCTTCTTAAATGGTAACTCCTTCACCACCACCCATTCCCTCTATCTGGTCAAAAACGACTATAGGATTGGGGAAAATCCCTCTTATCATATAACATTTACCTCTGTAGCAAAACAAGGGCAATAATAGTCTACTTGCTGACACAGAATTCATAGTCTTTATATCTGTATCTACTAAAAAGAGGTAATATGCAAATTAGGCCAGGATGCCGTAATGGGTCATGACCGGACAGGAGGAGGTTGCACACGCAGGTGAGGCCCGGAGAGGAGACAGAGACAGAGGCAGGTGGGCCTGCCTAAGCCGGCGTGGCAGCTCGGGCGGCCCCGAGCGGACACAGGCAGGGTGGCTAGGGGATGCTGCAAGTCAGGCACGGGTCCTGGCCCCCGCAGGGTGCCTCCTTGCACGGCGGGAGGCGGGGCGCCTCCTCGCATGATTTCAGTCGTGCACTGGGCCTCTAGTATCAAATAATACCCCTTGAAATAATGATTTTAAGGCAAAGGAGTTATGGATTATTCATAGGCATGTGATGTCACTTTCTAAGAATGTAAATGCAACAAAATACAAATATGATTAATTTCCTTGAATACAGCAAGTTGTTTGCTCTGCTCTTTACAAAAGGAGACTGATATCATACAATACTGAGAGAAGGGGAGCGTTTGTGAACAATGGCACCACTCTGGTAAGAAGGTAGGAATGCAATTCTTTCACCCTGTTTCATAAGCAGATGCTTGGCAAGGAGAATATGACCAGCTAAGGCCCATCGACAGCAGGTCTAGTTTTGCAGATGATGAACACACTTTTCTGTTTTTTGCAAGTAATGTTACATTACAGTGTTACAAATCAACTCCTAATTAGGTTTCCCATAATTATGCTGATGTCCTACAATCTCAGTGTCAAACTCTAGTTACAAAAAACATTCAAATACAAAGATTCATCAATAGGTCTTTGAGAAAATTGGTTGCTGATTGAATTTAAAATATCGAGCATAAGACATTCCAACATTTTCATTAGAATGAACTGAAATCATTATACAGAGGCTGTAATTTAAATTCTTCTGGAAAAGGGTCAAGCATGACAGTCCGATTCAACTCTGTTGAAAGGGTTTTTATTTTTTGAAAAAATATAAAATTTCATATATTACACTACAAAAACATGTACACAAACCAAATGCACAGAGAGCTTTAGATGAGGGAAAATACATAAGTGCTAATCCATCCTTGAATTAATGCTGAGGCAGGGATTGGAGATACCCTAATGCCTGGTGTAAAATAAGATAGATACACTTGGCCTGAAACTAAGAGATCTTAATAAACATATTAACAAATGAGTGAGTCTAAGTTTTATTCTCAGACTAATATAAATGAAATTTACATAATCTTAAATAATTAATTGTCAAACCATTGCAGTCTAAAGATTCACAAGTCTGTTGACCATTGAAACTTCTGCTATTAATATAGCTCAGCCTTAATAAACATATTTTGCCACTTTCATTTAGAAGAGACATGACATTTGCTTTTGAGTATTATAAATAGACTCTTTTTTAAAAAAAGAATTGGTGTCTTCTCCTAAGCAATAATTATGTGGTCATTCTGGACAAAGATATTTAATCATTTATGTGTCAAAAGACTTTCAGAAATCAGCAAGAAATGAAAAGAAATCTTTTTTCTACTTTTCCTTTGATACATTACTATATAATTAACAGCATGATAGAGAAAAATATTTGATGTAACTAGTTGTGTTATATAGTTGCAAAAATGATGACATTTCAATTATTAATTTCAAATAAAAGTAGTGTTTTGACTATTTATTCATTATCATCAACATCTTATTTTACCTACTTTTAATTTACTTTGAGATTAAACATCTGGTAGGACATAAGCAAAGACAGTTTACTATCATACTTAGCTTTCTTTTTTTTTTCTTATGTTTAGAAAGAAAAGATGAGAAATTATCTCACTCTACTATGCAACATTGTACATCTAGTGCATTTCTAATATCTGACGCAAACAGCATTTGCTGTCCAATCCACAGTTACAGCCAAAAACGTCTTCCACAGGTTAAGTATCCCTGCATGTGCTTCTGAGAACCCACTTTGAATGGGAGAAAGAAGGGTGTTAACCACCCTGTAACTTTCACAGAGAGATTAAACAGCAGACATGCAAACATGTAAGTGTTCAAATGATAGTTATGTTTCTTTTAAATTTGAAATATGAAGCTATTTCTTCACCATTGCACATGGTTAAAACTCTTTTACAAACGGACTTGAGGATGTTCTTAACTTTTGGCAACTCTGAGACTGATTATGCTGGCCACATTTAAGTTTATATAGAATATTGGAATATAATTTTTACAGAACACTGACTTGATTAAAATATGAGAAATCGATGACCATGCACATTATTTTTTTTAAATGAGAAAATGAAAATCTTTACATTTTTACATATAATTCATACATTCCAATGGCCAACAACAACAGATTATATGGCATTTTTACATGTGAGCAAATGGCAAGATGAGGAAAGTAGTAATTAAGTGATTGCAACAGATATCAGTAAGCTGAATATTACTCCCTGCTTATAGTTAATTTTCAAAATAACACTGACAAAGACTCATGCCCTAAAGATATTGCTACTGGTAGTTACAAAAACATTACGTATCATTTGACAAATCTTTTGTGGTAAAATTATTGAATCTATGTTTTGTTTTCAGTTGTCTGGTGGGTGACAAATTGAACCAAAATGATAAGAAATCACACAATCAAGATCTGTCAAACCTTGCCCTGGGTTACTGCCTCACTGCTTTTAACAAAAGCCGTTTCTTTCTCCTGTTCCACTTCTCACATTTATAGATGAGATTGGCACTTCCCAGTTGGTGATATATCCAGAGGTGAACAAATATTTCCTCTCTTAGGGGAAGTGCATCTTACTTGAAAGTCTCTTTATTCCTTCTAAAATCATATTGACATTCCTTAGAAATTCTCAACCAAAATTAAATATGGATGGAAGTTATGTGTCTATTTAACATTTATCTCAATTTAGTTTCCAAATGAACACTGAGATTGCAAAGGAAGCAAATCAATTTGATCCAAATTAAAGCATAATGTTCTTTTGTGGGAAAGAGAAAATCTACATTGTTACTTAAAATTCTAATCACTTAGACGTATTCTATCCTGACCTTTTAATCACCTTTGAACATATAAAGCTGGAAAACAATTTAGCAACTATCTTTCTTATGTGTAACTAATTGTGGCTAGTCTGTCAGCTCTAAAAATTTATGGTTGTTTCTCTTTTAAATCAGTAACTTTAGCCCTGGCCTGTGTGGCTCAGTTGGTTTGGCGTCGTCCAGTTAATAGAAAGGTTGCCAGTTTGATTCCCCGTCCAGGCACATGCTGGGTTGTGGCTGGATCCCCGGTAGGAGGCGAGCAAGAGGCAGCTGATCAATGTTTAGTTCTCACATCGATGTTTTTTTTTTTTTTCTCTCTCTCTCCCTGTCCCTTCCTTTCTCTCTAAAAATCAATAAAAACATATTTTTAAAAAATCAACAACTCTCTTCTTACTTTGAATTTGTTCAGTTGTTACTTTATCACTTAGATTTGGTTGTTGTTTTACAAAATTTAATACAATTTAATAACAATTTCCAATTATTTTATACAAAAGGAATTCATTTAGCTAATTTTATGTTTATTGAAATGAACAAATGCATCTTTAATAATGGCGATGCCTACTTACTAATTCCACCTCTCTCTACTTTCTCTCAAAATTTCACTGAACCAGAGTATATTTGAAGCATAGATTGTTTGGAGCCATACTATACTATAGACCTAATAAGCAATCATAGTCATAATTAGAAAAAAAGCAATATATCCTTTGAAAATTGTTTAGAACTTTTTCTTTTCCTTATTTTTGACCTTGTTCTTTAGCAAAATGCTACATTACTACTTAAGTAAAAGGTGGACATGGTAAAAAGAGGTTATTTCTCAAAAGTTTACTATTTTATATGCTAACATTCAACTAAAATAGGTGCTTGGGAATGAGAAATGAGGTGCCATTAGTATAATGCAGGTATATTTCCTATGGATTTCACTAATCCAGCCTATTCCTTTTACGGTTTGATAATCACAAGTAGGATCTATTTTGTTTAAATGCTATGCTCCTTGAATCACAAGTAATTCCATGATTTCTATACAAAAATTTGGTTATTTTAGTAAGAATCTCAGTTTTATTCATATTCTAATAAACTTTACAATTGGTACCACATATTTCAGCATCAGTCTTCATCAAGTATGGTATATAGAGTATACATGGGATATATCTTATATTTCTTAATAATGCCAATTAAATAAAACTTTAAATTGGTTCATCAAAATAAATTCAATTTGATATAACTGAATAGAAGATGAAATTTCCAAATGAATAGACAGCTATCCACAAATAAAACCTGTCAAGTCTCAAAATAGAGAAAATTATGGAGGAAGTAGATATATTTGTCATCATTTCATTGCTGCCTTAGTATCAAAATTTCTAGAGCTGAGCTACAAGGAAAATGGTTACAAAGGATTAACACTTAGGGGTAATGCTCAGTGCTATGTGCCTGGATTTGACAACATTAACAGAAGTCTGCACAGTTAAATCCTTCTCCATCCTTCTGAAAATGTGCCCTTCGGTGTCAACGTTGCTTGACAAGATATTTTCTGGGACTCAAAAAGGTGAAATTTCTTACAGGGGTGCAAGATTAATGGCTAGAAGAACTGTATTGTCACAGATATCACAAAGTGTTTTTAAAAAGCCAAAGGGGATTTAACAGACATTTCCTGTTAGTGAATAAAGAGACTCAGTAGCTTTTGGAAACACGAGAGGAAAAAAAAGACACAAGCTTGTGTTAAATTTTGTTTTACTGCTTCCCTATTTCTCCTGTTCATATTCCACTCTGGAACACTTATTCCTGTACGCTGCTAAAATTAAAACTATTAAAAATGCAAGCAGAATGGTAATGCACACAGGTGCAAGCACATATACACAAAACTCCAACTTAAATTGATTCCTGGGTATACAGCAAATGATACAGTATATACACATTTATTACCATATAGTTTCTAGAAGAGCGACTAAACGTAAATCCTATAACACAGAAAAATAAATATACACCCTGTATTGTACTTGTCCTTGATCAAGCGACATGTTTATACACTAGTTTCTATAACTTAACGCTGTGTAACAGCACTTGAACATCGCAAAAGAAGTTACCTATTAAGAAACTATCTAACCATATTGCTCTTCAGTACACTTATGTAGACAATTAAGACTTGTAGTAAACTTCAGTAAATTGCAGCTTTTGTTAGCCCACAAATGCCTATAAAACTTTTCCCTTCAAGTAGATTCTTGGAAGTTTTGAAAGGTGCTGCTTTCATTCAGTCTATCAAGGTGCAGTTTACAGTTATATATTTCATGTACAAAATTTTGTAGGAGTAGTGGGAAGGATTTTTTGCTGTGAGATAAGATCATGTTTAACCTTGTGTTGTTATTCCAAGGAGGTCATATTGGTTTCTTGAAAAATGAAGACACTGAGAAGCAGCTAAAACACTGATTACAAATTCTGTGGCTGAAAGAAATGCTCCCAGAAGGTTTGGAAACCACCGAGTTTTCCTTTTCCCCCTCTTTGTTAAAATAAATCTCAGGGCTTGTTTACAAAGTGCAGAAACATTCATTCAATGAAATGACATTAGAGTGAAGTTACAATGGCACCATCCCGTTTACCAGCTGCACCTTCATTTCTTGAAGGCTGCTCATGATCTTCTTCTGGTGACCGACAAGAGTCACTCCGAGCCGTCTCAAATCCCTGCATGAAGAAAGCACACATTGGATGTATGTATGGATTCAGTTTGTAGCACACCTCATATTTCACGCTGGCAAAGAGGCAAACGTTTTACAGAAACTAATTTGATTTAGACATACAGGGTCCAATTTTCAAAGGCAGGCTCCAAAAATGTACCTCAGATATCTTTTTGTCATCCAGGAACTATTGACAAGGAGGAGTGATACTATATTTATTTGCCCCTTTTTAGACATCGTTATGTTGGTGGCGCAGAGTGGTAAAAAAAACAAATCTGCACATGCTTACCAATGAATATGCATATTAAAGGGTACAATTTCATTGAACAGTTTTGAAAATATAGATCTACAATATGAACATGCCCATTTTTTTTGCTAAGAGGAGTTAGCATAAAATATATGTTTTTTTAAAATTACAGCTAAGCAATTGAAGACTAAACTCTTCAAATGACTCAGTCAGTACAATCATTTTATACAGCAGATATCTTTAGGAGAACTTAGTCACCACTACATTGCTTTTATAAAACTTCCAAATATTTTATTTTTTACGTGGAACCCAAATGCCAGAACCTTATTTCTTTGCCAAATAACGTCTAGGTTCTACTGGCACTTAGAGCATTCTGAAGATTATACACTATCAGAAAGTCTTTTCAACCAAGGTACTTCCATTCTGCTTCTTCTCAACAAGCTTAGTATCCAAAAGAAAGTGACAAATGTTTAGATTTCAAAACTAACAATATGTTGTGGAGCTCAAGGCCAGTGCCCATGTTTTTAAAATGTTATTTCTTAGGATATTTAGGAATCCTATCCCCTTAAGGTATGTATTTGGCAAATATAATGATTTGTGTATGTTTGGCAAGTGATAACACTAATTATAAGAAAAATAACTGTGAACAATTCAACATTTTTAAACAAAGTTGTCATGTTAGATTTCTTAGATAAATACTTTATAGAATGTTATGCTAAATGTAGAATATTTTTTGCATTTAGTAAATGTATTAATTTCAGATTGTCTGAGTTTATGAAAATGGATGCAATGACATACACTCATTATATATAAAATTGAATAATTTTGGAAACTGAAAGACATCTTAATTATCAGATGATAGAATTTAAATAAATGGGCATGTAAGCTCCATATGCATTAGTGTTGGGAATAATTGTTTATTTAAATAATATGTTGAGTTTCTTTTTCTCTTTATGCTTTGATTTCTTATGAGAGATTTAGCAAATGGCAAGCAGCTAAAGAAGAAATAGTGCATGCTTAGGCAGAAACATATTTCTTAGGCTGTAACTATTAAACATTAAACTGAGAGATTATCAAAGCTACAAGACAACAGAATACAATATTAAAATAATAGTAAAAATGGTAGGCATGGAAAACAGTTATCAGTAAAACTTAAAACACCAGTAAAAATTCGCTTTGTTACAAAATCACTATTGTTGGCTATGAAACAGAATACACAATTGCTACAGACTAACATAGGAATAAAGGAGGTTTTAGTTTATTCTTATTTCTTTTAAAGTAAGCCAGAGTTCTCAGCCTTGCCCCAGTTAACATTAGGCTGAACAGTTCTTTGGTGGGTGTAATCTTATGCATTGCAGACTATCGAGCAGCACCCCTATCTCTCCCCACTAAATACCAGAATGGCTGCACCACCTCTGGCCTTTTGTTGTGATAAGACTAAGTGTCTCCAGACATTGCCATCTGTCTTCTAAGTGGCAAACATCTCCCCTGGTTGAGAACCACTGCATCAAATATAAAAATAATAGGTCATAATTAAGACATCTTATTTTTATATGTTTGAAAAATATATACCTCTATGAAATAAATTTTTGCTAATCTCCTTTTATGGATGAGGAAACAGTCTTAAAGAATTTAAATTAGTTGGCTAGATAGCACAGCCAGTGGGTAGCAGAGGTAGGACTAACATCAGGAACCTAACGCCGAAGTTCATCCTCTTTGAATTTCTCATTACTCTCAGGTGTGATTTTGAGATGAGTACTTCAAATTACATGCAATTACTTATTCATCTGTAAATTGAGAACTCTGTAGATACAACATCAGATAACCAAAATTCTAAAAGAGAGAAAATAGTAAATGAAGGAAACTGAACACATATTTCTTTGTCTGAGACTGTGGTAACCCAATCTATACTTCATGAACATTTCAATTATGAACTAAATAATATTCTCATGTTTCCACATGTAACTGATGAATCATAAAGATTTTTGTAAATCAGGGTATTGATAGGTGCCTACTTAGCATACTTTGGACATACGTTAGGAAAAAAGAAACTAATATTTCTTAACATAAAACAATAAACTCTACTGTACAGTTTAAATAACTAGTATTTGAAATTTGGTTCTATAATCAAACATGTTTTATCATATGCTTTATATACCCCAGGTTGAAAGGACCAATGTAATATATACTTAAAGTGCACAATTCAGATGGCTAATCCAATTATTAACATTATAATTTGGAAAATAACCATTATAGTTTGTTCTGAAAAACCTGAAAGAAAAGGAATTTATAGGTTTTCCCACTGAAAAGGCATGAACTTTATATATAAAATACCAAAACCTTAATTTGCAGTATTTAAATGTATGTATATAGATTTGTACATGTGTGTGTTTTTCATATTCCAACTCATGGTCATTTTGTCTAACTGATACCAAATCACTGGTTTGACTTATTTTTATTTCCACTGTTTTAACTTATTTTTATATTATGGGTAAATATAACTTCATTCTCTGAAAATAACACAAGAAACATTCTTGTGTTACTTTGAATCAGTACTTTGAGTCAGTACTTTGAATGATATTTGTGATGCTTTTTGTAATGATATTGCAAATGGGAATTCAAATGGTATTTGAAAAATATTTCCAGGAGAGGTTAAATAACTTTATTTCTATATTGTTAAATGCATTATTTTCTTTTACGTAGTATTGTCTCACACTTTTGCAATTTCTAACAATATCCATTTTACTCCTCAAAGTACATATTAACCTTTTGCACTCGGATGTCGAGTGTGACTCGACACGGTTAGCATCGGTAGCAGGAATCGAGAAAAAAGCAAGCGAGTGCAAAGGGTTAAATTATCAATTTAGCAGTGACAATGTGAGATACATTTGATAATAATTAAAGTATTTTACAATTATTGATAAAGGTGATGCTCTATTTCTAATAATTTTAAAAATGATTTAGAAACCGTGCATATATACTATTTTACTCATTTCATTTATATATAGAAAATTTTATAGCTGGGCAAATATTTAAGTATGTCACCTTTACAAAAATTACCTTATTTTATCATGACCAGGTGGAATCTTAAGTAATACCCAAAGACAATTCTAATGATGAAAACTGTATTTCAGCATAGGCTTATAAATTTAAACATGATGGGAATAGTGTTGTTACATTAAAAATACTTTGGGTTTTGTCAGCAAAGTATGATTAGTTTTATAAAAGCTGCCAATATAAATAGTTACCATTCCATTTTTTCAAATATTATTCCATAATATTAAACAAAGAAAAATCTTAATATTCTGATACTAAAATGGCAAAATAAAAAATAGAGAATAATGAGAGGTGTCTAGTTAATGTTGGAGCAACTTTTGATTATTCAGGATTTAATTTACCCATTGTGGATGAGTCATTCTTCTCCCTTCTGCTTTACACACTTTTTAGCCATTTCACTGGTATTTAGCCCCACCAACATTGGCTGGATAGGAGAAGGGAGAAGAGAGCTTAATGAGTACTCACTAAATTTCAATGTTTGTTATTTGTCATTCAGTTGTATGTTTGGAATTTGTTGGCTTGATCATGATCTTCAATGGATGACACATTGTGAGGGTTAGACTAAAAGTTTTATCTTAATTATATAGAACAAATAGGATAGTCAGTATTCATATGTGTACTTTAATTGTATAAAATTAGCATAATGACTGTATTGAAAAGTTAGGAACTTTATTTGAATTTTGAGCACAAATTTTGGCTCAGAATTTGGGAAACTTTCATTTTAGTAGTTTACACACAATTGGTATAATATTTAAATGGGTTGCACTCATTTTCTGAATAATCAGTGTTATAATACAAGTCTGACAAGAACTTTAAAAAGCAACTGTAGGCTCGATCTCCAGTAGGTGGCGTGCAGGAGGCAGCTGATCAATGATTCTCTCTCATCATTGATGTTTCTATCTCTCTCCCTCTCCCTTCCTCTCTGAAATTAATAAAAATATATTTTAAAAAACAACAGGAAAAAACTGTAATAGTATCCTCAATTCATATTTGGATTCAATTTGCAACTCACCTGAAGCTCTCAGTTCCCCGTCAACAATACCTCAGTGCATTTGCACACCACAGTACAGATTGTTCATTACTTCCATAACTAAGAGTTCTTTACGCAAAATAGCAAGGTTTAGGCACAGAAAAGAGCAACAGCAATGTCTAGGGTTGAAAGCCTCTTCTGGTGAACATGTTTTTACTCTAAGATCTCAAAGCTTTTTATTTCCTTTTCACATTAAGCCATATTTGCATGTGTTGGCAAAAAAATAATAATCAAATAAAAGTAAACCTTTATGAATAATTTTTTACCTAAGTGAGTGGTTGTAAAACACTAATCATTTACCTTCTTTTTCTAAACCCACTATGAGACCAAATTTGATGGCACAAATTATTATACATTTTTTTTAATTTAGGTATATGACAATTTGATCTTTTGTTTTGTATCAATGACTTCAACATTTTTATAAGCATTTATTATAGGTATGAATGCATTCTTTAAGATCTCAGTTTCTATTCTGGCAATAACATTGTTTATAATATTTTATTATAATACTATACATGATTCATGAAATTAATATTTAGATATGGGTAAAGACCATGTGTAAAATTCATTATCAAAGTGTTTTAAAAGCTTGTTTTGGTTTTAGCTGGTATCCCAGTTTCTTTGCCATAAGTCTTTAATAATGATACTTCAAATAGCATTATATATATATATATGAAGGACAAGCAAAATTCACAGAGGATACATATTTTTCTTTTACTTTATGTTTTTGACTAAAGAAGTAACTGACTACTCACTATTTTGTGAGTTAGTTACCATAATATTCGATAAATATATTCTTACCAAATAGGAAAAATGTGGTCAAAACACAATAAACAAGAGGACATATAGTTAGAGGTGCTGGACTCTCCAAGAAATGAGCTTCACTGGAGTTAGTTAAGCTTTGCTGGCCCAGGTCCTAGTAAGGAATGTGCTCAGGATGTGTTTATTTGGGCTCCCGGAATGTGAAGCAATTGACATATGGAGGGCAACATTCCCTGAACAGAGAGATGTCCATATGACTCCTAATTTCACCTTACTCTTCTGGTCAGAGTAAATTAATTAAAAGGCAAAAATATCTGATGGAGACACTATAGCAAGAGGCAAGAAGCAACCAAAGTAACAGAGATATAGAAAAAATTGACCAGACAAAAATTACTGGAGAATACAAATGAAGTGGCGAACCATTATAAGATAGAAGAAGGTATTAGGGCTTGAAAGAAACATATAAATGAAGAGAGTTTGAAGATAGGAAAGTAAAGAGGAAAGAATTAAAAGAAATAAGATAATATCAAATTATAATGCTAAAATATTAAACATAATTATAGTATTTTGGGGTCCCAATGAGACAAAGTAAAATAGGTTAGTAGTGCAAAACCATTATTTGTGGTTGTAACTTTCTGTGAAGGGAGAAACTAAAAGGTAGTAGAATGATATATATGTATACATGTGCTATTTAAATAAAAAGGAGACATTGTTTAATGTAAATACTTTTATTATATATTTACAAGTAATCTGACATTGGGTAGAAGAAATACCTACAGTATCATTTTAATATAAAATGACAAATGACTTTAAATTAAAATGACCATTTTTACTGAAAAATTAAATAGCAATCATGTAAAAATAGTTTTAAATTATCAGTAAACTTTTCTGTTCACTATTTTAAATATAGCACAAATGAACTCTTTGAGTGTCCAAAAAAAAAAAAAAAGGGACCAAGAAAATGTGTCTTCAAATAGATATGATTTGATGGTGATAGTGAGAATGAGATTCAGTAAATTATGGGAGCAAGCTGAGTGGTTATTTTAGGTCTTTTGGTTATAGGTATAATGGGGGAGAAATGTGGAGAACGTGTGATCTTAACTGGTGATAAATGACAGTACCCTGTTACCTTTTTTTGTGGCTGTGCAGTGGATTCAATGAATCAAAATGCCAGAATAATACAAATGGTGAACGAGAACTGCTCAGTGCTCATGTTATACGAAGTGATGGGATATGGACCATGGCTTACTGCTTTAGAATGTTCTACCATGTTCTAATCCTTATAACAATATTTTAACCTTTGAATTGGCAGGTACTTGAAGCAATTTATCATTATATTCACAGGTTAAAACATTATTGATGTTTATGTAATCTAGATGGAACCACCATAATGACAAATAACTTTCACAAATAACAAATATTAGGCTGAAATAATTACACATACAGAATACATAATAAAATACAAACCGCTTACAACCTTAAAGGATTTATTATTTAACTCTAGTGATTTTTATTCAATAAGATTTGAGAAATTTCACCTTAAACGTGCAAACAGAAGAGGGCACAATTGGTTCCACTGAGATTGCACCAAATAGCAAATCAGAGGCAGGATCTAATATATTCTTGGATGGCAAGAATACAAGGTGCACCGCTTAGAGATTAAATGAGATCCCTGCCTGGGAAGCTGTGTTTAAGCTGCTGTTTCCTGGGTGTTCATCATAGCTGAAATTTAAGGATGTTTTTCTCTTATGTAGGACTAGTCATACCAATTGTGCTTACATTTGTTTTGTATTTACATTTATATAACACAGGGACCAGTATAAAAACTTTGTCAAGAAAACATCTTTTCCACAACATGAATTACCATTATTTTGCCAAAAAGCTGTTTTTCCAATTATTCAAATATCCCAATGCTATTTGTTTGAAGCACAGAAGCAAAGAAACCGGACAAAAGTAGCATTAACCATGCAATTGTTAACAATACAGGCAAAACGAAGAGGCTTCTTTGAAAGCTGCCACACATGGACAAAAGTTAATTGGTTTGCCTTGACCTCATCCAGACAGGTTTCTGAACAAATTTCCTCGCCCCAGCAATTATGTAAAAATGATCAGAAAAATTACTCACTCCAAGGTCACCTGAGCCACAGCGTCCATTGAACTGTATCCATTTTCCATGAAAATCTCTGTGTACCGGCCCATTTTGATTGCTTCTAGCCATTCACCTACTGATCTGTAGGCCCCAGATCCCAGGGAGCCATGTTCTGCCAATAAAGTAGATACTCTAAAACACATAAAACATAAATATAAAAAGTAATATTTTAATCTTTACAACAAATTATATTATAATTTTAGCTCATAGTCAGTGGATCTTTGGGTCTGTATATATACTGATATGGAAAAGTATGTAAATGCAAAACCGGAAAAAAATAATATTTTGAAATACAGAACACAACATCAGATGTTTACTCAAATGATTTTCTATCCAGAGTCTATGAGGAATTATAATGACTTAATAAGTTAATTTTCTCAATATAAAACATTAGCTAAAATTTTTATGTAATGATTTAGATGTATTTATTTTATATTATTGTCTTGTTTATAAAAATAATATAAAAACTGCTACCAAATAGATATGCAGGATAATTTGGGCAAAGCCAAATACTTGTTGACCTTGCTAGAGAAACTTGTGCTCACTTAATTTCTTAGGGAGTCTAGAACTTATTGTTGATCTCATTCTCTCTGTTAGTAGGGGCACTTGTTAATTCACCTAGGAGTAGTGGAACCTGGAAAACAAAATGCAACTCCAAACACATAAGAAAACTAAATAGGACCAATAAAACCATGGGCTGTTTTTCATTACACTAAATGCATACTCTTAAAAAAAACAAATTCATACTCTTTGGCTAAAAATAACATGACTGTTACGATGATAATCATTTTTGGACATGTATCTTAAGGAAATAATTGGATGAAAGGGCAAAGAGTGTATGTACAATTTTTTTTCTTCTACTGAGAGTAAGCAAAAACAATTTAAATGGCCATTAATGGGTATTTATTTAATTACATTTCAACCGTAAGATATAGGCTATCTTTCTTTCTACTCATGTTCTCTGCACTTTCTCATTTCTCATTTACACTTCAAACTACCCCAGTGTAGTTTCTTACAAACCAACTCTATAAAAATTGCTCTGGTTAAGCTGAGCAATGACCTTTTTGTTGCCAAAGTCGGAACATTTCCCAACCTGTAAGATGACTGACCTCTCAGAAACATCCAACATTACCACTACTATCTCCCTCTCAAACATTTTTGAATCACTATTCTCTCTTTTGTGGTTACCATGACCTTGAACATTCCTGGTTTCTTCTTACTCTCCTTTGCCTATTATTCCTTATTATTATTATTTTTTTTACTTTAAAATTTGGTGGGAACTAGGACTTGGCCCTTTATATTTTCTGCTCAGGCTGTAACCCCAGTCTACTTAGACAATTTTACCCAATTTCTTGCTTCAAATAGCAACTATTATTAGCCAATTTTTATCTCCTGGCTAGGTTCCTCATATATTTATATGCCTATATCATGCTTCCACATTTCTCATAGAAATATCACTCCAATATTTCTAAAACCATGGTCATCGTTTTTACATCCATTTCCTCCTGAAGTGCTTTCAGTATAGTATATACAATAGTTCACTCCTTCCTTATCTTCAAATCCCTCCCAATCTATCATTGTGCATACTATCCATTCTACCTCCCTATATTGCACATCTGACCACTTCTTTCTATCACCACCTTAGTTCAAGACATCATCATGTCTTACCTACAAAACTACTTTAGCCTCCCAGTTATCCCCATAAATTGTATTCTCACTCTCCATTCCAACACCAAAGTTGTTTTTTAATGTTTTTATTTTGTTTAGTATATCCCTTCCATAAGCATGTATTGCTCAATGCTGTATACTCAGCACCTAGCCCACAGCATGACACAGTAGCTATTTGTTGCATGGAGAAATGGGAATCTTGTAGTGATTTGTAGCCATTAAGCATTAGGATCAAAGACTCATTGAAGATGAAATACAGGTGGAAACAGCTGGAGAGTAGGATCTTGAAGTTGAGATTGTGGAAGAGGTGCAATTTTTGTTAATAGCAAAGTTTAGAATGTGACTATGACAAGAAGATTCCAAGGTATTTTAGAGACCAAATCACTAAAGGAGAAAATTTCAAGGTATTGAGAGATATTCACACATCATCTACATGGTTACTGAAATCACCAAGTTTTGTGATAGGGATAGAAATATAGAGAAAGTGAATGAGTCAGGAACTAACACCTTCTGGAGTTGGGATTTGTAGATAGCTAGTAAGTGGTATAGTCTTAAGCCAAATCTGTTTAAATGAAACCTAGCAAGCTGATCCTACATACTGCACACACGAAACTACAAAAATTCTTTGTAGATTTTTAAACTGCTCTCAAGCTGTAATGATGATGCTGATATAAATTAACACATTTTAGAACATAAAAATGTCCCTTTTGATTTCCTTCCTTTATGTCCATTTGTGACAGCTTAGCATAATTCAAACAAGTAGATGAGAGAAATATTTAATATTTTATATGGCAACAAACAGTTTGAAAGCAGATATTTCAGGAACAACATAAGGAATGATTGCTAAGAAGATGCATTCTCCAGTTGCTGCCACAGAAAGTTAATGATCCCTGAACAGAGTTTGAAGATCCATTCTTCATTTGTATTTAAAAATGAATTTTTGCCTAGCAAACAAATGTTATGTCAGAATCATAAAACTTATGTAACTTTATCAACAAATTATTTCTCATTTAGTTCATGTTAATACACAGCCAATTCAGTTCCTGGCATGACACTTTTTTCTTGTAAAAATATACAATTACCTCAAATACAGTGAAAATAACAATCTGGCAAATTTTATAGTAAAGAATCAAACTGATTTATTTTTTGAGAGAATAATTCTATAACTTCTCAGGTTAAAGAATAATGTATACTTTATAAAAATGCAACATTGGTTAAATGCATATATATATATATACTTATTTGCTCATATAAAATTTATATATATACTTATTTGCTCATACACTTATTTGCTCATATACTTATTTGCTCATATAAAATGTATATATATATACTTATTTGCTCATATACTTATTTGCATATATATATATATATATACTTATTTGCTCATATACTTATTTGCTCATATACAATGTATATATATACTTATTTGCTCATATACTTATTTGCATATATATATATATATATACATATATATATATATATATATATATATATATATATATACTTATTTGCTCATATAAAATCTTTCCAGAAGCCCAACCAGTGTTGCTCAGTGTTTGAGCATCAACCTATGAGTGAGGAGGTCATGCACTTCAATTCCAGGTCAGGGCACATGCCTGGGTTGTGGGTTTGATCCCCAGTAGGGGGTGAGTAGGAGGCAGCCAATTGATGAGTCTCCCTCATCATTGATGTTTTTACCTTTTCTTTCCTCTTTAAAAATCAATGAAAAAATATATATAAATAAAATCCACAAAATTTCTCATATTTGATTAGCCACATGTCTGTGTTCAACTAGATAAGAGTAAAGGGTCCCTAAAAGCATTGTCAATATTCATAAAATATACAGACAATAAAACCAATTATAAAAACATGAAAAGTAATTATTGGTAGATATCTTTAGTGTAAAATAGATTAGTGCTTATTTAGTTTTTCCTTATGGTCTCATAATTTTACCTTTTCCCCATCCACACCTATGTGGGGTCCAAGACACGTGGAAATACATGCATTTGAGTGTTCTGGTTTTTAAAAAAATAATACCTAAACTTGGCTACAGTTAGCATTTTCTGATATGGGTATGTTACACTATTAGATTAGGAATAGGTGCTTTTAAGTATAATCATTTATATTTCATTCATTGTAAGAGAGTAACTTTATGCAAAAATGATAGTCAAATAAAATAGTATCATGCAGATTTAGAGGTTAATTTATGTCCATAAGTGATTTAAAATTTGTGGCATCAATCTGAATTAGCTAAATTCAGGACAATCTCTCAGGTCTGGCCTGTACCTGCTCGATGCATTAACCAGCGTCTTCAAGCTACTTGGGTTACGTATCAGCTTGTCCAGCATGTTCACTATTTCATCAAACTTGGGCCTGCTATTTCGGTCTTTCTGCCAGCAATCCAGCATTAATTGGTAGAGGGCAGCAGGACAGTCCATGGGGCTTGGCAGACGGTAGCCTTCCTCCACTGCCTTAATCACCTGCGTAAAGCAAAGCAGAACCAGTGGCAACACCACAAATTTAGTAGAGAAATTTCCCACAATTTAACTTTCATCCTTTCTTATGCTTAACTCTTGCAATAACAACCAGGTTCACTATCTCTAAAATACCCAATTACTTCCATTTGCTGTGAAATAAAACAACAAAATAAAGGAATATATATACTTTCACAGTATAAAAATATAGGCTTTCTTCACATATTATAAGGAAAATAAATGGTAATCATTTTTACCTAAGAACTTGATGAAGGTGATTTGTAAATTTAATCGGCAAAAATAAACAGTTCATGTTTTATTTATCCTTGATTCTGGAATCAAATAGAGATTAAATCTTTTTGTGATTTCTCTGAAAAGTTAATGTCTTTTTAATGAAAATGTATGAGCAGAACCACATTTTTTAAAGTAATGAAACTGCAATTTTATTTCAAAAGAGAGTTTTGGATGGGAAATGATGGATAAGTCAAAGGCTAGATTAGTATAACGATCTCATGTATCATTTAGTAATGTCTAGGTCTTGCTGTTTATTATCATCTGCTGATTTCTGTCAGGAATTTAGAATAATTGTCTAGTAGCAGAAGCATTACAAATATCACTGATTTTAAATGAAAACCACACATATGAATATCAGTCTAATTCTAAGACTGCTTTATCAAAAACACTCATAATGTCTAACTCCAGAAAATATGTATTTATGCTACTGAATATAATAATATAGGTCTTATTCAATTATTAAAAATCAAAAGTTTGTGATACCAAAATCCAGTAAAAATGAATATACTTCTTAAAATCCTATTACAAATATTTCCTTAACATGAAAATTAACTTTTTTTCATAAAGATTTTTGATTGATCTGACAAGTGGGGAAAAACACACATAATGATTAGGATATAAAATTTAAAAAGATAATTTGAGTGCTTAGGAAGAAGCCAATCTCTTTATGATAAAGGAAATGCCATTTGAACAAGATCAATGAGAGGTAAAGAGGATTAAAAGCAGATTTAAGGACTTTATGACAAAGAGATTGAGGGGAGATGAAAGTATTTGTGATAAAACAAGTTCAGGCCCATCACATGGATGGTTGCTGCTGTTAACTTTAGGCAAGTACATAAACGGGGTAATGAATGTTGACAGGTGTAATCTGTACTTGTTCTATTTGATGTTTATTTGTGAATGGGGAACATTCATATGGCAATATGCAGAAATCTGGCACAGGAGACATTCGGGCTGTTAGTATAAACTATCTATAGGGTCATTAGCATCTGGTCCCAGCCTAAAGTCAGGTGTAGTTTATATCATCCTGGGAAAGGCATAAAATAAAGGCTTCTGAGAAGCACCAATAGTTAAGTTAAGGAAGTCGAGAACTCTGAAAATAAATGTTTAAATAAATATTGAATAATTATGAGCACACTACAAATGCTCCTCCACTTACATTGGGGTTAGGTCCCAATAAACCCGTTGTAAATTGAAAATATAGTAAGTCAAAAATGCATTTAATAAACCTAACTCAGGGAACATCATAACTTAGCCTAGCCTACGTTAAACTTGCGTAGAACATTTACATTAGCCTACAGTTGGGCAAAATCATCTAACACAAAACCCATTTTATAATAAAGTGTTGAATCTCTCCTGTAATTTATTATGGGTATTGCTTTTGCACCATCATAAAGTTGGAAAATTGTTAAGTCAAACCATAAGTCAGGGACTCGCTGTACCTGAGAGTCACCTACCACCTTAGTTAACAACTCAAAACAACATAAAAAACTAAAAGGCGATCCTATGAAGGGGTGCCTCCACGGAGCTGAGCCCCTGGAGTGGCTGCTGAAAGTGCCCACAATCCAGGCCTTTGGAGGCCCAGAGCCGAGATCTGAGGTGCCAAGGCCACCCTCTGTGTCAGGGCCCTGATGGGAGACAGATCAAAAGAGTTGGTATTTGAACTGAGGTCTAAAGAATGCACTTATTGGATTGTGTGGGAAAGAAGAGGAGATGGATTTGAACTTTTGGAAGGGACTTGAAAGCCATGATCCTGACTGAGGATTGCCTATGACCTGCCAGCCCATGATTGTTAGTGTCTCCTGACTGTCCATGAGTAGTGATCCCACTTCTAGGAATATATCCCAAGAAATCAGAAACACCAATCAGAAAGGATATATGCACCCCTATGATGATAGCAGCACAATTTACCATAGCTAAGATTTGGAAACAGCCTAAGTGCCCATCCACAGATGAGTAGATTAAAAAACTGTGGTACATCTACACAATGGAATACTATGCTGCTGTAAAAAGGAAGGAACTCCTACCTTTTGCAACAGCATGGATGGACCTGGAGAGCATTATGCTAAGCGAAATAAGCCAGTCAGAGAAAGATAAATATCACATGATCTCACTCATTTATGGAATTTAATGAACAACATAAACTGATGAACAAATATAGATTCAGAGATAGAGAAGCATTGAACAGACTGCCTAACCTATGAGGGAAGATGGGGGTGGGGGTGGGCGGTGGCTAGAGATCAACCAAAGAACTTACATGCATGCATATAAGCATAACCTATGGATACAGACAGTAGGGGGCTGAGGGCATGTGCTGGGGGTTGGGAACAGTCAGGGAGAGGTCAAGGGGGAAAAAGGAGACATATATAATACTTTAAACAATAAATAATTTAAATTAAAAAAAACAACTAAAAGGCAAACTACAATAGAAAATGCTACAAAAACTGTAACATGATTAATATATCTAGTGTATTTAAAGCTCAGACATATCTACAATAATAAAAGTGTGACATGCGCCAAAACCGGTTTGGCTCAGTGGATAGAGCATCGGCCTGCCGACTCAAGGGTCCCAGGTTCGATTCCGGTCAAGGGCACGTACCTTGGTTGCGGGCACATCCCCAGTAGGGGGTGTGCAGGAGGCAGCTGATCGATGTTTCTCTCTCATCGATGTTTCTAACTCTCTATCCCTCTCTCTTCCTCTCTGTAAAAAATCAATAAAATATATATTTTTAAAAATTGTGATATGCTAGTTAGACTGGATATCCTTCCGGACAACCTTCCAGATGAAGCTGGGGCTGCCTGTGTCCTGGGTGCCTGCCGGCGGCCGGAGGGAAACCCAGGTCCCAGGTGCCAGAGAGAAGCCAGTGCTGGCAGCTGGGGGAAGGAAGGCCTATTCTTGCATGAATTTTGTGCATATCCAGCCTCTAGTTGAAAAATAAAATAATAATATAGATAAATGAGAAATAGCTACTAACCAAAAACTTATAAAAGAAAAATTAAAAAATTTAAATAAATTTGGGTAAAATGTTATTCTCACTGGTGATATTAAATAAATGAATAGCAAAAGAATAAAAAGGTACCATTTGCACTCACATATAGTTCATTTACTTATGCATTTGCTTATAAGACTCTCATTGCTGATGACAGTAGTTATTTTCTTTAATAACATATATGTACCAAAATTAAATGTCTTGATATAATTTATATCATGAAATATTTCACCATGCAATAAAACAGTGACTCTTATCTACTTTAAACCTAATTTATTTTATAATATGCTTTCTCCCAAAGCTGCTATCAATTAAATCTATTTTGTTCTTTACCATCTATTTTTTAATATATTTTTGCTTCACTGAGCAGCTAATCTTTATGTGGAATTAATAAATTAAATTAATTCCTTAGTTTTAAAAGAAAATAATATTATTTGATCTGAGGTTATTTCCAGAATACATTGCTTAATCAGCTTTATTTTCATGTAAATGTATATATAGGAATATAATACCATGACTCCTAAATTAACTTAAAACTTGGCCCAGATAGTTAGGTCATTGAATTTAATTCTAAATTTATCTTTAGAATTTATGTTTAAAATAGATTTAGAACTGTAACTTTAGATTTATTGTTATATATTTGGAAATTTATTGTTTTTCATTTTTACCTATTATTTCCTTAATAGTTTTGGGGATAAATGAATGACACTAGTACTCTGGTGGTTTATAAAATGCTAGAAATCTACCAAGGCACAATTTAGACTTTATTTTACCAAAAATTTTATAATCTATAACTAAATAAGTTATAATCTCAGTTGACTTTGTTATTACCATTACATTTGTTCATCTAAGTGGTTGAGATGAACAAAGAAAGAAAATAAAGAAAAAAAAAAACAACTATAATTTTTCTAGACAATCTGGCACCATATCAGAGGTGCTATATCTGAAATACTGCCATAAGCTCTTCATTTCTGGCATTGACATGCAAATAAATAGTCTAAACACAATTTAAAGAATGCTACCTCTCCTAATACATAAAACTGCAACAACAGGTGTCCAACATGGCACTATTCACTTAGTGGCAAGTTGATTCTATTGGGCCTTTTCCATCATGTAAGGGCCAGTAGGTGTATCTTTTCAAATACACACACACACACACACACACACACACACACACACACACATATATGTATGTGTGTGTGTATACACACACACACACACACCTATTTTGGGTACTGTTTGTTTTTACTGCCCACAGAGCTTCACCCAACATTATAAGGTTGGAATATTTACCTACAAACACAGAATCCTATCTAGCATATTACACAGCAAGGTAACCAACTTCAGAGTGAAAGATACATAAGAGTTATCACATACTCAGTGATGTGCTGTTAGATATTTAACAACTGACTCTTCCTGATGCAGAAACAGATTTATAACATTTTCTCATCTATCTATCTATCTATCTCTATCTATATCTATCTATCTATCTATCTATCTATCTATCTATCTATCTATCTATCTATCATCTATCTATCTATCTATCTAAAAGCCTAAGCGACCAAACAACCGGTCGACTGGTTGCTATGACGTGCACCTACCACCAGGGTGAAGACGCTCAAAGCAGGAGCTGCCCCCTGGTGGTCAGTGTGCTCCCACAGCCAACCTCCTGCAGCCCCTTCCCCCTCCCCACTCCCTGGCCAACCTTCCGCCATCCCAATCAGCCTAGATCGCTAGCCAGGCTCAGACTCCACCCATGCATGAATTCGGGCCTCTAGTGTGATATAAATACTCCCTTCATATGAATTGTAAGCTACCAATATAATCTCATGCAGGTAGAAATGTTCTGACTGGGAATCGAACCTTGACCTCCTGTTTCATAGGTCAATGCTCAACCACTAAGCTGTATCTGCTGGGCATTAGAAAGCCTTTTAAAGCAAAACTGAATCATCAACTTAGAGACAACACTCTGAAACGAGTTGGTGCCATTATTCAAGATGCAGTGGCTTTATTAAATCAGAAACTTCCATACTGTGCACTGTTCCCAGTGACTCTTACCAGGGAACACAGCAAGGGTTCCATGGAACTAACAGTTATGGCTGCCAACAGGGCACTTGGACTACTTATGTCCAGGCACAAGCAAAAGAGAAGGGGAGTTTTCATGCTGGCAAAGGTAATTGATATTGAGCAGTAGGAGGCATTTGATCTGTTTTCACACAGATGGGGCAGGGAGAAATGTGTGAAACCCAGATGATACACTTGGGGCCGTCTTACTATTCCTTTATTACAACTGTGTCCTTAAAATGGTTACCCTGAGAATAAAGGGTTGGTTCAGACTACCAGTTAAGCTACAATGATCTGCCAAGTTGATAGATGAAGGAAATTCAGAATGGATAGTGGGAGGAGGTAGAGGCTTAAGGCCAGGAGAGGTCTTGAGATCAACTAAAGCTACAGGAGCTGCAGTGCAGTCCATAACCTGCCTCTTGTGGGTTTCCCCTCAGGAAGAATCAGCACAATCATGGACCAGATGCTCCTTGAACTTGTGTGGAGACATAAGTCTATGCTGCAGAAGGGTGGAGCGCAGCATCTGAAAATTTGTCTCTCAACTTCACCTGCAGGGATGGTAAATTACCAACAACCCTTAAAACCCATCATCACATTTACACAAGGCCATGCTTGACAAGGTTACTCCCAATCAATTATTGAACATGGCAGTGATAATAAGATAGGTTGGCTTAAGGATTCCCTGGCTGCCTTGCCAACCTCTCTTAGAACTGTACCTCAGTCTCAGATGCTTGCACACAATCAATTTCCTTTCATCTCCACTGTACCTGTATCACAATCTGACATCTCTCCCACCTTCCTATCATCCACCTATGTTTTCCCTTAGAAGAATTTTTCTTTAATTACACTAATGTATACCTAATCCCCTCTTGGCTTCTTGGAGGACCTAGACTAGGCACTGTGATGCAAACGGTACTTATATTATCTACATGCAATCTTACCACATACTGCAAGAGAGGAATTATTACATACATTTCATAGATGAAACACTTGAGATTCCAGAGGTTAAATATTGCCTGTATTTAAGAAGGAGCAGAGTAAGATTCACATTTAAGTCCCTCTGGGATACAAATCTGTAATTTATTTTTCTATCTTGGAGTTGAGTCCCACTATTGGAATTAGAAATAATTACTTCCCCCCCAAAAAAAATCTGGGGTGAGGTATGGATCCCACTCCATGGAATCAGATTCTTTATACCATAAGATAAAAATAATATCCAGGATCAAAAGGAGTTATTTTGAAAGAAAGTGCATTCTTCATCACAGGAGTTGTAAAAAATGTAGGATGGATAACTGAGTGCTAGGAAATGTGTAGGGAGAACTTGAGCTTCAGCTAGGTGTTTTGATGAATAAGTTCTATCTAGGTCGTGAGTACTTTTGCTAGGTAGTTAACATCTCACAGATGAGTCCTTTTGTTACTATGTGATATGAAGCTCCCCATAAGTGACTAGAGTTTAAGAATATGTTCCTGTAAATAATCTCAGATACCACAGAAATAGTTTCAGATATACCAGTTTCTTCTATGATTTTTTCCTATTGCCAATAGTTATTAAAGATATATTGGGTGTGCTTTTCTTCTTAGTTCATCAATCTTAGATCACTAGAGTTCCAGAGATTAAAGAGATCTTAGAAATCTTTTTATTCAAGCCCATTCCCTTTATAGTCATAGAAACTGTCCAAGCAGTGTAGAATCCAAGATGAATGACTTTCATTTCAATATATTTGTTTGTTGTTGTTGTTGTTGTTATTGTTTTCAAATAGCAAGGTACAGGAATTTTGTACTTTAGCTTGATATTTATGTATCACTTTTTCCAAAGGTGTCAGAATTGTTATGTGGTTACCAGTTCCTAAAATAATTGCTTGCATCCAAGGGCAGCATTATCCTTAGAGGACCAATGTTATCTTAGAAGACCACATTTTGTTGGTCCAACACACTCATTATTATACAGACATTATTACACTGAGGCTAAGAAGTTTAATAATTTTCTCACTGTCAAATCTTGGAAATGTACAGTATTTGGATGAGAACTAAAGGCCTCATACTTTAGCTAATTGTAGCATGCTGTGTGTTACCATAAAATACTCTCTTTGCTTTACCATAAACTATTCCAACAATATAAGAAGAATCACATATATTTATATAAGTATATCTATATCTACACCTATATCTACCTCTTCTGTAGCACTGAAAATTTAAACAAAGAAGAGAAAGAAGAGAGGCATAGCCCATACAAAGTGGTTTGATATTCTTTTGGAGTCAAATATTCTTGCTGACTCATAGATATAGTAATAGAAAACTATCTCCCCCCTCAAAAAAGGCACAAGTAATTCTAACATGAGAAGATTGAAAAGCAGATAACTTAATGAGTTATTAAAGCTCTTTGTAATCTATGTGCTTAATATAACCTATTTAGTCATATATTTTACAATAAATATAAGAAAACAAAACTGTCA
The DNA here is from genome assembly GCF_027574615.1 of Eptesicus fuscus. Taxonomy (NCBI): domain Eukaryota; kingdom Metazoa; phylum Chordata; class Mammalia; order Chiroptera; family Vespertilionidae; genus Eptesicus; species Eptesicus fuscus. Next base: position 77,199,460 of record NC_072474.1, on the reverse strand, counting down.
CTGAATATAAAAATGCAATGCAATGAAATCTCTTTTTATTTTGGCTTTTGTTTGAAGTTCTGAAAAATGTTGACATTTAAAATGTTTGTGATCAATAAAGGAGCTTCTACTGACTATAGGATATTATCTTACTTCCCAAGCTTGAATGAGAGTTTATGGTCGGTATTTACCTAAATCATCCTAGCCATTCTGGCTTATTTTTATTATGCATCACTATGATTTTTCTCTGTGATGACAGAGGCAATCCTAAATCAAAAGAAACTCACTGCAGCATTCCCCTCTGCCTCTGACACAGCCAGAGGTCTTCTTTGATGGATGTAGATGATTCTCCATGTCTGGGTAATGTAACATTTTCATGGTGGCAAAGCCCTTTTTGAATCAGATAGTATCTGGAGTGTAGAGATTATGGAATATATCATTCAAAACTGCCAAATCAGTACTTCTACTTTGTTCTCTGATATTTCCTCCCAAAGAGATATTAAGTAATCACAATTTTCAAATAGAATAGATCTGTCATGTTTCCCGGACACACATTTAGATAGAAATCGAGGCATATCAAACTTAGTGCTATATCTAAAAACTAAATGCCACTACGGATCTGAACTTGTTTAGGAAATACAGAGCATGTATTGGCAATTTTTTCAAAGGCAGGCATTTTAGAAAGATCTGTAACTGTAAAATCATTTTTCTGTAAACCTTATTTAGATGCTCAGAAAACCCAGCCAGAGTCAAAATATTAGTTTTTATTTTTATAACTTCCTGAAACTATTACATCAGCATTTCCTTGTTGTTGTTGTTGTTGTTTTTTTAATTATTTGAAATCAAATTATCTGAAAAAGTATCAAGACTCTCAAATGGCTGAAATCTGGAAAAAAATATGTCCCAAATCCTTCACACCTCCTTGTTTTTATGTCCTTCTCCATGTAACTTTATATTGTCCATTCACAGTGAACAGTGTAATGTACCATACTCTGATAATGGGATTGGCCAATGGGATTTTAGCAGATATGTTTTAGGCTGAGGAGTAAATGGGCTCATTCTTGCCCTTCAGTCACTTGACAAATTAGCTCACATCTAGTCTCGCCTGCAGGTCTTCAGCGGAAGACGAAGGCCCTGTGGAGTGCAAGTATATACCAGCCAACTCCAAGGGACTTGAACAAGCCCAGTTAAAATCAGCAAAAACTTATGAGCATTCACCTAGCATCTTGTTTTACTTTGGTCTATAATTTTATTTGTGAGAGATACAACTAGCTCAGGTATAGTTGTCAATAATGTGGGTGACAATGCTACAAATATTATGCAACTAGTTGGGAAGTACAAATAATTCTGAGTGACACAATTGGAATTAAAAATATCAGAATTGTGAGACATTACTAATAAACAAATAAGGGACAAATGTTTTCCTTGAGTGAAAGGACCAAGCTTGCTGGCAGACAGAATAAAATACTTTCATAACATTTAAACAAAACAATGGCATTGAAATGAGCCTTGAAAGAAGATAGAAGCAAAACAACAAAGTACTCTGTAGCTCAAGTTAGCATTTGGCATTTATCTGGAGAACTGAAAGCAGCAAATAGATCTAATCTTGGTCTAGACTAGATAAATCCAGAATAATTATTAAATATTGATTGAATATGTTATATTCAATTGAAGGGTGAACTAGGATCACTGGTTGGAAATGAAAGAGAGGACGTAGACATTGATTGAATTGGAGACAGAGTCAAGGTTAGGTACACAAAATGTGGAGAACCAGGTTCAGTTTACAGTATAACATTTATTATTATTTTTGACCTTAAGAAAGTCATCTAATCTCTCTAAGTCATAGTTCCTTGACTGCAAAACAGGACTAGTACAGGCATACCTCTCTGATAGTTTGTTAAATATATACCGAGAGTTCAATGATACTTTTATCATAGTCCTGCCCTTAATATCAGAAAGTTGAGCACAGTAGATACTGTGTTGACCCAAACTTAGAGAAATAAATGTCAGCAGTTCCTCCTTAAATCAAGTGAGTATAGTGCAAAAAAAAAAAACCCCAAAAAACAAAAAAATGATTGTAGCAATTTTCGATGACTGCAGAAGCAATTTTAGATGTCTTGTATACTTATCAAGAGGCAGGAATCCATCAGCCCAGTTTACTATTGCTGTCAGAGTAGAATGCTATGAAATACAGTTGACCTTTGAATGACATGGACTTGAATTGCATAAGTCCACTTACATGCAAATTTTCCTCAATAAGTACTGTCATTGTATATTCTCTTCCTTATGACTTTCTTAATAACATTTTCTTTTTCATAGCTTATTTTATTACCAGAGGCCTGGTGCATGAAATGTGTGCACGGGGGGGGGGGGGGGGGGAGGGGAGGGGGGGGCGTGTCCCTCAGCCCAGCCTGCACCCTCTCCAATCTGGGACCCCTTGAGGGATGTCCGACCACCCATTTAGGCCTGATCCAACTGGGATCGGGCCTAAACGGGCAGTTGGACATCCCTCTCACAATCCAGGACTGCTGGCTCCCAACCGCTCACCTGCCTCTGCCTGATTGCCCTTAACTGCTTCTGCCTGCCAGCCTCATCACCCCTAACCACTCCCCTGCCAGCCTGATCGACACCTAACTGCTCCCTGGCCGGCCCGATTGCCCATAACTGCCATCCCCTGCTGGCCTGGTCACCCCTAACTGACCTCCCCTGCAGGCCTGGTCACCCCCAACTGCCCTTCCCTGCTGGCCTGGTCCCCCCCCAGTGGCCCTCCCATGAAGGCCTGGTCCCCCCCAACTGCCTGCTGGTCTGGTTTCCCCATAACTGTCCTCCCCTGCAGGCCTGGTCCTCCCCAACTGCCTTCCCCTGCAGGCCTGGCACCCCCACAATTGTCCTACCCTGCAGGCCTGGTCCTCCCCAACTGCCCTCCCCTGCAGGCCTGGGTCCCCCACAATTTTCCTCCCCTGCAGGCCTGGTCCCCCCAACTGCTCTCCCCTGCAGGCCTGCCCCCCCCCCCAACTGCCCTCCCCTGCAGTTCTGGTCCTCGCAACTGCCCTCCCCTGCTAACCTGGTCACCCCTAACTGCCCACAACTGCCCTCCCTTGCTGGCCATCTTGTGGCGGCCATCTCGTGTCCACATGGGGGCAGCCATCTTGTGTCTTAGAGTGATGGTCAATTTGCATATCACTCTTTTATTAGATAAGATAAGGCTACAGCACATAATACCTATAACATGCAAAATATGTGTTAATTGACTATATTATCGATAAGGATTCCAGTCAACGGTAGGCTGTGAGTTGTTATGTTTTGGAGCAGTCAAAAGTTCTATGCAGATTTTTAACTCTGTGGGGTTTGGCCCCTTAGGCCTGCATTGTTGAAAGGACAACTGTAATCCTTAGGAAAGCTGAAGTGTGACCCTAGCTTCTCGCCTGAGGAAATTTGCAGAAGGCAGGCTGGCTGAGAAAGCCTGCAGTAGTACCCAAAACAGGAAGCACTGGTGGAGAATCCAACATTCATCAGGTTTAGTAGACGTGTGTATGGTGCAGTGAAAGACTGTGCAGTATGCAGCTGGTGCAAGTGAGAGGAACTAAGAGCTCAGTACATCCTCTCTAAGTACCTTGCAGAGAGGAGGTCCTCATCAAGGGCCTTTGGAAGAGCTCAGACATGAATCTCAACAAAGAACAATGTCCGGGTTACTGCCGAGCAGGAGGCATCAACAGCCCAACATTGGAAAAACATCATTGCCCCTTCCCTTCTACCTCTCTATCTAGGAAGATCCTGAAAAGTCCAGACATGGACTTTGGCAGAGGAGGAGGACGAGCAAAAATCTGAACATTCTTCCTTTACAATCTAGGTACTGAGGGTCACGCTGGAAAACACTTTGAAATGGTATTGACTTTCATTTAGACTGGACTTGAATTTTTATATATGAAAGTGGATCTTAATCACTGGCATAAGACTGTTGCTTCAACAAAATTAGGATTGAAAGATAGTACCTGACTAATAACTTCAGAAGGTGTAAGAGAGGGAGAGTTTATAGAGTACCGATGAAAGAAATAATTACAGGAGAAGAATGTTTTAAAGCATGCTATTGAGGTAAGACTTCAATATACTGGTTTTATAAACAAGTAATAAGATATTAGTTGGTAAAGCACTTAAGGCAGTATAAGGCACATAGTAAGGCCTCAAAATATGTTAGCTGCTTTTATAATTGTTATTGTTATCAGACAGAAAATACATCAAATTTAAAGGTGATCCAAAATGGAAAGGGCTGTCTGGAATAGTAACAAAGGAAAATTATAAAAGCAAAGACTAAAAAAGCCATGTGTGAGGTATCATGTAATAAGCATTCTGAACTTGAATAGAAGTGTTTTGTTTTGTTTTTCCATGATTCCTTTAATGCTAGGACTCCTTAATTCTAAGCATGAATTATTTTTTCCATGTGGGGAAAGCCTATTTCCCCCTAAATTATATAGACAATACAACTCTTCCTACATGTTTTAATTTTAAAAATGTAGATTGTTCCTTTTTTATCCTCTAAGAGCATCCAGGATGAAGTCAATATCATTCATCCTTTTGCACTAAAGCATTAGCTGCCTCCATCAAATGCAAATCATAAAACCTTGCCTGTCAGTACTCATTCTTTGATGGCTCTTTCTTTATCTTTGAAAATGATACTGACATTAAATGAGTGAAATAGCACCACAATACAGCTAAAACTGTCTGGCAAGGGACTGAGCTTTTATATAATAGTGACTTACTTTCCTTTGTGCTAACTCATTTTGAGCTTCTGCATAAAGGATAGTTTAACAACAAAGTAGATCAGAGGGTAAGCAAAGTATTTCTTTTTTTTAAGCAACTGTCATGTTCAGAAATGAAAACTATTATAAGTCTCCTGACACAGAGTGCTAAGCATTTCATCTCAAACTTGAGTGGGCATAGCTCCATACTTACATCTTGGTTGGTCATCTCCCAATAGGGTCTCTCTCCATAAGACACAACCTCCCACATCACGATTCCATAGCTCCAGACATCACTAGCAGAGGTAAACTTTCTGAAAGCTATAGCTTCCGGGGCAGTCCATCTTATTGGGATTTTGCCTCCCTGCAATTAAAAAAGAATTTTTAAAATATCCTCACAGACTTCAAATGTACCTAGGGATATTGCTGCTTCACTGAAAAGATCTAGAAAGAGATGTAGCATTTTTAAGTGAATCTGTTTGACATCATGCAGTCTCTTTGCACATATCGGTCCATAAGCACTTGTAGACTGCTAATTGGCTGTCTGGAAGGTTTCTGGTTTAAATTCCGTTTGACTGCTAGAACACACAGGACCCACATCTCAATTACAGTATCAGAATGGCAGCTCTCAGTGGGGAAAGGAAGCAGTCAAGCAAATCAATAAGGTAACTTTCATGATTTTCAAGCTGAGTAAAGGACTCAGATTCCCGGGTGCTTTTTATCTTCTTTAATATGAGAACTGTAAGTGGAACATCTCAGTTGCTGAATGCAAGACAGAGAAGTTTAACAGCTAATAAGACAAGCATGAAAATCAGATATATTAAAAGCTTAGTTACACTTTTTCCTAATATCATGCAATTTCTTTTAGACTTGATTTCTTTCATTTTCTTTCATTGGCATATTTTTATTTGTTTGGATAGGCTTTTTCATTTTAACCTAAGAAATAGGTGTGTTTTTTTAAATTTAATTCAACCATTTTAAAATTTATTAAAATTAGATGATGGGGAAAAACTTACAACATTAATATATATTGGATTCTTTTAACATGGCAAAAAAAATGCTTTGGTAGGTTTTCTCTTAGTTCACAAAATAAACATTTAACCTGCCCCTTTTAAGGGTGAACATTTTTCCTCATAATTTTTAAAAGCAGGCAACCCCAAGCAACCAAACATTTTATTTATAAGCAAAAATCAATCAACCAATCAATCAATCAATCAATATAGTGGGTTGAGAGAGAGAGGTTTTGAATATTTTCTCATAAAATGACTAGCATATGCCTTCCCATTTTGCAAGAAGGGAATAATGTATTTCAAATACCAGAAAAATGTAACTTAAACTGCTCTTTATGAACCAAAGTTTCAAGACATATGAGAAAATAATAATGTTATGTAATGCTTGAAACTGCTGAGTTGCAGTTAATTTGAATTATTCAAAATAAGTTTGAATTATTTGCTCCTTGGAAATATGGTAACACCACTTTAAGAAGACTTTCCCAAAACATACTTTGGTTAATTAAATATCCATAGGTGTGGTCACACAATTAGCTCTGGCAAGTTGTGTTGCAACATTCCATAATATATTATTATTATTATACCTCTTAAAATTATAGTTTGTGGATTACTTTAAACTTCAGCCTAGAATGTTTCTCTTGATCCTCTGACCATCACATTTGTCATCAATATTATCTGGTGCTCCTTTATCTCTGGATCTCTCAGTACATGCATTTCCCACAGCTGCCAATATGACTCATTTCGTAGGAATAATTCTTGAGGGTCTCAGGATCTCTGCTTTCCCTCGCCCTCCCTTTCCCCCAGAATGACACATTGACAATCTACTCCATGCATTTAACTAAGTCATCAAGCAGTCATACTGGGAATGGATTTTCCTATAACCTCAATCTTGTTTAGGCCAAGTTTATTAAGTGTAACTCTAATTCCAAGAGGATTCTTGAATGAGGTTTCATTTAATGCAAATAATGACAAAGATAATTAAGTCTAGAAAAAAAGGAAGTGATATCCCATCAATTAATTTATTGATTTGTCAAGCTGACCATTTTAAAAGACTCCATTTACTTATATAATTTGCATGTGATCTTCAGCATAATACAGTCTCTAAGAATCTGATACATAAAACAACATTGAAAAAGAAAGCTTTATAATATATGACTAGATTTATTGTTAGGCTATGAGTACAAATGATTTTTTAAAAGGTGACTTAAGGAAATGTGTAACACATCTATCATAAAAATAAGGGATGACAAAAGTGTTCCTTTGTATGGAAACCAAAGTTAAGCAAATTGTAGAGTGAAAAAGATGCACTGATAAATTCCTGTCTTCACAAGAAGTTTAAATCTTGAACTTGATGACACTTTAAAGATTTAGAACTAAACAAATGTAGTTTATCATAAGGGATTCAAACTGTAGAAGTGCAATACATAGATTGCCCCCAAAATTTCATTGTCCCAATACTCACAATATTACACAGAGAGACTTATTGATTATATCACATATCAATTCAGGAACCAATTACATTGCTGGAAAAGGGTGTTGATTTATGCTAATTACAATATGTTAGTGACCAATTTTCCAAAGACATGGGCTTAACAGTTTACATAGTATATAAAAAAGAAATCAGACATACCTTTAATAAATCAAAAGTTTTTTAAGAAATAGCTCTTTTATTCTATACCATGTGAATCCTTAAAACATAGGTTTAGATATTTCTGCATTTGTTTTACAAAAGAAGATAGTGCAAGAGTTTAAGTTACTCCATAATGCTATACATGTATATATTCATATTTATTGTACATGTATAGATAACATATTGATTGTTTTAATATAGGATGTTCTCTATTTTTTACATTTAAAATTTTATATGATTTTTACATTGTTGTATACAATCTAAATTTGAACTTTTTTTATTTTCAGTATTGGTAGAAAAAAAGTAAAGTATTGAGACTCATTAGGTAAATACTTTTTTATCTGAGTTTATTATATGAATTTTTTGATATCTAACAAGGAGCATCATCTGGATTTTTTTACTCCCTCACCCTCTCCTTTTCTCTCTCCCTTTTCCTATGTTGGAGAAATGCCCTTTTTGCTATTTCCTTTAAAATCTTTAAATATTAAATGCCTCTAGTCTAGGGAGTCAGAAATGCATTCTGTTAGAACTTACCCTTGTAGTATAGGCTGCCTCAGGATCATCTTCCAGCACCCTGGAAAGTCCAAAGTCAGACACTTTGCACACAAGGTTACTGTTGATTAAGATGTTTCTAGCAGCGAGGTCTCTATGCACGTAGCCCATGTCGGAAAGGTACTTCATTCCAGCAGCGATGCCTCTCAGCATGCCAACCAGCTGAATCACAGTGAATTGCCCATCATTTTTCTGTAAAGACGATGTAGCAATATTAGTCCAGCCACACCAATCACTGGGGGCGGGGGGGGGGGGGATATGAAAGGGTTTTCATTCAAACCCAAATTAATACTATTCCCAAATTCATATGCATATTCTACGTGAAGGAGAATAAAAAAAAGTCGGGAAATATATAGTTAAGTTGGTAATATTTATCACTTCTTTCCTTGGTCAAAGCAGATCAAGGTTTTGAAAGCCCTTATGGAAAATCCCATTTAATCGCCCTTCTCTGCATTGCAATTCTTTTATTCTCAGTCATCAGAGGAGTGTGTTCATTACTGCAGCCTGGTGCTTGCCTAGGGTTAACACGGCACGTCTTTGAGGTGCTTTAGAGGAAGCCAGCTCGATAGGCATATTGTTGTAAAGAAGAAATGGCCAGAGGAGATGGAGGGAGATTCTTCAGCAGCAGATGGGAGGGGAATGGCTGAGGAATGACCCGGAAGAGATTCGCATTTCTTGGAAGCTTGCAGTCTTTTTCAGGGGCACTCAATTTACTGCACACACACACACACACACACACACACACACACACACACACACAGAAAAAGGCTCACCCAATGATTATTTTAACAAAAGAAGAAGATGATGTGACTTTATGAGACCAGGGCACTAGAAGACACGTATAAGAAATTTGGCAACAGAATCTGGAGAGCGTAAGGGAATGTGGCAGCAGCCCCCTTGTCCGCGGGCTGATGTCATATTCAATGCTCGGGCCCTTCTTATCATTGTCATTAATGCCATCTCCCATCACCTTTCCTAATCCATAGCAATAATCGCTGAGGAAGATGAAAAACTGCCAGTCTACAGATTTAAGCAGGCCTGCAGATGTATTACATCATTTAACACCTGAAGAACTTACACATTAAAAAAAAAAATTTTTTTTGAGACTCACAGACTGAACAATATAGGATCAGTATCATCTATTACCACATGAGGACTCTGGGGGCACAAGCGGCCTCAGATGGGTTATAAGCCTATTTAACCCTTACTGTAGATAAGGAGCATGGAGCTTTGAGACAGTTTTTCCTAGCTCTGCCTGATAATATGTACTTTGAAAAAGTTAGAATTTGTTCAAGCTTCTTTTTCTACTTTCTGTTTTTTTTTCCCTTCCCTCCCTCCCTCCCTCCCTCCCTCCCTCCCTCCCTCCCTCCCTCCTTCCTTCCATCCATCTCTTCTCTTCCTTCTTTCCTTCCTTTCTTTCCTCTTTCTTTCATTTTTTTTTTTTGGCAAAGTAGCATATAATTATGTAAAACTGTAGACACACATAATTTGAATTTGTATAAGTTTTCTGAAAAGAAAAAAAAATTCAAACCAAAGTTAACTTTTTGGAGTGTAATTATTCTCACTCCAGGTATTTCTATCTATTTTAAAATTCAGCTTTAAAGTGGCTCAATTTTAACTTCAATGTCATTATCAATATATAAATAACACTGAATAATTAAATTTGCCTCAAATCTTACCTTTAAAAATGTATCTAAAGAGCCGTTTTCCATATACTCTGTCACTATCATCACTGGTTTACCTGAAAAGAAAACAATGGATGAGCTGCTGTTTTTCTATTTAGTATTCTTATCTAGGAAAAGCTTACCTGGAAGTCTTTATTAGTGTCCAAAGTATATACACTTTTGAAAAATATATTTTATTGATTCTCCACAGAGAGGAAGGGAGAGGGATAGTTAGAAACATCAATGAGAGAAACATCGATCAGCTGCCTCCTGCACACCCCCCACTAGGGATGTGCCTGCAACCAAGGTACATACCCTTGACCGGAATCGAACCTGGGACCCTTAAGTCCGCAGGCTGATGCTCTATCCACTGAGCCAAACCGGTTGCGGCTATACACTTATTTTTTAAAGTCCTCTGTGTAGCAAGTAAATTCCTGACACTATGATATCTTAGTAAAATGGTGGGGTCAGGATCACAAGAATACAAGAATAATAACAGATTGATATAGTTAATTGTCAATATAAAAATCAATTTATGTAGACAATAAGTTGATTAATAAATATCATTTTAATAGATGTAATTATATAATGTACCAAAAATTAATATCCAGCAAAGCAATGTGAACATATTCATCTTTTAAAAATTCTCAATAAAATCTCTGATCCAGTCTAGCGGCTGCTTTATGATCCCTTGAATATATGTTGTATTTTTATTTCTATGTTCTTGTAACTCTTTACTTTATAGCTGCCTCCCTTTCCCCTCTCTGTCACACACTTATAATCTCTATCAATCCAATGATTTTTATTCTTCAAAATGCTGTTCTAATTCCTCTTGCTATCCAGAAACTTCTCTTGCAATCATCATTTCTGATGGTAGGGGTCCTTTTATATCTGATATAGAAGCACAGCCTTGAGATTAGCTGGGCAGCACTGCTGGGCTCTGAACCCCATATCAATCACCATTATGTGATCTTGGGCATATCAATTCCTATCTCTGTGTTTCAGTTTTCTCATCAGTAAAATTAGTATATTAATGGCACCTGCTCATAGGGTTTTGTTAGTATGCAAGTCAAATAATTTCCCAAGGAACTTAAAATAGCACCTATAACTTAGAATTTTCTGTGTATTATTATTTTATAAACTTAATCAAACCTGTGGGTTAACTTCCTTGCTATATGTTAGTTGGCTAGGAGAATAAATCATACTTTATCTCCCATAAAATGATGGTATTTTGCTTATAATATGTCTGTGACACAGGAGAAAAATACAAGATAAAAAAAATCCTTGTTAAAGGAGAAAATACTTAAAATACGGTTGTTAGTTTTATCACTTCTCATTAACCTCATTCTATTTTAGAACATGCCCCTTTACTCTTCAATAAAATTATACTACATAAATTTTAAGTGTTAATTTAAACTATTTTGAGATTAGTAAAAGGAGACTTTATGACAGGAAAATTACTATCATATACATCTATTAACTTTTATGCATTATGAAGAGAAAACAAGGCCTGTACAATCATGAAATGCATTATAATTAACTTAATGGCATTCTCCAGAAGGACATCTGTACTTTACTTGAGAAGTGATTAATTCAAGTCACAGAAATGGAAATTGCATGCTTATCCACTCACCATCATCCAGAAGTGTAAAGAGATGTAGACAGTAACACAATTACCTATAAATAAGGAATGACTAGGAAGTAAAAGGATTTTTCACTCCGAAGTCACTTAAAACTCACTGTTTAGAATACTGAGGTAGATTAGTCTTGTTCCTCACTCAGGTAATTATCTTCTTTTAAAATATTTTAGGGGCAATATTCTTTTCATGGAATGTGACAAGTATATTATAAAGGCAGACACATTTTTCTCCTCCCTTTTTAAAGTTTAGAAAAGTTATAAAAATAAATTCGTCTAAAATAAGTCATTTGGCATATAATTATAGATGCCTACATTGGGTGAAACATCATATATGCAGAGAATATCCATTGAAGATGTCATTCTATATGAACTTTGAAGACTGAAAGGGTCACTGATATAATAAAAGGTGATAGATATTCCAGGAAGAAGAGGCAGCATGTGCCAAGGGATCTTGTCATGAAAGAACCCATCAAGTTCAAATAGAGCCATATATTTGATTTTTATGAAGCGCTCTGGATTTTTTCTTTGTAAATCAGGAAGTGTCAGGGGATGAGTTGGGGAAAACTGATTTTAAAACTGACTGGAAATACAATATCTTTGTAGGTGTTTTTTTTGTTTTTGTTTTTTAAAGATTCATATTGCATTTGTAAATGGCTCTGACAACACAAGAATAGAAAAGATTATAAATGTTTTGTGTGTTTTTTCTTAGTATATATGTAATCTAAGTTCAGGAATAGAGAAATGCTTCCAATTTAACTTTATTTTAATGATATTGTCACACCCGTCTTAATGGACTTCACACAAACTCTAAGATAGATAAAAATTCTGCTTTGGGTCTCTTTAAGTCCCATTCTTACTTATCAGAGCCCATTTCAGTCTTTTGTTAATGTTGAAGTCCCTTTTCTTTCAAAAGTCCAGAATTAACATCTATTCCGCAAGGGGAATAGACAACATATTTGATAACTGCTTTGGCACAGTTACCTATGTGACAGAAATTACACATGCCATATGCTAGAATATCCTGGAATGTCCTGTTGTACCAGACATCACCCTTTCATTTGCCCCATTTTGGGAATTCAGAAATACCCAGGGATGAAGCTGAGCAGGCAGATAGTAAGAACACCTGGGGGTCCAGTCATCAGTTTTTAATCAAGCACAATAGAACTATTTCAATAAATTTACAGTTAATATCCCTGGATGGTGTTTCTCTGTGGTTAGAGCATTAGCCAGGGAACTGAAGGGTGGGGGGTTCCATTCCCTGTCCAAGGCAATTACCTGCAGGTTCATTCCCTGCCCTGGTCAAGGTGTGGGAGGCAACCAATCTCTCTTTCACCTCTCTCTCTCTCTCTCTCTCTCTCTCTCTCTCTCTCTCTCTCTCTCTCTCTCTCTCTCCTTTTTCCTCTCTCTCTCTCCCTCCCTCCTTTCCACTCTCTCTAAAAATCAATGGAAAAATATCCTCATGTGAGGATTAACCACATTTTTAAAAAAATGTACAGCTAATAGAGCCAAAGGGCATTGCACTTGCTGCAAACAGTAGCCCTGGTCAAATCAGAAGGAGGCCCACACTGTAATCAGCCTGTGATTCCAGGAATCCCTCCGATTCTGTCTGATTTCTTCTTTCACTTACAGAAATTCACTGAGGGAGTTATCTTACTGTAAAGAATGGGAAGAACTGAATTCTAGCAGATATCCAGGACTAGCTTTGCTTCACTGGCACCTCTCAGCTCCTACCACAAGAGCAGATGCCTTATCCATCAAAGCAAAATCTTAATTGCTTAATCTTACTCTACCGCAAGTTCTTTATGTCTCTGCCATGTTCCCTATAGTTCTACTTATAAAACTTGGTTCCTTCTCTCTTTGCCTATATATATTTTTTCTGCCTACCCTCTAATTTTGTAGACTCTCTTCTTACAGTAATGGTTCAGAGGTAGATATTTGCTACTGTTCATCCAAGGTCTAATGAACAGGAATTGGATAGAATCCCCATGTAAAAATATCTCTTTGGGGGTAAATTTGTTCTTTAAATTCAACCCAAATTTACTGAGTTTAGAAGAAAGACTTTATACTCTAAAGAGAATGAACTGATCAGAAATCTCATGGACATTTAATAATATACATTTGGAAAGAAAACAAATATTAGTTTTTAGGGAGATGGGCTCCTGGTATTCATCCTGTAAGACTTTATAGATAGCATCACCTAGTTTTAAAAGTCAGATTATTTATGACAGTGTAGGTTGTAATGTCAATAACAAAAATGTTATTTGAGAAATATAGTAGGGACCTAAAACACCTCCCATATTTCAGAAAAAGGGGGAAAGCAATTAAAGTGAATGCTTGCAAACAAGCATGATACTTTTTTATGGACAAAAACTAAGACACTTTAGAACCCGTTTGATTATATTTCATGCTTGAGTCATTTTAATGCTAATTATATTTAGTTTGGCTTATGTTTTGTCTCAGTTCCTGCTAGCCTGCAAGAATGACATAGCAATAATTAGCATGGCTTACTTTAGTCCTTGTAAATTCAATAAAACTCTATAAATCATTTTCCATTACCCAGCTTGAAATACAGACAAAGAGTAGATCTGCCAATAATTTTGAAAGCATATTATCAAAAATTCATATAAAGAGAGCTCATAAAGCATGTCAAAACATGATTTTAATCACGGACCAGAGCTTTTATATTACTGTATATCATTTACTGGAGACCCAGCCCAGGCAGAGTCTAAGTAGTAATAAAACATGTTATCTGTGGAATTCACATTCATTATTGATAATTATAAAGGAGCTATCATTTATTGACTTATTGGCTACTCTTTGAAATACATAATAATTTCAATTGTTATCAAAATTCTATAAAAATGATATGACAAAAGACATTTTTCAAAGAAAGAAAAGTAAAATTTAGAAAGATTCAATATATTACTTTGGTTGATTAGAGCAACTTGTGTAAGAAACAAAATTGGGAATCAAATTTATGTCCATCTGACTATAAAAGCTGTTTTCCTTTCCTCCATACTATGCCTGTAATTTCAAAATATTTATTTTAATTTGAAATTTTATCTTTACATCTCATGAATATTTACTCTTTTGTATTAATACAAGCTTGGTAATCATGACTATGTCATAATAAACTACTCAACCACTGTTGGCAGGTCTGGTGGGAATTCAGCTTCTTTCAATAAATAATATGTTCTTACATTCATGATCTATACTAATAAAAGGGTAATATGCTAATTAGACAGGACATCTTCCAGACATCCTTCCGGAAAGAGCCATGGGGCTGAGGCAGAGGCAGTTAGGGGTAATCAGGCCAGCAGGGGAGGGTAGTTAGGGGCGATCAGGCCAGCAGGGGAGGGCAGTTAAGGGCAATCAGGCCGGTAGGAGAGGGCGATTAGGGGATGATCAGGCCAGCAGGCAGAGGCAGTTAGGGGTGATCAGGCAGGCAGGCAGGCGAGTGGTTAGGAGCCAGCAGTCCCGGATTGTGAGAGCTTTGCCTGTGGGATCGGGCCTAAACCAGCATTTGGATATCCCCTGAGGGGTCCCGGATTGGAGATGGTGCAGGGCTGAGGGACCCCCCCCAATGTACAAATTTCATGCACCAGGCCTCTAATCATTACATATATATGCTGAGAGTGTTCTGACGTGTTCTATAGTGAAATGGTTTCAGATTCTACTTTTATGAGATATCCATAGTAATCAAAGTCATAGAAGCAGAAATAAGAAAGGTGGTTGCCAGAGGCTGGGGCAAGGAAGAAAGGAGGAGTTGTTGATCAATGCATACAGAGTTTCAATTGTTATCAAAATTCTATAAAAGTGATATCACAAAAGATTTTCAGTTATTCAGTATGGAAACTTATAAAAATAACTATATAATGGGCTTATAAATAATAGTGTACTGAACACTTAAAAATTTAAGAGGGTAGATTTCATATGTGTGTGTTTTTTTCCTACCACAATTTAAAAATTGAGTTTGTTTCATTAGTACATGATTTTTGGTGCCAATGTCCATCACAAATCCAAGAGAGGAGAGAGGGAGCCACTTTTGGTAATTTAATCCTTTTCCATGACATCTCAGAGTTAGGTGAAACAAACTTTGGGGAATGTTGATGTAGATCTACCCTTGATTTTCAGACTATGGTCCCTGACGAACAGCACAGTTATCAGCTGGGAGCTTGTTAGAACAGCCAAATGTCAGTGCCCGATCCTATCTATTGAAGCAGATTATGCATGTTAACAATACCCTCCGAGGCACATTACATTTTAAGAAACACTGAACTAGACCATATCACAAGAGTTGCAGCTAAATCTTGGCTTATTATTTTATTTGCATTGATATCACTCCCTTTTCTGAAACTATTAACTCACCAACAAACACATGATACCACTTAGGACATAAGGGAGCATTTGATTTAGAAGCTTCATGAATCACTGGAAAATAATTGTCACTGGGGTTTGCTATGAAACATTTTACAAGATTTATAAATAATTAAAAATAAGCCTGTGCTTATACTTGTGTATCTACTGTTTAGTCTTATTTTACTATGCCATTCTATTTGGGTTGTATACCATATAATATACTAACACTTGTAGCTGTTAGAAATTACTTTTATTTTTCTCCCAAAGGAAACATGGGGTAATGCAAATATCATGATTCAATTATTCATGGTTAATAGCCAACCACAAAATGGGATCTTGTGCTTATAATAGAAATAGGTAATGTTTATAAGGTGGAGGGAGGCAAAGTATGGGACAGTTAGAATGATACTCAGATATTTTCATTTAATTATGGTCCTTTTTTATTGGTTAACACTTTAGGAAGGTAATCTATATCTATCTCTATCTCTATCTCTATCTCTATCTCTCTATCTATCTATCTATATATATACACATACACATACATACATATACACACATATATGTATAAATGTATATACTCATATATATATACATATATATTCAGATATATACATATATATTTATATAATTTTAAAATTTGGGAAATATGATACAATCGAAAGCCTATACTGAAAAAGGAGCATAAAAACACCAAATATCTCCATAGGTAGAAATTCCAAACTTTACATATTTTCCTCTTTTATTTCATATTGTTTACATTGATATAAACTTTTCCATTAGATATTCATTTCTCATATTAAAAATGGATTTGAAGTGTTCTGACATTAGTGTAAATGGATAATAATTAGTTATGGAAACATAAATTATAGACTTTTCAGAGGAGGTGAGGACTCTAAGAATTATCAAATCTAATAGTTTTGTTTTATTAATAATGAAAATAACTTTAAAACACACATAGGAGCTATATTCTCTGTGTCTGCTGCCTCTGCTTCTCCTGAGTTCTCTCTCTGCTCTGCCAAGCTGCTCTCTCTAGCAGACTTCTTCACACACACACTCCTTCTAGTTAGTAACCTATATATTACCCCAGAGATAAAGAAGGCTAGTTGCTAACAGTGACATCAATCATTTGGGTTATAGAAGGGCACAGTGTTCCATGTGTACTTGCACCTGCTCGTGGTATCTTGGCCTTGGGCACCCCAATTAGGCTCATGCTCAGAGTGACCTTGGCCATTCTGGTGTATTGACAACAAGGCCTCTGTGCTCCCATTGGCCTTGACTATCCGGGGACCCTGGTGTGGCTCTCACAGGTCTGCACCTTCACTTTATTAAAGCCTTTTCAGAGAGGTCTTTCTCTAAGGAAAACAGAATCCACCAACCCTCGGTAGAACCAATCCCTAATATCCTAGCTTAGCTTTAGTTTCTTCATTTCATATAATGTAAGTACATATGTTCATTCAGTTTATGTCTCCCCCACCCAAAGATAAGCTCCATAAGTCAAGAACTCAGGCTGCTTCATCTCTCCTGGATCCCACTGATTAGGTGACCAATTAACACTTTTTGAATGTTTGGGTTTTGGAGTAATATGGAATTGTTCTAAAGTCTGGCATTATCTTATGCTTAGTTTTATGACATTGGATAAGGTATTTAACCTCTTTAAAGTTAATTTTTCACATCTGTAAGATGAGAACAAATACTAGTGTCCACAAGATAGCATTACTGTGCAGATTAAAGGAGTAATATAGAAAGAGCATTAAGTCTAGTAAATTATTAAAGTAATGATAATGGTAAGTAGTAGTAATAACATATACAAGATTCTGTAAAAAGATTCTCAGGCAATTTCCTTTGTATGGATTTTAATTGTTTTCTAAAACATTTATGGTATCCTATATAATAAAGAAGTAATATGCAAATTGACCCTCACACCTTCACATCACAAGATGGCTCCCCCCATGTCATCACAATATGGCTGCCCCCACCATTGTCACAAGAGAGCTGGCAGGGGAGGGCAGTTGGGGGTGACCAGGCCTGCAGGGGAGAGAAGTTGGGGGCAATTGGGCCAGCAGGGAAGCAGTTAGGTGTCAATCAGGCTGACAGGGGCATGGTTAGGGGGTGATCAGGTTGGCAGGCAGAAGCAGTTAGGGGCAATCAGGCAGTCAGGCAGGCCAGTGGTTAGGAGCCAGCAGTCCTGGATTGTGAGAGGGATGTCCGCCTGCTGGTCGGGACCGGGCCTAAACCAGTAGTTGGACATCCCCTAAGGGGTCCCAGATTGGAGAGGGTACAGGAGGCTGGGCTGAGGTACACCCCTGCCCCCAGTGCATGAATTTCATGCACTGGGCCTCTAGTTATAGAATAAAACTTTAAAAATTAAAATAAAAACTCTATATTACTCTAATTGGTTTTAAATACTTACATAATTTTAATTTAGTCATTCACTCATTTAATATAATTTATGCTCTTTTTAAATTATTTAATGTCTCTGGTCCTGTGATAGACATCGGGTGTGGGGGGACTATAAACATATATTAGTTTTAAGAAGCTTATTGTGTAGCAAATATTATAAAACATGTAGAGTTATAATTATGATATAATGTACAGTGTGAGAAATATAACTAGAGTTTATAAGATTGCCTCTAACTAAGAACTCATTCATTCAACAAACATGTGAAATGCTGCCCATGCTGAGCAATATACAAGAACACACAGGAACACTTCTGGAAAGGAAGTGGAGATACAGCCAAAGTATATCAGGTTAACAATTAAAGTATACAGGGTTAGGCAGAAATAGGTTAAATGACAGCCATCATTACCTAAAAGATAAATCCTAAGTAAGTATACAAAACAGTGACAATAATAAGACAAATAACACAAATACATAATACAATTAATAATTAAATAATACAAGAATAAAATCTGCCCTAACCGGTTTGGCTCAGTGGATAGAGAGTCAGCCTGCAGACTGAAGGTCCCAGGTTCGATTCCCGTCAAGGGCATGTACCTTTGTTGTGGGCACATCCCCAGTAGTGGGTGTGCAGGAGGCAGCTGATCGATGCTTCTCTCTCATCGATGTTTCTAACTCTCTATCCCTCTCCCTTCCTCTCTGTAAAAATCAATAAAATATATTTTAAAAAAAGAATAAAATCTGTGTTTCACATACTCACAACTGTCAACCTACTTTTGCCCACCCTTGTCTGTATTTTGTTCCATTTATTAGCTTGTTTGGTGATGAGAGGAGAGCAGTGATCTAGTAAAATCTACCTGAGAACAGTAGGTGTGGAATGAACCAATGCAGGAAAATACCAAAATGGAAAGACTAGTTGTAGACTGCTGAGATAGCCCTGGGAAATATGTAATAAGGGCCTGGCAAACAAAAGTAACTTTATGAGAATGAAATACTATAATTGAAAGATAATTAAAAAATTGTAGAATGTTCCTCTAATGTTTTTATTTATTAATTATAAGGAACTGTTTATTTTTATATGATCTCAGATTAAGAAATATAACAATGAATAATTTAAGATCCAATAGAAATATGCATTCAATTAATTTTGATAATTTTTATGGGTGAGGAAAAATTCTTAAACTAAGGATGCTGCAATGGAAAATTATATTTTTCTCCTTTTAATTTTATTCCTGAATCTTTTTACAGGGTAAAAGCTGGCACTGTGGATTACATTAAAGCATCTTTCATTGCCAATGAATCAATTAAGCCAGGACTTGTGGGTTTTTTACATCATGTGTCATGAAGCCTCTCTTGAATATGTATCTATTTATGATGGGTCCTGTTTAACAACAAAACAGAGAAGGAATCTGAATGAGGGCCCATGGTTCTGGTGCATAGGCCAGTTATACAGAAAAGATGAAGGTTCATGATGGCACCATAGATTGGAGTGTTACTTCAGACTCCCTATCTCAGCTCCAATCAGAAAAATCACAAGATTCAGTTGTACTTATGTCTCATTATCTGTGTGCTGCAGGTTGAAAATAATTTTTGAATAAATTAGCATCAGATCAGAAAGCATGAAATTAAGGACACAAATAAAGTGAGTTGCAACATGGTAAATTAAAAACAAGTTGAAGACTTCCTAAGTTGAACATCAAGAGCTGCATTCATTAAGGGGAAATACAATTTCAATTCACATAGAACACAAATTAAAGACAGAGACATATTTAAAATATTTACATTTTGTTTTACTTATATGTGTAACCTCATGGAAGAAACATCAACTAGTATAATTGGTTAGGAGATGGGATATTTTAAAACCACTTTTTCAACCACAGTACGTACTATTATAGACTAGCATTTGCAGAACTTAGGTATCACTTGTTGATATTGATACTTGCTTCTATAAATAAAGGTTTCATGTGCATATAATGCATGTGATAAATTCAGTTGTTTTTCTCTGAGAAGTTTAGTTCTCTTAGTTTATCTCAGTCATGTTCCATTCACATAAGTTCAATAATAAACCAGGACTCTAAAAAAGTAGGTGAATATTAGTTCTAATAAATTTTGAATGTTGCCAACTAATATCTTATACATTCACTTAAAAATATGGAGATAGCCCAGCTAGTGTGGCTCAATGGTTGAGCATCAACCTATGAACTAGGAGGTCACAATTCAATTCCTGGTCTGGGTATATGCCCAGGTTGTGGGCTCCATCCCCAGTGTGGGGCTTGCAGGAAGCTGCCAGCCGGTCATTGATTCTCTCTCATTATTGATGTTTCTATCTCTTTCTCCTTCTCCCTTCCTCTCTGAAAGAAATAAAAAAAGTATATATACATACATATATAAATGTATTATATATATGTACACATATATACATATATAAATTTATCATATATACATGCTGTATATATGTGTGTATATATATATGTGTGTGTGTGTGTGTATATATATATATATATATATATATATATATATATATAGAGAGAGAGAGAGAGAGAGAGAGAGAGAGAGAGAGAGAGGCGGGGAGAGAAAGGGGGGCCCCGTGCACGAATTCATGCACAGGTGGTGTCCCTCAGCCTGGCCAGTGATCGGGGCCCATCGAGGCTGTCTCAACCCAGTCCCAATCGGGGTCGATTGGGACTGGCCAGCCTGCTGAGGGAGTGGGACCGCAGGAGGTTGGCCAGCTGCAGGAAGTTGGCTGTGGGGACGCACTGACCACCAGAGGGCAGCTCTGAGCATCTGCCCCCTGGTAGTCAGTGCAGGTCATAGCTATCAGCAGGTCCTCTGGTCATTAGGTCATAACGGTCGCTTAGGCTTTTATATATATAGATTATTACTTTTGCATTTATCACTTTTACTATGCTCTGAACTTCTCCATATCCGCTTAAATATCTAAATGAGGCCAACCTCCCATGGTCCCTCCCCCCCAGCCGGCCAGCCCCGATCAGGATTGTGTGAGATGGGCCCCAATAAGCCCTGATCACTGGCCAGGCCGAGGGATGCCACTCATGCACAAATCTGTGCATTGGGCCTCTAGTTATATAATAATTAAGTACCCACTCTGTGCCATGCCCATACTGAACTTTACCTGTGTTTATGTCATCTTTACAACATGACTAGGAGATATTCTTAATCCATGTCCTCAATGAAGAAATTAAGGTTGCTGAATGTTTAACTAACTTGTGCAGTCACATAGTAGTTATGGTAGAACTAAAATAAAATCAGATGGCTAGATCCATAGTCCATGTTCCTGACCATTACACAGTATTGTCTCCATCATAGTAATAGTAATCTGGCACAGTTCTAAACATTACATTACTTATTACAGAAGGTCGATTGGTTGGCTAAGGAGTTTTACATTTACCCTGGGTTGTAGAATTCATGGTCAGAATTTGTTTTGATGAAGTAATAGCCATCATATTAAAGATGAAATGAAGACATAAAACTTTTCAAATATTTGCATGCTATTATACTAGGACTATCCTTAAGAACACTATTTTATATTAGATAAAACTATTTCTGCATAGGAAATAACATTACTCAGTCATTACTATGATTCTTGTTCCTATGGTATCTAGCACCCTATGCTATCACTGATATCATTTCAAGGTCCTTCCCTTGATAGAATATAGTCTATCAGATGAACTATAGTGAAATTCAAAATGTCGGTTCATTTTATTGTACCTGTGGACCTGTTGTTTATTTCATATATTCCTGCCTATTCATTCACATTGTATAAGCTCATAAAATATTTATTTTATTTTATTTCTTTCAAAAAGTAATAGTACTTGACTCCTACCTGCCTCTCTGTTGACCCTGCCCCCCACCTTTCTTTAGCAACTCTGTTGACCCTGCCCCCCACCTTTCTTTGAGCAATTTGTTTGTCTCTATTAGACCTCAGAGTGCTCTTTTTGCTCCAGCAATAAACTCTCTGAGTTGCTTCCAAGGGGGTAATGATGTATGGGTGAGTATTCAACAGAGGAGGAAACATCTAAGTTTTGAAGAAAACCAC
Organism: Eptesicus fuscus; assembly: GCF_027574615.1. Lineage (NCBI taxonomy): Eukaryota > Metazoa > Chordata > Mammalia > Chiroptera > Vespertilionidae > Eptesicus > Eptesicus fuscus. Next base: position 77,177,436 of record NC_072474.1, on the reverse strand, counting down.
GTCTTGCAGATTATTTTATTCCTATGCGACATTCCTCTATGTGTTTTCTTACTGAGATGTGTGTCTCTTGGAAACATGGGGTCAAACATTTTCATAGCAATACAGGCTTATTCAAAAGTTCAATCAAAAGAATAAAATACCTAGGAATAAACTTAACAACGAATGTGAAAGAACTATATACTGAAAATTACAATCCCACTCCTGGGTATATACCCGGAAAACTCGAAATCATTTATACACAAAGATATGTGCACCCCTATGCTCACTGAAGCATTATTCACGGTGGCCAAGAGTTGGAAATAGCTAAAGTTCCCTACTATAGAGGACTGGATAAAGATGTGGTATATATACACAATGGAGTACTGCACAGCCATAAGAAAGGATGAAATAGTGCCATTTACAACAACATGGATGGACCTTGAGAACATTATGCTAAGTGAAATAAGTCAAACAGAGAAAGCTAAGAACTATATGATTTAACTCATATGTGGGATATAAAACTGTAACTTATGTACACAAACAGCAGAGTGGTGGTTGCCAGAGGGAAGGGGGTGGGGGAGGAAAGGGGTCCTAACATGAGGTGGCAGGAGATTTGACTTTGGGTGGTGGGCACATGGTCCTATATACAGATTTTGTAAATTAGTAATCCACACATGTAACCTATATGTTCATGTTGACTAATGTCACCCCAATAAAATTTAAATAATTAAAAAAATAATAATAAAATAAAAAAAAATTAAAGTTCAACCAATCATCACCATGATACTTCTAATGGTCTTCTGCTCAAACTTGTGAGAAGGTTTTTGCAGTCTTATCTGTGAACCATTGTGACTGAATTATGATTTGGGTATTAACTTGTTATATAAAAATTTGTGTTGTTTTGTTTTTCCATTTTTAAAAGCTACATGGAGTAAATGGATATCTTATTAATTAAAATTTGTCGGTTGAGAACATTTATTAAATACACATTGCTTGTGTGCATATGTGACATATATAATTTTTTTATTGTCTAAAGTATTACACATAATTTAAAACTTGATTAATAGGAACTGGAAATTGAACAAATGCTTGAAAGAAAGTCTAAATAATGTTCTTTGTCACAATTTTTAGATGATTTAGTAAGTGATATGTAGGGCATGAATGATAAAGAAAGGAATGAGAATAAATACAATTGGCAAAGAAAAAAATAGGTTAAAAGAACATAAAGGCCTCAGTTATGTGCCATATAAATACTTTATTGGCTGACTAAAAAATTATTTGAAATCTTTATATTGGGAAGTTCACCACAAAACTACATTTACAAGACACTCATACAAATTTAAAAGAGATTTGAAATTTCTAAATATTCCTTAGTATAAATCTGCTTTGCTTTAACAAAATAATTACTCTTAAGGAACTTTCACCGTCTTCTGAGACTGTTGCTTTCCCTAGAACTATTAAAATACCCCAATGGGAAAAAAGATTGAATAAAAAAACACATCTGCCTGTAAAACCTACTTAAAAGGTTCTGAAAAAAGCAGGGCACCTATGGTAATAGTAATTCTATTAAATGTTAAACGTCAATGCCTCAATAAAAAATTTGAAGTTAATATTTCATTAGAATAAGAAGTGAAAGAGCCAGGAGAAAATAAAAAGTACCTTTACTGCTTCTTTTATCTGGATACATTTTCTCTGGTGCTGAATTAATAGTAAATGAGTTATATATGTATTGAAAACATAAATAGAAATTCAGGTTCATTGAAGATAAGCTTTGACCAGAATCTACTAAAATACAGGACAATTACTACTTATATTAGAGAAATTATTAATAACATTACTATGGCTCGACCCTGAAGTTAATAATGAGCTAATAGAAAAAAACCAGATATTCATGATACATACACACATGCATGCATGATTTGCAGTTGTACTTACTTTTGGTCACTACACCTTCTAAGTGAATGATGTTAGGATGATCAAACTGCCCCATGATACTTGCTTCACCCAGGAAATCTCTACGTTGCTTTTCAGTATAGCCTACTTTAAGGGTTTTGATTGCCACAGGTAATTCTCTTTTTCCTGGAAGTTTCAAACGTCCACTACAAACTTCACCAAATTCACCTTATGACAAAAATAGAAAAAAGTATACAAAATCATTTGAAATCCTTAATCTAACCCTATATAATAAAAGCCTATTATTCAAATCAACTGAACAGCAGATCAACCGGTGGAATGACCAGTCGCTATGATGCGCACTGACCAGCAGGGGGCAGATGCTTAATGCAGGAGCTGTCCTCAGCCCACAGACCCCAGGTCAGCCAAGGTGGGTGCCAGCAGGGGCCCCCTGATCACCCCGCCAGTCATCCCACATATCGGGCCTTATCGCCGGCCAGGCTTAGGGACCCTATCTGTGCACAAATTTTGTGCACCGGGTCTCTATTAATAATATAAAGCACTCAGAAAAATCAAGGTATAGATGAAATAGGGTTAACAGGGGAGTCCCAACTTTGTTACCAATGTTAATAGAAATAAATGGTGCACTGGGAACAATCATCTATAAGTGATCATAAAACACTATCAGGGTTATTAGTTTTATCCATCTCACCAACAAAAACCTTAATGTAAATGTTACAACAAAATTAAATGCAACTGACTTAAATAATTTCCTTCTTCCTTTTTTTTTTCTAATCTAGTAGTGCCATTAATGAGAAGAGGAAAGGAGAAAAGATTATAGCAGGACAAATCTTTTTTTAGAAAAACAATTGTAAGGAAGAAATGTTCATAAATAGAATAACTGGGTGCTTGAATTATGTAAATATTTCCAGCATTACAACTTATATATGTATATCTATAAAAACAAACAGTAGATGGTGAAACACTATGTTTGAATATATTTCTGGTTTATTTATTTTTTTATTTCATAAGCTAGACACTTGCTGATTGAAATGTGAGCTACACAGAAGGTAGCATTAAAATATGATTAATTATATACCACTTAGAAAGCGAGTCAGTTACAAAAGATCAAAAACATTCTGTCTTAGCCTGGCCAGTGTGGGTCAGTGGTTGAGCATCCACTCATGCACCAAGAGGTCTCTGGTTCCATTCCTGGTCAGCGCACATGCCCAGCAGGGGGCGTGAAGGAGGCAGCCAATCTATGTTGATGTTTCTCTCTCATCCATGTTTCTATCTCTCTCTACCTCTCTCTTCCTCTCTCTCTAAAGTCAATAAAAACATACTTAAAATAAAAAAAATAAAAAATTCGGTATTAGATCAGAACAATGACATATTACATTCTACGTTAAGTCTTATCATTAAACACAAGTTAAAAGTCTGACTTAAACACACTGTGATACCTGCTCCAATAACTCTTTCAATGGTGATGCATGAAGCTTCTATCTCCTTGGCAAATTCATGGACAGCTTGATTGGGGTCCTCATAGGTATGTGGATCGATATAAGTTCTTACTCCTGGCAGTTTAACTGTGAAAATAAACGGGCATTAAAATACAAGTGCTTGTGCTGGATGAGTGAAATGGTAAATGTTATTAACATGCAACTGTGGCTTAAATCCCTAATCCCTATAAGTGTATGAGCTATAAGAACAGAGCCTCTCCTGAATTATAGGAATCATTTGTTCAGCTATGTCACTTTAATAATTTTGAAATCTGAATAGTTGGCATGTACCAGAAATGTATACATGGTGATGTATATGAGTAAATACATCATTCAACACCAATGTTTTACAGAGTTAGTCTCTGAGACAAATAAAGACAGTTTCGTTTACTAAAGGGGACAATAAAATGTTAGTGGTTTACTTGTTAGTTAGTCTGAATCCCACTTAAATGATCATCAGAGATGACTGATTTTGGTTTTACAAAAAATAATTTAAAATACATTTTCAGGTGCTTTGTCAATACGACTTACAGAAAAGTCAAAAGAAAAACAGATGCTCTACTTCTCACTCTACCTGTTACTGCACAGACTGTTATGTTCCATGAGCCTCAGTTTCATCATATTTAAAAGCTACCAACATCTGCCTCACAGTGTTGTTGTTGTTTAGGATAAGTGAGATTAATCTCAATATTATGAAAATGAACTCAATGCTTTACAGCATGACTTATGGCTTTAATGACTGGCTTTTATGGGCACAGAATAGTAACAAAAATAAAAGAAACCCTTTTTGTCATTTACTTGATGAAACAACTCATGCTGCAATGTTAATGACAAAAGGAACATATTAAAATACCGTTAATTAGAAACCATTTACTAATTCTTAAAGCTCATTGATTTTTTTTGCATTTCTTAAAAATATAGAATTATTCAAGTCTTTGGAACCAAGGTTGCTGCCACAGGATCTGCTCAGGGAAAGTCCTGTTATAATGCTGTAAAAAAAAAAATACTGAGAAATTTCATCCCTGTGATCTGGTGGTGTGATTTAACAGATTTCTATTGGATGTATTGCTAGCATTTATTATTAGCTTAGATATTTGGTTTGAAAAATAATAGCTTCATATTAAGCACAGAGTTTTTATTTTAATAATTATAATCAAAGTATGCTTTAAAGAATTGAGCAATCTCTCTGTTGCCTAGAATCAGCCACAATGCCCCACACTTACATGATTTACAGAAATGTAACAAAACACAATTTTAAACCAATAAATATTTCAGTCAGTTAATAGAAATCTTGTCTGAAAAAAAAAACAACCCACCATAATAATAATATGTCCCTGACATTGTGTACTTTTGAGTTTTTACAATTTGCTTACTGTGCCCATTATGAAAATGCATCTTTTCCTCTTCTGGGTCTTGTTTTGCCTTGCTGTAACCACACCGCCTGGAACAGAGTAAGCTACAATTAGCCCCATCTCCAACAGGTGAATCACATCAAGCCGGAAACGTGAAACACAATTGAAATGATTGCAACCCTAACTGATTTTCACACTAGTAGTGTGAAATAACATCAATACTCTTTTTTGGTCACATTACTCTAGCCAATGGCCCTCTCTCATTCTTTGTCATATTTTACTGAGAAGTCTGAATCTATACAACTCATTTTAACTTCTATTCAACATACACCTAACAGCAGACATGTTTCTATTCCACTTTCTCTGTTACTTATTTTTTTTGCCAGCTCAGAAGTCACTGACTACTTTTTTCAGGATGAACAGCTCAAAATGTGTCTGATTCATTAGTCTCCCACCCTCAGCTCCTTACTCTATCATTTAAATTTTCTCTCCTTTTGGAATCATTAGTTGCTGCACGAGCTCTTTTCCACTCACATCCCCTCAGATCACTATCAAATTGACCACAACCTGCACTCTCTCTCAGCTCCACTCTCCAAATCTTAATCTCTCCTGCTTGTTTTTTTCTCATCTACTCTCTAGTTTGAGTTCTTTTGACCTGCTTCTAGTACCTACAAAATTCTGTCCTTCAAAGTTTCACTAATGACATATTCACATCTAAATCTAATGACTTTCCCTTAGATTTTAAGCATTCATGATTGAAATCCCTAACTACTTTTTGATGTTTTTTGCTCCTTTCTTCATTTATGCCAGTAGGTCCTCTGCATGAACTTCTCGGGTTCTCTCCTGTCAACCCATCTATTTCCATCAAGTTAATTAATACCATCTAGTACCTCTGGTTGAATTCTTTTGAAACTATGCTCTTATTTATCATAGATTTATTTTATAGATATATTCATTGACATTCAAACTTAATAGATTTGATATGTTACATAATTAACCATATAATATTAAAATAACTGACAAAAATGAAAATATTTAAATTATTTTAGTGAAGCTCCAAGGCTATGGATTTACTATTTACAAGCTTTCATAACAAAATTGAGTTTATTAAACACAAAATTTTCATTTATTTCTGTATAAAGAAAATATAGCCAAAGTGATAGATTGACAAAATATTTTCATTACATTGGTTGAAAATTACTAAGTGATCTAAATGAAATGTCCAGTTGACATGTACTAATGAGGATTAGTTCTTGGTATACATTCAAGGATGTTTAATAAGTCCATATATATTTTAGTATAAAAATAAAACTTATTTTATTTTACATTATTTCTTAGTGAATATATATATATATATATATATATACATAAAATAGATAAGACACCACATCTTTGTGCCATTTTTGAAAAAAATTATCTTCATTTTATCATCTTAAAGAACTGCCAATTTATTAGTGAAGGACAGCTAGTAATATTTAAATTAGCTTAAACTAATATATTTAACATATATAGTGTTCTTGGGTGAGGAACAATACACAATCTGGATCTAGTGGCTTTTCAAGTTTTATTCATAACATTTAGGTGCATTTGTCATTCAAGAACCCTTCAGACATCTTGAAATATCTCACCACAGTGAAATAAAGAGAAGAAACAAATAAAATTATATTGCAATTATATTGTGCAAATTGATCTACTCAAGTTGACATTTAAATTATTCTAAAATATTGTTCATAGTTTCATAGATGTTATTTTTTCAATCTTTATGTATATACCTCTACAGTAAAGTTAATGATAACTTTATTTTTACCAATGCTTTAAATACAATGGTGTGAAATCATCCTAAGATTTATGTCATTTAAATAACATTGACAATTTTTTTTCTAAAGATAATTCTAAAGAGTCTTAAAAAGTATACAAGTTCCTGCAGTTTACATTAGAAAAGAAATATCTGATTATTTTTTGTTCTATTTCTTTAAAAAAATGTCATTGGATTTTTGAAGGTTTGATTTGATTGCATTAAATCTTTATATTTTTTGTAGTAAATGGACATTTTAATGATGTTGATTTTTTTCAATCCATAAAAATGGAATATGGTTTCATTTCATTGTGTCTTTTTCAATCTTGTTTATTAATGCTTTGTAGTTTTCAGTATATAGGTCCTTCATATCCTTTGTTAAGTTTATTCCTAAGTATTTTATTCTTTTTGTTGCAATTTCAAAATAATTTTTTTCATTTCTTTTCCTGAAATTAATGGAATACTACTCAGCCATAAGAAAAGATGAAATACTGCAATTTGAGACAACATGGATGGATCTTGAGACTAACATGCTAAACAAAAGAAAAAGTTAAGAATCGTATCACCCATAGGTGGGATATAAAACTGAAAGCAACAAATGAACAGATAAGAAAAACAAGCAAAAACACATAGGCATAGTCAACAGTATGGTGATTACTAGAAGGAAGAAGGTTTGGTGTATGAAAGGGTAAAGGAGATCAAGTATATGGTGACAGAAGATTTGACTTTGGATGGTAATATACAGATGAATCATAGATTTGTACACTTGAAACCTACATAATCTTATTATCCAAGGGCACCCCAATAAATTTAACAAAAAAGAAAACAAACATCCATTTCATCTTCAACTTTCCTACCTTCAAAAAAAATTAAGCTTTCAAACTTGTTTCCTCAAATAGTTTTTATCATTAAATACCTTATAGATACTTAAATTGCATGCACATTCCTCATATAAAAATGGAAATAAAACTTTGGATCTCATCAAAAAAGTGATTTGGGAATACTTTGATAAGGAGAAGTTGACATTTTAATACCTGGGGTGAGATTTAGAAGGGCAATAGAGGTGTTTTTTTTTTGTTTTTTTTTACTATGGGCATCTCTGGAGCTCTATAACATATATGGCTGCATGTCACATTAACATATAAATTAAGTTCTGGAACCTCCCCCCAAAGCATCATTTGAACAAGTTGCAGCAAGATCAACAAGTAAAAGTGCAGCTGGCAAAGACTGGCACTCACGGAGTGGATCAGCCTCACTAACAAGGCATCGCGGGAAGCCTGTTCATTCAGTATCATCTTCTGTACCTGATCCAGATGTATAATTTTAAACTATCAGACAGACAGTCAATAAAAATGCCATTCTGGGCACAAATCACACCAGCTACATTCTAGAACCATTTTCAATGGAAAATAAACAGTTTCTTCATTTTGCTTCCTATCACAATTTTAATAAGCTTTATAAATTGTACTAAAAATATCTGTAGTGTTGTAATTAGAGAAATCATCTTCTAGTCATTTATATTTTTTCTTCTAGAAAACAATGCTGTTGTATTTTTAGTAGTAGAGATGAGCATGAGAAATCATATAAAAGGTAGGTATAATTAATATTCATTAATATTTACTAAGAAGTCCTAGAGAGATGTGTAATATATGAATACAGCAATGCCTTTATAGGTAATATAGAAATCAATCTACTTTCTCTCACACCGTCATAAGAATTTGAATAACACATCCTTGATGATATTAATGCTGATCTTAAAATCTAAAGATCATAGATTTTAAGATAATAAAATCTCAGCCATAACATCCTAAATTTGGATATTTGAAATGTCCACTATACATGAAATAGTAAATAATAATATTTATGTAGAGATGAATATGCTAATGAGTAAATTAGTTCTTAGATGCAAATTAAGGATTTGATAATACATTGGAAGCATAAATGCCAAGCGGACCAGAGCACAAAGTGATACACAGAATCAGTGATTTACTAAATGTCAGCCTTGTGGCCAATGAGGAGAGATGAGTGAATGGAATAGCCTGAGAAGAGTATAGATTCTTGCTCAATTACAGCTGCCACAGAATCATATGTTCCCATTACTAGCCTACAAAAATAAAAACTGGATATACACTCTTTCGCCTTAATTCTAAATAAGGTGGGGAGGGGTGGAATGGTGGGAGGAGGGGTTTTGTATTTTGATTTTTTTTTAAAAAGAGTGCACATAAGCAATTACAAGATCAGAAATGGCCACTCAGCTATGTATTGTTCCTCTGTTTTCCAGTTTTATTAAGGAATACTCTCCTTATACTTTAATACAAAAAAATATTCAAAAGGCAACAAATTGCAGTAAACATTAGATTATATATATTTTGTTTATGGAAAATAAAAGCTGCCTGTAATCTTAGCCTCTTTTAAAAGAACACATTTCTCCATCTCTGTACCCTCTCTTGTTCTGACATAATGACTTCAACCACTGCACAATGTTGTATGTAAGAATTTATTGCTGGAATCTTGAAAATAATAAGTTAAAACTTTTTGGGAAATCATTTAACTTTTTCACTTCAGGATTCTCTCCGACTGAACCAAGGTAGTTTTAATTAAAACTCAGCTAACTGAGCCTCATAAAATAAAGAAGTATATAAACATTAGCTTATTAATATATCTAATAAATACTGGAAATGTTTTGTTTTATAGGAGCACATTCTTTAATAAGAATGTCAGTGAAATATATAAAATTGGATATCTGATATTTAGGCTGCCTTACTAGCAGGACCTTAAGACTCTCATTCATATAGTTCTCATTTGTATACACAAGTCCTGGGATTCTGAGTTCCTTACAGATATAAGTTATAAAAAATGCAACTGACCTATTATTGTTTACTAAAAATTCTCTAATATATGTATCAAAGGAAATGTACCCATGTTGAAATATAATTTTCTTGATTGTGGGATTGCAGTAGTAATTATACTGCATAAATGAGGACACAGATTACTAGGTTCCCATCATAGATTCTATCAAGGAATGAGTAGTTATTACTACTCATTGATGAATGACAATGTGAAAAGCTAACTTATTTTTTATCTTATTTCTTAAATGTCATTTTTATTTCCATATCCTAAAAGACAAAGAAAAAAACACATTAGAAATAACACCTTCCAAAATAGTGCAGTACATATGAATTTGGCAATTGTTCATTAATGAACTATTCAAATCCTTTTAGAATTAGCAATAATAGGAAGACTTGAACAATTTTAAATACTTCAATAAATTCAAAGATGAATCATAGACTTTTCAATATTGAGTTAGATTTTAGTTGACTTAGAAATTTAATATAAAGACACCTTCATAAAGTATGATATCTGTGGACTGAATCCCCATGTTTTCAGTAATTTTGTCTTAATACTAGAACAGACAATTTTCTATTAATTTTTAAATTATTGCATAATGTGATTATTAGATATCTTAAATACAGTAGGTCCACTTAATATCTCTTATTTTCTGAGATTCCCTAGAAAAAGAATTTTGGAGCAATTTGCACAGCAAGCCTTCAATTAGAATTTAATATATTCTATATATAATAGGTTAACCTCACATATGCCTGCTATGAGCACTTTAAATAGGGTCTAGAATTATTACAAAGGGATGACTTTATTCTTTATGCCTTTTTCCTAATTTTATAAAGTAAAATAGTCCTCCCACATCACTCTCCAGCAGAAATTTTATGAAAAGAAATGAAATAATCTGTGTTAAGTGTATGTGAAAATAAAAAATTGGCTTACTTCAAATTTCAAGATAAGTTCAGTTAATATAGAGGAAGAAATATTATTCATTGAAAAATTAATATAGTAGTTAATGTTTCAGTGTATTCAGGATACTTTTTGTCAGTAAAATTTGTTTCTGTTTGTAATCTCTGAATTAGAAGATACAGTTTATCCCTGTGTTTCTAATTAAAGATATTTTTAAAAATTCTAAAAAAATAAAGTGATTGTCTGAAATCACAAACAAGGTAAATAAACACATTAAGAATAAAATATCTTTACTTTTAGAATAGCAAACTCTACTTCCTTCGCCACTTAAGTTTCTCAGAAGCAGTAAGTAATATGAAAACACTGGAAAACATAAAAACTTATAAATGAAGAAACTAGTCTGACACAATGGAATACTACTCTGCTGGAAAAAGGAAAAACATTTACTCTTTGCAACAGCATGGATGGACCTGGAGAACATTATGCTGAGTGAAATAAGCCAGTCAGAGAAAGTCAAGTACTATTTGATTTCACTATGTGAATTTAATGAACAAACTGAACTACCAAGCAAAACAGAGAGACTCATAGATGGAAGAAAAGGCAGATGTCTTGGGTGAGATGGTGAACTTATTGAGCAAAAAAGAAAAAAAAAAAGAGAGAGAACTCATGGACATAGACAACATTGTGGTGATTGTGGGGTGGAAGAAGGCAGAGAGGGGATAAATGGTGTAAAAAATAAAATGAAATAAAATAAATAAATTAATTAAAGATAAAACTACTTTGGGGCCCTGGCATATTTCAGACTGACATATAATAATTATTATGCTATAAATATATATTCTTTCTGTAATCATAAACACAAATGAATATAAAAAGATAAATTATGTTATTTATAATGTTATATTTGAAATTACACACATTAAAATCTTATTTACATTAAAAACAATGAATTCAAGCCCTAGCTGGTTTGGCTCAGTGGATAGAGCCTCGGCCTGTGGACCAAAGGTTCCCAGGTTTGATTCCAGTCAAGGGCATGTACCTCGGTTGCAGGCTTCTACCCGACATAGGCCCTGGTCGGGGCTCGTGCAGGAGGCAACCAATTGATGTGTTTCTCTCACATCGGTATTTCTCTGTTTTTCACTCTCTCTCTAAAAATCATGGAAAAACATCCTCAAGTGATGACTAAAAAAATGAACAAATGACTTCAACACTGAATGTTTATAAATATAGATTTTTTTAATATTGAAACAGTGTTTAGTCTCAAGCCAGTTGTGATGGCATAAAATCAAAGATCACTAATAAAAATACCTTTGCTAAAATGTAGGCAGTCTTGGAGATAGGGTGCCAAAATCGAGGCATATGTGTTTCATTCAGAAATATTATAGAAATATTTTCCATCACTGGGTAGCTTTCAGTCAAAGCAGGAAAATATTTGAAATATTACCATTATGTGTATTTGTACAGATTGTACAACAAAGTGGGAAACCAGAATAATGAAAAGTAATTTGAGATCAAAGGTGACATCATGTAATTACCAGTTTCATCTTATAAATGGCACATCATACATTTGAAAAATAATGGAGCAAAGCTGCATTGAAGAACCAAAGATCCATATCAATGGTTGTGAAATTATGCTTCTCAGACCCTGAAATTTCCACAAGGCATATCAAGGTACTTCTAAAAGCCAGTATATTTACAATAGGCAATTTTCATGTTTATGCATTGCATTATACTAAGGTCAAACTAAGCAAACAAATATTCATAAATAGCCTTTCAAAAAATAAAAGACAAAAGATTCCCAAAATTCAAAATATCTAACAATCTCTGTTTTATAAATGTAAATATATCTGCTCACAAATGACAATGATAGAATGCTCCTTGGGAATTATTTATGTGTTAATTGAAAAATGCTGCAGTGATTTCACATACAAAATTAGGTGACAAGATATAAGGTCGACTTCTCAGTATTTTGCTGACTCTACAAGAAAAAAATATTCTTCTCAGCTTTATTTTCCACTTTCTAAGGTTGTTTTCTCTCCAAAGGAATCAGATGAAAGCCTTTAGATTAAGCAAAGTATCTTTAACTAAAACCTCATAGTGACTTTAAATTATAAAGCACAGCAATAAAAGCATTTTTAGCTTCCATTTTTCCCTGGTAATTTTGGATAACTTTCTTACTGTCTAATTTATGTAATCTCAATTAAACTTTTCTTTTGCTTTAGTTTGTTTTGTTTTATTAAAATGCATTAAAAATTATGACTTCCATAAATCTTTCCAAAAAACTGCTAGCATTTTACTGGGTATCCAAGCGCGCACACACACACAACACACACACACACACACACACACACACACACACACACACACGGGCTCACTGTCTCCACAGTTACTAACATTATTTGAAAAAAGATATTAGGAAACTGATTTGGTCTTAGATTTCCTGGTGTGTTCCTTGTGAAGGCAGAGTTCTGCCTTCCTCCCTTTCCTCTTTTATTTTATAAACTCCCTGAAATCAACAACACAGTAGAAAATACCATTTTTTTTTTTAAATCAAGCATTTGAAATCCAGCTAAAGTTAGTTTTTGCCAATACTTTCTAAATCATGGCTTCATAAATGTTCATACTCCCATTAAGATATCTTTAAGATTTTGTTCAAGGTCAGTCCAGATGTCAGTTATCCCCCCCAAGATATAAATTCTGTCTATTCTGCTTTGGTGATGATTTATCTCTTATAGCACTATTCTCCGGACTCAATGAGTTTTTCATAGAGAAAAAAATCACAGTGTAAAGCCATTGATATTATACTTTAGCCATTGCCAGATTTCAGGGGTTTATGATTTATCATTGAAACCCATGAACATATAAGTATTTTCTTAAGTAAATTAAATAATTTGAAACAAATCTGTAGTTTAATATTAACTTTATTTTTTTTTCAAATAGAAAAAATTAAAAATGTTGAGAAAAACATTTCTAAATTTCATCAATCTGTGTTTGTTGACTGTCACTTGTTCTCAGATTATTGGTATCCATTGCTCCACTTCTCACATTATACATGTGTGCACACTCATCCCTACTACAGGTTGTTCAAACATTAAATATTAATTTACACCTACAGAACACAAGTAACAATTTAAAATGCCACAGGGCAACCCTATAATTCTCTAAAATGCACTTCCGAACAGCTGCTCTTGGCAGATTCTGACTACAAATAACAATACATTAGCATAGAGATTTGAACTCTAGTCTAGAAAGAAATTATCTGGAGTATTTCACTTTTCTAAAATATATTTTTATTGATTTCAGAAAAGAATGGAGAGAAAGATGGAGAGATAAAAACATCAATGATGAGAGAGAATCATTGATTGGCTGCCTTCTGCACTCCCCATACTAGGGATCAAGCCTGCAACCAGGGCATGTTCCCTGACCTGAAAATGAACTATGACCTCTTGACTTATAGTTCTACGCTCAATCACTGAGCAATGCCGGCCAGGCTGGGGTATTTCACTTTTTACAAGGTTGTTCACGATCGGTAGGAGTCCTTCTATAACTGTGAATAGAGCTCTCTGGTCTTACGTTCTAGCCTACAGTTTATAGCTATAACCCAGATATATATATTTAGGATTTGCAAATTGAGGATATCCCATTTGGACAGTAATCCTTAAAATGTGCATATTTTTTACTTCACTAGTATCAAATTAAGAAAATAACTTCTAATATCTGAAATAATTCAAGCTTAAAAATACTAAGTAAACCATTTAAAATTCCATGTGGTTCTGTGCTCCAATGCCACATGAATCCATGGCGATTATGAAAACAGAAGATCCCAATTATGGTATGGTCTTTCCATGGTTCTAGGAGACAAAGATGATTTCACCTTCACAGAAGTAGCATGCTACTTCCATGTATGATATGATTTTAATCTTAATGGAACAACAGAAACAGTGACGTGTTAGATGTAAAACAGATGCTACACCCTTACCACTCCTTGGGTGAAATAAGGACCACAGTAAAAGCCTTGGAAGAGAAGTATAAATGCTTGACATAGGGATGATGGGCTATATGTACATTTTATCTGAAATTATTTATTATGGAATCACTTAAGATTCCCCCCACCCCCCGGGAATCAATTTCATTCTATTCTTCTATTCAAGTGTAACTGGCATTACTAACTGTTAAAATGTACACAAATGGGAGAAGAAAAAAAAAAAAAAAAGAAGGAATGCTGGCGATAACACATGTAGGTAGGACATCACATAGGAGTGAAAGTGGGAGGGAACACTAACCATATTAGGCTTGGATGGGCAACAGCGCACAGGGAAGAAGCCCTTCCACAGCCACATTCGCAGCAACTGAAAAGCAAACAAGAAAGCCCAAGATAAGGAAGAGATCCCACTCCCTCAGTGTAGCATAAAGACACTATGTATTTAGACAGGTGTCTGCTTTGCTTTTCAAAATTATAAATCCCTAAATGCATACAATTAATTTTTTCCACAATGCCCTTCAAATTAAGAAGCATTTTATGGAATTAAGAAATACAGAGCTGTACTAAATAGTTATTTTTATTTTACATAAAATGCTGATTCAGTAAGGACATAACGAGCTAATACATTTGCTTATGCAATGAATATAGAAATGCAAAAATATGAAAGCCCATTTAAGTATATATATCTCCTCCGAAATTCTGGCAAACTTTATATTCAGAAGACATTTTAAATAGCCCCTCAAATACATGTTTTGCATACAGCCTACATATTTCAGCTGGAGAACAATGTCTTCCTCATTTGGCCCACTGATTTCTTATGCCAGTGGAATTATTTATCAAAGCCTATTGAAAATGCTATGCATACGTGACTTCAATTACTTATGGAAGGCTTTCAATTTAAATTTACATTTTCAGATTTAAAAAATGCATCTCTAAATATATATTAGCAGAACTATTGCTATGTTCAAAATAAGCAAGCTATATATAACACATGCACTTTCTGGATATGAAAACATTCAAGATTATTTAAAATTTTTCACATATTCATAGTAAAAAAAAAATTGATCCAGAAAAAAAACACAAGTAAACTGTCTAATAAAATGCACTTTATTGTGGGAAACCACATAAACTGATGGCAGAATATAACACAGAATTATTTAGTGCTTCAACACATTCACCTTTAAGTATATTTTGTGAATAGCATTTCTAGTTATTTTGAGAGAACTGTGGAACAAGCTTAATAATGGACTAGCAAGTTTAGGCTTTTGTCCAAAATCTGTCTATTTTGAACTTTAATTCTTTGACATGTATCTACTCTATTTTATATCAATTAAGAAGAAAATAAAATTATTTTTCTAGAGAAGGTAGAAAAGTAATTCCAAATAAAATTCCACTATAATTTTTTCAAAGAAAAAGTAGGCAATGTTCCATATATGTTCTTTGAAGTATTAATGATGTTTTGTTTTCAAATTTATTTTTAATTTTTTAAAATATATATTTTTTTCTTATGCCAGTGAAATTATTTCAGAGAGGGAGAGATACCATCATCAATGATGAGAGCAAATCATATATCAGCTGCCTCCTGCATGCCCCCCCTGGGAATAGAGCCCACAACCCATGCATGTGCCCTGACTGGCAATTGAACCGTGACCCCCTGATTCATAGGCCCGAATGAAGTATTCATGATGTTTTCATTTTTGTGCTACTATGTGACAATTTGGTTATCACTAAAATGGAATTCTACTAAACAGAAATGGCTATAAGACATTTATTTCCAGTTTGATAATTTGATTTTAAAAAATATGCCAAATAATTATTCTCATTATAGAGATATTGAAAGTCAAAGTTATAGTACTTCAAAATGTTAAAACATTGAGAAACGTTTCTTTTGCACATCTTGATATATTTCTTTATAATTTTATTTATTTATTAGTGCAATTATAAGACATTTATTAATATCATATAATTATTGACATATATGTTAACTTTTTCTTTTTGTATCAAAACTCAGATTAGGAGTTGGCAAACTATGGTCCATGGACCAATTCGAGCCTCCCACTTAATTTTGCAAATGCAGAGTTATTGGAACCAGCCACATCCATTTCTTGTTTGTGACTTCCCTAGAGTTGTATGGCCGAGTTGAGTAGTGAAAGAGAATGTAGGGCCTGCAAAGCCTAAAACTTTTACTATCTGACTATTCAAGAAAGTCCACCTTCCTCTTTTCTTAGACTGGCAGTTTCTTGAGATGATGATGATTCTTTGATTATTTTTTCTTCTTCATAGTTTAAACATAATAAATGACAACCTGTAAGTAGTCAGTGTTTCACTGTAACTGGTGTTAACTAACATCGCAATGATCTCAGTTTATCAATATGAAAAATTTGCATATATGTGTTAATTTCAACAGCCCAGTTCTAACTTAATAAATAATAAATAAATTAATAATGGATTTTTGATGAATGCACAGGATTGATTTTTAGTGATAAAAAAGATGATGTCATCTCCTAATAAAGTACAAACATCCTTCCAGATGTGTGTGTACAAGTTAGTAAACTCAGGTAGCAATGTGCTTAGGAAGGCAATAGTAACTGCATATTGTGGCCATTGCCTAATAGGATTTGCTTCATACTTGGTAAATGTTCTAAGACTCAAATAAGCATACTAATGATTCTATAAATAATAATATTTTATTCATTCTTCTTAATTTTAAAAATTATAATAGGGATCTTGTCTAAAAATTAATACATACACATGCACACACATACAATTCACTATGACACCAAATTTACAGATTTTAGTCCTGAAAATTTTAAATAATCTTGCCTATCTCTAGAATTCTTATTCACAGTTTTAGCAAAGTTTAATAAAAAATTTGAAATCATGTAATATTCATTATTTGTATGTCTATCTTTTCTGAGACCTTGTTTCAGATTTTGTACTGATCATTGCTCTGACTTGTTTTAAGGTGACATAAATAAATTTCCTTGGGTTACTTAGTTAACCTCTGTGTTTCAATTGACATACAAGAATCCTACTTCATAGGTTTTATGAAAATAAAGTGAGACAATATATAAATTCACCTTGGTGAATATCTGGCTGATCACATATTTTGGGAGAAAAGTTGTAGCTATTACTTTTAGTAATATCATAATTAAAGTGATACAATAAATTATCATTACATCAGAGGAATTTAGATTTTTCATGATCCAAATAATATTACCATGCTAATATTTCCATTGATAATATAACTAAATAACTAATTACATTCAGACCAATTCATATAAATACAAATGGGCAATGCAAATTTTTAAAGCACAATTTTCACAAAAAACATTTTTTAAAAATTTAGTAATCAGAGCATACTGTGCATAAATTTGTTATTAAGAAAATTTAAAAAGAAGTACCTTTTCTATAAATATCTGAAGTGAGCTAGATTCTCTAAGTGATTTGGATCCTTTAAATAACTTTTAAAATAACCTGGGCACCTCACACCAGATGGTATAAAGTTCATGTTTTTTCCTTAATCAATAAATACTTGCAGAAGTACAGGTTGAAAATGCTCAGAAGCCTCAGAGGTAATTTAGAAATAGAAACCAAAACGTGCTAAAAATAGTGGCTAATCTAATGTATGTGAGCTGTGGTTCAGCACAGGGCACATCTGCATCTCCATCAGTTTCCAGCACCTGGAGGCCTGTGAGTAACTGCATGGAGCTGTAACAAGGTCATTACTATCCCAGTTTAAAATAGTTTAGGCCTTCTCGGCTTACAAACAAAAATCATTGGTCTTTATTTTAAGGCTATTTTGATTTGTCCTTTGGAAGATTAAAATATGATAACAGAAGCTTTCCAGGCCCAAAGAAGATTCAAATGAAATTACTTCAGCCAGGCCTTCCTTAGAGCTGATCAATATACGTACAAAGTGTGTCAGTGTAAGTAAGATAACCTCCCTCCTACTGAAGCCAGGCGATTATAACTCTAGGAAAGAAATTCTCAAAGATGCTAGATCAGAGAAACAAGACGATGGGCTGTGGATAAAGGGTGACTTAAATTCTTAAACAAGAGATCATACAAGTGGAGATGAAAAACACCAAGATCTTAATGGATAAATGAAAGGCAGGGAAAGTAATTTCACAAAAGAAATACTTTCCTTAGATATAAAATATTCTCAGTTTACTGCTCTTAAAAAAGGAATAAATTGAAAAGGCAGCATTGTTCACCCATTTTAAATAAAAAACAGAAAATGATGGTATTTAATGCTGAAGAAAAGAGTGGAGCTTGTGCCCTCACAGGTGGCAAGCCACACTGAAAAGTGACACCAATCCTTTAGAAAACAATCCTCCAAAACTGATCAAAGAGTAATAAAAATGTCCTCACCTTTTGACTCCATTGTGTAGCAAGCCAGTTAAGATCCTGGGATTTGTACCCAGACTAGGAGCAGTCCTGGATGTATTCATTCATAAATGTTCAGTTTAAATAAACTAGTCACTGATGTAAATGAAAGAATAATTGCGACTATACCATATAGGGTTGCTTTGAAGAAAGAGTTTAATAATACATGTAAAGCTCTCTGCATTGTCTTGGGCTTACAGTCAGCACTTTACTTTTATTTTTCCTAACGGATATTTTTCTAATCTGGTCTTGGGCAAAGAGTGTGATACAGATAATATGCCTGAGGCTGGCCATAGATTTTACAGGAAGTAAATGACTCATAAATATTTCACAGTAAACAATATATTTGTGGAGGCAACAATGCAATATAAATCAATATAATATTTTTCTTAATGAGGTAAAAATGTGTAGGAAAATAAAATATTGGCATAAAAGTATATCAAACCTCTAAGAGCCATTATGCGGGAGTGTTACATCAATTCACACTATGGGTCAATTTTAGTTTTCTCTCACTTCAAATTGTTTGTGGTTATTTAATTTTATACTCTTCAAAAAATAAAACAAATAATTTAAACAATTCCAATTATGATACTTATCACAATGATAAAATTTTAAACGTGTAACATATTTATAATAAAAAGAAAGCAGAGGAAATTGTTTACTGGTAATTAACACTGATAATGTTGATTGTTTTATACATCTTTTAAAATGTCTCATAATGCAATATTTTTTGCATCTGTGTCTTAATTCACTGCCACTCTTTTAAGATTTGGTACTGATTTCCTGATGAAGGCAGGCTAAACCCTGCAGAATTTTTTTGCAAAAACTTGAAAAGGTATAAAAGCATAATGATTACATATGTGGTTCCCAAACTCTACTCTTTATTTCCCATGCTTGTGCCACAAAGGCATAAAATTATCCCACCCACAGGAGAGAAGGTAATGCAAAATGGTTAGGAAGGCCTTTCTATTTAATTTTTAAGTGCGCTTTTGAATAGCTCTGTGGGGAATACCACATCTACAGCACATGTATGTACAATCCAATCACTATTCCCCAGCTGTAGTCTAGGCAAATTGGCATAGGATATAGTTACATGTAGCACTTTTTAAAACCTTTTTTAGCTCTCAGCTTCCTTCTCACTCTAGAGCTTGTTACCACTCCCTGATGATTATAGGTGTCTACCTGCTGTTGCCTAAGGTCCTTTATCAAAATTATACTATCTGAGCGATAATCCCTGGTCAATGGATTTTGAAACATCAGAGGACCTCTGAGTCTTAACCAATCAAGTTTCAAGCCTGGCACTCGCACATCTTGATGTGAAGTAATATATATTCTATCTAATAATCTATCTAATAAAGAGGGAATATGCAAATTGACCATCACACCATCACAAAGATGGCGGTGCCCAGTCCCCTCAGCCCCGCTGGAGTCCCACAGTCCTTTCAGCCCAGTCAGGGGGCGCGGCAGGCCCCATGGTGCAGCTGGACCCGCCCTCAGCCCCCTAGCTGCCCAGGCCCAGCCTGAGGCACAGGCAAGCCTTGGATGGTGGCTGCCCAGCTGACGCCTGAGGTGCAGGCAATCTCAGATGTTGGCTGCCCAGCTGCCCAGGGTGGGCCTGAGGCACAGGCAAGCTTCAGATGTTGGCTGCCCAGCCACCCAGGGCAGGCCAGAGGTGCAGGCAAGCCTTGGAAAGTGGCTGCCTAGCCGCCCAGGGCCACCTGAGGCTCAGGTAACCAGGGCCGGCCGAGGCTTGCACTGCCAGCAGTGGCAGGAGCAGTGTTGTGATGAGGGTGTCACCTTCCCCTGATCGCCGGGTAGCCTCTCACCCCTGAGGGCTCCCAGACTGTGAGAGAGGACAGGCCGGGCTGAGGGACCAACCCCCTCCAGTGCATGAATTTTCATGCACTGGACCTCTAGTATATATATATATATATTGGTGTCTTCCTCCAGTTCCTGATACAGAGCTCCTAAAACTGAGGAAACAGAAGGAAGCCAGGCAGCCAAGAATTAGGACCATGGTGGGAAAGTGGGGGGAGGAGATAAAAATGGGGAACCCAGCTATATAGATTTACTAAGGCACCCCAACTGGGTGGGGTTGGAAGGACAAGAGCAAGAGGAATGAACTTTAAAATGTATGGATATTGCTAAGACAGGCAGCATGCAGATAACCAATCACAAGGCAGTGAGGTGTGTAACCAATCCTAAGGATGTTACTAAGGCAGAATTCTTTAAAAAGACCAATAGGAACTAGCAAGACTGTCTCCACCCTCTAAATTAAAAGGCACTGGCTTCCTCTCCCCTTCTCCCTTCTCCCTGGCACACAATGGGTTCCTGACTTCACTTATGTGGCTTATGGCCATGTGGGACTCTACAGACAGAATAATAGACTTTAATTCCCATGGATGTTCTCCATAAACTTGGGTTCCACTGTTTTTGTCCACGACTTCATTCTCCGATTTTGCAAGACAACAAACTTGGACTCACTCCCCACATTTCGGTTTCAAAACCATTGCAAATAAGATGCTAGGAGAATCTTTTGTTCCATCATTTACTCTTTGACCCTAGTTCCTGACACAAAGCTCCTAAATATCTTGGAATTTCCTGGGTGGTAATACTGTCTTTTGCTCTAATGAGGTGACTCTTGGTGGGCTCCCAGATGGAGGCTGATTGTGATTAGAAGCTTGGAATATTCAGCCTCTCCCATCATTCTCCAGAGAAGGTAATGATCATTCATGCTTACATGATGAAACCTCCATAAACATCTCAAAAGGTATCTGGAGAGTTGCTGGGTTGGGGAAGTCATTCATGTACCGGGAGGGTGTCACATCCCAAATCAAGGGATAGAAAGCTCCCACAGTGGGGAGCCTTACAGACTCTGCCCTATGCATCCCCTTGACTGGTTATTCATCTCTATCCTTTACAATATCATTTGCTATAAAATACGGTAAACCTAAGAGTGTGGTTCCGAGTTCTATGAACCGTACTAGCAAATGATTGAATTCAAAGAGAGGAGTAAAGGGAAACTCCCATTTGAATTGTGACAAATAATATAAATGCAGCAACTTTAAAATGGAGGCATAGCTGCCATCCCAGAACTGTCTTGTACATCCTATGCCTCAGTCTTTGGAATGTTAAAATTGGGCCAAATAACCTTTGGACTGGTTTTGAAGAATCACTGTATCCTAAACAACTGTTTGCAAAGATAATAATAAAGCTGACATAATGACTAGGGGACTGAAATTTAAAGACATTCTTTAGAATTAACATCAGTATGCTAGCTTATCTGTATCTATAGAAATCCCTTCCTTCTAGTCATGTAATTATTCCCCTTCCCTTTCTCATAAATACCCCCTGCCTTCACCTCCTAAAGGGAACACTATTTGGATCTCTGGCTGAATAATGTTCCTAGAATAGCTATTTGCTTGGATCTCAAATAACTGCTTGTTGCCTCATACTTCAGCCTTCTATTTTTAGGTTAACAATAGCCATGTGGAACAAGCTTTAGGTAACCAAAGGACCTACTACTTGTGATTGGTATCTAGAGTAGGGAGAAGTCTTCTGAGATGAGTCCTTAAACCTATAGTGCAAAGTCCAGTTAATGACAGAACTGAATTGAATTGGGGGACACCCAGTTGAGTTTGCAGAGAATTGCTTGGTGTGGAAACAAACAGACACATACACATACATATAAGATTTCAGAAGTGTAAAGTAAAAGCTCACAGGAGGAGTGGGCCTTTCCAACTCATTTGCTTTTTCCTTGTTTTCTGTTTCAAGACTGACATGTCCTATTTTAATATGCATCATAGTGCTAACAATTCTGGGACTCAGTGAGAGGAAACAGCTTTGCCAATACGGCACTGATAGCAAGTTATGGCGGTGAGATGTGGGCAGCAGTTACTGCCTCATACTGTACTGGAAGCACAATTTCTTCTTCCACATCCTCCAGCTCTTTCTATTTAATAATTGGGTGGCACCCAATCCCTCAGCCTCATCTCTCCCTCCCCCTGTTGAAAATTTAAGATGTTTTCCTGGAGAACTATAGTCTGGGCATTTCTTTCTTCCTTTGTTAATAGTTTATTAGCAGATTAAGCAACTTTAATAAATTAATTCACAATAAATTACATACACCCGGTGATCAGGGGAAGGCAACGCCCCATCACACTTCTGCTGCTGTTACTGCCGGCAGCACAAGCCTCGGCTGGCCCTGGTTACCTGAGCCTCAGGTGACTCTGGGCAGCTGGGGGGCTGAGGGGACTGGGTGCTGCCATCTTTGAGGGTGTGGCAGTCAATTAGCATATTCCCTCTTTATTAGATAGGATAGTTCAAGTTTTAAAATTAAAAAAAAAACACACTAACAAATCTAAGTGTTCAATGTGTAAGTATTCCTTTGTTTTAAGTACAACATCACAAAAACAAAAACAAAAAAAACTAATTCACTTAAATGTTGGAATCAGCAACTCTCCTTTTCCTTTCTCTGAAGACAATTAGAGGACTTAGAAATAGCAAACTGAACGAAAGCAGAAAGAGAACTTGAGGTGAGTTTTCTTTAGACTGCACTTGAACTGGTTTATTTCCCAAACTATACTTTAATGATAATTCACCGTACTTCTCTTAATCAATTTAATGGGCCTGAGGTCATTATAAAACAGGCTCTTCTCCCATGAATATCATAGGTAGAGGCATGATACAACTAGCAAATATTATTGAACATGTTAGATTCAGTTTGCTTACTCATGTATATTTGGAAAATCAGAGTAAATTTCATCACATATTAACCACCTTTTAAAAACTTTGTGCTGCAGTTGTAGACAAAATCATTCTCATTATTAGCAAACATGTACTGAGAATCTGTGCTATGCTTTAAGAATGAGAAATCATATATACTAAAAACAGCTTTCTACTCCCACTATGCAAAGATTCTAAACCTGTATACAGATTAAAGTCAACCAGGGAGATTAAAACAACAACAAACAAACCACACAGGAAGAAAAACCACGGCCCAGGCCTCGCCCCAGAATAACTAAGTCAGAACATCTTGGTTATGGGACCCAGCATCATTATTTTTCAAAAGCTTTTAGTTGATCCTAAATTTCCTCCAGGTTGAGAACCACTGATCCAATGGGTACTCAATAAATACTTGAAGTGAGTGATGTGTCTTAAAATAGTCTTAGGAGAATTTACTTAATGAATAAAAGAGAACAGTTTGCATTTGTAATAGTCTGCATGTTAATAAAAGCTTGGCAAGTTCCTGTAGGTGCTTAAAACAATTTGTTCTTTGGTAAGTATTTTAAATAATTCTCCTACAATTTGTTTACAATGGTATTTTAATATTATCTACAAATGAAGACTGGTTTGTTAAGTGAGTGTAAATTTCATCCTAGCCTCTATCTTATAAATGACAAGATTTTTTTTTCCCTAACATTTATTTCTACAGGTTTCTTTTCATTGCAAGTTTAATGCTAAATGGCAGAATTTTTATCCTTCTATATTTCAGTACCAGCTACTTGGATTATCTGGGAATCCTAATATCTCAAACAAAAAACAAAACTGTAAAATTATCTGAGCTATTGAACCACAGACTTGCTATATAAGTTTATATGAAAGCAAAGCTTAGTTTTGCCACAGATGGATCAGGAGAGCCTTTAAGAAGTGATGGATATTTTGACATACAAGGTTTTCTCTTTGAGCTAGAGTAAAACAGATATATATATATATATGAATGTAATATATATTTATCATATTCATATAAGACAAAGCTCATACTATTAATGAAGCAGGAAGAAATGGGGCTGAGTCACAGGCAAAGGTTGTGTAAGGCATTTCAGACAGGTCTATGGAGTCACAGTAAATTGGACATGCATGTGCCTCCATGCCTACATGCCTTTCTCATATATACTCCACCAACTTGTAAAATTAATTTTCATCTTCCAGGTCCAGTTTAAATCTACCATCTCTGTAACAATATTTCTGAACTCACTAAGGCACAGATAAGCATATTCTCTATTTTATTCTTGCACCAATTTGTCAAAAATACAGTGCTAATGGTGTTACATTAAAATTATCTGGTTGCATAACTGTCTCACTATTAGACTGTCCATGTTAAACTATCAGAAAGCATATCAAAGGGTCAAATTCCATCATAAAAGCAAACTCTACCGGTCACCAATGTCAGAAAAATATACTGTAGTGAGCCCGTAACAAAAGAGGGGTTGCATGATCCACAAGTATTTTTGCAAAAAGCAGCTCCAGTGTGATATTTTGAGCAAGAAAATTAAATTGTTTCACCTTTATATGTATAATTTAATTTTTATCACTCAAATTTAAATACTTAAATGTCAGTACTATATTAGTATATACACGTGTTCATATACTGTATTTACATGTGCATATAATATATGTAAATAAATGTAAGCTGTAAGTTAGATATGGTTGATAGAACACTAATGCATTTTTAATGTATTTGGTCTACATTATCTTATCCAATATAGATATATTTTAAACCTTTGGAAAATGCAACTTTCTCCTCAAGTAGCAAATAAGAAATAGGACATTATACCCATTATAGGCAGGGCAGCCAGCAAACTTTAAACTGATATCTGACTTCAAAAACTGGCAAATCACCAAAAATGCAGAATTTTTATTTTCACCTAATCTCAATTTCACTTGCTCTATTATTTTGTTTTCTTATCTCCCCCTTTCCTCCTCTAACGTTGTAATGACATTGTTTTGTTAACTTATTTGATAAATCAAAATCCTTCTTAAATAATTTCTATCCCCTAACAGCAAAATTACATTTTATCATAAATCAATAATATTCAAAATGACACTGATTTGAACTAGTTATTCACCTGATCAATTAATAAAAGAAATACACAGTGTATTTATGGCTGCACTCCTTAAAGTGTTTTCTTTTCTTTTAAATTAAAAAAAATATATTGAGCACTAAGTTTATAAAAAGCCTGTAGTGTTATTTAGTAAAATATATTAAGTGGCAGACTGAATATACGTATTGACAATGGTCAGACCAAATAAAAATATAGAACTTTGATCCAAAATCTGTAGCAGCCAATCCAGGTGGCCAAACCACAACCTGTGCAGCAATCATCCCAAATGATTAGGACTCGCCCCCTATCCTAGTTCTGTTCTGGCACAACAATATTGTTGAGATACAAAACACTGAATGATGTGTTTATGTTACAGGAAGACACCTTTACTGTACAATCAGTTACCTCCACTCCTAGAAGCCTAATGTTACCATAAGCTCCTCCCACTGAACTTTCTCTGACTGGCAGTCATTTCGTAGCTGACACAGGTCTATCTGTAAGCCCTCTTAGAGAGAAGTGTATGACTGTCATGACTAACCTGCCTGTACTTACCAATGTTAGGTTTTAGTTTATTTTGAGAGAAGTGGAAAAGAAAAAAGTAAGGGCAGATAAAGTAGCAAAAAGTCATGCTAATTTTGGCAGCTTAAAAATAAAAATATGTTAAGCACAACTCTGAAATAAGATTTATTTTAAACACTCATTTGTCTTGATGAAAGAATAATATTAATTAAAAACATGAGTGGCTCAAAAAAAAAAGATTAGTCAAATAAATAAGCCAAATATTTATGTTCTGATTTATTTAGCTCTCTTCATTATGGCTATTGAATATTTTTCCAAAGTTGAATCACATCTATCAACATTATACCTATATAAAGTAGGAAACAAGAATGACTAATGTTTCAATTTAACTACTTCACTCTCAAGTAATTAAAGTAATTGTGGAACTATAGTAAAATTATCAAACAAGAATGTGTATTTTGTGAGAAAATATCATGGGAATTGAATTATGAGAACACCTTAAAAGGAGGCTAAATGTTCATTTTTATATCAAACTGTTTAAATTCCATGTAAGTACATTTTTTCTATTATTGTTGGTCTGTATTATTAAAATCATACATTATGATAATTGTCATATGTTTAAAATTAAATATAATGATAATAAATGTCAACTGCTTTAATACATTATATTTGTATATAACATAACAGTGGTTATTATGATTACAATTGCTTTATATAAAACAATGGTGTATAAATGTATATGTGTAAGTGTATAATGGTGTATAAATATGTGTTTATATAAAATACTAGAGGCCTGGTACACGACAGTCATGCACTCGGTGGGGAAGGGGTCCCTCAGCCCGGCCTGAGCCCTTTCGCAGTCTGGAAGCCCATGGGCAATGTTTGACTGATGGCTTAGGCCCACTCTCTAAGCCACAGTCAGACATCCTTAGCACTGCCTTAGCATTGCCTTAGCGCTGCCGTGAAGGCGGGCCGCTGCACTCGCCAGCCATCAGCCTGGCTTGTGGCTGAGTAACGCTCCCCCTGTGGGAGCACACTGACCACCAGGGATAGCTCCTGCATTGTGTGTCTGGCCCCTGGTGGTCAGTGTGCATCATAGCAACCGGTCGTTCCACCGTTGGGTTGATTTGCATATTACCCTTTTATTATATAGGATTTGTAATTGTAACCATATATGATTTCCCAATAGGAATTTAAAATATTTTTAATTATTTTAAAAATTTAAAATATTTTAATATTTTTAAATTATAACATTTGAATGGATATGATCTTGGTACAAACTAGATTAGAAGAATAGATTTGAGAGCTCAGAAGCAGTATAGATAAAATAATATCTATATAAACAGTATTTAGTATGCTGAAGGTGGAGACCTACAACAATTTTGTTCATTTGTTTCATTTCTCAGCAATGAGTATATTCCCAGTCATGACTCAGGAAACTGATTTTTTGTTGAATAGAGAGTCCTACCCTTTGGCATAGGGCGATGCTATTGATTTTCTCTGTAGAGCTGGGTATCAAGTTCCTGTGAGAGCCTATGCTATTGTGGTCTCTGAGAGTCCTGGTAAGATTCCCAGAAACCTAGCAGGGTCTTTCTTCACAGCGCAGCATCTTATGGCACGCTAGTCCGCTGCTCTGACTTTCAGATGGGGATCACATTCTTAAAGAAATGGGGCTTCACACAAAAAACATATTTTGCTCTTGTGTTTTTTACCTGCTCTGTGATTAACCCTTGAAATCTGAGAGTCCCTAGATTATTTGCTCAAATCATTTTCAGCTTTGCAAATCAATGATATTAACTTGTTTCCATTGCCATAGAGTTTTTCCTTCCAAATATTTGCCTCCATATAACTCCCTGAGTGTTTGATCTGTGAGAAGTCACAGGTGGGATAGTCAATAATGTTGAGTAATTGAGCCAAGAACCCTCTCGGGTTCAGTTTCCTAGGATGGTTTACTTCCCACAGTGAGCAATTAGTTGTTGCAATTCTCCTATTCTTCCTGGCACTGTTCCGCCCTGATCCCCATTTGTCAGTTATTAATAAATTATGAACTGCTCACTAATTATCTTTGATTCAGGGCCTTTGAAGAAAAAAGCATGCAATCATGAGAAAATAGATGGGATAACAACTCTCAGATAGTAAATCAATACACACGCCTGGATTTATTACAGTATTATAAAATCACATCTATTGCTAATTCATAAACCACTGAGAATAGCTTTTGATGAGCTCTTTTCTAAAACCAGTGATTGCTCTTGTGATTACAAATATTTGTCTATAATTATTTTAAAATAAAAGAGTATTACAGTAAAATATGCTCATATAGTATTTTTTATCAAAACCTATCAAGTTTTGAAACTAAATAATCTTAGTTACATTGGAGATGCCAAATATATCAACCTATCCATGATGTTCCTAACTTGAAGAGAATCAGGAGAGGAATACAAATATGTTGACATACATTATTATTTATAAACTAGTAGCCCGTTTGCACGAAGATTCGTGCAATAGACCTTCATTCACCTGGCTGCCTGCACCAGTTTTCTGCTGGCACCAGGGACCCAGGCCTTGGCTGTGGCCACCGCTTTCTGCCTTCTTTCAGGGTCTGGGCTTGGCCCTGGGCGGTGGCCTTGGGCTTGGCCGCACCCAACATCCCTGCTAAGGATCGCAGGAGTCGACCCCCAGTGGTTTCCTGCAATCCATGCAGGCTCCCCGCTGGTGCCCAAGGCCGGGAAAGCCTCCGCCCGAGGCTTTCCCAGCCTTGGGCTCCACCACACCCCAACGTCCCTGCAACAGTTTCCTGGTGGGCGTGGTTGGTGGGTGTGGCTTGGCTGATGGGCGTGGCTTGGGCATAGCAAAGGTGAGGTCAATTTGCATATTTGTCTATTATAAGGTAAGAAGGCAATGCTGCTTGAGATCACCAGGTGCATCATCACACTGGCATTAGCAAGTCCAGATGTCAAATAAATAATATAAGCTGGTGAAGATTTCTTAACTCTTATGTAATACACTTTTGAAATCATTGCATTTATTTTGTGATTGCACCAAAATGTTCATTTTTCAGGAAGAAAGCAGATTTATAAGGTTAGGTATTCAATTAGGCTTATGTTAGAGTTACTGACATTTTCCTTTTCCAAAACTATTGACATTAATAGAGAAAAATGAGACAAAGCGCATGAAATAGTTGATTGATGCACCGTTTATCAATATTTCAATAATTTATGAAATATTCATTCAATTAGGTTTTCTGGGAGAGCCACAGAAGTCTTTGTCCGCTAAGTACTTAATGGTGGCAGAAAAGTGAAGATAGTTACTCAATGCGCTATTTAAGTTGTGGTTGAAAGTGTTAAATCCCATGAAAAATACTGATATATTGTTCTGAGATTTCAGTTGCCAGATAGAATGCTTTGGCTAAGGGAATAGGGAAGATTTTATGATAGGAAGAATGGTTGATGTGGGTTTTGACATGTGGGTAAGGTTTAATATTGACAGTTGAAAGAAAAAGACAGAGTGAGATACTCTTTCCTCATTCTCAGTTCATGTGGACCATCTGAGACTGACCCTATCTTGGGGGTCAAGTGTGAGCTCCGACTGTGCTGCGTCATGCAGTGCAATTTCTCCATCCTCTGCTGAGTTAAGGTCCCAGTGCTAATGATCGATTTAATCTGTGCAGCTGCATATCTGGCTTCTGTCAGAGCCTGTGCCATGTGAGCTCTGAGAGTGAAGGGCAAGAGCTCTACACTAGTGAGCTGGGTTCAACACAGTGACCTTTCCCCCTTCAGGGATGCAACAATTGTCTGCTTTCCTGCTTCCTCATGGGCCAGTTCTTCTCAGTCTCCTCTTGCTGATCATTCTCCCTCATGTTATCTGTCAATATCAAAGTGTCCCAGGGTCTACCTAAATAACCCCATTTTGATTAGTGGCATCAAATACTTTATTTATGCTAGAGCATTGTTGAATCATGTGTTTCCAATTACATAGCAGACACTATTTTACCACCTGAGTCTGTAAGTGCCTGTCCTTTGGATATTTTTAAAGCCTCTGCAATGTTTCATCTATATGATCTATAATTCTCTTTTGGATTAAGGGAATTTAAATTTGGCATCTGTCCTATGCAACCAACAGAGTCCATGTCAAAAACATATAATGATCATACTGGAAAAGTAGTTTGAAGCATATTTTAAAAGAGTCCTGAACTCCAGCTTCACTATTATGTTTATACAGTCATTGGATATTTACTGAGAACCTATCCTATAATCTGATGAGCACATACTTATCAGGGGAGACATATATAAAATAAAGACCTAAGACTTTTTCAATTGGGAATAAAATGTTTTGATAGAGTGCTAAAGTAAAATCAGCTTTGCCCTAGCTGGTTTAGCTTAGTGGATAAAGTGTCAGCCTGTGGACTGAAGGGTCCCAGGTTCGATTCTGGCCAAGGGCACATGCCTGGGTTGCAGGCACAATCCCCAGTAGGGGGTGTGCAGGAGGCAGCCAATGGATGATTCTCTCTCATCATTGATGTTTCTATCTCTCTCTCCATTCCTCTCTGAAATCAATAAAAAATACATATTTTTTTAAAAGGTGAAATTAGCTTTGACAAAATCAGGAATGGTCATGGAGTTGGTGGCATTTGATGTGTGTGATTATAGAATAAATACAATTTACCAGGTACAATTTTTATGTGTAAAGACAGAGGGAGAACTCATGAAAATGCAATGTAGCCGAAACCGGTTTGGCTCAGTGGATAGAGCGTCGGCCTGCGGACTCGAAGGTCCCGGGTTCGATTCCGGTCAAGGGCATGTACCTTGGTTGCGGGCACATCCCCAGTAGGGGGTGTGCAAGAGGCAGCTGATCGATGCTTCTAACTCTCTATCCCTCTCTCTTCCTCTCTGTAAAAAATCAATAAAATAAAAAGAAAGAATAAAAAAAAAAAAGAAAAAGAAAATGCAATGTATTTCTTGCTTACTTTCTTTTACTTACTGACATTCATTTCTAAGAGGTATTTTATTCATATTACTGGTAAGTTTGGAAAGTTTTTAAATGTTAGTACCAATAATTTTAGCTGCAGAGAATCAGCAACTTGGCACATAAGAGTTCAGAGTTTCACCCAAATCACATAGCTGAATAAGAATAAGCCACCAATTGGGAAGTTTTTAATGAAGAGAAGGGTCCTAAAGTCAGAGTTGCTTTCAACCCCCAGGCCCTCACTAACTGTATACAATACTTATGCTCCAACAATGTCCCAGAGGGAATAAAAGCCCAGAGATCAAAAGCCCTGCCATCATGGACCTTATATTCTAGTAGGGTCAACACACAAAAAAATCAACAGAATAAAAACATACGTGCTATATAACGGCAATCCGTATTATGGTGTATAATGGTGACAAGTGTTATGAAGACACAAACCCGAGGGAGGGGGTCTGGTGAGCCGCAGAAGGAATCACGGGTCATCATAGTAAGTTCAGTTGAGAGGTTGAGAATGAACAGACATGAAAGAAAGAAGAAGCCATGTGGTTCTCGGGGGCAAGGGAGTGTTAGGTAGCAAGTAGAGCCACTGCAAAATCTTTAAGACTGGACTATTTTTACAGTGTTCAAGAAACAGCAAGAAGATACTTTTATCAAGTATAAATTGGAGACAGAACTAGTACTTCGATATAGTGTTGTCAGTTATCACATGCAAAACTCCTGGAAGAGTGCCTCAGCGTAGGTATTATGTAATTCATGCTAGAGAATGTTATACTTGGTATTACCAATATTATTATTGTGTTACTTCCATTAGGCAAAAGGGCTTCTCTGAAGGTTTTAGAATACTTCAGTCTTTAAAAAGTATTCACTTAAGAATCTATGCTTTGATATCAAATGTAGGCAGAACTCTGGCACTTGTGTGAATTAAATAATTGCATTCAAAATGCTAGCATAATTATGTTATGTGGCTCCAAATAAACTTAAAAAAAAGTTTAAAAGTCTAGCAGATTTTTCCATCAAGCAATAAGAACAGTGAAAAGCACATAATAAGAACTCGTGTATTTTTTTAGTTAATGAATCAGACTACCATTTTAGTCCAAGGAAATGTGTAACAATGAAAGAAGTGATTCCAATTTAAACTCCTCTTTTTTATCCATAGCTGTTGTAATTATGTCTATAAAATTCTGTCCATTTTACAGACTACTAAATTAATATAGAAACGGTTTGGGAAAAAAAAAAAAAAAGACATTGTTTTCTTACATCATGTGACCGGGACCTACAGTATCTTAGTGTTTGATATGCAAATGATGCTTAATGTTTGTAATGGATGATTGGGGAGACTGGACTCTGTAATTTACAACCTGTTATACATTAAGAGACTTGAAAAAACTGCAAAGGTTAAATTTAAATATCATTCTCAATAATAAAAATACCTAATGCAGCATTTTATACAAATAGATTTTTTTCTCTAGACTTATGATATGGCCTCAGTATCTTAAGTTTGATAGGTTAGCCTCCAAGTATAGTATCCATTGACCTGTGAATGTGAAAATGTTTTGCCTCAGAAAACTAAGGAACATTTCAAAGGATTGATTTCCATTGTTTAATGTAAGACAAAGGGAAATAGAGTTTATGTCAACTCACAGTATTTTAATATGATCAGGATAAACAAGAGAAGATCTTTTGCCCAGAAAATAGTTCATCTGTTTTTACAGGCATTAAACCACTGCTAAGACCAAATTTATCACCTCAGGAACATCATAGCATGAAAGTCACATATAAATAGCCTTAAGATCATACCCAAGGCCAAACAGCTTCAGGGGATCTTTCCATCTCTTCAGGAATTATAGTTGTTGTGTGTTTTTTTGTGTTTTTTTTGGTTTTGTTTTGTTTTCCAATTTTACAACTGGCAAACAGCTTTACCTTTCTTGTGTTTATATGCAAAACGTGTGTAAATATGTGTGGCATGTATGTGTATGAAGTGTGTGTGTCTTTAACCACTGAGAGTATATGTGGAATTAATTGAAATAAAAAAGCAAAGTCTGATATTTTCTTAGTATTTAATTAAATTTGTGAAGATGTAGTAAATGAGGAATCAGAAACAGGTATTAAAAATGTATTCTTTAATCTCAGGATGACTATGGTAAGCCAAGTTAAAAAAATAAAGTTTCTGTCCACTGAAAGAGGTTTTCTTTGTATTTTCTATACCGAAAAATCCTGATAATTTAAGCTTTATATCTAAGAAGTGTCCAGTAATCAATTTCCAAAATGAAGCCCCCTTATAAAATGGGAACACCGAGAAAAAATGCCATCTAAATAATATCAGTGATCATTTTCAAAGAAAAGAAAAAAGAGGGGAAGGACACAGTAATAGACTTTTTCAAACATAAACTGGAAGATGGTGAAAATGCCAATCTCTGGTAAAAGCCTGATTGATTAAACAATTTGTACCTATAAAATAGTATATAACAGAAAAAAAGCCACAAAATTAGGCTATAATAAGAAAGTTATCAATGTGCAATGTCTTTGCCAATAAAAGAGAAAGATTAAAAAACAATTAAAACATGCTGTGCATATCAGGAAGTTTCATCTCTATCCACCCCAGAGTAATTAGCTCATAGCTTGCTGAGGCCATGTCAATTGTTCGGTTGTTCTAGGAAAATACCATGTAAAATTAATAAGAAGGAAAGTAAAAAGGAGAGTCTGAACCCTCTGGAAAATGCTCTATGGCAGTAATTTTCAACCTTTTTCATTTCAGGGCACACATAAACAAATTACTAAAATTCTACAGCACACCAAAAAACATTTTTTTTGCCTTTCTGACAAAAATAGATATCATTATGATTCATTCACACTAGACGGTTATTGTTGTGTTGGCTGTTGTCATTTTTTAAAATTTTATTTGACAATCTAAAGGCAAAGAGGTCAGTGTTCCTGACTAAATAGTCAGGTATTGCATATTTTAAAAGTTATTGAGGCACTGTGGCACACTGGTTGAAAATCAATGCTCTATGGAATATTTAGCACCTTTAAACAGAAAAATCACACAAATTCTAAAATTGATAGATTCATAAAATGTTATAATTCTTTATTATTTTTAAAATAAGACCCTTTCCTTTGTAAGAATAATGCTTGTCTGTATTATGTAAAACCATATCTAGGTAGGAAGACTCCAAAATGTTTCTACATAATCAGTTTTATCCTAAGAAGTTTATAAAGTCTCTGTACTTGATTTATTTTTCATCTTTCAATGTATTTTATTTTTGTAATAATTCTTTATTATTGAAAATATTAGATATAACCCCCTTTTACCCCCATTGACCCCGCCAGCTCTTTCAATGTATTTTAGAATAAAAGAGTTTTGTTTTTTTCCTTTTTGAAATAGATTAGTGCCATAGTATTCAGTGTGTTATAATCCTCAATTTTTTTTTTTTTGGTCTGAATAAAAATACAAATTGTCAGTGAATATGGATCTTTAAGATATATTTTCTCCTGAGCCCAAATGATAATATAAATTGTGGATAAATATTACATAAAAGTGATATTCATATTTTTGCAATATATCAAAACTGATTTATCCATATCTTCACTGAAGAGTCAAATAATTTGCAATTAAAAGCCATTTTACCTAGGAGCAAATATCTGGTTTACAAAATATTCAAGAGATTAGAAGTGATAAGAGAGTAAGTTCTAAGTGAGAGAATTGTTCAAATGCTGTTGTGTGTGTGGGTGTGTGTGTGTGCTTTTATCAATCACATTTTGGCACAGAGAGGAGGGAGACACATAAAATTCAATGTCTTTAGACCATTCCTACAACAAACTTTTTTCCAATAAACTGCTAGTATTCAAAGATAATTTTCCAATTTTTTTTAAGGTTTAAGGAACATTTCTTCATTTAGTTTTTCTTTCTTTTGTTTGACAAATATTTGCTGAATTAATTCAAGATACTACAAGATAGGTAAGATTTTTCTTAGTCCAGGCAAAAATTATGAAATTCATTGCCTTGGATGAAAAGGGAAAAGTCTATCAAGAATTTTATCATTTAGCTTTTGAATAAGCATATTTATACAATACAAACAAAATTACTTTTCTATGATACGTAAAATACAATGGCCAAAGATGTTTCTAGCATGTAACCAATATGCCCTGAAATTCAAGAATATGCATTCAACAAAATGAATAAAACTTTCATTCAAAAAATTTGCTGGTAGAAAAATATAAATCTCAGATTGGTTTTTGGTAAACTTGTTTTCCTTTAAACTGCAAATTCCTAATTTCAACATCATAAGCTGAAATTAATAAAAAAAAATTCATATGAGTCAACAAACCATAAATTCATAAGGCTTTTATTTTTAAAAAGTAATATATTTCTGTAAGACAATGCATCTAACATTTTACCTTACCACATCTTGGATTTAGTTATGCTGAAAATTTAATTTTGTGTTTTTGGTGTAGATGTGATTCCAGCATACCTAAGTAATCATACTAAAATTTAGTTATTCTTATACAAGAAACTCAGGTATTACATATGGAATTTCTGTGTATGTGTATGCTAAGCTATATTGAGTTACCAAATAATAGTTTGTGTAATGTTATAAATATAACAAAACAAATTGCTTTTAAGTCATATATATGAACAAAAAGTGCTTATTTACATACAGATAAGAAGAATCCATATACCTGTATGTCATCAATAAATTTACATTAACATTACTTAGGTTAAATAAATATAGTGTGCAAAGACTACAATAAAATATTTGTTATATTTGATTTGTCTTTTAATAAACCCACAAGCACACAAATTTATTGGCTTCTAGACCTTGATTCATTCTTCCTATTTTACTAATTTCTCCTAAGTGTGGGCCCAACAAACAAAATACCTTCTTCTGATCCCAATTCCCTAGATATAAGTAATGCTTCTGGAGTTATTGGAAGGGAAGAAACAACTCACCTCTCAGTCAGAAGTAAATAAATTATATTACAAACGAGTTCTGCAAAAGTATCCCAATTATCTACCCTTTGGGGCTAGAAAAGACACATTATCACATGGTAGTTTTCTTAGTAATTACAATTTACTCAACTTAGTGATCTTATTTGATCAAAATCTAAGCTAAGTTTTTAAGACAAGACTGGTGGAATTAGCTCATCTTCCAGAAATCTGGAACAAAGGTAGAGAATTCTCCCCACGTTTAGAGAGAAGAGATCAGTGGGCACTAGATCCCCAGCTTTCTTCCTGCAAAGGGCTAGCTGACATCACAGAACACACACAGCTTCCCAGAGATTTTCTAAAAAGGCACTGCTGTTATATTAACATTAAAAGTAAGCAATGGATTCCTACATATATTCTTAAGAAAAGCCTGAGCACTCTTACTGGTAAGTGACAAGAACTAGAAGAAACAGAATTTTCAGGTACAAAGAGAAAGGGTGTTCAAAGGAAGTAACTAGTTTTATGAAAATAAATTGTTTCTACTTCAATTTATGGATATAGTCATAATTCTTTTCAAAATAGTGTATTGAAAGGTGCCTAATTCTGCACACTTATGACTTGAATAAGTGCTGAAGACCAAAAGTAAATGACTAGAATAGTAACAAAATCATCATGAATATTGATTTCCTGACTATTTTTGGGGCCTTACAGTACATTTCACATATTTGTGCAGGTTTAAGTATTTCCAAGAAGACTTTCATCAAGTTTTCTATAATATTCTAACACCAAAACATTTCCAAATCGAAGCTCTCATTACTAAATATCCCTTTTAACAATGGCCTAGATTAAACATTTAAATATGTTTGTTGTTGAATAGAGTACAATCATGTTTCTATTTGTCTATTTAATTATTTATATGTATTTTAGGAAAGTTTTTATTTGGGATCTACCTATTTTATTTTTCTTCAAAATAAAATATGTATATATATGATACACATATTAATGTTTCTATTGACAAAACATTCAATAAAATTTACTTTGAATCCATATACACTATGATTGATGTATTGGGGTTGAAATCACTCAGAATCTGAAAATAAAAGCAGGCATTACAAGGGCTGGTTATTTCACAAAACACTTGTTTGCCCAAGTGTCTGCTTTGTATCCATCACCCTGTTAGGCCAGAATGCTGGCTAACTTGAATTATTAGTCCCATTCCTCTCAACCTACTAAGCACAGACACAGTCTATCCCAAATGCTAAAACTGAAGCAGGCAACCACAAATACTTCTGAGAGGAAACAAATGTCAGATTAAAAAAAAAAACACAACTCTATCAAAGATATGATTCTATAAATGACAGAATAAACAATAAGTTAATACTATTCTTGTGAAGAAAGCATACCTGACAAAGATAAACTGTGCTTAAAACTTAGCACTCACAGGGACAAGGTAAGGCTTAAGAAATACATCAGACATTGAGGTTGTCTACTGATAAATGTGTTGCTTGCCTGGTTTACTTTGGGATGTGCTGAATAGACAAATGGTCAGATCAAGGTAGGGCAGACATCAGCTGCAAAAGTTGAGAAGCACAGCTTCATCACTTACCTTCCACTGAGGAGGAAGCCCATAACCACTGCCAACAAAATGACTCCCACTGTCACAGACACAGCAATTATAGGAATCTGGCTTTGATCGCTGGATGCTGCAACTGCTGAGAGAAGACAGAAAATGGAGTTTATGGTTAACGTCATCATAGGCATTCAAATAAAAACTACTTAATGGTCGGTATGCATGGTTTAAGCAATTCACCCACACTAGGCTGGGATTTCCCTCTAATATCTCTTCTCAAAAGTGTGTAATTAAAAAAAAAAATCTTGAGGGGAAAATATTTGCTCTCCAAATGGAAATCTGAAAGAATCACTAAATCACTGATCATTTCCTTGTCATCATAGAAAAATGAGTGTAATTGTTTGCACAGTAGTTATCTAGGGATCTTTGGTTTGCATGATAAATGGGACTTAGCCCTTGATTTCAAACAACTTAATCTAAATAGGAGGTGCTAAGTCTATGAGATCTGACATGCTTAGAATTTGCATGTGGCTGTTCTCTAGAAAAACGAAAAAGTATCGTTACCTTAGACAGAACTTTTTCACATAGACATAGGTTGACGGCCAAAATGATGTGATTATGACGTCAGTGAAGTTAAATGTAATATCATTATTCTGGATATAATTTTAGACACCATGGTTTGAAGAAGAATATCATCAGAAAGTATATTTTGTAAGTAGAACCACTTTTTTGAAAACAAAATCAAAGCAGACTTTTAGTACTATAACTCAGCAGTAAGATTATATTTGTTTTTTTATTTAAAATACATGGATTTAGATGACATATTTTATATTTTAACAATACAATTACAATTAAAAAGGAATATACACATAATTAGAAAATTATATCTCAACTACCGACCCGGTGCATGAAATTCGTGCATGGGGGGGGTGTCCCTCAGCCCAGCCTGCACCCTCTCCAATCTGGGACCCCTACTAGTATTGGGACTAAACGGGCAGTCAGACATCCCTCTCACAATCCAGGACTACTGGCTCCTAACTGCTCGCCTGCCTGCCTTCCTGATTGCCCCTAACTGCTTCTGCCTGCCAGCCTGATCACCCCCTAACCACTCCCCTGCCAACCTGATTGATGCCTAATTGCTCCCCTGCCAGCTTGTTTGCTCCTAACTGCCCTCCCCTGCCAGCCTGGTCACCTCTAACTGCTCTCCCCTGCCGACCTGGTCACTCCCAACTGCCCTCCCTTGCCAGCCTCATGGTTCCTAACTGCTCTCTCCTGCTGGTCTGGTCTCCCCCCAACTGCCCTCCCCTGTAGGCCTGGGTCCCCCCAAACTGCCCTCCCCTGCAGGCCTGATTCCTCCAATTGTCCTCCCATGCAGGCCTGATCACCCATAACTTCCCTCCCCTGCAGGGCTAGTCCCTCCCAACTGCTCTCCCTTGCAGGCCTGGGTCCCCCCAACTGCCCTTCCCTGCAGGCTTGGTCACCCCCAACTTCCCTCCTCTGCTGGCCTGGTCACCCTTAACTGCCCTCCCCTGAAGGCTTGATACCCCCAACTGCCCTCCCTTGCAGACCTGTTCCCTCCCAACTGCCCTCCCCTGCTGGCCATCTTGTGGCAGCCATCTTGTGACCACATGGGGGCAGCCATCTTGTGTGTTGGAGTGACAGTCAATTTGCATATCACTCTTTTATTAGATAGGATAATCAAGAAAAGTTTCTTTGCCCTGATAACTAAATCCAATTAAATAAGTAACATAAATTTTACTGATGTTCTTAGGAAACCGTCAATAGGATACCTAGCATGCATATCCTATCTCTGCCATCAGGGGAAGGCAATTAGGGGCAATCAGGCTGGCAGGGGAGCAGTTAGACATCAATCAGGATGGCAGGGGAGTGGTTAGGGGGTGATCAGGCTGGCAGGCAGAAGCGGTTAGGGGCAATCAGGAAGGCAGACAGGCAAGCAGTTGGGAGCCAGCAGTCCTGGATTGTGAGAGGGATGTCCAACTGCCCATTTAGGCCTGATTCTATCAAGATCGGGCCTAAACCGGCAGTCGGAGAGGTTGGAGGCTGAGCTGAGGGACAACCCCCCCCCATGCACGAATTTTGTGCACTGGGCCTCAAGTAGTTTAATGACAATGGTTCTGATAAATTGAGAGTGAGGCATTAGTTCACCTCCAATATAACAAATCCTAAATTATCAAAACTAATACCAACCCTACTTCCCATGTTTCGTTGTTTTCAATCCTTTCTCAAATCTTGGCCCAGATCTTGGCCCCAGATAAGTGTTGGACATCTAAACACTTCCCTTTCTATTTCTGTCACCTGTTCCTTAATTCTTTCTAACCAAAATTGACTGGCTCTCTTGAGGGAGGTGGGGGAAGAAATGGAAGTAAAACTAGTGGAGTTACTGAAACACCCAACTGGGTAGGGTAGGAAGGGAGCTTGTGGGAGACATAAGCTTTAAAATGTTGTTAAGACAGACAGCTTGCAGATAACCAATCACAAAATAGTAAGGCATGGAAACCAATCCCAAGATGTTGTTAAGGCAAAATTCTTTGAAAGGACTAATCAGGAACTAACAAGCATATATTCAAAAAAAGTGTGCGCACTTCCTTTCTCCCTTCCACCCGCTAGGTTAATGGCGGGAGGTGCACTCCCTCTCCAGTGGCTTATGTCCATGTGGGACTCTACACATGGATTAACAGACTTTAATTTGCATGGATGCTCCCAATAAAATTTGCTTCCACTAACTGTTTTTGCCCCTGACTTCATTATTCTACTTCTTGAGACAAGGAACTCAGACCTAACACCCTACATTTTGGTTTCATAATTTGGAAGTTCCACTGAGATTTTGGTTTCACTCTGACCATCTTCTTGCACTGATCTATACTTTCAATCCTTTCAGACCAGCCTTTAGGGTTCAATATCATCAACAGCTGGTTGATACATAAGAAAAACTATTATTTACAACCTAAATCTACGATCTTATTCAATCTCTTCTTGGATGATAATAGTTGCAATTTAATGAATCTTTACTCTGTTTTCTCCTACTCCTTGTTACTGAGATCTGGAGTAGGGATTTTAATACTGATGAACAGTATAAATAGTGTAGGGCAAAGATAGCCCACTATCACTAATAGTCTTTCCTAAGATTTGCTTTATATTCTCTAAACTCAGATTACTTAAACCATTGCTTTTTATCAGTTTTAACTTTCTTTTTGGCAGGAGCACTGTTTCTGGAGAAAACCATGCAGACTTGGCCTATAAAAATTACTTGGATTGGACTCCAACTGCTGCTCCAACACTTTTTTTTTCCAAAATTTTTTTTATTGATTAAGGTATTACATATGTGTCAATATCCCCCCATTCCAATGCTTTTGAGTCCTATTAATGTTCTAACAAAATCATCTCCATAATGAGTCTTCCTCTTTTTCTCAGCATACCAATCCAGTCCTACCTACTCTATATTAGT
Source organism: Eptesicus fuscus (assembly GCF_027574615.1). Classification (NCBI taxonomy): domain Eukaryota; kingdom Metazoa; phylum Chordata; class Mammalia; order Chiroptera; family Vespertilionidae; genus Eptesicus; species Eptesicus fuscus. The sequence goes on along the minus strand of NC_072474.1, from coordinate 77,136,529 downwards.
GATGTTAAACTTTTTAGAAATAAAATAGAGTCAATTTCACACTCCATTGTTAAATATAATTGCATAACCTTTTGTTTTACCTAACTCCACTGTTAGAGCCCTTCCTATCTCTCCCAAGATGTTGCCATCAGTTAGGCCCACTTTTAATCTCTTTGAGGAAACTCCATGCTGTTTTCCTCAGCGGCTGTATCAGTCTGCATTCCTGCTCACAGTGTACTAAGATTCCCTTTTTTTCCACATCCTCACCAGCACTTTTCTTTGTTGATTTATTTATTGATTCGTATTAAATAACAATGTGTTTTTTTTTAAATCATTGTATGTCATGATTGGGAACTGTGAAGTAGCATATGTAGAAAACTCACATTATTTCCCCTCACTTTGCTTCTCACACTCCTGGCTCCAAACTCATATTACATAGATAGTCTCTAGATTTTAGCTATATTTTTAAGCAGTTAAAATTGAAGGTGAGAGGTTTTATTAGAGCCAGATTATAAGAGCTCTGGAAGGATAGGCTAATAATTTGGAATCTGTTTCCTATTGCAATAAGTATCTATTAATTTTCTTAATCAGAATAACATGATCAAAGTTACCATATTTTTATAATGAGTACATAAGACATAGTGGGACAATTTAAAACAGCATGGCAAGCATATAAAAACATGAAACGTTGTTGAACTTACTAACCATCAGAAAAATTCAAATTTAAACCATAATAAAATATCACTACCCACCTGTCCAATAAGAATTTAAATAAAAGAAGGAAGGTAATAATGACAACACCAAATGCTGATGAAGATGTGGAGAAATTGATCAATGTGGATTCATTGCTGTTGGGAGTGTAAAATGATACAGCCATGCTGGAAAATAATCTGGCATTTTCTTACCATATTAAACAAGCAATTACCTCATGATACAAGAATTGTACTCGTAGTTATTTATCCCAGGGAAATGAAAACTTAGGTTGACTCAAAAATATGTACCTGAATGTTCATTGCATCTTTATTTATAATAGCAAAATCTGGAATCAGTTCAGATGTCCTTCAACATGTGAATGGCTAAACAAACTGGGGTATATACACATCATGAAATACTACTCAATAATAAAAAAGAAAAAACTTGATATATTCAACAATTTGGATGAATCTCTATACTGAGTGAAAAAACCCAATTCTAAACTAAAAGTTGACATACTAGTTGACTCAAATAATAAAATATTTTGAAATGTCAAAATTTTAGGATGCATGTTTAGAAATCAGTGGTTGCCAAGGATTAGTTATGGAATAGGAATTTTCACCAAAGGAAGTGTATGTGATTATAGAAAGGCAACAGGAGGGATCCTGTGATTTTGTTACTATTCAGTATCTTGACTGAGATGATAAATACACAAGCCTACACAACTGACCAAATTATATAGAACTTAACATTCACACACACACACACACACACACACACACACACACACACACACACACACACACGTTAACCAGGAAATGTAAGATTGATGAATTCCATCGATGTCAAGTATCCTTATTGTGATATGATACTATAGTTTTGCAAAATATTTCCATTGGGGGAAACAGGAAAGTATACAAGCGTTCTCTCTGTATTGTTGCTTACAATGGCATGTGAATCTACAATTATCTCAATAAAAAACAGAATAGCATTATTCCAGGAGTTGAATTATACAGATTTGAATCAAAGTAGTTGGATGAAAGGAAGTAATGCATTGGGAGAGAAATTATAAAAGAAACATAAAGGTATTTCTTGGACAGTAGGAATTAAGACAGATTCAGTGATACTATTAAAATTATAAAATGATTTGTATAAAAAAAAGTACAGAAAAAGACCTAACTAGTTTGGCTTGATGGTTTCATTTATGTTACATTTATTTGTTAGTGTTTTTCTCATTACTTGTTAGGAATAAGGATAATTTAAAGGGTCAATTTTAAATATATTATTTATATCCAAAACAAAATTAAAGTGGATATTCTTTCTAAGATAAATATTTTTTGCATTCCTATTTTCACTAATATTTGCATTTGATATTAGGTCTATATTTGTGGCATCCAAGATAATGTAGATGAAAATAAAGCCCTTCAATTTTATGACTGAAGTATAATATAAATTAATAAATAAATTTTAAAAATTAAACAAACCAATAATACGATGTGTCAATGTATCATTACTATGCATCATTATTCTAAGTTGAGTAACCAATTAGAAAGTTCTTTTTGAAGTTTATGTGCAAAGCAATTATTTTCAGATAATTGTCTGTCCTAACATACCTGAATAAGTTAGACTTTCCTTAGTAACAGTGATTCATGAAAGCCAGTATTCTTGTCACCCATCAAAAGAAAATTGATAATGATGGTATTAGAAAACATGAAAATACATTTAACATACCATAATTCTTGCATTCTAGTATTTTCAGACTCTTATAAAAAGAATATATGTATGTGAAGTACTAAATTATGATATTAAATAAATAGTTGCTCAATAAATAATTCAAGTGATTGCACAAATTACTGCACAAATAATTGTCAAATGATTGGCATATAACAGAAATCTTACAGAAGTTCTGAAAAGGAAGGATTATTTTCATGATCACCATTTTTCTTCTTTAACTCCCTATTTGACTACAAGCCTCAAGAAAGGAGTGATTGGTTGTTCCTTAAAGTTGAGTCACTTGCAGTGCCCATAGTGAAAATCTTTTGATGTGTAGAATAAAATAAAATAAATAATAAACAAAATTAGTATTCTAAAATGGTTTTGTAACAAATATTCCATCCTTTAGAAGTAAATAGACTGCATTCTTAGTCTCTGGAGAGAAGTTTCCAGGTGTTACTTTTGATGATTTCTCCAGAGCCTAACAAAGACTTACCTTTGATAGGTGCTCAATACATCCTTGTTGAATTATATCCAAAGAAGAGTCTACATAAAGTTCAAAGGGGGATGGTATGCAATAGGTACATTGTACAAAGAAAAAATCTTTTTTTAAAATGTTTGCAAATATATGTACATATATTCAAGTAAAAATCCACATTAATAACTAAGAGGCAGAACAGCCCTGAAATATTTTTAGTATCTATTAATAACACTAAAGTCAACATTGTAGTAATAATTATTTGACTGATATCTTTTTCTCTAGAAATTATGTAGAAAATGACAAAAAGTAGACAGGCTTATGTGAGCATTTTAAAAAGTATATGGAACATGACCTCATATTAGTTCTCTCAGTTCTCAGATTAATGAGTTTTGGCATAACCAGAATTTACTCTTTAATTTAAAAAAAAAAAGTTAGGGCCTTAGCTGGTTTGGCTCAGTGGATAGAGTGTTGGCCTGTCGACTGAAGGGTCCTGGGTTCAATTCTGGTCAAGGGCACATGCCCTGGGTTGTGGGCTCAATCCCCAGTAGGGGATTTGTAGGAAGCAGCCAATCAATGAGTTTCACCATTGATGTTTCTATCTCTCTGTCCCTCTCCCTGCCTCTCTGAAATAAATAAAAATAAAAATATGTATTTTAAAAAGTAAGGAAAGGTATATTAAAAGATCTGGAAAAAAAGTTGCTGAATATGCCAACATCCTAAAACTAAGTAGAATTTTGTAATTTTTAAAAACTGGATCTTTTATTTGCATTGTTATCAATGCACTCAAGAATATTGCAAGGTACTGGTTGGTTATACTATTCCCAGAGTTGGTAAACTACATAAGCATTATGCAGTACTAATGATACCAAACCAGAAATAAGGCCTATTAGTGTGCCCAGCTTTTATAACAAGACTTTTGTCATAAATCCAGTTTAGGTTTTAAGGTGTGAGATTGAATAATCAAAATATTGCCAATATTATAATGATTTTGTGACTAATTTATTCTTTATTTAAGGAACTTTGATGAATAGCATTAAATGTTCAAATTTCATTAGCTTCAATTAAACTTCACACATAGACTTTTCTTTGCACAGAAAATGTAATTTATCATTGTTCCCAGGGTATCCTAAACTGTATTATAAAATTAAGTAATACTTTTTTTAAAAAGCTACTTTTTATATAATAAAAATTATTGTTTAGGTAATTCAGTTAAATATGCTTTAAACAAGTATATATATTTTAAAAGATTTGCATTTCATTGTTTTATTGAAATTTTAATTTAATTATGTTTCTAATCATTGCAAAGTAAATCTCAGAAGTAAGCTCTCATTTTGTTGGTTTTCAAAAGGAGAAAAAAATGTATTTTATTTTCTCTATTTTTAAAATCACTAATTCTTACAAAGCCTGGCTTTTTAAAGTGTGTATAATGACATGTATTATAAACAAATCTTCTTCTAGTCTGGTTTTAACATGTACTTTAAGACAAGTAAGTAATCTAAATATTTTGTTTGTCATTAAAGAGGAGAAAGTTATGTGCTATTTTATGCGGGGGGTGGGGAGGTTTGGCATAAGAAAGGTTTTCCAGTAATAGACCCTCTACTCAGCGATACTTCCAGAGATTTTGATTTTTTTTTAAAACCATCAGACTGGTTCCTAAGACCACCATTTTCTTGCCAAAATCAATACTCAGGAAAGCTCCCTGTGGAGTTTTCATAGAAAGACTAAGCCTGGTAGCCCCGTTCAATAAACCAACTAAAAAGTAAACGGCAATAATTCAATAAAGTATGGAAGCAGTGGGAAGGAAGTCTTTAAAAGCAAGGTTGAAACATTTCTTCAGGATCTCCTCATGTTTCACCTCCCCATAGAATTAACTGGATGAGGAGTGAGGACCGGCGTGTTAACCCGCTAACCTCCCATCACAGCATCCAGAGGCTCCCCACCAGAAAGGGTCATGCCTGGGAGGCGGAGAAGGAGCGGAAGGCTGACAGCAGGCCCAGGGAGAGAGTATTGATCCACTGACTCTCTTCTGGTAACCATTACAGAGACATGAGTTGACAGTAATTAAAATGACTTACACACTGGGATGGTTTCAAACTCAAATCTTCGACTGAAGACCCCGTAGCCGGCTGCGGTGCGTGCTCGGATTTGGAAGACATACACTGAAGCTGGTTTCAAGCCCTCCGCAGTCATAGTCGTCTCTTTCGACTTGATGATTGTGTAGCTGGTCTCTTGGTCCTAGGATTACACATGTACATTCAATAAAAATAAAAATAAAAAAGTCAACATATGAATTACTAATGACAGCAAAACTTAGAGGCATAGATAAGAAGACACATCAGAAACAAATTTGCTGTTAGTATAGATATAATGTTGTAGAAAAAAAAAAAAAAAACACCACCTACACACACTAGCTGTGCTATTTATGGTGCTGTCTAGAACTCAGTGATGGTGGGTGACATGTCACCATATCTGCCTTTGGCAAATATAAACCTGCATACTTTTAAAACACAACTTACAGGAGGTAAATGATCTTACAGACTATTTTAGTATTGTTATTTGTGTGCTTGTTTCTCTCAGAATGTTTTATGGGAGCACATCTAGCATGCTGTCTGTTCATAGAAGTAGGAGGCAGTGCTTCATACACTATCTGGTAAGACTTATGCTTTATATCTTTAGTGAATTTGATTTCTGATCGTATTTAGGGCTTGGGAAAGGCAATGTCTGCTTCACTGGAGAACTTTCATTTTAATTTGCTAAGTCTAAACAAAGAATAGTTAAAAATACATAAAAGCAAAACAGTTTCATTTTTAAAACTTTCTATTTTTTTCACTTTTACTTAAACCTTTTTTTTTTTTTTAATTATTTGGTTGTGTAGTCAATGGGGACAGTGAAAACAATTACTGGAGAGATAGTTTGGAAACTGAAACAAAGAGGAACTGTTCTAAATTTGATTGTTAACAAAAGTCTAGACTAACACCTGTAACCCCTCACATGGCTGAAGTTACTATGCTGAATATAAAATCTTAGACCTATAAAGATTTAAAACGCAAAGTCCCTGTTTTAAACTTTCTCTTTTATTTTATTTTTCTGTGTGAATTCATGGTTAACCTTGTTTTTTTCCTTAAGGTCTTTCTACATGTATTACATTTCTGATAGATATTAAAGGACACATAAAGATAAATAATGGTCAGAGATGTTTTTTTTCCTCGTTTTTAAGATTTGGTCTTTAATTACAATGACTTGGTTGATAACTGTAAACGATCATTTCCAAAATACTCCAGGAAATTTGGTCTTTACAAATAGAAATGTGTATTAACTTTAAAAAAGATTTAATTGGAATAATATGTAAATGATTTTTCTCCTAAGAGAAAAACAAAAACATAATATTTACTTCTCCAGCACTCTAATAGGGAAAATGATTATTATTTAATCTTCATAGTGTATTAAAATCCAAAACAAATGCAAACCACAGTCCTTCTTCCATAAAGTTTACAATCAATAGCAGCACACCATGACCATTGCTTTCCTGAGAACACTGAAATTACCTGCTAAAATACAGCAAGTCCATTCTTACTTTTATCTTTAGTTTCCTTCACTGTTAAAACTGGGGTACAGAATTGGTGCCTGGATATCCTCAAAGAGATGTAAACACTAAACTGTAAAATATGTGTTTTAATTGTCATAATTATTATTTTAATGTTTTAAATAATTTGACATATCAGTCAACTTCTATCCATGTTCAATACTACTACCAAAAAAATCTAAAATATACAACCATATAAGCCTCCTTCTTTCATAGCAGTTTTATCATTCCTCATTTAATATGATCAAACATGTAAATTTATCTTAGGGTTAAATACTGTATATCCAAACTTCTCTCCAAATCGGTATGGTCTCATTTCTAATCCAAATAGGTTTTCTGATTCACTCCATGCAAACAATTGATCTTCATGTGTGTTTTTTAATACATAGATTAATTTAAGTGCCTAATCTTTAAAGTGTTCAGGAAAAATTTTTTTAGAGTTTTGCAAAGGATTTAAAGTAGATAATTAAATACTATAAAATTTGACCAATAATGTCAGTAATTTTCTTCACTCAAACATTTACTGATCTTCTCTCATCTACCCTAATACCCCTTCTAAATGCTAAGAATACAGCAGTGGAAAAGCGGACTCTTTTAAAAGAGGCAAATAGTTTTTATAAGCTATTGTGTTTACTGATGTTCTGAGTATGCTCAAGATTGTGACTGAATATGCAAGACTTTCTCGATGCTATTATACTTCCCAGTTTGTGAATGAAGCAGTAATTTTCAGTGAGAAAGGATATAATATCTGTTTGCCATTATTTGCAATTAGTTTAAAGAGAATTTAAGTTGGTGAAAAACAATCTAGACAAAACTACAGTTAGGATTCTGACATATTTGATATAGCTATGATGGTTACATACAATATTAACATTTATAGTGTAACGTAAGATTTTTTTTTTTTTTAGAAAAGTGCACAGGAATATCAGTGTTCGAAATCCAGCCATGTAATTCAAGTATGTGTGTAAATGTGAGTATACAACTCAACCTCTGTTTTTTCTTTGACATGTTAACCTAAAAATAAAAATCCTTTGAAAGTGGGAAGCAACAAGCCTTCATTTGAGATCAAAGGATAGCTATTCAGTAAAGCACCGATTCATGCGGAAGCCCAAGCAGTGTTCTGATTAGAGGATGAGGGCAGAGGATATATATGAAAAAGAAGGGGGATCGAGTACATAAATCGAAGGCATTTCTATTGACATAGATAAGCTAACATAGTGATGTCAATTCTAAAACTTAAAAAAAAAAATTTAGTTCAGTAGTCATCAGATAGTCATGATATCTGATTTCATGTTATTTTTACAAACAGTTATTTGGGATTCAATGTTGCCTTAGGCCCAGGCCAAAGGTCATTTTGAACTGTTGGAACATTTTTAAAGTTTGATGCATAAAATATGCAAGGCGGTTCCTCTAGTTCAAACTCTTTTATAAAGTGGCTCTGTTTATTATTATTTGACATTTAAAATAGGATGAAATTATTTATTAAGAGCATCGTGAGCACTCAGAGAGAGAGAGATGGAAATAATATACATAGCAACCAGCACAACTTCTACAACATCATAGCTTGTAGGTAAATTTGATTTAACCCTATAGAATGATGAAAAATTCTTCTAAGGAAAAGAAAAAAGACATGGTTGGAACTCCTATTTATTGAAGTCACAAGGAGTACATTTTGCCAGAAAAAAAGAAGAAAAAACATCGCAAGGAAATTGGAAATTTCCTCCTTGAAATAATACAGTATCTAATATCAGTTGCATAAAATTATGCAATATACTGATTTATCTGTTAATATTATGTATGTCTTAGTGGTTCCTTCTCATAGGTCTAATTGTACATTGTCTCTATGAGTATTTGAATACTATCTTATTGAAGGGACTTTGCAAAGCATATCTCTAAGGGGTCAAAGCCCGTTAAACACACATGTTGAATTACCTAAATATCTCCCAAAATTTACCTCTCCTCCACTCCTTTCAATCACTGTCAGGTTAAAATTTCCTCCATATCACAAATCCCTTGTACACATCTTTAACACCCACAACCACATGACAGCAGGCTGCCAAGTCCTTGGTTTATGCAGTGGCTTTTGCTGCCTTCCTGCCCCCTCCCCCGCTGAACAAATGAGCTCCATTTCCCCAGCTGCTTAGCAAACACTGTTCACAAGCAGGGAGGGAAGGGCCTGGACAGAAGGAGCCAGCTGGCTAACACCCTGCCCAGGGGCAGCTTCCCTTAGCCTCTGCCTTTAATTAAGAGATGGCAATGGGCCCATCACCATGCAGGAGCGGAGAGGCCCAATGACCTCTATTAGAGCAGGGCGATTGCAGGCAGAAATGCCAGCTGGCAAATGCATGAGCCCTGGAAAGCTCTGCCACCTGTGTCTGGCCAAGAACCAACCAGGAAAGTAGTGGTGGCATTCTGAAGGTTCCAAATGGACTCTGGAAACCTGTCAGGACCCCTATCTTAATACACGGTATAAAAGCTCATTATCCTTTTTTTCCCCTTCTTCTGAAAGTGTTAAGCAAAATCAAAACAAAACTTTACATGTTTTTTATTGGTATGCTCAATAATTTAGCTTGGCAAAACAGTCTGGGATTTAATATCTTCATTATAAAAATATTGACCAAAAAAGTTAATAACTTCCCCAAATAATGTATTATATAAAAGGTTTTGTTGATTTTTATTTCATGTAGGTAGGCAACTTATTATTTATTGGGGAATGTATAGAACTCATTCTTCCCAAATCATTTTTCTTACTTTGAGTTATATAGGTAATAAACTGTGTTAATACAGAATTATATATAAAATATTAAATATAAAACCAAATCTTACTGAAAGAAATGATTTTAAAAGAAATTAAACTACAAATAAAATTCCATCACATGAATACAATCATTAGAAGAAATATTAATAGAAAAGAACTCTGCTCCACCACTTGTTGAGTAACTCTAGTAGAAGCCTAAAAATTTTAAAAAGAGATAAATCATTGTTTCTATATTACACAGGAGGGGCAAAAGTAGGTTTACAGTTGTGAGTATATGAAACAGAGTTTATTCTTGTGTTATTATTTACTAACTAGAGGCCAGGTACACGAAATTCGTGCACGGGGGGCGGAGGGGTTCCTTCAGCCCAGCCTGCACCTTCTCCAATCTGGGACACCTCGGGGATGTCCGACTGCCAGTTTAGGCCCGATAAACCGGCAGACATCCCTCTCACAATCCAGGACCACTGGCTCCTAACTGCTCACCTGCATGCCTGCCTGATCACCCCTAATTGCCCCCTCTGCTGGCCTGGTCACCCCTAACTGCCCCCCCTGCTGCCAGCCTGGTCACCCCAATCTGCCCCCCTTACAGCCTAGACATCCCCAACTGCCCCCCCACTTGTCTGGTCACCCTTAACTGCCCCTCCACTGGCCTGGTCACCCCTAACTGCCCCTCCACTGGTCTGGTTACCACCAACTCCCCCTCCACTGGCCGGTTACCCCTAACTGCCTCCCCACCAGACTGATAGCCCCTCAGTGCCCCCCTACCTGCCTGGTCGCACCCAACTGCCCCCACCCAGCCGGCCTGGTCACCCCTAACTGCCCCCCCACCAGCCTGGTCGCCCCAACTGCCCCCCACTGCAGGCCTAGTCACCCCACTCAGCCTGCTGTTCGGTTGTTTGGTCGCCCCTCACTAACCCTCCTGCCGGCCTAGTCACCCCATGCAGTCTGCTGCTCAGTCATTTGGTCACCCCTCACTAACCCCCTGCTGGCCTGATCGCCCCACGTAGACTGTTTGGTTGTCAGTTCGGTTGCGATGGTCACTTAGGCTTTTATATATATAGATTATTGTATTATTTTCCATACGGACAACTATAAACCTACTTTTGCCTACCTTTGCATATATGGCACTCACACAGATGCTGGGAAGTAATCATAAAAATAATCAAATTTTATTCATAATTGTGAAAAATAAGATAATTTCCTTAAAGACAAAAAGGAAAAACCAGACATTGATCCAGCTCTGTGGTCAGCAAACTGCGGCTCGCGAGCCACCTGCAGCTCTTTGGCCCCTTGAGTGTGGCTCTTCCACAAATACCACGGCCTGGGCAAGTCTATTTTGAAGAAGTGGCATTAGAAGAAGTTTAAGTTTAAAAAATTTGGCTCTCAAAAGAAATTTCAATCGTTGTACTGTTGATATTTGGCTCTGTTGACTAATGAGTTTGCCGACCACTGATCCAGCTAGTTGCTCCAGGGAAGAAACACTCTGCTAGAAAAGAAGTACTTGCTCTAGCCAGTTTGGCTCAGTGGATTGAGTGTCAGCCTGGGGACTGAATGGTCCCAGGTTCAATTCCGGTCTAGGGCACATGCCCAGGTTGCGGGCTCATGCAGGAGTCAGCCAATTAATGATTTTCTCTCATCATTGATGTTTCTATCTCTCCCTCTCCCTTACTTTCTGAAATCAATAAAAATATATTTTTAAAAAAGAAGTACTTGTAGAATGATTAGTCTCCCTGCTCTTGAACTTTGTCTTATCTAAGAGACAGATATTCAGATGCTTTTGGTGTATAGTTATTTTTAAGTGCCATTATGCATTTCAACTTTTTAGAAATCAAATTTAATTACAATAAAAATTTGGGGACTTAGAATATTTACAAAAATTCAGTCTATGTTCATATACATATATATATGTATAAACATATATATATGTATATATATATATATATATATATAATATACATACACACACACACACACTCACACACACATATAGCTCTAGTTACCTAACTTTGCATGAGTATTCAGTAAAAAACGTTTATAAACAATTGAGTAAGAAATGCAAACTTTAACAAATTAATTTGGATATAGAATGTGTTTAAATTGTAGACCTGTTGAATTTAGACTTCAGTTTGGAGAAACGGATCAGTTAGAGATAATTAATATAACATTTTACTTAATTTACTTGTTTTTTGCAATAAAATTTATAAACCATATCTCAATATTGGTTTTACTTAGAGGTATTCTCTTAGAGCATTGTTGGTGAATAATATATTTGATATAGTATTTTTTGTGAAACATAAGTATCTTCATTTATGTTCCCTAATGACCCAATAGTTTACATTAAGTTAATAATTTACATCAAGTCATTCCTAGGAAAACAATTTCAAAAGAAATAATTTCTGTTTAATCATCTATTTATAAAATCAATATATATACATTGTACAGACAGATAAGACCTAGAAAGAATATGTAGTTAGCCCTGCTCTCAACCTCCCCACACATCCTACTATTTTGTACTCTGTTGTACTTTTACACAAGTAATCGTCAAATCAATAAATAAAAGAAAAAATTAAAATATATATTCTATAATGCATTGATTTATTTCAGTGTATTTACTTATACTCTTATCTATGCATATATGTATATATATACATATATATATAATGTTGGATTTTAAAGTATTTTTATTAATAAGTAATCAACATTTTTCATTATATTTTTGCATTAGTATAAGGATAATAATTTATTCCACCACTCTCTTCCCATGTATAGTTTGGGCAATTTCTTAGGTATTACAAAATAAGTTTTGTACTACCTCTCACCCTCTTCACTCTTCCTTAAGAGGGTAAGAGTGATGTCTCTGTGAGTCTGGGAGGAGCAGTTGAGTCAGTGTGGTTGAGCCCTACCCTTCCCTCTTAGGGTCTGCTCCTCTGCATTATAATCTACAATCACCCTCACTTCTACTTCCATAGACACAGACTTCTGGGTCAGTAGCTCCTACTCACTAATGACAAGACTGGTTGGGAACTCCTCTCTCTTCATCTCCTCTGTTAGAACCCAGGTTGTTCTAGGGGTGTATTTCACTCAGATCCAGACCACAAAAATCACAGTGAAATGGGGCTGGGAGTTGGAAGACTCATGATGGCTGCATATCTAAGCCAAATACTTCAGTCCAGCTTTAGAAATTATAGGCCCTTCTTTAGTTTCCATTTGTTCGATTCCTTTATCAGTAGCTCACTTGGTTGTGGATCCAGAAAAGAAGAAGTAGGGTGATTATTGCCTTCAGTCTTCAAAAACTATTATGGCAAACATATAAGCATGGACCCAAGAGCCAACCCAGGGAAGAAGAAATCGAGAAAATACAGGGAATGTGAGGCACACATTTCCAATTTTGGGCCCCAAATTTTAAAACAAATATTATGTACAGTGTTTTGATTTTATGCTACTTTGTTACGGATTTTAAAAATTTATACATTACATACACATCTTATCTGTTCACACTTCCTTAGCAGCATACTGTAGGTATTATGCAGGGTTATTGTACACAAGCGCTTTTTCTTGTAGTACACCTCAGTCAGTAATGAAGGTCAGCAACTGGAGTGTTTGTGACACTTGGAAAATGTCCGATGACTTCATCTCTTAATGCTGTGAAACCTAGTTAAGCTGATGTTAGACTATATGGCAGTATCCTGGCAGCATGAACTAGTTGGCAGCAGAAGGACACACATAGCGTGCTCCCTGTGCACTCCTCGCCTCCGTAATCATGACTGCAGAATCAATTGTCATTGATTTACACATAAAATTGCAACAGGCTTTTCTACAAATTGGATAATTGCTGTTTCTAAAATGGAAAAAAAAAGAAGAAGAAAAAAGGACATTCTTTATTTTGTTAGTCCCACCTTTTCAAAATATTTGATTTCATACTCCAGGATGATTCCATTGGGGCGATCTGGCTCTTGCCAAGACAAAGAGATGCTGTTCTTCGCAATCTTCCCCTTTTTTACATTGGTGATTGGAGAGGGGGCTGCAAAATAGTATAAATAAAGAGTAGCATGATTAACAGAGCCTTGAAATTACAACTGTGTATAATGTATATTGGCATTCCTGGAACGCAGTATAATAAAAATCCCAAACAATTAAATTTTCTTTTAACCTGGAAAGAATTTTACTTTCTCTATATAATACAAGTTTTTATAGATTGTAAAGTGTTTTACAAATATAAATCAACTAAGTATCCTGAAAATTTTCTATCATAAAAATGTAGTCACACAGAAACTAAAGTCTGCATTTTTTTCTATAAAGTTTAGAAACAAATGAATGATTTTACTTTTTCTTAGTAAGGATATCTGTGTTGACCTGAAATACTTGTTTTTAAATGTATGGACTCTATATAATATATGCCATTATGCTCATAGATACATAATTATCTATATTTCTACATTTTTGCATCTTTAAGGTTCTTTTATTTATTATTTGTGAAATTGTGAGTTCTATAATCATTATTAAATTTATATATTAAATATAGTGCATATTTCTTTCAAAATTATGTTATAAAATATGTTATATCTTGGAAACAACTGCAAATAAAACAAAAATTTTCCTTTGTTTCCATTTCCCACAAGTATTTCATGAGATGTCACAATCACCTATAGTATTTGTTGTTATTGGCCACTATCTACTAAAAAGTACAAGAAAAAGTACTTTTCTGATGAAAATAGAACAAATTGTATGTTATTTCAGATATGTCTGGATATTTTAAATGCCCAAACATATGAATATTTGATTCAACACCCATTTTTATGAGTATGTTGAGACTTGTGTGGACACTGGGTTTGACATTATAAAGAGGTATTGATTAACATTTTTCTCATATAGGTTACCTTTATTTTTGTAGATTTTAGCTTTTATAAAAGACATAGTAAAGACTATAATCATCTAATAAATGATGTGTCTGTGATAATATATGTTAGATATAATATATATATATATGATGTACATATAAGATGTTAAAGACAGCAGATATAATGAGTAGGGTATAACCAGAGTCATAGCCTATCAACAGCAGAGCATTATAAGCAGTATCAGACATCTGCTGAAATTCAATTTTATATACTCAAAATTTACATTTATATAAAAATTATATATATATATATATATATATATACATATATATATATATATGATTATCTCAAGAGTAAAACACAAACCCAGATTTTCAAACAAGGATCACCACATGCGTGTCCTCTCACCCCACCTCCTGCTACTGTTCTTCAGCAGCCCTGCCCAGGCTTTCTGCTCTTAGGCAGTTCAGACACACTTCTCCCCAAGGGCCAGAGCACTTGGCATTCATCACTCAGAGGTGCTTCTCCAGAGCTCTCCCTTTCCTCTGGGGCTCTCCTGAGACCTCGACCGTCTACTTTACCACTCGAGTAACTAAGTCTCACCTCCATCTCTTCTCACCTCACCATGCCCTCTGCTCCTTCAGTGTTTCATTTTCTCCTTAGTTATTTTACTTGTATCTTCAAATATCATATCTTAAATAGAGATTTTCTTTTTTCCATCCTCTCAAGTAGAATATTTTTGTGAGGGCAGAAATATATTTATTGTACTCATTGATGACTCTCTAGATTTAGAATAGTGCCTGGGATGGAGGAGCATCCACTAAGTATAAATGGAATGATTGATGGTAAAGCAGAATCAAAGTAATATACAAAAAAAAACTACACCTATTTTTAAATTATATGTCAAGGAACTCAACTATGAAACTCAACTATGAAGTGTGTCTTTTAATAAAATTAAAATAAACAGACATATATCTGTGAGAGAGCAAAATTAGTTAACTGTTTCATGTTTTATATACCCACTAGAGGCCCGGTGCATGAAAATTCATGCACTCAGGGCGGTCCTTCAGTCCAGCCTGCACCCTCTCTGCAGTCTGAGACCCCTTGGGGGATGTTTACCTGCCGGCTTAGGCCCACTCCCCAGGGGACTGGGCCTAAGCTGGCAGTCAGACATCCCTCAGGCAGCCCAGGAGCCCTCAAGGGATGTCTGCCTGATGGCTCATCTGCAGTTGGACATCCTTAGCACTGCTGAGGAGGTGGGAGAGGCTCCCGCCACTGCTGCTGTGCTCGCAGCCATTAGCCCAGCTTGTGGCTGAGTGGAGCTCCGCCTGTGGGAGTGCACTGACCACCAGGGGTAAGCTCCTGCATTAAGCATCTGCCCCCTGATGGTCAGTGAGCATCATAGTGACCGGTTGTTCCGCTGTTAGGATCAATTTGCATATTACCCTTTTATTATACTATATAATAAAGAGCTAATATGGTAATTAAACCTGATGGCAGAATGACCTTCTGGAATGACCAGTGGGCGGGGCTGCAGGGCCGGGGGGTTGGGGGGCTGTGAGGCAGCCAGGGCTGCACGGGCCGAGCCCCTTGCATGAATTTCGTGCACCGAGCCTCTAGTATAGGATAATAGGGTGATAATGACTTCAGTATGTTAATGTGTACTTTTGGTTTTTTTAATCACAGATCTTTCTTAATGTGCCCAATTTCATAAAGTTTTTTCAAGAATAACAGTGTGCATTTAAAGCCCAAATTAACTAAAAGTAGTTTTGAAATTGCTGTATATTCACTTCTATGGAAATTGTAATAGATTGGCAGTTCTCACAGTCACATTTTGGTATAGATTCAAAGTCCCTATTGATTTCCTGGTGAGGGAAAGTCATGCCATATTCTGCATGGTGGAAAAAGCATCCAGAAGACAAGAAACAAGAAAAGTAAGCTATGTGCCCCCCAGTTCATCAGCATGTTTGTAGCAAAGTAGCAAATTTACTGAAGCAGAAACAGTAACAGAGGCTTGTGGAAGACAACAGAGTTTTTTAATGTACTTTGATCAGTAGTGAATAGCTTTATGAGTTATCTTGAATCATGAATTAGACTGACTTTCCCATTATCCCTATATACTTATTGCACTATGTTACTAAATATACAAAGACGGTCTTGAAAATTCTTCATTCACTTTACTACTTTGCAAACATTCTCCTTTTGACTGATGTATTTCTTATAAGTAACTGTCAGTTTTTACCCAATAATTGATGGTTCTGTCACCTTCCTATTCATAAATTGCATTTAACGTGTATGCACTATGAAGGAAGGATTAATTTGGCTTCATTCGCTGCTCTATTTCTAGCACCAGAAAATTATTTTGCATATAGAGATTTAATAAATATTTATTGAATGCACACATGCATGAATGACTAAATGGGAAATTCATATATCATCATGAATCATTCCAAACTGATTTTGTCTCATCTTAGTTGCACAGATTAGGATCTTATTCATTGGAGATGTTTGCTTTATTTTAAAACTTAATTCTTTAATAAAATAATCAAATGTTTCAGAGTGAAGCTATCAAATAAATATCAATGCACACTTAACCAGGCTGAAGTGGAATATTTTGTTATTTACTTACATCATTGAAAAACAAAAATTGTGTAGCTTTCAAAAACTGCTTGATTGAAAAATGTCATTGTTTGCCAAAGTTGGTTTTCTCAGAGGTTAAATACAGAGTGCCCTTTAAAAATGGTTCAGAATCGGGGAAGAAGACCACTCAGAGTAGTTTAGGAATAATGTGCTCTCTGGCAAGACCATCTCTGCATCATTTGGGTAAAAGCTGATCAAAGTGGGGACACTAACAGCTCCTGGGGACATAATGATGATGCACAAGTTGTGAATGGCAGCCTTCGCCCACTACTGTAGAGCACTTTACGGGTATTGTGCGCATTAAAATAATTTCAGCCAGATTTGTCAGCATCAAGGGCAGGTTTAATATATCTCATTCGTCTTCCTCACAGATACCCTTTGTTCATTCTTTACCCACTTAAGCTTTTATTAAGTAAGCCTGAAACAAAATGAGAAGGATGACTTAGGACATTTCTGCTTGAAAATAAAACTATTACTTTCCTAGTGTAAGAAGAAAATGCTAAAGAAATCAAGTTGTGAATAAAGCATATTACTTTACATAACATCTGAGTTTTACCTTTTGGATATGTGGAAACATTTTAAGTTGCTTCTGTATAGCAGTTTTTATATGGAGCTGACCTTTGAGGATCAGTGTCATAAGCAAAATAACCGCCCTTTAGGCTAGTAACAGTTCCCATTGTGGACTCATTATTTCATCTCTTTGAATTTTTAAAAATAAAACTTAAAATAGTTTTATATTTATAGAAAGACTAGAGACCTGGTGCACGAAATTCGTGCACAGCGGTGTGTCCCTCAGCCCAGCCTGCACCCTCTCCAATCTAGGACCCCTAGAGGGATGTCCGACTGCCTGTTTAGGCCCAATCCCAGTAGGATCGGGCCTAAACAGGCAGTCAGACATCCCTCTCACAATCCAGGACTGCTGGCTCCCAACTATTCGCCTGCCTGCCTTCCTGATTGCCCCTAAACACCTGCCTGCCAGCGTGATCACCCCCTAACCACTCCCCTGCCAGCCTGATTGATGCCTAACTGCTCCCTTGCCAGCCTGTTTGCCCTTAACTGCTCTCCCCTGCAGGCCTGGTCACCCCTAACTGCCCTCCCCTGCAGGCCTGATTCCCCCCCAACTGCCCTTCCCTGCAGGCCCGGTTGCCCCCAACTTCCCTCCTCTGCTGGCCTGGTCACCCCTAACTGTCCTCCCCTGCAGGCTTGATCGCCCCCAACTGCCCTCCCTTGCAGACCTGTTCCCTCCCAACTGCCCCCCCCCCTGCTGGCCATCTTGTGGCGGCCATCTTGTGTCCACATGGGGGCAGCCATCTTTGATCACATGGGGGCATCCATCTTGTGTGTTGGAGTGATGGTCAATTTACATATTACTCTTTTATTAGATAGGATTATAAAGACAGTACAGACAGTTCACGTATACCCCACACCTAGTGTCCACAATCACGGGCATCTTACATCTGTCACTATTTTTCTTTTTAAATATATTTTATTGATTTTTTTACGGAGAGGAAGGGAGAGGGATAGAAAGTTAGAAACATTGTTGAGAGAGAAACATCGATCAGCTGCCTCCTGCACACCCCCACCTGGGGATGTGCCCGCAACCAAGGTACATGCCCTTGACCGGAATCGAACCTGGGACTTTTCAGTCCACAGGCCGACGCTGTATCCACTGAGCCAAACCGGTCAGGGCACATCTGTCACTATTAATGAATCAATATTGATATGTAATTCACCTCAGTCCATACTTTATTTAGGTTTCCTTAGTTTTACTTATTATCCTTTTTCTGTCCTAGGATCCCATCCAGCATACCATATTACATTTAGTCATCCTGTCTCCTTAGGCTCCTTTCAGCTATAATAGTTTATGAAATTTTGCTTGATCTGATGACTTTGACAGTTCTGAGGCATACTGGCCAGGTACTCTGTAGACTATCTCACCATCGGATGGGTTGGATGTTTTTCTCATAATTAGTCTGGGTTATAAGTTTTGGGGGAGAAAACTATACAGGTAAAGTGCCATTTTCATTACATCATATCTAGGAAACATACTATCAACATAACTTATCACTGGTATGTTAACTATGGTCATCTGACTAAGATGGCACCGATCTGTTTCCTCTACTCTAAAGTTATTCTTTTCCCCCGTTTTCTATACTTTGTTCTTTGGGAGGAAGTCACTCTGTAGCCATGCTTAAGGAACAGGGTTATGCTCGACTTCCTTGAGGCTATCCGTATAAATTATTTGGAATTCTTCTGCACAAGTGATTTGTCTATTTTCTCTTATTTATTTACTTTGTATTCATTTATTCATAACAGTATGGATATGTGGAGATTTTTATACTTTGGGTTTCTAACCTAGTAATTTACTTGGTTACTCAAATTATTAAACCTGGCCATTGATGACTCTCTCAGTTCTTATGTCTCTTTGACATATCCCCATCGTTGTGAGTTTGTGCACCTGTTTGTTTTAGATATCACTTTCTTACTTCCTGGCACTATAAGGCCAGCTCTTCTAGGCTCATCTTGCAGATTTATTGGCCCCGTCTTAAGGCAGTCACTTTTCCTAATGTCACTGGTTTCTTTCACCGGACCATGCTGCTACAAACCAAGGTCTAGAAGAAAGGCGTGCTCCTTGCTCCTGGGTGTCATTGCTTCTAGGCCCTCTTAGCTGACATAGCTAGGAAATAAATGCATCTATATTAACCTTTGTATATCTATAAACATTTCTATATATAACTATAAATATATACATATATAAGTATATTAAGCTAAACATAAGTATATACTGATGTCACTAGTTACCAAACAGATCTTTCTAGCCTCTTTACCCTACTTATCTGTAACCTCCCTCTTCAGCAGTAGCTCCCACCATCCATTTACTTCAATTCTAGTAGATAGGTCTAGTGATTAAATAATTGCTCATCTTAACTCTTTGGCTTATTGATATTGATATGATAATGTAGAAATCTATAACATCTCAGTGGCACAAGCAATGATATTCAAAACCCTGTCATCCATTATGTAAAACAACTCATGTCTTCCTCACTTTTCAAATACAGAAACTGAGTTTAAAGCAGTGTCCCCAGATGGAAAGAGTGCCAGACAGCTCTAAAGTCAGACAGAATTGGCTTCTAATCCTTTGGAAGCCAGCCAGTTTCTAGCTGTGTGTGACACTGTTTAAGCTATTTAACCTCTGTGAATGTACTTTTTATCTTTAGAATAGGAACAATTACACAAACATCATATTTTTGTAAGGTTGAAATATGATTCTGTGCATATAGGTATAGGCTGGGTGCCAAATAAATGCTGTTTAAACATCATTGGAAAATACTAGACAATTGTTTAGGAAGACTTCTATAATGGATTCTCCATAACTCCTTAATCCTCTAATGTACATCAATCAAATGTTTTTTTTTTCTCTTCTCTGAACTTGGCACTCTTCTAAATGCTGAAAAAGATCAAAAGGCAAAGTACCTATACAGATAAGATTTTCTTATTTTCTACATCCAGTGGATTTTATAACTCTGCATTAATAATTATAGGTAAACTTCCTTGCTTCCCATAAAATTGCTAATGAGCCAAAAGTATTGAACTAGAATAATGTCTGCTTTATTTTTTTAAATAGAGTGAACCTGATGAAAACATGAAACTTAATTGTTCAATAGAATAAGAAAATACCACTCATCAGTCCCTGTACCCAGTGCCATTTATGTTGACAAAAAATAGATTAGAGATAGAATTAAGTATTGATTATTTGTATGAAAAACACACAAATATTATATCATCATTAATTTGACTTCTCTACCTACATTTTGAATATTAAAGCATTGTGAAATTTAAGACACTATTGAAACCCTTTTGATCTATTAAAATCCGTGGATGTATAAAATCTTATTCAGAAAGCACTCCTTTTATTTTCCTGCAGAAATCCCTCCACATGAATAATGTATTAGTTATTTACACACAAGTTTTAAAAATAAATGCATATTTGATGCCAATTGGCCAAGTAAGCTGTCAATATCTTCCAGCTGAAAGCCACTACTTATCTCTCCATGCACAATTTATCATATTTAGGTGCTTCTGGCTATCCAGATGAGTCTGGGCCTATTTTTCCTTAAAATCAAACAAACAAACAAACAAAAAACAGATCAATTGGATTCTACGGGAAATACTGACTCAGAAGGTCAGACTGGGGCCAAGGATTCCGTGTTGCTAATAAACACTCCAATTGATTCACTGTATCTGCAAACCTGGGGAAATACTGAAGGCAAACAACACTGGGATTAGTTCTTCTTTAAACAAAATATATAAACTTGGAGACGTGAGGCTAGAAAATCCATTAGTGTTAATGTTTTGTGAACTACAGTTTTTTGTTATTATTGTAGTTTTATTTTTATTAATTGATTTTTTTAGACAGTGAAAAGAAAGGAGAAAGAGAGAGAGAGAGAGAGAGAGAGAGAGAGAGAGAGAGAGAGAGAGAGACATGTTGTTCCACTTGTGCATTCATTGGTTGATTCTTGTATGTGCCCTGACCTCAGGGATCCAACCCTCAACCTTAGCGTATGGGAGGGCTCTCTAACAGCTGAGCTACCGGTTAGGGGAACTAGTACTTTCTTTGACCCTTTGGCTCACTATTACTGCCTGCTAGCCTGCTCTCTCTTGCTATGTTTGCCTTCCTTCTTTTGGCATTGATTCTTCTAATATTTGGTATTTTCTTGGCTCTTCCGTTTTTGTGTTTTCATTTTTTTAGTAAACCGATTGGTTTGTTCCTTCACACATAATCTAGTTTAGTCCTATGAGACTATAATCTCCATAAAAGTGGAAAATTTGTATGTTCTTCACTATTGCCTGCTTAGTCCTTAAAACAGCTTCTGGATGATAGTAGATACATAGTAAAAAGACACTTTAGCAAATAGAAAAGTGAATGAACAATTATCTGTTTTATACTACAACACATTTATTTTGTGTTTTTCTAGAGTGTTATATGAATAAAGTCATAAGGTATATATATTGTTTTTACTTAATTAACAAGAGACAGGAAGAAACTGTTGGGAGAAAAAAATAATCACTATCTTGTTTATGGTGATGTTTCACAGGTGTGTGCATATTCTAAAATTTACCCAATTGTACACTTTATGTGCAGTTTACTGTATATCAGCTGTACACCAATAAAGATGCTGAAGTGTGTGTGTGTGTTTTAAATGACAACTTATAATTGCTTCTACCCTTACTGAAGACAATATTATTATTCTACTAATTGGACTCTCTCTTTTCAAATCTTCCATGCCCTCAGTGATTTCTGCTAAGAATAGCCATATCTAAAAATCAGAAATAAAAATATATGTGCCCAACATTCCCCAAGACTACTTGTCAAAATGTGATTTAGTTAGGCAAGTATAATAAAATAACATTGAAAGTTTTAATTTTGGAAAAAAATGTATTGGTATTTTTGCTTTTGTATTGTGCCATACTTTGATGGTGCAACATAAATGAAGGTTGTATAGCAAGTTATAACAAATTTGTGACTTAAAATCAATTTTAATAAAAATAGATGGCAAATTTTTAAATAAGTGAGAATATAGCATGAAAAATAGCATAGCATAAAGGTAAAATAAAATAGAAAAGAGTGTCACCAAAATGGTGTAGCCTAGATGTTCAAGCTACTCACTGTGACAAACTGACAGTATATTGTCTCCTATGCTTATATACTAAACAAGTATTTAGAAGTATGTTTATATGAGTTTTCCCTATGAACATGTTTACAGTTTATTTGATGTAGGAAGAAAATATATTTTAACACAATTATTAACAAACATTCCTCATTTGAAAAAAAGGCAGAATCATCAAAGTTCATTTCTGATTTTATATTACTCTAACAACTTTGTTCTTTGTCTGTTTTATGATATAAACACATCTTTTGAAAAATTTATACCTCAAGAAAAAAAGAAGAAAAAAAGATTGATCTCATATTTTATTTAAATGATAGCACACTTAGTGAGGGCACAAACAGTTCCTTAATTGTATGATTTCTTTTAGGACGACCTAGCTCTGCAGAGTGCTGACTCACATGGATTGAAATGATGTGGGAAAAATTATAAAAGGAATGGTTAGGAATGTTGATATATAACACAGATGCCTGTTGAGCTGAATTCATCCTGAAGTCAAATCAACTGTAGCTATTTAAATATTTCTGTTTGAGCCTGATCTTGTATTGGTAGCATCTGGTTGGTAGTAACATCTCCATAGTTGGTCACTTTGTGCCATTTCTGCTTTCATAATTAGGTAGAGAAACAAGAAACAGTGTAGAACCCTTCACTCGGAGCTCTCCCCAAAATACCAAAAAGCAATCAATCAAACTGAGCCTTTAGAACATGTGAATTGTTATTTAAATAGTGCTGAGAAAAATGTGTGCAAAGAGTAGAAACTATTTCAATTTTAGCTAATATTATTATTTAAAAATATGATCTCTAGAGAATAATTTGTCAGCAATTACCTTCTCTATTTAGCCATAGTATGAGTAGAATTCTGTGTGTATATGTGCATGTGGGTGAATCTACATAGTTTAAAGAAATGGAGGTGTAGATAAATCCTTATTATATATCTAACTGTATATTTGTATCTGGAATAGATACATATATACATACATAGATATAGATATATATTGTGTCATGTGCGTCTTTTATAGCTAGTTTAGTGAAACTACATTACTCTGTTACAATTGCTATAGAGTACATATTTATCATTTGAAAGTAAGAAAATGAGTAACCACATTTCCTAAAGTAAATGAGAAATGAAGTTGCTGAATTAAATTATAAACATCTTTGAAACTGTTAAAATGAAAAAAAATGGGAAAGATATTTTATAATATATACATGGCCACTAAATATTATAGCATATATTTTATATTTTATATAGTATGCATTTATTTTATTTTAATATATATGTATTACTCTGTTGTCATTTGCTATTTCTGTACTAAGAAAAATAGCTAAAGTGCATTTTTCAACACAACTGATATCTATGGTCTTTTCTAAAGAAAGAAGGCATTTTAGTGGTTTCTTCCTCAACTAAAATTTTAATCTGTTCATTCAGACAAAACCTACAATCATTCCTTCTTAAGAGCCTGCAACTGGATCTTTTGATATATGATCTCAGTGAAGTTTCAAAAAGACTATTTCAAAAAACCTGCCTTTAAATGTCAACAGATCTAGAGAAATGATATCCTTTAAAATGAAAAGGATCACCTATGAACTGAAATGTCCCATTAGGTACAGTCTTTTTATCAAATACGTGAAAATCATACTAAATAAAATTATTTTTAGTAGGAAATAAGAGCAACTTAACTGCATTAAAGCATATGCTACACATATAGTTTTAAAGTCATAATCTCATGGGGGGTGCAGGAAGAGACTGGACAAAAATCACACACCTATGGATAAGGACAGTGAGGTGGGTAAGGGCATGGGGTAGGGTGGGGTGGGAACTGGGTGGAGGGGAGCTATGGGGGGGAATAGGAACAACTGTAATAATCTGAACAATAAAGATTTAAAAAAATAAAGTCATAATCGCAATAATGTTAATTAGAAAAGAAAATGTCAATAATAAAAATAGAGAACTATTTTACTGATATTTACACTCACCAGGGCTCATAATAATCATACAAATTACAAAAGCAAATATAAATGTGACAGTGTATAAAATGACAGCATGTCACTTTCTGGATAACAAAATTAATCCCACACCAAATAAATGATCACAGAATTTGTTTTTCATTTATTACTTCTTATGCCCTATGGTAGGATTTTTAGCTCACCAAGTGGTGTTAGTGTCCATAATTGTGGAAATTTAATAACCGCAGAATCCATTTTATGAGAAACAAAGTTTAAAAACTTTTGCAGTATTAAAATAAAATGAGGAAATATCTAGAAAACTTTTGCAGTATTAAAATAAAATAAGGAAATATCTAGAAAATAAACGCAATCCCATATACAATTTTTATAGATTTATCAATATTAAACATAAATTATAAGGTATGGCAATTAATTTTATAGGTGAAAAAATAGTAATTAGGACAACAAACACACTCTCATAACTCATTTTGTATGTAAAAAAATGAATCTCCACTTATAAATATACAGTACATGAGATCTTCTTAACCACAGAATAAGCCACTAACCATAACAAAGCTGTAAAGTGGGAACTTTGATTCAATTCTTAATTGCTTAAGGTTTTCACAATCTAAATTAATCTGGCTAACATTTTTAAAAATCAAAATAAACACATTATAAACAACCCATTTTTTCCTTTCTCAATTCACATTAGTCTTAATCTTATAGAATTATATTAGCAATAGCAATTACTATTTAATTCAACAGAAATCATGATAAGTTATAATTTATCTATTGATCGTTTACAGAAGCGGAACAGATTTCTATTATACCATTCCAGGTCCTCACATCTTTCCCTAAAGATATTCTCACTGAGGCCACCTGCCACGATTCCGTCAAAAACTGAAGTTTTGCCAATAGAAACAAAACAAAAACCTTTATGGCTACAAAATAACAAGGAAGACTTGGGTAGTGTTTATCAGCTGATTAAAAAAATCCCAATCATAATGTCTTTACATAGTATAATTCAGGGGTCCTCAAACTTTTTAAACAGGGGGCCAGGTCACTGTCCCTCAGACCGTTGGAGGGCTGGACTATAGTTTTAAAAAAACTATGAACAAATTCCTATGCACACTGCACATATCTTATTTTGAAATAAAAAAACAAAACAGCAAAAATCACCCGTATGTGGCCCGCGGGCCGTAGTTTGAGGACACCTGGTATAATTCCTACCAGCAACATGACAACCTGGAACTAGAAAAAATGCAAGATTAATGATTACAATTAGTCAAATTTTCAAAGTCCACAAGATATTTTCTTCCAAGATAGTAATTTTATCAGCTGTTTAATTCCTCAACTCTTAACATGGCACTAATTTTAATGAAGCAAATCACATATTCTCCAGTTTTCGGAAATCTCAGCCAATACTCAAATTGCCTGTGAGGCCATTTTCGACTTAAAGTTATCACACAGAAAAATTTCTAAAGCTAACAAAATATAACACTACCAGTATATATTTGTTATCAAGTTCAAATGGCATTAGTTTCCTATTTTTTGTTCCACTGGAGTAATAGTATCTGTTCATATTTACAAAATAAATCAAAATGCAAAATTCTGGTTGTAGGTAAACGGCCTAAGATAAGGTATTGTGTAAAAATTCAGTTATTAGAACTAATTCCAATTTTATTTTAAAAATCTTTAACAAATGTTGGCTACACAAATGAACAAAACCATTCATGGATGAGTAGATGGTAAAAGAGCTATTGCAATTACTTTATCATGATAACACATTGCTTCTACAGTAGACAGGTAGGCCACTTTATAGTCTAAGCACTATATACACATTGAATCACTCAATCTTTTTTAACATTCATGGGACTTAGGAACTATTTTACCATCCCTTTCTGAAGCATGAAGTCAAATAGCTTGTCCAATCAGCCGACCAGAAATTGGGAAAGCTGAGCAGTCCTTTTTAAAATATGTTTTTATTTATTTGAAACAGAGAGAGGGAGAGGGAGAGGGAGAGGGAAAGAGAGGGGCGGGGGGAGGGGAAAGGGGAGAGGAAGGGGGATAGGAGAGGGAGGGTGAGGGGGAGTGGGAGGGGGAGAGGGAGAGAGAGAGGGACAGGGAGAGGGAAAGAAACATAAATGAGAGAGAAACATCCATTGGCTGCCTCCTGTGCACCCCCTACTGGGGATCCAGCCCAAAACCCTGGTGTGTGCCTTAATCAAACTGGGGTTGACCTCTCAGTGACCTCTCACGTGCATGGGACAGCACTCAACTGAGTCACACCAGCCAGGACAGATCTAAGCACTCTTGCTTTAGCGTTTGTATTCTTAAGCATTATTCTATAGAATAGTAAAAGAAACCCTCATAATAGAGATGCTACACTCAGTATTGACAATGAAGAAAAAAAAAAAAAGAAGAGGAATTGCCAAGAGAGCCACTTACAATAGAATCAGGGGCTATTAAGAAAGTGGGGCCTCGATTTTGAAAAATGGCGGCCGAATAGGCAGTCATGTCCTGTGCCTTCTCATGGAGCAGATAGAAGGAACAACTAAATCGAATAACATCCACCAAGAATTGTCGAATTAAACACAGCTGGTGAGACAATTTGGAAAAGACAGAGGATGCCTGGAGAACAGTAGGATCAGGGATCTGGGCTGGAGAGATAGACACCCAATTACCAGGATGAGAGGCTCAGAAGGAACCTGCACTGCACCAAGTCTGCCTCCCTTGGGGACACACATAACACTCAACTGGGTCCACAGGGTTGCTGTCAGCCAGGGAATCTAGATCTAAGTCCACAGCCATGGGATGCTGCACCCAGAAAGGCAGCCTGAAGAACTGCCCTAGTTGTGCGGTACCAAGGGGAGAGAAATGTGCAGTGGCACACTGTTTTGCTTTTATATTTTCCTTGCTTTTATTCACTAAACCCAGTTCATAGGACCTTTCGATTACAAACACTCACTGAGGCTGTGGTGCAGGAGGAGGTGCAGTTTTGTGGAGGCTGGGGAGAGGCTGTGGAGGGAAGCAGGATAGGGAGAGGTGATGAGGAATCTGACACTGGAACATTCTGGACCCTCAAACCCTAAGCAGCCATTTTTCTCCTGAAGAGCTAGTCCTTCCCATGAGTATCGGCAGGGCAATTAGTGCAACATACCCAGCCTTAAACTTTGCAGAGAAAACAAAGAATCTGAATAGCCCCAGGGAGCCCTACAGGACTGGATTTGAGGGGCTATATGGTCCCAGAAACCAATAAAGCAACACCCCCACCTAAAGCCTGTGTCAGAAATAGACACTTGTGTAAATAAGACTGAAAGCAGGCAGACAAACAAAGCGGGCAGCTTGGTCCCACCTGCCTGCAAACAAGGCTCTGAGACAGAAACAGAGGAACAGTGGATCGCTGGGAACTTCAACCCAGGGGGGACTACCTAACAGGAAACTGAGAAGTGGCAGACAGAATAGTAGAGAGGGATCTTAAACCAGCCCCTGTGGGACATTAAAACTCAGCTGAAGTGAACAACACTTCACTTTTTTTTATTTTTTATCTTTCATTTAAAATTTTGTTAACCTTTTATTTTTTGGATTATTTTTCTTCATTCTATTTCTATTTTTTTAACCATTATTTTATCTTATTTTTTTTCACTTCTCCTCTTTTCATACTATCTGGCCTCTGGTGGTCAGTGAGTGTCATAGCAACTGGTTGTTCCACTGTTCAGTCAATTTACATATTAGGCTTTTATTATATAGGATTGGCAAACACCAATGACAAAGTAAGACTCTTAAAGGCTGCCTGAGAGAGACAGAAAGTTACCTGTAAGGAATACCCCAATTAGCCTATCAAAAAAACTTCTCAACAGAAACACATCAGGCCAGAAGGAATGGAATGAAATATACAAAGTGATGCAAAGCAAGGGACTGAATCCAAAAATACTCTATCCAGCAAGGGTATCATTCAAAATTAAAGGTGAAATCAGGAGCTTCACAGACAAAAAAGCGCTAATGGAGTTTATTACCACCAAACCAGCTATGCAAGAAATGCTAAAGGGACTGCTATTAAAAAAGAAAAAAATAGGGAGGGAAGAAGGAACACGGGCAAAAAGAATAAAAATGGTGACACACAAGTACCTATCAATAATAATCTTAAGTGTAAATGGATTAACCCTTTGCACTCTCTTGCTTTTTTCTCGATTCCTTTATTCTACTCAGGATTTAATTTTTTAAATACCCCAGATTTTACAAAGCGCGGCAGTAGAATAAAAAACTGGAGTTTCTTTTCATACAAACTTATTTATTTGGATTTTTTAATATTTCAAATTATTGATACATTCAATACAATTCGACATATGAGCTGCTACTGATGCTAACTGTGTTGAGTCACACTCGACATCCGAGTGCAAAAGATTAAGTGCTCCAATCAAAAGACATAGAATAGCTGAATGGATAAGAAAACATGACTCATATATCTGCTGTCTACAAGAGACTCACTTCAGAAAAAGGGGTGAGTCCCTTTTACTGAAGGGACTCACACAGACTGAAAGTGAAGGGATGGAATAATATTTTTCAGGCAAATGGAAATGAGAAAAAGCTGGGGTAGCAATACTTACATCTGACAAAATAGACCTCAAAGTGAAGGCCATAACAAGAGATAAAAAGGGCCACTTTATAATACTAAAGGGACTGATACAACAAGAGGATATAACTCTGGTAAACATTTATACATCCAATGCAGGAGCACCCAAATACATAAAAAACAAACAAACAAAACAAAACAAAAAATACTTCTGCTAAATATCAAGGGAGAGATAAACATCATTACAATCATAATAGGGGATGTTACACCCCATTGATATTCTTGGAAAAAGCCTCTAGACAATAAATCAGCAAAGAAACAGCAATCCTAAATGACTTATTAGATCAGATTGACTTAATCAACATCTTCAGAACATTTCACCCCAAAGCTACAGAATATACATTCTCAAGTGCACATGGGACATTTTCAACGAAAAACCAGATATTAGGACACAAGCAAAGTTTCTTCAAATTCAAGAATATAGAAATGATATCAAGCATTTTCTCAGATCACAATGGCATAAATTCAGAAAAAACTACAATAAAAACAATGAAGAAAAAAATCAAATACTTGGAGGCAAAATAGCATGCTATTAAACAATCATTGGTTACCAAAAAGATCAAAGAAGAAATAAAAAGCATTGTGAAAACAAATGACATTGAAAACACAATCCAAAATCTATGGGACATAGCGAAAACAGTCCTGAGAGAGAAGTTTATTGCTCTATAGGCCGACCTCAAAAAACAAGAAAAAATGGTAACAAATCATTTAACCTTACAACTTAAAGAATTAGAAAGAGAGCAACAAGAAAAACCCAGAGTAAGTAGAAGGGAATAATAAAGATCAGAGCAGAAATAAACAACAACAACAACAAAAATAATACTAAAGATCAATAAAATCAAGAGCTGGTTCTCCAAAATGATAAACAAGATTGATGAATCACTAGCCAGGCTCACCAAGAAGCAAAGAGAGAGGACTCAAATAAACAAAATTAGAAATGAAAGAAGTGAAGTAACAACCAACCCCACAGACATACAAAGGATTGTAAAAAAGTATTATGAACAACTCTACTCCAACAAACTGAACAATGAAATGGACATATTCTTAGAAAAACACAAGCTTCCAAAACTAAATCAGAATCAACAAACTTGAATAGGCAGATAACTACCAATGAAACTGAAGTAGAAATAAAAAATCTTCCAGCAAACAAAAGCACTGGTCCAGATGGCTTTACAGGAGAATTTTATCAATCATTCAAAGAAGAGTGAAAACCTATCCTCTTCAGACTATTCCAAAAAATTTAAGAGGAAGGAACACTCCCAAGCCCTTTCTATGAAGCCAGTATTACCCTAATTCCAAAACCAGATAAAGACACTACAAAGAAAGAGAATTACAGGCCAATATCCCTGATAAATATAGATGCTAAAATCCTCAATATGATACTAGCAAATCAGATCCAGCATAACATTAGAAAGATCATACAACATGACCAAGTGGGATTTGTTCCAGGGATGCAAGGCTGATACAATATCTGCAAATCAATAAACATGATACAACACATAAACAAATTGAGAGACAATAATCACATAATCATATTGATTGATGAAAAAAAAGCATTTTACAAAATCCAACACCCTTTCTTGATAAAAACTCTCAGCAAAATAGGAATAGAGAGATCCTACCTCAACATAATAAAAGCCTTATATGAAAAACCTACAGCCAATATCATACTCAATG
Source organism: Eptesicus fuscus (assembly GCF_027574615.1). Taxonomy (NCBI): domain Eukaryota; kingdom Metazoa; phylum Chordata; class Mammalia; order Chiroptera; family Vespertilionidae; genus Eptesicus; species Eptesicus fuscus. Next base: position 77,105,924 of record NC_072474.1, on the reverse strand, counting down.
GGTAAAAGCTAAACTCATTTCCCCTAAGAATAGGAACAAGACAGGGATGCCCACTTTCACCACCCCTATTCCACATAATACTGGAAGTGCTAGCCATAGTGCTCAGGCAAGAAGAAGAAATAAAAGGCATCCAAATTGGAAAAGAAGAAGTAAAACTGGCATTATTCGCAGATGACATGATATTGTAAATAGAAAACCCTAAAGACTCCATCAAAAAACTACTAGACTTAGTAAATGAATTTGGCAATGTAGAAGGATACACAATTAACACCCAGGAATCTATGGCTTTTTTATACACCAATAATGAACTCACAGAAAGAGACTAAAAAAACAATCCCATTTACCATTACACCAAAAAAGAAAAATAAGATACTGAGGAATAAACTTAACTAACAAGCTAAAAGACCTATACTCAGAAAACTTTAGGATGTTGAAAAAAGTGATAGAGGAAGACATAAACAAATGGAGGAATATACCATGTTCATGGACTGGTAGAATCAACATCATTAAAATGTCCATACTACCCAAAACAATCTATAGATTCAATGCAATCCCCATTAAGATACAAAAGGCATATTTCACAGACTTATAACAAACTCCAAAAATTCATATGGAATGGAAAACAAACAAACAAACAAACAAACCCCAAATAGCCACAATAATTTTGAGAAAGAAGAGCAAAGTTGAAGGGATCACAATACCAGATATCAAGCTATATTACAAAGCCACTCTTTTCAAAAATGCCTGGTACTGGCACAAGGACAGACATATAGACCAATGGAAGAGAACAGAGAACCCAGAAATCTATCAAAACCATTATACTCAGTTAATATTTGACAAAGGAAGCAAGAACTTACAATGGAGTCAACGCAGTCTCTTCAATAAATGTTGTTGGAAAAATTGGACAGATACATGCAAAAAAAAAATGAAACTAGACCACCAACTTATATCATACACAAAAATAAACTCAAAATGGATAAAGGACTTAAATGTAAGTCAGGAAACCATAAAAAGCTTAGAAGACTCCATAGGCAGCAAAATCACAGACATTTGTCTTAGCAGTATCTTTACTGATAGAGCTCCTAGGGCAATGGAAATTAAGGAGAAAATAAACAAATGGGACTATAATCAAAATAAAAAGCTTCTGCACAGCAATAGAAACAATCAACAAAACAATAAAGCATGGGAGAACATATTTGCCAATGTTATATCCAGTAAGGGCCTAATTGCAAAAATTTATAGGGAACTCATTCATCTTAACAAAAGGAAGATAAACAATCCAATCAAAAAATGGGCAAAGGATTTAAATAGATACTTTTTGAAAGTGGATATACAGAAGGCCATGAGACATATGAAAACATGCTCAAATTCACTAATCATCTGAGAGATGCAAATCAAAACAACAATGAGGTACCATCTCACACCTGTCAGAATGGCTATCATCAACAAAATAACAAATGACCAGTGCTGGTGAGGGTGTGGAGAAGGAACCTTCATGCACTACTGGTGGGAATGCAGACTGGTACAGCCACTGTGGAAAATAGTATAGAGTTTCCTCAAAAAATTAAAAATGGAACTCCCATTTGATCCAGTAATCCCACTTCTAGGAATATATCCCAAGACATCAGAAACACCGATGAGAAAGGATAAATGCAACCTATGTTCATAGCAGCACAATTTACCATAGCTAAGATTTGGAAACAGCCCAAGTGCCCATCAGCCAATTAGTGGAATAAAAAACTGTGGTACATGTACCAAGCATGTCAAACTAGTGGCTGGCAGGCTATATGCTGCTTGCCAGATGCAAGTTTGACATGCTTGACTACACAGTGGAATACTATGTTGCTATAAAAAAAAAAAAAAAAAGGAAAATGCCCTAATTGGTTTTGCTCAGTGGTTAGAGCACCGGCCTGTGGACTGAAGGGTCCCAGGTTTGATTCCGTTCAAGGGCATGCACATTGGTTGCAGGCACATCCCCAGGAGGGGTGTGCAGGAGGCAGCTGATCAATGTTTCTCTCTCATCGATGTTTCTAACTCTCTATCCCTCTCCCTTCCTCTCTATAAAAAATATCAATAAAATATATTTTTTTTAAAAAGAAGGAGCTTTTACTATTTTCAACAGCATGGATTGACCTGAAGAGCATTATGCTAAGCGAAATAAGCCAGTCAGAGAAAGATGAATATCATATGATCTCACTCATTTGTGGAATATAATGATCAACATAAACTGATGAACAAAAATAGACCCAGAGACAGAGAAACACTGAAGAGACTGTCAAAACTCAGAGGGAAGGTAGGGGAGGGAGGTGCAGGGTAAGAGATTAGCCAAAGGACTTGCATGCATGCGTATTAGCATAACCAATGGACACAGACACTGTGGTGGTGGGGGCTTGTCCTGGAGGGTGGGAGTGGCTGGGGAGGGTCGATGGGGGGAAAGGAGACATATGTAATACTTTAAACAATAAAAAAGAAAGAAAGTGGGGCCTATGCACATCTGTGTCTCAGTTCTCAGAGCTGCTATTACGTTGCTAAACATGTTGCTAGATTCAGTTCTAGGCTGAGCCATAAACATCGTGGAACAATAACTACTATATGGGCATATATGGACTTTACCTTCTCCTAATTTTCTCCTCTCTTGTTTGCATATTGAAACTAACTAAGCCCTGGTTTCCTAGCCAGCCATCCTTCATTTACATGAAAGAATTACATCTTGTGGGTTTTGCTTTTTAAACTTATCTTTGTTTTCTCCAGAAAACAGTCTGGATTGATACCTGATTCTGCTTTTCTCTAGTAGCAATCTTTCATTTAAACAAATTATTTCATTCTTTACTAGAGGCCCGGTGCACAACATTTGTGCACTCGGGGTAGAGGGGATCACTCAGCCTAGCCTGCACCCTTTACTAGTCCCAGAGCCCTTGGGGGATGTCCGACTAACTGCTTAGGCCCAATATCCTTAGCACTGCCACGGCTTGTGGCTGAGCAGTGCTCCCCCTGTGTTGAATCTCTGCCCCCTGGTGATCAGTGCATGTCATAGCGACCAGTAGTTCTACTGTTTGGTAGATTTGCATATTACCCTTTTATTATATAGGATTGCAGACTAATCTTTTTTGTTGTTGACATTAGTACTTAGTTGAGCATCAGATTATGTTAAAGATTACTCAGATTATCAAATTTTTTCATTTACATAGATTAACCTCCTCATTTTTGTTCACTAGCTTTAGTGGCTAATTATAGACTACAAAATGTAAACAACAATCTCTGATAAAAGCTAGGCAACTCTGTCTTGTTATCTATTTTCTATACATTCTATGTTGTTCAACTGTGTCTACTCTGAGTTTTGTTTTCTAAAGTAATGTTTCACAATCATTTTGTCTACCATAATACACCTAAAAGACAGCATTCGAATATGTGAGTTCTCCTTATGTACACTTGTATACTAACAATCTGAAAATTATCTTCTGGAAATAAATCCCCAAGATAAATCACAATCCTCACAACCATTAACAGTGTACATAGGTAATGACTGTATTCCATGTGCTGCACTACAGATGAGATGAACTGAGGATTTTGAGCAATTCCCTGCATGCTAGATTCAATTCCGTCTTCTCTACCACTCAGAAATGTGTAATTAAAATCTTCGAGGCAAGTATTATCATGTAGATGGCCACAAATATCCTCTATCTTATATATACCTAAATATACATATTTCATAAATTTTGATATTTTATGGTTAATAAATAGCAACTTGAAATAAGTTAGAATGATAAAAACGCAAAGTTCACATTGTGGAGTAACACAGCAGAAATGTGGAAAACTCATATAAATCTCTCCTTTATTATTCCCAGCACATATGTTTTCCCAAAACTAAAGCCACTTACTTCTCTCTCTATTACAAGGTTATATAAGAGGCTCTGAGAGGAAGAAAGAGTGGTATCAGAAATCCTTTTTTCTCCTTCCCTCCCATTCTTCTTTCTTAATATTATTGAGAAACTAAGTCAGAGACTGCTGACTTAGACTGTTAAAATCAACATCTTCACATGTCCTGGCAATTGATCATAAAACTGAAAATATTAAAAATAAATTGTTTGGAAAATATTATATACCACAGGCATAGAAAGTAAAACCTTCCTCTGAGAATCTATTTACTTGCCTCCAAGACTATATAACTCTTGAGTACAGTGAGTGGCCTCATTTGTCTTTGTATTCACTGTAACTAGAAAAAAAGCAAGTACATGGTGGGTGCCCAATAAAAAATGATCCAATCAATCAAGAAGCCAATGAATCAGGAAAGTGCTACAAGGTATTTTTAACAAGTAGTGAAGAAGTAATATCGTTATTAACAACATAATGGAATCTTGGATTTTCAAAATCTATGGGTAAAACTGACAATATCATTTTACTTGCACGTGAGCTTTCATTTAAAAGTCAAAGGGAAAAAAAGCGGTCTTCATGACATTCTATTAGGAGTTTGATTCTACATTATGAATAAAAATGAAATAAAGATAATCAATTCTTGTGTATACAAAGAGGAATTGGAGTAGGTATTCCTAAGGGTGTTTGTAACCAAACATTGAAGTTAGGCATTTGTTTCTTTACTTCATTAAGAAAGATAACTCAGATTTGGGCAATCTAGAAATAGTAATTAAAGTCTTCATTTTTATTAGATACTAGGTGCCCAGTGCACAAAGATTCGTGCACAGGGGGTGGGTCCCTCAGCCCTACCTGCACCCTCTCCAATCTAGGAGTTTCTGTCTGTCTTTGCAATCATATGAGTGAATTGTCTGAGACCCCAACCCAGTCTGGTTTGGTGCTCACAGAATAATAGAGGTCTTTTATTTTTCTTTGCTCCATTGGTGGAGATTTCCTAGAAGTTGCAGGATATCTTCCCTTTAATTTTTCCTCGACACTGTGACTTTACTTATGTCTCTCACCTTTGCTTTCCCTCCATTCCCCAACCACAACAGTAACTTGCTCCAGGCTCACTTTGCTCTAATGTCTAGGAGATCCAGCAATGCGTCTGCCACCAGAACCAAGATTCCCAGCATTCCTATTGCTCCCTGTGCTCTGGACTTACACTTCTGGTACAGGGGCTTCCACCAGAACTACAATTCCCAGAATTCCTGGTGCTTTCCGCGCTCTTGGTTCCCACTTCTGGTATAGGGGCTGCACAAATGAAAAGGACTGTGAACTCCAGCCACCCCCAGGCCAGGCTGACAGGACCAGACACTCCAGTGGCGTTGCCAGGACCCCAGACACTCAGCGTTGGCACGCGTAGGCCCTGAGTGGCCCACCCACCCCCAGCTGCTCAGCACCTGTGTACCTCCGCAATGCCCACAGGCCCCCCATCTTTATTGGGTTAATTTGCATACTCATGCCTGATTGGCTGTGGGGTATCGAGGCGGTGTGGTCAATTTACATATTTTTATTATTGGTGTAGATTAAGGTAAAATTGATCGTATTTTATTAGAAGCACCAAGTAAGAAGACAATTTTTAAAAATTAATAATAATTAGTGAATGGCCTAAATGTCTGATATAGAAGCAAAATTACCAGTTTCACTAACTACAAAACCATTCATAGGATTTCAAATCTCTTGTTTTCAACTATAAAACTGGATTCCATATAGAATTCTAAGGTAAATCTGGAATCCAGCTTATGTTCTGCCAAAATGTACTAGAATCATAAATCCTACAGCACCTCAGTTTACTCATTTGTCAAATTGGGATTATATTTCTCTCACCCAACTCACAAGGACTCAGAGAATCGATGTCATATTAGATGTAATATTTAAATCATAACATCTCTAAAAAAATCATGAATTTAAGGAGTTAAAATTTAAGCATCCATTTCCTTTTTCTCTCCTGTGGTTTCTTATTAAATCTCAAAGGTTTCATATTGCATCATTTAAAAAATGTGTCAGAAATAAAATCTTCTGGTTTAAGAATTGAAAACAGTATTTATCTGTTCACAAAACACCACATAGGATCATTCTTAAATTTAATTAAATACTTGTGGTGAGGCTACCACATGCCAGGCACTATTTAAATGGCTGGGGAAACAGCAGTGAGTCAAATAAGCAAGTCCCACTTTTTTTTTTTTTCTTGAAACTTATAATCAAAATGCTAGCGATTTATCTATAAACCTATTCATGTAACGATCAGGAGGTCACCAGGAATAATCACACCAATAGTTAAAAACATTCCCTTGAACAAAGATGATTGCAAAAGTCTCATCTTTTCATCCTGTCCTTCCCTATATGAATTAACAGCATCAGTTAATCAGTTAATCAAGTTCCTTCACTTCTTGGAATTATATATGTAAATATGAATACTTATGTAAGTGTAAATATATATATGTAGATATACTTGCATATCCATACATGTATGTTTTCATTTTTTGGAATGCCTTGTCACATCTTTCATCTAGAATATGAAGTGAAGCCTATAAAAACAATAAGAAAGCAGTGAATAACCTCATGGAGCTGAGGAGTCTATGAAAGGATTTAAATAAGAAAATGTGGGGAGCATGTGGGCTTAGGCAGTCTATTTATTTACTTTATATATTTGCATCATGAAAGTGGCATAATAGGAAGATATCTTTGCTAAAGTGTGCAGGATGTCTACGTGGGGAAGAAGGTTGGTAGATGGGGGGAAGCCATAAAGTCATGGTTTTTCGATGAAAAGTAAAGAAAATGAAAATGGGTCCTGAATGATGGTTTTGCCAATTCTTAAATAAGCTGTCTTCTTTTTCCAAGGGAGTTGCAATGCTATAACTTCTTAAACTCAAACATTACAACCACATGCCCCTATTGTCCCTCATTTATGTTATAGAAAATGAACACCTACCTAGTTGAAAAGCTCAAGGATGTCATGCTCCCTATATTAATAAATTGATCACAAATTAAGATAATCACCACATCCACTGATTTATTTTAATGTTTCTTTGGTAAAAATCTTTCCTCATCTCTATTACAATGTCACCACAGATCAGTGCCTTGCAATCTTACTGGACAATGTCAACAGCCTCTAAAAGGTGAAATGTTTCCATCACCTGAAAAGTTCAAAGCCTTTAGCCTGCATGGCATGCAAGGACCTTGACCTTCCTGAGCCCATGCTTCTGGTCTCACCTCCTTTCACTGCACTTTCAGACACATTTCATCCCAGGCACCCAGAATTTCTTACTCAACCCTGACTAGAAGCAATATTTAAAGGTATGATTTCTTATTCCACCCTGACTAGAAGCAATATTTTAAAAGTCTGGAGGCCACGAGTAAGGACAACCTCCACAGAGGTATGAATCAGGCTGGGGACTCAAAATTAATTTTTAGAGTTAGATACAAAATGGCCAGCAGTTTTCTTTGGGGGAAAAAATCAAGAATATCAACTTAAATTGAGCAAAAAATAAAAACAAACAAACAAAAAATTAAATGTAAGATGTAATCACAAGAGATTATAATAATTTGTAATTATGTCAAAAGACTGAGAAGTCAGAACTCTAGTTGAGGAGAAAGAGGCAAATAAAAGAGGTGAGAGTTTATATTTAAAAATAGCTATATTAGCCAACATTCATAGACACCTCATAGAACTCACTAAAATATACTAAACCCTTACATGTACTACAACAACCCCATGAGGTAGGTGCTGTCATTATCCCCATTCTGCAGATGGAAATACTGAGGTAGGGAGAGGCTACAAATAGTGCTGGAGTTGATCAAACTTGGGGAATCTGGGTTCAGAGTCCACATGTCTAACTACTGACAATGCCATACTATATTTCAGCTTTGTGTCCTGGAAGACGCAGGAAAACTTGGAACACTTGAATACATTCAAATATGTAACACTACATTTCTTAAAGGGAATTGAGATATTTAGCACTGTAGTATTGTTTAAATTCATTGCACAGGTTAAGTTAGTCAATGAGTGTTCTATTTGTGCCTAATTCCCAAGAAAAATGGTGAACAATCTTTGTTCAACGTAGAAAAGCCCCCACCCCCGGCACCATGGGAAACCAAGCATCAGGATTAATCACTCTCTCAAATGCTTGATCGTCCAAGAGTTCTTGTCTTTCAAGGGCTGGTTGAAGATTTCTTCCTAAACCTGAGCAGAACTACAAAATGCTGGCATTAAGTGACATAAAAGCACTTGAGTTAGGAAGAAAATGTATATGAATCAATGATTAAGGAACCATAAAGTCAGATAGCAGGGCATTTTAACTTGTCTTCTTAGCAGTTTGATGCATAATCTTTTTCAAAAACTATTCTAATTTATTTTATTAATGCAGTAATAAAATATGCCTATTTTTCCATGTTTGCATTTACCAAAAGGAAAGACAAGTGCTTGAGATTAACTGTATTTCATTGATTTAGTTAAAATTAATGCTCTTGATGTTTTTTAAAACTAGAAAATAAGTTTACATTATTAGAGTGTCTGTCCTGTGTGGAGCTATGGTATTAATTCTAATTCCTTTCATTTATCTTTGTGCAATGCTTTTATGTTGAACTAGTTGCTTATATCCTAGTTATTAGAAAATAAATTATACCTTTCTTCATAAATACTTGCCACTAATTTCATAAGATATTCTGAAATGAACTACTTGTAAATGTTAATGTAATATTTATTTATATAGCTATTTAAAACAAAATAGAGCTATTTGTCTCTTAATAGTTCTTTAAATAATGACTTGAAAATAAGTATTTCAAACTTTAGCAATGTTACCATTAACATCATGAGGCATTTATACATAATTGATATGAATACTAATGAAAATTTTTGCATAGATGTCACCAAACATCAGAAAGATATGCTCTGGTTCTTACAAATTCATTAAAAAGTCTCTTCAGTATGAGTAATACACTAGGAAAGAAATATTGTGATAAAAGAAAAGATTCCAGAAGAAAGTTTGAGATCTGGACATATATTGAAATCTAGGAATGTGTCTACACAATGTTAGTAAGAATTATGCAGAAAGAATGAAATTATGGAAAATATCTGACTCTATTGTTTTATATAACCTATTAATATTTTTTCTTAAATCTTCACAAAGAAAAACAAAATCAGGGTTAAATTCTTTGTTCTTATCAAAATAGATATACATTTATTTTCTATCAGTTTATAATATAAATATGTACTTAAATTAACTGAGATCTTTCTGTGGTAGTTCAATACATATAAAATATTATTTTTTCAAGATACATTATTGTTAAGGTCCAAACCTGCTCATTGCCATGTCTCTGCATACCTTTCTTTTAAAGCTATTGGGCATCAGAACACATCACATCAGATCTGATCACCACAATTCTAGGGCTTATTAGTCAGGCATACACAAAGCAGGGCATGCCTTTGCGGGATGGAAGGGGCCCACCATGAGTAGGGTTCTCATGTCTGGGAGGAGAGAGAGAGAAGCAGAGGGAGAAGAAAAGGTAAAGCTTGGCCTGAGGAGCCATTTCTGAGAACCCATCTCTCTGTGGCTGTGTTTGGGGGATGGTAGCTTGGGGAGGAAGACTAGAGGAACCAGGTGGTTGCCTTGTGTACAACTAATCAACTGTAATAAAAGCAAATGGGGCGGGGCTTCTGTCTGTCCTGTGCTAACTGCTCAATCAAATGTCTCCTTTTACTGAGTGACTCACTGTTCCCAAACGTATTTCTCCACAATTAAGCTACCAGAAATATACTTAGTTATTAATTCTCTAATAACTCCAAGTTACCATATTACTTATTCCATCAGCACATTTTAATAATTTACATAAAAAATGAATGATATGGAGTCATTAATTAATGAAAAATTTATTTTTCCTAAATCTCCACAAAGAAAAACAAACTGGCTCTTACAATGACAAATGAAAAAAGTGCTTCACTTCATGTAAATTAAAACATTACTCATTGAATGGTCAAAATTAAAATAATCTAAAATGTTATATTACAAGGGTGTGAGAAAACCCAGGCTTGCATCCTTTATTTGTAAAACAACAAGCTTTTGATAAAGTAAGATTATGATGTTTTCTTAAATTGTGCAAAATTAGAGAAATTTATCTCATGTGAAGTAATGATTACTCTAGCATTATTTGTAAGAGGAATAAATAGATAGGAGAGATAAAGGAAGTAAAGGAGGAATGAAAGAAGGGAAGAGGAGAAAAAAAGAAGAAAAATATATATGATGTGGAAGAATAGATAACAGTATAACCATTTTATACAATGCCTTTATATATATATTTATATACAAAAAGTTATATATAAATACTGACTTGGAAGCTTCTGCAAAAGATATTATGAAAAATATGTACTTTAAAGCCTTTGAAGAACTCAAGCTGCCAGAGCGAAAAACCGCCTCATATTCTAGCTAAATAGAGTAATTAATTATCAGAAAACCTCCAGGTTAGCCCACTCAGTTGACTCTGTGATTATGGTTTGTTGTAGTATAAGTGAAGACCTATTATCTTTTTATTCTAACATAAATAGAGCTTTTGCTGTTATTTCAGTACTGTGCCAGGCATTTTCCATGGATTACATCATTTAATATTTCATATAACCACCTGAGTTAGATTCTATTATTTTCCCATATAATACACAGGTAAAGAGACTAAGTAAAACTTCCTAAGTAAAATCTCCACTGTCATTATGCTTATAAGAAGTTCCATGCAGTCAAACTATAGAATTACTCTTTACCTCTATGCTATCTGGACTCCACAAATGAACATTGCTCTGCAAACTAGTTTGTGGGTGGTGCACCTGTGCATAGGAACTGGGCATATAAATATGTAAATATTCACACATACTCAAACATTCAAGTAATAGTAGTTATCGTAGACTTTATATAAATATATTACATTTAAAAAATCTTAAATTCTATAAACTATAAAGAAAAATAAAATTAAATATAACAACCACAACCATAATTTTTTTCTTATGGCAGCTAGGGACAAAAAAATTTTGTAGCCACTTGTGTTCCCTAAAAAAATCATCCTTATTTAGCAATGCCCTTCAGGTGAGAAGAACTAAGATGCAGAGGAGGGTGAGTGAGTTGTCTGTAGTCATGCAGTCACTCCTAACACTGGGGACGACAACTCTCAAGTCTCAGATCTCTACTGAGTTCACCAGATCACGAACATTTATACAGTGAACTTCAGAAGTTAGAAGCCTTTTAAAGTCTCTATTTGAACAAAGTATATTTTCCAACAGTTCCTGTCAAAGAACAATGCTAGAAACCTCAAACACCTCAGTGGCTTGCTTTTAGCGAATTTGAAATGTCAGGAATAGAGAAGGCACTGCTGCAGTATCCTGGGGTTTGCCCCAGTTATTCTCAACTTGTCCAGACTGAGACGTTGTACTACTTCACAGTGGTGCCTGCTTATCATTAGTTTGTTGTTGTTTTTTTAAGAGTAACTATATAAATCTTTCTTATCTGAATTATGGGAAAGTGATCAAGTTTTTCTAGAATATAAGCAGGTTTTTATCTGCGCAAAATATCAGAGTTGCACTAATTGGTGTTCAATCAGAAAAAAATGGAAACCACAATAGATGTTTCAACAGAGAGAATTTAACATAAGGAGTTGTTTATACCGGTGTTACAATACTAAATTAGATTAAAAAAGGAAATACTGAGGAAATCCAGTGACAAGAACTACCAAGAGCAACTACCATCTCTATGCCAACGAAGGGGAAATTGGGGACATCAGAACCAAGAAGCCTGGCTGCTGCTGGTGCCTCAGGGGCTTGGAGGAGCATCTCTCCGAAGGGGGTCATGAGGCTGCCTCCAGGAATGTCCACTGGAGAGGAGGCTGGAGCCACCTGCTGCTGGGAGACCGGGAGCACTAACTAGCAGAGTGATGAAGGGAAGGGTGATGTCCCTAGTCCTTCCACTTGCCGTCCATCTACCTCTATTGCCTCTAGTGAGTGGAATCTGATAGAAAGCCCCCTGGCAAAAGAGGGGGTTTTCTCTGGACCTCAGTTCTAGCATGGCAAACTGACTATGGTAGGGGGGGATTCCATTTGAGAAAAATTTAATAGGCAGCTCCCCTAAAAAGAGTTTATGTTTCTAGGCCTTTGGTGTGTGTGCGGCGGCGGGGGGGGGGGGGGGGGGGGTTGGGAGGGTATACATATGTATATATGCAGGCTTTCCATAGCTCTGGTTTGTACTATAACAGTGTTTATCTCTTAGTAACTACTTGTTAACTGACATTTGAAAGCCCCTTCAACATGGATGAACTGTATATTAAATAATCATTTACTAATATTGCCATCAAGTAATATCACAGTGGGGGCATATGTCACAGTGGAAAGAATTACAGCTTTGGGATAGCACAACCAGTGGAAATCCCACTTTCTAGCTGGGTAATTTAGGAAAAATTACTTAGCCATTCTGAACCTCTTTTCATCTCTACAAAATCAAAATAATGCTGATTTTTAAGTTGTTATAAAGATTAATGATATCATATTCATATAATCTAGCCAGGGCCTATTATATAGTAGTGCTCAATATAGTTACTATAGATACTAGGCACTTCTATTTTAATAATCTTATTTAGTCTTTATAAAATCTCAGTAGAAAAGAAGAAATCAAAGCTCTGTTGAATGCTTACTATGCACAGCACACTGGTTGAAGACTTACAGAAATTGGTACTTTTTAGATCTATGAGATATACATATTGTCTTGTTTTCACAAGGGAGAAGAATCAAGTTTAGACAAGTAAAGTGATAGCCCAATTCTGCACAGTTAGCATTCGAAGCCATTGCATGGTTCTTGTTGTTGTTATATTTTTGTTTGTTTTCTGGTTGTTTTAATCAGTGGTCTAGAAATATTACATAGACTGGTCTAATTATCATGAATTTAGTTAAAATATTTAGTGCAGAATCAGTAGATTTATTTATTTTATTCTGGATCAGAAACATGTTTCAATTGGTTTTGTTTTTTTTTTCATGCCACTGTAACCAGTATTTACCTTCTTTCTAGGTAGATCTGCTATATTACCTCACTGGCTACCTCATCATTAATTATTGAAACAAAAAATAGCAACGCCAATAACATACATTTTGCTTGGTTGCTTTTAGGAGTATTTGCATTTTATTTTCAAAAGCTTAAAACTCTTCTGTCAGTTTTTATTTTTCCCACCAATAACTATAAATATAGAATTTTGTTCTCAATTTTTGTTTGGATTAGCCATTTAGCCCATTTTATTTGGTGAACCAAAACAAACAAACAAAAAAACAAGCAAATAAATAGTGATGAAAAAGTTACATACAACTCTCAACTTTTCTATGTTTGACTATTCTATACTTCTAATAAATAAAGTACTTCCATTGGATTCTCTTCTACTTTACAAATACTTCTTCTTTTCCTTGTCCAGCTCTGGGGTACATATTTTTATGGTGTATTAAGAGGCAAGGCCTGTGGTAACTTTAAATGATGTTTTTAGAAGAAATCCTTTATAATTTATTTTTGACTTTATGATTTAATTTGTGGTGTATAAACACTTTAAATTCGAATACTAAATTTTCAGAAAATTTAGGTTTTCTTTCAATGCAGCATTTGGCAATGCAGTTAATAATTGAATGGGAAATACATTAACATTTAAAAAACAAAATGTTAATCAATTTACTATCAATATGGAAGATCATTGATGACCACATATAGAGTCAGTTTAAAATAAGTAATGAGCCGAAACCGATTTGGCTCAGTGGATAGAGCGTTGGCCTGCGGACTGAAAGGTCCCAGGTTCGATTCCGGTCCAGGGCATGTACCTTGGTTGCGGGCACATCCCCAGTGGGGGTTGTGCAAGAGGCAGCTGATCGTTGTTCCTCTATCATCGATGTTTCTAACTCTCTATCCCTCTCTCTTCCTCTCTGTGAAAAATCAATAAAATATATTAAATAAATAAAATAAAATAAAATAAAATAAAATAAAATAAGTAATGAGCTGGACCAGCAGGACTCAGTGGTTGAGCGTCGACCCCTGAACCAGGGAGTCATGGTTCGATTCCTGGTCAGGGCACATGTCTGGGTTGCATGCTCGATCCCCAGTGTGGGACATGCAGGAGGCAGCTAATCAATGATTCTCTATCATCATTGATGTTTCTATCGTTATTAAACATTGATGTTTCTCTCTGAATTCAATAAAAATATATTAAAAAATAAAACATAAAATAAATAAATAATGAAACAAGAGTCCTTTAAATATTGCTGCTTTATGATAAAATGTAATTGATCATACGCCTTCCTGGGTAGTGAAGATGCCAACAAGATTGTTGTGAGCAATCTCCAGGAAATTTATCATCAAGAAAAGTAACTACATCTGAAACTGCTGCGTTGCAGACCAGAGTTTTAGCTCTTCTATAGAAAATTAGCCATAAAAATGAAACATTAATACATGAGAAGAAGAGGTTCATCATTTTTTATTACAAGCAGTTTCACTTTATCACATTAAATAGAATGTCTGTATAAGCCAGCCTTAACTTGCAAGCTTGAAAGAAGTAAGTGGTGACATCTAAAATTTTAACATTTTTTCCCTACAGTTGAAGACCCATTCATATTCCGAGTGACCTTCTCCTTGACCTTCTCCTTCAGTGCATTCATCATTTAAATATACCAACTGTATATTTATAATATATATTATAATTCTGAAGGCTGGGCTTGAGAAAAATTTTAAAAAAATAGAAGACTGCTGAATCTTACTAGATATTATTTTTGCTTAGGCAACCTTAAAACAAAAATGTACATTCATAACTCATTCTTTGTCAACACATACAGTTGAAACTTTGAATTCTTTGCTACAGATAATCCTATTGACTTATAGACAATGCAAGATTGTATAAGAAGTGAACTAAAGAGTTATTGAAATTTTCTGGCATTCCTTTAATAAATTTATCCTTGTTTGGGAAGAAAAGGCAGACAAAGAAAGCTCAAGAAGGTAGATCTGAAGAAATTGCAAATTGCAACAAAATGAAAAATATTAAAAAATGACCTTGTAATAGGGAAGATATATGGGTGATAAAAGAAAAAGCAGCATTTATTGAATAGTAGTTCCAAAAAAAGAAAGTAGAGGAAGCCAGTTGAATACAGGATTTGAAGAGACAGGTGAATATCATATATCTCCATTTCAACAATTGCTAATGTGTTCCAAGAACTATAAATAAAAAATAATCTCAACACCATTTTCATATCAAATAGAAACTTTAAAAAACCACAACAATAAAGAAAAAAATGTAAGGATTTCCAGGGAAGGAAGGAAAACAATCTACAAATAAACTATAATTTACACTGAAAACAGGCTATTCTATAGGACAAGCAAAAGTCTAATAACAGAAATGAAAAAAAATTATTGTCAACCTATGGCAAAAACAGAAATTTTCCACAATCCCCAGAACTGCCAAAGAAGAAAGAGCATACAATATCATGGACACATTTTAAAGTTATTACAATTATTACATTAATTAATTACTATAAATAAACAAAAGAAACAATAGAGGGTCTAGGAAAAGATACATCTATATAGATAAAAGCCTAAGCAACCAGCCTACTGGCCGGTAGCTATGATGCAAACTGACCACCAGAGGGCAGACACTCAACACCGGAGCAGAAACAACCACAGAAACGGAAACATGGAACAGACTGATTAATCTCAGAGGAAAGGGAGAAGCGGGAGGGTGGGAAGAGATTAACCAAAGATCTTATATGCATACTAGAGGCCCGGTGCATGAATTTGTGCACCAGTTGGGTCCCTTTGCCTGGTCTGCAGGGATTGAGCTGAAACCAGCTCTCTGACATCCCCTGAGGGGTCCCGGATTGTGAGAGGGTGCAGGCCAAGCCAAAGGATCTCACCAGTGCACGAATCCATGCACCGGGCCTCTATTGTATATAGAAGTGCATTATGTATATTACTGAGTTTTTATTAGCATCAATAAGAAAAGTAACAGTGATAAAGCAAATTATTTGTGTTAAAATGACTCCAGAAACATAATGTTCAATAAAGTAAGTTATAGATGAAAAATTATCTTTATGTGAATATCCAAATATAAGTTTTAAGATGAAAATATGATAATATCTTATAGCACTCTCCAGGCAAGGATCTATAAAAATGACAAAGAAATTAAAAACCATACAGAAAAGATAATTTTGAACATGCTTTAAAAAAGTATTGCAAAATTTAAAACTGAGCACAGATAAATAAATGATATCTGCATTGATTAAAATCAATAAAATTACTATGTAGTAATTACTATTACTATTAAATTTTAAAATAAAATATTCCAGTTTTTTAAAAGGGTTTAAAAATGAGTGGGCAGCCCTCACTGGTGTGGCTTAGTTGGGTGGATGCCATCCCATGCTCCAAAAGGTTATCAATTCGATTCCCAGTCAGGGCACCTGCCCAGGATTTTGGATATGATTACCAGTTGGGGGGCTGCAGCACAAAATTGATCTGTGTGTCACTCTCACATTGATGTTTCTCTCTCTCCCTTTTGTTCTCTCTTTAACACTCAATGAAAAATCTTTTTTCTTTTAAAGACTGGGCAATTTATAGAATAAAACCAAATGCCTGCAATTATATGAAAGTTTAAGTACTTTTTTAAAAATCAGAAACAAGCAAATGAAAACAAAATGGTATACATTTAACACCCCAAATTTAATACCTGATTAAATTAGGTATTTATGTGGGTTTTGGGAAAGTCTATGGCATTGATTTACATTTCTGAATGTGTATACATTTGTACATCTTTAAATTTGAGAACAGGAGAAAATTTAAATTAGAAGAGGTTTAATTATATTTCCTGGCCCGACCATTCCTCTAGACCATGAGAAGAAGGAGATACATACAAAAACTGTAGTAGAAAAAGAAGTTGTCAAAAATCAAACTATTCTCCAGTGAAAGTATGGATATACTAGAGGCTGTTGCACAAAATTTGTGCACAGGTAAGGTCCCTAAGCCTGGCCGGTGATCACGGCTGATCGGGGCCTTCCAGTTGCAGGCCGGGGCCTTTCTTCATTCCATGCCGCACCCTGATGGTCAGCCCACATCACAGTGAGTGATCAAACTCCTGGTCTCCCAGTCGAACTCGAGGGGACACTTTGCATATTAGCCTTTTATATATAGATTGTGATATAATTATATAGCAAGTATATTCAGTAAAGAGAGGTATTATTATGGTTAAATTATACCCCCCACACACACACACACACAAAGATGTTGAGGTTCTAGGATTGGAAATATGGTCGCTAGCATTTAACCTAACCCAACATGCCTGTGTCCTTATAAAAGAAGAAATATGGACACATCTCAATCATAAAAATCCCTTGGCTGTGACGCCATGACACCCTTACGACCAAAGACTGGTCACCAGGAGGTTGAGTGCACGGGCACCGGTGGGGACTTGACACTGGCGTGGGTGGGCAGGGCTGCATTATTTCGCATGCTAGGCTTCTAGTTAATACATAAGAAGAATGTCTTGTGAAGATTGGAGTTATTCTGCCTCAAGCCAAGGAACTACTGAAGTCTAAGAGATAGGCAAAAACAGATCCTTCCCTAGTTCCTTCAGAGAGACCATGTCACTGTCAACACCTCCTCTAGGAATTCTAAACTTCAGAACCATGAGATGACACATTTCGGGTGATAAAGTCATTGAGTTTGTAGTCCTTTTTTTTCAGTCAGTCCTACAAACTAAAGCAAGTGTCAACATAAGTCTTAAAAGCATTGTAAAAGCAAGATATTTGAATGTACGACATCAAGAGTGAACCCTAAGGTAAACTATGAACTTTGACTGATTATAATGTGTCAGTGTAGGTTCATCAGTTTTTCTAAACATACCACTCAGGTGAGGGATGTTTATAATAGGGGGGCTGTGCATGCATGTGAGCCAGAAGGTATAGGGGAAATCTCTGTACCTTCCTCTCAATTTTGCTGTGAAACTAAAAATGCTCTTAAAAAATAAAGTATTTTTTTAAAAGCAATATGTTTGAAAAGTCATTTATAATAATAAACGCATAATATGCTAATTAAACCAAACATCCTTTCAGACAACCTTCCAGACGAAGCTGGGGCTGTGAGGGAAGCCTGGGTCCCAAGTGTCTGCAGGTGGCTGGAGGGAAACCCAGGTCCTGGGTGTCAGAGGGAAGCCAGTGCCGGCAGCCAGGGGAAGGAAGGCCTACTCTTGCACGAATTACATGCATCGGGCCTCTAGTGATGTATAAAAGCTTACAGTTACCTTTATTTTTTTTATTCAAATGACATTTGCTGTAAAACTACAAAAACACACATGCAAACAATACAGACCCATGAGAAGCATGGTTTCTTCTAGGAAGAATGTGAGGGAGAAATAATCTAGCTATAAAAATGTTAGTGTCCTTTTTAAAAGGAAAAGAGAATTTAAACTAGTTAGGAAATGTTTCTATATGTTTCAGCCTATTGGAAAAGATCTGTGAAAACCTGTAGGAGAAATGGCACAGGATATAAAGAAAACTGATGTATTGTCCCCCAAGTTTAATTATTATAATTTTCTCCTGGAAATTTTCAACAGATTATTATTTTTTTGCTTAATGGTATTTTTCCAGCCTTACTGAAGTATGATAGACAGATAAAATTATGCATATTTAAGGTATATAACATGATGTTTGTTTGTTAAATATATTTTTAATTGATTTCAGAGAGGAAGGGAGAGAGAGAGAATCATCGATTGGCTGCCTCCTGCACTCTGCTACTGGGGATCAAGCCCACAACCTGGGCATGTACCCTGACAGGAAATCGAACCATGAACTCATGGTTCATAGGTTGATGCTCAACCATTGAGCCATGCCAGCTGGGCTACAACATGTTTTCATATACTTACACATTGTGAAATTGTTACCATTGGTAGCTAGCTATTAATAAAGAAAATAAGGCTAAGGGAAGTCAGGTATTGTTGAGCATATTCAGCTGGGAAGCAGCAGCCTGATGGCTTCACCTGGGAGCTAGCTACAGCTTCCTACTCCCCCCAGAAAACCCCAGTCCTTTCCCTCCCAGATCACTGGGGGAAGGGACAGAACAAAGGGGAATAAGCACATGTGCAATGAAGTCACAATGGTGGAGGGGGAGATCCCTGTCAGCCAACCTGGGAAAAAATCACCGGCTAGGGGGGCAGAGGTGATGCAAGCCTGCTAAAGTTTGGGAAGCTGATTGGTGATTTTGACTAAGCATCTGGTTCTTCCCAAACCCGAGAATACATGATTCCAGGTGAACAAAGAAGCTCTCTCTCTCCCCGAGTGACCCACATTTGCCTCATTCATTGTGTTCTTTCCTGTCCATGAGCAGGGACCATGAGGGTCGAGTGGCCACTGGCAGACTGTGTGGGCTTCAAAGGGCCATGCAGCAGAAACTCTGGGCCCTGGCCCTGGGCTTGGCCTGTGGAAGACACGGTTGTACTTTTTTCATGATGGGGCAGATGGAGATGGGACATTGGGCAGCCAGGAGGATAACTCTTTTGATATTATATCACACAAATAAACCATGTCACCACACCACAATCTCCCATGCGTGGGTCCTTGGAATTCTTTCCTCACGATCCTGTGGGAGAGCCTGATTTTAACCCACAGCAAAATGATCATCACGATCCAGCTAAATAAGATATTCATCACAAGGTTATATTATTTTGATAGTGAAAACTCATGTTTCATTTCTTCAAGATTACTTTCCAGGTGAAAGTGAGGCTTGAGTGGGTGGGGAAACCTATCCAGTGAAATATTGTAGAATTATTTAGAATAATGAACTATAGAGAGGAAAACTAAATAAATGTCATTGAAAAGTTTCATGTGCCTTCAGATTTTATTCAAAACTAGAGGCCCAGTGCATGAATTTGTGCACCAGTGGGGTCCCTTGGCCTGGCCTACAGGATCGGGCTGAAACTGGCTCTCTGACATCCCCCAAGAGGTCCCGGGTTGTGAGAGGGCACAGGCCAGGTCAAGGGACCCCACCAGTGCACCATCAGGGCCTGGGAGGGATGCGGGAGGTTGGCCAGCCGGGGAAGGACTGTAGGAGGGTTCTAGGGCATGTCAGGCCCATCTCGCTCAGTCCTGATTGGCTGGACTCCAGCAGCAAGCTAACCTACTAGTCAGAGCATCTTCTCCCTAGTGGTCAATGCATTGGTAAGTTTTTTTGTTTTGATTTTTATTGGTAAGTTTCTTAACCAGTTCAGTAATTGCTACTTAGTGTAGCAGGAGTTAAAACTTATAATCTATTTCAACACAATTCTTTAAACAAAGAGAGATTAATACATATTTCTTTCCACATAAGATATTTAACTTTTGTAATAAATAACAAATATATTAACATGCCTTTTCTTAAGTGATAATGTAATTTATATAAAATGTTTATAAATGCCAAGGTATGTCAGAAAATTTATTTTATTCATCATTCATTCACACACACACATATCCACACACACAAACATATGGGCACAAGGCAGGCAGTGAGGTAGTTATTCCAGTAAGTTTGTGATAGAGAAAAACCATTGTTTAAAACAAAGTATCTTAGCTAGCTCAGCTAAAATACAAAATAAAGCAAATAAAATATTCCATGGCTATGGGAACTCATAAATTGAAAAGCAGACAGTAAAGTTTTAGCATTTATACATTCACTTAAAACAATGTGTCATGTTCCTTGAATGCAAGCAAAGAAACTAAAATGAGAAATGTTTTTAAATTTGAGTCACACAGAAATAAGGAGGAAATTAGAGTGTTTAAAATATCCACAACTAAGGACAGTTTTTGCCCTGTATTTTCTGTATTCTACTTAACATCTATACATTTTTGGTAAAATAACAAATATTGTTAAAGAAGAAAAAATTCCTCCAAAACAGAATAAGGTCATGATGAGCTGGTCAACATTATTTGTTTTTCCTATGTTTTCAATTTTCACAGAGTAACAGTTTCTAGAAATTTCTTTCCTCAATCTTTGTCCATATAAACAATGGTTCTAGGAACTTAGCAAAAGTTAAAGCAGAAAGTTTGTGGTAATAAATGAGCATAATTTTTAGAACTGCATGACAAAAATAAATGTTTCCTTTCAAATGCCTTTGCTTTCCTGTAACTATTATAAGTTAAATGCATACAGGCTTGCAATATTATGTTCTGTGGTTTACAATATTACATTATGTTAATTATTTTTTATACTTATAAGCGATTTTTCTCTCTAATTTTACAGTATCAGCACATATGAGAAATTATACTTAAAAATCCTAATTAAAATAGTGGAGAAAGATAATATGTTCTTAGATTATAGATAGGAATTAGGACAAAAACTAACGAAGTAAAAATCTACACAAATAAATATCCTACTGAGCAATGAGGTTTGTAAATATTTTTGTACAATCTGTTAACCACCTTTCTCCCCAAAATATGTGAAACTGACTTAATGTTAAGATTTTGATTTTTCTACCAACTCATTAGATCAATGAAACTGCCCTAGAATAAAACACTAAATTATTTAAATATAAGAATTGAAGATAATACTTATTATTAAGATAATAGTACCTAAATCCAGATTACTGTAAGCAAGTATACTTACTGTACATCACAGGGTCAGAGTGGCTTTTTCTGGTCCTATCAAATCCTAAAACATAGATTCTAGATTCTGTAAACAGACAAGTGCATAAGTGTTGGATTTTCAAAGCAAAACTTTGCCAACATGACAACATTTTTTGAGAATTGAGAATATTTTGAATTGGATTTTGTATGCAGGGAAAGAGAGAATGAGCGAGGTGTCAGAGACAGCCAGAGCCCTGCACAGCTCTGCTCAGCACTGCTGCTCTGCATTGCTCTGAGTCCACATATTCTTCCTGACTATGCCAGGGCAAGTTCCTTCTCCAACCCTGCCCCTGTACTAACTGTTGGGGACTTAGTCCAAGTTCCTCCTTTATCCTCTGCTCACTAGTTACAGGTGTCAGGTCCGAGCCCCTCTGCCTGGGGCTGGGTCTTAGATGAACAAGCCATGAGAGGTTGTGGGGATATAAAAATGAGTCTTTATTGTAGAAGCCAGTGGCCATATGTCTATCAGACAAACAGTCCTTCACTGCAATCTTGTACAGGTGGCCGCATATCTTTCCCATAAAAACAGCATCAGTCTCTGTATCCACAGTCATTATCTGAGCAGCCCCGCGCTGCCCCTCACATTGTAGCGGTATCTGAGCAGCTTCCCCTGTCTCCCCTGCCCATACTGGCTTCACGTGGTAGCTATCTCTGAGCTCTCTATGAGCTCTTAACTTTACATCGTAGCCGTACCAGCTCTCAGCTCCATCTCTCCAGCTTCGTCTGAGCTCTCTAGCCTGTCCCCACTAGCCCACTAGCTGGTTAACAATGTGGATGTTATCCCAGAGACAAAGAAGGCTTCGTGCAAATAGTTACATCAATCATATTTTGGCCACAGAAGGGCACCCATGTGCAGTATAGCGTGGGATTGTTGTGCTTGTGTCCTTGCACCTGCTTATGGTATCTTAGCATCGGGGCAGAGTGGCCTTGGACATTCCGGCATACTAACAACAAGGCCTTGCACACTGAGTGGCCTTGGCTATCTGGGGACTCTGGGGTGGTTCCCACAAGAGGCATAGAAGATAATGATTTAATCAGTTATCAGGCAGTCAGACCATTGCTTTCTCCTTCAAGCTCAGTTTGGTCATACTGTGGCTTCACTTGATGTAAACAAGGCTAAGCTCTAGTGGCAATAGCAATTGCGGGCTATCATTTTAAGTCAAAGTTACCGGGTGCTACTTATCATTCATGTTTTCTGGGCATTTGCTTAGTTAATAAGTGTTTGAAGAACATTTTTAATATCATGTATTTGCAAAAATAAAAAAAATGGCAGCAATGAAAGTGCTGAGAAATGTTTTATTGTGATGAGAAAAACTGATTAAAAACTTAATGATAGCCAAAATGAGAACTATTTTACATTTATATGTGTTGAAATAATTAGATATTGAACAGTAAAAGAATTCTGAAGGACAAAGAGCAAGGTCGGCAGCATATGAGAAATGTTGGTCTTCTGCAATGTTCACTGGATCCTCAGCAAAGATGGAAACATAACTTATCAAGTGGAAACTTCTGTTTAGAAGCTCAGATCAATGTCAGATGCCCACTACATAAATGTTAATGCAGGGGGAGGGGGGGAAGGCTAGGATTTGCTCTATTTAAAAGCCAAGGGTGGTAAAAATCCACACACATTACGTTTATGAACTGAATTTACCAAGATGCTCCCCCCGCCCTCCCTTCAAGGAAAAGGTCTGGTTTCAGAGCCATTCTCAAGCACAGTACTGTTCTACTCTACTCAACGGGGTAGTAAAGGCTGCCAAGGGGAAAGTTGGGAGGAGAAAGAAACTTGTTAAAAGGAAAGCCATGAATCAGTATGAATAACTACTATGCAAATTTGCTTGAAAATGGAGACAATGAGAGTGAAAGCCTGCACTGGGCCCTGCCAGCCTGGAGCTGACAGAAAGGAATCCTCTCAGAAGATAGCAAAGGGGATTTCTACACCGGACACCGGACGCAGATCTTGACTGCCTTAGCCTTCGTGGCCAGTTTCACAGCATTCATTTATGAGGTTCTATTTCTGAAGTCTTCTTTACCCTGTTCTTTAATTTTCTTTCTGGGAATGGCAAAAAAAAAAAAAAAAAAAAAAGGAATAGTAGTATAAAATACCCGGATTCTAAACATGCTATGGAAGCTGTGCTGCCTTCTCCAATTTGTTAAAAACTAATAAAAAGTAAAAACATGTACTTCCTTTCAGAATCATCAATGGAATGTTAATGCTGATGACTGTGTCACAAGAAGACTGCATTTTTCACTAATCACGTATGCTGCTTAATTTATTATGGGAGAGCTTGAAGGGAGCCAAGTAATTAATGGGTCTTGGAAATGTTTAATTAAAAATTTAATCAACATAAAAGGTGTAAAAACCAATTATTTTAATCAAATATGATTCTATCAAAGTATATCAGCTATGAGAGGGAAAAACATGAAAAATAAACACATGCACACCCATATACACCATTATTAGTTGATTTGTAATATGTCACCTATCCACTTTGTCAAACGTGATTAGTAATAAATGAAAATTTTCTTTTCATTTCAATCCATGGAAGCATATTAATATACACAAAGTCATTACCTTCTTCCTTTTAATCTGATTAAACTGCTCAGTACCTGAAAATCCATAACCCCAAGAGTTTATTTGACATCTCATTGCAGCAATAAATGTCATACACATTATAAATATCATTGTTTTATTAGGGTATAATATAAATAAGTACAACCAATGAAGGATAGAAAGAAATAATAATCTAAGCCCCGACTTCCAGAATACACTAAATATTATTATTCTTAGAGGTAGAAAAAATGGAACTTTAAGAAGCTACATATACTTTCCTTTGGAACTGAAATAAACATACCACATTCATTTCTCCATTGATAATAGATGGGGTAGGGGGAGGGGACATTGGGCTTTACATCAAGAAATTGTATCAGCCCTAACCAGTTTGGCTCAGTGGATAGAGCATCGGCCTTCGGACTCAAGGGTCCCAGGTTCGATTCCGGTCAAGGGCATGTACCTTGGTTCGGGCACATCCCCAATAGGGGGTATGCAGGAGGCAGCTGATCGATGATGTTTCTTATCGATGTTTCTAACTCTCTACCCCTCTCCCTTCCTCTCTGTAAAAAATCAATAAATATATATATATATATATATATATATATATATATATATATATATAAAGAAATTGCATCATGTTTTGGTGAATGGGATAAAGTCTGATCAGCCTGCCTGGGTCATATACAAGATCTGCTTACAAGGTCTGTGATTTAGGCAAGTTACCTAAACGCAGTGTCCTCTTTCCTTAAGTGGTGGAAGCACTATGGCTACATCATGGGGTCATTATAAGGATTGGATGGCTCAATTTATTAAAGTAATATAGTAAACTTTCTATACATTACCTTAAATAATGAGTTTCCCCCTTTTTGTTCCTCAGTTGAAATAAAATTATCTTTAAGAATATATTTTATTTATTTGAACTAATATTTGCTAAAATAAATTTTTAAGTGTATATTCCAGAAAAGGAATCAAGAACTCATAATTTTAAATCAATATATATATATTTTTTGTCTACATGCATACTATGAGTGATTTAAGATTATATTTCTACTGGGTTATATAATTTTATTGTTTTTATGTTTGTTGTATGTTTGCTAGTTTGTATGTCTGTTTTCATATAGTTTATTTATAGATATTAAAACTATCGCTGTAAATCATAGGTATATACACAGAAAAGTTACATCGCTGTAAATAAAACTGTGACATATTACTATTGTTTCAGATATGTTCCAACTTGCTCTAATATGTTTCTGATATATAGAGTTACTGAACATATAGCAGGTAAATTAATAATGCTTCCTCAGCATTTTCTTGTGTTAGTTTAGAAACAATTTATTTTGCTATATTCTTCACACAAAAATTCCACTAAAATATATTACAAAAGAGCCAATTAATGAAAAGATGGAAAGGAAAGGCTATTAAACTATCTAGCCTATAAATGTATAAGATATGACTTTCAAAAAAGATATATAAACTTTGCAACTTCTGACACAAAGTGACACATTTAATGGGTATAACAAAATTTCATTGACAAATTTAAAAATGGGGCATATTTAAAAACATGATGTATTTAGTAGAGAGTGAAGTTTCCTACACTTTGAAATATGGGCATGAAAATATAAAATATGAGAAGGAACAAAATGAAAGCAAAAGCTAATGAAGATATATTCTCATAAAAGAAACTCAGGTGAGCCTGCAAAGACAGAGGGACAGAATATAATTGATGTTGGATATGTATGTGGTTAACTAAATAGAATGTGTCATCTAATGAAGGAATGAGGCATATGCACACAAAAGATTATGGAGATATAGGGAGACAGATAGAAAGACAGACTAAAATAATACAATTCATACATACCAATGCATCAAACAGGGCTATTGGAGAAGTTTGGTCTTTTGCATTTTAATTACAAACAATCTGTGCTTATTTCTGAAGTAACTTTTAGAACTAATAAAAGGTACTGGTTAGTGTAATGCTTCTAAAGCAAAATGCCCTGGGTTCAAATTCTGATTCCTCTTCTTGCTAGTGTGTGTCTCTTCAGCTCTGTATGTCTGTCCCAGGCTGGAGCTGGCTTCCTCGGAGAATGATGGTCTCAGAGTTCCAAGAGGGTGAGAGAGGAAGCTGCAGGTCTTTAGAGGCCTTTGCTACAGATTTTACACCCTCCTCTGCCACATCTACTACTCAAGGAAAGTCACAAACCAGCCCAGATTCAAGGGCTGGAAAAACAGACTCTACCTCTTGGTGGAAGGATTTTAAAGAATCTATGGTCATAGAAACAAGGAACATACTGTCAAACCCCAGAGGGAAGGCAGGGGAGGGTGGGTGGGAAGAGATCAACCAATAAACTTGTATGCATATATGCATAATCCATGGACACAGACAATAGGGTGGTAAAGGCTTGGGGGAATGGGGCTAGGAGAGATCCATGGGGTAAAAAGGGGATTTAAGTAATACTTTCAACAAAAATGATTTTTTTTAAAAATCTATGGTCATATTTTCATACCCTACCATCACTATTACTTTTATCCTGGGAACTGGCAGCTTAAGCAGAAACCTCTATGTGGGCATATAGAAAGAATGAAAAAAACCCATCCAGGTCTCTAAAAACCTTATGATAATAAATGCAATATCAAGAATATAAAATCCTACATAATAAAGGGTAATATGCAAATTAACCATCACTCCGCTACGCCCACGATTGGGCTGGCAGGAGGTGTGGGGGGCGGGACTCGGGGTGACTGGGGTGGCCGATTGGGCCGGCGAGAGGCGTGATTGGCTGCCGTGCCGCTGAGCGGGGACAGAATGGGACCGGCGGGATGCTGAGCTCGCATTGCCAGCTGCGGCGCGAGCTCAGAGTCTGCGCCATGGCTGTGCTGTGGCACAGAAAGGGCCTCTGGGGCAGTGAGCCCACGTCCCCGCCCCGGCTGGCCGTGCAGCAGGAGTGAACGGGCCTGTTGGGCCTGGAGCTCAGCATCCGCGCTGCAGGGGAAGAACCTGAAAAATGGATCTTTCCAGTTCCTGATGCTGACAGAGCCCTATGAGTGCCGGGGTCCTCCACCTGCAGCCCCCAGTCGCAGCCCATCAGCCCCAGTCGCAGACTGGAAGCCCCCTGCCAGCAGTCCAGACGGGACCAGTGTGGCGCCACGGTGGTGGGTGTCAGCGGGCATGCTACAGACATCAAATCACTGCCACCGAGGCCACATCCCCACACACACTCGCAAATAGTATGGTCCAAGGGGGCGACTCCTGAGGCAAGGCTCCCATGGCATCTGATGCTCACCATGCCAGGTGAGGAAGCCAGACCTGAAAGCCCAAGCCCCCGAGTACCCAAACTGCAGGGCGTTGTGGGCCAGGGCCCTGAGGGGGCCCCAGGACAAGCATCTTCCCAGAGGCTGTGCAGAAGGAGGGGAGGAACCTCTGGCTAGAGGCCAGGGTGAGGAATGCTGGCATCTTTGCAGGCCAAGACAGGGCTGAGGGACACCCCCCCCCCCCGTACCCCCATGCACGAATTTCATGCACCAGGCCTCTAGTTATATATAATAGCCATGCTCCATAATTGATTTTCCCAAGAATTCACTGTATAGTATACAGAAGTAAATATCATTCTATATTGTTGTTGTTGAGGTTGTAGCTAATGTTTACCTAGTATCTGACACAGAGAAGTGATATTGTGAAAGCAAACATGCATATAACTTATATTTGTAACTAAACTGTACAGTATTGATAACACTTTTAAAGAAGATAAGATCTCGCTGTCACTTACAATATATGTGCTCTTGTGCCCTGAAAAGCCATTTTAAAGCCATTCAGCACAGATGACCCTTTACTTGGGCATTTAAGAGTGATATTCACAAGATGAAATCATCTCTTATAACCTTATTTGGCATGGAATTCATGGTTCTAGTGATATTAGTAAAATCAATTATTTTGTCTAAAGTACATTTTAGTTATTTAATATGTCACAGTCCTGAGTTGGAAACTATTCTATAAAAGTTATAGGATATATCATTACCATTAATAAAGATTCTTTGAAGTAACAGGAAGTACTTTAAATCAGTATTTGCAATACTAGATTGGAAGAACACCAAAAAAAACCAATAATGTTAAATGTGAAGTGCACTGAATGGCGATATCAGACACCTTTTATTGCAGTGCTGTTCCAATGGTTGAATAGCTCTTCACAATTACTTCATTTTCTACTGATCTCATTTAAGTACAAATCCACTTAGATGTTTCCAAAAATTCATTGTCTACAATGTAAAAAATATACAAATCTTTATGGAAAATTTCTATTGTCATTTAGTTATTTTTTTTTGCACAAACATATTTCTCTTGGCATAGGTAGGATTATTTTGGGGATTTAATATTTTGCAAGATAATAGCTGCATATGTGTACAGAGATCCTCAGAACTAATAAAAAAGCTACGGTCAAAATTTGTACATGTAGATAATAAAGATTATTTAGCAAATCAGCAAAAAATATATATATATATATATTTCCTGGCTCTTAAATTTAAGATTTATCTATGGCTTTATTTTTACTTAGAGACCTCATAAAGCTTTGCCCCTAAGAACAAAAAATAAAGTTGCATAGTATCATAAAAATATGATAGAAACTTTAGACATCCTATAAAATAAAACCCTAATATGCAAATCGACTGAATAGCGGAACGACCAGCAGAATGACTGGTCGCTATGACACACACTGACCACCAGGGGGCAGATGCTCAATGCAGGAGCTGCCCCCTTGGGTCAGTGTGATCACATAGAGGGAGCACTGCTCAGCCAGAAGCTGAGCTCACGGCTGGCGAGCGCAATGGCGGTGGTGGGAGCCTCTCCCACCTCCACTGCAGGCAGGTGGTAAGAAGCGAGGGGTCCTGGACTGTGAGAGCCCTGGACTGTGAGAAGGATGTCTGACTGCCGGCTTAGGCCCAATCCCTTCAGACCTAAGCCAGCAGGTGGACATCCCCTGAGGGGTCCCAGACTGAGAGAGGGCGCAGGCCAGGCTGAGGGACCCTCCCCCCCTCCCCCAGTGCACCAATATTGTGCACTGCGCCTCTAGTATGCTAAATAAAGTAATACCTTCTTATAAATGTACATTGTAGGCATTCCATAAATGTGCATTGATTGGGACTAAATTTTACTCATTATAAATAGTTTCAAAACTCATTAGTATTTCCACAGGCAGATTATTTCTAGGACGTTTTTTCTATGCAGAATAACTGGCATGTCTAGAAAAATACAAAGAGGGAAGATATGTAAAATTTGCTTTCAGGAACTGATAAAGCAACACAAAGGACACGCTAACACTTTTATTTTAAGACATTCAATTAACCCAACCTAAATAGATAACAATTTATACAATCATAGAAAGAAATGAAAAACCAAAAGCTGTGGTAGTTTTACCCAACAATGATTTTGATGTAGCAACTTATGAAATAATTAAATTATAAGACTGAATAATGTACACATGATGAAACAAAACAGTATTTCAAGAGGAAATTGAGCAATATTATTATTATTTAAAATGTATAATTTATGACTAAAGGGGACTGTTGCATAAAGAGCTGGCATTAGTATTTAGAGGGATTGTGTTTTCTATGAATAAAATTGCAACATTTAAAAAGGAATCCTAAGTGAAATAAGGCAATCAAAGAAAGGCAAATACCATTTAATCTCACTTATATGTGAAATCCAATGAACAAAATAGATGAGCAAATTGAAACAGAGTCATGGATATATGGAACAGACTGACAGTTGTTAAAGTGGAGGGGGGTTCGTGGCACTTGATGAAAGAAGGTGAAGGCATAACCAAAAAACATCTATACTAATAAAAGGGTAATATGCTAATTAGACTGAGAGACTGGACATCTTCCTACCATCCGACTTCCTTCTGAACAAAGCCACGGTGGTAGGGGCCAAGGCAGAGGCAGTTAGAGGCGATCAGGTCAGCAGGGGAGGGCAGTTGGAGGCCATGAGGCCAGCAGAGGAAGGCATTTGGGGGCCATGAGGCCGGCAGGGGAGGGCAGTTGGAGGCCATGAGGCTGGCAGGGGAGGGCAGTTGGGGGTCATCAGGCCAGCAGGAGAGCATTTAGGTGGTGATCAAGCCAGTAGGCAGGCAAGTGGTTAGGAGCCAATGGTCCAGATTGTGAGAAGGATGTCCGACTGCCGGTTTAGGCCCCATCCCGCAGGTATGGGGCCTAAACCGGCAGTTGGACATCCCCTGATGGGTCCCAGATTGGAGAGGGTGCAGGCCGGCCTGAGGACCCTCCCCCCATGCACGAATTTTGTGCACTGGGCCTCTAGTCCTATATAATAAAAGGGTAATATGCAAATAGACTGAACTTCAGAACAACCAATCAAAGCATAATATGCTAAGGATGCTCAACTGCTCGCTATGACATGCACTGACTACCAGGGGCAGATGCTCTGACCAGTAGGTTAACTTAACGCTGGGGTCTGGCCAATCGGGACTGACCAAGATGGGCCGGAACGCTCCTGCAGTCCCTCCCTGGCCCGATCATGTACCAGTGGGGTCCCTCAGCCTGGCCTGTACCCTCTCGCAATCCGGGACACCTCAGGGAATGTCAGAGAGCCAGTTTCAGCCCAATCCCACAGGCCACTCCCCTTGGGAGGGCTCCAGATGCAGCATTCATGGCTGGCAAGCACTGCTGTGGCAGTGCAAACCTCTCCTGATCAGGACTGATTGGGCACAAGCTCGCGGCAGGCACAATGGGGCCAGGATGAGCAGGAGCAGCAGGTCGGAACTGCAGGCAGCATTGGACTGTGGGTTTCAGCCCAATTCCTGCAGGCCACCCAGAGGAACCCCACTTGTGCACGAATTCATGCACCAGGCCTCTAGTATATACATAACACACAAACAACAGTGGTGATAGCTAGAGGGAAAGGAGTGGGGAGTAGGTGGAGGTAGGCAAAGAGGGACTGTAGGGGGTGATGGGGACAGAAAGATACTTTGCTTGAGGTAATGGGTTCACAATGCAATGTGTGATGATGTTCTACTGAGTCGTATAATTGAAACCTATATGATTTTGTGAACCAATGACACCCGAATAAATCTAATAAAAATTAACAAATAAAAAGATTCCTGATTTTGAAAATCAATAACATTTCAATGAGTTACATTAACTTTCTTATACATTTAAAATATTTATGAACACCTATTACATGTTAGAGCCATACTAGCCAGTGATGAATAAAACATGCATAATCTCTGTCCTCAAAGAACTTATAGTATAGTGGGAGAGATAAATAAGAAAGCAAATTACAACACAGTTACTAGTAAATGAGAGTGATGAAAGTTAAAGAACACTGAAGTAAAGCACCTATTTCAGATTTGATGTTCCAGGACAGCTTCCTGAAAGAAGTTAGGTCCTCTGGGAATAAAGATTGAGTCAGACTAACCAAACAAAAAATAGTACTAGTAAGAGGATGTGCTCCATGTTGAGACCTATGCTGTCGGACTATGTAATGACATTTTTTAATGTGAAATCAACAAATGACTTGAGACTAGAGGCAGCTATTTTGATTAATAAAACAATATAACTTGGAATTTGCTAAGAAAAATATCTATTTGTAAAAGTATACCACTCAAGAATTTCAATTATTCTTTCCTTCTTACATTTTTTTCCAACACATAATAATTATTATTATTTTTAATATATTTTATTGATTTTTTACAGAGAGGAAGGGAGAGTGAGAGAGAGTTAGAAACATCGATGAGAGAGAAACATCATCGATCAGCTGCCTCCTGCACACCCCCTATTGGGGATGTGCCCGCAACCACGGTTCATGCCCTTGACCGGAATCGAACCTGGGACCCTTGAGTCCTCAGGCTGACGCTCTATGCACTGAGCCAAACTGGTTAGGGCTCCAACAAATAACTATTAAATTATTTTTTGCAACAAATTATAGTAACATTCTTGAAACTTACATTTTCAGGGTGAGACAAAAAGTTTAACTAAGTAAAGTATATAATGTTAAGCGAGTTATATGTGCTATGGAAAATTAATAAAACTGATAAGTGGGTTAAGGAAGGCCATGGTGAGTGAGGTTTTGTGGAATATCTTTTTTTAAGGAGGGTTAGGGGTTACAGGAGCAAGGGAATTTTACTCATGAAGACACTCAAAATACTAACAGACAACCTTTCAGAAAACATTTATGGATTAGAAGAAAGAACACTGTTCTTGGTTAAAAAAACAACAACAACAAATAAACAAATTTTAATCCCAAATCCATTCCATCTACCCTCTAATGTGCCACAGTTTTAGAGTTTTGATGGGGTTGATTCTACTTCTGGGTTCTTGGGGAAAACCATGGGAGGAGATGGGGGTCCATGTAGAAGTCTATGGGAATGAGTCAGCTGGTCTATTTCCAACCCCTCACTATAGCAATGGGTTCAGTGGTATAAATTCTATCAGGCTAGCCTTACTGGGACTTTTAATTGATGAATGGAAGAAAAGTTTTCTTTCTCGTTGGTGTGTGGTGTGCATATATAAAGTCTGGTATTGCTACAGCCATTGTGCTTCCACAGGGTAATTCTATTTTGAGACAAAGCAGACCCAGAAGAGGGTCAAGCTGTGCAAATTTCAGAGAAGTGGAGATCAAGCCATTATCAAAATGTTCCTGAAACCAGTGCCTCTTGATGATAAAATATATTCCCTATGTTATTTAAGTATGTTCTATTTGAATATATGTTACTTGTAGCTTCTTGGCTGCTGTAAAGTCAGAAAACTATAACATTCAGTCTCTATTAACTGTGTCTAAAACAGCAATATAACTTACTTACCTCAATGATCCTTTCTATTGTTTGTAGTTTAGAAATATTGTGTAAGAAAAAACAACTGATATAAGAGAATTTTTAAAAACTCCACAAAACTATGTT
This sequence comes from Eptesicus fuscus, assembly GCF_027574615.1. Taxonomy (NCBI): domain Eukaryota; kingdom Metazoa; phylum Chordata; class Mammalia; order Chiroptera; family Vespertilionidae; genus Eptesicus; species Eptesicus fuscus. Next base: position 77,072,932 of record NC_072474.1, on the reverse strand, counting down.
TAGATTAAATGAAACCAGAGATACCTTTAGTTTTTTTTTACAATTCCAGGGCTGGATATACTAGATAGGTGAGGAGTGGAATTGTACTACTTAATAGCTGTTTGGGAAAGAGAGGACCAGATTCAGGGATAAAAGACAAAGTGTGTTTCCATTTCTAATTTCACCAAAAAATATTTGGTTAGAAAATTTAATTAGCACATATCAATAAAATTAGAACAACTTGGCACAGTGATACTATATTTGCTATCATCACCATTATAATTTTTCACATCTTTAAAACATGTTTAAAGAACATATAATGGAGTTTTAAGATGAATTCTGATTAAATGTAAAAAAAATCACATCTCTAAGAGAAAAACAAATAAAATCAAGGGAGAAAAGATTGCTGTTAGAGTCTAGTTGCACCACTAATGTGGTTTTCTGACAAAATAAATAAGTTATTTTTCAAGACAGTCATGGTTGGTTCTTATAAAAGTACTAGAGGCCTGGTGCATAAAATTACTGCATGGGAAGTCTCCCTCAGCCCGGCCTGCACCCTCTTGCAATCCGGGACCCCTCGAGGGATGTCCAACTGCTTGCCTGATCACCCCTAACCACTCTCCTGCCTACCTGGTCACCCCTAACCGCCTCTGCCTGCCTGCCTGATCGCCCTTAACCACTCACCTGCCTGCTTGATCACTCCTAACCACTCTGCCTGCCTGCCTGATTGCCCCTAACTGCTTGCCTGCCAGCCTGATCACCCCTACCTGCTCACCTGCCTGCCTGATCACCCCTAACTGCCTCTGCCTTGGCCCCCGCCATGGCAGCTTTTTCCAGAATGACATCCGGAAGGTCGTTCAACTGTCTGGTCTAATTAGCATATTACACTTCTATTATTATAAATATACAATTTTGATCATAAGAACCTTAACTCATATAGAAGAAATTTTCAGGTTTTCTAAACACATAAAAGTAGAACATTTATTTTCTCTCCTGCCTCATAATAATCAAGTTCGTGAGTATTATTTCTCTCCACTAAAGTCAGCAAAGTGATGTGTACCTTTGGAGTTTTTTCTTTAAAAGTGGTAAAGTAATAGAAGGACTAGACATAGTAATAGTGCTTTAACAAGTAGAGAAAAAAGTCAGACTATATGACATTAAGATCCCTACCAATTATCTAAGTGATCCCTACCAATTATCTAAGTGATCCCTACCAATTATCTAGATAAACCACTAATACCAGTATTCCAGTCCTGACCCCAAGAAAAATAGACATAAACCCCAAAAAGAAAAGAAATTTCTAGATTTCCTCTGAGAGTATGAATATCAGCATCCTATTGGGAAATGTTAAAAATTATTCATTCAATCTTTGAATCCTTTTATCCGCATATATAAATTGTAATTCCCTAAAATGAATCATAACAAAAATAACCACTAAAGTACCACCACCACTCACATCACTATCTATAATATCTTAGATGTTTTTTCCTAAAACAGAAGTATTTCCTCTTTATCCTATAGCATATCAAGGTTAAATATTAATAGCCAGTGAAGCCTTATTAATATGAGTACACTCTTGATGACAGAAATTATAACCTGAAAGATTAGATCTTTAAATGTCATTTACTGGTTTATTAGAAAAAAATAAAAATTACATAAAAAATAAAGTCCCACTAAATTCAGATACTTTAAATACTTTAGAACAAAGAAACTGCACTGATGGAATGATGTTGCATTTATATTTGGCTCATACCACAAGTCTAAAGGAAATCATTGTTTGAGTTGTAATTTAAGCATCAGTTTGTAACACAGCACATATCCTCGGGCCTTCTAGGCTTGATGATTCAATAAACTAACATGTATTTTCTTACAAATGGAGAAAATTTTATAAAAAGGTAAGATAAAAAAGCCAGCACTCAAAGTACATTTTGTTTAACAGAAAACGTTTCACATCTTCAGAAAAATTCCTCAAGCTACATACTTGTTTTTATAAGATACTGGTGTCTGTGCCAAGCTACGAAATAGGTAATTTTCTCTGACTGTATTCCAATAATGTATCAAGTGGACTGTTAATTATTAATAAATTAGATATGAGACTTAGTAAAAATGTTTCCGATAAATAATCTTAAGATATTTCTTTATTTTTATGTATTTTGTGTTATTATATAATTCAACAATAGGTCATTATCAGTAAAGGTTAATAATATAGTATTGATATTCACCAAACAAGGCACAATCATTTAAATAGATATAAGGGCAGTTACAAAATGGTTTATCATCTCTTCCTAATAAGTGCAGCTGTTATCATGACTACGTAGGGGATTGAACAAATGCATTTTCAGACATATACGTGTGATAAAGGAGGCAAGACAGAGATTTAAAAATAAAGTGAAGTCAACAAGTCATTCAAAGATAATTAATTTGATGATATTGTTGCTGAATATAATAACCAAATTGTCATTACTATCTTTCTAAATGTTTCACTTTATTAAGCTTTATTCTTCAATTCTTTAATTCTTCAGTGGGAAAATAAAATCCTCTAAGGATGGAGCATGACTTCAACTACTCTATATCTTTCAGAAAGTTCAGTAGAGTATAATGAATGCAAGAGGTGCTGAATAAACACTTGGTGTTTTAATGCATGGCAATCAATTTAAGGAAAATCACATGACCAAGTCATTTCAATACACTATGAGGAAAAAAGTTTCAGTATTCTAAGTAAATTTGCTTCAGAACCCAATAGAGGACTCATGCATATGGTTGATTTAAATATGATTTTTCATTGTGGTTTCACTATTATACTATATCTAAAGAGCACACTTAAGATTTGCATGATGCCAGGCCATTGGGGATGCTTTCAGAACTTTGTTCCCAAGGATTACTAATAAAGGGCAACAGCACTTCAGAGTGAGTCTTCAAACAAAGAATTTATATTCTATGCAAATCAATTTACAATATGCATCTTTACGCAAATAAATTCACAGCATACATGCCGATGAGACGAATGGTTGAATAGTGCAAATACTGAGCTGCTCTGATTCTGAGCTGGGCCACAAGAATGTTTGATGCGTCCATAGGAAAGGGATCTGTTGAACAGGGAATACATTTGCAAGCAGAACTGACACAAAAAGAGCAGAGTTTAAAACTAGCTTCTGGATGAGCAGCAGGAAGAATACTCAGATTAGAGAGAAAGGAGATAGTATTAACAACATCGCCACTGGTGTAAAAACAGACTGCCAGCAGGCATTTTATAAAGAGCTTTTGGGAAAAGTAATGCCAAGTGAACCTGATTAAGGGTTGTCACCATTTCCTTAGAGAGGAGGGATGGGAAACAAATATTTGAACGTCCACAAGTGTCCTTTTTCTGGAAATGTAGGCCAAACACACTCTACAGGAGAATCATTCTGTATGTGTGTACGTTAAAATATTTTTGGATGTATTGAATCATAAATTCAGGGTGTGCAGTCCATGAGAGGGTAATTATTTAGCACACTGAAGATAGAAAATACCATGCATTGCTCTTAAATAGCACAGTAGTAATTATACAAAATTTTTCTAGAATGGGTTCAGTTATTCTTAGTGAATCTTTTTGAAAAGAGTCGAATGTCTAAAAAAGAGAGATTAATAACGTAGGCAGGCCAGCTAAGCGCAGGCCTAAAATGACAATGTCATACTTCAGAGTTCTGAAAAAAACTGAGTTACAATTAGGGTTCTGTGTCTTCCTCATTAATTTAGAAAAGGAAGAAATACCCAACATAAACAAACAATAATTTGTCACAGAATTATTTGAAGAATTAAAAAAATAATTTAAAACACATTATACATCATCATTACTGTTCGTAGTGGAATTATAACACTTATTTGAATAACAGAAAAAAATCCAACTCATTCATTTATATTTTTTTTGTTTTAACAAACACAGATGTTAGGCCCTGTTATGACCCTCGGGGGAAAATTCCAGAAAAACAGACAAGAAAGCACATAGTTATAGTGCAGGTTATATTAGAGAGGCATGCCCAAACTGGAGAGTAGAGAAAGCTTTCTCAAGGAAGCAGTGATTGAGAGGGATCTGAAGACTGAGCAATCTAGGACAATTGTATAACAGGTAAGTTTTAGGCAGAGGAAATAGCATGTGCAGTATTTACTAGTGATTCAGAGCATAATGGCTCCAAGGTAAGAATTCCCTGGTTTAGATTCCTATTCCCTCACTTACTAGATTTGTGACCTTGGGCAAATCACTTCACATCTTTTAACTTCAGTTTCTTCATCCTAAAAATGGGAATAATAATAATATTATGTCATGAGGATGATGCCAGAATCAAATAAGAAAATGTAAATCAACTTCTTGCATAGCAATGTGCACACAGTATGTGCTGAAACACGCTAACCCTCACTGTGTCATTGTTACCAGAATAGGTAGAAAGAGAAGAGACGGAGAAGATCCTAACGTGCCTTTTTAGAATCCAGTTAAGTTTCTGGCAAGATCCTAAAGTCAGTGAACCAAACATGAATTCTGATGGCTTCTAAAAATATTCCATCGCATTGGCTGCTGATGATTAAATAAACCAGTCATGAATTATGGACAAATCCATCAGATTAGACTTTCACCTTTGATCTATGTTTTCGAAACTGCAAATAGGCATGGAAACAAGCACAATACTTGCGCCTCACTTAAGCCAAGTTTCCGAGCAGACTGGCAGCTTCTGTTGGCAAAATTAAAAGCTGCTGTCGGCAGCCATACAGTCAGCACACTAATCTGGTGACAGCATCAGTGTGAGCCCGATGTAGAGATATTTGTGATATGTGATTAAGTAAAACATTTGTCTCTAGATATTTTTCCTTGGGAACTTCAGTATTTGACCAAATTGATATCTAACCACACATGACAATGATGTAGTTGGAAAAATTTGTATTTTTTCCGTGTCTATTTTGATGAAATGAAAATCGTCTATTTTACTATATGCAAAGTGTTTTCCTCCTTTCTGCTCTTACTTTGATGCTGTTATTAACTTGCTTCTTTATGTTATTGCTCCAGATATTTTATTAAAATTAGAAGAACTTGAATGATAATATATAACTCAGTGCTTTAAGAAATCATCGAAGACAGAATCATTATGGAAAAGTGAAGTTTCTCGGTTTTCTCCTCCCACTTTAAGCAGTTGCTTTTGTTACTCATTATTTTTTGTTTTTGATTATTTTTCCTCTCTGAATTTACTTCACCAATGAGTCTGTCTATATCAGTGATGGCGAACCTATGACACGCGTGTCAGCACTGACACGCGAAGCCATTTCTGATGACACGCGGCCACTGAGGCGGCCGCATGCTGAGGATGAAACATTTGCTGCTCCTGAGGATGAAACATTTGCGAAATAATGTTTTTTCCTCAAAGTGACACACTACCCGAGTTATGCTCAGTTTTTTGGCGAAGTTTGATACACCAAGCTCAAAAGGTTGCCCATCACTGGATACTTATAAAGTCTGAAACCTATTAATCCCACAGTTTCTTACATGGATTTTCACTATTTGGAATATAATTAAAAAGTTTCTTAGCTACTACTATAGTAGCATTTATTAACACCTAATTAAATGCTGTCATTACACTAATAACTTTGCCAATATTAACTAATTTAATCCTCACAAGCATCCTATATCATAGATACTGTTTTATTTTTCGATTTTACAAGTGGAAAAACTAAGGATTTGGGATGTTTAAGTAACTTACCCATGTCACACAGGTAGTAAGTGACAGAAACAGTATAGAAACCAGAAAGCCTGGTCCACAATCTAGACCTTTAACCAATATATGAATCTAGATCTTTGTTACTGGGTTGAATTGATGTGTAAAGTATAGTGATGTATGATAATTTTAAGCATAAAATGAGATGGCCAAAAGCCACATGGGTGAATCTAAAATATTTTGATTATGGTGAAAAAATTAGTAGACAGAAAATATTTAATGTAACCATTAAAATTAAATCATATGCATATGAAATAAATATTTTATAAGAATAGTTGTAAATAAAATTAAGCAATTAAAATGGTTGCTTTTTAGTGTAGGGAAATGGCAAATGGATTTGGGATAGAGATGGTACATAAAAAAAATATATAAAAACTAGATGAGGGCCTTCCATGATTCAAAGATGGTATTAATGTGCCCATGTGTTGAAGCATATTATTAATTCAACCTTCAGTCTTAAATTAAAAAAAAATAGAGTAAAAAACAAAGAAAAAAATTAATGGAAGAAGGAAGGAAGAAAGGAAAGAAGGGAAGGGGAAGGAGATAAGATGGAAACATCTCAATTACTTTAAAAACAATACTTTTTCAAAATAGAGATAACGTTTAAAAATTATATGTAGAAATTTTCATTCAAAGCTGAAAAAAGTTATTGGCATATATCTTCAGTTGAATGTCACTTTATATATTTATAAAACGCACGTGGTGAACCTTTTCTTGCCAACACAGAAATCAGAACTCATAAAACTCCAGGTTCCCTTTCTGCTAGGACAAAGGCATTTGGCTTTGGATTCACCACACTGACTTGCCCAGGCAAGATATGGTTTCAAATAGGCAACTTAAGGATTCAGGCTCTTGGGAAGGTCTCAGTTCTTGCTTTCTTCTGGTGAAAATGGCAGCAAAACATGAAGTTCTTTCAGGACTTTCAAGTGTGAAATTGCTACTTGTGGCAGTAGCAATTGCAATAAAGTCATGTACCTGTCATTTAAGGTTTGGCAACTGTTGTGGCAATGTTTTGCTTCATCAGAGCAGATCTGTTGTTGGCTATTGGGCATTTCTCCTGGAAACTTAGCCTCTAATCTGTGAATCTATTCTTCTCAATGATTGTATGAGCCACTTCATATACTCTATTGGAGGCCTTTTCCATTTAAAGTAGCAAGAGTAGAATTTATTTGCAGCTAAGATAACAGACATTAAAAACAAACAAAATGTTCTTATAAAGAAGTGTTATAGGCAACAGTCTTTTAAAAGAATGGGAATATAAGACCAGCGATTTGACTAACTGTCTTTCACTGCACCAAAGTTCTATCCTATCTAATAAAGAGGGAATATGCTAATTGACTGCCCCGACCTCAAATATGGCAGCACCCACAGCCAATAAGAAGGGAATATGCTAATTGACTTCCCCACCCTCAAAGATGGCTGTGCCCACAACCAATAAGAAGGGAATATGCTAATTGACTGCCCCACCCTCAAAGATGGCTGTGCCCACAGCCAATAAGGAGGGGATATGCTAATTGACTCCCCCGCCCTCAAATATGGTGGTGCCCACAGCTAATAAGGAGGGAATATGCCAATTGACTGCCCCGCCCTCAAATATGGCAGTGCCCACAGCCACAAGATGGCAGTGCCCAGTCCCCTCAGCCCTGCCAGGGCGGCAGCCTCACACCTGCCTCCGGAGTCCTGAGTCCCTTCAGCTCCCCAGCTGCTCAGGGCCAGCCCGAGATGCAGTCAAGCCTCGGATGGTAGCGGCCCAGCCACCCAGGGCTGCCTGAGGCTCAGGTAAACAGGGCTGGCCGAAACTTGTGCTGCCAGCAGTGGCAGCATCAGAGGTGTAATGGGGTGTTGCCTTCCCCTGATCGCCGGGTCACCTCCTACCCCTGAGGGCTCCCAGACTGTGAGAGGGGGCAGGCTGGCCTGAGGGACCCCTCCCCTCCGACCAGTGCATGAATTTTCATGCACCGGGCCTCTAGTTTAATATTAAAGATGGTAATCTAACAATGCTTGGCAGAGAGTGGCATATGTCTCATCACCTGTGGTCATCTCAAATAAAGTGACTCTTGAAGATAATATTTTGGTTACCAAATTCCACTTGTTTTAAAATATAAACACATGAGAAATACAAGAAATATGGGAAGGATTGGCTGTGTCTAACTGCACTACAGAATTTAAAGAAATAAACAGCTCAAAGTTTGAAATTTCAGCTCAAGTCATATTTAGATGATCAGAGTCTCCATTCCATAAATATCTCACATGCTCTTACAGTGAGTGGGAAGACTGACAGAGCCAGACATCAAAATCCAAGTCTCAGTCCACAGAATTCCTGAATTACAAAGATTTATTTTACTGCCTTGCCTTCTAAGAAAATGAGGTCATTGATTGGAAAGAAGTGAAATCCTGAACACTGGAATATGGGTATGTATAAGAATTCAGGTGACTAAAAATATTCTCAACTTCTAAAACATGTCCTGCTATTGAATTCAGCTATTCCATAACTGAATGAGGAAGTTGTCCCTTTTTCTTGTCAATACCAAATACACACTTTATCAAAGACCATTACCAGATAGAAGGAAGCAATTTTCTTCCTGCCCAAACCTATTGCTCCATCTGAACTGAAGATCTCAACAGCCAGTTATTGGATCACTACTACAGACAATAAGCTTCTTGAATATGAGACTTCAAAAATTCTATAACTTAAATTTGCAGAAGCATTGGAAATAAGTGCAAAAATGTATTTTATGTGTTCCTTACATAGAAGTGAGAAACAATTTACTTCAAGCTCGTATAAACACATGATTAGAGATTCTAGATTCGATGTGCTTCTCTAGGTAGTTGGCACAGGTGCTACATGCTTCTTCTATCAGTTGATCAAAATCTGGACTGAAAGGTCACCTTAGATAAATAAAGTTGAGATACTGGTGATACCTTTTCTGTTGTAGAAGAAGGCATTAAATGACATATTGAAATAGAAATGTTAAATTAGATTTATTTTTTAAGATTTATGAAACTACTCACTACTAACATTTTTATATATTTTTAGATTATTTTTATTGAACTTATTGGGGTGACAAAATAAACACACAAAATAGAACAGACTCATAGATACAGAGAATAGACTGACAGTTGTCAGAGGGGAGAAAGGCTGGAGGACTAGGTGAAAAGGTGAAGGGATTGAGAAGTACAAATTGGTAGTAACAGAACAGTCACAGAGATGTATATTATAACATAGGGAATAGAGTCAATAATATCGTTATAACTATGTATGAGGCCCAGTGAATATTTGGAGCAATGGGGGGGGGAGAGAGGGGACCACACTGAAAAATGCATGGTTTCCTAATCACTTTATTGTACATCTGAAACTAACACAGAATAATACTAAATGTAAACTCTAACAACAACAAAAAAGTAAAAAGCAAAATAAACAATGAAATATTTAAAAGTAAAAGATAACTTTTTTTTCTTGTTTTATTTTTCTAAATATAATTTTGAATCTGAACAGTTTGTACATGCATCGATGTCACACAAAAATAAATTAGTAAGAAAATGCCAGAACAAGTTACAAATGTGAAACAAACCAAGAAAGAAATGCATATATAAAATAATAATAATAATCCTTAGAGGAGATAGAAGCTGAAGTTAAAATCTGCTAAAGAAGTTTTATATAAAATGCACACATGACACAGATAACTTTCTTCAATGTAATGTTTTAAAATATTCAGGCTAGAGAGAACAAAGATGGCAGGGTAAGTAAATGCCGTACTCACTGCCTCCCACAATCACATCAAAATTACAACCAAAATACTGAATAACCATCATTCAGAACTGCCTGAAGTCTGGCTGAGTGGAAGTCCTACACTAGAGAAGTAAAGAAGAAAGCACATTGAGACTGGTGTGAGGGATGGAGGCTCGGAACGGGCTGGTCTGACACCCACGTGTGGCGTTTTTAATCAGGAGGGATATCTGGGCTACTGAGGCCTCACTTAAGGAGCAAGGAGCAGTTCCTCTTAAAGGACCAGCGCATGGACTCGGACTCACTCCTCTGAGCTCCAACACTGAGGCAGTGGCTTAGGGGGGATCCAGGGATATATGGGAAGGAACTGGATTGTCTGGATTCAGGGCAAGAACTCAGGGGTGGCTTTCTCCCAAACAGGGGTGCTCACAGGATTCATTGTTCTTAGGCTGAGATCTTCCTGGTCTCAGAGCTGACTGGCAGAGATCATATCCAAGGCTCCATCAACCTGGCTCACACTAGTTGCTCAGCCCTGGTGATTCCCTGAGACTCTACACAATTTGCAACCCCAACCAAGCTGTTTGCAATAGCTTCTCCATATGAATGGCCTGTACTGGTTCAGGTTTCAGACTTTCTTAAAACCTCTCAAACAAGCAGCAGCTGAAGCCAGTATGCCCCCATATCTATCAGTAAGGGACCCAAGGCTTGGTACTAGCACCAGACTGCTTTGCTTCATAGCTTGGCCTCTCCTGGGCACTTCTAAGCCCAACACAAGTAGCAGCCATCTGCAGATATCTATGTAGCTCCTGCTGGGTAGCCTCAAGCAATGACTGACTTTGAAATTCCTGGGAGGCCACAGAGCCAGTTCACCTGGTGAACAGCTTCAGAATGTACCAAATTCAAACTGTATACATCCACAAGTGACACACTCAAGGGGAAGACTCAGTGAGCACCAAAACCCCACTGAAGCAAGTCTTGTTCCAAAGGGGTGTCTCCTGCACAGTAGCTCTTCTGCTATACTTACAGCTGGTCCTCTACCAATTCTGGGAGACATAGCAACTCTACTTAATACATAAAAACAAACACAAGGAAGTAGCCAAAATGCAGAGACAAAGAAACATGTCACAAATGAAAGAACAGAAGAAATCTCTGGAAAATGAACTAAATGAAATGGAAGCAAGCACGTTACTAGATATAACTTGCTTATATCTAGTTCAAAACAATGGTTATAAGGATGCTCAAGGATCTTAATGAGAGCTTCAAGAGACTTAGTGAGAACATCAAAGATATTAAAAAGAACCAGTCAAAAATTAAGCATACACTAATTGAAATAAAGAATAATTTACAGGGATTCAAAAGTAGAATAGAAGATGCTGAGAATCAAATCAACAATTTGGAATATGAGGAGGCAAAAAACACCCAATTAGAAGAACAAAAAGAAAAAAGATTCCAAAAATATGAACATAATGTAAGGAAACTCTGGGACAACTTCAAGGATACCAACATTTGCATTATGGGTGTACCAGAAGGAGAAGAGAGATAGCAAGATATTGAAAACCTATTTGAAGAAATAATGACAGAAAACTTCCCCTAATTGACAAAAAACATGTGTCATTTAGTTATCGGAAGTACAGAGAGTCCCAAACAAGAGGAACCCAAATAGATCCATACCAAGACACATCATAATTAAAATGCCAAAGGTTAAAGACAAAGAGAGAATCTTAAAAGTAGCAAGAGAAAAGCAGTTACCTACAAGGGAGCACCCATATGACTGTCAGCTGATTTATCAACAGAAACTTTGCAGGCCAGAGGGAGTGGCAAGTAATAGTCAAAGTGATGAATAACAAGAACCTATAACCAAGATTACTCTACCCAGCAAAGCTATCACTTAGAATTGAAGGTCAGATAAAGAGCTTCACAGCCAAGACAAAGCTAAATGAGCTCATCACCACAAGCCAGTATTACATGAAATGTTGAAGGATATTCTAAAAGAAGGAGGAGGAGGAGGAAGAGAAGAAGGAGAGATAAAAATATGAACAATAAAATGGCAATAAATACATACCTATCAATAATCAAATCTAAAAATCAAAATAAATGAACAAATAATCTAATGAACAAAATAAACTGAGGAATAAAATAGAACCAGAGATATGGAAACATGGAACAGACTGACAAATCTCAGAAGGAAGGGAGTAAGAGGGGTAAGAGATTAACTAAATAACTTATATGCATATATGCATTACCTATGGACACAGACAATAGGGTGGTGAAGGCCTGGGGTGGGATGGAAACTGGGTGGAGGGGGGTAATGAGGGGAAAAAGGGGGACACTGGTAATTTTCTCAACAATAAAGGTTAAAAAAAACCCCACTATATGGGGATGAAAGAAAGTGAAAGGATTAGCCAAAGAACATATATACATAACCCATAGACACAGACAAAAGTGTGATGATAGCCATAGTGGGGGCGGGGGCGGGGCCGGGGTGAGGGATAGGTTGAGGTAGAAAAAGGGAAGAGCTGGGGGAAATGGGACATCTGTAATAGTATAAACAATAAAGCTTAAAAAATAAAATATTCAGGCTTTAAAAACTAATTGCCACAGCCCACTTTGTATAATGTTGGTACTTGATAAATGTTTAGCAAAGGTAACTTTAAATCTAAGACTTTTTAGGAGCTACTTGAAGTCAACAATTTTTGTGGAAATTGAGACTTGGTTGGTCTAGAAAGTCAGATATTGAGAAATATCATCCTATTTTGCTTTTTGTTTTGGTAGGTTTGCAAAATTTTACAGTATATGTACCATGAGAACTTGGAAAAAAGCAAAAGTCAACATAATTTTTCCCTGAACACAAATGTTTGTTTTATATAATAACTATGCCTTGAATAGCTGGATGAAAATTTGTATTTATAGTTCAAAAAAAACACACTTGACAGAACAGCAAGTAAAAAAAAAGAGCACATATAATTAGAGCAAATATTTATTAAGCACATCATTTAAAAAATAAACAATCATTTCCTACACCTAGTTTATCAGAGAAATATCTTCCTATCTTTCAAAGAAGTTAAGGTTACACAAGCTAGAGGATGTTCTCCCAAAGAAATACAGCTCCTAGTGATTGCTCAACATGCTTTCAATATGTTAATGAAAGATTCACAGTAGAGCTAAATTGAAAGATGTTGCACAGAAAGCCTGAAATCACACGTTTAAAGCCAGTATTTTTCTGATGTGGGAAGACGGTTTACTGAACACGTGTCATTTAGTTACTGTGATGAAAAATCGACATATATTAGTATTGCTGACAGCTGAGTCAATGCTGAAGAAAAACTTGATTTTCACTATTCCTGTCCAGCTCTTTAGCATTTTTTTAGTTCTACCTTAAGTTAAAGAGTAAATAGAGAAAAACATAAATTCACTGAGAAATGTAGCATATATGTGTGCAAAGTTTTCTCTCACAGAACAAAAGATATTCTGTGAAATGTATTCAACATTGATAAAACATCTACAATGTTCTTATACACTGAGTGGCCAGATTATTATGATCTCTGAATGCATAATAATCTGGCCACTCAGGGTATATCCTATATAATAAAAGGATAATATGCAAATTGTCCCCTTGACACACACACACACACACACACACACACACACACACACACACACACACACACATATATACTGAGTGCTGAGTGGCCAGATTATTATGCGTTCAGAGATCATAATAATCTGGCCACTCAGTGTAGATTCTTAGTGAATTGCTTAAATACCTTCAGACCATCTGGATACTCGTGAATGTTTTCCTCAGTTTTATCAAATAGAAGTAACTATGAACTCAACTGCATACATTTTCTTATCTTAAGTAATAGCTACTTGATTGACTTGATATATCCAGCATTTCAAATGATTTTGGCCAAGACTTGATTACCATTAGCATTCTCTATCAACTCAATCATTCCACAAACTACAGTCTTGTACTAATATTACATGACTAAGTCCAATTACATTCAAACACATTCTATTTCACTGAGTACTCTTGGCAAGAAGTCCACACAGACAGAAGTCCACCTGAGGTACTAATGAAGTGACAAGTTTATGCCCTTCAACTAAGAGATGTGGCCAGGGGATAGAGGAAAGTTACATACAATGTGTTGGCTTTTAATGCCACTCCCATGCACACATAACTATTGTTGGCAAAAGCAGGTTATAAATTACTTACAGGCTTGGAATGATTATTGCCAAATCATAAGTTGAATTATTAATTCAGCTATAAATTATCTTTGGTTCTTATTTTATCAGAAAGAAGCTTTTTGTGTTTAAAAGTGAATATTTGAGGTGAAAATATAGAGAAATTAGAATCTCAAGTAAAACTGTATTCATTACTAATAATGACTACCTAATGATTCTAACACCTTCATATAGAAGATAGATGTGTTTTCATGTGGTTGTACATAGTTCATAGTTATTCTAATTTTGATAAGTGGTTTTATTTAAAAATTCATTTCATATACTTGTTATAATAATAGAAATAATAAGAAAATACTTTTTCAATCTGGAAAGAAATTTCAGCTGTGGTGCCAAACAAACAAATGAACAAATAAGCAAATAAATCCAGTCTGATTATATGTTAAAATAATAAATTAAAACACTTGAAGTAAACATAACAAAACAAAATGTAGATTGAACTAGCACTGCATGAAATTGAGACAAAAAATTCTGCTATAAGTGGATTTGAGCCAGAAATGTATTTTTAATGAAAAATTCAATTAAAACATCTTTTTTTTTTTGTCTGTCCTTGAAAGTGTCTGCTAAGAAAGCCTTAGCCTTTATTTGCTTAATACTAAAAGAAACATCTTGAAATGTATTCTACTTCAAGTCCTAACTCTCTGATTCATGAGAAGTTCTCACAGATCTCAGGCAACTTAGCCCTCCGCTGTGGAGATCATGGACAGAACTTGGCCTAAGGTACATTATTTGGTTGGACATCACACTTACCTGCTTGATTTGTGGTTACATTTACAGACACATACTGCCGGGCTCCTGGGCTCAAGTCGGATACTCCATTCACTGCCTCAATCTCAAAGGTATAGTTTGTGTGAGCGAGCAGATCCACCATCATGACAGAGGTGTTTTTCAGGCCGATTTGCTGGGGGAGGTACCTGACATGACCTCCACACTCGTCACACACACCTGCATGGGAGTTGCACTTCTTGCATGCAATATAATATGACACATCTTTCCTTCCACCAGTGTCAGCAGGAGGAATCCATTCCAGAAAGACACTAGTTTCATTAACATTTGAGATGGCATTCCGAGGAGCTGAGGGGGGTCCTGGTTTGCAAAGTAAAGTGAGAAAAACATATTTTAAGATAGTCATCTTTACTACACATAACCCTGGTCTGAAGGAGAAAAAATAGATTTGCATTTTTTTTTAAATAGGGAGAATCAAAGAGTCATCATTTGAAATAATTTTTGGAAAGTCTTGTTACAGTTTTGTAGGGACAATACTGGATTGTATACCCTGTAGAAATAATTTATCTTAGAATTGTAACACTAGTTCAACTAAAGCAGATCTTTTGCCTAGTGTGTATGTAAATAATTATGGTATACAACTATATATGCAAAAACAGTTAAATGAAAATAACATATATTTAAAAATGGCAAGTCTTTTATCAAATACCTCCTTAGGATTGAACTAATTACTTCCTTCTTAGGATTGTACTAATTACTTCCTCACTAAAATTGTCCCTAAAACTTAGGAAGCAAACAGGAGAGCTTACCAAGAATAAGCATAGGTACAAACTGGGTTTTTCAATGTGGCTCTTGAATAAAAAATTCTGCAGCAAGTAAATAATAGCCTTAGCTTACCTAAAAATACATTGGCTATCTACTCATAATTGAACAACAGAATTTGAAACCTTCCTTCAATGTCAAGAAAACACTAGAACTTAAGTAGTTGGTCAATAATACAATATTATAATAAAGGTTTTTTTAAAATGTTGATATTGCTTTAAGATGATGGCTTTCTGCAAATTATGAATTTTACTTAATTGGGAAACTAAATTTTATTTTTAAAATAATTCACAAAACTACAATGGGAAGAATAAAAGTATTTAGATCTTGAGGGATTAGCAGAACAAATTTATCAATAAATAATAAATAGCATCTATTTGTATATTACTTTACATATTTCTAAAATTAATTAGCACACTAAAGAGAACTAAAATTGATTACACATAATTACAACAAATGTAAAACCCTCTGGTGGGGAGAGTTGATAATGGGGGAGTCTATGCATGTGTGTGGACAG
Organism: Eptesicus fuscus; assembly: GCF_027574615.1. Lineage (NCBI taxonomy): Eukaryota > Metazoa > Chordata > Mammalia > Chiroptera > Vespertilionidae > Eptesicus > Eptesicus fuscus. The sequence goes on along the minus strand of NC_072474.1, from coordinate 77,057,184 downwards.
AAACTATATGGCAGATCTTTCTGAATTTTGCTATAAACTAAAAATGGTCTAAATAAAAAAGTCCTTTAAAAATTGATTGCATAATGTCTAATGTTAGTTGATTTTTAAATACTTAGAATTAAAATTTCAGTCAGCTGTTACTATTATGTCCTCAAAGAGAAAATAAATTTATATTTGTTTCAGACTTGATTAGTAAAGATTTCCTGACAGGAAATAAAATAGACTATGGTGGTAGTTGAATGGTTCATAAGCAAAAATAAGGCAAATTTAATATGACATAGTTATATTAACATGCATTGTCTGTTCTAAACATAAAGATTCATATTACTTTCTACCTAAAATTTATAGTCATTACTGCTGAGACCTAAATTTAAAAGTAATAGGAAAGTTACCTAATATTTACAAAATATTGTTTAAATTAAAGGACTCTATAATCAGAGTTGCCCTTTTTGACAAAACAATCCCCACCCTGGCAACATTTATAGTTGAACCCTGTGAATTTTTCCATACATACAGTTTTACACACTTGTGTGTAGAAGTCACCTTTAAATTGAAGCAAGTACTTAAGATGAAACTACAAGTATTATTTTTTACTATAACTTACTTAATATTCAATAATGGAAAATTATGGAGAAAATATAGTTTGAGATCAAATGTTATGTTTCCTTCTAAGAAAGTGGTAAAAAAAATACCTGAAATATATCTGTTCAGAATGATACCAGGCTTCTGGGATGTTTTCCCTACCAACTGGAATGCACGCGCATGTAACACCTTTTCTCTAAATCTGATTTCTTCCTTTTCTTCTGACTCTGCTACTGATAGCCCCTCAATATTTGAATGGGGGCTCATATGAAACTCAAATTTAAAGTTAAAATGAGACTCAAATTTAAGTGAAATCCGAAAGTAAAAGAAAAAAGTAGAAGCTCAGACAGACTTGCACCTAAAAAATATTATAATGAAATTCGACTGGCCATTTATATATGTGATGTCTGAACCAAGGTAGAACTGTGAGAAGTACCCTTGATTTAAGGAGATTCATTAGAATCTTTATTTTAGTTTGATTTTCTTTTCCTATACATTTTGTTTATTACATTTTGTTTTCCAGATTATATATATAGATTATTAAAAGGAATCGAACCATAAATGTAAGTCCGAAGAGCCAAAGGGAAAGCAAAATTCTAGATTCTCATCTTAACATCAATCAAGCCATCTGTTCAAGGGAATCATATGCGGTCTTTGTGGTGGTATGAATGCAATTTAAAAGAGAACACACACACTCACAGATTATATATTAGTGAGACTGTCTACACAAGTCCCAACAGTCTTTTTGAGAAATGCATACAAATCGGTGTTGTTTTGAGACAGTGTTAGAAATTCGCACAGCTGGAGACAGAGAAAATATGAAGCCTCAGGTCCTAAGTGCTAAGAAGCCCTCGTTACCAGAGCACAGAGTATCTCCATCCCTAGATCTAACATATTTACAGAATGGAGGCTCACATTTATGCTAAGAAGAAGAAAGATCATGGCTGGACCACTTAAAGAAAATTATAACTAGAAAATTGCTGATTTTTTAAAAGTATCTCAAGACATGGTTTTCTCTTTCTAATTTACCATTCTATTGTCTACCCAACCGTTCCCTTACTATTTGGGCTTTCTTTTGATCTGAATAATCAAAATAACCTCCACTGCAACCAAAATGCACCACATTCAAACATAGTTTATATTTCTTCCATTAAAATTTAGTCTCCTAAAAGTGTATATAATAATGCCATTTACTCATGTGAAGGGGAATAATTTATCATTAGTAATCGCTTAACCCATAAAATTATCAGTCTGGTGATAAAAGAATGATCTTTAGCAATGCAAAGCTAACTAATATCAATAATTTGAGGAACTATGAACATATGTTTCACTGACACTGAAATACAGATAAAATTTCAGTTTGTGATTATTTAATAAAAGGTATTGTATGCCTCTTTTTATTTATTACAACTGAAACTAAGTTTCAAAAATCTGTCATCATCTTTGAGAGCAGTTACAATGTAATGGAATCTAAAATAGTTAAAACAAGGCAGGCCATGAAAATTAACTGTTATGAAGAGAAGGGATCCACTTTTCTTCTCTTTTATTTATTTTTTTAAATTTGCTATAGAGAACATGAATGTGGAAAACTACGAAAGTATTGTCATGAAGCAAACAAATTCATACATTTGTTTTCTTCCCAGAAATATATACGCAACACTAGAAAAAACAAAATCTCCAGAAACGTTGATGGATGTGAATCCATCCACTGCAAATGTTGAAATTAGGTGTTTAATATTCATCATTCTAATTATATGGTTATCTGATCATATAATTAATAAAAGTTAAGGACACACACTCCTAAGAAACACTGCAACTGCTTGAAAATCCTAGCTAAATAATTTGTCTTCTATTTGGCACTTAAAACCGATTTTCCAACACCCAGTTAGTTATCCATGTCCTTGTAATATTCCCTGTCTTCTATTGTAAATGACCTCATTGGCCTTTGCAGCTTAGTGGTGTAGGTTAGAACAAAGTGAAAGTGGAATTGACTACATGTTTATGTGGTTAGAAAGCTGGCTTGGAAGAAGAAGAAAATTTACAATGAACGGGGAAATGGATTGATCAGAGTCATGTTTGCCTACCACTACGGGAACTCACAAAATAAAAGGCAAAACTCTAAGTCTGTGTCTTAGATGTTGACATTGAAATTCGGGAAAATGGATGCTTCTCACAGTGAGTGAAACATGAGCCTCAAATTTTTCAATGCTTACTCAAGAAGATTGAAATGTGGTGAAAACTATACTGGAAGATTCAACACTATTCCTGTTGTAGGGGGAACGGTAATAGAATGGAACAGGCTCCACCGTGCTCCTCCTTCAAACTGGTGAAAGTTAGCATCACCATATAGCCGTGGGTTTCCTTACTTGTGCATGCCATTGTGGGTGGATCAGACTCCCTCCTGAAATAATCCTTTTCACAGACACAAGAGGTTGAAGCTTCCTCCTGGGTGTAACTGTGAGGTGGACATTTGCTGCAGCTCTGGTTGTGAGGTGAGGCTTTGAAGAACCCAGGTCTGCACACTGTCAAAAGAAATAAGAGACTAAGCTTTTCCCTGGAACAGATGCAGGGTTTGTTTTGTGAATAATGTCATTATTTTGACTACTATACACAGATTACATATAGCACAATCTTTGCAGTAATTTTAATTTTTTAATAAGCTTCTGAATAATAAATACCAGGCTATTCATTCAGATAATCAAATATGTACTTTAAGTCTTTAAATTAAACATGTTTGAAATGTTTTATATATTTAATGATTTTTTTTATGCTACAGGAGCTTATAAGAAATTATAATGGGCAGTAAATACTTATTTGCATTTAAAACTGAAGCATTGCTTTGAATATAATTTTCATTTCCTCTATTAATATATCATATGTTGAAGAAATGCAAATTTGCCACTATGCTCATAAAATGGTATGGTACACAGTAGATGATCAAAAAATTTTTATTAAATTAATTGATTAATCAGTAGTTGCTTTAAAATTCTGTTAGATTGGGGAGGATGCATGAAAGAGTTGGTGCATTATTCACATTATGTTGCTTTCTGGAGGAGGTAGATTTTAGGCATTTGTTTTACCTTTTACTCCATTTTAGAATTTTCTTTTTCAGTTCAACATGCAACTATTCTAATATCGGTCATGCTTATACAAATGATCTATAAAAGGTAGAAAATGTGTCTCATTCATAATACTTATCACAGTGTTTGACCACACTAGGTGTTCATAAATTGTTATATAATGCACAAATGAATGACTGGCATGGCATAAAGTTTGTAACTGAGCTATTTAGAATCACATAAAGATAATGTTCCCTGATATTTTTGTTGACATTTCTAAGTTGGTGGTCAGGTAAATAAGTGCTAATGAAGTAAATCTTTTCATTCTGTTCATTCCCTAAACTTTCGTGTTTTTCTTCTTTCTCAGTGGCTAATAAAGTCAAACTTCAATATTCCAGCTGCCCAGTGTGAGCCATTTGAAGACCAACAGATACCAAGCTCATGGTTTGGTTATTTTTTATGGCTTAGTTTACTTAAGCTAATAACCATCTATATTTTTTCTATTGTTAAAATTAACTGTATACATATACATATACATATACATATACATATATTTAAAATATTTTATTCATGAATAATGACCATTTGCTAAGCTCAAAGGAAAACGTGTATTTCAATAAAAAATGTTGATAGACATAATGAATTGGGGCTAGGTTGCATGTGCCATAATGGATCTGGGATTTTAGTAATCCATGCTAAGGTGTTCTGCCACCACTGAATAATCAGCACCTGACAAAAATAAGAAAGTACTTTTTTCAGTAGGTCTAATTATAGCGATAGTAAAGCCTTAATGCTCTTATAAATTCAGAGAGAATGTGAAGGTATTGGAAAGATAAGAGCTTTTTGATAGTATTAAGGGCATTCTTGTAGTTAAGTGATTAGGAGAAGATTTAAAATATTATTTTTCTTATAATAGGATTGCTGTAGCAGCCAGTACTATCCTTAGGTAAGTTATCCAATTTTCTTCTTTTATCCTTTTATTCCCACTTTAAACACTATTTGCTTTCAAAGACATGAAGTGCCAATCCACTTATTCTGCAAATTTGAAATTTACTTATCATTCATTAAACAAAAGCCTTTTTTTCTTTTTAATGAGTGCCTTTTAACTTAAATTTATATGATATCATGTGTAAAACTGCTGTTCAATCCTCCATGGGAACTTCAGGAAATAATGTAAACGTAACTAAAAAGTTGATAAATCTACCTTTCTGTTCAATAGTCTAACGAAATTCTTTCAGCATGTGCGGTAGATCAGACATTTTTTTCTTGGTATTGGGGTACAGAGGTAAACCAGATAGGAATAGGCCTGACTTTGTGAGTCTTAAAGTAATTATACATATGATTACGCTAGGAATGAGAACTATGAGAGTGAACATCTACACCTAGTTTAGACTGGGACGTCAACGAAGATTTTTCTACGGAAGCTGAATTTCTGCTGAGTTGTAAAAAGATTAGTAATATTATCCAATTAGAATAGGAATATTGCAGAATAGGGGGGTAAATCCTTCCATAGGATCAAAAGAAGTGGGGAATAAAAAGGAAGATGGAGGAAGTTAAAGAATTGATGAGGCAGATAATAGGAATCAAGTATAATATGTATTACATCTATATTTGCCACAGGAAAGGAGACACCAGGTTATAAACACCTTAAAGTTGTGACTTGGGATTTTCATGAATGAATAAAAATGAGCAGGGAAATAATAAGATCAAAGTGGTGTTAAGGAGACCATTTCACAGAAGTATGGGTAACAGATTGGAAAGGAGCATAGATAGAGGCAATTGGCCATTTTGTTTCTATTGCATTGATCCAAAAAGGGACTCTATTGCATGACAAGAGTGGTTCTAATGGCCAGAGATAAAAGTGAATTCAGGAGGTAAGTATGAAGTGAAATAAACCAGTGGTCGTAATAAGAGTAGGTAAATTTAGGAAGGAAGTATGAAATGAAATAAACAAAATTTCATGGTATATTAAATGGGTCCGATAAGTGAGGAAGAAATCCTATGACTCCAAAGGATTAAACTGCACAGGAAAAACTGGTGCCATTTTCTCATAGAAAACACTAGATATAAAATCTGTTTGGGGAAGGTAATGATTATGTTTAAAGCATTATTTAATTTGAGGTTAGCTGAAGAAATCCAAGTATTTGTATAGAGAGGAAAACTGTGGAGTTCAATGCAATCCAATAAAAATATGACTAAACCATAATTTTTAATTGTATTCCAATCATGGTCCCAAATCCAAATGGGATATATGATGCTACTAGACAATCTCAGTATTACTTTCTTAGTTAACTTCAGTTTCTAGCCTCAACATGATTATTAACTTGAATTAATTTCAGCTCCTAGCATCAACGTGATTATTTAGTAACATCACCTCTTTCTTCTAAATCCTTATAACCTCTGTTCCTTTGTGACACCTAGCTGGTATACTTGCCTGTGTGCTGAGAAAACAGAAGGCATAAGAGATGAACTTCATTATTTTTCTACCACCAAATCTCCAAACTTATATACACTTATACCTACCCTCTTTATCTTTCTTCCTGTTAAATCTTTGCTCCTATCTTTATTTGAGCTTTAACTAGGAACCCCATATCTGCCATCTGAGTATAATCTTCCAAGTCAAGTGTCTATTATATTTTTTGCATCCTCTCTCTCTCTCTCTCTCTCTCTCTCTCTCTCTCTCTCTCTCTCTCTCTCTCCCTCCCTCCTTCCCTCCCTCTCTCCCTCTCTCCCTCTCTCCCTCTCTCCCTCTCTCCCTCCCTCCTTCCCATATACACACCTAGTCAGTCATTCACATGAGCCCAATACAATTTTCCAAAACTTTGGCATGAAAACAAAGGGAAACAAAACAAAGGAACACTGTAACTATCAATCTTACTTGATCTAAGTCTCCCTGTAGCTACCAAATAGCTTTGTTCTCCTTCAGAACATAATTTCTTAAATTATTTCCCATACATGTATCTCTAGCTCATTTTATTTTTTTATTATTTTTTTTTTAATATTTTTATTGAGGTATTATATGTGTACATATCTTACTATTACCCCCCCCACCCCACACCCACACATGCCCTCCCCCCCCAGAGTTTTGCGTCCATTGTTTATGCTTATATGCATGCATACAAGTCCTTCGTTTGATTTCATAACTCCCCCACCTTTCCCAAACTTTCCCCCTGTACTTTGAAAGTCTGTTTGATGCTTTACTGTCTCTGTATCTATCTTTTTGTTCACCACTTTATAATGTTCTTTACTATCCCTAAATGAGTGAGATCATGTGGTATTTTTCTTTCATTGACTGGCTTATTTCACTTAGCATAATGTTCTCCATTTCCATCCAGGTTGCTGCAAATGATGAGAATTCCTTCTTTTTTATGGCAGCATAGTATTCCATTGTGTAGATGTACCACAGTTTTCCGATCCAGTCATCTGCTGATGGGCACCTAGGCTGTTTCCAAATCTTAGCTATTGTAAATTGTGCTGCTATGAACATAGTGGTGCATATATCCTTTCTGATTGGTGTTTCTAGTTTCTTCGGATATATTCCCAGGAGTGGGATTACTGGGTCAAATGGGAGTTCCATTTTCAGTTTTTTGAGGAAACTCCATACTGTTCTCCACAGTGGCTGCACCAGTCTGCATTCCCACCAGCAGTGCACGAGGGTTCCTTTTTCTCCGCATCCTCGCCAACACTTGTTGTTTGTTGATTTGTTGATGATAGCCATTCTGACAGGTGTGAGATGGTACCTCATTGTTGTTTTGATTTGCATCTCTCGGATAATAAGTGACTTTGAACATGTTTTCATGTGTCTCTTGGCCTTCCTTCTGTCTTCTTTTGAAAATATTCTGTTTAGGTCTGTTGCCCATTTTTTTATTGGATCATTTATCTTCCTCTTATTGAGTTGCATAAGCTGCCTGTAGATGTTGGAGATTAAACCTTTATCAGTGATAGCATTTGCAAATATGTTTTCCCATGCAGTGGGCTTTCTTGTTGTTTTGTTGATGGTTTCTTTTGCTGTAAAAAAGCTTTTTATTTTGATGTAGTCCCATATGTTAATTTTCTCTTTAGCTTCCATTGCCCTAGGGGCAGTGTCAGTGAAGAAGTTCTTGTGGCATATGTCTGAGATTTTGTTGCCTGTGGATTTCTCTAGTATTTTTATGGTTTCCCGTCTTATGTTTAAGTCCTGTATCCATTTTGAGTTTATTTTTGTGTATGGTGTAAGTTGGTGATCTAGTTTCATTTTTTTGCATGTATCTGTCCAGTTTTCCCAACACCATTTATTGAAGAGACTGTCTTGACTCCATTGTATGTTCATGCCTCCTTTGTCAAATATTAATTGAGCATAGTGGTTTGGGTCGATATCTGGGTTCTCTATTCTGTTCCATTGATCAATATGTCTGTTCTTGTGCCAGTACCAGGCTGTTTTGAGAACAGTGGCTTTGTAATACAGCTTGAAATCTGGTATTGAGATCCCACCTACTTTATTCTTCTTTCTGGGGATTGCTGAGGCTAGTCGGGGTCTTTTTTTATTCCAGATGAATTTTTGGAGAGTTCTTTCTAGGTCTGTGAAATATGCTGTTGGTATTTTGATGGGGAGTGCATTGAATCTGTAGATTGCTTTGGGTAGTATGGACATTTTAATGATGTTGATTCTACCAATCCAGGAACATGGTATGTTCTTCCATCTGTTTACTTCTTCCTCTATCTCTTTTTTCAGTGTCCTGTAGTTTTCTGCGTATAGGTCTTTTACCTCCTTAGTTAAGTTTATTCCTAGGTATCTTAATTTTTTTGGTGTGATGGTAAATGGGATTGCTTTTTTAGTCTCTCTTTCTGTAAGTTCATTATTGGTGTATAGAAAAGCCATAGATTTCTTGGCGTTAATTTTGTATCCCGCTACATTGCCGAATTCATTTATTAAGTCTATTAGTTTTTTGATGGAATCTTTTGGGTTTTTTATGTACAATATCATGTCATCTGCAAATAAGGACAGCTTCACTTCTTCTTTTCCAATTTGGATGCCTCTTATTTCTTCTTCTTGCCTAATTGCGATAGCTAATACTTCCAGTACTATGTCAAACAGGAGTGGTGAGAGTGGGCATCCCTGTCTTGTTCCTGTTCTTAGGGGAAATGGTTTTAGTTTTTGCCCATTGAGTATGATGTTTGCTGTGGGTTTATCATAAATAGCTTTTATTATGTTGAGGTATGAGCCTTCTATTCCCACCTTGTTGAGAGTTTTTATCAAGAAAGGGTGTTGGATTTTGTCAAATGCTTTTTCTGCATCTATTGATATGACTATGTGATTTTTATCTCTCAATTTGTTTATGTGATGTATCACGTTTATTGATTTGCGGATATTGTACCATCCTTGCATTCCTGGAATAAATCCTACTTGGTCATGGTGTATGATCTTTCTGATGTACTGCTGGAGCCGATTTGCTAGAATTTTGTTGAGGATTTTGGCATCAATGTTCATGAGGGATATTGGCCTGTAATTCTCTTTCATTGAGTTGTCTTTATCTGGTTTTGGTATTAGGGTGATGCTGGCTTCATAGAAGGAGCCTGGAAGTGTTCCTTCCTCTTGAATTATTTGGAATAGTCTGAGGAGGATAGGTTTTAGTTCTTCCTTGAAAGTTTGATAAAACTCTCCTGTGAAGCCATCTGGCCCCGGGCTTTTGTTTGCCGGAAGCTTTTTGATGACTGCTTCAATTTCTTCCATAGTTACTGGCATGTTGAGCTGTTTAGAATCTTCCTGATTGAGTTTTGGAAGGTTGTATTTTTCTAGGAATATGTCGATTTCCTCTAGGTTGTCCAGTTTGTTGGAATAGAGTTGTTCGTAGTATTTTGTAACAATCCTTTGTATTTCGTCGGGGTCTGTTGTTATTTCACCTCTTTCATTTCTGATTTTGTTTATTTGGGTCCTCTCTCTTTGCTTCTTGGTGAGCCTGGCTAGAGGTCCATCAATCTTGTTTATCCTTTCAAAGAACCAGCTCTTGGTTTTGTTGATCTTTTGTATTGTTTCTTTGGTCTCTATGTCGTTTATCTCCGCTCTGATCTTTATTATTTCTTTCCTTCTGCTTACACTGGGCTTATCTTGTTGCTCTCTCTCTAACTCTTTGAGTTGTTGGGTTAGGTAATTTACTACCATTGTTTCTTGTTTTTTGAAGTAGGCTTGTAGAGCTATGAACTTCCCTCTCAGGACTGCTTTCATTGTGTCCCATAGATTTTGGATTGTTGTGTTTTCATTGTCGTTTGTTGCCATGATGTTTTTTATTTCTTCCTTGATGTCTTTGGTAACCCAGTCATGGTTTAATAACATGCTGTTTAGTCTCCAAGTGTTTGATTTCTTTGGGTTGTTTTTATTGTAGTTGATTTCCAGTTTTATGCCACTGTGATCTGAGAAGATACTTGATATGATTTCTATCTTCTTGAATTTGGAGAGACTTTGCCTATGTCCTAACATATGGTCTATCTTTGAAAATGACCCATGTGCACTTGAGAAGAATGTATATTCTGTGGCTTTGGGGTGAAATGTTCTGAAGATGTCGATTAATTCCATCTGTTCTAGTGAGTCATTTAGGATTGATGTTTCTTTGCTGATTTTTTGTTTAGAGGATTTGTCCAATGGTGATAGTGGGGTATTGAAGTCTCCTACTATGATTGTATTACTGTCAATCTCTCCTTTGATATCTTCCAGGAGTTTTTTAATGTATCTTGGTGCTCCTGTATTGGGTGCATATATGTTTACCAGAGTTATTTCTTCTTGTTGGATTTCTCCCTTTAGTATAATGAAGTGGCCTTCATTATCTCTTGTTATGTCCTTCACTTTGAGATCTAATTTGTCAGATATAAGTATTGCAACCCCAGCTTTTTTTTCATTTCCATTTGCCTGGAAAACCTTTTTCCATCCCTTTACTCTCAGTCTGTATGCATCCTTTTTTTTGAGGTGGGTTTCCTGTAGACAGCAGATATCTGGGTTTTGTTTTCTTATCCAGTCTGTTACCCTGTGTCTTTTGATTGGGGCATTCAATCCATTTACATTTAAAGTTATTATTGATAGGTACTTATTTGACGCCATTTTTATTCTATACCCCTGTGTACCTTCTTTGCTTCCTATTTCTTTCTTTCTTTTTTTTTTTTTACAGCAGACCCTTTAGCATTTCTTTCATTGCTGGTTTGGTGGTGATAAACTCCCTTAGTCCTTTTTTGTCTGTGAAGCTCCTGATTTCACCTTCAATTTTGATTGATAGCCTTGCTGGGTACAGTATTCTTGGATTTAGACCCTTCCTTTGCATGACTTGGTATATTTCATTCCATTCCCTTCTGGCCTGATGAGTTTCTGTTGAGAAATCAGTTGCTAGTCTGATGGGGGTTCCTTTGTATGTAACTGTCTGTCTCTCTCTGGCCGCTTGTAAGATTCTTACTTTGTCGTTGGTGTTTGCCAACTTAACTATAATGTGCCTTGGCATCGGTCTTTTGGGGTTCATTTTGCTTGGAACTCTGTGAGCTTCTTGGATTTGTGTGGGTTTTTTCTTCCCTATATCAGGGAAGTTTTCTGTTATTATTTCTTCAAACAGGTTTTCTATTCCTTGCTCAGTTTCCTTTCCTTCTGGCACCCCTATTATCCTGATGTTGTTTTGTTTTGTATTGTCCCGAAGTTCCCTTACGCTCTCCTCAATCTTTCTAATTTTTGTTTCTAGAAGCTGTTGTAATTGGGTATTTTTTTCCATCTTGTCTTCTAGCTCACTTATGCGGTCCTCTGCTTCATCTAGTCTACTCTTGATGCTTTCTATTGAGTTCTTTACAGCAGCGATGTCATTTTTCATTTCTTCTTGGTTCTTCTTCATTTCTTCTTGGTTCTTACTCATATTGTCGAATTTGTCTTCCATCCTTTTCAGCCACTTTATGACCATTTCTCTGAATTCTTTCTCTGATAGGTTGTTTGCCTCTAAATCGTTTACTTCCTTTTCTGGTGATGCCTGCTTCTCTTTCCTGTTTGGGCTGTTTCTTTGTCTCCCCATGGTCTCTCTTCTCCGGATGTCTGGTTATATAGATTTCTCTCTCTGGCGTTGATTTAAAGGTATAAAATACAACACAACCAGGCACAACAGACAAGGCACTGAACAAAATTGTATTCACGATATTAATAACCTCCAATAAAGGTAACCACCAGAGAAAGACAAATTAGGGAATAGGAGTGGAAGAGGGAGAGTAAAAAGAAAGAACAACAACGAAGAAAAAAAAAAAACAACAACAAAGAGTGTGAATCTGAACTTGGGAAAAGAGCAGAAAGAAAGAAAAGAAAAAACAGAAAAGAAAAAGAAAAGAAAAAAAAAGTAAGAGAGACAAGAATGATACTAAGAGAGAAAAGGGGAACAAACTATATATATGGGGAGTAAACTCCACTAGAACAACCACTATTCCCAGCAAATTCCAGCAACACGAGCCTGGAGATTAATACAAACTGCAACAGCAGCTAATATCAAGTGAGGCAAGGGAAAACAAAAGTAAAAAACAAACAAAAACAAAGCAAACAAAAGAACCAACCAAACCAACAAAAAGAATAATCAAAACAATCTCATAAAAAAGCATAAAAATTCAATCTAATCAACATTCAAGCAAACAACAACAAAAGGCCCGAGAGAAAAATAATTTTTTAAAGGTAGCGTAGAGAGAGGTTTGTATGGATTTGGAGCAGGGGGTTGGGAATTAGATATATAAGTAGGGTGAAGTTTTAGCAGGGAGTAAACTGAAAAAGTAGGGAAAATCTAAAGCCAGAAAGGGTTAAGATAAACTGGGGACCAAAAGGGGAAAGGTTAGGAGGAGAGTGATGGCATAATTTTAGCTTTGAGATAGGGTAAAGCGATTGTAAGGGAAAGATGCAAATCGAATGTAGGACACTAATCCAAAAATAAAAGAAAGGGAAAATCTAATGACATTAAAAAAAAAAAAAAGTAAAATAATAGTAATAATAGTGCTGTTTGAAAATAAAAATGTAATAATTAAAAAGGTGAAAATCAAGTGAGGAAAAAGAAAAAAAGTATTAGTTTCTTAAGTAAAAGATGCAAAAAATGAAAGTAAAAAAATATGAGAATAAAAAAAATTGAAAAATTGAAAAAAAAATTGAAAATTAAAAAATAGGAAGACTAAAATGTGCAGTAGCGGCTGTCATTCACTTCCTCTATTATTCTGTTTGGTACGCCTTTTTCCCAGTCTGGGTGGTATTTCAGTTCAGCTTCATTCCAGGGCTCCTCAGTGTTGGAAGCCAGTCCTGCTTTTTAAGCCAGCCCTGTCTTAATTTCTCGTATTTATTTTTGATTACACCAGAGACAATTAGCGTTTCAGCCCCTGGGTGGCAGTGTTTCTGAATTGACTTCCGGGCCTCTCTAGCTCTTTTTTCTTTTTTTTTTTTTCCCCCTTCTATGGCACTCACTACCAGTTTGTGGAGGTGTGAGCCTCAGAGCTGCCTCTCTGATGGTCACACGCAGCTCTGGCCCCAGGTTCCGAAAAAACACCTTCCCCCTGCAGTCTTTCAGGGTTTCCACCTGGGTTTACCTCTGTATTGGGCTTAGCAATCAGAGTCGGAAAGAGCCCAGGTGTGCGGACCGTGGGTCTGTGCCCCAGACTAAGGAGCCTGCACTCCTTTGAAAATTCTTAGTCTGACCCTCCTCGTCAGAATAAAATGAGTTGCTTTCAAGAGGTCACTTCTGTTAGCAGCTCAGAAGACCCCCCTCCTCATTCACGGATCACGGCAGTTCCAACTGCCGCTGATTTTTCTAGGCACAGACCTCCCGGCTCCTGCCGGTCCTGCGGCTGCCGCACTTCCCTCACCCAGCGCTTCCCTCACCCACCGCGGGGATTAGAAACCGCAGCTTATTTCAGACAAAATCTGACCTTTCCGTGGTGCAGTGAAGAGTTTCTTTGAATCCGAGTGTTTGCGCTGATAGGGGACAGGTGGTCTGGTGCTCCCAGCAGTTCAGTGTTTGCAGTTGTCGCAGAAAGTCAGGTTTCCACTAAAATCCTCCTTTCCTTGCAAGATGGCGAGGCGCCCGGCGAGCCCGCAGCTCCAGGAGGGGACCCAGCCCCTGTGGGTGCTGCGCGGTCAGAGGAACACTGCCCAGCACTCCCCCGCTTTCTCCTGGAGTTTAGCTGTCCCTTGGCTTGCCCACATACACTCCCTCTTCGAGCCTCTGCTGCTCCGACTCTCCGCCCCAGGAACAGACTCCAAACCCGACTCTATTCCGTCGCCATTTTTTCCGAATCTCTCTCTAGCTCATTTTAAATCACACACTGACACACTCCACTCCTCTGAAACTACTCAACTAAAACTGCTTTTCTTAAGATTGAAGTTAGTTCTCAGCAGCATTTGATCAAGTCTTGTTTTACGAAATTCTAGTTAATTTTACCACAAAATGTTAGCATAGCCTACATATGTCCACATAACATGTAAGAAAAGCTTCAAACGTGGTCTCCAACACTCACTATCTCCAGCCATACTAACCTCCTTATAATGTCCTGCACTTGAGGAACTTCTCTATCTGCCTCTGAATATTGAGGACAAATATTTTTACACTCTTTCTGTCAAGCACTGTGGCAAGGACCGTTTGCATGGTGGTGAGAAAATAACAATTGTACTCCACAGCCTGAAGACACAAGATATTTGGGGAGACAGGTAATAAACAAGTAATCATTAAAAGGAGCAAAAATTGACTTTTTACATTTTAATCATAACAAGAGCAAAATTGTTTAGTGTGACACTTGCACATTACCTAAATATTATTTGGAAAATACTATGCAAGTCTATTTAAGTTCGGCAAGAAGTAAGATGAAAAATGCATGCTACACTGACATGTTTCATTAGACTGTTTGGCATGCTCTGGAAGGAAGGAAACTATTTTAGTAATTGTTATTCTATGCATGCTTCCTGGCAAATTTTAAGTGCTACCTTGTACATAATGCTTGTGCTGAGCCACATGGTTACATATTTTTTCTTTTCATTTCCTTTGGAACTTTGAATCATTTACTTACTGTCCCTCTTTGCAGATAGCAAAATTTTGTCATAATTTTATGTGTATGAATTTTCATCTGCTCCCAACTCATATAAACATTATGGAATCTAGAGTCTGTTCATTGGATTTTCATCATATATAACATAGTCCCTTGTAGTAAGTACATGCTCATCAACATTTATTGGTGAGAGTAGTACACTTGTGTACTCAGGGTCTAAATGACATAGTAGAAACATAATAAAAGCTGGCTAACATGAATTATTTAAATATTAAGTCCAGGCAAGTAAAAAATAACATGTATTACATCTACATTTGCTACTTTAGTAGTTTTTCAGAAACAACCAACACTCTAAGTCTCCTATTTACTACTATACTTAACAAACAAGAATGTGAATGACATCTATTAAAATACAGTTCTTAAATCTAGCCAGAAAATGCATGTCATCAAGATGAAAATGAACAGAGGCTTTTACATTTGTTAAATTGTGGAAAGGTGCCATATAATCTCATTAGGAACTTTTTTAAGTTCTCAAACCAATCATAAATGGTTAAATTGACAATTTAAAATGTTTTTTTTTCCACATTTTTAAATTGTCAATTAAATTACTTTTAGTGTTTCAAAAATAGTTCACCCTTAAAGATCCATTGCACTTGGAGTACCTAAGAGAATTAATTTGACAATTCAAAGTTGACATTCCAGAAGCATGGTCACCAAGAAAATTACAAAGCAAGGTAATGTAGAGAGCATTGCTTCAGTAATTTAAAATTTTATAATTCTTCTCATTAGAGTTAAGATGCATAAACCACTTTAAATATATACTTTTAAATATGCAAAAGAAAGGTAATGAAAATAAAAATGCAGACTGTTGCCTATAGTGTTCAAAATATAATTGACCTTCAAAAGTATTGTTGAAATTATCCAATTATGCTTTATGAAGAATGACAGAAAATCACTATGAACAAGATTTTTATTTCCATCATATATGAATTACCAGAGGATATAAGCTAAGTCAAATTCATTTTTTAAATAGATTTTTCAAAATGAGGGACTTGCAGATAGTTTAGTCCAGCTTAAAAGATGTGTTTATTAAGAAAAGCAACATAACACAACATGCTATAAGAAAAATACAACACAAAATATATCCAATAATATGTATACCAAAATTCAAATATGATAGCATATTTATTCTTATATTTAAAATAGATACTCAGTGTAAATAAAAAACTGGTATTGAGTAAAAAAATGATACAATTAAAATAGGTTTTAAACTAGGAATTCAAAAATTTGGCAATACCTCTTCAATGCTTGAAAACGGAAAAAGGAGAAAGATCCTATTTAATAATTTAATATGACTGGCTAATTAAAATACAAGTTTAAATTATTGAAAGCAATAGGCTAACTCTAATATTAGAAAATAATATCATAGAAGAATAAGACTACTATTGATAAATCTATTAAATCTCTCTGTACAGATATATTTTTAACTTAGGCTCACAAAATACTGGCATAAGCTCAAAATTTACATAATATTTATAAATGAAGAATAAAATTGATTAGGTTATATGTCCTTCACATATTCATTCATTCAAAACATGTAATAAACTAGGCTTATGTATCATGAACAATACTGAAAACTGGATATACACTTTAATTAAGACATTTTCATTGCTATTATGTCATTAAACAACTTAATCATTTATGGTGGCTGCTTATATGTTGCCTGGCACAGACTTAGGTATTAATTAAATGTTTAATGCTATTAAATGTTAATAATCCAAATAAAAAATAATCAATTCTAATACTGACATTCCTGCCATAGATTAGGATAAGAGATTAATCTCATCTAGAATTTGGAAGAGCAGATCATCCTTAGTAAAAAATGTATTGTGAACAATATCACTTCCTGCTTTATTCCTAAGATTAGAACTTATATACTTCATAACTAATAGTAAAGTTAGAAAATACACTTAAAATTTAAGACACTGAAGATTTTCTTGAGAACATCATGCAAAGTGAAATAAGTCACAAAAAATTAAGAACCACATAATTTCACTCATATGAGGGATATAAAACTGAAAGCAACACATGAACAAACAAGAAAAACAAACAAAAACTCATAGCCAGCCCTGGCTAGTGTGCTTCAGTTGATTGGAGCACCATCCCATGCAGTGAGAGGTGGAGATTCCAGGTCAGGGGTCATGGCACATACCCATGTTGCAGGTTCAATCTCCCTCTGAATGCTTATGAGAGGCAACCAATGGATGTTTCTCTCTCACATCCATGTTTCTGTCTCTCTTTCTAACTCTCTTCTCTAAAATCAATGAAAAACATATCCTCAGGTGAGGATTAAAACAAACAAACAAACAAAAAACACTCATAGACACAGACAGCATGGTGGTTACAAGAGGGAAGGGGGATGGGAGGACCAGTAAAGAGTAAAGGAAATCAAATACATGGAAATTTGACTTTGGTGATGGGCACACAATGCAATATACAGATGATGTATCATAGAATTGTACACTTGAAATTCATATAATCCTATTAACCAATGTCACCACAATAAAGTTAATTTGAAACATATATTGAAGACAACAATCCTATATAATAAAGAGATAATATGCTAATTAGACCTGACAGCCAAACGTTCTTCTGGACATCCTTCCAGATGATCTTCCGAACCAAGCCAGGACTGAGAGGGCCTAGGCAAGAATGACCTTCCTGAATGACCAGTGGGCAGGGGGCAGGGCCAGTGAGCCTGCACCACCAGGCCAGCCATGTCAGTCCTGGCACCCCCTTTCCACAGAGGCGGCAGGAGAGGCAGCAGCGCCACACCTTCTGCAGAGGCAGCGAGAGAGGGGGCTACACATTCCCAGCGCCTCTGCAGAGGCCGGACGGGGCACGACCATGGTGCCTCAACCTCCCATGGCCCTTCCCCCGGCAAGCCTGGCCCCCGATCAGCCCCTCCACCAGTGGGGTAGGGCCAGCACTAAGGAGCAGCAAGCCAGCTTCTGGCAGAGCAGCACTCCCCCACTGCCCCCCGCTCAGCTTGAAGCTGGGCTCATGGCTGGCGAGTGCATCGGTGGTGGCAGGAGCCTTTCCCGCCTCCATGGCAGGTGGGCAGTAAGGAGCAAGGGGTCCTGGACTGCAAGAGTCCTGGACTGCGAGAGGGGTGTCTGAGTGCCAGCTTGGGCCCGGGGGGATTGGGCCTAAGCTGAGAGGCGGACATCCCCTGAGAGGTCCCCAATGGTGAAAGGGCATAGGCCAGGCTGAGGGGAACTCCCCACACAGTTCACAAATTTCGTGCACCGGGTCTCTAGTTGTTTATATATTGATATAAATAATTTACAAAAAAATCTACGATGGAATGTTTGTCATGCTCAAGTAAAGCACATTGATTCAATTATTGTTTTTGTCAAATATTCCCTGACATATAATGTGGCTTTCTAAAATATAATAGTTAAGCTGATCTTAGTTTTACAAGTGAAATTGCAAGAGTATTGCAGCATATTCATAGAAAGACATTCTGCAGTTATGTGATAGTATATCTCCCCACCTTGGTTAGATAGACATGCTTGAGATAATATTAACTAAACCATGAGGTTCATTTTGGCTTGTAATGGACTGATACATGGCCCTTAAGATGTGGACAATTATAAATCACAATATTATTATTTTATGTTTATTTAATCCAATCTCCACTAAAATAAAAGCTTAGTAATTTCAGCAATTCTTCAAAGGCTTCTACAAACCAACCAGATGTTTATCTAAAATATCTGAATACTTATCCTATCTAATAAATAAGGGATATGCTAATTGACTGTCACACTCTTACAAAGATGGCGGCACCCATAGACAATAAGGAGGGAATATGCTTGTTGACTGCCACGCCCTCAAATATGGTGGCACCCACAGCCCTACCAGGGCACCTGCCTCCAGATTTCTCCATTCCCCTCAGCGCCCCTGCTGCCCAAGGCTGGCACGAGGTGCAGGCAAGCCTTGGATGGCAACTGCCCAGCCACCCAGGGATGCCCAAGCCTCAGGTAACCAGGGCCAGTTGAGGCTTGTGCTGCTGGCTGTGGCAGCAGCAGAGGTGTAATGGGGGCTTTGCTTTCCCCTGATTACCAGGTTGCCTCCTGCCCCTGAAGGCTCCCAGACAGTGAGAGGAAGCCGGCGGGGCTGAGGGGCCCCCCACTCCAATGCATGAATTTTCATGCACCAGGCCTCTAGTCTAAAATAATAGACTCCATGGTATCTCTCAAAGCAGAGGTGTTCCCCCCACTTAAATACTGATTAATTTAATTTCTCTACAATAATAAATTGCTATAGCTAATTTTAAATTTTTTCCTTAATTAGTTTTACTAGATATCTTCAATATCTCTGTAATTTCAATAGGTACTATATGCTGAGTGTTTTGCTCTCCCAAACAAATACATGTGAATCGATCCATGTGGTAGTTCACTCCAATAGAGGTGTGTGTAGGATATGTAAGAGAGCCTTTGTGTGAGAAAACACTTTTGATATTTGGTTACATATTTCCACTTCATCTGAAATTTTAATTAGATAAAGATTTGGAAGTTAGTGAGGTGTATTTCTGCTGTTAAAATGAACAGAATTAAAAAGAATACATTGCAAGATGAGGAAAAGTTGGTATAAAATATTTTTGAATTAAACCTTGTACCTTTTCTACTCTAAAACATCATTCTTACTTTTTCAAAGATATAAACAAAAGGTATCTATCTGAAAACAACTTAATCTTGACATCAACAAATACTATCTGTAGCTGTTTTATTATGTTATTTTGGTCTATGACTGAATAGTGCTTTTGAATAGTCTTTCACAATTTACATTCTTCCTATGTGAGGATCAGCTATTACACATGTCTGATGAACCCAGTTCTTGCTGAATTGGTACTTTAGAAGAGCACAAATCCACAATTAAGTTAAATCAAGCTAAATGGTCATTTTAAATGGTAAATCTGGTACTTCCTTTTATTATGCTTTCAACAGGTGAAAGCATTAAATTCAAAAATCCAGGGGATGGCTAGATTATTAA
The DNA here is from genome assembly GCF_027574615.1 of Eptesicus fuscus. NCBI lineage: Eukaryota > Metazoa > Chordata > Mammalia > Chiroptera > Vespertilionidae > Eptesicus > Eptesicus fuscus. Next base: position 77,037,490 of record NC_072474.1, on the reverse strand, counting down.
ACATTGAAAAAATGGACTTTCACATTATTCTGTTTGGAGCACTTCATTGAAAATATTTTCAACATATTTTCATGGGTTAAGTGGCTATCCAAAGTGTGTAATTCTTTTATGTTTTCACAAGCAAAGTTCATGTTTATAATTATTTTGTAAGTTTAGAGAAAAGCCAGAAATCCATGTTTTTGAGAATAGATTTACTCTGGAAAATTGAATGAAAGGCAGAAGCTGTGAATAAATATTAACTCACTAAAAACCATAACACAAATTTTAGCCTTTGTTTATTGATAATAAAACATATATTACCTTCTCTAGAATAGAAGATATCCAAGTACACCACCTAGAGTTTTTTCTCATCATAGGTAAAGATTATTTTACTGTGCATCTGATTAAATATGATGGCATCTAGGCCTTTTCACCTTGTTTCATATTCAATATGATGAAAAATTAAACACAAGAAATACTGTTGTATTGGCTTTTAGTGTTTCTCTTTGTTATTCAGTGGTTCAATCATGTGTTTTGCTAAACAACACTCATGATAATGTGAAGGTTTATTGCCTTGATAGGTGGGATGTACAGTTTAAATATCAAGCTGGATGATATATCCTGTAATTGAAAGAAAAACTTATGGGCATGTATTTGATTTGAAGTATCCATTATTTTTAGAATCAGGTAGTGAAACCCAGTTTGTTTAACTCATGTCTGCCTGGTGATAAAATAAGTCCAGTTATGGATCCTGACGTGAATATGTTCCATAAATGCAGTCAGATTTCTATGAAGAGACAAAAACATCCAACACAACATTTGTTGAAAGTAGATGCAATGTCTGGCTCAGGGTGTGAGCCTTGACAGCTAAGGTAAAAATAATGTTTCCCGTTATGAACATTTTTTCTTGTACCATTAGACATTTACATCTTAATCCACTGACATAGAAGACAATATTGCATGTGTAACAAAATTATATTTCCTTGATAATGATGAAAAAGTACAAAATGAATAGGTAATGTTTTAAAATATAGGATAAGCTATTATTTGCATTAGTTATTACATTTTCTTCTTAAAAATCAAGCAACATTTACAACAAAAGGAAAACATATTCTTCAGTCCAGTCAGAGATGTACTTAGCAATTGATTATAATTTGAGATTACAACATTAGCAATGCAATACTTTAAAAAGCATAGATTGATGGTGATTCCTCAAAAAATTAAAAATAGAGCTACCATACGACCCAGCAATCCCTCTCACCCCTATGTTCATTGCAACATTATTCACAGTGGCCAAGTCATGGAAACACCCAGAGTGTCCCACAATAGAGGACTGGATAAAGAAGATATGGTACATATCCACAATGGAATGCTACTCAAGCCATAGGGAAGGATGAAAAAGCACCAGTTGCAACGACATAGATAGATCTTGAGAACATTATGCTAAGTGAAATAAGTCAGCAGGAAAAGCTAAGAACTATATCATATGGTTCTGAAACTCATGAACACAAACAGCAGTGTGGTGGCTGCCAGAGGGAAGGGTGTAGGGGAGAAGGAGGTCCTAATATGTAGTGACAGGAGAAGATTTGGCTTTGGGTGGTGGGCACACAGTGCAATATACAGATCTTGTAACATAAAAACCCACACTTGAAACCTATATGTTCATGTGGACCTATGTCACCCCAATAAAGTTTAAGAAGCATACAATGATATAGAAGATTAACTGTAACAAGTGTCTAAACACCATAATTTTCCTTTTAACAAAAGAAATATTCTAAAATTACCCTATTTGAGAGAAAGTATACTTGGAATGTAAGACGTGGCATATTTGCAGTTATGAGTATATATACAATGAAGGAAGAATCAGAGAAAACATAGGACATACAATTGTTCTAAATCTGTTTTCTCCAAATTGTACACTGAAAATTAAAACGAATTAAACCATTTTGGAAATGATCAATCCATATCTATAAAATGTTCTTTTAAACTGAAAGTCTGTGAATTAGCAAAAGCAGCTGGATAATGCAATTCATTTGGCAAAAGCAGTCATCTATTTGTCCCTAATTTTCAGTGTGCAAGTGTCCTACTGGGTCTCAAATTAAACAATTTCAGATGTCAACATTTAGGGGCATAATTTTTTATTCACAGAATGGGAAATTCGTGACCAAAATAATTTGGTAGAGACTATCTTTTAATTATATACCTTATTTCAAAAAACTTCACCCAGACAAACTCACACATATATCTCATGGAAGCATATATTATATTATTTTTATTTGTATATATTTAGCTCACATATATTTGTCTCCTCATTTAATATAATCAGTGCTATAGAATTACCCAATCATACCCGGAGTTTATTTTTATGCCCTTGCTATCTGGCAATTTCCATTTCAAACCCAGACTGGCTTTTGGCTTTTTTTCAGAAGCTATAGCAGGAAGGAAAAGGCAGCCAGAAAAACAATAATTCTAAATGACTGATCTCAAGGGATGATTAGAAAGCAGATTCTTTATGTTGTAATAAAAACTTAGACTTTAAGGTTATAATCTTAATCCAAATGAGGTTATATTTTAAAGCATATTCCTTTTACACTATCCCTTTATGATTACCATTGTGACACCATCTCTCCAAACATTCTCTTTTTTTATAACTACATGACATAGAGATAATAGCAGTAGCCATACCAATAAAACAAAGGGACATATTTTAGCATGGCCACTAGTGTCAGTCAGTGAGTAAAACTCCACGCAGATTCAGATAGTTTAATTAGCATAATAATACTACACAAGTCAAAGGTATCACTACTTGCATTTTATAGGTACAAGTCTAAGCAACATGCCTAAGTTCTTACAACCAGGAAATATAGAACCTGGGAGCTCAGTGCAGTGAATGGGGTAACACAGCTAAGCGTTCTTACCATTGCTCTACTGTCTCCCTGACAGGCCCTGAAGCACTGGAAAATAGCCATCCTGTCTAATTAACCATTCTCAAGGACTGAGCATAGTGGAGGACATTTCCAGTGTAATTCTGTGAAATCTCAGGTAATCCAGACTGCTCTCGGCAGGATGTGAATTTACTACTTTTTTCTCCGCATTGTGTTGTCTGTAGTGCCTATTCCTCAATGCAGTCCCCTTGGCCACACACTATCTCCTCTTTGGTTGGAAAAGTGTGGACTTCGAGGTCACACAACAATATCACTTTGTATCTATCAATCTTGAGAGATGATACTTTACAACCTTGAGACTAAATTTCCTTATCTGTAACACAGTACCTTCTTTATGTAAGGTACTATAGTGTTTTCCAAAAATTTTACAATGAACCAGTAAAATATTAACCAATATATAATGAACACTAAGCATAAGTGAATACACCTAACTTTGTCAAAATCTATCCTATATGCAAACCTTACAAATTAATCTATGGGCAAAATCTGAAAAATAAATAAATACCCCCCCAAAAAAAATTTTTCTAAAGCCAGATGTGTGGTGGTTTACTAGAACTGACAGTCTTCAGTTCTGTGATCAAGCATGCCATGCAGACTTTGCTCTGAGCCGACAGAGAAAGAGGGATTCTCAAATTATGATGTGGTTTAGACAATTGGAGTAATTTGTGGTTAGGAAATATGACATTTGGGAGAACTTATATGGGTGATTTATGTCATATGTGTTTCCTCTACCCACATTTTAGGACTCTAGTCTAAAGTAATAAGAAGTTACAAATGTTGTTCTTAAGAAGCAACTAAGTATTCTTGATAAATTTTCAACTTGTGTGAGCACAAAATTAGTAAGAATTTTATTTTTACTTTTATAAACTATTGCTCATATTGCATATTTAAATTAAAGGTGAAAATGGAGTCATTCTTAATTCCATTGCATAGTGATATCCTTCAGATAAAGACTTCTGAGTCACGTGTGTGTGTGTGTGTGTGTGTGTGTGTGTGTGTGTGTGTGTGTGGTTTCTTTATGGTAACTATAACTTTGCCTAGTAACAGGCATCAACTGAATCAACTATTATACTAGCGTATATAATAAAAGGCTAATATGCAAATTGTCCCCTGAGGAGTTTGACCGACCTGGAGTTTGACTGCTCACTATGACGTGCACTGACCACCAGGGGGGCGATGTGGAATGAAAGAAGGCCTTGGCTGGCAGCTGGCAGCCAGGAAAGGGAGGCCCCAGCCAGCAACCAGAAGGACCCAATTGGCCCTGATTGCCAGCCAGGCCTAGGGACCCTACTCATGCATGAATTTCATGCACCAGGCCTCTAGTTTAAAATATTTGAAAAGATATTTCAATAACTAATCTTTGCCTAGTCATTTAAATTATTTTAGTATGTATTACAATTTTGTCATGAGAAATCAAAAGGGTTTAGTGAGAAACTACTTTTTATTTATATCTATATACACTGAGTAGCCAGATAATTATGATCTCTGAACGCATAATAATCTGGCCACTCTGTGTATATCCTATATAATAAAAGGCTAATATGCAAATTGTCCCCTCGACCAGGAATTCAACCAGCAGGCAGGATGGCCAACTGCATATGTCCCCTTCCCTTGGCCAGGCTGGCTGGACCCCACCCATGCACAAATTCATGCACTGGGCCTCTATATATATATATAGAGGTATATATATATATATACACACACATATACACACACACACACACACACACACACACACACTGAGTGACCAGATTATTATGCGTTCAGAGATCATAATAATCTGGCCATTCAGTGTATATAAAAAGCTAATATGCTAAGTGTCTGTCTGAGTAGTGATGTCACCTAGCAACGGCCAGCTTCCTCTCCCTAGTGACTAGCCTCCTTAGAGCTTCAGCCCAGGAACACAACTTACTTTATAGTCAGGTGCAAACATTTTACATTGTAACCAAATGTCTGTGAAACGTTTTCTTGTGCCTTATCACATTTGATCCTCACAGAAGTCCTGGAGTAGGTAGATAGAAGTCTTGGTAGAATCCTATTTTTTTTTTTTCATTAGCCAGAAAATGGAGATTTAGAAAGCTTAGAAACTTGACCTAACTGAAAAGAAACAAGAAATAGTGGACCTTGAAAATGACTTCATGTTTTCTCACTGCACAGAATATAGTCAAACACTGCTGCAGTTAAATAGTTTACCCTTTGTTCTCCTTGCATGATCTACAATAATAATCTGCTTTGTGTTGATATTTACTGCTGTGTTGCTGACAATTACCTGAAAGAGAAGTTGGGGTGCTTCACAGGGCTGGAAAAGTTTAGCTACATCAGAAAGCAGGTCTAATTAAGCAAGTTTATTCTATATCTATAAAAGGATAAGCTGATTCACGCATGCACGATACATATAAAGCTCTCGCTGGCACCAATTGCACATTTGTGTTTCCATCTGTCATTCTTAATCATCAATTTGGTTGACACGTTTATTATAGAGAAAGGGAAAATAGCAATATTAAAATATTTCTTCTAATTAATTTCCTTTCAATGTTCATGAATTTGTGCACCGGGCCACTAGTCTATATAATAAAAGTCAATATTTGACATTTACTGAATACCTACTATATTCTAGGTCCTGTAATAATGCTTTGCATATATCATGACACTGTACCTCTCATTTTATCCCTTTCCTCCTGAATTGTCTTTTCTTCATAATTCTGTACATTCCCCCTTTTATTGATCCCACTCCCTCACTTCCATAATTTCTGAAAACCTTCTATTGTGATTCTTGGTATACTTGGAATTATCAGCCAACTTTCCTTGATCTTCAACCTCTTTAATCTTCCCTTTATCCTTTTGCTTTAGTAAATACACAGTTCTCTCCTGATGACACTCACTCTTGTTGTTAATGATATCTCTCTCATATGCTCTCCTACCAATGGACTTCCATTTGGGGCAACTGTCCCTTGCTTTTCACTGCTTTTTCCAGACCATTCTCCCTGTGGCAGATTTTATTTTTTACAGTGGCTGTTGCAAGGTTTCCTATGGTATCTTTTTTTCCAAAACATACTTTTTTGGGGGAAAGACAGGCAAGAACATTTAAATTCTACTCTCTTAGCAAATTTCAATGACATAATATAGTGTTATCAACTATTGTCACCATGTTACCTTTGAGAGTAAAAGCAAAATATGAGACCTGAAATGTAAGTTTTTTCCCCCGTATCCCAGTCCCCACTATATTTCTTCCAATGTTTACATTTACTTTTTTTTATGTCTAAGTTTCTCCCAAAATTAAAGAAAGCTGAGCTTGTGAAGTAAGCTTTATAGAAATGCCAAACCTAAACTACTCAGGCCCTGATCATTTGAGAGTCACTGCTGTTTAGGTTTGCTCAATAGGGAAGCAAAAGTAAATTCCCTTCCTCTTCTTTATGTAATCCAGCCACCAATCCCACCCTGACAAATCCATTTCCCATTGCCTGCCACCAACATATTACAAAGTACAGCCTGCAGCAAGTTCAGCAGCAGCTGTTCAATCCACTATCTGTGCTTCTCAGATTTAGAGCTGACAGAGCTGGATTTCTGAAGCTCCAACTCTGAAGTCATTATGTAACTTAACTTTTCCCTTCATTTTAAACTTCACAGTCCATCGAAAAATTCCTTTTTTAGCTAACAAATAGTTGTAACTCTCAAAAAACACACATCTTTGGAACTTAAACCAACAGAAAAAGTCCAAGATCTCACTAACTGAGTAAAATGTGCGAGGGGTGCTGAACAACCTGAGGTCTGTCCTGGAACTGCCTCTGATGTGTTCTGCATCTTCCAAGGGGGCTCTGGTTCTTTGGTGTCTCAGTTCTCTGAGCTTATTTTGTGTCTTCCCTGGTCTCCTGGGTTCTTCTAGGCAACTGATAATTATAAATAAACTCTATAAATACACGCATTATCAATAATTGCACCTGACATACTCAAAGTCAACATTCTTTCATACTTTTCTCATAATTTCCATCTATTTTTCAGGATATCTCAGTTCCCAGAATATCAGTTGTATAGTAAGTGATTTAAAGTAAAATGTGCAATGTGAGACCACCTAACTTAGGTTGTATAAGTTCCACTGAATCATTTTAACTGCAGTGAATTGGATGAATGAGAAGAAAAATGAAGAGTTAATGAATTATCTACATTTTAAAATACAATTAAAAGAGCAATCTTGGCCCTTTCCAAATCAACTCTGCCATCAAAAATAGCTATCTGGAGTACTGTGTCTTGCAAGTCAATTTTTTATTAGCATAGGATCTGAGCTCTATGGAAAGGAGGGCCAGGTTTAAAGTGCCCTCCACTTCATCCAATATTTACATTACAGAAACTTGTGGGCCTTCTAATGCATATGTACAAATGATGTAAGGTTTTTAGTGTAACAGAACCAGCAGAGGAACCGGTTTAGTTCACAATTGACTTATAGCTGTTTACATCACACCACTATCATATGCCCATGAAGCTTTCCACACAGATCATACAATCTGTTCTTCATTAACTCTTCATTTCTGCTTCCCATTCATCCAATTTACTATAGTTAAAATGATTCAATTGAACTTATTCAACCTAAGTAAGACATCTCACATTACAAATTTTTTTTTAAATCACTCACTATATAACTGATACCTTGGGAACTGATAATGTATCAAAGGGTTCTAAAAAGCATGATTAATAAAAAGGGGCAAAGGTATAAAAGAAAAGCATCACTAGGTGGCTGCTAATTTAGGATCCATTTAGTGAAAGTTATTGTTTTCACAATCTATCTTCTCTACTCTTTTTTAAAAAAATATTTTTATTGATTTCAAATAAGAAGGGAGAGGGAGGGAGAAATAGATACATCAATGATGAGAGAGAATCATTGATTAGCTGCCTCCTGCATGCCCCACACTGGGGATTTGCCCTGACCAGTAATCAAACCATGACTTCCATGACCTCCTGGTTCATAGGTCAATGCTTAACCACTAAGCCACACCAGCCAGGCTATCTTCTCCACTCTTAGTAATCACAGAATACCAGTAGACTATTGCAATATATATATATACATATTTATTTGCATTGTATATTTAATATTACATACATTATATAGTATAACATTAAATATAATGAAGCATAATATATAACAATATTGTATTATGCTATATTATTTTGAATTGTATTATTTATATTTGTTATATGCTATATATATATGCATATATATATATATATATATATATATACATATATATATATACATATATATATACATATCTATATCTATATCTTGTTATATAATATATATTGCCAGGAGTTCACAAAAGTAATAAACATTCAAAACAACTCTGAATATTTTTCCTTTGTTCCATGGTTCATGTAAAATAATTCCTAATCATACATAGTCACACTGATATGGTTCTTGAGCTTTGAAGCAACAAAGTATGAAAACAGATTAGTGGTACTTCTCTTGGCCTGCCTGGTCATCTCTCTTTGCTATTGGAATGATGGGGATCTAGTTAATTATCCTGCAATTCATTGGGTAATATATGACAAAATGTCCAGTTAGCTGGGACAAAAGACACATTTTGAGAGAAAGTTTTGCAGCATGATAAAAAACCATTATTTTATAAACAAATGTACAAATAAAACAGCAGTTTTAAAATGAGTTTACAAATCTGATGCTGTGCAATATGTTTCTTTATGAAACCATTTAGATATCAGAAACCAGGAGCTATCAAGGTGGAAAAGAGGCTTTGCAAAAGTAATTAAAAGTATGTTCCAAAGAGCTTTGGTTTTAATGTTTGTTCAGATTCCTCTTGATTTTGTTGTTGTTGCTTCTAGAGTCCCCTGAGAAACGCAAAACTACTGACTAAGAGATTGGAATACAGAGGATGCCTACAGGCAAGGTTTCTGGTTCAAAGGAGTCTTTTTCCTAACTTAGAACAAAGACAGTGAGAAATGGTAGATGCTCCACCTTCACATCACAAGAGCAAAGGGTATGAAGCCAGTACCCAAAAACTCTTTTGAAAATTTACATGTAAATATCAAACCACAGAATGACTAGAAATAATTAAAAACATTTGACTAGAAAAACAACTAGGTCTCCCGTTCCCAACAAGATTATAAGCATATTTTTCCTTTCACTATATTTTTTATTGGCCACAGTACTCAAGGAAGTATATAAAAAAATAGGAGTGGGATTTTTACAGAGAATTTAGAATAGTGAAATTGAAATATGTATGAATAAAAATTTTAAGAGATAGACCAATGTTTTCCTGTCTTAAAAATATCTTCAATATCCTGTCATCTCATAATTTCCATGTAATGTCCTTCTGTGTGAATCCTGGGCCTTAAGAAGTGCCTGTATTTGAAGGTAACAGAAAAATTTTTTAAAGCTTATAATTATGCAATTTTCTATCTACTTAAAGACTATTCACTAGATATCTATTAGAATTGCTATATTAATGGAGTGTCACTTGGCAAGTAATGCTGTGATTTATTTTAAAAGTCACCTTTAAGGGTAATATGCAAATTGGTCAGAACGCCTTCATAGCAATGACCGAACAGCAGGCTGCATGGGGCAACCAGGCTAGCAGGGGGGATAGTGAGGGGCAACCAAACAACCGAACAGCAGGCTGCGTGGGGTAACCAGGCTGGCAGGGTGTGGCAATGGGGTGACCAGGCCAGCAAGGGGGGCAGTTTGGGGAGACCAAACAACCAAACAGCAGGTTGCGTGGGGTGAACATGCTGGCAGGGGAGGGAAGTGAGGGGTGACTAGGCCAGCAGAAGGGGCATTTGGGGTGACAAGGCTGGCAGGGGGCAGTTGGGGGTGACCAGGCTGTCAGGGTGGCAGTTGGGGGTGACCAGGCTGGCAGGGGGGGCAGTGATGGGTGACTAGGTTGGCGGGGGTAGGGCAGTTGGTAATGACCAGGCCAGCAGGCAGAGGTGTTTAGGGGTGATCAGGCTGGTAGGGGGGGGGCCAGTTAGGGGCAATCAGGCAGGCAGGCAGGTGAGTGGTTAGGAGCCAGTGGTCCCGGATTGTGAGAGGGATGTCCCAGATTGGAGAGTGTGCAGGCTAGGCTGAAGGGACCCCTCTACCCCCATGAACAAATTTTGTGCACTGGGCCTCTAGTGTAATATAATTTCATTCATTCATTCATTTATTCATTCTTTTATTCATTCAAAAATCTTTGATTATGTAGTTCCTGAGCTATAAAATGATAATGATGCAATTTAAAAAGACAGATTTAAATGTTATCATGAATTTAATGTACAGCTTTTCATTTTTAAGAATGGATTATTTTCATATAATATATATTTTTCTCCTGTTTACAGCAGTTATCAATCTGTTTGCTACAAGTCTCCTCCTGCTCTTAAACTGTGCAGTTACACATCTGTGGCCTATTTAAGTAACCTACTACACCCTTTGGAACCATTGAAAAGTTATTTACTATACTCTAAAGAGCAGTGATTTCTGCCTTAAAGTGTTCACATTTAAAAGAATGAACTTCCTCAAATGAAAAACATAAAGAAATAAATACACGATGACCTTACTAAAACACACAGGCTCATCATTTTCTCAGACAGAAGTCCCCTGGCATGAATAAACCATATATATATATATATATACTGATGTAGGAATACTGTAAGAATAATCAAAGGTATAGCATATAAAATGTCTTCATTTCTTTGCTTCAAACAAGTACCATGGGAATTTTTCAGAATCTGTTGTTCTGTATCAGCAATTTTCAACTGGTGTGCTGCAAGTATTTTTAAAACATGCCATACTTGACTATTTAGCCAGAGACACTCACCTCTTTTCTCTTATATTGTCAATAAAAAAAATGACAACAGTCAAAACAATAATAGCCATCCACTGTGAGTGAATCAAAATTATACCTTATTTTTGGTCAGATCAGCAAAAATATATTGTTGGTGTGCTACAGAATTTTAGTAATTAGTTTATGCATGCCTTGACATGAAGAGATTGAAAATCACTGTTCTAATATCTTTATCTCAGGCACCAAACAAAGATGTTTTGAAAATCTCTTCACAGTTATCTACTCTCTTAGGCAATGAGGTTATATAGATGAGCAAGACTTCCTTAACTTGCTACTGCCAGTTATTGGGCAAATTACCATCTCTGAATTTGTTTCCTTGTATAAAACATAGTATACACTGCCACCTCTCCTATTGTAAAGAACCATGGCAGTATTTAGCCCAATACTTGGCACATGTTAAGTAGTCAATTGAGGATAGGTATATTATTTTTCATTGATCAAAGTTATTGGTGTTGGATAAGTGTCACATTTGGGACAATTCTGAAAGTTAAAAAAGGTATTATTAATACTACACAAATAGAAAGGAAACGATATCAGAACCCATGGCCACTACATGACTATATGCCTATTCTAAGCACCAGGAACACAAATTGGAAAAAAAAAAAAAAGTATCATTCACATTAGTTTAAGGTTTAGTGTCCCTTAACACTGGTTATAATTAAACTAGAGGCCCCCTAGGATCCCCTAGGCTTAACCTGCCATCAAGGCCATATCCACTGCCCTGCAAAGCCTAGCATGCTCCGCAGACACTGCTAGCAGCCTGCTCCCTGCTTTTGATGGCAGGGGGTCCGCTGGTGCTGGAGCGGACACACAGCTCCCCGCTTTCAATTGCAGGGTAGCTGGCTGTCTGTCCGCTGGTGCACCAGGCCTTTCAAAAGCCTCCGGCGCGGTGGAGGCTTTTGAAAGGCCTGGTGCCAGAGCGGACAGACAGCCAGCTCCCTCGCTTTCGATGGTCCGCAGCAGGACGTGGGCTAGCTGCCCCAGAGGCCCCTTCTGTGCCTCAGCACAGCCATGGCACAGATGCTGAGCTTGCGCCGCCGCTGGCAACGCAAGCTCAGCGTCCCGCTGGCCCAATCAGCCCCCCCCCCCCCGGCCACCCCGAGTCCCGCCCCCCGCGCCTCCTGGCCAATCGTGGGCATAGCGAAGGTATGGTCAATTTGCATATTTGTCTATTATTAGGTAGGATGGCAAGAGGGGCAAAATCATTAAAGCAACCCATTTATTGTAATTCTCAATTTTATGTCAGAGAATTATAATGCTTTCAAAATAGTTTTATTTCCTCTGTTTTACTAGTTATGCATTATAGAAATTTATACATTATGAAGTCTAAGATAAGTTATTGCAAAGCAATTCTTTCGTTAGTGAATTTCCATTTTTTATTACATTAAGTATTTACAATAGCTCAATATCAATTAGGAAAATGAAATCAGTGTCATCCCTGACATCAATTTCAGGTCACCACAATACCACAAAAGCCACATTTCTCATAGTTGTAGATTATATCAGCCATTTCCAACTTCAACAAATGGCTGAAAATTCTTCTGCCTCATTTCCAACTTCATAGAAAATTACAGCATTTCCCTCATTTTCATTCTTGTTATCTTCTTTTTTATCTTCAATAAAAATGCAATTAATCTAGGTAATAAATTTTTAAGATATATTACCAGGTATCTCAGAGTAGGAAATAAATGTCTACTCCTATTTAACATAAACATCATGTTCATTCCTGCCCTGGCTGGTTTGGCTTAGTGATTGGAGCATCTGTCAGTGGACTGAAAGGTCTCAGGTTCCAGTCAAGGGCACCTAGCTGGGTTGCAGGTTTGATCCCTGGCCCTGGTCAGGGCATGTGCTGAAGGCAACCAATCCATGTGTATTTCTCACATTAGTGTTTCTCTCCCCCACCCACCCTTCCGCTCTCTCTAAAAAAAATCAATGGGTGAGGATTAACAAAACAAATAAATCAGGTTCATTCTTACCTATAGTTGGGGAAGTATAAATTTCAGCTACCAATTCACAGATATCAGACTGCAAACCATTTAAAATATTGATATCACCAACAGTTGGTGAGCAAGTACTAAACATAGAATTTGTACATAATGCTAAGAGCAAGTACACTTTGGAGATTAATTTTGCAGTGCAGTAGTCCCTCTTTATCTGCGTGCGGATACTACCCAGCAGCCCCGGTGGTTGCCTAAAACTGCGGGCCGACCATACCCTGTGTACACTGTGTTCTTCCCTCTATATATACACACCCAGATACATTTTCATTTATACATTAGGAACAGTAAGAGATGAACAACAGTAATAAATAATAAAACACAACAATTATAACAATATACTATAAGTTATGTGAATGTGGTTTTTCAAAATATTGTGCTGTACTGACTCTTCTTGTGATGGTGTGAGATGACAAAATGCTCACATGATCAGATGAAGCAAGGTGAATGACACAGGCATTGGAACACAGCATTAAGCTACTGCAAGGATTACTAAGTGACTCACGGGCAGGTAGCCTATATAGGTGCATAAGTTGATTTATCACACTATTCAGAGTGGTGTGCGATTTAAAATATACCACTTGTTTATTTCTGAAAATTTTCAATCTATTATCTGAATGGGTAACCGTGGGTAACAAACTGGAAAGCTAAATTCAACGTTTATATGTATCTCATAGAGAAGCATACATGTGTAAAGACACATGTATTAACATGTTTGTTATGCGACTGCTTGCAATAGTGAAGAGAAGTGAGAAGTAATCTATAGTGGAATATTCCACTTCAGTAAAATTTTAAAAATTAGGTCTCTATTCACCTAAGGGATAAATGATGAAAAAATTATGTTGGTGGGAAATGTATACATGAAATATTTTCTATTTACTTAAATTTTGTTAAACTCACATAATATTATTATATACTAGATACACACACACACACACACACACTCACACACACACACACATGACATACACATGAAGCACAAAAAGTACATCACTTCAGGAGAGTGTTTACCTTTAGAAAAGGTAGGGCCTCCACTTTATTTTTTAATGAAAGAATAACCAATAAAACAACAACCCTGAAACATTTCTTTTGTAAGCAGGCTATTTTATCTGAGAGTGCTAACTCTGCTAGAACTAGAATATGCTGAGAGTAAAGTTCAGGGCATCTTCTTTTTAAACATTATATTTAATTACATAAATGTTTAAGGGTTTAGTGTTATCTGGTCATTTACTTATATTTTTTTATGGTATGTTCAGATTGAAAGGAAATCATTTTGCTCATAAATGGCAGTATATAAAGTATTTCCTAAGCCATTTCTTACACAATGAAACAATCTTACTAAGGATGTTTGCAAATATCCTATATAATAAAAGAGTAATATGTAAATTAGCCATCACTCCGCAACAAAAATGGCGGCACCCCTAGCAGACACTGGCGGCATCACCCTGGCAACGGGAGCCCAGCATCTGCTCCTTGGCCACGGAGGGAGGGGAGGGGTCTCTGGCCAGAGGACTGGGAGCGGGATGCTGAGCTCAGTGTCCGAGACATGGCTGTTTGGCGGGAGGGAAGAGGCCTCTGGGGCCGCGAGCCCAGAGTGCATGCCCAGCCCAGAGTCCGCTCCCCGGCCTGCCTTGTGGCAGGAGGGAAGGGGCCTCTGGGGTGCTAGCCCAGAGTCCACATGCCCAGAGTTGGCTCCCCAGCCTGCCTTGTGGTGGAGGGAAGGGGCCTCTGGGGTGTTAGCCCAGAGTCCATACTTCCAGAGTCTGCACCCCAGCCTGCCTTGTGGTGGGAGGGAAGGGGCCTCTGGGGTGTTAGCCCAGAGTCCGCGTGCCCGGAGTCCAAGCCCCGGCCTGCCTTACAGTGGGAGGAAAGAGGCCTGTGGAGCCGTGAGCCAGTGTCTGCCCGGCAGGGGAGGAACCAGAAAAATGAATTTTTCCAGTTCCTGATGCTGACAGCCCTATGGGTTCCAGGGTCCTCCACCTGCAGCCCCCAGTCACAGCCCAGCAGCCCCAGTCGCAGACTGGAAGCCCCCTGCCAGCAGTCCAGACGGGACCAGCGTGGCGCCACAGCAGGGGCAGGGGGTGGAGGGGTGTCTGGCGGGCATGCTACAGACATCAAATCACTGCCACCAAGGCCGCTCCCCCCCGACACTCGCAAGTAGTATGGTCCAAGGGGGCGACTCCTGAGGCAAGGCTCCCATGGCAGCTGATGCTCACCATGCCAGGTGAGGAAGCCAGACCTGAAAGCCCAAGCCCCCAAGTACCCGAGCTGCAGGGCGTCGTGGGCCAGGGCCCTGAGGAGGCCCCAGGACAAGCATCTTCCCAGAGGCTGTGCAGAAGGAGGGGAGGAACCTCTGGCTAGAGGCCGGGGTGAGGGATGCTGGTGTCTTTGCAGGCCAAGACTGGGCTGAGGGACACCCTCCCCACCGCAACCCCTGTACACGAATTTCATTCACTCTAGTAATTACAAAAAGGGATGCAGTTAAGCATTGCTCATGGATAAAATATTAGGTGTTTGAGCCAAAACACCATAGAAGAAATGAGCAGATTGCCAATTTGGCCTAATTAATACAAAGTTAGATAAATTTGGCATCAATACACTCAAAGATAAAAACATCATTATTTCTGTCCTGGATGGCGTGGCTGAGTTGGTTGGAGCATGTCCCCTACACCAAAAGGTGACAGGTTAGATTCCAGGTCAGGGCATTTACCCAGGTTGTAGGTTCAATCCTTGGTCAGGGCGACATGTTCCATGTTTCTCTTTCACATTAATGTTTCTCTCTCTCTCTTCCCTTCCCTCCTTCCTTCTCCTAGTCCTCCTCCCTCCTTTCTTTTCTTCTATAAGATAAACTAAAAACATCATTATTTTTTATTTTAACTAGTCTAATTATTGTACTCAAGTACATTTGTTCACTCCTAAGAAAGAGTTCAGTCAGTCACTTCTTTCTCTCACCTCCATTTTTCCTTAACAACAACAACAACAAGTCTTCAGTTTTTCCCTGTTGCTTAAAACATATCTGTGTAAAATTAAATTTTTACATGCACTCATTCATTAAAATCCGTCTTTTAATGTTTAATTCAAGAATTCCCAAGAGGGAAATAAGTATTCAGGATACCCAGTGATATATATACTACATCCGTACCAACAAATATGTCAAATATGAGTTACTTTCATTTCCTTTTGTTTCATGCTATTTTTTTCCTTCCTCGGTTGCATCGGAATTTTAATTCTGTTCCCATTCTGCTATTTGTAGGAACGTGGCCTGAAGTGAGCAAGAATAGGAGAGTACTAAATCGAGCACGTAAATCACTTCTTCCCCAGTTCCGTAGCCCATTTAAAGAGCATCCTGGCACTAATGCTCGGAAATAATATACTGTCGAGCCTGCACAGCAGAGGGACTCTACTTCAAATTGCAGAACAGTCCAGGTGACTGTGCAATTACAATTAACCTCCTGCCCACAATGGCAGTGATAAACAGTCATGTCAGGATGAGTCTAGGAAAATACGTAGGTAACTTTAAAAAGCAATTTCTGAGGTTTTAGTATTTAAAGAAACTAGTTCAATGAAAACATCTCACAACTTTAAAAATGGTTTCCTGGTGAATGTAATAGTTTATTTTCTTCTATTAAAATAGCCATATCCTATGACATAAAAGTAACTAGAAGAATATTGAATATATATAATAGGTTCTTAAGAAATGTTTATGAAAAGGAAAGGATATAAACAAATGTAAAAAAAATCCATAATTCTAATCCCCAAGCATTTATCCAATGTTTGAAATAGATTTTTAAAGCATAATTTTTGCTGAATCAAGTTTATATGAAATAACTATGCTGACATACTAACTTTAGTGTCAATACATCATTTCCTCAGAAGTTCATAAATGTTTATGTGTGTGTGTGTATATATATATATATATATATATATATATATATATATATATATATATATATATATATATATATATATATATATATACATATATATATATGTATATCATGCACACACACACATATAACAAATCCAGTTATGTATATTCTTCACACAGGGAGTTAGAGAACAAAAGAGAGAAAGACTGAGTATAAGTGTATTTGGTCTTTTCACCATAGACACTCCTAATTTTCACTATGTATGTGGTAGATACATATATAGTATGTGACTTCTTATTAATAGACTAGAGGCCCAATGCACAAAGATTTGTGAAAGAATGAGCCTTCCTTCCCCTGGCTGCCAGCACTGCCTTCGCTCTGGCCGGAGAAGCCTTTATGCTTTCCCACGCTGCCTAGAGGCCCTGAGTGCCTGGGGTGGTACAGAATGCATGTGTTGTCGCCATGGTGATGACGCAAGTGTTCCGCCCTGCCCCCAGCCACTCTATGACTGCATATGCAAATTAACCTGCCATCTTTGTTGGGTCAATTTGTATACTCACTCCTGATTGGCTGGTGGGCATTGCGAATGTATGGTCAATTAGCATGTTACTCTTTTATTAGGTAGATATCATGGTTTAATAAATCTCTCTAGCCAGATAAGCTAGTAATTATCCTAATGCAGCCTCTCAATTTATGCTGAATTTCTATAATTTATTAAAAAATTTCTACAACTTATGGATTTCTATCTTGCAATCTATCTATTAAGTAAATCTTTCATTCTATATTGGCCACATTATTCTTTTGTTTTATACACACACATGCACACATATAAATGCAAACATTTGCACACACACACATACAAAAAAAAAAGGCTTCATGTTTTCCACCAATCAAATTTTAAATGTTTCTTATTTTCAAAGCCCTTCATTTTAATATTCAGCATCGACCCCTTATAGTAACAACTGTTCAATCCATGATTTGTTATTCTGTTTCTTTTACCTGTTTTAAAATTATGCTTTTTTTCAATTATCAGGCAAAACTCTAATCCTAACAGCTCCATAAGGCAATTTCTAAATGACAGACATCCAATCATTCTCTTAAATATTGAATTTTATGTAAATACCTAACTTCTTTAAACCTCAGTTTCCTAATATGTATTAATAATTGCTACAGATAATAACACAATGATGAAGATAGTCAACTCTCTATTCACAAAACATTCTCTCCTGTTATGTTAGGAACAGAAACTACTAGTATATATTGGGTGTGACAATGTGCTCATTTTTCACCTCTCTTTGTAGTTCAAGGTGGAGAGAATTCAATGAGATGGAAGCTGAAGTTGTGTGTTGTTCTCAGAAAAAGTGCTTTAAAGAGTGCTGATTTAACCAGAAAGCATGCCTTCTATTCTTTTTGCCCTTTCCTCCTTCTTCCTGCCTGGAATGTGGATTTGATGACTGGTAATCCAGATGTCATCTTCGAGTAGGACACGGGGTTCTATAAGAATGAATGCTATACAGGCAGGATAGCTTTGCAAAATGATGAGAATCGGGCACCTGATGATAAAGTGGTATCATGTCAGTCTTGGGCTGACTACCCCTGGTTTCTTTTACATGAAAGACAATTTCACTAATTTGGGCAATGAAACTTGTGTAGTTTTGCTTATATTCAGCAAAAGCTAATTCCAATGAATACCTAAAACTGTCTCATGAGATTATTGTTTTATATGAGGCCAAGTCTATAGAGTTCAAATAAATGTTTCATAATTGAGGTCTGATCTTAAATATAATTTCTTCAGAGAGGCCTTCGTTAGCAGCTCAATATGAAATAAACACTCCTGTTTTTTCCTTTCTTTCATAGTACTTATTAAAACTCAAAAATTTTATTGGTTTACTTTCCTAGACTTTCTTCTCTATTGTATTCTATGAAACAGGAGGAAAGTAAATTGACTCAAATAACTGAAACAGAGTAGTGATTAATGAACATATGTTGGTTAAACAAATGACTTAACTCATTAAAATAAAGCTACTGATTTTCTCTAAAAAATCCTGCATAAATTAATAATATTTGCACAATGACTACATTTTGTAAAGTAGAAAAGCTTTCACTTATTTTCAGTGGGTTATCAATTAGTAATAGAATTTAATGTGATATTTCTGCACAATGACTACATTTTGTAAAGTAGAAAAGCTTTCACTTATTTTCAATGGATTATCAATTAGCAATAGAATTTAATGTGATTTTTAAAAAAATCTTCCATGAAGTGATGGAAGCTCCTCAAAGACACTTAGACTGTCATTATTCTCTATTTGAAAAAAAAAAAAACCTTATTTAAATATTTTCTGAAGTTAATGATATTTTAGTAATAGTATAATTTCCAATTCAGTTAGAAAAAATTCAGTTATCAGATATTCTTAAATATAAATTTTTCTCCTTTTTTCTTTCTTTTCTCTTCTTATTTCTTCTTCTTCTTTTTTTTAATCCTCACCCGAGGATATTTTTCCATTGATATTTTAGAAAGTGGATGAGTGGATGGGAGGGAGAGAGACATTTGCCCTGACCAGGGCCAAGGATCAAGCTTGCAACCAAGGTATATGCCCTTCACCAGAATCTAACTGGGATCCTTCAGTTCGAGGGCTGATGCTCTATCACTGAGCCTAACCAGCTAGGGTTAAAATTTTTAATATAATAGTAGGCCAATCCTAAGTAATTTTACACTATTTTGAACTTTTATACTTTCCATTAACTCCATCATTTTGAAATTTCTGTCTTCTGGATTTTCTCTTAACCTTTCAAGATCATCAATGAATTTTTCTAGTAGCTCTTTTTGTATATACCTCTTAATTTCCTCTGAATCTGTCATTAGTCTTATTTCTGTTCCTTTCTTATCATCCATACCTCATTCATAAATCAAGTGTAACCTCTACATACATGGTTTACAAATCCATATTTTTGCTCTTTTCTAGCTATGGGAATGTTTTGGTAAAAACCACATTTTGTTGTCTTTGCTGCCATTATCTAACTAGCCATTTGTCAGACACAGTATTATGAATGATAGTTCACTATGCTCTACATTAGATCCTCGGACCTTACTCAACTTGTAACTTAGTTTATAGTCTTTTATAACCTCTCCATATTTTCTCATCTGCTGGCAACTATCATTCTATTCTGTTTCCATGAGTTTAACCTCATTGGATTTTGTGTTTTGTTTGTTTGTTTGTTTTTTGTTTTATTTTGCTTAAGATTCCAGATATAAGTGATACCATATAGTATTTACCTTTGTCTGGCTCACTTAACTTTTTATAATGTTATTTAGATTCATCCAGGTGTTGCAAATGGCCAGATCTAATTCTTTAAGGCTGAATAATATTCCCTTTATTTTTTTATCCATTCATGTATCAACAGACACATAGGTTGTTTCCATATCTTGGCTATGATGAACAATGCTTCAATGAACATGGGGATAAGATATCTTCAAAATAGTGATTTCATTTCCTTTGGATATATATATCCAGAAGTGGGATTGGTGGATCATTTTTAATTCTATTTTTAATTTTCTGAAGAACCTCCATACTGTTATCTATAATGGCTGTACCAGTTTACATTCTATCAACAGCATACAAGGGCTTAAAGGAGTATTACCATACATTTTAAATATACTTTTCAACTTTAAAATGAAAACAAAATGAAAATTCAAACTTATAAAATCTTTTTCTTTCCTGATACTTTCAGATTATTTATATATCCTATAGTAATCAAACAGATGAAGATGACATCTGAAGTAGAAATGTCAATGTTATTCCATGTACATGTATATTATTTACTTTATGAATAATTCTCTGCCAGCGATCTGAAACAACTCACAAAAGTTCACTGAGACTCTGAGAGATATGTTCCTACTATATATGCAATATTCATATCTTTGAATTGTGATTATTCTAGATGAGAGAGATACCACATCAATTACAATAAAACGGCTTATGTAGATACATTATGTTCCTGGAAAAGTGAACATAATGAATGACAACCAGCTAACATGGATTCTAATGTAACAAAGTTTTCCTTAGTTCTGGTTTTTCTTTGAATAGGAATGGCTACCCAGGCAAAATCTATGATATTATTTTTTGTGATGCATTTTAGAAATTTTCAATATTCTGAATTTACTCATTTACATTACTTTTTTTGAAAATTTAAACTTTTTATACTGAAATAATTTGAGATAGAAAATTGAAAAAGGAGTCAGAGTTCTCATAAACTCTTTACCCAGTTTCCCTGAAATTTGCTGTCTTCCATAGTCATAGTACACTGATCTTTTTTCCAGTGCCAGAAAATAGCTTCCTCTTGCTGTTGGATAGACCTTGCATGCTACAAATAGTTTCATGGTAAATCACACTATTAAATATGAATTTTTATGTGTGAACTAAAATCAAATAATGGATTTGTTTTACTTTATCTTCTTCCCTCATTATTTGCTGTGGGATGTCCCTCTAATCTACTGATATCATTTAATTACTAATGAGACCATTGAAATCTTGGATAACTTGCTCTGCTCCCCTTGTCATGATTAAAGACCTTCAATGTTTGTCTATGAGAGATAGTGACATGGGAGCTCAGGACACAGACTGCAGGGCGAGGTGAGAGGCATGTATAGAATAGAAGGGTGGCTATCTTTCCACAGTTGAACAATTGTGAGGACAGATAGGCCCCAGATGAAGGATCACCAAATAATACTGATAATACCACAGTATTAAAATGTATGTTATATACTAGAAAGAAGAAAGTATAGGTCCAGTGAAAGAAATATAAAACATGATAAATTTAGGAAAAATGTCAATAAGACTTGGTCTATAGCTGAAGAGTCAGAAGATAATAATAACATTTTGACTAGAAAAAAACAATCTAAACTGACTGGTGACTTTGTATTTTAAAGCTGTATACTTAATAGAAACAGGTGGTACAGAAAATTAGTAAAAATATGAAATTTCTCACAAATGGAGAAGTACAAACCAAATATGTCAAAGACTTTGTTAGCCACAAAGCAAATCATCAGTATTTTAGTAATTGATCAAAACATTTAAATGTTAAATGTTTTTAAAATTTGTAAAATTATAAAGATAGCTTGTATATTACAAACTCTATCCTAATATTATATGATTTAAATAGATAAAATTATAAGCTTATTCAAGTGCTTAAATTATCTGTTAGATGTTTGTACATCATAGTAAATAGCCCCTCTTCCATATACCTTAGAGAAAAAAATATTCAAAATTTCTAATTTTCAAGATTTTTATAAGACAAAACTAAGAGAATTCTAAATTCACTGACTCCATCATCAATTAGCCACAAAAGAAAAAGCTTTTTTTTCTAAATCAAATGACAATTTTGGAATTATAGGTTTTGAAATATGTGCAATCAGTTGACCTCATGCATTAAAAGCAGAGACCTAACTTCTGCAGGTGATTTCTCAGAGGTACAATTTAATGAACAATAATTCTAAAGAATATTATTATTTACCTGGTGGTTAAAGTTATCCATTTAGGAATTATGGTTTTACAATACAACACTTTTCAAGAAAAATCTCTTTTGTCTTTGTACATGTTTTTAAAAAGTACATTGAAAGTTTGTAGAAAAGCTAACAAATACTAATAGCCAGTATTATTCATAGGAGTAATAAGATATCAAGCATATTCATGGTTTTAATGTATTTTATATTTTATCAATACATTAGTTTCTGAATTATTATTTAGATTTTATGCCTCTGTTGAGTAACATAGTTATACTTCCTATTGATCAGAAAGGATGGGTCTATTATCTGTCCAACAGCGCTTTGGGGCAAGAATTGCTCTCTCCTAATATCTTTGGAAGCAAAGAGAAAATTTATCACTGTGATCTGACTTCTTTCAGTTCATTTAACTTCCTTGAAGTATGACAGGCCACAAAATCACTTATAATTGGCTCTTTACAGAGTGGCAAGGAAATCATTGCATATGACAAGGTCTTATAGGAAAACAAATTTCTGATTCCATAATATAGAGGTTCTGTTTCTACTGGGCTATTATATTAGTGAAACCACATATTTTTTACTAATTCTCTGAGATAAAACACAATTTCCTCACACACACCAAAAAGATTAATCTAGCAGTTTTTTGAGCAGCAAATAAATTTTACTTAAAATGTTGCAAGGTTGTTGAATTCTATTTATGTATTTTATTGAAATATGTAGGATACTATTGAAATAAATTAAATTTGGTTTTGAATCAAATAACAATCAACAACTGAAGTGTATAAGTTTACAATAATTCAGCAATTTTATCCACATAAAATGAGACATTTGTACTTTTCAATTTGAGTAAAAATTAATCTAAACTACAAAATTTTTAAATTCTTGGTTCACATAGGAAAACGTTTATATAACTCTTTACATTTATATCTCAGTTTAAAAGCAATGCATGGCACCCAAAGGAAAATGAAAACTGAAATTAATTAAACTTGATTTCAAGTATTCTATACTCCATTTATAATGATATGTAAAATTGGTGCATGTCTTAGAATGGTGTTACTGTGATGACAACCCAGTTTTACATCCTTTAAATGGTAAGTGAATTAACCATTTTCATATTCTAATTGGGTCAGACTATGACTTAAAGGGACACTATTTCCATAAAACTCTTGGGATTCAAAAACTAGAACACATTTCTCACAAGAGAGAAAGAAAGAGTGAATATCTGTATTTTCCCTGTGGTGGAAATAAAGGAAGGTAACGAACCAAATTCATTTTAGTTATAAGTAACTGGGATATGGACCACTTATTTTCCAATAGATTCTTTGTACTCCACTGAACAGGCGCTTATATCTATCTATATTAGAACATTATCATCTTAAAGTTAAAGAATAAAGCTAATGTGCATTATTACATCTTACAGTTATTATATAACTATGTAGTAAATAGGAGGAATTTTGTGAAAATATATGACATAAAGAAATCCAAGTTTGTCACATAGCAAAATTACATTGTACCTTGCCAGTGTGGCACTAGCCCCTGGCAACTATAGCAATGCCTGCCAGAGAATGTTTACTTATCCTACAAAATATATTGCCAAATAAACAAAGTGACCAGAAGTAAATATCTACAAAACAGGTTAAGGTTCATAGGCTTCATGTGGGCTTAATTCTTTTTGTAATTTAGAACTATTTTTTATTTGTGCTCTGTTAAACATGGACTTTTCTATATATTTGGTATACTTAAGAACTCAAAAGTTATTTCAGGCTCAATCAGCAAGACAGAATTCTGAATCTTACACAAAAGTGATGAGAATTTCCATATTGAGAGTCCCGAGGCAAATTGATTTCTTCCTTAATAGCATATTTTTAAATTTTGTATTAAATAGTTAAATTTATTTACAGGTAGAGTTTAGGTCTTATGAAACAGAGAGAAAAACCGTAAGTATCTAGAAAAAAAAAACCTGAAAATAAGTATTCCATCCCAATTTCTGCTACTAAATATATATGCTGGGAATGGAAGACTCAGAGATTTCAAAATATCCTTCTTCCACTCTTTTATACCTACAAATATACATATTTGAGACTGAAAATGATCATTATAAAAAAGCCTTACACAGGAATGTCATATCCACAAACACATACATTCATCAACATTGAGATGGCTTCTAAAATATTGTTTCCATCATATACTTTCCTCTTTTAAACAAAATAAAATAACATCTCCACAAGAAGAGTTTTATTTGTCAGAATGACCTACTGGAATCACTATTGCTCAGCTAGCCATTTAGTTCTCTCACTTCTGAACAAACAAAAATCTGCAGGGAAAGTAAAACAAAATGATACACACACACACACACACACACACACATTTTTTCAAGATATAAACACATATTCACACAGTCATATATATATATATATATATATATATGTATATGTGTATATATATATATATGTATGTATATGTGTATATATATATATATATATATGTATGTATAGATATCCAAGTAACTAAATTCTATATTTCAAAAATTTAAAAACTGAAGTCCAACCTTCTAATTTAAAAAAAATGGAAAATTAATATAAACCAATAAAAGTAGCTCTGGTAACAGCATCAGAGAAAAAGTATGGGGTTCTAATTAATTGAGAATATCACTATGCTCTGAGCCACTGCCATTTCTACTAATAGAGATCTAACTCATTAACAAAAATTGATTATGTTAACAGAAAATTTTGATTATAGATGTAATAACCTTTAACCCCTTCTTAATCTAATCCATAGTCCTGTATATGAAATATTACTTATTTCAACAACCTTGTACCCTGTCCCTTAGCATATTACCATAGCAACTAGGAAAAGTTATTTGATATGGGGGCACAAATCCAATGCTTAGTCTAAAGTAAATACACTCTCTAAAATTTATAAAAGTAAAAGTAAGCAAACAAACAAACAAATCCTTATAAAACGAAAGAGATTAACAGTTGCACTTAAAAGCAGAAACAGACAACTGACGCATGCATCTATACTACGCTCCATTCTTAATCATCGACTTTCTAAGTGTTAGCTGGGCATATACTAGTAACTACCCAGCTAGAGACAATATTTATCAGTATGACTTTGAGGTAGGTTGTGATCATATGACCATATTTAGGCAGACTGGATATGAAAGGCAATGATATTTATAACTTCCTAGGTGTCTCTGTAAAGCTGAAGACCCCTATTTAGACTTCTTTTGTCTTCTTATCTCTGACTGAAAGTATGGTAAGCATTATGCTAAGTGAAATAAGCCAGTCAGAGAAAGATAAATATCACATGATCTCACTCATTTATGGAATATCATGAACATCTTAAACTGATGAACAAAAACAGATCCAGAGACAGAGAAGCATTGATCAGACCGTCAAATGGGGGGATAAGTACACATGTGATACCTTAATCAATAAAGAAATTAAAAAATGGTAAGGGATGTACTACTACTTTAGTTCCAGCAATTAGCATTCTGCCTTAAGCTTGTAGACTTTCTGCCTGCCAGAATTCCTTTATGATCTCATGAAGTGTAGCCTGCCTACCCTTGCTAGAGACTGAGAGAGAAGTAAGTTTCTCTCTTGGTTGAGCTGCTATGTTTTGTTTCTATGTTACAGAGGCTATCTGGCACCGCATCTAATAGAGAGGATAAATGGCATTAACTTATTATTAGGATGAAAAAGTAAACCAACTGGAGGTAGAGAAGCATTAAAATGTAGTGAGGGAAAAAGAGCTTCTGAGTCTAAACACAAACTCAATTAATTGGAACCCAGTTGTCCCGTTTACCAGCTGGCGAAACTTGGACAAATGAATCTTTTTCTTGTCTCAAACTCTAAGTTCTAAATGAGGGTAATAGTATTTTTCTCCAAGGATTTGATAAGATTAAAAAATTAATGCATGTAAAATAGAGTGTGACCTGCCAAGTAGTAGGAGCTTAAAAATGTTAGTGATGACATGACTGACAGAGAAAAGTAAAGTTCTCTCAACACCTGCTGCTAAGGCTCCCTCTCTCCCTAAGGTCAGGTGCCTCCACATTTGTTTGAATTCCAGTGGTTCAAATCCACATCCTAAATCCGCTTTCACTCCAGCAGCATAAAGCATCCTGGGCCTTGTAGCCACAAGACAGAAATACTGAGAGGCAAATCCTGCTTCTGTATAACTTAGTTTTAAGTAAGTTCAGACTTCATAGAGATCTTTGTCCTAAGAGAAGATATAGGCTGAACATACTAGTATAGAAAGCAATTTCAAAAATGTTTAATTAAATGTGTTAATGAAAGATAGTTCTTTTAAGGGCAACTATAAGGTTGTAGAAATGTGGAAGGAGAATCTTGCTTTACACTACTAAACAAATGACATGTAATGTACAAATGGCTTCACCATAGAGCACTTCTTGTCACTCCCACACGATGCTTAGGGCTTGGCTGAAGTGTCCATAGGTCTAGAAAAATATGCCAAATTTATGGAGAATAAATAAGACTATAGCTGTTATAGATATTAATTATGTATGACCTTGCATAATTTCTTCTATTCCATAATTTTCTATCTAAAAATGAGTCAAACACATCATGATGGAAGAAGTTTCTGACTATAATTAAAATTCTAAAAAAAGGAACAGAAAAATACATAAAAATGAGAAAAACAGAAAGAAGAGGAGGAATTAGAGAAAGATGAAGAAAGAGTGAGGAAAAGCATTTGTTCAAATATAATTTATTAAGGAAATGAAATAGGGCTTTTATGTATCAGCTGAAAGAAGACACAAATCATGTCTTAATAAGACAAAAATGATCCTTTTTTAACTGTTTTTAAGCAGATGTGAAATAGAAATACAGTCATAATTCTATTTTCTTCTATAATAATGTTCAATAGTAGTTTGTTACAATTATACTGCAAACAGATGAACAACAAGGTATGTTTTGATAGTTGTTCTAAGAGGCTGAAAATATCTGCAATTTGATCAGTAGAGACATCAAAATATCACTGGAAAACGCTTTCTAATTAAATGATACCAGAGAAGAAAGTTTTTGAAGAAATATGAAGGGTTGAAATTAGGCTCTTCAACTTTTTAAGAAAACCTCTTGAAAGCATATTGTTTCATAATCTGAATATTTCTGCTAATGCTTTCCTTTGGTCTTTATTATTGTTATTGTGAATCATAGTAGTGATGACATCACCTTTTGTTCTCTTTTATAAACTACTAGAGGCCCAGTGTACAAAATTTGTGCACAGATAGGGCCCTTAGGCCTGGCGATCAGGCCTGATCGGGGCCTTCCTTCCCCGACTGCCATCCCAGGATTTCCTTTGTTCCTCACCACACCCTCGTGGTCAGCACATGTCATAGCAAGTGATCAAACTCCCGGTCTCCTGGTCAAAATCCCAAGGGAACATTTTGCATATTAGCCTTTTATATATATAGATAATAAGCTAAAGAATAAGCTAAATGTCATTGAACCTTATTTATTATAAAATTTGTGAATGTCTACTATATGTTTTCTTAAATTCTTTTGAGAGGTTATTTTATTAAATTATTTTGAAAAGCTATTCTACTCTAAGAGCATAACTACAACTTATAATTTATAAAAAATAGGTAATTATGTACTGTGATCCTTCCATAAACATGTACTGACAGGAAGAAGATACTGACAAGAGAGCATCACTCACACTGAAATTAATCACACTGAAACAAATGTAGGGAACATACAACTACTTACCATGACTGTCACATATGAATAAGTAGCAACAAGAAATGTATCAATACTATATTTCTCTGTATGGACCAAAGCATATATTCTTAAAGTCTGAAGAGTATTGTGAAAAAAAAAAAAAAACATTTCCAAATGGAAGAAATATGAGCATGAAAACGTATTTCTTTTCAAAACAATCAAGTTTCTCTTGTATTGCGTGAGCAATGGGATTTGACACCAGTCTCACTGTGTCACTGGCAACATTATAGCTCAATAAGCAATCATCTTACCCTATCTGAACTGATATTCTCCCCTGAGTTTGGTGCCTAGAGGATGTCTTTTCAGTGAGTGTTTAAAAAATAACTTATATGTTGACAATCTCAAATATTATAGGAAAACAAACAAACCAAAATAACAAAATGCCAGCTTCTTTTTTGTATAGGAAAGAAGAGACACATTTCAAAGGACCCCTGCAAACACGAATTCAAGAAGGCAGTTGTTCTTACACCACTAAGCATGCAATAATAAAAATACTATAGGAGCCCAGCCAGCATGGCTTAGTGGTTGAGCATCAACCTGTGAACCAGGAGGTCACAGTTCAGTTCCTGGTTGGGGCACGTGCCTGGGTTGCAGGCTCCATCCAGCTCAATCCCTAGTGTGGGGCCTGCAGGAGACAGCTAGTCAATGATGCAGGCTCCATCCAGCTCAATCCCTAGTGTGGGGCCTGCAGGAGACAGCTAGTCAATGATGCTTTCTAATCATCTCTCTCTCTCTCTCTTTCTCTCTCTCTCTCCCCCCTTCCTCTTTGAAATCAATAAAAATATATTTTAAAAAATACTATATGTAGTTTTTCAAAAATACTATAGGAATTTATTTAACACATTGCTGGTTTCATCTAAACTCTTAGATTACCCCTCTGCAGACAGTTGTCAAATGTACTTAACCCAGTTTTCCCTGTTAGATGACTTTTTTCTCCTTATTTCTTTCCCCCACATAATGGTATAAGTTTCCAAGTACCTCCTCTCATCCTCATACTCACCTCAAAATCACATAGCAGTCATTTTTTAAATGATTTTTTTTCAGTGTTAGTCACCGAATACAATTAAGAGTTAGGTCTGGCTGCTGACTTCTGTTTCATGGGAGGCAAGGAACACTTTTAAACAAAGGAAAGGCCTTAGAGATGACTTTGCCTGACATGAAATTACAACTACAACTGAGCCTTGGACAACATGGGTTTAAACTGCTTTGGTTCACTGATATGCAGATTTTTTTCAATAAATATGTAGTCAGCCCTCTCAGTCCCCAGGTTTTACATCTACAGATTCAACCAACCATGGATCAATAACAGTATTTCCAATTCATGACTGGGAATCCAGGATGCGGGGGGGGGGGGGGCAATTGTATGCATTATTATATGCCATTTTATATAAGGGACTCGGCCATCCATGAATTTTTATATCTGTAGAACCAATCCCTCACAGATACTGAGGGATGACAGTAGTTAAGTTTAAGGGGTGTCAAAAATTATACGTGAATTTTCAACTGTACAGGGTTAGTGCAACTAACCCCAAAATCTCTCTCTCACCACCTCCTTTCCTCCTCCTATCTTTATTTTATTTTTTTCTACATATAAGGAAAACTGCCATTCGGGGTTTTGTTTTGTTTTTCCCCCTAAGTCTCTAATCTGTGTTCCTTCTTATGTAGTCTGAATATGATTTCAAATGAGACCATTTACTGAAGGCACATGTAACATCTTTTATCACATAGAAAATTTTGTATGATCTTGCATCGTTTCTTCTATTCCATTATTGGACTAGAATTCTTCAAAATGTTTTGCTCTTTTCATTTCCCCCTTGCTTTTTATCTGCATTTACTTAATCTGAGCTCTAGAATTTCTTGTTTTGTGTTGTCTATTTCATCCATATGCCATTATGTTAGGAGTTGACTGCAGAGCAAGACTAGAATGGAAAAAGGCCACAGTCAGTATAGTCAGTGGTGCCTAAAGCAGGGGTCTGTGAGGACCAGATAGTAAATATTTATAGCTTAATAAGCTACAAGGTTTCCATCACAAATACCATATTCAATTCTGAATGGTAGCTTGAAAACAGGAATAGACAATATGTAAATAAATGAACTCTAAGTATCCATCCATTTGATGGCCCTTATCCCAAGGCACTATAGTTCAGTAAAATTTTAGATTATTTTTAAATGTTTAGTTTATGTGTACATGAGAGGCAGTCAGTTTGGGAGTGTTGGGGTGCTCCTTCTGATTGCCATCTATAATAATAAAAGCATAATATGCTAATTAGACCAGACATCCTTCCAGATGTCCTTCCAGACGAAGCTGCGGCTGCGGGGCCGAGGCAGAGGCCGCGGTTTCCGTGTCAGGGGCCGAGGGAGTCACCACCATGGCGGGGGCTGAGCCCCTTGTACGAATTTCATGCATCAGGCCTCTAGTATATAATAAACAGTGCTCATGGTAGAATCACTTAGAGTATTTAATAATTAACCAAATTGTAGCTATACCGGACACCAATGGAAACACATATTTCCTTATATTCTGAGCATAAGTTGTGATTAAAAGGGATGTGTGCTTATATTGCTTTATGAGCAATGCAACTCACTGCACATTTGCATATATGCCATTTTTCTGGATTTAAATGAACAATCTATTTTTGTAAGGGTTCTTGTTTGTTCTCGAACACTTCCTTTTCTCTGTAGTCCACTACCTCTAAGTTTCTAATTTTGCTAAAAGACAAAAACTGAAACTCTATAATAAAGTCATATGAAAAGCATTGATTTTCTTAATCTCATTAGGATATTAAGAACAAATTACAATCTCTATGAACTTCAAGATTCCTAAAGTCTCATTCTACAAAACACAAGTGTTAACAATATCATTGTAACCAGCCATTGAGTTTCTTTCAGTCACCAAAAAGAATTTTTTTTTAGGAAGTAACACTTGCAGAAAGCTTTACTAATTCAAATTTGCTCAACTTGAAAATAAATTTGCATTCATTAATATATTTATCAAAAATTTCAACCTCTTCCCTAAGAGAATAATCGTTCATAAGTCCCCATGTGACTGGAAGCAATATTTCTGTGTCAGTGCAACCTTAAATATAGATAGCACTCACCACCATGAAAACTGTAATAACAGATGCTCACAAATGCCTGGTGTGATGAATCAATGCAGAGAAAGGAGAGAAAAAGGTCTGCGTAGGTGTTTGTGTGGAATGGGGGGCAGGGAATGCCTTATGAATACAGAAGTAAACAGATGGCAATGAAGCAGGCATACTAGTACTGTGATAAATTTGATTTTTTATACCCTGTGACTTCTTTGCTACCCTCAGTTATTATATATCAATTGGAAAAAAATAATGAAGGTTTAAAGGCCAGTGGGGGAAAAAAAGGAGGAAAGTGACTTTATTGCTTTCACTTTGGTGATGAGAGCAAAAGAAAATAGGTAATTAAAAAAAAAAGCAAATGAGACAGGGAAGCTGTTTAATAAAAGGTCAAAGGCCTGACATAGTCCATGGCCTAAAATAATTCACAATCCACTATTTTTCCCCTACTGTTGCATTAAATACAATGTTTTGGGTAACAGAAGAACTCATTTAAAAAAAAAAGTATTCTTAGACTTCCTCCTTTTATTATGATGAAATAGGCTATTCTGGCTAATTTTCCATCTTAGGGAAAAAATTAGAAAAGCAGATCAAAATACTTAAATATATCTCCTTGGCGTTCAGGGACACTGTAGCTAGCAGTATTGTTGATCCACAAACTGATTGATCCCCCTTTGACAGCCACATAGGGTTAGGGAGAGATAGACTGAAATCTAGCGTCACCCAAAGACAGGGGCTGAGGTATCCTGTGTACTAGTAAATATTATTGCATTGGAAAGTGACCCTGAGTGGCTACAAGTTAGTGAACATAGAATTTTGCTCAGCTTCAGATTATCTCAATAACTGAAAATGGATTGAGATAATCTCAGATTATTAGTAGTACCACAAATGCTGGGTCAAAAGCAAACATTCTCTGTAGAAAAAAAAAATCATTTTTCAAGTCACAAAAGTTTTGCAAATATCCTATATAATAAAAGGGTAATATGCAAATCAAACAAACGGTGGAACGACCGGCCACTTTGATGCACACTGACCACCAGGGGGCAGATCGCTCAATGCAGGAGCTGCATCCAGTCTGCAGGCCCCAGGGGTGGGTGGAGCAAATGCGGGCGGTGCCAGGCCAAGGCCCCCACCCCACCGGTCACCCCACACACAGAGGGCAACTGGAATGGGGGCAGCGAGCAGGTGGAAACGGCTGACCTCTCGGTCCCTCCCCCTGGCTAGCAGGCTCCGATCACCTGATGGCCAACAGGGAACGGGGGGGGGGGGGGGAGAGGGTGGGTGGCAGTTGGGTGCGGGGCTGCTGCCAGCAGCCAGGGGAGATGGCCCTGATCGCAGCCCAGGCCTAGGGACCATACTTGTACGCAAATTTCGTGTGCCAGGTCTCTAGTAATATAAAATACATAATCAAAAATAATCAGGACCACAAAACAGGGCAAAATGAGTAAATCCAAGCAGCCCCCACAACAAGCAATAGCAACTGATCCACAGGGAATACAGTATTTATATTAGCAGATATGGATTTTAAATAATAATAAATATAACTGTTTTATAAAGCTATATGAAATTTGCATGTGTTCAATGAGAAAAATACAAGAATAAGATTATTATTTTTTTAAATATATTTTATTGATTTTTTACAGAGAGGAAGGGAGAAGGATAGAGAGTCAGAAACATCGATGAGAGAGAAACATCGACCAGCTGCCTCCTGCACACCCCCCACTAGGGATGTGCCCACAACCAAGGTACATGCCCTTTACCAGAATCGAACCCAGGACCCTTCAGTCTGCAGGCCGATGCTCTATCCACTGAGCCAAACCGGTTTCAGCCAAGAATAAGATTATTTTTAATTTATAAATATATTTAAAAATTGGACAGCATAACAAAATTAGGAATGCAATGAATGGGATAACAGCACATTAGACAAAGCAGAAGAAATCTTCAATGGACTGAAACATAGGTAAGGGGGGAGATTCAAAATTAATATATAGAAAGAAAGAACATTAGAAAATGTAGAAGAATATAAGTTATGAGACGAATAACATATACCGAGAAGTACAAACATACCTCTAATGGGAGTCAGAGAAAGAGAGGAGAGATAAGATGAGTCAGTAGTAATGCTTAACAGAGTAATGGGTAAGAAATCCAAACATGATAAAAGATGTAAAACCACAAATTCAAGAAACTCTATTAATTTCAAATAAGAAAATATAAAGTAATACATTGTGGGAGATTATGGTCTATATTTCACATTTCTTCATGTCTTGCCAGCAGAAGCACCGGCTGGCTTTGTTCTAGACTGATCTTTACATAGATGCATAACAACACTAGATGATAGAATTAGTGCATCACTCTGGAGCACAGAGAGGATTCTATATGCTCCAGTATAACACAGGCAAAGCTATAAATGCTCATGTTCCCTCAACTGGAGGTTTCTCACCTGAAATGCAACCCACTGAGTATGCAGGTATCATATGACATTTGCATTTCTATCTTGGAATTAAGGCTCAGGACCTGGCAGTGTTAACGGCCTGGCTAGTCAGTACTAATGCTGTGGATAATGAAGTCCTTTGTCTCTGATCTGGAAGTATCCTATCTTCTGCCAGCATCCATGAAATTGTGGCAAGATAACTAACTGCATTAGCTTTAAATAAAATAGCAATTCTTTCATATCCTATCTAATAAAGAGGGAATATGCAAATTGACCATCACACTGTCACAAGGATGGCAGCACCCATAGCCACAAGATGGCGGAACCCAGTTCCCTCAGCCCCAGAGGAGTCCCCCAGTCCTTTCAGCTCCACTGGCCAGCTGCCCAGGGCCGGCCAAAGGTGCAGGCAAGCCTCGGATGGCGGTTGCCCAGCCGATGCCCAAGGTGCAGGCAAGCCTCAGATATCTGATGTCGTCTGTCCAGCCGCCCAGGGTGGGCCTGAGGCGCAGGCAAGCCTCAGATGGCGGCTGCCCAGCCACCCAGAGACGCCCGAGGCTCAGGTAACCAGGGCTGGCCGAGACTTGTGCTGCCGGCAGTGGCAGCAGCAGAGGTATGATTGGGGGTGTCGCCTTCACTTGATCGCTGGGTCACCTCCCACCCCTGAGGGCTCCCAGACTGTGAGAGGGGGCAGGCCTGGCTGAGGGACCCCCCCATCTAGTGCATGAATTTTTATGCACTGGGCCTCAAGTATGCTCAATAAAAGTGCAGAAAGCCAAGACAAACATCTGAATATCAGTCACAGAAAACCGTCAGTTTACATTCAAGTGAGGAAAAAAAAAAAAAAACTAACTAAACTTTCAATCCTATAAAATAAAAAGGTAATATGCAAATTGACTGTCAGTCCAACACACAAGATGGCCACCCCCATGTGATTAAAGATGGCTGCCCCCATGTGGAAACAAGATGGCCACCACAAGATGGCTGGCAGGGGAGGGCAGTTGTGGGCGATCAGGCCAGAAGGGGAGGGCAGTTGGGAAGGACCAGGCTTGAAAGGGAGGGCAGTTGGGGGTGATCAGGCCTGTAGGGGAGGGCAGTTAGGGGTGACCAGGCTGGCAGAGGAGGGCAGTTGGGGGCAGCCAAGCCTACAGAAGAGGACAGTTGGGGGGGAACAGGCTGGCAAGGGAGGGCAGTTAGTGGTGACCAGGCCAGCAGGGGAGGACAATTGGGGGCAACCAAGCCTGCAGGGGAAAACAGTTAGGGGTGACCAGGCTGGCAGGGGAGGGCAGTTAAGGGCAATCGGGCTGGCAGGGAAGCAGATAGATGTCGATAAGGCTGGCAGGGGAGTGGTTAGGGGTGATCGTGTTGGCAGGCAGAAGCAGTTAGGGGCAATCAGGCAGGCAGGCAGGAGAGCAGTTGGGAGCCAGCAGTCCTGGATTGTGAGAGGGATGTCCGACTGCCCGTTTAGGCTCGATTCCAGTGCGGGCCTAAAACGGCAGTCGGACATCCCTCGAGGGTCCCAGAATGGATAGGGTTCAGGCTGGGCTGAGGGACACCCCCCCCATGCACAAATTTCATGCACCGGACCTCTAGTAGAAATAATAAAAGTGAGAGGATAATGGAATTATGTTGTGAAGTTCTGGAAGAAAATTCTGGCAAACTAGAATTCTGTAGTTTGAAAAATAATCCTCAATATTAAAAGTGATTTTCAGACAATAAAATTGAGAAAATATATTATCAATAGATCCAGACTTAAGGAATTCTAAAAGGTAGTTTTACAGCAGCAGTCATATGATTATAGATGTAAGGACTATAAATATATAAATATAGATGTGGCCCTAGGTTTACAGTAGCAATTATGCAAAACAAAGTTTATTCTTATATTATTATTTATTATTATTGTATTATTTTGAATATGAACAACTATAAACATACTTTTGCTCCACACTGTATATGGAAAATTTTCAATTATTATTTGTATAACAATAATGTGTGTTGTTTTGAGTATCAAGCCAATTACAATAAAAGACAGCAATGGGGTTCAGTTTGGAAGAGCATTGGTGGTACTAATGAAGAGTCCTAAAGTGGTCTTGTATTCTAGAAAGATGGCTAAAGTAACAAATAACTTTCTTTAATATAAAAAGGTGCATGCTGTAATCTTAGGGCAACCTTAAATTGATAGTTACTTGAATAAGAATATGAAAGATAAAATTGAATTAAATTTTCATTTTCAATTATGTCTTGCTATAGATGAGATTAACAGACCAACTAGATAAGGGTTACAGTATATACATTTTTTTCATCTGTACCTAAAAAGACTGATGCCAAAGTTTAAAGAACCTTGTAACTTTTGATACACTGTCATATTTCCTTTAGACAAGTAAAAATTAAAATAAGTCCCTGTCTTATTAGGATTGCTAATAAACCCCTATGGCATCTTTGAATTATGCTGCCCATAAATCCCAAAGCACAATTTACAAAACAAAATATATTTCATCATTTGAGAGTGCATATAGGGCCACAAAGTACTATTATTACATAAATGTCATAAGTTTAAAACATTTTGCATTGTCTAAAAACACACAAATATCCTTAGAATTTTTTTCTCAAAGCATAATGATAAAGAGCATTTTATAAACAATAATAATTACTACTAAATTATTTTATTTGCTTTACTGAACTGAATCAAACATAACCTAAGGAAAAGGAAATAATAAAAATAAAGATTATTTTTAGTCACAAGCTGCTGGTTCTTCAAAACATTTGTTTCATGGGTATTGGGGAGAATGTTCATACTTCTCTGGATTCTAGTCATGAAATCAATGTGAAAATATATTGAACTACAAGAAACTATTGATATTCATACATTTTTATATGTGAAAAATGGATATTTCATTTAATTAATATTTTAATAACATTTCAAATACTTTGCGTAAGATCTTCTGTGAACGATAATGATCAAAATAAGTATTATCCTGAGACTCAGACCCAGTAACTTTTAAGTTCCTATTAAAGGGAACAACTATTAAAAACTCTCCTGAGTGCAATATGAATAAATCAATGCCAAAAGTAGAAGACATAAAAGAGCCAAGGTTTGAAGATTCCTACTAAGTTACAAAACACATTATTTACTCTTGGAAAATACAACTGCTATGTATATGTATGCATGCTATGTACACTTGCTATGTGTGTGTACACACATACACACACACACACACACACATATATACATATATAATATAATATGTTATGTGAGCATATACTAGTAATTTATTATCCAAACCAATTACTTTTAAGAGTGAAAGGAATCATTTTTCACGAGTACCTTGAGGCAATATTACAAACCATAACAGTTCTGGGAAAACAGGATATTTCCTCTATATAAATAACAATTGATTTTTCTTAATAAAAGAAGACTATGATAGGGAAAAGAACAAGATGAGCTATAATTCCTTTTCTTCATGACTTACTGATTATGAGAATCTATTCATAGTGAATTATCACCACTTAACTATTGAATCTGTGAGCATGTCCTATATAGCATTTACTTTTAATTATAGTATGTCAAGTATGCATCATGGCATATTTGATAAAGAGCATTCTAATACGACCTTAAACATCTTGTGACATATTTATTGCACAGTGTCATAGTCAATACTAAATAACCAAAGTAGTCTTCCTCATTTTTATTCATATTGGTTCTACTACTCAGTAATGTTTACAACAAGTAATGTTGACTAATCTGACTTTAATTTCAGAGATTTAAGAACATAGATATTCCCATGCAGATAGTACAATTATTTAGGGCATCAGAAGCTAATGCTTAATAAATTATACGTTTAAGTTTTTACCAAAATATTTATCAAGTCTGTACTTGCAAGTATATCTTGGCAATATTCTTTTCTTCCTACAAAATGGTGGAACCCCAAGACAAAACACGGTAATTGACGTTCATCTTAAATAAGCTGAGCAGTGATTTAGGTCTCAGTACATTTCTACCTGTCTCCTTAGCGATATTATGTTTTCATTCAGAGCTGGGGTGAAAAGAGACACCAACAGCACTAATGAAGCTGTTTGGCCCTGTGGCCTGATGTTGGAAAAGCCCACGCTGACTTCATCAGCATTTAAGTTACAGGAGCAGAGAATGTTTTCTAGCTGAGCATTGTTCCAGTCTTTGGACCAACTGCCATGGATTCCTGGAGCTCGACCACATTACAATTTTCACACTTAGCAACTGTAAAATTGTTAAAGTGATATCTTTCCACACAGTTTACCCGTTATTATTGCTAAGTTTGGCATACCACCTTAGTTACGGGCTTTACATGCCACTTTCATCGCTTCCCTGGGTAACCTTGGCCATGAAATCGGAAAATCAGATCATTTTCTGGTCTGTTTTCTTCCTTTTCTTTGGATGAGATTAGATTTGGCTACGCTTGACTGACAAATCTCATTTAAGATTCAAGGAGAGGCCTGGGTCCCAACCTCTTTAAGAAGTGGGAGGTGAGATGTCTTAAGCAGTGATGAGGAAGAAAGGACCAATTTCAACTCATCACACAAAGGCAATTAGTGATTAATGCACACTGTGAGACAAAAATACTTGTAAAAGGATAAAGAGTCTCTCAGTGTCAGGTCACAACATTATTTAAGATTCTTTAAAAGTACCAATCATGATCAAGGGTTTTTCTCTGCATGTTT
The DNA here is from genome assembly GCF_027574615.1 of Eptesicus fuscus. Taxonomy (NCBI): domain Eukaryota; kingdom Metazoa; phylum Chordata; class Mammalia; order Chiroptera; family Vespertilionidae; genus Eptesicus; species Eptesicus fuscus. The sequence continues at coordinate 76,999,421 of NC_072474.1, read as the reverse complement.
TATTTTCCTTTCATATTACTAGTATATTTCTAGGTCTGTTAAAAAACAAACAAAAAAACAAACAAACAAAAAAAAAAGAAGCAAAAATCCCACAGTTATATTTATCTTATTAATATCTCCCCTAATAAGTAAGAAATATGTATATATTTCTTTAAGAAACAACCAATACAAATCCAAAATGATACATTTCCCATAACATATTAACTTGAGGTCAATTGTTTTATTATTCAGGGGTGTAATGGTTAGTTGCTGGGCTGTACTGCATCCAGATATTACTTTTTCAGGCACATTTATCCACTGTAGATGGGGTGAAAAAGGATGTGTGGAGAAAGGCTGAAAATAAAACCAGTAAATGCCTCAAATTTAATATTATTCATCTTAGACTTTGTTCTCTGAGTTTAGTAGGTTTCACATCATGATGATGTTTTTAGGGATGAGTTGGCATTTTGAAATCTATGTCCTACTGCACTAGGTTACATTAAACGGATTGAAACAAGAAAGTCAGATAGAAAGATCATCATGAAAATTTCAATGAGTAAAGGGGTCAATGAGACAATCACACCATCTTGTTGCCTTTAGAGACTTGTTCCACACTGGAAGGTCATTGGATTTAAATATGCAAACTTTGAAGGAGAATGATATTTTCAAGGATCTATGGCTAAAATGGTTGATACTTTATATTGACTTATACAATACTGTCCTCTTCTTTTTCTAAAATTATTTTTATCAATAATTGCATTTCCAGGAATTATTGCATCACATTTTACATCATTGAGGTTCTTGTTATTTCAAAAAGAATATTTAGTGGTCCTCAATTTCTCATTAGATATGTTTAGTTTCTGATTTGTTTATACTCAATTTGGGGCTCTAGCCACATACCTGGTCAAATAATAAGCTAAAGTTAATTTCTAAAATATTATGTGAGAAGAAATGTGGATAACAGTAGCTTGCATAAAGGGCTAAATAAATATTTTTGAAAGATAGGTCCATCTCCCTTAACCTCTCTGCTGGTATCAATAATGTAGTGCACACATCAAGTGTTCACATATAGGACCTCAAATGTTTCAAAATCAATTATAGATGAAGAGATTCACAGCTGTCTAAAAATTTAAGTAACTTATTTCCCCCAAATATCATATGGCAGTAGGCACTATCTCGACAGAAAACTCAGTGAAGGTTGATTTTGTTTTATATGTTAGGTACATTTCTGAGAAGTTGTGCAAAGCAAGCATATGCATAAGAAAGAAAGAAACAGCGAATTAGCGAATTTCATTACAATTCCAGTAAGAATATCTTTTAGCAAAATATATCTTTGGTACATGAGAAAAATTATTATGTACCTAGGATTTTCAATATTCATTTAAAAAAGTACTCCTCTTTTATCCCTGTGCTTCCAATATCACATACCCTTGGAAAGTGCCAGGCAAATAAGGGGGGGGAAAAATCTCTGAAATTTGCACTTCTGCAAATCTCAAAGATACACAGCCTCACTGGAAATCTCAAATGTGTATATATATTATAATTTAGCATCTATATGATTTTCATTTAGTTTATTATTTTTATTGATTTCATGAGACTTAATTTAGTTAGCTATCATTTTGACTATACTGTTTGTGATAAATACATTCAACTACATTTTGTTCTTCAAATAATGATTATCAAGCATGTGCAAATTACATTTTATTAAATTTAATAACATTCTATAAAAGATACAAGTGAAAAGTAATAGTCTTTTACTAAAATCTTATAGTTGGAAAAGAAAAAATGCTAAAGCAAATATGTAAATAATTATTATGAAAATATACTACAGATTTCATTTCTACTGAATTTCAAGTCTAGTTTTTTCAGGTAATACTAGTACATAGTTTATATATTACCAATCAATTATTCCCCTATGTGTGGTCAATAGATTTCTCAGTCATTAAATATATTTCCATGTTGAATTTCCCTTTTTACTCTATAAAAATTATCTCATTCAAAATGCCAGGCAAATAAGGGGGAAAATTTTTCTGAAATTTGTACTTCTGCAAATCTCAAAGATACACAGCCTCATTGGAAATCTCAAATGTGTATATATATATTATAATTTAGCATCTATATGATTTTAATTTAGTTTTATTATTTTCATTAGCTGTCATTTTCAAAAGTAAATTATATGAATTATCTGATTATTTTTCATATAACCAATATTTAGTGAGAATTTACCCTATGTTAACAACTGTTTTAAGGCTTGGTTAGGTAATTGAGAGGTACATATTCTGGGTCACCGGAATCCCAGTATTAATACATGTAATAAAATTTAATTTACAAAAATTTCTCTGTGCTCCCTCACAGTGAAAATGTTTCAGATATGTGGGCAATTCACTTCCAGGTTTAAAATGTCACCACTCTTCCCCTTTACAAAAAAAGAAGATTTTTTTACATTGCTTTTGTCCATCATAGGGAAGTTGTATTTTCTATACAGGTCATTTTTATGCTTTGTCTATTTATGTTTCAACATGAATTCACTCCCATTAAACCAAAGGTGTCTGTTTTTGTCAGTGTTCTTCTAAAATGCTGAACATTTTACTCCTAGGTACGTCATTAAGAGCGATGGAGACACTTATTCAGGGTTTGCAAACTTGGGATAAATAAAGAAAGACTATGGCAGCTTGGAATCCACTAGGAACAAATGCCCAAGACTGTATTTGAACACATCACCGATATTCAAAGCATTGATTTGAAAACAGTGTTTTAAATATACTAGTATACCTTTGATCTTAGAAGTGAAATTCACCCTGAGAAAAATAAAACAAAATTCCCACCTATCCGTCTGTGGCTAACAGTTCAAAACAAAATAAAACAAACAAAAAAAAAATTAAGTAAAACTATCACCCATTTTGTCAAAGAAAATAAGAATTGCTTTATTTTTAGTTTCATATATTTCCCTACTCTGATACACTCTTCAAAGCTGGGCTTTCATCATGCTCTTAAGAGATCATTCAAATACTCTGACAACTGACAGTAATTGATTATTTAGTGTGGTTTTTTATACTTTAAACCATGAAGCTGAACTAATGCTTCACAGAGATATACGCTGTATTCAGAGTGTCAAATAGAAACAGTAGGATAACATCCAGGAGACTGTTTTTAATTTGGCATTTTCAATCTCTATTTATTTAAAAACTTTTTACTTTTTACTTTTTACAATTTTTTTTAATCAATCTAAAAGGGGGGAAAAAGCCCATGGAAAAATATATCACAGCTTGCCAAATTTTCAGGATTTTCTTTTACGAATCACAACCCTTCTTACTCCAATTCCAACTACATTTTTTTAAAGGAACTGAAAGAATACTCTGATGTGGATGAATGTGTGCAGACTTCATCAAATCCTATTGATGTTTTACAATGTCAGACAGACCTGTACCCCAGATAAGATATCAGTAGCCTTTTCTCGTAGGAAAACACATCTTTATACTGACATTCCAGTTTTGAAAAAGCATAAAGCCAATTTGATGGCAAGTGTGGATATGTGTTATTTCACCACCAGTCAGATTAAATGGAACAGCCTCAAGAGATCCTGCAAAGAACTGTTATGATGTCAATAAAATGTTCCATGAGTGGCAGGGCTAAGCCAGGGACAATTCACTCTCTAGGGAAAGACTGGACTAGTGGAAGGCCAGTCTCATGCTGAGAACACTCAGAGGAATACTCAGCAGGATTAGAAATAGCCTCAGCGTGACCAACGTAATTTCTCCTCTCCACAAAAATAAGCAGGTAACAAGTATGAGCCAAAGAGAAACACTGAATTAGAAGGATGGAGCTATGCTTCTACCACTAACAATATATTTGTGTTTGGTAAACACCATTTATCCAACACTATGATGCACATGGTGATCCAAGTCACACCTGGAAAATTTCATACAATCCTGAGAAAAATTCTAAGGATTTTAAGAATCAATATAATAATATTAATTGATATTACTTTTATCTATAATGCTATTTTCAGGGTATAGGTAAAGTTTTAACTTCAGCACTTAGCTTAATTTTATCTTAACTATGAACAATTGCCCTATATAAATAATATGTTACAGCCTAGAATAAAAAATAGCTCCATTTTTACTCCTTTTCATTGACAAAGACATAAATAAATATTTATTAAGAGTTATCGCAAAGCATTTTGTAGTCTGAAACACATTCAGTGCCATGTGGAGTGAGTTTTCCTTTACTTTCTCAATCAAAAATTTATTAACTGATATAAATTCTGTTCTTTTTTTCTTTATTTGAACCACCATAGGTCTCATTTTTTCTAGCTTCTTGTTTAGTGAGGTGTGATAGAGCTTAGAAATGGATTAAAAAATAAGAGTGATATATACTAATTCATTAAAATTTACATAGAATATTCTAGGCTTGACTATTGGGGTAAAAAATTAAAACAGACTTGAGAAAGGGATATGGTATTAGAGATTGTGGCAGAACATATATATCTCATACATCATTTATACTGAAGTATAGTTTTTTCTCTCACTTTGTTATTAAACATCCCAATATTATAAAGGTAGTAAGAAGGTTTGGATACAGTTACATTGGGATCATTATGAAGCACAAATGATGATCTATAACTAATATCATTGAAAAATTAAAGTTAGCTAAGTCCTTTTATAAATTCTGACCAATAAGTATATAATAAATATTAAATTTATAATAATTATTATCACCATTCACTCAGCAAACATTTTTAGAATAGTTATGGTGTGTCAGCCTTTGATCTAGGCATTGAGACCACAACAGTAAAGAGAACAGAAAAACAATAAAATTCACAAAACCAAATTCACTGTCAATAACCCAAGAGACCAGGCAGAGAGATAGAGAAATGTGTGTGGACACAGATCAAAAATCAGGAACATATCTGTAATAAAAAAGAAGGTTTGATGAAGAGATGGAATGTGTGTAAGCATAGTTTTATGTGCATTTACCAAGAATGATAACATATTACACTCAAATTAAGTTATATATCACATGTGTTTAAATTTCCCATAATTTATTGTTAAAAATGAAACCTAATATTCATGCTAGAGTTGCTTAGGAAAAGTGAAATATAGTATCATTAGAATATCTTAATTATATCATGTCTCCCAGTTGATCCTTTTATTGGTCATAATTTTACATGTGTGTGTGTGTGTGTGTGTGTGTGTGTGTGTGTGTGTGTGTGTATGTGTATGTGGGTGTAGTATTTATGGAACACCTTTATATGCTAAGCACAGTAAGATAGAATCTATTGCAAATGTGTTTAATCGTTTCAGAATCTATTCTTATTTCCATATTACAAAAAGGAAAATAATTGTATGAGTATCTATTGCTGGGATTTAAAGCCATGTTTTCTGCCTGCAGACCTAAAATTTTATTCAATATGCCCAAGCTTGCCCAAAGCAAATTTCCTATTAGAAAAATCTTACAAACAAAAAAATAAGCATTATTTTTAAAACAGAAAAGAATTATGTATCACAATTTTTATCATTTATTTAAGTAAAGGTTCTTGATGTACAGCTTTTTATTGTAAATTTCACCAATTCTCATTTATCTTTCTTCAATCACCTTTGATCTATTCACTTAAGTATTTATGAACAACTGTTTTTAAACTCAGAATTTGCTGCATTATCAGATATTCATTCATAAATGTATCTAAATCACACATAAAATGTAGAGACCTTTTTCATAAATTTGGAAGTCGTTTCAAAGTAAATTGGTTAGGATTTGAATGACAGCACTTAGATTGTCAATTCCCACGACTGTCGCACCAGCAGTGAGCAGTGAGGTAGCCCATCCTGGGTGCACTTTGTAAATCATTCGCTTCAGGAAGAGTTCTTGCAAAGCCGTCTCCCTATAGCAACCTTGAGGTTTCTCTGTGGTCTCTCTACAAAAGTGTTTTCACAGTGATTTCACAGGCCCTTCATTTTTAATAAATATTAGCCAGCAGAGCTCTCCGGCAGGTTCCCCAGGGTCTTAAGCCTGTGCAAGGGTATGTGGGCTTCTGTGAACACCCCTATAGGGATGTTCATGTGCTGAGGGTTTATTAGAATGCCTTACAGGAGGGAAAATGCTGCCAGCAATTTCAGTGACTTCTAGACTGAATTTATTCCTACCAGGTAGCTGCAAAATAACAATTTTAAACTGACTTTGCAATTGCTGGCAGTTTTCGTTTACATGGTTGATTTCTGACAGAATGAAATGTCTTGGTCACTGGAAAAGTGTATGTTTTATGTGAGTATGTTGGTTTTAAAATTTTATATGTATATTCACACCAAAAAAAGTCTTGACAGTTCTAATGCTTGTGTATAAGCATATTATCCAATTCCATGAACAACTAATGGGATAATGTCCAATATAACCAACTTCCTGTTCACAAAATAAGGGCTAATAGTCCAGAGACAAAGGTCAATTTCTATGGCCATGACATGCTAGGGAGTGTGAAGTATTGTAATTTATTAAACCCTAGAACTGATAGCTCATTCTTTTGAATCAAATTGCTTGCTTCTAAATTGCTTCAGGTACCCTCAAAAGCCATCAGAGAATGCAAAACTATCATTTGGCCATTGCTATAGCCACATAAGTCTTTTCAAATAAGGAATCTCTGAAGGAAAATTGACACATTTATCCAGGCACCATTTTTGCATTTCTACAGGATGTTTTATGTGCACAGTTTAGTAATATAGTTTTCTGAAAGCTAGATTCCTTATACAGAAAAAATACATTGCCATTGTTCTGTATCACAACTTAACTTTTATCCCATAAGAATAAAGATGTTTTTCCCTTATCTGTATTGTTATAAGAATTTTTTAAATAATTTTGTTTTCAAAATTATAACATCTTTACCCGATGACATGAATAGTGAAATCACTACCTGTAGGTATCGATCATTGTTAGGATTAACATCCTTATCCTTGTATCCCATGTGCCCGGCCCACTTACAGAGAGATATGGGAAGCCAGTGTAATTTATATTTATTTCAATTCAATATCAGTTTTCTGTCCCTCCTCCAAGTGCAAAGGTGCATTTTAAGTGGGGAGCTGGTGACATCACTGGAACCCTACCCTGTGAATAGGAGTATAAAAATGAGAAAGGTGATGCAATTTCTAGCTTTACCCTGAATCTTTGTATTCATATACATATGCTAGACTAACATTCTAAGTGACTGAAAAGATATTCTGAGGATAAATGTACCAATATGGAATTTAATATTATGTCTTCAGTGCTTTGAATAAAAGTGTTTCTAAGTAAAATACAGTGCTTTTATTAAGGTTAAATGGTTCCATGTTGACTGTTCAAGTAATGTCCTGTTCAAGTCTGGTCCATGCACATATAGTTCATCAAATCATTAATTCACAACTCACGATTATAATTGAACTCTCATATTAAAGAAAATGTGACTTCAAATCAATTTCATCACTGGGTACAAGGAATTTATTGTTATCAGTTAAGAATGAAAGTTCAAGCTATTCCTACCCAGAATTATTTTTAGTACTTGCAATTAAGGACAAATAATTTTATCCATTCCTAGAGTAACATTGTCAAGAGACAAAAATGCACATATAAAAAAATAACTCAATTTCCCTGTTTCCCACAACAAATAATTTTTAAGTTACATTTATTGGGCTAACATTGGTTTGTAACATTATGTAAGTTTCAGGTGTACAACTTTGTAATACAACACCTGTATATTCCTTCATGTACTTACCACTCAAAGTCTAGTTTCCTTTTGTCACCACATATTTGACCCCTTTATCTTTTTCATCCTCCTTCTCCCCGCTTTTCCTCTGGTAAGCATCATACTATTCTCTATGTCTGTGAGAATACTACCCAGCTGTAAAAAAGATAAAGTATTGCTACTTGGGACAACATGAATGGATCTTGAGAGTGTCATACTAAGTGAAACAAATCAGATAAAAAAGAACAAGAACCGTATGATTTTACTCATATGTGGGATATAAAAAAAAAAATGAACAAAGAGAACAAATGAATTTTAAAATACATTCCTTATATAGGAATAGCTCTCAGATGCCTATACCCATGACAGTAGCATTGCTGGAATGCCGAACACTTTGCTAGGTAACCTGCCAGCAGCAAGTACAAAGTACTGGTGCTATCTACAGTCGTAGGCATATGGAATATCTAGGGTAGTGTCCTGCTGTTTCTTTATTCAGAGGATGCACCATTCATAAACAAGAAGGCAGGGGGTAGACTGAGTGCAATGGGTTCAGGCATGGCACAACTTAACAGGCAGGTGTGCTTCTGAATTTAGGCTGGTCACTGTGCTCCATTGATCACATGGTCAAACTTCTGATTTCTTACAAGTATATAAGTATTGAGTCAAAGTAGAAAGTGAGAGCAACAGGAGCATCAGAGCACTGAAATTAATTCACATCATATTGATTTAAACTCTTTCAATGTTTCAACTCAGCACCAAGTCCATGCACCTCCATTATGCTAAAAGCCAAATACACGTATTGATGTGTGGTATATTTCTTGGAAACCATAGGATAGAATGAACCACAAAAGGTTGGGGGGACAACCCATTCTATGAAATAATTTTTAAGCAAGATTGATATACCTTCAAATTGAAGATAAATATAATTTAAAAGAAATAATTGCTTTGCTACTATCAATACATTAGCATTTTTTCTGGACTCCCAAAGGAATGTTATATCATAAAACATTTCTGGTGACCATCCAGTTTGACAATATTCAGAATTAACCTGATCAATATCTGTAATCTAGTTAACTGTGGTTACCAGAAAGTCAACACCTTGATTTCAGTACAACAGAGCTCTTTATTCTTCTGTTTATTTGGAATTTGAGTTAGGTTTGAAGGTCATCAGACTTGCTAGGCATTAAAATTATGCTATGGACACAATAGGATGATATTTGTCAATCGTGGTTTTATTTCAATGATAATTTTGAAAAAATGATATAATGGTTCTAAATTTCTTATTCCTACTAAGGACTGCCACTTTTACATTTGTGTTTAGAATTTTATTGGCACTAAGTGATCAGAGTTTGTGCTTTAAATTTTAAGGTCATGGTTCTCAATTGTTTTTCTTACACACTTTGGAGACCTTTTATGGCTCTCTAATACTAGTATAACCTTGAATGTTCATGAATGTTTGTAGATCTCCCTCAAGTTTGAATTCCTCAATTTTAAGGGAAACATGCAATTAGTGTTTCTTGAAACTAGATTTCATATGGACATAAGAAAAAAAATCTTTAGATACTTGAAGTTGTTTTTATAGGCTGATCACATAAAAACTCATAAGGGAATTTTGCAGCTTCATTATATATGCATTGTCAAGACATATGGTTCATTTTGCAAAGGTGGGGGGTCATCAGAATATACATTCCAAAATGTTCTTGATCTACTGAAGGTAATGATTTTTCCCCACTATGTTACAATTGGCAAATAGCAAACTTATTATATAAAGTTCCTTCACATTTTTAAAAAATCTTATATTTTAGAAAATCTCAAAAGTCTTCAAGACATTAAAGATCCTGGTTAATTAAATATACTGTACATAAATTTTTGTTTTAGTTGAAACTGCTAAATATACTTTTACAAAGATAGAGTTTAAATTAATTTCCTTTTTTTCTTTTATCACTCCTTCTATTTCCATTTTCTTTAGTCACACATGTTTCACATGAAACTTTTTCTCTGATCTTTCTTTAGGGCTCCATTTAGCAGAGCTGTCCCTTGCCCAAAATTTGCTAGTTTTATTTCGTAGTTGTTGCTAATGTGTTGATGACTGATGAAAGTTAAACTACTCTTTTTTTAATTTTAAATATATTTTTTATTGATTTCAGAGAGGAAAAAAAGATGGAGAGAGAGAGAGAGATAGAAACATCAATGATGAGAGAGAATCATTGATCAGCTGCCTCCTGCATGTCCCCTACTGGGGACTGAGCCCACAACCTGGGCATGTGCCCTTGACCTGAATCGAACCTGGGACCCTTCAGGCTGATGCTCTACCACTGAGCCAAAACAGCTAGGGCTAAACTGATTACTCTTTATCAAATAGTATTTATAAGAGTGGCATTTAAAAATGGTATTCAGTTCCTACAGCAAATAGGTGAGAAATAGAACATTCAGAATTATTTGGAGGCACCAATGAAATGCTGAAAGTATTTCATTCAGCATTCCTTAATCACAGCACACAAATAGTTTCTTACTCCAGCAGGAAGAAATATAGTTATTTTTCTAAAAGAGCAGTTAACAAGAAATTGCATTATGGTTGGGTTTTGGGAACTAGAACTACAATAAAAAATTACTACATTTGCAGATTTATTAGCAAATTTCTCAAGGCATTCCTATTGGAAGATAAAGAATCAGTATAAAGCCTCTAATTTGTGTAGCAAAAAATACTAAAACCACATGTCCTGTTTTCAATTAGTGTGAAAACTAAAGACTTGATGACTTTTTTGATAAAAATATTTGAAATTACCACATGAAAACATGGTTAGTTTTTAATTGAAAGAAAATAAAGCTATTTCCCCATTTCTGTCCTACTGAAAAATCTGATGTGAGTAGTGAGATATTTTAAATGCAAAGATGTAGGAACTAAATACTTTCAATAGCATGTCTTCAAAACTCATCCATCTGTTTAGAAAAATCCAAGGCTGACAAATCAAAACAAATACTATCACATATCCCGCAATTACTAGACATTTTCCTCTCAAGCTATTTTTTGTCTCAGATCCCTTGTAAACTAAACTAGACAGTACTAAGTGCTGAACTAATTTATCATCTGTTATTCCTCCTGCTTTACTTTTTGCTATGCTTCATAAATTCTTAAACAAAACAAAAAAAGAAAAGATTTCTTTCAGTCCAGATTTTACCATTGCATACATATTTCAGCTTGTGATTTAACCATCCCAAATAACTCAAGAGAAATATTTTTCTTACATATTAACCGAAGGCTCTTAGAAATATAGCATAGACACCAAACAGCTTCAAAATAAAAGTACCCAAAGATATTTTGCAGCCTAAGAGAGACGTTTTGTCTGAAATGTTAGTGTCACTTCAACTAAACATTCTAAATTACAGCTCCTATTCAGTTGTGGGTAATTTTTGGAGTACCGGTTGCTAGGAATGTAAGTGTTAGACTAAGAAGTTATCAACATTACTCATTCATTTTCTCTTTTTCCATAAGATTTTTGGACTGTGTTAATGCACAAATAATATATATATATATATATATATATATATATATATATATATATATACACACATATATATATATATGCACATATATATATATTAAGGTCTACGATTGTATATATATATGTATATATGCATTTGTTTTTTATCATATCATTTATTTAGCAGCATGTGCAAATGACTATTTAATTCAGTCTCTATTCACACAGGTCTTATTTCTATAAAATGTATACCCTTCTTAGCTACAAGTATTCAAAAATCATGCAGTGGAGTAGCTGGCGTTCTTCTGCAACTTTTTATACATTATGCTGATCGTATGAGGTAGAATAACATTTGCTTCAATGGAAAAAAAATGAATTCTGACCAAGATTAAGCAATATATTTGTATTTAGGTTGGTATGCATACACACTTTCAGAAACAACAACCCAGGGAACAGCTCCTCTCATCAATTGCCTCTATTTCCCATTATTGGTATTTCTAATTCACTGCTCTCTATTGAACCTGAAATGCATTCACGGTCCGTCTATAATCCTATTTCACACAATTGCATCCTGAAACAAATCCTATGGTTTTCTATCATTTTCCTTTGTTACACAGAATATATCTTCAAATAGTATATAGCTGATTAAAATATTATCTAGAAACCTGGCTGAAGTATATATTTTGTGTAGAGTCACTTAAAATTCATCAGATCCAATTGCAATATACTAAGTAACACCTCACAGGGTTGCTTAAAAATTCATCCCTATAAACTAATGTCTTTCCAAAACACCTTTACATTGAAAACTTTTTTCAAGAAATAAGCTGTAATGTCAATAACACATCTATTAAGTAGATCATAATTAATAGAACTTTAGCCAGCTAAATCTTATATCATTATATCTTGTGAAAAAGCACTTTAAATTTGGTGCCTAGTATACTCAACCCAATTTCATTTCAATAGCTCTTTTAAACTCCCACAAAGTGTTTAATATCTAAACTTATAATTTTTATAATAAAGTGGCTCAGAAACTATAATGTGTTCTAGAAATTTTTAATACAGGATTTCTAATATGGCACAAGTAATTTTCACTTTGCTCAGATTCCAACTTATCTAATTCCAACTCATTTTTTGGTCAGTCTCTATTTCTGAACATGTAGAAATGTATTAGTGACATTACTTTTTTATAACTAAAACTTCAAATAATATACGGCTTTCATCAAATTTAGAAAACTTGCATGTGTATAATGTATAAGGCAAAAGAAATAGACTAACAGAAAACACTAAGAAAACAAGATGATCTCTTAAAGTTCAGAGAATTCTAACCTATAGCCAATACACATATACAGTAAATATATATTTGACAGTAAAGATACACCCACACATATTCTAAAAAGAGTGATTGATATTAGACACGAACATTGAACATAATATAAGTAAAGTATTAATTAAAATTAAGAATAGCCTGTAAGTTTATAATTTCAAATAAATCATGAAAAGTTTTATTTCCTTTTGTACTTGGGAGGTATAACTAGAAGATGATTTCTATCTCATTTGTCATCTGTTCTTCAAATTAGGTATGTCAAAAATGTTGTGACATTTAATTTAGCCAATTTAAAATATCCTTTTAAACTTGTTTCTCATAATTTCACTAGCCTTTTGCATTACAAACATATCTCAATGGGGGCCTTATTTCTGCAAGATGGAAATATGGTAATTAAGAGCTATGGGGGGATCTATTTTCTCATGACTATGTAATGAAAACAATGGGGTCTCCTCCTTCTGTTTAGCAATTCCATTCATGCAACAAAGATGTTCAATGTAAGTGTCACAATATAATAACAGTCTAAAGGGATTAAATTGCAGTGTGTATTGAACACACAATTCTCTCTGGCAGATGTATATGTATATCATGCAAGGCATCACTGAATATCCTTTCTATTCCATTGCTATGCACAAAGTAACACCTCACAAGGTTCCATTAAAAATCCACTCCAAGAAACTAAGACTCTTCCCAAACACCTTTCCGTAACAAACTTTTAAAGGAATCAAGGCTGCAATGTTAATGGTGAATCATTTGCTAAGTCAATTTCATGCCCTTTCTTCAACTCCACCCACCCACCTTATTTTTTTTTTCTTTTTTCTGCCATTGTTTACTTTTTTGATGGAAATCCAGAGAGGCAGCATGATGCTGTTGCAATTGAATTCACAGTAGTGGCATTGAGTGCATAAGCTTGAAAGCTCCGAGATGGCTGGAAACATGTGCAGGTTAGCAATGCCTGTGCATGTTGGCTTCAGGGCTTGTCGGCATTCGCGACTTACATCTTTAACAGGAGTTAAATGCAACTGACAGCACACTAATTGTTATAAATTGTTTTCCCTACCAAAACTGTAACCTCACTGGAGACCACTTCAAATACCGCGTGGTTGTTCCGGAAAACGGACGTTTTTAACATCCCTTTATATTTTGGTAATTCTTTATTTTGTTTACTGTGTAGGTTTATTTATTTATTTATTTATTTTAATAAGAATTTCAGAAATGTGTACTTATGCATGGTCTCCCTCTTATAAGTTTCACATACTTCATATGCAAAAAATCTCATACTGACTACACACATCCTCCACATTTCTATTTGTGCATTCATCAAACTAGCAAGAGACAAAATTTTGAAACATTTATTTCGAATATGCTATGTGTTAGGCACATTCTTGTACTCCATTATCCTCTGCTTGGGACTCTCTCCCCTCCCTGGAATCACCGGTACAATTTTGTGCTCCATGAAGCTCTGCCTGGGACACTCGCCCCTCCTGGTGATTGCTCTGTTATTCTCATTATAGGTTTCATGATTAGCGGCCTTCAGTTTACAGTAAACCGCCTCACGGTTTCTAGTGGACTGCCTACAACTGGCCCACACCTGCACCTGGTCTGACTGACCTTTACAAGAGACATAAATATCCTGCTCCCCTACTCTGTCGTACTGATGCCATTTTGGTCTCAGACCTTCTACTAGCAGATGTAATAATAAATCGATAATTCTTCACCCCTTTTGGCCTCGTGCATTCCTCCTTTGGCGACCCTAAGACTATAAAGCAAAATGGAAAAAAAAAATTATCTTTATAGATCATTATAATAAAATGCATTTTTGTTGTTCCTTGGGTTTTGGTTCTTAATATATTTCATTATGTGAGACATAAATGGATGGACTTGATAAGAGTATTTACCCCCAGGAATGAACTTCTTTGTAACCTCCTACTTCTCTCAGGCAACAAGGATGCATCAGAACTGTGATGTTCTTTTCTAAATTTTAACACTTGGCTTGGAAATGGCCTTTATATGTCAAACTGACACTCCTTGCCATAGCAAAAACATATTTTAAGCAGCTGACATATTGCCACAAGAAAGCTAATACAAGAAACATCAGAGTTGAGGCTCTCTGAGTATCTTACCTTAAAAGAGAGAGACTGAGGAAAGGGCTCTGACAAGAAGTAGATGTTCAAGCACAAACTGGTGATAGCCAAACTCTATCAGGGTATGACATTCTGAGATTGAAAGTTGAGTGGAATAAAAATGCAACTTTCTTTCAAATGACTCATACAACAATGTAGTGTGTGACATCTGAAGTGTGTCTAAAGGTGTATTTTGCAAGGATCACTAAATATAGACGATGACTGTGTCTATTAACCAAAGAGCTTGAGGAGTAGCATCCACTTACCCATAGTGAATCTCCAAATATGCATCAGTGGAAGACCCTATGCTGGAGTGGATGAGAATGTCTTTTTATAACAAATGTTCTTTTTTTTATTGACATCATCCTATACTTTCAGATTCACATCCATCTTTTTTTTCTAACCCTTCTGCTTTAGATTCTACCAAATGACAGGTTAATCCTCTTTGACTGGTCTTCATAGGTATGGTGGATTACTGGCCAATACAATGGCTCAGGAACAATGGTAATCTATTTACATTCATGAATAATCAACATTGGAAAAAAATATTTCTATTTCCAGTCAAAACCATGTTTTTATGTCATGAAATGACTCTTTGTCATATAAAACATTGTGGTCTTGCCCTAGTCCATTTGGCTCAGGGGATAAAGCGTCAGCCTGTGGACTGAAGGGTCCCGGGTTTGATTCCAGTCACGGGTATGTACCTCGGTTGCAGGCTTCCCCCTGGCCTGGGCCCTGGTGGGGGCCCCTGTAGGAGGCAACCAATCGACGTGTTTCTCTTATATCAATGTTTCTCTCTGTCTTTCCCTGTCTCTTCCACTCTCCCTAAATACCAGTGGAAAAATGTCCTCAGGTGAGGATTAAAAAAATAAATAAAAATCCTATCTAATAAAAGGGTAACATGCAAAGTGACCATCACTCCGCCACAAAGATGGCTGAACCCACAGCTGAGGCCAAGTTTCCATAAGGAGCCTTAACAAGCAATCAGCAGGGACCTGAGGCTATGCCCTCCCCTGCCCCCGTGGGGCTTGACAGGAGACCTCAGGCCGCATCCCCCACCTGGCAGGGCTTGATAGGGGATCTCAGGCCACGCCCCCCACCCAACAGGGTTTGACAGGGGACCTCAAGGTGCACTTCCCGTCCTGGTGCTGGGCTAGGGGACCTCAGGCTGCTCCTCCCGCCCCAGCGCCAGGCCGGGGGACCTCAGGCCATACCCCCCACCCCGTGGGGCTTGACAGGGGACCTCAAGATACGCTTCCCGTCCTGGTGCTGGGCTAGAGGACCTCAGACCGCACCCCCCACCTGGTGGGGCTTGACAGGGGACCTCAGGCCACGCCCCCCACCCCAGCACTGGGCCAGGGGACCTGAGGCTGTGCCCCCTGCCTGGCTGGGCTTTACAGGGGAACTCAGGCTACACCCCCACCCAGCAGGGTTTGACGGGGTACCTGAGGCTGTGCCCCACTGACTGGCAGGCCTTGAAGGGGGAACTCAAGCCATGCCCCCTACCCAACAGGGTTTGACAGGGGATCTCAGGGCATGTCCCCCACCTGGCAGGGCTTGATGGAGGACTTCAAGGCACGCTCTCCACCCCGGTCTGGGCTGGGGGACCTCAGGCCATGCCCCCCATCCTGGCACTGGGCCCGGGAACCTGAGGCTATGCCTCCTGCCCGGCAGGGCTTGACAAGGGTGGGACTGGCCGGATCTGGATCTAGCCCAATGGGGGGAGCCGGCCAGGTCTGGGTCACATGTGATTTTGAGGTGCATGTGGGTGGGCAGGGACTTGACTCTGGGTCCCGTGGTGTGTCCCAGACTCTGACAGGAGGAAGGTTTTCATATACATTTTACTAATTTTCTTTCATCTCTGACACTTCTATTATAGAGAAAGGGCAAATAGCACTATTAAATTATTTCCTCTAATTAATCCCCTTTTAATGTGCGTGAATTTTGTGCACTGGGTCACTAGTAAATAAATAAAATGTTGTGGTCTTGACTCCACATCTTTTAATCTGCTCTAAAGGAAATGTGTGTTTTCATTTCAGGGGGCAAGTGTTATTAAAAAAGAAAAAAAAACTTTCAGTTTTTGCTAGAGGAAGTAAATCACCCTGCAAGATGTGATTCAAATAGTAGTTGTTGAAGGTACATAGTCTGTGGAATGTACTATCATATCATAGCATCTTTACAATGACCTCTCTCAGCTTTGATTCATTCAGTAGTTTGTGTCATTCCTAAATGACACTACTATTTGAGTGTAAAACATAAAAATGAGAAACTAAAACTTCCCATTACTCACCACAGACTTTGTCACATTTTCCTTATTTTCTACTATGGAGTATCACTTATTTATAACTCTGTTCACTTGGGACATCTTTCCCCTAGACACATACAAAAAGTTCGTGAAGTTAGGACAAGCAGGCATGTGGAGTAGCACCCCTGAGAATTCAAGCCTTAACTTCACACGTGATGCAAATGTCTGATCTCTTGCTACCTTCAGTTTGAATGGCATTCCTTCTAGCACTGTTGTCAATAGAATGTTTGCATATGTGTTTTATTTCCAACCAAAGAAAGAAGCATTTGCTAAAAATCACATCTGAAGGAAAGGTTATTTTTGTAATGATTGTTATCTTATTCTCTAAACAGAGACAGGTTTAATTTGCTATCATTATAATTTTAATTTACTAAGAATAAAATGAATATTAACTGAATATGTACTGTTTTCCAAAATGTATATGAGAATCCTGTTTTTAAAGGACCATTTCTGTCTATTGGGCTGCAGAATTCGCAAGGTATCCTCTTTAATTAATAATTTTAACTATGTTTTATCATCTGATAATTAGGCAATTCACTTCAAGGGTTTTATAATTGAGTAACAATTACATCATTTTATGACATTAAAAGGTCTGTGAAGTGATGTGAATATATGACCCTACAATATGAAGTAAGTTACTTTGACTCTTTGAGGCTCTTAAGTGATTGATATGGAGAGTAACACAGGAAAAGCCCTATCATGTCAGTTAATTTACAGAATTATAATTTAAGTCCACGTATTACTTTTCCTAAAATAAAATTTTAAGCAAATTGAGCATATTTACCATTATTCATAAGTTAATTTGAAATAGACTATATTACTTACAACTGAGGTTTCATTTTAAACAGAAATAGTGCATTAGTACATGAAAACACAACCAACTAGTTGGACTTTAAAATATCAGCAGAAATATAGCTACAATTTCTGGAAATCAGTTTAAAGGTTAAAGGTCAAATGGAAACTATGTAATTAGCATCCAAATTAAAATCCTTTTACAAAATTCTGTCACATTTCTCTCACACCAGACTGGTATGTTACCAATTAGACTAGAAATAGTCTCTATGAACTTAAGAATCTTTTGGTCTTTATTCACCTTGTGTCCCTAAGAGTAGAAGATTTAGCATTTAATTGCCCTCAATTAATATTTATTGAATAAAGACAAGTTCATTATAAATAATTTAAACCAAGAAAATGCATTGTTTCTTAGGATACCTCTCTATACTAGTATACCTATATGTAAATTCTATCTCTTTTATCTATATCTTACCTAATCTACACCCCCTTCTAAAATGGGTAATGGAAGTCTTACAGAATTATCTACTGAGTTTCTGATGTAACACCTTCCTTAAGATAACTCCAACCCACCCCAGCTGTGTTTTTTTCTAATATATACAGACCTCATCTGATAGCCTTGTTATATCCAAACTTTTACACTCATAAAAAGAATGGCTGTGTTTTTCTTCCTTCTCTCTCTCTCCCATGGAAGACTCAGCAACACACACCACAAGTGGAGGAGAAGACTAAAATAGCACAGGTAAGCCAGGGACTTAATTCGCAGCCTCTCCACCACCATTGTCAGGGACAGGAGCCTGGCTCATATCCATGCAACCAGGGTATGATGGCCCTATCAGTGGTCGGCAAACTCATTAGTCAACAGAGCCAAATGTCAATAGTACAACGATTGAAATTTCTTTTGAGAGTCAAATTTTTTAAACTTAAACTTATTCTAACGCCACTTCTTCAAAATAGAACTTGCCCAGGCCGTGGTATTTTGTGGAAGAGCCACACTAACGGGGCCAAAGAGCCGCATGTGGCTCGTGAGCTGCAGTTTGCCGACCACTGCCCTAGATAGTTCCAGTGAGCAGAGGGAGAAGACATAGAGGTCAGATGATTGTCTCACCCATATGCATTCTGCATGACCTGGCTTCATTCTTCGACCTTTACTCTGAATAAGTAACATTTCAGTAAACTGAATCTAATTTAAGGGATACTCTGAAACAGTACCAGAGTAACCCAGTACTGAGATTTAGAATATATTACATTTGGTCTGAATGATTGTGCCCAGAACCCTCCTCCCCTTTCATATGCTGAAATCCTAATGCCCAAAGGTGCTGGTATTGGGCCCTTGCCAGGTATCTGGAGCCCTCATGAATGGGATTAATGCTTTATAAAAGAGGCTTCTGAGTGATCCCTAGTTCTTTTTATCTTGTGAAAGGAAATTCTCAATGTGTTCTAAAAGAATAATTTAATAGATCAAAACCAACATTGTTAATATGGTGACTTAGATATTAGACATTTCTATGAGACAAACAATTTATGACTACTTTTCTGGATGTCATAATTCTATTATTAGGTGAAGTTGGGGGAGTGGGTATATTTAACTTTGTATAGCTTTCCATTTTAAATTTTAGACTCAAACTAAATTAGATGGAAAACTATGCATTAGAGAAGCAAAACTGGGTATTCCTTACTCATGAAATATTTTCTCTCATTTTTTTCTTCCTCTTGAAGGCAAAGACTAAATTATTATTTGCATATCAGCAGTGACTGGGGAAAAAAGAAAGAAAACAATATTAATGATTTTCTTATTCATATATTGTGGGAAATAAAGACAATTTGATTATTAACAGATTTTTGAAAAGCAAACTGAAGTGCCTTGCTGTAGTTGAAATTTTCTGATAACTGGTCTCTAGATAAGTAAAGGTTACAGGAATACCTATGAAAGGGAATTGTGTGGTCCCTGGGAACACAGGAAAGTTTAAAATTGCATTCCAACATCTCCTGCAACTACCTTCCAGGAGTGCTATTTGTGGGTAATCCTAATGATCTGACTTCTGGGGGAGAAAAAGAAGAAGAAAAGGAGAAATTTATCAAATTTACCTATATTTACTGAAAATTCAGTTTTCACTGGTATAGTATGAACAATGATGATGACTGGGATTCATGCTAGATGACTATGTTTTGATTCTACAACTGAATTAGATAGTAGATAGCCATTTCCATGTTGCTTTGTCATTATCTCCACTTTTCCATCTATTTTTGTCTCCCTTATGAAAGAGGAGTGGAAATACAGGAACCAGAATTGAGACAAGATGTTCCTCCCTTGTTTTTGATTCCACAATATAAGACCTACTAAACTGTTAGTTAATAGATGTATAGTCTTATTTGTAAATGTATACATATATTCATTAAATTTATTTAAAAATATGTTTAAGGTATCAGCCATGCTTCTGATGTACAAAATCCTTGGTCTCACTAAGTTCATATTCTACTGAGAAAAAGAGAAAATTAGGAGTTATTTTTTTAAATATACGAAAACAACTATTTTAAAAAACAGTATTTAATGAGAAACTATTGCCACTAAACATGGTATCATTAGAGCTTTCTCAATAGGACACAGAGAAAATGAATTGGAAGTAAAAAAATCTCTACAACAGCAAAAATAATTTATTTTGCCCTAACTGGTTTGGCTTAGTGGATAGAGCGTCGGCCTGCGGACTGAAGAGTCCCGGGTTCGAATCCGGTCAAGGGCATGTGCCTTGGTTGCGGGCACATCCCCAGTGGGGCATCTGCAGGGGGCAGCTGATCAATGTTTCTCTCTCATTGATGTTTCTAACTCTCTGTCCCTCTCTCTTCCACTCTGTAAAAAATCAATAAAAAGAAAATTTAAAAATAAAAAATAAATAAAAGAAAAGAAAAGAATTTGTTGATGGTCTAGAAAGTTTATGTCTTACTACAGAATAGGACATTAGTCTTTAATCATATTATCTACTAGAGGCCCAATGCACGAAATTTGTGCAAGGGGCTCAGCCCTGGCAGCTGCAGCAGCTGCCTTGGCCCTTGCAGCCCTGGTTTTGTCCAGAATGTCGTCCGAAAGGTCATTCGGCCATAGGGCATGGGGTCTAATTAGCATATTACCTTTTTATTATTATAGATTTTTCTAGATAGGAATGCCATCTTCAGAATATTTATAGTACATGAACTAATGTATATATCATAAATATAACTCAGTAAATTAAATATGACAATAGTTTATCAAGATTTTGTTATGAGGAGAACAATTTGCAGTTGATAAGGACCCAGCAGAATAAAAGCCTGATTGTAGTTATGAATAATGCATATCACCTATGGTACTAATTAACCTTGTGCTCCAATAAGATATTACAGGACAATAAGGCTAATTTAAATGTGGTCCATCACTTTTCTCTATGATTTATGGTTGTCACCCTTTGGAACATGTAAAAGTTGATTTTATTAAATGTGAAAAAATATATTTGTTATTATTTATCACATAAATAATGAAAACATGAAATTATATTTATAAAAAAGTAGATTAATTATATAAATCATGTATATGTGGAAATGTGTACTACAAATTGTAAATAATAATACATATTAACTTGACAAAAAAACTCTGCTAAAATATCAGTATGTGATCAATCTAAGTAGACTCAATAAATCTCTACAGTTTATAGACTTCTAATAATGTAATAATAATTTTCCTCTTTGTCTTATAATAATAAGATGAATTCAGTGGACAAGGTATAACTAAAATCTGTAATGGGAATATTTTTGCCACGCCAGCAAGGCCAAGAGTGAACCTGAGGAGGGGCAGTGAAGGATTGAAGAAAAGACAGACAAGAGAATAGAGCTGGGGCTGGGTGGATCTCCTGTGCTTGGATGAGGACACAAAAGACCCAGCCTGCAAGCTGATGCTTTATTTTGTAGTCTGATTAAAACAAGGGTAGATTAACATGTATACAAATGTTCTTGTTTTGGCAACACTTGCTGCACCTCCCATAGCCCATTAGCTACTTAGGAAGGAATTAGGGAGGTCTACAAGGTCAGGCTTAATTATGCTAGGAGAGCTCTGCCCTCCAGGCTGGGACTTGTTTGTGGCCCTGCCACAGGTCAGCCCGAGGCTTGACCCTAGAGTTGCTCCCTACAAATATTTTCTTCAAACATACACTCTTATCAATTTATTCAAAACATAATGCTTTCTCTTTTGTGCCTAAATTACTGTTGGATGAACAATCATGATGATGCCTGAGAAGAGATTAATTATTGTAGACACCAAGGAGGAAGATTCATTTGATATGAACCACAAGAAGGAATTTATTTGCTGAGATGGACTCCTATGGTCAACCAAAGGCCCTAATTGTATTATAATAAAAGTTCAGCCAATTGCTGACAAAGGAAACTCAGTGTGAACTCCCCGCTTCCCACATATGCCCCACTTGTTTAAGCTGTCTGAGTCATCCTCTGCAGGGAAACCCTGATTTTGTCTTTCAGCCAATGACTGAGACTTGCAAAAATCAATTAGAAATACAAAAATTATACACCAATGAGAACTGCACTATTCGGGCCAATCAGAACTCATAAGTTGGAAATGTCATTTGTATAAAACTAAGAACTTGAGTGGGGACTTTCTTTATGAAAGACTGCTTCCCCTTTGTTTTGGTGGAGCATACTTTCAGTTTCTGCTGAAGGATGCATCTCTCAAGCTTGCAAACACAGTTTACATGAGTAAAAAATCTAGAAATGCCAGTCTTTAATGTTTTAATTATACTTTTTAAACTGTTATTTAGATGTATTTTTAAATAAAAAATAATATTTCAAATTCCTACTTTAAAAGATCTCTTATAAAAGCTTGGTGACAGAAACATATTGTTTAGATTTTTGGGCTCCTGCTCCCCTCCAAAAATATTGCTTAAATGTGACAAAGCATACCCTGTGCACATGAGTCTTTTCTTTTGCATGTTTAAAAGTAGCAGAGAAAACAAGGATTGGATGTGAGCAAAAACAGAATATCTAGTAAAAAGCAATTTCTACTAACTTTAATATTAATATATTTTTGAGTGGAAATATTGCTATCTTAGCTCATAACAATTTGTGTTTATTTTTTGACAGAGTTTGCATCTATGTAAATATCATTCTTAATGGAAATCCTTTGTATTTGAATTATTCTCTTTATGAGAAAAAAGTATCAAGTGCCTAAATGTTCTTGAGATTTTTAATCAAAATGTCCTATGACAATATTACTTTGAAGTCTATTTAAATATTTATTGATCACTCATACATTATTATAAAGGGGAACAAAATTTACCAAAAAATATGCCTCTTGGCATGTTGATTATTTTAAACTGATTATTACATACATAAACACAGAGACACACACACACACACACGAATAGACAGGAGAGAAACTCCGAAAACTGAGTGGAAGTTACCCTTTTGCAAGAAATATTGATGTTTATATGGGAAATCTCCATTTGTAAGGGAATCTCTTTCTCTGTACCATTAAGAGAGCAGAGGGGTAAAGGCAGACTGGATGAAATAAAGTGAAGGGATTAGCCAAAGCACATATATATGCATAGCCCATAGACACAGACAACAGTGTGGTGCTGTGAAGAGGAAAGGAAGGTACAGGGGTAGAGGTGGGAAAATGCGGGGGGAGGGGGATAAGGCATCTATGATAGTGTAAACAATTAAAAAATAAAGTAGAATAAAAGAGAAGGATGCCTTTCAATCTCTAGCAACTCTTATCAGTGGAGAAGGCAGCAGCTTAAATCTGCACAACAACCTAACCCTTGTTTACAATGCTTTTCCTGGTAACCTCCCATAACTGACTCACCCCACTCCCAACATCTAATTTTGTCTTTAACTGAAGATGGTCCTTAAGGTGATGGCTTCAGCCATTTCAGGGGGTTACTCAGTTTCCTTGGCTCTCTCCCTTGCATACATGTGGTGCACATGTTATTAAACTTCTGTTTGTTTTTATACTATTAATCTGTCTTATATCAATTCAGTTTTTAGGCCAGCGAAAGAACCTAGAAGGAAAGATTTTTCTGCCCCTACATCTACATATATGATTAAAATAAAAACACAACTGGTATCAAGTGATGGAGAATAATCAAGAAAAATATTGGGGAGAGGGTAAAATCAATGCTCATACAACAGTCTGCTGATTCCTCCATTACCAGTTCTACAAAATTAAGAACAGAGGCAGAAATAAATGGCATAGGCTTTTATCCAACTCCACCACTTACTGACTCTTACACTTTGTTACACAACTCTCTTTGTCTGTTTGTTTTTCTGTAAAACCTAAAATTCATATAAGTTTCATAGTGTGTGTGTCTGTGTATAAAGTTAGAGAATAAATAAGAAGATGCTTAGAAGAGTGTATGATACATAGAAGTGTTGTGCATGTTATCATTATTATTTTAATATCATCATTATCTCTAAGGATAAAATAGAAAGTATGAATTTATTGTACAGAAAAATCCCTACACACATTTAACAAACATGTGTGGGTCAGTCTATATCTTTAAATCTATATATATAAAAGACTACGTGTCTGTCCGACTGGTAGCTATGATGCGCACTGACCACCAGGGGCAGATGCTCAATGCAGGAGCTGCTGTGACACATACTGACCATTTAAAAGTAAATGGCACCACAGACCTGGCACCCACAAAACAACACTAGGCTTCCCCCAAGTGGGGCACAGGCCCCGCCACCACCCTGGATTGACACCCCACCAAATCACAGTCAATGCTGCCGAGACCCACTGGTGCAAAATGCAACCCACAGCCCAGCCCAACCTAGAAATGGTGGCTGTGGACACCAGGCAATGACATCACATAGCAATGCCCAGCTTCCTTTCTCTAGCAACTAGCCTCCTTGGAGTTTCTTCAGCCCAGGAACCCGACTTGCTTTATAACCAGGTGCAAACATTTTACACTTTAACCAAATGTTTGTGAAGCATTTTCCTGTGCCTCATCTCATTTGATCCTCACAGAAGTCCTGGAGTAGGTAGATAGGAGACTCGGTAGAATCCTATTTTCTTTTAATTAGCAAGACACTAATAGCAATATTAAAATATTTCTTCTAATTAATTTCCTTTCAATGTGCAGGAATCCGTGCACTGGGACACTAGTCTATATATATAAAAGCCAAATGACCATTGCTATGACACACACTGACCAACGCAGGAGCTGCTTCCTGGTGGTAAGCGCGCTCCCGCAGTCCCTCCCCACCAAGCAGGCCATCCCGATGGGACCCGATCGGGACTGGGTGAGACAGGCTCTAATCGGTGGCCAGGCAGAGGGACCCATGCATGAATTCGTGCACTGGGCCTCTAGTATTATAATAATAATACCCTTTCCTGTCCTTTGGTTCTGAGTTAATGGACCCAAGTGTCCTCTTTTTGGAAGAAAAAGGTATAAGAAATAGCAATAGTTCAAATAGTTTTCCCTTAAGGAATTAACAAGGTTCTCTCAAAAACTAAAATTATTTAAATAAAGGGAATGAATTTATATAAAAGGAAATTAAGAAAGGTTATAAGTAGAAGTAATCAAATTAATGTAAGAACAAAGTGGCTTTGGAAAACAGTAATTAAGAATTGGACAAAAGAAAAAAAAAATGTAACCTGGTTTTAAATTTTGTCTGGGACTTGGGCGTCTGAGGTTTTAAAGGTCTAATACTGCTTCAGTGAGAAAAAATATGTTTTAATTAACAGTAAGCAAAAGTAGCCAGTACTTTCCTGAGTTTAAACAGGCTATCTTCACCTTAGCAGTAGAGAAGCTGCAATCACAGAATACAAGCAAAAAGACAAATTAAGTAAAACTTTCTTGGAAAGAAGAGGAATGTATAAGAATTATTGGAGAATGTAATTAATTACATGGAGCTGTGTATCTGACCTCAATAAAGAAAACATGAAACATTTGTTGTAATCCTGGTTATAAATCTACAATCTCTAATAAGCATTTTAAAAACTATATTATGAGTTAGAAACTGATTGGAAAAAATAGAGAAAAGGAACATGTTTTCTATAGCATTCAAGTATATTTATATCTCCCCTCCTTCTTTGGCCTTAAAATATAATATTTATGATTCTAAAGCTGACAAAAAAAGACCTCTAGTAGGGTTGGTTTTGTTTTGTTTTTCACTTGAAGTACACTAAAATATGCAAAAGTTATAATCTTTGGAATAATGAAAATAGTGTCTTACACACACACACCAAAAAAAAAAAAAAAAAAAGAGGAAAGAGAGAAGAAAGGAGACAAGGGATGAGTAAGGAGGAGAGGAGAGAGAAGAAAAGTGTCCTTAGGGAATTTGAGTTTGTAGTGTTATATATCTTTATTCCTGGATTATTTTCATAATATAAATAATGAGGAAGCTCACTGAATATTAAAACTGTTTGATTGCAATATATGTTAGTTTGGATTATATGATACTATCATCTTGTATACTCCAAAGTGGTCACATATTAAAAGCAAGTCACAAATTCTTTAAGTTATGATAATTATTCAATCTGAATTCAGTAGTGATTCTTTTAGCATTACTGCTACATTTCTCTAAGTACATTTAGGTTTTTCAAAAATACTTTTTCTATAATTATTATCAAATATTGATGTTTGGATTTGAATTTTTAAAGCAAGAAGCAGTTATTTTTCTTCACATCAGCACAATAATCTTTTTCACGCTTGTCCTTTGGCTATGCAATTCTCCCCCACATAACTCTAATAATTAAGCTTTATCTATATTTCAAATTAAAAACTAAAATCTAATGCTTTCTTAAAGTAACCAGTGTGTTTCCCCCCTCGAAGTTAATATGCACTAAAGCCATTAACTATTAACTCAGGGTTCTTGGAAATTGTATTTAATCTACATCAGCCTCAATTTCCTCAATTACAAAATAGAAACAACAGGAGATATTTGGCAGAGTTATTTTCAAAATTAAATTGTTTTCTATGTACCTGGCGTGTAGCTGGGTCTAATAATGGATGAAAATGAACTTAAAAAATTGTTTTCCCTACAACAATTCTGTTTTACCCATTAGAAATAAGGACATTTGCCTTTATTGTCAAGCTTACTGTTTAACTTAGATCAATCGACAGCGAAGTGTCAATTATTTTAATTGCACTATTTTTTATGAAAAACATGTTTGATCTTTTTTGTGCTTTTAAATTGTTTTTGTTTTATTTTGTATTCCATTACTTTTCACCTTCCCACGATCAAGAATTACATGAATATACTTCAAAATGGTTGTCTCCTTCCAGTCAGAAACCTTGTACCTGCTAACTGTGTAATATCAGAATTGGTGGGGAAGTGAAGAATCATTTAGTTCCTTTATTGTGGAGATGAAATTCTAAAGGTTAGACCCATCTATGAGGCATAGGGAAACCTCCAAGCCAGGATGCTTAAGAAATCTCCTTACTCACATTACCCAGCCCAGTTTTGGATTTTTGTTTTGTTTCCATATCTTATCCCTAAATGAAATAAAAGCAACAAAACAAACTAAACAAAACTCTCATGAAATGACACTTTAATACTCCAAAAGCAAACAAACAAAAAAAAAAGTGTTCCTATACTATTTATGGGCACAGACAAGTAAGGCAAAGTAACATGTGCACAAGATGGATTGAGAGTTCTTAACCTAATAACCCAGTCTCTCCCTACAGCAAAACATATATGCAGGGTTTATGCCAAAAGGGTTTCCCCCTATTAGGACATTTACATAGAAAACATGTTATACCTTCCAGTTTGGTTCTGGATTTGGGTAGTCACATATAGGGTCTCAACTGTCCAGGGTATGAGCTTCAGAATCCTAACACATTCTTCATGCTCCTACTTTGCTTCAACCATTCAATCTCGCTGAATATATGGACACAACCTCCCCTGGATGACTCTGGTGGCTCCCAGGTCCTTCTGGGGACAGCTGCAGCGCAGCTCACATAGGTATTAGGTAAAGTACACACATGATGTGAGTCAAGGGGACAAAATTAGGTGAAGCTTAAATACATTTTAATGAAAAACATATAAGATAGTGGAAAGACAGACTTTGAAACAAATACATCTGGTTGAAATGTCAGTTTGCAACTTTCTAGTTTTAGTTTGACTGATTATTATGAAATTAACCTGTCTGAGTTTAAGTCATTCCAGAAACTACTGCTCATATAATGTTGTCAAGCTTAAAAGAGAGAATGTGAATAAAACATTTAACAGTACTCGCACAAACAGATCTTTGCCATTCTTTTTGTCTCATCATCCCATTTAAGACATCCTGACAATTCTGGTGTTCAGAATCTTTGGCCTTTTTCTTGGGATCTCTATTACTTCCAGCATATTACTGATTTATACACTCACTTGAAAGTCACACTATTTCCTTTGGCCCACTTTTATATTTTCTAGAAACAAGGTCCTTCTCTCCTCAGTTTTAATTCCATTCTTTTCTAAGTTCAGATAAAAATAACTTAAGTTCTCCTGAGATCTGATCGTGGAAACACTTGGCCAGTCTTTTCCTTGATCCCACAGGTTGCCCTTGATTGAGAATTTCACCTTCATCGGATTTTTCCAAAAGACAAATTTTTGCCCAACTCTATTTTCCTGAATGACTAATTTCTTCGTTCTTCAGTCCTTGACCAAGGTTTGTTATTAATGGTCTTTCCATTCCTGTAACATACACTTAGTTACTTGCAGCATGCCTGGTTGGTCCAGTGTATCTCCCTCTTAAATCGAGATTAAACTTTTTCATACTTAGACTCACACAAACCACACTCAGAAACCTCCTGAGTCTTTAAAGGCCCTGACATGAGTAGCTGACCTGGTGAGGACTGGACTTCAGTGGTCTGCCTGTCCTAGGAGGGGAGGTCACAACCCTGGTTTGGTGGTCACAAAACCCACAAATGTTAGTACCAAAAACAAAAACAAACAAATAAAAGCACTCTGGCATTTTGTCTGGGGTTATCACTCACTGAAATTGCTTTCAACTTCTAAAGCTAAATAGCATGTACTGAGAATTTTCTTTGTGCCAAGTACTAACTTTCATGAGCCTCCAATCTTTAAAATCCAATCCAGGTTTTGAAATCATAAACAATCTTTTTATTGTGGGAGACAGTGGAAAAATTTTTTCCTATGGATTAGTTTCTAACATTATGTACTGAGAGCAATAACATCTCAGGTCCTGGCAATAAAACATGGAAGGAATCAAACTATAAAAATAAAGTCCTATCCCTGAGTGTTATTTAGAGGAAACTGCTAACAGATGTTTTCCTCTTGTCCATAGTACAGGGGAAAATTTCCTATTTTGGATTTAACTTCATTTTCACCTGAATGAATTGTGAAGTCCCCCCAAGTTTAAGTGTATTATCTGTTGCTGCCAGTTTGTGTGGGCCTGAAGGGGATAGACCCCACTTAAGTCCGCTCTATTATTACTATTTCAATGCCCTCTCCACCCCTTCTCTCCAACCCCTGACTGTGTGTCAAAGAAAGCTAAGGCTGTCAAAAGACGAGGAGTCCTCACTGTTGTGACATTTCATTTATCTGGGCAGCAACATGCTTGAAAGGCAACTGCCTAGTTCTAAGTAACGTATGGAAGACAATCAAACCCAGTTAAGCAAACAAGTGTTGACATATTAAATCATGCTTGAACCAAGAGAGCAAAAACAGATGACACACGAAACCTTCTACAGAGAACTTTAAATCAATAAATAATGCAGGTCAGTCTGGTTCTAAAAAAAGAAGCTTTTAGCATTGGGAAATACTGGAATTAGGTGAAGATCGGGAAGTCACTCACAAGAGCAAGGAATTATGTTGCTTTCTAATTGCGAGATGCAAAACTCAAGTTCCTGTGGGAAAGGAAAGGCTGGGAGCACTGGGAAACCTCGGTGAAATCACATCACATTACTTTCCAATACATAAAATGGAAAATAAAATTTGGATAGTCTCATTCTTTATTTTAAAATAAAGTCCTAATGGACCCCTTTCAAAGCACTTTGAATTCATAGAGGAAGAGCCCTTATGCCTATGGAGTAGTGTATTGTTATTCTCCTTCACAATCACACAGCGGGGGCTCTGGAGCATTCATTCTCTAAGTCTCCTTCCCGCTAACAATTCCATCAAAGAAATGGAGTTATCCATCAGTCAAATTATCATTTGCTCTAATTGTTACCTTCCCCAAATTGTGGCTCTTCTTTCTTTCCGTTCTTTCTTTTTTCTCTCTTTTTTTTCTTTTTTAAAACTGCACCTTAACAGCACTCAAATGAGCAGGATATCTTCAAGCTCAGAAAAGGATAAAAGCATACCAACAAATTATTTTAGTTCTTACAGTTGAATCCCTACTGGTCAGCATTAAATGCAGATAAAGCATTTAAACACCAAAGAGAATCAAATGCTGGAAGATGAGAGCCACATCCAGGGCCAGAAATAATAGCATACAAAAGCATTGTCATAGAATGAAAACCAGTTATGAGATCATGGACAGGGTGGAATTTACATTTTTTATTGTTACTGTTCATGAGTGATATACTTTCTAGAAAGAACTATGTCAGGAGTAGTGGCACCATTCTTTCTTGCTTTATAATAATTGGCACGTCCTTCTGAACTAATGTGAAAATTAAATTTAAAGGCAATAAATTATGCAGTTTAGATAAACAACACACTTTTATCCTTTAAGTAGAATCAAGTGGATATATAAATAAATCAATTAGATTGATACCCAGAAATCAAGCTAAGCCACTTAGTGTTTTGTGTAAACCTCAAAAGGGGTTGATATTTCAAGGCTAATGCATAGAGCTGTACTAACAAACCTATAAAGGTGAAGCGCAAATCATTTAACATTCCTTGTCATAGAAATATGGCTCTAAGAAACCTTAAAATGTTGGCTGCACCCTCAAGAGGGCATTGGGTAAAACATTGTACCCTTGGACACAAGACAGTCAAACCAAGAGACCTCTTGAAGGGAGGTAAGAACTCACAACCTTCAAGAACAAAAATCCATGGCCTTCACTGGGTGAGCTTTGAGGGTGTAAATTTACACTAGCGACCAACAAGCACCAAGCCTTACATTACAATCACCTGAGGAGTTTAAAAAAGAAAATATTGATGCCCCAGCTAGCACCACACAATGGAATCCGAATTTCTTATAGGTGCATCCAGCAACAATATGGTTTAAATTTATTGCCCTACACTGTAAATGTTGAGAACAGCAGAATTAGATAAAAGTGGTTCCCCAAATACTTCCTCAGTAGAAAAAAAAAAAGTTAAATCATATGAGGAAATCCCATAGGTCAATAAAAAATTAAGCATCCCACAAATGAATAGATCATTCTTAAACAGGAATGATTAGAACATGGGTGCCATTTGTATTTTTTTCGCTACCGTGCTGTGGTTTGATTTTCCCCCTAATTTGCCAATATTATCTATTTATGATAATAGTACAAATAATTGACAGTAAATATGTGATCCCTAATTCAAATGAAATTAGCAGAATTATATATATATATATATATATATATATATATATATATATATATTTAGATATCATATTGTCAAAAGTTATATGATTATAATCTATATTTTTAAAATGTATCAAGATACCTCTGGGGGAGAGATAAATATATAATTAATGCAAAATAGTTTAACGCAACATGATAGTACAATGTTTTGACATATATTCAAAGGAATTAAGATAAATATATTTCTGTTATTTGCTCTTATATACTTATACTAGAGGCCCAGTGCACGAAATCGTGCCTGGGTGGTCCCTAGGCCTGGCCAGTGATCAGGATAAATCAGGTTCCCTACCTCCCCACCTCCTCCTTCCCTCGCCACCTGCGTCTGCCACCACCAACCCCCAGTTTCCTGGCCCAGGCCAGGGCAAGCCCCGATCAGGTAATCGGGGCCTGCCGGCTGGGGGAGGAAACAGGGGAAGGGGCCCAGGAGGTTGGTCCTCAGCCCCAAGGAGGGAGCTGGCCCCTTGGCTCCCCTGGGAAAGGGGCCATGTCCGCTGCCACCCAACCCCAGTTCCTCATCACAGCCCAGGGGCCTGCCAGCCAGGGGGAGGGACTGGGAGGTTGGCTGGGGCCCTGCGGGCTGGGTGCAGCTCCAGCATTGAGCGTCTGCCTCCTGGTGGTCAGTGCACATCATAACAATTGGTTGTTCTGGTCATTCCATCGTAACAGTCACTTAGGCTTTTATATATATAGATGGTCCTAATTTATCTATACCTCAGTTTCCTAAACTGCATTCACTATAAGAGTCCTTTATATCAGTGCTTCTCAAACTTGAATGTACATAAATAAAAGAGGATCTTGCTACAATGTAGATTCGGATTTAGTTTTTCTGGGGTGGGGTCCGAGTTTCTGCATTTCTAGAAAATAACCAGGTCATGTTGATGCTGCTGGTCCCTATCCCACTCCTGAAGGAGGCTGACTAAATGTGCATGTGCCCATGGACTGGTGCACATTGTGTCCTTTCACATTTCACAGAGGAGGAAAGTTGGGCTCAATCTAGTTTTGTATTTGGCAACAGACACACATCTACCAAATTGAAGAGTGAGATTTGAACTGAGGGCTGCATCACCTTAGAGCTCAATGTCCTTAATTTATAGCACACAAAAATCTCCTGGTGATTTCACAGATCTATTTTAAGGTTTTAAGTATACCTAATGATTTTATGCAAGTGTTGGCTACCTCGTTTCTTATCATTTGCAATCATTTTTTGAGCTTTTTTCTCCTAAGAATCTGAGAACTGATATTGAGATGTTTGCTAAATCACAGTGAGTTCTCAACATTAAACTTTTTGATACACACTTTTCTCATGAGAGCTATACTGATTTATGTTATAAGATTTTGTGAAAGCCCTTTTGATGCTATGTGAATAATAAGAAAAGAGCAAAGTATATTTTGGACTATATGCCAGTTTCCTAGCAATTTAAATGCCATAGATTTTAAATTGGTTCTGATAAACCAATGAAGATATGGCCTTTGCAAGATCTTTACTATTAAAGATTTTTCTGATAGTTATCATTTCATATTAATTTACTACACTGAGTGTCCAGATTATTATGATCTTTGAATGCATAATAATCTGGTCACTCAGTTTGTGTATGTGTGTGTGTGTGTGTGTGTGTGTATATACACACACACACACACACACACACACACACACACACACAAAATATATATATTTTAGAGGCCCGGTACATGAATTCGTGCATGGGTGGGGTCCGGCCAGCCTGGCCAGGGGGAGGGGACATGGGCGGTTGGCCAGCCTGCCTGCTGGTCGAACTCCTAGTCGAGGGGACAATTTGCATATTAGCCTTTTATTATATAGGATATACACTATATAATTATGCATTCAGAGATCATAATAATCTGGCCACTCAGTATATAATAAAAGGAATCTATCCAGTGCATATTATTTTAATAAATGTTTATTATCAAGAGGTGTTTTATACAGTATAATCTACTTGAACATAAATATAATTATAAATTCTCCATCCATAGCATCATGATGAAGCTCAATTTTATTCATGTTAAATTAATTTGTACAGTGTGAACATGGACTGTGCCATCATAAAATCCTATACTAAAGTAAAATTTACAAAGTAGTTATTACTATTACTGTGAATATGAAGTATAGCATTTGTCTGTTACATTTATTTTATCTCTTTCTCTGTCTCTCTCTCTGTCTCTCTCTCTCTCTCTCTGTCTCTCTCTCTCTCTCTCTCTCTCTCTAGAGGCCCGGTGCACGAAATTCCCTCAGCCTAGCCTGCAACCTCTCTAATTCTGGATCCCTCGGGGGATGTCCGACTGCCTCTCACAATCCAGGACCGCTGGCTCCTAACCGCTTGCCTGCCTGCCTGTGTGATTGCCTCTAACCCCTCTGCCTGCTTGCCTGATCGCCCCTAACTGCCTCTGCCTTGGCCCCAAACCCAGGACCCAGAATTCCCTCCTCAGGACAGCTGCAGGCACCTGGGACTCGGGCTTCCCCCACTCTGGATGGCTGCAGGCACCTGGGACCCAGGCCAGCTTCACCTGGGCCGGCCGCAGCTGCAGGGGACCAAGGGCAGGTGGTTTCGCCCAGGCCGGCTTTATCAGGAAGGATGTCTGGAAGGTCGTCTGGAAGACGTCTGGTCTAATTAGCATATTATCCTTATTACTGTGTGTGTGTGTGTGTGTGTGTGTGTGTGTGTGTGTATGACTCAAAACTTTAAGTAGTATCCTTTCTTTAATGAGTGAGAAAGTAGGAGTGAAAATCAAGTTTAAATGTGCCTCCAGGAGGGATTACAGAATGTTTGGTTCTTTGATTCCCTTTCTTTCATGGCCAAGTCTCCCTTTTTTACTATGCACACATAGCAGGAAATTCACAAGTTGCTAATCATTGTTGGACCAGTAAAATATCAGGTACTTAAAAAAACAAAAGGTTTTCATTTTCAAGGGCATAATAATTTACAAGTAGTATCCAATACTACTCATAAATGAACTAAACTGTTTCATGTTTGCTATGCATGTATTTGACCCATTTGACCCCAGATATTATTAAAAATTCTCTAATATATATATATATATATATATATATATATATAAAATCCCTTGTTGCAGGTAGTTTCAGGAGTTAGCAGCTCTTTTATTACTTAGCTTTTAATATTCAAATACATTTTAAAATATAATATGATTTTAGAAATAAAAGAAATGTGCACACAATTGATTAATGTGATATGATAGATCCCTGTACTGAACGTTCCCTCTGTGTGTTAAGCCATTCCCCAACATGTTTTTTGCATGTTTTTTTCCCTGCCTATGACCACTCTACCTAAACCTGCACCCTCACATTGCCGTTAGCCACTTTCATAAACTGTAACTGTAGTTGTGAGTCTATATATATGTCTATATGCCTATGTCTGCATTCTTAGGATACAGGAATTGCATAGATGCACAGTGCAATAATAACTTAAAAGAATGAGTGATACTTTTAAACCAGAGAAAATAATTTTAATAAACAAGGTTCTAATATATGTACATTGTTTTGATCACCGAATAAATAAAAATGTAGGCGTATCCTTTAATAAACAATACTGCTCAAGAATGTACTATCACCCAGCCACCATGGTTCAGTGGTTGAGCACCCACCTATGAACCAGAAGGTCATGGGTTTGATTCCTGGTCAGGGCACATGTCTAGGTTGCAGGCTCGATGCCAGTATGGGACTTGCAGGAGGCAGCCAATCAATGATTATCTCTCATCATTGATGTTTCTATCTCTCTCTCTCTGTCTCCCTTCCTCTCTAAAATCAATAAAAATATATTTTTAAAAAGAATATACTGTCTAATTTAAGAAAACTAGAGTTTTCTAACCAGAAGCTCTCCTGTATTTTACAATAAACAGATATATATTCCCATAAATACATTTTATTTTTAATAAGAGCTTAAGGAATAGCTAATGTTCATTGAGTAAGTACAGGGTGCTAGGCACTATTCTAAGTGAATTTGACATGTGTTATAGAATTGCTATAAGGTAGAGATGAGGAAAGCAAGGAATAGAGAGATTCAATAACTTGTAGGGACATAGATCTCATAAATGGCAAAGGTAGTATTTGAATCCAAGAATGCTGGCTCAGAACCTATGTGCTTAAGCCACTAGAGCATGCGGCCTCCCACAAGCAGTGTCTTTCCGACTATATCCAAATTAAATTGGTCACATTTCAAAACGTTCACTTCCTTTGCTTGGCAGAATTATAAGAAAAATATTCACTTTGCATACATATTTAGTTTTATTAGCATATCTATTCACATAGGCAGAGGGAGTATGTTTTTTCTTTTTTTTAATTCTTTACTGTTTAAAGTATTATCTCCTTTTTCCCCCATTGACCTCTCCTCAGCTGTTCCCACCCCCCAGCACATGCCCTCATCCCCCTACTGTCTGTGTCCATGGGTTATGCTTATATGCATGCATATCAGAGAGAATATACGTATTTTGGTTAGTGGTTCTCAACTGGGAGTGATTTTGTCCCCAGGGGACACTTGGCAAAATATGGAGGCATTTTTTGACTATCAAAATGGGGAGTGGAGTATTCCTCTAAATGGGAATTAGAGGCCAGAGAAGCTGCTAAAAATCCTGCAATGAATAGCACTATCCCCTCGCCCAACCAAAAAGCTATCCAGCCCAAAGTGTTAATAGTGTCAGTACTGAGAAACCTTGATTAAAAAGAAACAAAAACAAATGCAGAGTGCATTCTAAAACTTTAATAGATCTGATCCACAACAATTATTATTATTATTATTATTATTTATAATACCTGCAAATGGATTAAATGACTTAGCAATTTAATTGTCCTGATGATGGTGGTTCAGAGCAGCAGGACACATACACACACACACACACACACACACACACACGCACACACACACACGCACACACACATTACTGATACTCTGTACTTCATAATTGCCATCTTTTGTCAAAATTTAGAAATTAAAATTAGTTTCTTTTTGTTGCATAACAGAGCATACCAAATAGAACCAGAATTTCAACCTCTTTGATTTTTTTTTTTTTTTTGGTAATGTGCCTAATTAAAAATAACTAGGCTCTCCAATGCATAATTACAGGAACACCTAATACACTATATTTCCAGCCAATTTTATTTCAAACATAAATATGCACCAGAAGTATGAATGATCGACATATTACTCCCTGCAGTATCTGTACTGTTTCTGAATCAAAGCTCTTTCTTCAGCTTAGTATTTCCACTACATTTTTCTTGCTGTGCAATCATTTCTCAGTTGGACAATTAATAAGTGCTTTTTCTCCACAGCCCTCGATGTATAACTCCTCTTACCCTGCATTTTAGCATGCATTATATACCTTCTTCACTTTGACTGGTTTTGGCAGTGACCCACAATCTAAATCTCTTTCTCCATTTGATATAAATGAAACTATAATTATCTAGGGGTAATTTCAAATTACTACTTCATCCCACTAGCAACTGATGAAGATTAGTGGTCTTGCCTTGCATCTGAGTAAGTCAGCAACATAATCACAAGAGAAGTCAGCAGGCAACATTTGATTCATGTGAACTCAATTGCTTCTGTCAAACACATTCACTTCAATAAAAAGCAGAAACTTCCAAAATGGGTTTTTGCTAAGCATTTTGTACTCAAAAATTTTTTATATGACTCTTAAGGGGAAAGAACAGCATGAATTTCATCAGAAATAATAATAAATCACAAGTAGGAAAACATACTTGTATAAATAGATTTAATACATTATTAGTTTCTGAAAATAAAGAACATTTCAAAGAAATAAATCTGTATACTTAAAATGAGTTTATTATAGAAAATTCAGGCATAAAAGTAAGCCTTAGCAAAATAAATGAACTCTATATTTTAAGTTAATACAATGGAAACCAGAGTATTTTGTTACCTCATTAAAGCCAAATTATTAGGGAAAATGTAGTCAATTTCTCTTAAAGGGAGTTCAGTGAGTGGGCATGAAGTTGATAGGTCACTGACTTGCTAAATGGGCTAAGACTCCAGAATCACTTTTTAGTTGTCTTCTGAGTTTAAGCCATGTGTCAGTGAGCTGCCCAGTAGTCTCAATCCTGAAGGTCTAGTCTCTAAAAGTCTTTGAGTCAACTCATCATGCCCTGCACATATATCAGGTCACATGAGCCTGATCTGAGAGCAACTACCATATCACCTCTAGGTACAAACTTGGTAAATATTAATATATGAAAATCATTAGAATAGATTTACTCAAACATCAGCTTCTTATTATAGTTATATCTTTAATTAAATCCCAAAAGAGGTAAAACTAAGAAGATATCTCACTTTTCTATCTCACTATGACCAAAGTACATTATCTTCATTCTAGAATATTTAACATTTTATTTAAGGGGCAAAAGAATACAGAACTATAGCAAAATATGATTGATGAGATATACGCGGCAAAGCCTTCCTATTTGATGTAATAATTAACCATTTTCCAAATGCATTTATCTTTCTATTACTATAAGATGCAGAAATAAACTCAAAAGACATTTGGGGAATTTCATGTATTACATCAACTGTAATACCAAAGTATGCTCCTTTACCCATCTGAGTATCCAGTTTCACATTTGTATCAATAAAAAGTTTTTCATTACTTATTCTATGTGAAAAATTAAAAAAAAAACACCTATGTTATGGTATCAAGTAATCTAAGGGCAAAATTTTACCTAGCAAACCAAAATCTATGCTCTAATACTCATTGCTCTTTGTCTTATTGAGGACTTTGAAAACTTAGTGACAACAAAAAAGACAAAACAACAACAAAATTGGGATTCTACATTTCAACCTGAATATTCTCATAGTCCATGCAGATCATTGTTTGATGTTAATCTTACATATAAAAAAATGAAACTGAGTTATTAAATATAAATGTATAATAAGGCCAACTTATCAACATATTTCAGTATATGATGTTTTAAGTTCTACAAAAATCACTAAGATGGCCTCTATAATAGTTAATATATCACAGGCCAATCACATATTATTTAATACCTTGAAAATTTGGCCTGAGAATCTTAGGACTAAGAAAGGATGGATTTAAAATACATCAACTTTGTAAACAAGGATATTTTCAACTGATAAATACAAAGATAAATAAATCAATAATTGTAAACCACAGTGTTCTTTTATGCCTTTGCACATTCTATTTCCTCACTTTGAATTTGTTGTCCCTACCTTTTGATTTCTTTCTCATTCCTTAAAGAACATCACCTCTGCCATTGAGGATTGTGTAGTCCGATAGGGGTGGGGAGAATCATGAATCAAATAATAACAAATAGGTGCAAAATTATAACTCTAATAGGCTCTTTGAAGGAACAATTATATGAGTAAATAACAGGCCTGACCTAGTCTTGAGGGGTCAGAGAACGCCTTCCTGAGGAAGAGGAGCTGGACCACAGAGCTGAAGGAGTAGTGTGAGTTAACCTGGCATTAAGGAGGTAAAACAAAATGTGTAAGGGAAGGTAACAGAATCACAGAAGAATTAGTGAGAGTGAGCAAACTGCCTTTGAGAAATTGGA
This sequence comes from Eptesicus fuscus, assembly GCF_027574615.1. Classification (NCBI taxonomy): domain Eukaryota; kingdom Metazoa; phylum Chordata; class Mammalia; order Chiroptera; family Vespertilionidae; genus Eptesicus; species Eptesicus fuscus. The sequence goes on along the minus strand of NC_072474.1, from coordinate 76,960,651 downwards.
AGGAAGTCAGTGTGGCTAGTGCATAGTGGATGGGAAAAGCATAGTTTAAGATGTGTTCAGAGAGATAATAGGGTCAAAACCATACAGGATCTGCCCTAACTGGTTTGGCTCAGTGGATAGAGCATTGGCCTGTGGACTGAAAGGTTCCAGGTTCGATTTTGGTCAAGGGCATGTACCTTGGTTGCGGGCACATCCCCAGTAGGGGGTGTGCAGGAGGCAGCTGATCAATGTTTCTCTCTCGTCGATGTTTCTGACTCTCTATCCCTCTCCCTTCCTCTCTCTGTAAAAATCAATAAAATATATTTTTAAAAAACAACCATGCAAGATCTTAAGCGACTGTAAAAACTTTATTTTAAAGAAAAACTACTGAAGTATTTCAAGTGTAGGTGTTGGGGTTAGGTGGGGCCTGAGGACAGGTGTGTGAAACAACCAGATTTGCATTTTTGTAGACATGATACATTCACATGGCTAAAATAAAAAGTATATACAAAGTCATTGGTTAAATTTGATAATAAAGTTCTAACCAGATATGCTTATAGATTGGAGGGAAAGAAAACAGAGAGACATAAATGATTTTACAAGATAATTGGGTTGCCATTTCTATAACTATTTTGTGATAGATTAGAATTGGGTAGTGAGTAGAAAGGAAATGTTAAGAATGATTCATAGAATTCTGGCCTGTCAAATATATTTCTAAAACACTGAGATCTTCACTTAAAAGTTTGGGGATAGCAGAATAAGATCATAGAATAGAGCAGTGATTGCGAACTGGTGTGCACAAGAATTTTTAAAACATGCAATACCTGACTATTTAGTCAGGGGTACTGGCCTTTTATCCCTTAGATGGTCAAATGAAAAACGACAGCTAACACAACAATAGCCATCTGATGTGAATGAACCAAAGTATATCCATTTTTTGTTAGATTGGCAAATGTGTGTGTGTGTGCGCATGCACGTGCGTGCAGACTTCAGTAATTAGCTTATGTAGTCCATGAGATGAAAAAGGTTGAAAATCTCTGGTTTAGCTTTATGGTGGAATTTTATAAGACACTATGCACATACATTTACTTGCATGTATATATAGATATAAATGTCTAGGGAATAGCTATGATGCCTTAATTTTCTAAAGCAAACCTTCAACACTTATTTATTCATTCAGTGAGATGTTATTTATAGAATAAACATTTGGACTTCCTCATAGTGTGGCCAGATACTATTTGTACACTGGAAAACACCAAGAGGCACTATTCATACAGACTCATTACATTCTGTACAACAGCCTTCATGACCCTGCAGCTTTGTTCCTACTACTAGGGTGGAGTAGTAAACACATTGAGACAGAGTCCAGTTTAGTGACCTTTTCTACAGTATAGACGATGCTGCTCACCCCATTGTCTCTCAATGAAGTCTCTTTTCAATTATTAAGGCAAGAGTATGCTAAGAGAAAAGCATGCATCTAATGCCTGCACTAAGACACATTCCTTCAGGACACTACTTCCCCAATATATTTTCATCATAAAGGTATTATTTTAATCCCAGGAGTAATAAAAGTGTATCCTCTACAAATGCAGAGGTCTCTGATACCTTCTGTCAATCCGAATAAAGACAAAGGTCATTGTGCTCTGAACTAAAATGACCACATATTCTTCAAAATTACATAAACAACTAATCAAATAGAGCATGCTGCTTTATAATACTAGCAAACACATTTTTAGAAATGATAAGATTTATATTGTAAACATTTTAGAGAACAGAATGAAATGTATTCAATAGGTTATATTTGTTTCCACAATTACATATATCCTCACCTTACACTAAGAAGACTGCTAAAAAAAAAAAAAAGTTAAGGTAAAGTTATTTAGAATTTTCCTTTAAATACAATCCTGAATAAAAACTAATTCATTTCCCTGACAATGTTAAAAGCATACCTAAAAATAATTTTGATTTAATAAAACTTTATGTTCATGTGTGTGTGTGTGTGTGTGTGTGTGTGTGTGTCTAGAAATGTAGATTACATGACAAAACACCAACCATACACTTAAATACAGAAGGCACAATACATATGAGCTAATGCTGAAAAAGGAAATTTAAAAATGGTGCAACATATTTCTAGAGAGAAAAAAATTAAGCAGCATCACTGTGCTTTATAGGTAACTTCCCTAGTTTTGTTTCCCTGGATTTATAATCAATCTACATTCAGGCCTGAACAAACTTGAACAAGCCTGATTCACGTTACATATTGGATTTAGCAAAAACATGCACCTGAAGCTACCAGGTGGGACTAGGGTGACGCCTCAATATTTGGTTTTCTCCTTAGTTAATACACATTAACTCTCATTACCTATTAAGTACATGCATATCATGATGAAAGCAAGTGCAGGTTCATAAGGATGAATGAATTTTTAAGAAAAAAAATCTTCCTTATAAGCTGTTCTTTACTTTCACATAAAGTACTATCTTCTTTGAAAAAGCCATTGATAAAAATCCAAATTTAAAAGGGCAACTCACTACATTGTGGGCAAAATGAGAGTGTTTTCAAATGTAGAGGGAAGAATGTATGATCAAGGTTCAATTTAAAATAAATTAAAATAAAAAGAATCTCCAAGTGCAAATTGCTTTGAAATAACCTTTTTGTATTAGCTCTATTTCCAAGCTGTTGTTTTCTTGGCTCTACTTCCTATGCATCCAAAAATGACCTGTAAATGTTTAAAAACCAACATGCAATGGCAATTATAGGTAAATAACACAGTTAAACTAAGTCCTGCAGCTTACAGATATTTCCCTATGGAGTTCATATGGCTGAACTTATTATTGAAGAATTTTTAAAAGGCAGTTAAAAGTATGCCCAAACAAGTCTCATCTAAGATTTGCATTTGGATTTTAGAAAGCAAGTAAAATTACCACTTTTTCTTCATGGAGAGAAAATAACAGTAGAGTAGCAGATAATAATCATACAAATAAAGTTACATACAAAGAGATAATCCCTTGGTTTGAGTTGTTCAAAAATAAAACTTCTGAAGCTTCTGAAAGCAAAATGAATATGAAATATTACACTTCATGTAAGACACTTTCTGAGTATTAACTATGTATAGCCAGTAAAATAGAACATTAAATCTTTCATCGTTGCCAGCCATTTTAAAATCCCGAGAAGAGAGATATCAAACTCAAAAGAAATAATCTCCATAAATTAGCCAAGTAAAAGGTCACCTGCTCATAATCCTTGGAGGAAATACATGCACACGATCCAACTGAAGCAGGCAGCCCCTGCGGATGCACAGGCAAGCCCTTACCTTGACAGGTGCCATTTTTCTCTTCATAGCCTGCCTTGCACATGCATTTCCCGATGGGCACCAGCCACTCCCCTTCGGCGCTGCAGTGCATTTTGGGTGGTTCCTCCGTCACCGAGTGGTTGACACAAGAGCCCGATACTTCCAGCAACTGCGAAGAATCAGCTCCCGTGATTGTGTCAGGGAAGACAGCCAAGTGCCGTACCACAGAAGGACACTTCTTGTAGTACACGCGCACAGAAACCAGAGCGATGCAAGCACCCAGGTCTTGGAAGGCAAGATAAAATCCCGTTTTGCTTAGCGGTCCGACATCTCTAACCTCTGTATTCAGTTTCATGACACGGTCCCCAAGATCAAGTTCCGTAAAGCTTTCATCAGCGGCAATGGTATCGATTTTGATGTATTGGTTTTCCTTGATGTTTCTCCCATGCTCATCATCTGACTCAAAGTAATACATGTTAAACGTTTCCTTGCAGGTCCCCAGGCCCCCAGGAAGGCTGTTGCAGTCCCGCAGAGTAAACTTAAGTTCTATGAAGATTCGGGAAGCACCTTCGTTAGAGATCCAACTGGTCAGAAGCCAGTTATTCTGATTCTGTTCCATAACTTTGCATACTTGGTATGTGTGGATAGGGGCATAATTTTCATCCACTTCACCAATCTCTTCCCACTGTATAATATAAAATAGAAAAACATGTTTAAAAATTAGACAATAGCCAGAAAAAATAGTCAAAGGAAACTTATTCAGATGTACAAATTTCTGTATACTTGATGTACAGTATTGAGAGGAGGAGCTATATAACAAGTATAAAATTATAAAATTAGCTAAAATAGTAATTTACGATCTCCAGTGTAACTCACAGGTGAACACATATGAATAATATTACCCAGAAAATAACACCAACATGTATTTCAGTGTATAGATAAAATATAGTTGAATGTGTATGCAGTTAACAACAAGGGACAGTGAAAGAAAAAATATGTATATTTGGAAGAAAATATATAGACTAAGAGGTAAATGAAGTCTTAGAGTTAAAAGAAACAATATCATTTGAAAGACACCAATGAGAAAATAGTAGTAAATGAGGAAAAGAAGAAAGGAAAATGTGACAAGTGAAATCATACTTATGTAATTCTGGCATGTTACAAATAACACGTGAATGTAATAAAACGTGAAAGAGAAGTCATTAGTTTACAGTTAATTAATGTATCTGGGTGCTTAATGTATCTTATTTCTTTGAACCAATCTGTGTTGGACATTTTTTACAAATTGGATAACTAAATGTTTATTCATAAGTTTATCCACTAATATAAACCTAGAGACATATAATATAGAGGTAAAAATTACAGATCAGTAATATGTAGAGCCTTGTCATCTCAAATACTGATGCGCTTTTATATCCTGGGAATGCATTAATTCTTTTTTACCAATGCATCATTTTATGCATGCCCTTAAGAGTTCTAAGTATACACAGAATGTAGAAAAATTAAGTATAATTTATACAGCTTCAAAAAAATATTACTTGGTCAAAGAAGAGATCTAAGCCAATCTCTTTCCTAGTAAAATACTCCCATTTTGAGAATCTCAATGTACCATACCCTGTCTGAACAATATAGAAGCAATTGTTTTCTTCATAAATATTTTACTATAATTTAAGAAATTTCTTAAACCTGTGAAAAATCTGTGTAGACAAAACTATATGTAATTTTTAACTCTTTAAAATTGGCCATGAAACACACAGAGCAATTCCCATATAATAAAGGCCTAATATGCTAAGTATCCAGTCAGCTGTTGAACCAGTCAAAGCATAACATGCTAATGATAAGCTAAGGCTCTTCAAACACTCACTGTGATGTGCACTGACCCCTGGCAGGCAGACAGCTGACCAGTCAACCAGTCTCTATGACATGCACTGACCACCAGGGAGAAGACGCTCCAACCTGTAGGTGAGCGTGCTGCTGGGGGTCTGGCTGATCTAGTGTGAGCGAGATGGGCCAGGCATGCCCTGGAGCCCTCCCGTGGTCCCTCCCTGGCTGGCCAACCTCCTGTGTCCCACCCCAGTCCTGATCATGCACCAGTGGGGTCCCTTGGCCTGGCCTGCACCCTCTTGCAATCTGGGACCCCTCAGGGGATGTCGGAGAGCCGGTTTTGGCCCGATCCCACAGGCCAGGCTGAGGGACCCCACTGGTGCATGAATTCATGTACTGGGCCTCTAATGAAACAATAATGACTTTCAATAAATCCAGAATGTGATTTCAGATATCAATAGAGATAAACTTGATAGGACCTCATTTCTTCAGACACAAAATTAAATAAAGCATTATATCTTAGTTCTGTTCAACTGACAAAAACGTGACAAATGTGTTGTCCCAGGGATGCCCATAAATCATCTACCTCTGATGGCCCCTCTCAAAATTCTAGCTGCCATTAGACAGGCATAGTAAAATGTGCTAATGAGGGAAAACTTCTGAGCTCCTTAAATTCACAAGAGAAACATCAAGATTTTATCTCTAACAACCTTCACATGATGGTGTTATGGGAAGCCTTAGTTCATTTCATTTCATCTCACTTTTCCTCTCTCAGAATGTATTTAAACTCCTACTTAGCAGTTTGCATTTCTAACTCAGCCTTCTATTTCAGCACTCTGTCATTAATCTACTTACATTTTTTTTCCTGATGCAATCCAGGGATCAATCTCTTTATTATACTTATTAATCATGAATGCCATGATTAATAATTCATGAAAAAGAGCACTACCACTAACCAAGTGAAAACAATAAAAATAACTTACTGTAATGAGATTAATTAAAAGATATCCTTTGAATTAGTAAAATAGAAAATAGCACTGAAATGTTCTCAGAAAAGAAGAATATCAAAATGCCACATTATCTTTGTTTTATATTTCAATTTATAATAGTCTTCTGATACAAAACACAGAAGATTTCAAATCCCTTGGCTTTAATTCATGTATAGAGGTTCTATTTCTGCAACATATATTCCAATAGGACCCTGCTAGCAAGTAAAAGGAAATGGACAAAAGGAATTGAAACAGCAGCTTCTTCCAAAGTTATAAAGCAAGCATTTCACAGTCTTTGCCTGTACAAAGTTGAAGGTACCACAAATATTATTAAAAATGCAAGCCAAGAAGCACTTGACAAGACAGTTTAATATTTACTGCTTTGGGTGATAATTTCAAAGTCTGTGCATAAGTATCTGCTTCTCTGAATATTCTCAATTAAGAAGAGAAATACTGTAATTTTCTTTGATGTTAAAATTTATTATGGTGGTATTTTATTTATTTTTCTTTTCAAATCTCCAAAATATAAATGAAGTCTCAAATTTTCTATTTCTAATGAATGAATAGAAATATTTTAATTTAAATAATTATGGCCATAAGCCATTCAAAGAATCAAACACATAATATATACACATTTCCCATACATATCTTCTCCTATTTAGATAAATATGCTAAGAAATGGACAAATATATTTCATTTATTTTAAATTGGCTGAAATAAAACTTTGAGTTCTCCCAAGATCCCCCCCCCTTTTAATACAAAGAGGATTTCCTGTCATCATTAGGAAAATCTTACCTATGAAAATGAAAGGAGAGGATGGAGAGAAAGTAACAGTCATTAAGAACTTAAGAACCTGGAAGGTATATTCTTAGACACTTTTGCAAATGTCATATCAAGGATATTACTGTAACATAATGAAGGGCCCTGATAGAAAACACAATATTTTCTGCTCAATTGTATTGGATTTCTTATAATCCATGGTTTAATAAAAGTATTTGCTAATCCTTTGATTACTACAAATGAGGCGCCTCGGCATTTGGAAAGTGTGGTCACTGAATGCAATATGGAGACTGCAGCTCTGTTCTTCCCTTCCAGGTACTCCTCAAGGCCCAGCCTCTGAGCCCAGGCTTCCGTGTTTGTTTCCTCTAGCTACACAGACAGCTTGGGCAGGCTTGATTTCTCTCCCAGATGCCTGGGCTTGCTTCTTTTCCCACTGGACACTGAAAAGTCCAAGTCATTTGCATTCTAATCCTATGCCTGGCCAGGCATCACAAGTCAGCCACATTCATCAGAAGAGTGGAAGAGAAAAAGGACTTATTTTCATATCCACATGTGCATATGGAGTTACCAACTTTTGCTACCTAAGCCATTAAGAACTATTTTCTCCCTGTCTGCCTCTCATTGCTCTATTAGGTTTCCAGCCCCAAGCTCCTAGGTCTCTTAGCCTCTTAGTATCATCCTCATTTCCAATCCTCTAGCCCATACATCACTTCCTTTGCCTTCAAAGCTTAAAAACACAGATTCAGGAAATAGCCCTTACATTATACCCCCGCCCCCAATACAGATAAGGAACCATCAAATGAACAGAATCGATTTTGACCTTTCAAATGATCAGGAGTGCCTAGCATCTAGTTCTGTTTTCATTATTGTGTTTCTGTGTACTTTGTTTTTTAACCACAGATCAATATATTAAGGTTAAATACAAAGGTAAGAAACTCTGTTGTAAAGGCCTGAACAGAAACACTTGATTGCTCTTGTACAGAGGAAAAATCATCAGCCTGAAGCCCCAGTTTTAGTCCCAGCTCATCTATCATCTAGATGTATAAACTGAGACCCCTCACTGGCACTCTGACTACATTGTTTAGAGGAAGCATGTCAAACTCGCAGCCCACGGGCCGCATGCGGCCCAGAATGAATATTTTTGAGGCCCAGCCAATATAACGGTATGTAAGAAACATTTTAATAAAAATTTCATAACTTAATTTTTACAGTATCCTGTTATACATGATTATTAATAATGAACTACAACGTTCGCTAATACTGATTACTGCGCCTTACGCACAGGCGCACTATTTCTCTCCACTAACACTAGCAGCGAATATTTTAGCAGCCCATTGCCACTCATTAGTCTTGGACTGACTTGTTTGGTGTGCGCAACAGGAAATATTCTGCTTTTGGAGAACAAGAAAAATAGGTTTATTTGTGTTACTCTTATTAATTTGTGCAGTTATTCAGTGTCTGGTAAGTTAATGTTCAAGAAAATATATTAATTTTTATTAAAATGTTCTATTATTTTATGTTAACAATTACTCATTTATTTCAGCCCTTTGTATTCAGTATGTCTCTATCGAAAGAAACCTATGTTTCTAGGAAAGTTGAAGCTTTTGGTTTTTTGTGGCCCACATAAACTTAAACCTTGTTTATTTGGCCCGCGTTAGCCTTTGAGTTTGACATGCTTGGTTTAGAGTGAGAATTGAAACTGTCCAAGGTTTCTAATATCTAATGTAAAACAGAAGAAAGGGCCTTAAAAGACCTGATTCTACTCCTCATTTTTGAAACGAGAAAACTGAAGACAGGAGAACAAAAAGAAATTCTCCAAGCTCACAAAAAGCAGGCTGAGCATCTCAGCAGCCCCGCTGCCTGTCTTCCATGTATGGGTTTCTGTGCGGGATTCCCAGGACTGCACTGATTGCAACTATGCTCGGTCGCAAATAAATTCACATTTTCTTCAGATATCATTCCTACCTTCCTTTCTTCTTTCTGCTTTCATTTGTTCTTACTTTCTTCCTTCCCTTTCCTTCCCCCTTTCCTTCCTTCCTTCTTATCTTTCTATCTCTACATAACTTACACTCTGAAACACAGATATGAGGGTAGAGACATTTTTATCTTTTTCTCTACTATAACTCAGAGTCTGTCGCCACAGGGCACAACATATGGCATTTGATAGAGATTTTGTAATGAATACATAAATATCAAACATATATCCAACCCTCTTTTTCCAAAGATGCACTAATTTGAAAAATTCAAACATCATAATTAAATATGATTTGTCTTTTGATTGAACAAAAATAAATCTGATTCTTTGTAAAATCTCTGAATTTTATAAATTAAAATAAAAAGTATAAATTCATAATTTTAAAAATTAGTCATCAGTAAAAAGCTCTAAGCATTTAAGACATTTTCTTAGTCCAATCATTTGTATAATTATTTTGTATTTAATTTAGTATATTAACCTGTAAAACTATTTTTCATTAGCATTTTATTTTACCAATTATAACTTTCAGCTTAATTTAGAAATACACTATTTTGAACATGATATGTTTTAAAATATTATGTTTTCTTTTCACTCAATAGCTTTCTTCATTGTTCTGCATAGATTAAAAGCCTAGGATATAGCATATCAGTCAGTGGCCCTATATTTCTTATTTCAATAATATAAAATTAGGATCATCTTAGTGATTTTCTTTGGCAGAGAAATGTTACAATATGGCTCAGTATCAGTTGTCTCCAGCTTCACTCCGACATGCCCAAAGCATAACTCTAAGATCACAATATTTTGTATAATTTCTTTGAAAGGCTCCAAAAAGAACTGAAATCTAGGCTTTCATTTTATTGAAAATATTGTTAGATATAATAGTATTCTATGATTTTCTCTGTGTGCATTTGTTTGTGTGCATGTGTGTAGATAGTATATTTCCTAACTTCACTGAAGATATCCTGACCTAAAATTATTAACTGCTGTTTTAAAAAAGTAGTACCTCTCATGATCTTAGCAAGTGCCTGGGAAATAGTTTGAATATGGAAGTTAGGCACTTTACCCATTTCATTCAGTGAGTAACACATTCTAATTGCTACCTCATAATAGTTAATCTGAAGTCTAGAATTTCTGTAAATTTCCTGCTATTGCAAAAATCAAGTGAAACACAATATAATAATAACAGAAACTTCAAACACACCAAAGATCTTTTGTTTTTCTTCTTATTAGTGTCTAATTTAATTATAGTAATTTTGGTTTCAGATTTTTAGTTTCATTATTTCCTGTATTTTTTTCAATTTTGCATTACTGATTAAAATTAGGAGAAATATACTCAAGAACCCAAGTAAATTGCTTATTTTCTTATTTTCTTCAGGTGCATGTTGTATGATTAGCATTATTCTTCCCCATAACATTTTATAAAATGTACTATGCTTACATACAATCATTATGTTTCCTTCCTGTTGAAAGTACAATTGAGCTCATTTGTCTATGTGTGCATGCAGAAGTCTGCTATTGCCTAATATATTCAATCCAGGACATTTATTGTGAGAAAAACAGGCCAGAAATTCTTCAAAGCATAAGTGACTTAGGAACATGATTAATGGCAGACAAGATGAGGAATCCTATTATTGTTGGGACTGACTTTTTTTGCTGTTTGTTATTATTAACTCTGATGTGTTACTGCTCACTACATGCCATTTCTCATTAGGAATAAATACCATATTATTAAGACCTGTGCATGTTGGGTCAAAATATGGGGCCCTAGACCACCTCCTTGTCCAGTGGCTGCCCAACTGCTTAAACAATGAGGTTCAAATAGAAGAGCAAACTACATATTGGTTCATAATGCTTTGAAAGATATTTTATTGTGATTCAAAATTAATCCTGAATGTGTGAAACTTCAAAAGTAATATATACAGGAGGAATAGTTTAGAGCTACAGCTAGTCAACTCGTATTTGAGAAGACTGCTTTCTCCAATTTCCACTCTGTACATGACATAAACTAACAGAACACAACCACATCATTTTGCAGTTGAGTAAACTGAGGCCCAGAGCTATTGACACACTAATTAGTGCCTGATTAATATCTGTGGTCAGAACTCTCTGGTATTAACAATGTTTTCCCTCTTTGAGGAGTTAACATTATAATGCATATAATGAAGTGGCAAGTGAAGTCATTTTAACCAACAAAAGAGAAAAATTTTCAATATCTCATAATCGAAGTATTTATGTGTTCAAAAAATAAAATCGTACCCTGACCAGTGTGGCCCAGTTGTTTGGGCCAGTTGGATTCCAGGTCAGGGAACATACCTGGGTTGGGGGGTTTAGGCGGCATGCAGAAGCTGGATTCCAGGTCAGGGCACATGCCTGGATTGGTGGTGGTGGTGGGGGGGGATTAAGGGCATGCAGGAAGCTACCGATCTATGTTTCATGCTCACATCGATGTTTCTATTTCTCTCTCCCTCTCCCTTCCTCTCTCTAGAAATCAATTAAAATTATTTGAAAAATAAAATTGTTAGCCTTTGTTGTAGAACTAACAGAATCTACCTGTCCTTAAACAGTTTTCTGAATTTTGGATCAATATCATGCATAGTCCATTGAGCAACAGAAATACCATGGTTTATATGCACAACCACAAGGACAACATAGTTTTAAAAGAATGAAATATATAATATGTAGTTCCTATTTCAGAAATTTAATATCTCTACTATCTATGACTCTTCAGTAAAATATATATCAAAAATAATTTGAATCAACAATCTTGTTACATTTCCTCAATAATATAAATATTGCATCAAACAGAAGCTTGTTATTTAAAACATCTTTAAAACTCATGAGTATGAAGTAGCAATATTGTTAGAAATAACTCAATTAGTTTTCTATGCATGAAGTAAAGCCAAAGTCGATTACTTTATAGCCTGTGGAATAGTACAAATATTTATGGGATCAAATTCAATTCAATATGTACCAGAAAATATAATGTTGTCTGTACTCTCTGGTCTTTATTCTCCCCTCATTTTTCAGTAGATAACATTAAACTTCTGATATAGGCTTTACAATAGCACCCATAAATCAATTCTATTCACATCTCTCATTAATGGTGTTCTTATAATCAGTGGCTATTCAACATGAATTTCCATCTCATTTTTTGTTGGGAAACAGCCACATTAGGGCTATGTTCTCATTCGCATCTAGTGATTATATTGCCATACTATAGACTAAAGCACACAGCATCCACTTGCCGTAGCCGTGTTAACAAAATTCTGTAGAAATGGAGCCCACCTACAGTTAATGCTGTCAAGTCAGGAGCTGGAACTCCCAGAGAGAAGAGCCTTATTTTATCAGAATCCCAGTTCTTCCCTATTGGAGTTGAAAGTAAAAGAAGGAACAGCCATGGGTCCATTGCAAGTTACCCTGCTGTCATTTTTTTTTTCCAGCTGTGTCTGTTCAAAAAATTAATTTCAACAAAAAATTGCTCAGTGAATGAAACTATACATTTCTTACCAAAAACTTAATGGTGGTGGTTTAAAATGATTAGTGATATTTTTAAATCAAGATTTCTAAATTTTCAGTGTTTCTTTTTATATGTTTTTGATCATTAGTTTAATGCAAATTTAATTTTGACCTATATTAGAATGCAGCTTTTTTTTTCTTTTTTCTGTTAATCCTCACTTGAGTATTTTTTTAAATTGATTTTTAGACAGTAGAAGGGTCAGAATTAGGAAGGCAGGGAGGGAGGGAGAAAGAGAGAGAGAGAGAGAGAGAGAGAGAGAGAGAAATATCAATGTGAGATGTTTATCTCCTGCACGTACCCCAACCAGGGCCAGGATTGAACCTGCAACCCAGGTAGTGCCCTTGACTGAAATCAAACCTGAAACCCTGCCCACACCCTGACCACTGAGAAACACTGGCCAGAGCTAGAATGCAGCTTAACAATAGGGCACACTATCTGTAGACAGTAATTGATTAATATTTATAAAAATGTTTTATCAAGTCAATCTATACCTTATTACATTTTAATAGTTAATTTGTTTTTAAGAATAACTATGAAAATTGTTTTTTCTCGGAATACTAAGAATTCTAGGCAAATATAAAATCTTTATAGCATTAATAAAATTGCAGCAGTAAGGAAATCTTACATTTATTCTTCCCACTTGGTCTTTTGCCTATATTTTTTCTTTATCTTCCTATATTGTTCCTATATCATCTGAGGCCTTTTGCTTAGGTTAGTTAATAACCAGAAGTGGGAATAGTGAAGTTAATCTAGCAGTGTGATTTTGACCTTAGAATTCAAACAAGTTATGAATTGACTTTTTCTCAGCTTATGAACACAATTTCTTTCACCACCATTGCATAGTAACAGGAAACATAAATAGAGTAAATGCAGATAACAGATAAGTCTAATAATGGCACAGATACATATAATTTTTTAGCTTAATGAATCTTAAGTATTATTTGGTACTTCTATATCTACTTGTAGATAAATAAACAGGAGTCTTGGTATAATAAAGGATATATCTATAATTATAGAAGGTAGCTGTCCTTGACTTGTATTCACTGTTCTGTTTGCTACACAATTAATAGTTTTTCTGTTATATAACAGTCCTTAGAAAATATTGTTCAGTGGGCTCCTGGGCATCTTGAACTTTTTTATAATAGTTTTCCATTCCACTTTTGGCTGGTTATCCTATATCAGAGATGGCGAACCTATGACACATGTGTCAGCACTGACACGCATAGCCATTTCTGATGACACGAGGCCTCTGAGGCGGCCGCATGCCGAGGATGAAACATTTGCTGCTCCTGAGGATGAAACATTTGCAAAATAATGTTTTTTCCTCAAAGTGACACACTACCCGAGTTATGCTCAGTTTTTTGGCGAAGTTTGACACACCAAGCTCAAAAGGTTGCCTATCACTGTCCTATATAATAAAAGGCTAATATGCAAATTGTCTCCTCAACCTGGAGTTCGACCAGGGGGCGGAACCAATCAGCCAACCATTCACAGGCCCTCCCCCTGGCCAGCCCCTCCCCCTGATGGCCCTTCCCCTAACCCCCCCACCTTGGCTGGCCCCACCCCCAATCAGCCCGATCCCAATCAGGGGTGGGACAATCCAGCCGGACCCCAACTGTGCACGCATTCTCACACCGGACCTCTAGTACTGAATATAAAATAATTCTATACATTTAAATGTATGTTTATTAGGAAAAACACAGGCAGATACGGAATAAAGTTTTAGAAGGGCAATAGGGAACAGGGATTCTTCCATGCTGGGAGTATATATTAGTAGCCAAATTCGGGGATCTATTTGGCAATACAAGACAAATTTTAAAAATACTTTAAACCAGGGTTTTCACAGGTGACTAAGGATACATACTCCAACATGACACCTCCAATATTAAAAAATAGCCAAACATTATTAAAGACTTACATTGCCATTAATAGGAATACATAAAATTTGTTATATTCGTATTATGCATCACTATATAAGAGTTAACATAAGTTTGTTTATATATAAATCTCAAATATATATAAGGTAAAATGAACATTTTAAAAAGAGTAAAACATTTTGATATACTTTAAAGTAAATAAAACAATACTATAAATTATATCTTATTACATGCATATAATCATATAGTGATAATGTGTAAATGAACAGAAAAAATGCACTGTGCTCATGAAAACAGATCAATAAAAAGGATCCAATCTAAAGAACATAAAAAGATATTGAATAAAAATGGACAAAGGATCAGAAATCTCTCAGACAAAATTAAGCATATCAACGTACGTGTAATGATAGTCCCAAAAGAGGAGAAGAAAGAAAAAAAAAAGACAGAGACACTATTTGAATAAATATAAAAGTTTTCCCAAATTTGATGGAAAATATTGATGTTCAAATCTCAACTGCCCATTGAACTCAATTAGGATACATACAAAGACACATTACAATAACACTGCTGAAAGCCAGGATACTAAAATATTTTGAAAGCTGCAAAGGAAAACCAATCTTCAAGTAGAGAAGAACAAGAATATAATAATAAGTTGCCTCCTCAGCAAAAGCAATTACAGGCCAGAATAACAGTGGAATGACATATTCAAAATGCTGGGGGTTGGGAGGAGTCAATTAAGAATTTTATATCTAGCAAATATAAACTTTATAAGTGAAGGTGACTCAAAACTCACCAGGAAAAACAATAATCCCATTAGAAAATGGACAAAAGACACAAAAAGGCATATTACTGGCAATAATATGCAGATGGCAAGTATACACATGAAGATATGGTTTTGTGTTGTTTTAATATATGTTTGTATTGATTTCAGAGAGAGGGAGAGAGAGAAACATCATTGATGAGAGTCTCATAGATTGGCTGCTACTGGGTTCAAGCCTGCAACCCTGGCATGTGCCCTGACCCAGAATCGAACCATGACCTCTTGATTCATAGGTCTATGCTAAACCGCTGAGCAACACTGCCTGGGCTGAAGATGCTGAATGTCATTAGCCATCAGTGAAATTCAAATTAAGACCACAATGATGTATCACTATCTACCTATATAAAGAATTTCATTTTTTAAATAGTGACACCACCAGATACTGGTGAGAATGTGAAAAAAAAAATGAATTCCTCATGCATTGCTAGTAGAAAACTAAAATATTACAGCACTCTAGAAAATAAGAAGTTTCTTACAAAAGTAAACATGGAATTACTATACAATGCAGCAATTTCACTCTTTGATTTTAATTCCAGGTAAATGAAAAATTTTGTTCACACAATTACCTATACACGCATGCTCATAGAAGATTTATGTTAAATATTCCCGAAATTATAATCATCCCAGATGACCTTCAATAAGGGAAGGGTTAACCACACTGTGGTACAAATATACCATGGAATTATACTTACTATATAAAGAAACAAACTATTGATACAAGTAAAAATTTGACTGGATCTCCAAGGAATTATGCTAAGTGAGAAAAACATCTCAAAAGTTAAATGCTGTATGAGTCCATTTATAAAGATTTTTGTAATGACAAAATTTCACAAGTGGAAAAGAGCTTAGTGGTTGACAGAGGTTAGGGGTTGGGGGTGGAAGAGGAAAGATTAGAATGTGGTCATAGAGAGATCCTTGCCTTATTTTCTCTGTTTTGTATTGGAGAGATGGTGAATGCACAAACCCACAGGGGTGATGAATTTGTATAGAATATAATACACACAGAGACACACAGCCAGAGCAGAAAAGGAAAAGAAAGAATTGAGATATACAAGGATGAAAGACCAGGAGAAACTTGCATAATTAATGGACAACATTGACAAAAATTGGAATTCAGATGAATCTGACTGACTTCAAAGCTCATCTTTAATTCATTACATTATGATGCTTCCCAAAGTAAGACAAAGAGTTTACGGGAAAAGAGTCTTTCCTACGTAAACTAATGAATGGGGTACAGGAAATCACTCTCTGATATTCTTACCAAGGCACAGCCATATTTTTTATTCCCAAAATTCTACTCTATATTTTATTTTTATTCCTCCTCAACTATGAATTAAAGCTTAAGTTATTAAAGTAAAGACACTCAGAGTATTTTCTATGCAAGTAGAATATTTTACAGCAAACAAGTGTTTCTTAGTGAAACATCTATGAAGCTCTGCTTAGTCTATCTCTTTTTAAGATATTAAAATTGAAAGCTTTGATAAGACTATGCACACGTGTAAAGTAAATCTGTATAGTACACAGATCCTTATGATATATAAAACTTTGCAGTAAATTATCCTATTTACTTTTAAATACAGGGTAGGCAGGGCAAAAGTAGGTTTACAATTGTTTGTATGGAATAATTAATACATAATTAATAAATAATAATAATAAAATAAAATTCTGTGTTTTGCATACTCACAACTGTAAACCTACTTTTACCTACCCTGCATTATACTATTTTCCATGTTTGTAGTGCCAGAGAACTCTTTTATTCATAACACATACTAGCATTCGACTGAACACTGCAGAGAACATATTTTGGCAAATTCTAATTTTGTTGTCAACTGACAATTGCTTCAGTGTAGCTACTTACTGGGGTACCAGATCATAATTGCTTTAATTCTAATATTCCCTTGCCAAACATTTTTCCCAGTACCTAATTGATATCCTATTGTCAGTTTACATACCTATATGCTCCAATGGATTCATTCCAGGACAAAAAACAAAAAAACAAAAACCTTGTTATTAATTGTTTGTGCATCCCCAATGTTTAGAATTATGTGTAGAGAACTGTGCAAATTCAGTATTCATTGATTGATTGTAAGTACATGAGAATGAAGGAGTTAATGAATAAATGAACAAAAAAATGGATGAATGAAAATACCCGGAGCCATTTGATTTACTCTTACTGCTTTACTCAGTGGTGTGCTGAGACTTAAGAGAAAGACAACAAGAAGTTTTGAGTGAGTTATTTCTCCCTCCTTTTTCTAGAAGCAATTTAGTCAAAGAACACTTGGCATGTCAACCCTGAAATGTTGCCAGCCTTTTGCTCTGGCCACTATTTTTTCCCTCTCAATAATAACTCCCTCCAGAAGAATGGCAAGGAAAGAAAGAGAAGGTTAAACTCAATTCTGTCAAATGCTGTTAAGACTTGGCAGCTCCAGGAAGGGTTTTATAGTGAGGAGAATTGAATCTTGTGGAAAAGGGGGCTACCTGAATCCCTGTGAATTTCATTTATCTGTGTAGCTCTGTTCCTAATTATCACTGGTAAGTGACAGTTGGCAAGCCCATGGAGGTCTCAGAAGATTGTGACATTGTATTAAATGGTCGAAACATAACGTTTAGAAACTTCAGTGATTCTTGCAAATAAAAGAACAATTTATTTTATGCGATGTTGAGGCTTGCCCTAGCCAGTTTCTTTTCACATAAAATAGAATGTTAAGGTTATATCATGGTCTCTGAAATTTCTACCGTACAAGATCTAATTAGTTGGGCTAAATGTAAAGTTCAAGCACTGGGACAGAGCTTCTCGTTCACTTACCCCCAAAGGAAGAATAGGACTCTAATGACTGGAGTTCACACCTCGAATTTAAAAGACTAAACAAAAACGTTTTTTGACATATATCTGGTAAGTAGTAGATTCTCAACAATTTCTTAAATATATTTAATTACAATCATTTAAAAAAAGTGCATCCTATCAAAAGAAAATAGTACAAATTTAATTATTCTAAAACTAGAGGCCCAGTGCACAAAATTTGTATACAGATAAAGTCCCTAGTGGCTGCTGGCTGCTGGCTGCTGGCTAGGGCCTCCCTTCCCTGACTGCTGGCTGCTGGCCAGGGCTTTCCTTTGTTCTGAACCACCCCCTGGTGGTCAGCACACATCATAGCAAGTGATTGAATACCCATATCCTATCAGTTGAATTCCAGAGGGAACACTTTGCATATTAGGCTTTTATATATATACTAGAGGCCCGGTGCACCAAATTCGTGCAGGGGGTGTGTGTGTGTCCCTCAGCCCAGCCTGCACCCTCTCAATCTGGGACCCCTCAAGGGATGTCCGACTGCCCATTTAGGCCCAAGTAGGATTGGGCCTAAATGGGCAGTCGGACATCCCTCTCACAATCCAGGACGGCTGTCTCCCAACTGCTCACCTGCCTGCCTTCCTAATTGCCCCTAACCTCTTCTGCCTGCCAGCCTGATCACCCCCTAACCACTCCCCTGCCAGCCTGATTGTCCCTAACTGCACTCCCCTGCAGGCCCAGTCACCCCCAACTGTCCTCCCTGCAGGCTTGATCGCCACCAAGTGCCCTCCCTTGCAGGCATGATCCCTCCCAACTGCCTCCCCTGCTGGCCTGATCACCCACAACTGCCCTCCCTTGCAGGCATGGCCCCTTCCAACTGCCCTCCCCTGCTGGCCATCTTGTGGCAGCCATCTTGTGTCCACATGGGGGCAGCCATCTTGTGTGTTGGAGTGATGGTCAATTTGCATATTACTCTTTTATTAGATAGGATAGAGGCCTGGTGCATGGGTGGGAGATGGCTGGTTTGCCCTAAAGAGTGTACCGGGTCAGGGTGGGGGTTCCCTTGGGGCATGGGGTGGCCTGGGCAAGGGGCCTGTGTTGGTTTGCAGGCTGGCCATGCCCCCCGGTGACCCAAGCAGAGGCCCTGGTATCTGGGATTTATTTATCTTCTATAATTGAAACTTTGTAGCCTTGAGCAGAAGCCTGGGCCGGCCAGGACGCTTGGCTTCCTCCATTGCCAGGGAAACCCGAGCCTCTGGCTGGCTCCAGTACCGTGGCTGCCACCATTTTTGTGGGGATTTATTTATCTTCTATAATTGAAACTTTGTAGTCTTGAGCAGAGGCCTGGGCCAGCCAGGGTGTGCAGGAAGCTTGGCTTCCTCCATTGCCGTGGAAACTCAAGCCTCCTGCTGGCTCCATGGCCGCAGCCATCTTGGTTGGGTTAATTTGCATACTTGCTCCTGATTGGCTGGTGGGCATGGCTTGTAGGTGTAGCAGAGCTACTGTCAATTTGCATATTATTCTTTTATTAGATAGGATAAATGTAGCAAAGTGAATACTTACTGAATTTTTTTAAAAGCAAATAAAAAAGTTGTATATATATCAATATTCTTAATTAAATTTCTTGCTTAATCAAAGATCTCTGAGTACTTTTAATTTGTTAATTTTCACAAGAATTTAGAGCCATGTTTAGAGCTCACTGCCTTGCACACCTTGTAGCATCAAGGAATAAATAATTTTTCTTTTCAAAATCCTAATCCAAGAATATGTCTTTGGGGGAAAAGGGGTTGTTTGTTTAATTTTCATTGATTTTAAAGAGAGGAAGGGAGGAAAAGAGAAAGAGAGAGAAACATCAATCAGTTGCCTTCCTGACTGGGAATGGAACCCAATACCTAGAAATGTGCCCTGACCAAGAATCAAACCTGCCACATTTCAGTGCAGAGGATGAAGCCCCAACCAACTGAGCTATACTGGCCAGGGCAACACAAATACCTTTTTGACGATCATTCTCTAAGAAGTTACTTTCTGATGCTGACACAGTTCATTTCTGCAGTGATATCTACAGAATAAGTAATATGCCCCAAATGTGCTAGTTTATGATTTTCTCACATTCAGTGACCAATATATACTTACATTCATGAGTAGCTGGTTGCATTTATAATTCTGATAAGTTCCGATACTGAGACTTTCCATTCATAATTGACAATTGTATAAAATACATACTAGTACTTATCCTAGTCACAGAAGTTTGTCTCAAAGAGGCCAATGAAAAAATAAACGGATCACATTGACAACCTTCGGACTGTTTGCATATTGTACACTCATTGACAGCGCCTTACTTCATTAATCTATGAAAAACAATGTAATGTTTTCTACATAACTGGAAAACAGTCTTTAACCATGAGGACAAGTTATATTTGAGAATTTAATTTCCCTCAGACTTCCAAAATCCAATGAAATAAACATACATATAACATGTTTAAGCATTTTTTTAAAAATCTGAACTATCTTTGTTAAAAGAAAGACATTAAAAAAGGAGCCTTGGTATTTAATAATAGAATATAAAACTTCATTCAAGATAGGACTGGTAACCATATAGAATAAATAACTCCAAAAACTGTATATTGATATTAAATAATTGATTTTGATTTATGAAGCCTGGTTTTGAAAATGTATTTCTAAATGAACAGTGATTGAGGTCATTTTTTTTCTATTTAAACTACCTTAATTTATTTTTTTCTCCACTAAAATACGTACCTTAAAGCTGACACAATTAAACATCCAGCAAGAGAAGAACTGAGTCTCATTAATATATATACTGTATATAGGCCAAGTTTTCCTAGGTAAGAATCTATATGCACATAGTTCTCATTCAATGTAATGGGGTTATATATATATTTTTTTTCTCTTGTAATTAATAATACTATTGTAAAGTTCCTACTTTATTTTATTCTTAGACACAATTTGTGTGACCTACAACAGAAGTTTCCAAACATTGATTTAACTGTCAATTTAGTCATACCACCTCTAGTGGATCGATTTATGGGTACTTATACATGACTTATGGAATCCTAAGTTCCAGGAATATGTATTATATTAATAGTAGAGGCCCGGTGCATGAATTCATGCACCAGTGGAGTCCCACAGCCTGGCCTGTGGGATCGGGCCGAAACTGGCTCTCTGACTGCCACAAGGGGTCCTGGATTGCGAGAGGGTGCAGGCCAGACCAAGGGACCCCACCGGTGCACAATTGGGGCCGGGGAAGGATTCAGGAGGTTGGCCAGCTGGGGAGGGCCCAAGGGAGGGCTCCAGAGCATGTCCGACCCATCTGGCTCAGTCTTAATCGGCTGGACCCCAGCAACAAGCTCACCTACCAGTCAGAGCATCTTCCCCCTAGTGGTCAGTGCACATCATAGCAAGTGGTTGAACGGCCTTAGTATATCATTAGCATATTATGCTTTGATTGGTTGAACAGTCAACTGGACATTTAGCATATTAGGCTTTTATTATATAGGATATGATAATAATTTTTAAAAATTTATTCAGAACTTAAAATGTGCCTAGAACTTTCTTAAATATTGTACATGTTCTAACACAGGTTATTCTTATCAGGTCCAATGAGGAAGTTATTATTTAAATGAGAAAATTAGGAAAGTTACTGCTTGTGGAGCTATGATTATGACAATATCACTTCAGAGTTCTGGCTCTTTGCCTCTCATCACACACATAGTCTGTCTTTGGCAAGTCTAATGTCTAGCCAGATTTCTATAAAAATGTCCAATTAATGTAAATGACTATAGTACACTGAATCATAGACATTTATAGTGTACCTGTTTCTCAAACTAAACAAAAGTTTCTTGAGAGGAGGAACACCATATTTTGGATCCTTCAGCACAATACTTGAATTCTAAATACCTATTTTTTAAATGGATTCTTCCTTTCAAATCCTCCAAGCAGAAATTCACCAAAACCATCTGCACAAAGGAAACAGATAGCAAAACTTCCTCTCATGATATAGCCTATTCTTCTGTCATCTGATATAAATATTTTCTCCTACATCCAGCTCATTTCTTAAGAATCATACCTCAGTTTTTAAAAGACACAACTCATTGCCATTAGCTATATATTTTTTACTTTAACATATTTAAGTTCTGAAATTTACTATCTGAGATTGCTGCTGTACAACATTTGAGAACGCTAAATGTAATAACCAAAACGATATATACAGAGAAAGAAGTTGAGTTGAATTAAAAACTTGGTCCCACTCCCTCAAGTTAAAATCTATATGCATACTATTTTTTAAGTTAATAAAATGCCAACTCAATGTAATGTTTATTCATGACATTTAAATCCTATTTAGGTTTTTTTTTTTCTTTTTCTATAAGCAAATGATTGTCATTCTTTTAGTTTGCCTACGGAGATATGTTACATCTTAACTTTTTAAAAAAACATTTTACCTATGGTCTCTGTAGTATTTATATTTTGTTTATGACAGTTACACAGAATGAACAATCACTGAAAATCTCCTATCTGTTGATGGATGCAATCTTTCCTTTTTTATGAGAATCAAAGTCAAAATATTTCAGTTCTTAACAAGTTATATATGTGTACTATTGTCAAATGAATGCAGACCATGGTATTGGTTGAATATTTTTGGGCTACCAGTATGCTAAACCAGAAAAGAGATTAAGATTTTCTCCAAGAAAAATTTAAAGACATTTATTCTAAAAACAACCCAGGTAACTTGAAGAATCAGATAATGGATTTGATATAAACTTCTAAAGGCCTCAATGCCTTTCCCATAAGAGGGAGAAAAGTAGAAAAATACAAGGTGGTGTGAATTTTCCTCTTAGAGATAGACAGGAGGAAAAGCAGAAAGTGAGGAATGAATATTCAGGGAGGAACATACTTCAATACTTCCATATGCATAACCAGACATTCATATGTATCTAATCTGTGAACCAAGTAATCATTTTTTCCATGATATATTGAAACTCATTAGGAAAAGCAATGGAGTAATTTCTAACCCCAGACACTGGAAAAATGATACTCCCCTTAATCAGGATATAGGCTACTTTGAATAATGAACACTGCAGTCATGTTTAAGGAAGTTAAACAAGAGAAGATGAAATAAAAACATGGGAGAACATCTCTTGTTTACACAAATGGTTTCCTTCTTTACATATGCAGGCTATGACAATATGTACCAACCTAGAAGACACCTAGACGCAGAAGTGGCAAGTACTACTGTGGGAGCCAATAAATGTATTGGTATAGTGACTCTAGATTTTAAACCTTTTGTAAATGAAGATAAGATATCCATATTTGATTCTCCAGAACAAACTACAGTCACTGGAACATAGTAAGTGGGTGATAATGTTCACATTATTTAATGTACACAGCCTGCTTTCTCCATTAGACTATGAGAAGCACAAAGTTTGTCTTTCATTTCTTCATGTCTATGTACATAGTATTTAGTACAAAACAGATTTAAAATAAATGTTATTTCATTGAGTAAATGAATGAAGGCACCAAAACCAACATCGAGATTTTTCCTGAAATCAGAATACAGGACAAAAATTCAAATCTATACCAGAAATATATAGTCAGGTGCCCTGGGACAAGAATGTGAGTTCAAATATTGGGTTAACCCCCAAAGCTCTACCACAGGGTTCTAGCATGGGATGTTTATATTAGGGCTTCTAGCATGTTGACAAATTTAATCCTGGGAATCTTCTAGGTGCTCTTTAGGATCTAACAGTAGGCTGTGTGTTTATGTGTGTGCCTATATGTTGATGTGTTTCTGAGCATGTCAGATTTGAAAACCAAAGAAAAGGAGCATTGGGCATAAACATTACCATCAGTACCCTGAGTTCATAAGATAGGCTATCGTCTATTAAGTTCTCCATTTAAAGTTTCACTTAGATGTTATTTTTCTGAAGCCTAAGGAGTATGATTAAACCTTAAATGAGTGTCTTAAGGTTAAAATTATTCAGGCGGCCCAACTTGCTCTAGGCATCCTTGTATTAGTCCAACATAATTGCATTCTGTTCAGGTGTTTGTTTTTTTCTATAGAAAAGTGACTTTTTTGTTTCAAATCAACTCTAAACAGTATTTTGATATACTCTTCAAAGATAAACTGAAAGTATATTACAGTTCTTGATTAAATCTACCAACTAGGGTCTGGGTAGATACAGAGTTAGATATAACGGTAAATACCATACCTGTATAAAAGTTTTCTAGAAAAACACAAACTTTAATTTAGTTTATTTGTTCACATATGAACCTGGGTGAATATGCCAAAGTGTATTCAATGTAGAAGGAAAATGGCAGATTTGAAAAATCCTGAACAGTAAGTCAAGTATCCCAGTCTGTGAATGAACATATACATTTTACATCACTCCCAAATGATCTCCAATGGACCATAATAATGTCTTCACTATTTATTAATGAACTAAGAAAAAATAGTAGGTATTTCATAAAAGCAATGTGTTCAATTTAATGCGTTACTCTTTATTTTGGGATTTTATGCTTATTCCTTTGATATTAGAGCTTTCTTTTTAAAAGTTGATCTCAATACCAGATATCAAGCTGTATTTCAAAGACACTGTTCACAAAACTGCCTGTTACTGGCACAAGAATAGACATATAGACCAATGAAATAGAATACAGAACCCAGAAATCGACACAAATCACTATGCTCAATTAATATTTGACAAAGGAGGCATGAACATACAATGGAGTCAAGACAGTCTCTCAATAAATGGTGTTGGGAAAATTGGACAGATACATGAAAAAAATGAAACTAGACTTACACCATACAGAAAAATAAACTCAAAATGGATCAAGGACTTAAATATAAGATGGGAAACCATAAAAATCTTAGAGGAATCCACAGGCAGCAAAATCTCAGACATATGCCAAAACAATATCTTCACTGATACTGCTCCTAGGGCAATGGAAACTAAAGAGAAAATAAGCAAATGGGACTACATCAAAATAAAAAGCTTTGCACAGCAAAAGAAACTATCAACAAAACAACAAGAAAGCCCTCTGCATGGGAGAACATATTTGCCAATGTTCTCACCGATAAGGGTTTAATCTCCAACATTTACAGGGAACTCATACAACTTAATAAAAGGAAGATAAACAACCCAATCAAAAAATGGGCAACGGACCTAAATAAATACTTTTTGAAAGAGGACATACAGAAGGCCAAGAGACATAGGAAAACATGCTCAAAGTCACTAATCACCCGAGAGATGCAAATCAAAACAACAATGAGGTACCATCTCACACCTGTCAGAATGGCAATCATCAACAAATCAACAAATGACAAGTGCCAGCCAGGATGTGGAGATAAAGGACCCCTCGTGCACTGCTGGTGAGAATGCAGACTGGTACAGCCACTGTGGAGAACAGTATGGAGTTTCCTCAAAAATCTAAAAATGGAACTCCCATTTGACCCAGTAATCCCACTCCTAGGAATATATCCTAAGAAACTGGGAACACTAATAAGAAAGGATATATGCATCCCTATGTTCATAGCAGCACAATTTACAATAGCTAAGATTTGGAAACAGCCTACGTGCCCATCAGCAGATGAATGGATTAAAAAACTGTGGTACATCTACACAATGGAATACTATGCTGCTGTAAAAAGGAACTCGTACCATTTACAACAGCATGAATGGAACTGGAGAGCATTATGCTAAGCGAAATAAGCCAGTCAGAGAAAGATAAATATCACATGATCTCACTCATTTGTGGAATATAGTGAATAACATAAACTGATGAACAAAAACAGATCCAGAGACAGAGAAGCATAGATCAGACCATCAACCTCAGAGGGAAGGTAGGGGAGGGTGGGGGTAAGGGGAGAGATCAACCAAAAGTCTTATATGAATGCACGTAAGCATGACCAATGGATACAGACACCAGAGGGGTGAGGGTATGAGTCGGGGGGGGGATATGAGGGGGAAGGGGGGATAAGGACACATATGTAATACCTTAACAAAGAAAAAAATTATCTTTATTGTTCAAAGTATTACATATGTCCTCCTGTTACCGCTTTGATCCTCTCCACTGGCACTCACTGTTCCACCCAGGCCAACTCCACTGTGGTCTGTGTCCATGGTTTATGCATATATGCATATAAGTTCTTTGATTAATTGCTTTGTAGTTGAACTCTCTTTTTTAATTAAACAATAAAGATGATAGAGGGTGGTTTATGGGTTTTGATCTAAGGGTGCTTTGAATTTAATTTTTAAATCACTGGTGAAGAACAACATAACTACTCATAACAACAACACATTATTTTATTTATTTATTCATTCAGAAATTATATTTATCACATACTATCTTCTGGAGAAACAACAGTGAACAAGAAAGACTATTGCATGTTTCTCATATTATACCTACACTATCATAGAAGGCATAGTGTAATTAATATGACAATAGAATAGAATAGAATAGAATAGAATAGAATAGAATAGAATAGAATAGAATAGAATAGAATAGAATAGAATAGAATAGCAGTGGGTTTGTGGTAAGTGCTAATCTATATATATAAAACCCTATTATGCAAATAGACCAAACAGCGGAACAACCGAAAAACCGAACAACCAAGCGACCAATTGCTATGACGTGCACTGACCACCAGGGGGCATGTGCGTAACATGGCAGGCGTCAGCAGCAGGCGGCAGAGTGTGGAGCATGGTGGGCATCAGCCCGAGCAGGATGGTAGAGCATGTGAGCGGGAGTGCCAGACCAGGGCGGGGCGCTGGTCATTGTCATTGGGGTGAGACTCTGGTGGTTACTGAAAATTATTTGCTCCTGTATGCCCCAGTCCTGCCCGGCACTTGCACCTGCTGCTGGCGCCCAGCACTGGCCCCAATCACTCGGTGCTGTCAGCAGGTGCAAGTTGCAGCTGCTGGCCCCTATTGCCCCTCAGGGCTTCTCCACCTCCCCCTGCTCCTGAGAGGCAACTGGGGCAGCAGCTGTCTCTTGCACCAGCTGCCGGTGATGGCCTTGCTTGAACCCGCTGCTGGTGCCTGGTGCCAGCCCTGGTTGCTCAGCACTGTCAGTGTGTGTGAGCAGCGGCTGCCGGCCCTGATAGCCCCTGAGGGCTTCTCCACCTCCCCCGGCTCCTAAGGGGTAATTGGGGCAGTCAGCAGATGCAAGTGGGGCCAGCACCATCAGCACATGGGAGAGGCAGTGGCGGAAGCTTGGCTGCGGCAGAGAGGGGACCGGGGGCCACATTGGGAGGGGCCAGGTGGGGGCACAGAGGATGGGCCAAGACCCGTCCCTGTGCCCACTGCATCCTCACGGCCCACAGTTCCTTTCAAGGAGCACAAATTCATGCACAGGGCCCCTAGTAATGAAATATTGTCTCTCTTATAGCTTTCCAAAATGACTATATGAGGTAGGAGGCTCCATGATTTTGGAATTCTATATTCAGAATAGCACTCTGTAGAGACAGAGGCATAAAAACTTGGAGGTCTGTGGCTTCATAATGACTGGCTGAATAGGAGTATTTCTACCTCATCATATAATAGAAATAGTCATATCTATTATTATGAATGTCATGGAACCATATAACAAAATATTTTTAATGAAATAACATTGAAGATTCTGATACAGAACATCTGGTTCCTGGAAATAAATGAACTCTGTGCTTTAACAACCATGTGCTTTGATAGCACTATAGCAACTATTATAATTAACAATGAAAGTTTAAGGTTTTATTTGACAAAATTTCTAAGTTCCAATTAAAGCTTTAGAAATGCTAAAAGTGCATATATATTCACACCATGAGTAAGTAACAAATAACGGACAAAAACCTACAATAATCTCATGATCTAATAGCTAACCTAACATTTCACTATTACCAATCTTGACATAGATCAGAAACTAGGAAAACAAAATTTGGCCAAAAAACCTGTAGAAATTTACAATGACAGAGATAAAAATAAATTGTTATTCTTCAGGATAAGGTAAAAAGTCAGGAGAACATAAAATAATTATAAGATATAATAAAAATGTTATTGAATTATTTTAAACAGAAAAACAATTTTGTTGGCATTTGAAAACCTAATATTAAATGCTTTGAGGTTTATTTGTCATTATTCAATGCCTTTCATATTAGCAATTCACAAATTCACAGCAGAATGTGACATGCTTGCTACAGAGGAGGGTAAGAACTTTCATTTACTGCTATTAAAAACTGCATTTCTTTAAACTCATAAAAAATAAACCCCACTGTTTTATTGCTCATAATATTTTAATAAAGTTGAAGATAGATGTATTTATGTGTACAAACTATTGAAAATGACTTCATCAGTAAAAGAACTTAAATTTTGATAACTTAAATAGACAAAATAGGCATTTAAAACAACTATAGAGTAGTCATTGGCACAGATAAAAATGGCTTCCTCAGATTTCTGAGTTTACTCTGTATGACTGTTCTTATTAACTGGAGTATTAATGATTTTTAAGATATAGATAACTGAAGTTTTGCTTTCTCTGGTTTATTCCCCATGGTCAACCTCAGTTCAAAATATTAAATGAAAAATTACCAAAATCAGCAATCATAAGTGTTAAATTGCATGCTGTTCTGAGTAGCATGATGAAATCTCCAGCTGTCTTGTTCTGTCCTACCAGGGAGATGAGTCATCCTTTTGTCAGCATGTCCACGCTGTATATGTTACTGGCCTATTAGTCAATTTTGGTCATGTAGGTTATGAGATTGACTGTTGTAGTACAGAAGTCCCTGTGTTCAAGTAACCCTTATTTTACTTAATAATGCCACATTCATACAACTTTTATAAAAGTTATATTTTATAATTGTTTTATTATTAGTTTTTGTTATTAATTTCTATGTCTTAAAAATTAAACTTTATTACAGGTATGTACATATAGGGGGGAAAAAACAGAATATATAGAGTTTGGTACTATCAGAGATTTCAAGTATCCAGTGGGGGAGTCTTAGAAGGTGGATAAGTGGATAAAGAGGGACTATAGTGTTAAGCTTTATAGTATGTGTTCTCATACATAAATGATTGCATATAAAAGAAGTATAAAGAGCTATGTTGTAGGGGGGAAATCTACTAAATATAATAATAAACAGATAATAGAAGAGAAATTCACGTAAAGAGAATTATTGTGTGTAATGAATTCTTTTCTGAAATTGCCCATTTATTGTATAGAATATATAAAATGACTTGTCTTTTTACATGAGTATATAGAAAACACACATCTATGAAGAATTTTCACTTGATACATACTAGTATTCATCTCTTTTCATGGATAGATGCATTCCTACAGTGTGTAATAAAGGAGGCTAACCATTACCTTCTCTAGTCATCAACTGATGCCAGCTATGACATTCAGGAATATTACAATACCAAGCATTTAAACAGTGCTTAATATTTCTCTCCCAGTTCTCCTATGTGGTAAGTCAAACTTCTCCTTTCTAGAAAGACTTAGTAATTGGCCTACTTCACTTAATTCCCAAAAGGAGGCCACTGCAAAAGTGAGGTAAATTTAAATTTCCTTGTTGCTGTGGTTGTAGCTATATGATAATAAGTTGTTCACAATATATTAGTAACTGATTCAATTTACAGTTAAAAATAATTAGAATGATTTTGGTATCACCAATTGACACAGATAAAACCCAGAACCCAGTATGTAAGTTTGGTAGCAGGTTTTGTGTTGTTGTTGGGTTTTTTTGTGTGTGTGTTTTGTTTGTATGTTTGTTTGTTTGGTTTATACTCACTTGAGGATATTTTCCCACTGATTTTTATTTTTAGAAAGAGTGGAAGGGAGAGAAAGAGACACACAGAGAGAGAAACATCAATGTGAGAGAGACACATCAATGGGTTGCCTTTGCCTTTGCATACACCCCAACTACAGCCTAGGTTAGAGCCTGCAACCGAGGTACCTGCCCCTGATTGGAATTGAACCCAAGACCCTTCAGTCTGCAGGCGGATGCTCTATCCACTGAGCCAAACCAGCTAAGGCACATCATTTCTTTCTAGAAGACTAAAGTAGTTCAATATAACCTTCCAGTGGGATTTTACAAGGCTTCTTTCTTTGTCCCACAAAGGAACAATAGCTTAAACATTAGCTCCTATTATATAGCTACATAATTAGAGTATGAGTTAAATAAATTATTGAGTTCCCGATTTATACAGATGAAGAAGGAATTCCTTTCACTGATCTCTGAGAAAAGCAGACCTGAAATCCTCTCCAATGATAGCTTGCACGTCTAGGTCACTGCATGTCTGCAATAGAATTGTAGAACAAGCCTGACGTGGCCCATTCTCAATATTAGAAACTATGTACAGCTCTAATTTCCAGTGGCAGACTAGTTCATTTTTATTATGGTGCCTTTGACAAATTTCCAGGCATGTGTAAGAAAGTGATCTTTAGGCACTATTCCATATGCCATTATAAAAAAGCGGAGAAAAAGTGTTCCCTTATTCATATTTCTCTAAATCATTGTATTCAGATAGGTTTCAAAAGGAGAACAAGTTCACTGTTTGAATAAAATGTTTCCTAAACTATGGTCGCTAAACATTCTTAATAAAAATCTTCGTAAGTATAGTGGGTAAGATGTTTCCTGATCAAGCGGTTTGGGAGAACTTGCATGCTCAATAATTTATTAAAGACTTACTATAATATAGCAGATAGAGAAGCCTGCTTAATGGCATTTAATTTAATATTTACCAAATTTGCTTGAGTATAGAACCCATTTGACTTAAAACATTTTCTTCCTGTTTCCAACAATCTTTAGTAAAACACTATTTTTGGAAATATTGTGCATCAATTCAGGAGTTTTAGGTCTCCTTAAGTTATCTGCATCCTAACAGTCTGTCTTATTTATTCTATATTCATTTTATAGAATTTGTTCTTTGATCAGGAGACCAAACACTCCCATCGTCAAGCTGCCTTTTCTGTGACTGAACACATTATACTTGTTATTTTTTTAGGAAAAAAGAAATGGCACATCTTAGTCAGCTCAGGCTGCTACAACATGCACCACAGACTGAGTGGCTTACACAACAAATATGTATTTTTCACAGCTCTGGAGGTCAAAGCGCCAGCAGATCTAGTGTCTGCCGAGGGTCTGCTTTCTGGTGGTAGATGGGCACCTTATTGCTGTGTCCTCATATGGCAGAGAGGGAGAGGGGGAGCAAGCTCTCCCCTACCTCTTCTTATAATGCCATCCTGAGGGCTCTACTCTCTTGACCAAATTACCTCTCAAGGACCCTACTTCCTAATACCATGGCATTGAGGTTTAGGATTTCAATGTATGAATGAGGGAAGCAGAAATATTCAGTCTATAGCAGTGATTAAATTCTCAAACCATCAATTCACACCTCAATTTTTAGATTTGACCACCCCACCTAGAATCATAGATGTGATTTCTTCATGAGATTTACACATATTCCAACTATGGATTAATTTGAGTGTTTACACCTTTGTACATGTCATAATTGTTTATTCAGTTAGACTTTAAATCAAAGTCAGAACCATAAAAGCATAAAATATGGGTATTAATTATCAATAATTCATTTTTAATAGATGTGTCAACTGAGGTAAATTTGCAACAACTCATAAATTGAACTCAGTGTGAGCTCATGTTATTATCATTGTAGTTTATTGTCATTTTTACTGCTGTTGTTGTGGTGGTGGTTTTCATAGTTTTTACTATCTAAATTCACTTTAAATGATAACTCTTTAAAGTGTGTTAGAAAATAATGACCATATTTGTCTAATACCATGAAGATCCCCAGCTATAAAATACTATGGTTCAATTATTATTTTTCACAATATTATCCTAAATTTTCCATTTGAATATGTGGAGAAGGTACATAGAGAATCTTCAATATTTTACTAATTGCATATATGACGTTGGATCTTTATTCTCATTTCTACTTTCAAAGGAAGACACACAATATATAGCGTTGTAAGGAATGAACTTCAGTGCACTAATCAATGATTCTGCCACAAACCCCGCTGATGATGGTGGCTAGCTAGAAAGCGCTATCAACACCTGATGACATGATATCTGCCTTTCACCTTCCCGGTTAACATACTAATGCTACTTTTTGGAACCATATTAATTTTCCTGACATTAATATTGAAATTATGTATGTTATGGGTGGTCATAATAACCTTAATCTATATATTTTAAGAATGTAAAAGTATTCTAAAATCACACGGTAATATAAATGCAATATACTATCACAACTGTTAATTACTTTTAGAAATCCCATTATTCAATCTGGCATCAAAATGAAGCAAACAGTAAACCAGGAAAGCTTGTTTAATGAAATGACTATCTCTTGGGATTATACTCATTCTTACACCTTTAATTGTGCAGACTAGAAGGAATTGTGACATGAACTGAATAATCTTACATTATTTGAATAACTTGTAGTCACAGCAGAGCCAGTGATTCATTGGCTTAGTACATATTTGCATGTTATAATCAACTAAAAGCTCATGCATGCTCAACTATACAAAACTGTTTAAAATAAAACTGGTATGACACCGTGGCAACTGCCCTGCCCTGATGTGTCTGATAGAGAGTGGAGTACATGAAGGGTTCAGTTAGGCATTCATGAAGCATATACACTGTTTTCATTATGTGTCCTAGATCAAATGTGAAGCAATAAAGCTGAATTGGAATATATATTTTCTGAGTAAGTACAGATGCATAACCTATGACATTAAATATCCATAATACTGGTAACATTTTGGAAGTGTTGTAATCATGTAAGGAAATTCCACATGAGCAAAGCATAGTAAAGATTGATGCCTTCCTCTTTTGCTTCTATAGTTTTGTATCTATAATTTGCTCCTAAGGAAGAGACTTGACATTAGATGCAGCAGAGGGACTTTCAGAACCAGGTCAGCAATCACAAGGGTGATTTTCTTGGACTCTAAGGAAACAATGAGCTCACACGATGATTGCTATTAGTTTTATGCCTACTCATAATAACCACATGCAGACAGGAATATGCAGTTAAAGCAGCATGAAGGCACAGAGATATTTGTGTTACAGGCAAGAATGTTAATAACCAAAAGACGTAAAATCAGTGACAACAGTCTAAAATAAAAGAATAGTGGGATAAAAAATACTAAGATTTTAAATAAATCATGTAGACCAATTAAATCTTATCAAATAAACTTTTAAAAACTCAATTAGCTCAATTTCAAGTAAAATTATTGAAAGCTGCATAAAAAATTCATGTTTTATAGAGATCAGCTTTTTAGACATGATGAAAATTACACACTAAAACAACTCATTTCACTGCAAATTTTCAGAATAAAATATTTCACATTAGTAATTATTTTGATAATTAAACCAATTTCATTATATGAAAAAAAAATCATACTTAATGAAATGTTTCATCAGAATTCCTAAGAAACAGTAATTGGGATGAACCCCAGAAACTTATTTTTAATGCTGCTCTCCTTATAGCAGAGATAGTCACCAACAGCTATAGCTACACTTAGGCTGCATGATCATATCCCCTCTCCCAACCCAGCTAGTGATGTCTCCATCAGGGATGTACAGCTGAACCAAGTGGAACCCTTCAAAATCTATGTGAAATGTCAAACATTCCCAGTTAGTCTGAGTTGCTCTTTTACATATATGAGATCGTATTTGGAATTGTGGAAAAACCATGGGCAAAAGGAAGCAAAGAAATCTGGCTTCCAGAGAGATGAATGAAGAAAGGGCCAGTTAGAAGCAGGAACCAGAGACACAAAGGGTGACTACTGCCTCGTTCATGGGAGCTTGCTCAATTCCTTGGTTTCATTATTTCAAAAAAATCAATAGACCTTGTGTTCTTTGAGTTAACCATAAGTCCCTTTCTCTCTCTTAAGCTAGCTGAAGAGAGTTTGTTACTTGAAAACAATTAAAATTTGACCAACACAATAAAAACAAACAACAACAAAAAAACACGACTAAATCAGCTTCAGTTATCTGGACAACTTGTGAAGATCTAACACCTCTTGGTAACTATCCCTGTAATCATAGCGTTCTATTTTAATAATTTTTCAATGAAACATTTCCCCAGACCTTATTTAAGAAAAAATGCAGAAAAACAATCTCTTTTGAATATAAAAAATATTTATTTAGTATTTGACCACCATTGTACTCCTGTTCTATGTTAAAGAGATGTATACAAAATGGTATTTAGAGTGTTAAGTTATCATTGATTTCTGTAAGCTAACTGTTCTACTATGCTTAAGCTATTATAAAAACATCCTAGACTGGGTAGCAATAGATATAAACAGTAGAAATTTATGTCTCACAGCTCTGGAGGGTGAGATTTTGAGGTCAGGGTGTCAATATGGTTGGGTGAGGGCTCTCTTCCAGGTCACAGACTTCTCATTATCCCCTCACATAGCAGAAGAAGGCTAGCTAGCTCTCTGGAGCCTCTTTTTCAAGGGCACCAAGCTCATGTCGGAGGACTCTACTCTCATGACCTAAGCATCTCCCACAGGCCCCACCTCCTAATACCATCACATTGGGCATTAGGATTTCAACATATACATTTTGGTGGGGTCACAAAATCCACAGCACCCACCAACCTACAAAATTATAAATCATTCTGATTTCGATAATTGTTTCCTTCCTTCACTGTGAATTTTTGCTTCTTGTTACCATTAGTGCGCATTCCTGCTTTGATTTGTGAATTGTGATTCACAAATTGAAATGTGTGATTTTAATTGTTCATTAATTGTGAAAAACAATTGTTTTAGGAAACTTTATACATGTACTAAAAATAAAAATGCCAGGTGACTTTTAGTAAAACCTCTCAAGTCTTTTTTTTTATTTTTAATTTAGATGCTTTATTTAACAAGTGAATATATTTTTTAAATATTTTTTATTGATTTTTAGAATAAGAAGAAGGGAGAGAGAAACAACGAACAGCTGCCTCCTGCATGCCCCCTACTGGGGATCCAGTGGGAAACGTAGGCATGTGCCCTGACCAAAAATAGAACCTGCAATCCCATTAGGGCACAGGAAGATGCCCAACCAACTGAGCCACACCAGCCAGGGCTATTTTCACATCTTTAAGTTTCAACTACAATTCAGTTCAAATATACTGAAGAGAATAAGATAATGGTCAAGACATAATGACCTTATGTGTCTATCATGCTCACAATGTACCTCTTGGGGGAAATAAAATTGAGAACAAAAACTAAGACAAAAAAATAATAGCAACATCACAATGACGCCTTAGTATAAGCCAGGTGTTGTGCTAAACATTGCCTCATTATATCATTCAAACCCTTATATGGAATTTTTTCAGTGGTAGTATTATTACACACTAGTAGCCCATTTGCACGAAGATTCGTGCAATAGACCTTCATTCACCTGGCTGCCTGCACCAGTTTTCTGCCGGCACCGGGGACCCAGGCCTTGGCTGTGGCCACCGCCTTCTGCCTTCTTTCAGGGTCTGGGCTTGGCCCTGGGCAGTGGCCTTGGACTCGGCTGCACCCAGCATCCCTGCTACCCGATCGCAGGAGCCGACCCCCAGTGGTCTCCTGCGATCAGCACAGGCGCCCAAGGCCGGGAAAGCCTTGGGCTCCGCCACACCCCAATGTCCCTGCAAAGGTTTCCTGGTAGGCGTGGTTGATGGGCGTGGCTTGGTTGGTGGGCATGGCTTGGGCGTAGCGAAGGTGCGGTCAATTTGCATATTTGTCTATTATAATGTAAGATTAATTATAGATTTATTTATAACTAAATGCTACACTTTATGCAGGAAGGAGTGAAACCAAAGTTTGAACTGGAGTAGCTGCTTTCAAATCCTCCATGTTAACCACACATGGTTTGCCTAAGGAGGCAAATGTCTATGAAAATTAGGAATCTGGATTGAGCTCAATAGCGAGAGGCCCCTGAGAATTGTATATATGTTTGTGCAGGTTGTATATTCTATAGCTCTAAGGGACATTGTTCAAAATATATCTACTTGGATAGTGGAGCACAGGAACTGTGCCTTGTTTCTCAATGTAATCTCAGCGCTAAACACGTAATAGTGTTTTGGTACAATAAACTGTATAACTCACGTGTTCTTAACTCAGACTTACATGGCACCAAATGAATGATAACCTTTAAATCTAAACTTTGATGTATTTTTCACTATTCTATTTTATTTTTTTTAGCAAAAACTGTGTGGTCTTTGAGTCCAGCAGCCACCACTTCCTAAAAATATAGATGCATAATTATGTATCCATCAGTCATGTGAATACATAGTTGAGGCATAGAGCAGCATGCTCACACTAAAGATAAAAGGTCTTTACATTAGAGAAGCTCTCAGTGTTCACAGAAACAATAGGTAATACTACACATATCTAATTGTTAGTGTGTTCAATACACAGTAAATGCTATAGCAATTCAGCCTAGGAAGGGGTCACCCTTCTG
This sequence comes from Eptesicus fuscus, assembly GCF_027574615.1. Classification (NCBI taxonomy): domain Eukaryota; kingdom Metazoa; phylum Chordata; class Mammalia; order Chiroptera; family Vespertilionidae; genus Eptesicus; species Eptesicus fuscus. Next base: position 76,924,364 of record NC_072474.1, on the reverse strand, counting down.
GGTGGTAATGAAAGGTTTCATGTTGTATAACTTCAATTGGGCCTTAAAAAAAATGGGTGGCATTAAGATGGATTATATGGAGAGTGGGAGGTGGAGTATTTCAACGAATTTGTGCCAAGCACTCGAGGTAGAAATTGGGGAGTGAAGAAGAGAGAAATCAGGTCATTTGGGGGTAAAGAGTGCTTGGCTCTGAGATCACAACGATGAAAACAACTAAGATCCCGAGGACAGAGAGTTCAGGCTGAGCAGTTTGGACCATCACTTTCGGCATTAATGCAAGCACTGAACGGCATAAAAAAAGATAGAGAATAGGCAATGAATAGCAAAAGCCTCCAAAAAACCTCAAACACAGAGGAGTCTTGAGCATTCTCTCTCCCCCTGCTGCCTTTAATGGAAATAATCAATAGGAATGCTGAATGATTACAGTATATTTTTTCTCTGTGGGAGAGGGGGATTATGTACTAGGAACCATAAAGCATTTTGCTAGCAAAATTAATTCAAATAGACTTGCTTGGGAGCACTGTCACAGGAATTGAAAACAGCTGAGAAATGAATCAGGCTAAAACACACACACACACACACACGCACGCACGCACGCACGCACACACACACACACACACACACACACACAGATCATGATAAACAGCAATCAAATCACTCAGAAAAAGACCTGGTGTTTGGGCCCTGGGGAACTCTGCAAGGCCCAGTTTTATTTAACATCTTCATTAATTAATGGAAAGATGAGAGTTAAAAAAAAATCATTACATTCACATATGGAAACTGGTGCATATAACTTGGAGAGCAGAGAATATTTTTTTGAAGGAAAAGGATTTTAGGCCCAGATTTCACATGGACTATATTATTTGGCAGATAAACATCTAGACAGAGACCCAGACATCCCCATATATTTAATGAGGAAGAGGGAAATATTAGAAACCAATATGAAACAGGTGGGAATTATTTGGGAAATGGTCGTTTGATACAAGTGTATACACAGGTGTGGCACATGATAGGCGAGGTGACAGTAACTGGTATCTGACTCTTTGATGACAGTAACTTGCATATGACTCTTGGTTCACATTTACATTCCCTGTTACTCATATGGACCAATGAGAAAAAGCCATTAAAAAAGGAACAGATCATAAGAATCAAGTGTTTGTGCGGAAAGCTAGACAAGGTGATGAATAGGAATAACAAGGCTGTACACCTTGCAATCTGGAGGGGGAAAGTAGGCAGTGATAGGGATGGAGGGGAAAAGCAGTATGATCTTCCGCCAGGGGGGAACAGAGTCAGTCCTGGAGCCATACTTTTCTAAAGGACTAGAACTGAAATTGCCATCTGAAGGATGGAGCCTTGAGTAACTCAATTGCAGTTAGGTAAGGAGAAAGGATTAACAAAGAATTAATGGGTAAAGGTCATTTTCCAGTTTACATTAGTAAGTTTCCCTATAATGTGGGGAAAGTGTTTGAAAAGCATTATTTTTTAGTGACTTTGAATATATAAATAGAGTAATAAACAACACTTGCATATCTCAATCCTACTCTGCAGGAATACACTGTGACTATTGCTAAGTCATTCAATATTATTGCAAATATAAAAGAATAAATACAACATCTGTCTCATATGCCAAAGCAAAGCCAGATATTTTAGAGAACTTTCTTCATAATTGCTAAGTTTCCATGTAGGAAATCTAAGTGCAAAATTGTTCTTGTTCTAAACTTCAGTGTATGCTTAATGACTATCTTGAATTCCTTAAATTATTTATCTTAATTACCTCACGGGTTGTGTGTGCTTTTTGTTTTTCTAAAAAATAATGAATACAAAGCTACTTGGGAACAGAATTGTTCTTCATTATACTGGCATTTGCATTATCCTACCTTATAATAGAGAAACATGCAAATTGACCGCACCTCCGCTATGCCCATGATTGGGCCTCCGAGAGGCTGGGGGCGGGACTCCAGGTGGCCTTTCCGGCTGTTGAGAAGACCAAGATGGCGGCGCCCACTCCTCTTAGTTCCCGGGGTCCTCCGCATGATCCAGGCTGCGATTGCCACCCGGGGGGGCGTGGCCGGGCCCAGCAGGGCTCTCAGCAGGTGATCCAGGCGGCCATCGCCACCCGGGGGCGTGGCCGGCACAGCATGGCGCTCCCGCGGTGATCCAGGCGGCCATCGCCACCCGGGGGTCATGGCCGGGCACAACCGGGCGCTCCGCGGGTGATCCAGGCAGCGATCGCCACCCGGGGGGCCGTGTCCGGGCACAGCATGGCGCTCCCGCGGTGATCCAGGCGGCGATCGCCACCCGGGGGGGCGTGGCCGGGCACAGCATGGCGCTCCCTGGGTGATCCAGGCGGCAATCGCCACCCGGGGGTCGGGCCCAGCCGGGCGCTCCGAGGGTGATCCAGGCGGCGATCGCCACCCGAGGGGGCGTGCCCGGGCACAGCATGGCGCTCAGAGGGTGATCCAGGCGGCGATCGCCACCCCGGGGGGCGTGGCCGGGCACAGCATGGCGCTCCCTGGGTGATCCAGGCGGCGATCGCCACCCGGGGGTCGTGGCCGGGCCCAGCCGGGCGCTCCGAGGGTGATCCAGGCGGCGATCGCCACCCGAGGGGGCGTGCCCGGGCACAGCATGGCGCTCAGAGGGTGATCCAGGCGGCGATCGCCACCCGGGGGGGCGTGGCCGGGCACAGCATGGCGCTCCGTGGGTGATCCAGGCGGCGATCGCCACCCGGGGGGGCGTGGCCGGGCACAGCATGGCGCTCCGTGGGTGATCCAGGCGGCGATCGCCACCCGGGGGGGCGTGGCCGGGCACAGCATGGCGCTCCGTGGGTGATCCAGGCGGCGATCGCCACCCGGGGGGGCGTGGCCGGGCACTGCATGGCGCTCCCGCGGTGAATCAGGCGGCGATCGCCACCCCGGTGGGCGTGGCCGGGCACAGCATGGCGCTCCCGCGGTGAATCAGGCAGCGATCGCCACCGCGGGGGGCGTGGCCGGGCACAGCATGGCGCTCCCGCGGTGATCCAGGCGGCGATCGCCACCGGGGGGGCGTGGCCGGGCACAGCATGGCGCTCCGAGGGTGATCCAGGCGGCGATCGCCACCCGGGGGGGCGTGGCCGGGCACAGCATGGCGCTCCGCGGGTGATCCAGGCGGCCATCGCCACCCGGGGGGGCGTGACCGGGCACAGCATGGCGCTCCGCGGGTGATCCAGGCGGCCATCACCACCCGGGGGGGCGTGGCCGGGCACAGCATGGCGCTCCCGCGGTGATCCAGCCAGCGATCACCACCCGGGGGGGCGTGGCCGGCACAGCATGGCGCTCCCGCGGTGATCCAGGCGGCGATCGCCACCCGGGGGGGCGTGGCTGGGCACAGCATGGCGCTCCCGCGGTGATCCAGGCGGCGATCGCCACCCGGGGGTCGTGGCCGGGCACAGCCGGCGGGTGATCCAGGTGGCGATCGCCACCCGGGGGGTCGTGGCCGGGCACAGCCGGCGGGTGATCCAGGCGGCGATCGCCACCGGGGGTCGTGGCCGGGCACAACCGGGCGCTCCGGGGGTGATCCAGGCGGCGATAGCCACCCGGGGGGCGTGGCCGGGCACAGCATGGCGCTCCGTGGGTGATCCAGGCGGCAATCGCCACCTGGGGGGCGTGGGCCGGCACAGCCTGGCGCTCCGTGGGTGATCCAGGCGGCGATCGCCACCTGGGGGGCGTGGGCCGGCACAGCCTGGCGCTCCGTGGGTGATCCAGGCGGCGATCGCCACCCAGGGGGCGTGGCCGGGCACAGCATGGCACTCCCGCGGTGAATCAGGCGGCGATCGCCACCCCGGGGGGCGTGGCCGGGCACAGCATGGCGCTCCGTGGGTGATCCAGGCGGCGATCGCCACCGGGGGGGCGTGGCCGGGCACAGCATGGCGCTCCCGCGGTGATCCAGGCGGCGATCGCCACCCAGGGGGCGTGGCCGGGCACAGCATGGCACTCCCGCGGTGATCCAGGCGGCGATCGCCACCCGGGGGGGCGTGGCCGGGCACAGCATGGCGCTCCGTGGGTGATCCAGGCGGCGATCGCCACGGGGGGGGGCGTGGCCGGGCACAGCAGGGCGCTCCCGCGGTGAATCAGGCGGCGATCGCCACCCCGGGGGGCGTGGCCGGGCACAGCATGGCGCTCCGTGGGTGATCCAGGCGGCGATCGCCACGGGGGGGGGCGTGGCCGGGCACAGCAGGGCGCTCCGCGGGTGATCCAGGCGGCAATCGCCACCCAGGGGGCGTGGCCGGGCACAGCATGGCACTCCCTCGGTGATCCAGGGGGCGATCGCCACCCGGGGGGGCGTGGCCGGGCCCAGCCGGCGGGTGATCCAGGCGGCGATCGCCACGGGGGGGGGGGGGGCGTGGCCGGCACAGCATGGCGCTCCCGCGGTGATCCAGGCGGCGATCGCCACCCGGGGGTCATGGCCGGGCACAACCGGGCGCTCCGCGGGTGATCCAGGCGGCGATCGCCACCCGGGGGGGCGTGGCCGGGCACAGCCGGGCTCTCCGCTGGTGATCCAGGCGGCGATCGCCACCGGGGGGGCGTGGCCGGGCACAACCGGGCGCTCCGTGGGTGATCCAGGAGGCGATCGCCACCCGGGGGTCGTGGCCGGGCCCAGCCGGGCGCTCCGAGGGTGATCCAGGCGGAGATCGCCACCCGGGGGGGCGTGTCCGGGCACAGCCGGGCGCTCCGAGGGTGATCCAGGCGGAGATCGCCACCCGGGGGGGCGTGTCCGGGCACAGCATGGTGCTCCCGCGGTGATCCAGGCGGCGATCGCCACCGGGGGGGCGTGGCCGGGCACAGGTTGGCGCTCCCGCGGTGAATCAGGCGGCGATCGCCACCCCGGGGGGCGTGGCCGGGCGCAGCCTGGCGCTCCGTGGGTGATCCAGGCGGCGATCGCCACCCGGGGGGCCGTGGCCGGGCACAGCATGGCGCTCCGTGGGTGATCCAGGCGGCGATCGCCACCCGGGGGGCCGTGGCCGGGCACAGCATGGCGCTCCCGCGGTGATCCAGCCAGCGATCGCCACGGGGGGGGCGTGGCCGGGCACAGCAGGGCACTCCGCGGGTGATCCAGGCGGCAATCGCCACCTGGGGGGCGTGGGCCGGCACAGCCTGGCGCTCCGTGGGTGATCCAGGCGGCGATCGCCACCCAGGGGGCGTGGCCGGGCACAGCATGGCGCTCCCCCGGTGATCCAGGCGGCGATCGCCACCCGGGGGTCATGGCCGGGCACAACCGGGCGCTCCGCGGGTGATCCAGGCGGCCATCGCCACCCGGGGGGGCGTGGCCGGGCCTAGCCGGGCGCTCCGTGGGTGATCCAGGCCACCATCGCCACGGGGGGAGTGGCATGACTTGCCCAGCCGCTCCCAGGGTTCCTGGGAACATTGCAGGCATGTGGTTGCTGATTCCCAGACCAGGCCTGTGGCCACAGATTCATAGCTTTGCAGAGACCTAGGGCAGGGATCTGCTTTATCTGCAGAGAGACAGAGGTTCTGCAGTGCCCCCAAGACGTGGGTGGGCCCAGCCAGGGATCAAGGGGCATGGAAGGACTCCTGGCCGAGGGGCAAGGACCCTCACCCCTGAGGCGGGGGTTGAGGGGTGGAGCCACCTCAGTGAAGGGGTGCTGCACTGCAGGGTACTGGACTGACTGACGTGATTCAGAGAAGCTCCCAGTGCTAATGGGCCTCGCTCAGGTGGCCTTCACACTTCAGAGGCAGTGACTCCTGCTCCTGCCTTCACCCAAAAGCAAGCTCGCTACACCCTGCCCCATAGCAGAGCATGCCTAGGCAGTGAGTGGGAAGCCTTCCACCTGCTTCGGAGAAGGGGGGGCAGTAAAGAATGGGGGGAGAGGAAAGAATGTGGAGCATCCGCAATGAAGAGGTGCTTGAGAAAGAGGCTGGGACGCCTGACTGGAAGGTTTGTTCTGTTTGCTGGGCCGCTGCCCCTTCGGAAGCGCAAAGAGCATGGCTCTGAGGGCTTCCTGTGTGCTCTGAGGGCTTCCTGAGTCAAGTTCCACAGCCAACTGGAATTGGCCTCAGTTTCCTGGTCTGTAAAATGGATGAAGCGTGTCCCAGTGCCTTCACTGAGCTTTGATGGCCAATTGAGATACTATATAAAGAATATGAGGGAAGAAGTGAGAAAGAAAAGTAAGGACAAAAAAACACAAAAGAAAGATTGAAAGGAACCTGTAAACCCATTGTCACTTAAATAGGGAATATAGTCAGTAGTGTTGTAATGATGGTATGATGCCAGGTGGGTACTAGAAATATCGGGGAACACTTTGTAAAGTATATGATTGTCTAACCACTATTCTGTAACTAATATAAAACCTGAAACCAATACAAAATAATGTTGAATGTAAAGAAATGAAAATTGGAGTGAAATTTTTATGAATTTCAAAGATTAAATAAAAGCTGTAAAGGAAGGAAGGGGAGAATAAAAAGTGTTTTTCATTTTGCCACTTCATTAAAAAGACAGTTGTCTTTATGTGGTGCTTTTATGCTTTTCTAAGTCATTATCTCATTTTAATTTCCGGGCAACTTAAATACAAGGTAAGTATTCCCTCCACTATTTAAAGAAAGGAAATCTTGGTGTCTGGTCCTAATGATTCAATCGTCAAGCCCTTATTGTAAAGCAGGGTTAGTAAAATGTTCTGTGCAGGGTCATATCTATACTAATAAAAGCCTTGGGGGTGATCAGGCCAGCAGGGGAGGGTATTTGGGGGCAATCAGGCCCGCAGAGGAGCAGTTAGGGGTCAATCAGGCCAGCAAGGAAGCAGTTAGGGGGCAATCAGGCAGGTAGGTGAGCGGTGAGGAGCCAGCAGTCCCGGATTGTGAGAAGGATGTCCAACTGCAGGATTAGGCCCGATTCCAGGAATCGGGCCTAATCCTGCAGTTGGACATCCCCCGAGGGGTCCCATATTAGAGAGGGTGCAAGCTGGGCTGAGGGACACCCTCCCCAGTGCACGAATTTCGTGCACCGGGCCTCTAGTATAGTATAATATCCATCCCCTTTAGAATAATTTTCTATCACTGTCCAAATAAAAAGCTTTTCTATATCCACTGATATGTTCTTTTTTTACCCACTTCAGCATTACTTTAATCTTTATTAGCCTCTCCATGCTCAGTGTGGGCCTCAATGCTTGTCATTATCTTTCCTCTCCTTCAACAGAAAGCAAAGCCAAAATAAGGTTCTGGCAGAACTCAGCATGATCACAACCAAAATTCGAAATCAGCAGTTTTCTAAAAGTTCTCCTCAGCCTTTGCCTTCAATTTTGGGAAGAAAGAACCATATACAAAACTTCCACACACACTTTGGCCAAAATCTGAGTATCAGAAAGAACATCCAGTTTATCTATCTGAATTCAAGAGAGCCCACATAATGTCCTCACAGTCCATGTTGAATAATCTAAACCTGAGTTATTTTCAACTTCAAAAGTGAATACACAGGTTCTCTGTCTCAAAGAAATCATAAAATAGAACAAAGTGACAATAAAGCAAGAAACACCATCGGCTCCTGTTTTCAAATACCTTCTATGCAGAACTATTGCTTGTTCTTTCTCCTCCCCCTCCCCCACCCCGCCGCAAGGCAGAAAGCAGGTTACTTACTCTGTCTCCATTTTAGTACAAATATGTTTTAAGTCAATATTGGAATCTCTCTCAAATGAATAAATTATCATGAGTGATTCCAATAGCCTAAGACCAGCATAATAAGATATCTCAAAATAATGTTTATCCTCTGTGGCTCGACAAAGGTAATAGAGCAAAATTAAAGCAGAACTTGCAATACAACTCTTAGGTGATGCCCAGGGGAGTGTGGTGGCCCGCCCATTGTGCGCTACAGGAAATACAGAGAACTCAGTAGGGAAAAGGCCACTTCTACCAAAGCAAAGGAAGCAGGTGTATCTTGTGATCATTTGTAACAACAACCTATGGAAAAAAAAGAGCAATAGCGGAATTTCTAAAACCTAAGAACGTAATCTGCTCCTAACAAAACCATAACCATGAATTTTATTCTCATAAGAAGAAGCCTGGAAAACACTTGATAAAAATGTCCAGGAAACAAGGCTGTTTATATCCATGCTTAGACTATATAGATTAATCAATATTAAATGTTCCACATGATGACTGAAATAACTCTAATGTAATTAGAAGGAAGCAAAACACATGTTCAGGGTGTGAGCAAATAGGCTGGTAGAGCTATGGAAAAAGAGGTTGACAGTTTAATGGGAGAAAAAAAAAAGAGGAAAGTCTAAGTGAGAAAATACTTATTTTAGAAAAAGTCTATTGGGTCTACCTTTATTCAGGCAGATGATTCAATCAAAATTCAAACTAATGCATTGCTATGAGGTTTGTTCATGTGTTCTAAAAACTTCCATAATTTTAATTGAAATGGGATTTACATGCCATATAAATTTTACCTTTAAGGAAAATACTTATGACCTTATAGGTTTTGCTTATCTTTTTCTAAAGTCTAGACATGGAGTTTGCTACTAAACAATTGTCATTTAATAGGAAAGTGGAGAATTGCAGAAATGGAGTGCTTATGGTTATGGGATAGTGCTACTTTCAAAAATCCCACAATAGGGTATAAAAAATAGAGAGATAGTCTATGACAAATACATATGCTCTATTAAACAAACATACAAAAAAAAAAAAAAAGATATGGAGGAACCTTAAATGCCTGTTGCTAAGTGAAGAAAGCCAATCTGAAAAGGCTAATACTGTGATTACAACTACTTGACATTCTGGAGGCGGAAAAAAAGGGGACAATAAAAAGCTCAGTATTTGCCAGGGATCAGAGAGGAAGGAGGGAAGAAGGAGGCAAGGGATAAATAGGTGGGCCATACGGGATTTTAGGGCCATGAAACTGTTCTGTATTATGCTATAATAATAAGAATGTACAACAGAAAGAGAACTCTTATATAAGGCATTTAATTAAACTGATGTATCCATATTGGTTTGTCCATCATAATAACTGTATCACACTACTACAATATGTTAATAATGTGAAAACAGCCCTAACCGGTTTGGCTCAGTGGATAGAGCGTCGGCCTGTGGACTGAAGGGTCCCGGGTTCGATTCCAGTCAAGGGCATGTACCTTGGTTGCGGGCACATCCCCAGTAGGGTGTGTGTAGGAGGCAGCTGATCGATGTTTCTCTCTCATCGATGTTTCTAACTCTCTCTCCCTCTCCCTTCCTCTCTGTAAAAAATCAATAAAATATATTTAAAAAAGAAAAAGAAAACAAAGTGAGGAGTATATTGAAGTGGTATATAGGAACTCTTCATACTCAAGGCTCATTATTCTATGAAGCTAAAATGTCTCTAAAAACTAAAGCCTATTAATTTAAAAAGTATGGCTCCAAAATTTACGAGTATTTTAAAGTGAAATCTTATATGAAACATAAAAAATAGATGACAATAGAGTCCATCACAAAAATCAATGAAATCTCAATGCCTCTTTATTTAGTATTTAGCTCCATTCTTCAGAATCACTATCACTGTTAAAATCATGTCCTATTGAGCTGAGGCTGGAAAAGTTTGAGAACTTCAATATAAATTATTTTTAAAAGGTTCTCTGAAGGGAAAAAATATTTACTCAAATAAATAGGGAAATTTAGAACTGAGGATAACTATGCATATTTTACATCAATTTTCAAGGCATTAGTCTATGTTTTGCTTGTTTTTGTTACTGTTTAAAATTAAAGACAAGTTATGCAAAAAAAGGAAAAGAAAAAAATATTTACAATCCTCTTCTCAATCTCATGCAAAGTGAGATTAGAGAATCTACTCCCACATTTGGAAGTTCAGGTATGAAATCTCTCAAAGTCTACTTATTTCAGGTAATAGTCAAATGCTGAAGACATAGCTGAGTGATTGTTACTTTTAACTACCAAAATGTTGATTTCTGGCTATATTTGGGAACAGAAATATAGAAGCAGCTTTTTTTATCAATCATCATCTTTTCTATTTCTTTAGTGGTTTAAGAATCCCATAGTGCATTCAAATTCATTTTCTTATTTTATCCTAAAAACGACAATGCTGGATAGATGATATAATAGCCACCCATCCCACTTAACAGATAGGAAAGCTGAGATGCACAGAGGAGGTCACAAAAATTACAGATATAGCATGGTGTCAATTCATCCTTGTAATTATTTATCTGTCAATCTATTTACCTAATTATATAGTTAGCTAATATATACACGCACTATAAGAATTGTAACATATATTTGAGCATGTATGTGCTATATATTTCTTTCAAATATTAATGATCTAGCAATGAATAGAATGAGACCCATTCTGGCTCATTGAAAACTTTTTTCAGGTGAATTTCTCTTCTACACCAATTCCTCTTTTATGTAAACCAGAAATCTGGGCACATTCCAGAACCTGGCCATGTCTCTGGAGACCTAGCCATTCAGAGGAGCTCTCCTCTGGTTTAAAATAATCAGTATCCTGGAAGTCCTGGGTTTGAAATGGACTCAGCCTCTTACCAGCTGCATAACCTTGGGCAAGTCACCCTTACAGAGCCTCATTTTCCTCTTCTACAAAAACAACATGAAGTTTCTCTTTTTACATTGTCATCGTTAGTACTCATTGGAATTAATGTACATGAGAGAGCATTGTTTTTCATGGCAAGATAACGAGAAACAGTGATAGGACACAACATGTGTCAAATACAATAGAGTACATGTGCTCTTTCCAGTTGTGTCACAAACTACCTGAGTGACTATGAATAAACACTACCTCCTATCTGCCACTTTTGTACATCCTATATAATAAAAGGCTAATATGCAAATTGACTAAATGGCAGAACATCTAGTCGCTATAATGCACACTGATCACCAGAGGGCAGATACTCAATGCAGAAGCTGCCCCCTGGTGGTCAGTGCGCTCCCACAGGGGGAGTGCCACTCAGCCAGAAGCCCTGAGTCGGGCTCATGGCTGGCAAGCACAGTGGCAGTGGTGGGAGCCTCTCCTGCCTCCATGGCAGTGCTAAGGATGTCTGTCTGCCGGCTTAGGCCCACTCACCCCAGGGAATGGGCCTAAGTGTCAGTCGTACATCCCCTGAGGGCTCCCTGTCTGCGAGAGGGCACAGGCCAGGCTGACGGACCCCCTCTCCCCCTAAGTGCATGAATTTCATGCACCGGGCCTCTAGTATATAGAGAAAAAAGGCCTATAGAGAACTTCATCTACCACATTGCTCTAGCATTATGATTACTTGTTTTCAAAATAATGCTGCCTCAAGCTCCAGACTGTCAGGAAATTTTGTTTGTTTTCTTTACTGTTGTCACTCCATTGCCTGGAATAGAAACTGGCTCATACCAAGTCCCTGATACATATATGAATGAATAAATGCCCTAAATTTGCATAAAAGTAAACTTTGTTGTAACATAGTACTTCTAGATATGTCCAGAATTAAAAAAAAAAAAAAAGAGTAGAGTTAGACTTCTTACCATGAGGCAGGCGCGCGCGCGCACACACACACACACACACACACACACACACACACACCCCATCTCATCTACTATGGTTAAAAAGCACATGCTAAAGCCCAAATTTAAATGATGTGTCTTAACTCAGGTGAAGTAGTCAAAACAATAAAAATAAAAACTAGAATCTATCTCACCATGTAACAATAAGTGGAATTAAAAAATAAGTCCCTCCTAAAACAACAGAAAATCCTGATGCGTGTGAAATACTAAAAATTGACTCCACAAATATGCCAACATTACAAACTGCAGCTTAAATGGAGAGCATCAGGCAGAAATTGAATCAAACAGGAGAAATTGCTTACTCTCTTAGAAAGCAGCCTTTTCTCAGCTCTGGGCTGTGGAGATTATAACAGGCTGCTAACTCTCGTTTTCTGAAACTTCCAACTAAACAGAAAAGCTGGAAATTCACTTTAAATGAACTCTCCCAACCTTTAACTGCTGACAATGAATTCATGTAAATATACTCACAGATCAAATAAACAAACAAACAAAAAACCTGATGGACTGGTGGGTGGATCTCAGTATGAGATAGAAATGCAATAGAAGGTCAAAGGTGAAGGGATTAAAAAAAAAAAGGAAAAAACCCTCATAACCTCATCCCCATTTCCCTATGGAAATGACCATCCACATACAACAGTATGGTCATTAACACAGGGAAATGGAGGTCGGGGGAGACAGGAGAGGGTAAGTGGGGGGTAAATGGTGATGGAAAGAAACATGACTTGGGGTAATGAGCACACAATACAGTATACAGATGATGGATTATAGAAGTGCACACTTTAAACCTATATAACCTTATTAACCAATGTAACCTCAATAAATTCAATAAAAACATGCTAACCCCCCAAATAAAGAGCAAAGAAAGCGTATTTACTGAGTGCCAACACTGTGCCAAGCTCTATTCTCAATCCCACTTATTTAATCTTTATGCAAAACTATAACTCACAATTTATACTCCATTTCATAAATAAAACAAAATAAGTTATCCTACCAAAAAATATTCTAAATTGCCCTATCTGATAATATGGATGGTATGTTGGGTTGAAATTAATTTTTGAAAAGTCTGAGAAAATATTCTCTTTGAATCTAGTTTTGTATTTCTCCTGTTTCCATTCCAGAGTTATTCAGAAAAGGTTTAACTATGGGGGTAAATCTGATGTTGTATTGGCTCTTGCACCTAGAAATTTTGGGAGAAATTTACTCAGTTTTGTATGTGATTTCTGCACCATTGATTTCCTTAAAAATATACAATTTCTTTGTATTAGGAATAGGCTTTTTCCAATCATTTTAACAACATTATATTTTATCTTTCTATTATAATTGAGTTAATACTTCCTGTGTAATACAATAATTTTATGTCACAATATTTTACTTATGATTTCATTTTCCATCTAGTAATAGCTATTAAATACTTTTTAAATGTAATCTATTTATTAAGATCATTAGTATCATAAATACATTAATATGCACATTGTTAGAAAATGGTTTAATTTTCACCCAAAAGACTTTTTTTAAATCCTCAACCAAGGATATGTTTCCACTGGTTTTTTTGTTTTGTTTTGTTTTGTTTTTAAGAGAGAGAGGAAGGGAGAGAGAGAGAAACTTCAACGTACGAGCAAAACATTGATTGGTTGCCTCCCTATCATAGGTACCCTGACAGGGGTTGAACCCACATCCTCGGTATGTGCCCTGAACGAGAATAGAACCTATAACTCTTTGGTGTATGGGACAACACTCCAACCAACCGAGCCACCAGATCAGAGACAAAGACTTTATTTTTAGTGTACACCAGTAAAATAATTTACTAATAAATACAACTGTTATTGTAGAAATGTTCCAATGAAACATTTTTTTTCTGAAAATTTTCAATAAAGAATAATGCAAAAATTAAAAGAAAACCTTTTAATGATTACTGACTTAATAAAAGCAATCCATCCCAGGTCCTCCATGATAGTTTCTAATAATCTGAGAATTTTTTAATCTCAATGAAATTTAAAGGAGTTCCTTATAATATTTTCATTCCTTAATGTAGTGAAGAAACACAAAATAAATTGTTCCCAGTGTTTGAATTGATTTTATTTCCTATTCAATATTCAATATTTCTTATTCAACCAGGCTATGGACAAATCAGCAGCAAACCTTTTTATTTTTTTCAATGCTTGTTTTTTGAAGATAAATCAATTCTATAAGTTTGTTGGTTGCTTTAATCTGAATTTTTAAGGTAACTTCACATTTCTTCACGGAAATACTTAGAGAGGAAAATCATATATTTGTTATTCAGTCATTGAAATCCCTTCCCTATTTGTCTGCTTTTCCAGACAGAGCTGATTTGCCCACTTTCACCCACACATCTCTCCTCTCTTAACAACAAATATGGCCAGTGGATTTTCAATCATATGTGACATTTAACATGATGTCTACTTAAGTTGTAGGAAAATTTCATAAAGGCTTACCCCATTTTTTGGAAAAGCAATCCAACCCAGGTCCCCCATGACAGTACGTGAATCCAATAAATTCACTGAAAGAGAAAGAACACAAAACTGAGTCAAATGTACAAAAATGCATCACTATTTTCAGTATTATTAAAAGTGCATATTGCTACATATCTGAAATTAGATTAAGTATTCATTATGATCAATACAAGAGTTATAATTTAAAGAAAGCATTTCAATGCAAGAAAACAAGTTATTTTGAATTAACATTTAGAGCAAAATTATATAAACAAGTCATTACCCTAAGTGCTTTTTTTGTCAAACAACTATAAAGAAGAATTAAATTAAGAAAGAGAAAATATGAAAAATCCACAGAAAACAGTAAAAACCATGCAGTGATTTTTCAAGCTCTAGGCTCTGGGATTAAGCAACAGCCATAAAATTGTAGCTGAACGTATTGTATTTTCTTCCGGAAAGCTGTTATGAAGCAATTAACAAATAATTTACATTAAACAGCAATAAACTATCCCCAAGCTTGTAACATTTTTGTGATATTAACTGAAATCTGTAATCCAAATTGCAAGTTTAATTAAGAAATAAATCTACACACCCTTAACCAAGCCAAGGAAACTGTAGCAGCTCTCAGGGTTGTTGTTATAGTTATGAGTCCACTGCATTGCCAAGCTATCTTCTACTTATATATGACCACAACCTTCAGTGTGCTTCTTACAGAACTATCAGCTACATTTTTGAAAGACAGACATCAATTATGGCTAGATATCTTAAAATATTTGGGACTCCCAGGTGGAAGTCTGAATATCACCACTGCAAAAGGAAACCCACAGTATTTATACAGATGTGCATCCACATCCCACACACTCACCATGTTTATATTTCAGGAGGTTCATCTACTGTCCCCCCAAGTTATACTAGCTAAAAGAGTACTGTGTTGTCAAAATGCTTTCGACCTGGGTCACAGATCATTAGGTTTCCAACCTATTATGCCTAATCCAAATGGGCCTCCCTATGCAGCTGAAGCACTTTAAAGGAGCATGACATGTGGATCCAAAAGGAAAACAACTATGTTATCCCAGTCAGAGGTATGGAGCATCCTTAAACTAAAATCAAGAGCCAGTATCTTGAAATGCCAGTAATTAAAAAAAAAAATGATTCTGCCCAACCGAAGTGGTTCAGTGGTTGAATATTGACCTATGAACCAGGAGGTCATGGTTCGATTCCCAGTCAGGGCACATGCAGGTTGCAGGTTTAATCCCCAGTGTGGGGCCTGCAGGAGATAGCTGATCAATGATTCTCTCTCATCATTGATGTTTCTCTCTCTCTCTCCCTCTCCCTTCCTCTCTGAAATCAATAAAAATATATTTAAAAAATGATTCTATGTGCAAGAGTAAAGCCTGGATACTAAAGAAATAATAGTTAATAGGCTGTTATAATATTTCTATAAGAGAATATAAAACAGAATTATTATAACCAAAGAAGTTAAAATCATAATTTAAATAGAAATTTTCTACACACTATATAAAAAGGGTGCATTTAACTCTTACTTTCCATCATTTTATAATATCAAACATATTTATACATTAAGTTAACACTTTATAATATTATTAATATAAATATAAATCAAAAATTTTAAATTTTTATAAAGTAGAAATATACTCAATACACACACACAACATATATATATATACATATATATAATATATGTGTACATTCACTATACTTGCTTATTTTTCTCACGTTCTGAGCTCTTTAACTATAAAAGTTCATATTTATAGAATGGTTGTATCATTTTTAGTCTACCTACATCAACTTGGCTTTAGAGAATAATAAAATAACTTGTGAAATTATTTTTAGAAGAAATTTACCTAACTGAAATTGACATAATTTAAAACTATTGTTTCAAACAGAAACAAAAAAAATCTGTTCCACCTCCCACTGACCTTGCAAATCCTCCAGTCACTCCACTAAATCTAATTTTTCAGTTAGAGCCATACTCTTTTCTTTTTATTCTGCTGTTGGCTTTTCTGATTTCCACAGGAATAAGGGTAGGTTAAACTTAAATGTCCTTGTCCTCATTTGGGCATTTCTAGGACACTTAGGGTTGTGTCTAGACATGACGAAGTACCAGGGTAGTGCTGAACCTAAACCATTATATTTATTCATCTTCATCATTCCTTTAGTTCACCTTTGTTACTGAGCAGCAGAATATCTGTGTAAACTAGATAAAGTAGAGCAAATCGGCAAACTAAAGGCCTTCTGCTATGCTGGCAGTCAAAGTGAACTTAATACCATGGTGGCAAACTGTGTGCATGGGAATTCTAGGAATTCATAACCAGCCTGCATGAGAAGCACAGCATCCCTAGTAGACCTTTTAATAACATGTGGGTCTTGAAATATTCATTTTGCCAACAGAATTCCAGATATTTTTTTTTAGCCTTAGTTACCCTCACTTAAATGAACTTTAATCTAAATTACTATTTTTACTGTTTTTTGGACTAAAATATATGTGTGTGAAAGTAAATGAATGAACTGAAAACATTAGCTTCGTTATTAATACAATTTACTGATAATTTGCAATATTGAAATACATTATTAAATGCATGAAAATAACCACAATAGGAACGTATATTATCTTTCATATGATGATCTTGTCAAAAGGTTTTCTTCAGATAAGATTAGAAGGTTTATAGGAAATATCTGTATGTCACTTCCCACTACTGTCTAAAATTGTTTTCCTCTTGGAAATAGATGATTTCATAAAATTCACAATGCAAAGAAGATATTTATATATACCATTACTAAATTTGAAATTGAGGGGGGGGAGGAAAATTAGATGTTTTAAATAATTACTTGCAGATTTTTATATTATAATTTTGTCCATGAAAATATAGAGCAAATGGGACATGATGCCTCAAGGAAAATAACTAAAATTATGACATATAACAATATATGACCATACTATTTATCTATAGATCACCATATCAATCTCTATATTGATATATATGGGGGGAGGCTTTCTTATACCTCCAAGTTTCGCACATGCTGCTTTCGCTCTCTCAAATGTCTCCCTTTCTGAATTGCTAAATCTTCATTTGTCCTGTAAAACACATTTCAGGAACCACCTTCTCCTGGAAACCATCTCTGATCATCGCTTTCCTACATCTCAGTAAGGTATTCATACTGAATATTCAGTTAGCACCCGTTCTTATCTCCAAAACGCTAAATACACAGAATTGTATTATTTCCTTATAATAACACTATTTTGACTTGTGCCTAGGAACCTAGCCTATGCTTGGAACAGCTAAATAGCCGTTTTGCTTATGAATGAATCACTTGGTCTGTGGGCAGATCTGGAGTGCGTGTCTGCATGAGCACATACCTGTGGTTCTCAACATGGACCTCTGGTAACGTCTGGAGATGCCTTTGATTTTCAAAACTGGAGGATGGGGTGGTGGTAACTTTTTAAGGTACATAATGAAACATTATGCTGTACATTTAAAACTAACATAATATTGTATATGAGCTATGCATTAATAATATATTTTTAAAACTGAAGGGTGGGGGTGTATTTTGCCACTGACGTCTCCTGGGAAGAAGCCAGGCATGCCCTTAAGCATCCCTTAATGCACAGCAAAACTTCCCTCACTTTCAGGAAAGAATTCTGTGGCTCAAATTTCACTAGTGCCAGAGTTGAGAAACCTTGCCACCTACCTATGATGCAGTACTATAAAACCTCTAGTTTCATATATCTTTGTATAGAGCATCAGTATCGTGATCTTCATTAACAAAAGTTAGCATATTTGAAGGCATTCCATAAGAATCAAAATACTACTCCAATTTAAGAAAATAAAACTAATAAATATTGAAGTCTCACTTAGGAAAACAGTATTTTTATAACCGAACTCCTGTCATTTTTTTCATACAACCAATAAAGCTGTTCTCATGTATGTGCTGATAATTCCTCAACATTCATGATAGCACGCATGAAAGAGCACCATGCCACCGATATCGCTGCCTACATTTCACCCACTACTTAAGCTACTTAATAAAACCAGAAGTTTAGGACATATATAAATTTTCAGAAATTGATTGCTCAATTTCATTACCAAATGTATGTATGTAAGTATGTATGTATGTATTTGTTTGTTTGTTTATTTATTTTTATTGAATTTGTTGGGGTGACCTTGGTTAACAAAAATTTATAGTTTGCAGGTGTACAATTCTATTATGTATCATATGCATATTGTACTGTGTGTTTACCACTCCAGGTTAAGTCTCCTTCCATCACCATTTATCCCCCCTTTTCTCCTACCTTCCCCCATTCCGCTTTCCCTCTGCTAACCACCATAGTGTTGTCTGTGTCTGCAAGGTTTTTTATTTCCTTTGCTTAATCCCTTCACCTTTTGCACCCAGCCCCCCAAGCCCTTCCCCTCTGAGAGCTGTCAGTCTGTTCTCTGTATCTATGAGTCTGTTTCTGTCTTGTTTCTTAGTTTATTTTGTTTATTAGATTCCACATATAAGTAAAATCCTATGGTACTTGTCCTTCTCTGACTGGCTTATTTCACTTAGCATAATGCTCTCCAGGTTCATCCACACTGTTGAAAAAGGTAAGACTTCCTTCTTTATCATGAATGAGTTGTATTCCATTATGTAAATGTACCACAGCTATTTTTCCCCCCCATTGATATTTTTAGAAAGTGTGGAAGGGAGTGGGAGAGAGAGAGAGAGAAACATCATTGTGAGAGAGACACATTGATTGGTTGCCTCCCGCATGAACCCCAACCAGGGCCAGGGACTGAGCCTGAAACCGAGGTACCTGCCCTTGACCAGAATCAAGCCCGGACTGTGCAATCCACAGGCTGACCCTCTATCCCTGAGCCAAACCAGCTAGGGCTACCACAGCTTTTTTATCCACTCATCTACTGATGGGCACTTGGGCTGCTTCCAAATCCTGGCTATTGTAAGTAACACTAAAATGAACATTAGGGGTGCATATACTCTTTCAAATTGGTGTTTGAGGTTTCTTCAGATGGATTCTCAGAAGTGGAATTACTGGGTCATAAGGTAGTTCCATTTTTAATTTTAATTAAAGTACAATGAGTAAACTCCATAGTACTTTCCACAGTGTCTGCACCAATCTGCATTCCCACCAGCAGTGTATGAGGGTGTCCTTTTCTCCACATTCTAGCCAACACTTGTTGTTTGTCAATTTATTGATGATAGCCATTCTGATAGGTGTGAAGTGATATCTCATTGTGGTTTTAATTTGCATTTCTTGATGATTAGTGACATTGAGCATCTTTACATATGTCTACTGGCTAGACATATGTTTTTGCACATCGAAGGAAATCATCAACAAAGTGAAAAGACAACACATTTAATGAGAGAATATATTTGCCAATGATATAGCTGATAAGGGGTTAATATCTGAAATTTATAAAGAACTTATAAAACTCAACAACAAAAAAAAACCCCACACAAACCTTCCAATTAAAAAAGCTGAAAAGACACTTCTTCAAAGAGAACATGCAGATGGCCAACACAAAATTTATTTTAAAAGGCAGTAATGTACTTGGACTTCTACCACAGTAACAGTCACTAAGTATCATTCGTGCAACAATTACAGTAATTAAATTGTTCTGAACAGTATATATGCTGGTTGTAAATTGCAATGAATACTCAATGAGTATTGATCTTCCCTGTACAACTTAATTAAAACTTGTCAAGGAGAAGTCACTAATGAATATAATTAGAGAAAATGTTTGATACCACAGTTACTTTAGAAGACATTAATTAGATAATATAAATTTTATGGAAAAATTTTTATTCTATTATTTATATTTTAAAATAAAGCCATACCATTAAATTGAGAGATAATCTTCAAGGTCATTTCCCCTAAGTCACTGTGTAATTGCAATGAGTATGGGCATATTGGTTGGTATTTTAATCAGTAATTAAGAAGATAGATTCTCCAGGAGAAATAACTCTATAGAGGTCAATAAATATAAAGTCTGTTATAAGTTTCCTAAAATTATATAGGAAAAAAGAATCACAAACACAGGAACTTTTAATAAGTAAAATCAGTTAATTGCCTGCCCAACCAAATAACAGATAATAAACTAATTCAAAGTAATCTTAAGGATGCTTTATTTTTATTACTATACACTAATCATTTTAATGCTTTTATGAACAAATAGAAAAAAGTTCTTAAATAACTTACTTTAAGAAAAGCCAGAGAGTTGCTAACTCATTTTTGCTGTTGTTGTTGTTTTGTTAGGATTCAATGGGGGTAAGGAAAAGACAGAATGAGTAAAATGGAATATGTAATATATATAAGAAGACTCCCAAGTCCTCACCTTTCCACATCCTAACAACAAAAGATTAGTTTGAGTTAATAATTCAAATATGTTATTCAATTACTATAATTTTCAAATATTCATAACTTTCTGTGTATCATTTTGATGCCATTGTTTCCTCCTTAACATCTTGCTAATATTAATATCAAAGATCAGAAAAAAAAATTACTGGATTCTCCAGGTAAGTGACATATTGGGATGAATGTATTTTAAGACTTTGAAGAGTTGAAAGACAGCTCAAGAACATTCAATGCCACAATAGTCAGGGGGCTATCCTTGAGAAAATGTGTGATCCTTGATGACATGAAGATAGAGAGCCAGAAACATACTCTTACTATTATATTGTTTCTGCTTTTCACATAATCTTCGCAGTAACAAACAAACAGTTATAATGTTAGTTGGATCTCCACCACAACACGAAGAGAGGATAATTTGGATTAGAAACAAACAGCATGGCATGCTCTTTCTCTAAAGGCATTGACTCAAATTCCCATTGCATATAGTACAATTTTGATGAATGCTTGCTTATTTATTTCCATTTAACAATATCAAAAAAGCTACTGGATTCAATTACAGCACACATTTTACTAATCTGTGGAAATAAACCCCAGATACACAGCTGTCCAGCCTCCCTTCATGGTCCCATTCAGCACAGATGTTATTTCTTGCTTGTGGGCTAAATTTTATAATTTGACAACTGCTGCAGGGAACAAAGAACAGTTGACAAAATGAGTACAGGGAAAGAGTACATGTGTTTCCCATTGGAGAACTAAATTTGTAAATTTGGTAAAACTATGTTATAGGTTTAGGGGTGTTATGTAGATTTCTGGCATCCTCTATTGAAGGCAAGAATCTACAACCAATAGTATTTCCACAGGCAATGAATAGGAGAGTATCTATTTCTTTTGCAATTCTGAGAAAACCATGTGCACAATTTTATTAAAAAAAAAAAAAGAAGAAGAAGAAAGAATACGGTGAAAGGAACTTAGTGTATACTGTGTCAATTGCTCTACTGGGCAACTTGTATATGTTCTTTCATTTAATTATCTCAACATAATGCAGATTCAACAGAACACTGACAGTTTTCAATACCATTCAGAGCCCCAGCAGGAAAATCAAGGAAGGAAGAAAGTATAAAACAATATCTGAGGCCTTCATGAGAGTACATGAGCTCTGCTTTCCAAAACCAAGGCTCTCACTTAGAGACTGGACATTAGATACCATGATCACAGCCACCTATCTCCCAAGAAGAAAAAGGCTATGAATTAAATTCTAATAAAAAAGGAATCTACTTTATTTGTACATGAATCATGGATGCTGAACATTACTTGAGGTAAAGCTCACAACCTAGGAGTCTGACTCTGAAAACTTAAGCTAATCACGTAGCTCTGAGTTCCTAATTCTCTTCATCTTTTGGCAGCATTTTGTCATAACCCCCATGGACAAACACTCTCTGTCACCATCTCTGTTCAGTGACAACGTAAGTTCTGTGGTTTTCTTCTATCCTTCTAGCTACTTGTTCCCATTATAAACGATTCTTCCTCTACCAACTCTTCAAACCTTGGCTTTGATCCATACTCTGATTTTATAGACTGTCTTCACTTCTCACTCTACACCAACATTCTTGA
This sequence comes from Eptesicus fuscus, assembly GCF_027574615.1. Classification (NCBI taxonomy): domain Eukaryota; kingdom Metazoa; phylum Chordata; class Mammalia; order Chiroptera; family Vespertilionidae; genus Eptesicus; species Eptesicus fuscus. Next base: position 76,902,417 of record NC_072474.1, on the reverse strand, counting down.
CTGGAACTTGACATGGGAAAATAAAAAAATAAAGCATTTGAAAGAACAAATGCCTTGGCTCCAGATCATTCATATTGAATTAGGCTATTTAGGATAGAGAATGGATAGTGTATTTATTTTTTATTTGTTAGCTGGTTGGTTGGTTGGTTGTTTTTAAAGGTGATATTAGTATATATCCCCATGTAAAAACCCCTGCAGAGTTGCTCATGAACTTCCAAGTCTTTAGTTGTAATGTAAATATTAATGAGCTTCTAAATCCATATATCTTGTCCATTTCTTTCTCCTAAAATTCTACTAACTTATACATTTAACCTGTCCCCAAATGAACAAAATATATTTTCCAAACAAGAATAATACCCCGTTTCCCATTTCAGTGAGTGCAATGCCATAGAACTAGTTGTTCTATCCAAAAACTACAAGTAGAACAACCAGTTCTATTCCCACATTGAATCAGTGACCAAATCCCATCAATTGTAACTATATTTTGTATATAACTCTCTGCAATGCCTGCTCAGTTTCATTCCACAGCATAAGCAGTCCAGCCAAACCCTAGCCATCATTTTTCACTTGAAAACTCTTATAACTGGTTTCTCAGTAGAGGGGCAATTTCTTCAAAATACTGCATCCAGAAAGATCTTTCTAAGCCACCAATATGGTCACATCACTCCCCTGCTTCAAGCCTTGTCATTGTGTCTTATTGCTTTTAATATAGGTCCTTCCGGCATTGGTCTATATTTTCTTCTCCAGTTTCATTCAGGCTTTTTCCTCCTTCTCTTTCCACAGTTTAGCAATACTGAACATATTTCATTTCCCATTATGTGGTCTTACTATAGATTCAGTTCTGCCCAATGAACTGTGAAGGTGATCTGCAAGGGAATGTAGTTTTTGAGAGGAAAACACTTAGAAAAGGGAATTGCCTTGGAAGTTGCTGGGCATGGGTGTATTTTTTTGTAACTGGTACAGTCATCTAAAGCTAATAAGGAGAGTCAGCAGCAAAGCAAAGCCTACAGATTAAGGTTGGCAGAGTGAAGGGATGAGAAGTATCTAGATCCAAATTATATCACAGAGTTGCTAATCCATCTAAATTTGAAATTTGCCTCTCTTTGGATTTTGTGTTGTGTGTGTGGGGGGGGGGGGGGCAGGGGAGGGGGATCAATTTTGTTGCTTAATCCAGTGGGGAAGCGATTTGCTATTATTTGCAGAGGAAGATATCCTAACTGCTGAAACTGCTAAGGGACAGCATTTGAAATCAACCTCCAGTCTCTCTTATTCCAGAGTCTGTTCTCTTTCCATCGTGCCTTGATATTTCCAAAACTATAATTACAGAATTCCAATGACATTCCCAACTGAGTCTAGATATATTATGTATAATTGTTGACTGTGAAGAACAACTGTTGCCTTTCATTGTTTGTTTCAAATTATATTTCATCATCATAAACAAAGAAGTTTTAGCCACTACTCATTGAAAGTTAAGCAGCATAATATTCATTCTATGAAGCATATGAGTATGAGGGAAGCAAAAATCAATCAGAATATATACTAAAGATTTTGAATTGTTAAAATTGTGTACTTGGGGAGATGGCAAAAAGGAATTCAGAATTAGTATCAATTGGTTAAGCCATACAAAGTGTTTAGGCAAAGGTAACACTGAAATACACTGACAACTAAATTATGAATAATGAGCAGACTGCTACATTTACAGGACACATGGCATGAAAAGAGCAAAACCATATGGTTTTCAGCGGCTACCTTGTTAAGGGTGGTAACAAAACTTGTCAAATGTTTCATAGTGATTTCATTCTAAAGAAAAAAGTCAACAATAGAGGAAATAACAAGCTTGAAAATCATCACATAACAGAATACACTCATTTAATACCTGCTCAGTTCCACACCATCATGCATATAGACAATATACGAAGCTATTCCTTATAAAATAGGGTAAATGTCACACTTGCAATGAACGTACTTATTCACAATTCACTTTGCAAATGGTTCACTGTACAGAGAATGCTCATTAGTCCTAAGGTTCTGGTTTGGTACTATGTGAGCTCGTAGAAGCGATTTAACTCTGAAGACCTCAGTTCTCGTATTTGTAATATCAGTGATTGAGACTAACAGTCTGTACTCAGTATACATTATATAACTTAATTCTACAAATGAACCTTTGTTTTCTCCATTTTGCAGAGAAGGAAAGTGAAGTTGATAAACGCTAAATAGGGCAGTGGTCCAAGGTGCCAGAGCCAATAAGTACATACTTGCTAACAAATGCAAGTCTCTCTGCCCTAGCCGGTTTGGATCGGTGGATATAGTGTCAGACTGAAGGGTCCTGGGTTCAATTCCAGTCCAGGGCACATGCCCAGGTTGCAGGCTCAGTCCCCAGTAGGGGGTGTGCAGGAGGCAGCCAATCAATGATTCTCTCTCACCATTCATATTTCTATCTCTCTCTTCCTCTCCATTCCTCTCTGAAATCAATAAAAATATTAAAAAATAAATACTAGTAAATGCAAGTCTATCTAACTCCAGAGCTGTTTGTTCTGCTTCTATGCAACACTTGCTTCAATTTTGGACTTGCTGAATGCAAAGGTTGATTCCTTTGCAACTCGTAACTCCTATATATCAATGTTTCATTAAGTCAATGAATGGTGAATAGTATATTACAAAAGCATCTACCATGGTATAATAGTATACTATGATATTCTAGTAGTATATTATAAAAGTATCTAGCATAATGTTATAATAGTACTGTATATAAGATGAAGACATCCTAACTGCTGCTAAATTTTCAGATATATTAATCTAAACAGAGCAGACATTGGTTTTCCGGGGAGATCACAGTTTAGTATCAAATTTCCAACAAGGTTCAAGTAAGTTACAAGATTCTGAAAAGCAAAAGGGTAAGCCACAAAGATGAATCCTCTTTTCATAAGCTTATTTTGTTATTTATTATGCTCTAAGGATGTTAACTGGGGCAAAACCGGGCAAACATTTGCCAAAGTACACTTTGTCCTTAGATGTCAAAAAGCACTTAAAAATAGAATGGCAAAATGTATACAAAGTTGATTCTTTGTTTTGAATGAATCCTTATCCCAGTTCTCATTACCCCTAATGATTAATTTAAATATATCAAACTGCAAAACTAACGATATAATTATTAGCTTTCCAGGCTTCAGGGTAGGATAAATGATAATTAAATCTGAACGTGTACCAAAACAGACAAAAACTTGCACAAATACACAGTCTGTATTTTAGGGTGATGACATTTCTGAAAACGAGCAAACAACTGGGTGGCCCAGTAACCCTTTTTGTAAAATGAGAAATGAACCGATTTTTTGCTAACAAACATGAATCATTATTCTCATGTTAGGCTTGCAGCTTAATTCTTGTGTAAACTTAATTCTGATGTAAACCCAACATAATGATTCTTTGTCATCAAAAATAGAAAAAAAATACTACAAGAAATCTTTGGATAAGAATTTGTCATCAAAAACTAGTCAAAATATACAGCAATACAGACAGAAGTACAAATAAATATTATATCCCAAATTTTAAGTGTCTGATCATAAATATTTTAGTACTCAGCTCTAATTAGCCATCTCAAAACAGCTAGAATCATTCATGACAGCAGGAAAGTATTTTTTAAGTCAGTCTACTAAAATACAATGAATTATATATTTTAACAGAGTATAAGATTGATGATCTAGTAGTGGTCCCTTTTGCCTAGTTAACCTGGTGTCTAAAATCTATTTTTAGTCAAGATATAACCTCCGTAGTTGACTAATCTGTTTTTGCAACGTATGAAAAGGAAAAGGAAATAAATAAAATAAAATAAAAATACTTTCAATTTTCTGTGGCATTGTGGCAGATTCTGTTTTATGCCTATTAATTACTCACATCCTTTTCCCTTCCTTGCTATCAGGATTTTACTTGTGTTCAGAGTGGCAATGTGCCCAGCACTGGACAATGGGTCATGACCGGCCTCAGAAAATAATGATAATCATGTTTCTATTATCTTAGCCTCCATTGAGTCTGCTGGCCTTGTTACATAGGTCTGGCCAATGAGATACAAACAGAAATCTGCTCGCCAGTTTCTGAGAAAGTTTTGTTGTTCCAGCTGAAGGAATAGTGAAGCTGACATGATTCTTGGTTCTTGTCTGTTCTTTTGTTCTGAACTGGATGTGATGTTTGGAAATGCACCGGCCTTCTTGCAACCATGAGGCAAGACTTGAGAGTAAAGCAAAAAGGTCATCATGATTTCTGTGCTGACATCATTAAGCCCAATTCATTAGACAACTAACTCTGAAACTTATTTCTCAAACATTTTTTAAATGGCCTCCACATTCTCTACATTTTAAATTACTGTTGGATAGTTTTGTTTTGCCTTTAATTACCTGGAACCCAATACGAAGTAATAAGATAATATATAAACTAAGGAAAAAGACTAACTCACTGCCTTAACATCTATTCCAGTTCTATGTAATATGACACCTGCAATGAACAGGGTTCATTCATTGCGTTATTAAGCATCTACTGAAGTACCAATAAGTGTTCCGGGCCCTGGGGGATATTCCAGTGAATAAACAGGAAGTATCTTGCTGATTGTCCAACCTCCCAATAGATGTGCCTGAGAGTAGACAGTTGTTTGAATTTATATTATCAGTGAAATAATCCTTCGATATCCCCGGAGACAAATTCTCTCAGGATATAATTACCTGAATTAACATTTGGAACATAGGGATACATATAAACACATTCAAAATGCATGTACTATGATTTAGGAATATAAAGGGGAAATATTAATGAAAGTATACACCTTGAGGATCAGCTCTGATATCAATGGCTGTATCACTGATTATATATCAAATCATACTTAAATTCTTTTTTGCACTTTGGTATTTTCTTTAACAATCCACTAACATCTTATATTTTCTTATTTTGCATAATATTATCTGATAATAATATACATCATTTTTAGCCTTAACATATTTTCATATTCTTTTTTTTGAGATTAATAGCAAACTCAGAAAATAGCATTTTCTGAGTGTTAGTCATACATATGTGCCATATTTTTTCAGTGTTTTTTAAGTGTGGTGTTTCTATCACCTTCATTAAAATCTCTTGCATTAGAATCACCTGCAGTCTTTCTTAAAAATGTAAACCCACTGTCCCCTTCAAAAATCTGCAAAGATGGGATATTAGGTGAGCCCAGGAGATTGCATCTTAGATGTTCCCATCACCCAAGTGATTTTTATAGGAACTTAATTTGAGTCAAACAACATTTGAACTGGGCTATGCCCTATTCAGGGAGGATAATCTACCTATCACACAATTGGATTGTTGGGACAATGTCAAATCACAATAAAAGTCTGGAAAAGCTAACTCTTATTTTGGTACTGACACTGTTTCAGAATGGCACCAGTCCCAGACCCAGATCTCCCTTTGAAAAGCTCTAAGTATGAGTTCTTTAACAGGGACAAAAGTCAGAATTATCTATGCATATTCTAAAATTACAGATTCCCAGGTTCTAAAATTAGTGATTTCCAGAGAACTTGCTTTAATGAAATTTGATTTAATGAGTCTAAGAGGGTACAGATATCATATACAGCAGTTCCCCTATCTCTGGAAATATGTTTCAAGACCCGCAGTGGATGCCTGAAATCATGGTTAATACCAAACCCTGTATACACTATGCTTTTTCCTATACATGCAGATTTATGATAAAGTTTAAATTATAAATTAGTCCCAGCAAGAAATTAACAACAATCTATATATATAAAAGGCTAAGTGACCGTCCAATCATCCGACCGGTAGCTATGCTGTGCAATGACCACCAGGGGGCAGACGCTCTGACCGGTAACTGTGGCGTGCACTGGCCACCAGGGGGGGCGGATGCTCAACGCAGGAGCTGCCGAGTTGCAGTGACTTGGCAGCGACAGTTCTCGGGTGCACACCCTGGAACCAGAAACCAGGGAGACTGATTCTGGGGTGCTTCACCTGAGAACTGCCCTCTTGCAATTCGAGACCCCTTGGGGGATGTCAGAGAACCAGTTTTGACCCAATGCCTGCCAGCCAGGCCGAGGGACCCCACCAGCCAGAGGGACCCCACTCATTCTGCATATGCCCTTGGAGCCACAGCGCAGCTCCAGGTGCAGCAGGCCAGGGAGGGACCACAGGAGGTTGGCTCCAGGGCATGTCTGGCCCATCTCACTCAGTCCTACCCCACAGGCCACCTTCTAATTAATTTCCTTTCAATGTGCACAAATCCATGCACCGGGGCACTAGTATAATAATAAAATAGAAAAATTATCACAATATACTGTAATAAAAATTTTATGAATGTGACATTATTAAGTAACATGGGGTTAATTGAACACAAGCTCTGCAATACTCTACAGTATATCTGATAACCAAGCTGGATGCTAAGTGACTAATGAGTGTAGACAGCCTGGACACTCTGGACAAAGAAATGATTCACATCTGGAGTGATAGACCTGAATGTCATGATATTTCATCAGACTACTCAGAACAGCCGGGCAATTTAAAACACATGAAATGTTTATATCTGGAATTTTTCATTTAACCTTTCGAACTGTGGTGACCACTGGTAACTGAAACTGTGGAAAGTGTAATCACAGATAAGGGGGACCACTGCATTTAACCATGTTCGCAGGTTGGCTCTGATGAGCAATTCTAGGTTAGACACCATTTACCACATATTATAATTGGTGTTTTAGTGAGATTGTTAGAAAGCTAAAAGTCAGGATCACAGCACACTGATCTCCTATACAACATTTCTTTTATATTTGTACACAGTGGTTTTCACACTGAGCTCAAGATGGCCCCTGTGGTTCTAAAGAGATGGCTCAGAGGCACAAAGCAGATGAGGGGAAGGGAAGGAGGAAGTAAAAACAGGGCCAGGAAACCCAACAATTCTGTTGTTATCTGCTGTGTGTATTGGGCTGCCACAGTCATTTCTTTTGAATGAGAGTTTCTGCTGCTTAAAAAAAAGTTTGAAAACCACTTCTAATATTATGTCTTTGGCTTCCAACAGTAACTTATATAAGAACCTATTATTACAAATCAATTACGCATATTTTGAAAATTGTTAAGAATATTATTCATTGTGTTTGGGACATTGTTCAATAGCACAAACACCACTGAAACCAGTTTCTTTCAAACTCCAGAGTCAGGGAAAAATGCTTTATCCTGATGAACTGACAGATTTTCTGCCAGGAAATGAAAGCTGTTTAACAGAAAGTTTATACTTAAGTTTTCTATTCCATTGCGTTAGCATTGATGATAGTGAGATTTTTCTTGATATGTTTTCCATAGCCCCATATACTTTGCTTATATTTGTATTATATTGATTTTCTTATAAAGCATGTGATTTTTGTAATAAAACATGATTCTTTCCTTGAAAGATGGAATGCACAAATAAAATACAAATCATAATACTAAATACATTTATATAAATGTAATCTCTATCACAATAGGTACAACAAAGAGCTTCAGCATCAAACACACCTGGTTCCCATCCTATTCCTTGTGTGACACAAAGCAAGTTACTTAATTTCTCCCAAATCCAATCTCCCACCGGTAAACCGGAATAATGTCCATTTCACAGGGTTGTTGTGAGAACTGAAAGAGATTATGTGGTAAGAGTCTTCATAGCAATTCTTATAATTAGCCTTCTAATTGAATCTAGAGAAAGATTCAATTCAAAAAATTATTAGCTCAATAGAATACAATATTAACTGCTCATAATTCTACTATAGTTGTCATAATTTTTAGAGTAAATAAAAATATGTTCAAGAGGGATGATTAATTAAAACATATACTAATCAGACACTGGTTAGAATTAAACCCCCTAACCAGACAGTAACCAAACTATACTTAAAAAGCCATTTATTATTACTTTTAAATGTATTCCCTTATAAATCTATTTTTAATGCTCTTCTATTCACATGGTTGATGTTATCCATTTTTCCTGCTATGTTCCCTGCAATATTAAGAATTCCTACCAAGTTGTAAATCTAAAGTGCTTCATAAAGTAAGTGACAATCTAAATAAATGAGGAAATCCAAAACAAATGAAAGGGTAACTCCATCTCCTCTCAAGAAATTTAAACATTTAAGAAACAGATGTTTTATATTAATTGTTTTGCTAGAAGTAAAATTAAATCATGCTTAAAGCAGAAAAATTATTGTATGGTGGTTGATAGGGGCTCATGTTATATGAATTCTGAGAATTTATATTAATAAAGGGGGGCAGAAAGCAGTAGTTGATTAAACCACAGATATCTATGAACTATATTCTAGTGGTTTGCTTATCTCAGTATAACTTTCTTCTCATTGATACTTATGGTAAATCTATAACAAAGTTTTCTACTGCCAAATTTCTTGGCATTAACTTCTTTTGGTTGTCAAATCATATAATCTTTGAGTAGATAACTTCTCAGTTTAGAAGACACTCTATAATAACAGAGATTCTAAACGCTTTTAGTTAAGGATTTAGGAAAAGGGCTAGCTGGGCTCTACCAGTAAGAGTAATGAGGTGGGACTAGGTGTGGTTAAAAGCAGTGTCTTTAAAGAAGCATGGAGATGACTCAATAACATTCATTCATTAAACATACATTTATAACATATATGGGGGCGACTCTCTTTGAGTTTACAGACAGGCAAAGCTTTCTTCATATTGATGCATTTGGGAAGTGTAAAAAAAAAAATCTACTGCTAATTTTCTTGGTATTAACATACTTTGTTTAGCAAATCATATTACCTTTGTTAGAATATTATCTATTCAGAAGAGAACTTTTTCTCTGATTAGCCTTTATTTTTTATAACAATTTCTATTCTTATAAAGTATCAGAAATGTACAAACAAGGCAAGACTCAATTCCAGCTCAGTTTAATATGCTCCACATGGAATAAGAACTGGTACACAATATTGGGGAAACTAGGGAGAAGTCTGACCTACTGTGTGACCCAGGCATAAAGGTCAAGTTACCTAGGTGAAGCGAGGAGCTGTGTGTGTCCTACTGAGCACCCAGAATCCAAATGCATAGAGAGCAAGCCCGTACCTCCCACCCCGTCCCCCCCCCCCACACACACCACCACACACACACACACTGGAGCCTAGACTGCGGGACAGGAGGGAAGTAGCAGGGGAGGTGGGCCAAAGTCATATCACTGTGAGCTTTGTGCTCAGGCTCAAGGACTTTAGATTTGATCCTGAGGGCATTGGAGAGCCATTGAAAGGTGTACCCAGGGAGTAAACAAGGATTGCTTGGGCAATTGAACTGAAGTCAAGTGCTTTTCTTCTGGCATTTCCACTTATAATAAATATTAGACAGTACTCACTGACTAATGTAGAAAACTAGACCTTGGTAAATGTCAGAGTGCCAAACCACACAATTTTTTTTTAGCACATGTAACACTTAAAACTTATATAATACTATGTATCAGAACTTTCAAAAACACTATATTGGTCCTAGCCGGTTTGGCTCAGTGGATAGAGCATCGGACTGTGGACTGAAGGGTCCCGGGTTTGATTCAGGTCAAGGGCATGTGCTCCGTTGCAGGCTCCATTCCCGGCCCTGGTTGGCAACCAATCAATGGGTCTCTCTCACATTGATGTTTCTCTCTGTCTCTCCCCCACCCTTCCACTCCCTCTAAAAATCAATGGGAAAATGTCCTCGGTGAGGATTAAAAACAAACAAACAAAAACAAAAACACTATATTGATGTGAATTCACTTTATCTTTACATGTCTCAACCATATTAATATTCCCATTTTACAGACAAGGAAGCACAGGCACAGGGAGGTTTTCTACCTTGCTCAAGGTCAAACAGCTCTGAATGACTCAGCCAAGGTCCAGACCTATGTTCTCACTCTGCTATACCTCCTCACGAAGGGGAGCATTCCTTCTGTGGTCATATGACTTGGGCTTTGCAACTAGTTCTCATTGTTCTAATAGATCACATTTTCTTGTTTCAATTCCTTTGTTTGTAACAAGGATTTACCTAATCTATACTATAGGATTTTTTATGAATTCTCATGGAATAATGTAGGTTAGTACATTTTGTTAACTATAGAGCACTTTAAAAATATAAACTACATAGAAGTGATTATAAAATATTGAATACTAGAGGCCTGGTGCACAAAATTCATGCACGGAGGGGGGGTGTCCCTCAGCACAGCCTGCAACTCTCCCCTGCCAGCCTGATTGATGTCTAACTGCTCCCCTGCCAGCCTGTTTGCCCCCAACTTCCCTCCTCTGCTGGCCTGGTCACCCCTAACTGCCCTCCCCTGCAGGCTTGATCGCCCCCAACTGCCCTCCCTTGCAGGCCTGGTCCCTCCCAACTGCCCTCCCCTGCTGGCCATCTTGTGGTGGACATCTTGTGTACACATGGGGGCAGGATCTTTGACCACATGGGGGCAGCCATCTTGTGTGTTGGAGTGATGGTCAATCTGCATATTACTCTTTAATATAAATAAAAAAGATAAATAAAAAAGAAGATTTATTTATCTTCTACAATTGAAACTTTGTAGCCTGGAGCAGAGCCAAGCCTTCTGCTCCCTCTGTGGTGGCAGGGGATTTATTTATCTTCTATAATTGAAACTTTGTAGCCTTAAGCGGAGGCCTGGGCCAGCCAGGGTGTGCGGAAAGCTTGGCTTCCTCCATCGCTGGGGAAACCCAAGCCTCCCTCCTGCTCTCTCAGTGGCCGCAGCCATCTTGGTTGGGTTAATTTGCATACTCGCTCCTGATTGGCTGATGGGCATGGCTTGTTGGTGTAGTGGAGTGATGGTTAATTTGCATATTACTCTTTTATTAGATAGGATAACCCTGCACATAAAGAGAAAAAAAAAAAAAAAACACCCCAGGGGTGGACTTGGGAGAGGAGAAAGTGAACATATTTCCCATTGAACCTTTCAGTCCCCTCACTTGTTACAAGAAATTGCATTGCCTAAAAAATACAATTTCACAAGTGAAGTCAATACTAGGTTTTCAGAACTAGCCTGTATTCCCAACAATAGAGCAAGGGTAAATAGCATTTTAGTGGAAGAGAGTTGCTTGATGGGATTTGGGGTATATAAAGCTAGGTCTAGAGTGTGTCTGGGCTGGGGATTAATTGCTGGGTTGCTTATATACTAAAGTAATGAAAGTCATTTAAAAAGTAAAGGATACATGCCCTGAAATGCAAAGGAAGTAATGTGTGGGACTGTGTTTTGCCATGTGCTAGTGGGGTTTGGAGTAATGAAAAGGGAAATGTCAACACAGGGTAAATCAGTGTGTAAGAGCCTGATGACCAGAAATCAATCAAGTATTTAGTAAGGGGGCAAATTGGAGCTATGAGGGACCATGAGAGCAAATATCTCCAGGACTACACATGAACTTTTGTGTGCACTTTTACTGTACTTCAGTCAGTGGTGTCCAAGAGCCAAGTGGGAGTCAGACTGCCTGGGTTTGAATGCAGATTTATAACTGTGAGTAAGTTATTTAATCATGCCCTGCCTCATTTGTCACAGGTATAAAGTAAGAATGAGAATAATAAAAATTATTAATATTTTCTAGGCTTATTTTGAAATGAATGAATATGTAAACTACTTAGCACAATGTCTGGCACACTGTCTATCAATAATGAATGTGAGCTATAATTACTATATACAGGAGCATAAACTCATTAGCATGCAAATACACACATGCATTCCATAAGCAAATCTAAATACATTGTTTTAAACTTCCTTATACCTGTTTATGTTCACTTATGTTGAAAAAAGCCCTCCCAGAATTATATTAAAACCCTACCAAAATATAAAAACCCAATTATATTTCCAAGCAATATTTCAAATTCTTAATACAATTGAACACATCAGAATATTATATATTTCAGGATAAAACAGTAGTGTCAAATTTTATATATATATATAAATATATATACATATATATATGCATTTTACTCTATATACAGCAGATATTTTCAACCTTTTTCATCTCATATCACACAAAAAATAATTACTAAAATTCTGCAGTACATAAATACAATATATTTTGCTGATCTGACAAAATAATAGGTATAATTTTGATTTATTCACACTGGATGGCTATTGTTGTGTTGGCTGTTGTCATTTTTTTTCATTTGGCCATCTAAGGGAAAGAGATCAGAGCCCTGCCTAAATAATCAGGTATTTCATGTTTTAAAAATTCTTGTGGCACACCAGCACACTGATATATAGTAAAATTGATAACATACTAAGTAAAATATTTGAAGCTATATCTTGATATGTTTTGAGTCTAAAAAGCAACATCTGACCTCTACCTGCAGAATATGAGGCAAAATTTAACATTTACAACCCATGATCCTTGCCAGCACCCAAAGACGGGGGAGTCAGAGGTTTTTAAAGGACTTTAGGTGGTCTTTCCTGGGCGGAGAATTCTCTGTGCAGATCTGGATTCTGGGAAAGTCCAGAGGGGAGAGATAACGGTCTTAGCAAGTGGAATGTGGTCTAAGCAAATGGAATGTCCATTGTGAAGTGGCCTAAAGGTTAGTTCCCAGGAGAGAGGGTATCGATTCAATTATTTGATCGGACCTAACATTACCCTTCACTTCCTAATCAAATCCCAGTGTTCAATATGAAATGAGGAGAGCAGCAGAAAATTAGGACAGCATAATGTGGCTGATAGCTCTATGAAAAATTTGCATAGCAATTATTTTTGTTAGATTATTCTCCTGTCCCAGATTTCCTATAACCATCCAATGCAAGGAATGTGATAAACTAGATTGCGAAATGATATCTCAAATACCCTATATTTACTGGTGGGGTAAACACAAGGACTAATTAATATGTGTTGTGTACCTGCTTTGCTCTAGGAATTTTACTAGACAACTACATACATTCTTATTTTACTTTTACAATAACCCTGTGTGTTTTAACACTTCATTTTAATTATGCAGGATCTGAGGTGGATGGTTGAAGACCATAGCATAAATATATGGCAGAGGTCATTTCATGGTGTTTACATCTCCCTGTTTGCACTATCTAGTGAGAGGCACAATTATTGTGAGCTTAATTAAAGGTGAGCTACAGGGCTCTCAATGACAGGGCCCATTTCCATGGCCCTAAGGCACCAGCTAAGCAGTCCCTTTTCTGTTACATTTGCAAATGCAAGGTATTTTTGTATTCCTTTTCTTAAGGAAGTTTCCTCAGATAACATAAGCTTAAATCCACAAAACTGCTGTACCTAGCGCTTTCATATATCCTGATCCTTACCCAGCAAGCGATGTGTTTACATGCATAGACTATGCAGAGCTTTAATCAGCTACATTCCCACAACTTACATTGGTGTGGTACTAAACCAATTAGAAAATCGTTTCCTTTTGTTTGTTCTCCACAATAATTATGTAAAGTAGGCAGTACCAAATTACAAAAAAAATGAACAGAGGTCAGGAAAAATAACAAAATGAGCGTCCACTGAGCTTAGAGTTAACCCCGCATCCCCCTCCCCCACGCCAGACCCGCATCCCCCCAAAAAAACACCACCAACAACAACAAAAAAGACTAGAATACTTTTTGTCTAGTCTAGTGGGTTTTTTCCTTGTTCTTTTTCTTTCTCTGTAATTTCATATCATTAAATTTTTTCCCTACTTTGTTTCACAAAATTACATTAAAAAAAAAAACAAAAAAAAAACACACAGTGATTCCAAATCTGCAAGATTAAACCTGTTGTTCCCCCTTTCCAGAAAAATCGAGTATCACTAATGGTTTGAAACTAGACATGGATGAAATCCTTCAGACACAGCAATTTCCAAGTATTTTTTTTTATTTTTATTTATTTTTATTTTTTTACTTTCTCAGGCTTGTTTCAGGCTCTTGTTGGAGACTTACATATCACTAAGCTGCCTAGGGTGAAACTCAGAGGGAGAAGTGAGTTCATTGTCATATTCCACAGGACCAGGCTGTCTGCCTCACCTGTCCAGCCAGAGCTCTGGGTGAAAGTTAGACACTGGCTCACAGGGAAAGCTCCTGCTGTGCACTGCTGGGCTGAGCTGGTGCCAGCCGGATCTACCTGCTGAGTTTGTCTTTCCACCTAAAAGACTTTAACAAGCATCCAGGAACAGGGAGGGACAGCCAGTGCAAAGTAAATAAGTGAGCTATCTTATAAGAAACAGGAAACTGGCAGAGACACCTTAAACTCTTGTACTTCTGATTTATCAATTAAGTTTAAAAAAATGTATGACTTAGTTTGACACAATCTACTCTTTACCTTTAGAGACTGGGACCTATGATTTATTTAACAGAAGGCTACTAATTTGAAATTACAACTTCCTTGGGTTGTTGGAACACAACAGGTTTGGGCTCTTATCCTCTTATCTTGTTTTGATTTTGTCTGAATGGAGTATCTGACAGGGAAGGGGAAAGAAGGAGGGTGGGAAGGGCAGGCCTGGGGGGAGAGGGAGGGAGAGAAGGAAAAAGGATATGTTTTCTTAGTGAAAATTCATTAATTTTACACTATGATTTCTGCACTTTGTTGTGAGTTGTACTTCTATTAAATAGTGTACTGAATAAAAATATACCTATAAAAAGATTAAGGAAGATAAGGAGAGAGGCGGGGGGGGGGGGGGATTGAAGAAGAAGGGGAATGTGGGGAAGATGTGAAGTGTGAAGTTATTATAAGAGAAAAAAAGACATTACCCATGTCAGAGCAAAAGAACAGATTGTATTTTCTATAATTCTTCCAATACTTAGCCCAAAACATGTTTCCAAGTAGGAACATTTTCTCACAAAGCATATGCAAAATATTTTAACCTTCAGGTTTTGGCTCTTTGATTTTGTTTTAATACCAGAATCATTTTCTTAACAGAGTTATGGGCTCAGTTTAGTTAGAAGCAAAGACATGTGTGATAGAAGTAGAAGATGGCTTGGGCAATAGTCCAGCCACTAAAACAGAATTAGAATCATCAAAGATAGTTTAATCCCAATTATGTAATCTGTGGGGTGTCTCTAATGCCACAACTATTTGGCATGATTCAATAACACAGCTTACAGAGAAATAGAAAAAAAAAAATGGATGGCATAAAATGAACTGGGAGTTTTATTTTTCATGAGGCTGGAATATATATCTTCAGAGTCAGAGTAAGACAAATATAAAATTAAAGAGTGTTTGTGTGTGTGTAGTTTTGTTATTTTTTTAAAATAATATAAAAATAAAACCTAATCATATTTAATAGCAAGTTCATGATAATAGCACGTTGCGATCCATCCCCACTATTTCATCCAGCCTCTCCATGACCTTTCACACACCCAAAAATGTGTCCATGTGCACATATACAAACACCTGGCCAAGTTACTGCACTCTGCTTCATAAATGCACCACAATTAAAGCTATGAATACTGAGTGCTAGGACATACAGAAGAAAGAATGCATGACTTAAGGTCAACTTTGTTTAACAAAGTTCTCTATTAATTTAAGAAATAATGTAAATGATTTTGACAAAATTACACATAAGGTGATCAGATGATAAAGGCTGGGGAATCTATAGGAAAAAGAAGAGCTGGAAAAAAGCTGAATTATGAACAGAATCTATTAGGTTTTCTACAGCTGGAATAGGCTGTGAGAGGTCCTCTAAAGGCAAAGCGCATGTACTTTTTAGAGGATTTTCAGGCAAGTTTTAAGTAGCAGAAATGATCCCTTATGTTTTCTTTAAATCACTAAAGATAAAAACAGTCACTTAAAAATTATACTAATATTAAATGGCAGTTAATAAAAGTCATCATGCTAACCACACTGTTTTCAAAACTTGAAGTGGTGCACCTACTAAATGAGTTTCATTTTATGATTTTGCAACACCTGGGATTCTCATTAGAGATACTAGATGAAAATTTTGAGCTTTTAGAAACAAAACAAAACAAAAGAGCAAGATCATAAATTACCAGACATTTCACCAGACACAATTCAAATCGTTAATGTACCTTAGACACTTTTTCTTTTTATTCATTTATTTTTTTGTTTTATAGTAACAGATTATAACAGGCAAAAATTTTTTTGATGATGGCAATGAAAGAAGTTTAAAGGGAATTTAAAAATCTCTATTTTTCATGAAATTCATCGATTAGGAATATATTTTAAAGAATTTAATTGTTTTCCTAGTTATTTTAATATGAATTTTAAACTAGAGCCATCTTTTGATTTTATATGATCAGAATAAATGGAATGAATAAATATTAAACTAGATATTAATTCTATAGTCAGAAGAAAGATGATAATTACAATCAAGTTTTAATACTTAAGAGTACCTGTTACTATCTATATGTAACTTGATTTATAAATACCTATCTTGTAGGACAATTTATGGTATCAGTGATCCTATTAGTATTTTTGTGGAAAGTTCTTCATTAAGACACTTTTTATATGCTAATAAGTGTATTATCAAAAATGAGCTATTGTTCATATTTTAATTTAAAATTCTTAAATATTTTCTTCTTGTTCAAAAGAAAAGTCATGCCTTGTTCAACACTTTAAAATCTGTATAATTAACTCTGAATAAACAAAATGTCTGGAAAGTCAGAAACTAAATCGGCAAAAGTAAATCTATACTAATAAAAGGGTAATATGCTAATTATACTGGGTAGACCAGACATCTTCTGGACATCCGACTTCCTTCCAGATAAAGCCACAGTGGCAGGGGCCAAGGCAGAGGCGGTTAGGGGTGATCAGGCCAGCAGGAGAGCAATCAGTTAGGGGCAACAGGCCAGCAGGGGAGCAAGCAGTTAGGGGTGAGATCAGGCTGGCAGAGGAGATCAGTTAGAGCAGTTAGGGCGATCAGGCCTGCAGGGGAGGGCAGTTGGGGGTGATCAGGCCAGCAGAGGAGAGCAGTTGGGGAGGATCAGGCCAGCAGGGGAGGGCAGCTGGGGGCGATTGGGCCAGCAGGAGAACAGTGAGGGGGCAATCAGGCCGGCATGCAGAGGCAGTTAGGGGTGATCAGGCAGGCAGGCAGGCAAGCAGTTAGGAGCCAGTGGTCCTGGATTGAGAGTGAGATGTCCCAGATTGGAGAGGGTTCAGGCCAGGCTGAGGGACACCCCGCCCCCATGCATGAATTTCGTGCACCGGGCCTCTAGTATATGATAAAAGGAGATTCCCCTATGTACTCATGCTAATTGTTTTGGAAGTTCAAAAATGAATACTTAAAAGTGAATCATTTATATTTTCATTTAAAAATTTTCAATGGATCCAATAATTCAGACAAGATTTTCACAGTGAATAACTGTCAAATCTTATAGTTTTCTAATTGCTACATAGTGCTTTAAGAATTGTTCTGTATAAACCAGAGATCTCTTGTTATTAACCTGTTTCTTATATCAATACAGCTCATCCAATAAATCCTCTTTGTTTATTACATTAAAGATATATATTATTAAATTTTATGTAAAAAAATGTGAACCATTTTAATTGCTATTTCCAAAGTCTTTAGAACTCATTTTACTTTTTAGTTACTCTTATATATACTCATAGAAACATAAGTGTACCACATGGCCTGAGGGTAGAACATCTGATAATTTGTTTATGTCAATTAAAAATTACCATCAGGAGTGTTTATGTTATCTTAGTCTATGTATACAATAGAGTAGGATAACTCCTTTGAAGAAATCACTACCTAACCAACTGATTCTATACATTTTCATAAAATAACTAAATGTGTATTTACCCAGGAGAGCATACCAGCAGGAGCTATTTTGCTCTATAGATAAATACATAGTTACCAGAGATAATAGAACAGCAGAATCATTCGGAGTCTCGAAGGTAACAATTTACAGTTTTAGCTTTTATATTGCTTTTGTAGTCAGAATTCACTATTTCTGAAAAAAGGACAAATACAGCAATAAATGTTTAACGGCTTATAAGCAAGGCAGGATATCCAGTGGTTAGTTAATTTTCAAGTTTTATGAAAACAACTGCAAAACTATTTTAAGATTGTTAAAAGTGCCATAATCATCTTTGAATAATTAAGTACCTCTGCTTACTTAATCTCAAACTTTTCATTAGTAAAATAGAATGTATCTACTAATTTAAATTGAAAAAATAAAGTATAAAGAGTTATCAACACTTTTGACACTAGGTATGCCTTTGAGATACTAACAGCAAACTTTTCCTTTTTAGGAAAGATCATTAAGTTTGGCCTCATTAAAGGAAAAATAGCTATAGTTAGTTAATATACTCGACTTTTATAGTCAATGGTAGAAAGGATTCTTCCACATGAAAAAGAAATTAACTCTTTAACAAATACATTAAAAAGCACTTCAAACAGAGAAAATTTAACTTGTTCAAGTAAATCAACAAAAAATGTAGTGAAAAATATCTAAAGCATAGTTATTTTCACAACAGTAGAAATACTGAATAAAGTTTAATATTTAAACAGTTTGAGAATGTTTGCCTATAAATATCTAGATCATCTTATTTTGATATTTTATGTAGAAATACTCTAAATGGTCACATTTTGTAGAGTACTAATAATATAAATAATGGCAAGTAAAGCATTTCCAAGTATAAAAAAATGTACCCTTTTCCCATACCAATCGATTGAAATAAAAAAATTAATAGTATTTACAAGCAGCAATATTACAAGAACATTTTCAATAAAAGAGAAATTTCCATGGCAGGTGCAAGAATTGTCCACCCACTTTTCTGTCTAATATGAGAAAGTGAAATCCTCTTATCTGCCACCCTGACACCAAAGAATATATTTGTCTACCTCAAAAAAAAAAATCTTAAAATTTCAAGAGCCAACCCTCTGTCTGCTTTTCATGGTTTACAAAGTAAAACAACCCAAACTCCTCATAGTCCCTTATAGTTCCAACAATCTATGGTTCAAACAGGGGTAATGGCTCCCTTTTTTGTTTAGTGGCATCCTGGTGAGGGAATGATTTTACTGTCCCTTTTCTGTGGGGTCCTGCCACTTTACCTAAAAGGAAATGAATTACAACAGGATGACAGGGCCACAAAACAAAGCTATTTAGTTTTACAAATCTATTATGTCCTCCAATCTGTTTTATGGGTCTGGTCCTATTATAAACCAAGAAAAACCCTAAAACAAACATTCTTCCTACTCTTTCTTTTCATTGAAAACATCTACAATGTTATGATTGTTTTTCAAACAATTTAGCCCCCAAATATTTTCCCCTTACGCCCCCCACTTCCCAGACCCCCTCCATCCAACTTTTTCAAATATACAAAACATTCAGAGACAAGAAACTGGACTTTTCAAATACAAGCTGCTGACAACTGTCAGAAGCACTTTACTGGGGCATTACTGACTGTAGCTTCAATGAATTAAGCTTGATTCACTGCGGGTGAATCATTTTCAATGCAGAGTTGTTCAACGTAATTGGCCCAGAATCCCTGCTGCGAAAACCACTTGTCAAATAATGCTTGTTTACAAATATATCTCCAGACAGTAAAAAGTGGCAGTTATTGAATAAGTTCAGGGCCACCTCCAGATTCATAACAGTGGACAGGCTCCCTTTACTTACTAAATCTGTTAAAATTTTCACTTGATACACTTGCTAATATTAGTTTTGCTTGATCAATATTAGATTATTTTGTAGTTCAAAGGTTTCTTCCACAGCTAATTTATGCCTAACATGTGTAATTAGAGAACAAAAGATATATTTATCTTAGAATGTCAGCTAAAGAGAAAATTTACTGTCTTTTCTCTAACATATTTTAACATACCTTGCTCATCAATCCAAGATTCTAGATATATGTTTGGCTTTTTCTCTTCAATTCTGCCTGTTTATGTCAACTGAAGTTAAATTTTATAAATAACTAATTACAAATTATGAATGTAAACTCACATTTCTATCTGCCTTGATTTTTTTTTGTCATATAATGGGAGCATTATATTATATACATATGTAAGGTATATACAGGGTGGGGCAAAAGTGGTTTTACAGTTGCTCCTATGAAAAGTAATACAACAATGAATAATAATACAAAAATAAGCTGTGTTTCCTGTACTCACAACTGTAAACCTACTTTTGCCCAACCCTGTATACACTACCATCTGGGAAATCACTGAGCATCTATAGATTGTAGAAAGCAAAGCATATGAGAGCAAGTTATTAATGGCTTCAGAGTATACAATCATGTCTGTCTGCCCTTGATATTACAGAGTCCCTCCAAAAATAAACAATCAAAAACAAGCTTAAAACTCCAATCTGAATCTTTAAAAAGATTGCTGTTGTAAATACCTTAATCTATTCTTGTTTGACTTGCAACACTGTCATAGAGAAAAAAATAAAAGAACATACATTTTAGAGAAGAACATAAATAAAGGTCTAGGGTGGTACTAATGGGAAGACGAAAAACTGTGCTGGACAGAGATGGAATGAATGAGATGAAGTCATATATATTAATAAGGTTTTATTTTTAATTCCATAAAATAGTCACACATTACAACATGTGCTCCAAACAGCGGACATGCCTTTATTTTTAGGTCTTTCAGAGCAGCACTGGGTGGTGAAGTAGCGTTCGTTTTTGGTTAGACCTCCGCCACTCCATCTCACTGTAGCCCAAGTTTTGCTGTGTGTTCCCCTAGCTGGGGTGAGGACAATACAACCCGTGGATATTAAGTTTATACAATCAGCCAGTCGATCTTCCACGAGGTCTAGTTCCACTTACAACACTTTAGGAGACCGGCGCTATTTCCTGGCTTCCTCCCATTTCCTTCTGCCTCTTCTTCCTCCTCACACAGTCTTGGCCCTTGTTTCTATTCAGGGGCACCAGGTCATTTCATCCTCCTCTCTCACCAACAGCTACTCACTCCCTTTCATCTCTAAATATTCCCCTTTCCCCATCACACCTGGGGGGGGGGGGGGGGGTATATAATAGGAACAGGAAAGAATGCATATAACGATTACTCTTTAAATCCAAACCAGGATGCCCCTTCCGGTGGAATAAGACATTTAATGAAAGGACTCCTAACCCCTTTATAACCCCTAGACTTCTAATATAATGAATTTAACAGGAGGCGTTAATAAAAGGACTAAGAAAGACCCAGATAACACTTGTCAAGTTTATGGGGAAGGGGGAAATGCAGATTGCTTGGATTGGGCACGGGAGATGGCAGACAGATCAAACTAGTATAACCCTTAAATTAAAAAAAATTTTTTTAAATTAGGGATTAAAGAAGGAAGTTCATGGAGTGGAGGAGGATGGGAGTCTCAATCCAGCTTTCACACGTTCCTAGGGAGCTGGCTGCGCTCGGAAACCAGCTCAGAGCCTTCTCTTACAACCAAGGCAAAACCCATGTGAGTCATGAGGACACACAGGACTCCGCTGCTCACCTTTCCGGCCCAGAGTCCCTTGCCCTGGGGCTGGAAGGACAATGTTAAGGTTCGGTGCCTCACTTGGTGGCACCCGAAACCCCAGCCCTCCCGCGGGGGAGTCGGGTGTTAGGTGTTTTCCTGGTGGAGCTGACAACTCCTTCAGCCCCGGTCAGGTCTGAGATGCTGCCCTCGCCCTAGAGGGAGGTGTCCTGCTGCTGAGACCCAGTGCGGAGCGCAGTCCCGGGGAGAGCGCCCGCGCGGCGGCAGCGACCCAGAGGCGACCCGGAGGCCCCGGGCTGTGCGGGGCGGTGGCGGGCCCGGGGCTGCGCACACTCCGGGGGCACCGAGGGCCGCACAGGTGCTGCTCCCGCGCCTGGCCCCTCCCTCCCAGCGGCAGGCAGGGACAGTTTTCTGGGTCCGGGGGCGTGGGGAGGCGCACTAGGGACTCCAGCACCCATGGAAGGGCCGCCGCCGCCGCCTCTTCCCTCAGGAAACACAGAGGCAAGCCCCAGCGGGGTCCAGCGGCAACTTCCCTGCAGCGACACTCCCCACCCCACCCCCCCACACCCTCAACTCCCTCTGCCGCTCCTCGCATCCCACCTCTGCGCCTCCTTCCACTTTCGCCTCGGTGGGACTATGAGCCCCAAAGTGAAAGGCACCCTCCAGCCTTCAGTCCTTCGCCACCCCCACCCCCCGCTCCCTTGGGAAATAAAAGCTCTTGCCACCCACCCCGGAATAGCAGCTGGCGATGCCCTAAATAACAGCTCCCTGGAGGCACTTCCCTCCAAATAAAAGCATCCAGCCACCCCCACAACCTTTCCCACCACCACCAGCCTCAAATAACGGTTCCTAAAAGCCCCACCGCTCCCCAGGTCCTAGTCACTGTGCTTCCTGAAACAGTTCCCACTCCTCCGAACCCGAAATGGCACTTCCCCGCACGCCTCCTGGGAGCCCCAGCCGCACCCAACCTCCTGGCGAGGGTCTCAGACATCTCCGTACCCCGCTTCCCAACTTCCCAGCCCCCCCAGCTAGCCTCTGTGCACAGGCAGGTTGCTCGCCAGCACTCCCGCAGCTCGTGTCAAACAATACAACCAGGGACCGCAGCGAGCGAGCGGAAAAGGCTAGCGAGAGCTGACCACCCCTGTGAATTCCAGACCAGGAGGGAGATTTTGTCCCCAGCAGCCGCGGCCAGCGCGCTCCGGCCCCCACTTCCAGGCCCCGCCTCGCCCCTCCGGCCAGGGTCGCCTCGGTCAGCCCCCCCACTCTGCTCTACCTTCATTGCTGGGACTGGCCAGGAGGGTCCGGAGCGCTGCGCACAGGAGAAGGCACGTCCAGAGGGGGGCCCTGCGGGGCGCGGGGTAGCAGCCGGCCAGAGAAGCAGGGGTGCTGGGGGAGACAGCGCCGCGGCCCGGGGGCCGCCGGCGCCCCGCACCCCGGGGCCCCAAGCCCCGCATCTTCTCCCGGCCGCCTCCGCCGCTGCTGCCCCGCGCGGCTCAGTCCAGGGCTCCGGCCCGCCGAGCGGGAGGAAAGGCTCGCGGCTCCTCTTTCCCCGTCTTCCGGCCCGCGGGCTCCTGCAAATGCGGGGACCGCGGGTCCTCGGAGCTGGAGGAAGTTTGCTTCCGACCCCTCTCTCCCTCCTCTCCAGTGGGGTTCAGTGAAATACTAGTTATGGTCGATAGTAGCAGCTCTCGGGCCGGACTCAAGGGTGTCCAGAAGGTCCCGCGTCCGGTTCCTTTGCCTCCTGAGAATGTTAAGGATTGCGGTCTTTGCAATGCCCCCGGGGGAGATCAGAGCTGCGTCTCAGTCTTCAGGGCTGAAGTGGACGAGGGTGAAGGAAGACAAGTCGTCTTAAGTCAGGAAGAAATCCTCAATAAAAAAGAGGAAGGGGGGAAATCTGGGTGGCTAAGGGTAAAGGAAGGGAGTTGAGAAAAGACGGGGTGGGGGACCTAGGAGAGCGGCCAGCCGGGGAAAAGAGCCAGAGTTCTAGGAGGCTGGCGGAGGGAAATAGCTGCGGGCTGCGGGCGGACGCGGGGCGGTACTGGCGGCGGCGAGCCGGCCGGGGCGCGGAGCCCGGCGGCCGAGCTGCGGAGGTTCGCGCGGCTCGGGGAGGAGGCGTCGTGCGCGCGGCTGCGAGGCGAGGTGGCAACTGCACCGCACGGCGCGCTCCCGCTGTGTCTGGGGCTCCGAGCGCTTCGCCGCCTACCCACTCTGCACCTCCCACCCCGCTCTCCTCCTCCTCCCAGCTCCCCCGCCCTCTGCTGCCGGCGGAGCCCCGCCGGAGAGCATCTACTGTACGTGTGAGTTGCCTGGACGGAGTCACACGCCCATGGAAGGGAAGTGATCTGGATGCTACCGTGGTGAGTGTTGCCTAGCGTTCTCCAGGAAAGGCTCGTCACCCTCCCCGGATAATGAGGGCGAAGAATCCTCCTGAGGTCGCCGGCGAGGACCCAGGCTCCCGGGAGGCGGAAGAGAAATCAGCCCTGGCTCAGCGCAGCCCCTGGAGAAGCGGGTTCCTTGGTTTGGCATTTTGCCTGCTGCCCATCGCAGGCTGGTGGCATCAGCAGCCGGGTGGTAACACAGCCACGCATTCGCAGGCTCCGCTGGTGGATGACTCGTTTCCTGCACACCTAGAGCGCTTACAGCTGCTGACCCTTTCTATTCTTCCAATTCTTACGCTGCTGGAATGGGATAATTAGGCAACGTTTCCTTCAGAAGTAAATTGTAGAATTTCTGAATTCAGAGACCATTGCTATGATTGAGATTTTGGGGAGTCCAGGAATTTGGCTTAATGAGATGTGTAGTGTACCCGATATTTTAAGACGTGATGACTTAATTCATCAATTTCATTGATAGAATGTCTTAGTATCCGAGAAATTATATGATATGCAGATACATGTCATTAATTCTAATGAAACTGGCACAGATCAAATCATTTCAGTTTTTTAAAAAAAATAATTATTTTAATTTCTCGTGTTCTACTGCATTGAGAGACAAATCATTATGGACAAAACCAATTTAAAACAATTAACTTTCTATGCTTCACCTCTATATGTCCACTCTTGCTTTAATATTTTTCTTCAATTTTCCATTAATTCTCTCAAAGAGATACCTCTGAAGGGCAATTTTAGTATACTGGCACAAAAAGAAAAAAGAGTGCAAAGCATTTACAAACAAGTGTGATTCCAGAAGAAAGGTATTTTGTTTAATTGGGCTGTAGTAACTATTGTAAAGGTTGGGCTTGCACTCACACCCAATAAAGGAAAGTCTGCTCACAGGCTTTGACATCTAGAGTCCTGTTTGTCTGCACAAGAAATTTCTCATAATCTTTAGCTGACGACATTTGCTTTTTTGTTTAAATATTTGCAATGAAGATGAAAGAATAAAAATAGCAGAAAAGCAATTTTGTAAATAGGTGGAGGCTCATCTTTCTTTCTTTCTTTGTTTTTGTTTTTACTGAAATATTTTGGCACCAGGATCCTAAAAGCTGCTTATTTCTATTACAATATTGTCCACATGCATAAGCAAATTTAGAGGAATAACAGTGAATCAATCAATCATTCAGTTTGGCAAACAGCCTCACAGTGAAATGCAAAGTTAAGATTTATGTTTCCTTTTGAAGACCATTCAAGAAATAAGCTCCTCCCCCTATATTTATAGATGAGTTATTTACAAATATCTAAACAGAATATCAAATATGTTATCTAAAACCTAGGGATACATGATAACGCTAATATTAGACACAGGCAGTTGAATGGGGCTTTCACATAGTTGCTTCCCTTCTGTAGGCCTCAGTATCCTCATCAGTAAAATGAGAGATTGGGAATCTCCCTTCTCTTCCATATTTTTTGCATTTGTGTATTATCACTCTGTCCATCTATTTCCAATTATGTGCTATTGGCTACAAAATTACCCAATTTCTTCAGCATAGCATTTAGTGCTTCTACTACAAAGGGCTTAAACTTTCTATTTCATTTTAGACTAAAACTGTACATTCAATGCCCCCTAAATTGCCTGTACCTCTCTGTCTTTACATCTGTCACTCTATTCTACATAACTTTTATGCCTAAAATAAATTAACACCACTCCCCTCTCCTTCCCAAACACTCACACATCTCTCATCTAAATCCTACCGAGTGGCCCCACCTGTGTGACTCAGTGGATTGAGCATTGTCCCATGCACCAAGAAGTCACAGATTTGATTCCCCATCTGACAATGTTACTCTCTCTCTCCCTCACCATTCCTCTCTCTCTAAAATCAACAAAAACATATTTTAATAAAGATTTAAAAAAGTAAGTCCTACCCAGTGTCCAAGGAGAGTCAAGACCAATCTTTTTCCAAAATGAAGTGACTTGGTTCTCCTCAAAGTATCCATAAGTTACGATTTATGTAAATCAACACAACTGGCAATATTTTCTGAATTAAAAACTAGAACAAATTATCTAGCAATTATAAGTATATATATTGACATAAAGAGACAATTTAAACAGGGAATGTCAAAGAAAACCTGAAACACTGGTTTCATCACCATAATGATGGTGAGTAATTTTGTGATCTCCTACCCAAGATAGCTAAATCATTACATGACTGAGAACACAGAATGCAAAATGCTTTGTATTCTCCACATTAAATGATAGCCATATTTCTCATGATTAATAATATTTATTACATATTTTTAAAAGAATGAACAGCTAGCTGTAAAACAAAGCCCTAGTGACAGCAAAGGAAGTGATTTTTTTTTTTTTTTTATCTAATGAGTATTCATTAGAAAATAGGTGGTTTGGCTTGGGCCTCAGTCTTAAAGGAGATGCTATATTTGACCATGTGATGATTTCTTGGCATGTAAATGCTATTAGCATACTTACATTGGACCATGGCATTATAGGGAAAGAAAACAATTTTTTCATTCATTCATATTTACTGCTTTGCACAAGAAAATACTACAACATCAGTCCTGGTTTGGATGGCATTGTTTGAATTTCTCATTGTTTGGGATAAGTGTTGGGCCCTCAAAATATGAAAGTGGTTGGTGGCTCCCTGGATCTCTGCTTGGATCTGGCTTTTGTACTAAGCTTTTGTGAAGAAAAGATATTTAGAATCACCTTGAAAAGACACCTTAAAAGTTCACTACCCTATGAAAGGTGTTATAATTAAGTTCAGTGTATTAATAAGCCTGAATATATCTTCACTGCATTCAAAGTAGAATAACAAAAACAATCACAATAAGCAGACATCCTAGTATTTACTGAAATTTTGCTATGTGTGAAGCGTTATGTGATCTTTTACATTAATTATTTTACTTAATGCTGACACTTCAACCATGATGTCAGTGTAATTAATAGCCTCATGTTAATGATGAGAAGACCAAGGACATGAGGTTAGATGAGCTGAGCAGTCTCACAGCTGGTAAAACATGGGAATTTAAACACATGGTGCTAACTCTACTTGAGAAAATTGTAACAGAATTAAAGAACAAATAACTAGATTTTCCAAAAAAGAAAAAGAGGACTACTCCAAAATTCTTCATTAACAGGAATAATTAATAGATAAAAATCATCAAATTTTCATGTTCATTTAAATCTGAAAGGAATTAGCCAAATAATAAAGTACAGGTCAAATAGGAGAATAGGAGAAAACAATAAATGAAGGATGCTAAATAAGCATAATCTGGAGAAAAAGACAATCTCACGTACATGAAAACATGCACATAGTCTGCCTGTGTACAATGGAAATAATGGACCAAATCAAGAAAATAAGAATGAGGTGTGTTTTCCAATAATATTAATACAAAAAGATGGCACTAAGCCCATGTAAATCATGGTAGAAATCATAAACAACAGTTTTTACAAAGCTAAATAAAATGCCACAAACCAAAAAGCATTTTTCCTAAAATATTTTGTAATGTTAGCGATTTTTTTACATAACTTTTAAATGTTTTTGTCCCTTAGTTACATTTTTTTAGGAGAATTTGGGGGAAAAATGAAAATAAAATTTTAACTCATGGTAGTTTAAATATGAAATTATAAGATATCTTAGACTGGCCAGTGTGGCTCAGTGCTTGAGCACTGACCTATGAACCAAGAGGTAATGTTTCGATTCCTGGTCAGGGCACATAACCGGGTTGCAGGCTCAATCCTCAGTGTGGGGTATGCAGGAGGCAGCTGATCATTGATTCTCTCTCATCATTGATGTTTCTATCTCTCTCTCCCCCTTCCTTCCTCTCTGAAATCAATAAAATATATTTTATAAAAAAAGATAACCTAATGAAACTATGAGATACTTTATTGAAGTTAAATTTTCAGGTCCATGACTTGCTGAAGAGGATAGCTATATGATGATGTTAATTATTTGGTCCTAAATGTAAAGATTAACTTAAATATATTTAACTAATCCATAGCTCTCAAGTTCACAACCAAGATAATTCTAATATATTCATCATTTTATGTTGCATTTTAATTTAATTACATAAAACAAAATATTTTAAGATTTGTTCATTGTTATTTTGTTCTTTTCGAATTTTTCTGAAATAAGAGAATTCCATTTTTACCTATTAATGTTAAATGTTATTTAACCGAAACTTAATTGATTATAAAATAATCAACTAAAAGCATCTTAATAAATTAATGAGGGTTTAAATATATCAATTATTTCATTACTTAATACATCAAGTTATTGCTCATAAAAACTTCACTTATTAAATATGTTCATGTCATATTCACACTCATTTTGTTTTCTTTTCTATAAATATTGAGAACAGAATAACCCCCTATTGCTCATGAGTATTAGTAGAGACTTTTGTAGCAAAGAATACAAAACAAGATATTCAAATCGATTGCCATGAGCCAAAGAACTGCAGATTTTCATCATTGCTGGTGGTAGTTGTTTTATTCTTTAATCATTCCTGTATGAATGTGCTAGGATTGCCGACCATGCAGCATAGGAAGAGGCCAAGGCTGCTGGAATTGATGAGGAGCCAAACTGTGCTGCCAGGAAGTTCTTTGGTTTTTGTTTGCCTCCAGCATGTTGGATAACTGGCACCTTGTGAAGATGTGGACACTGAAATAATGAGGACTCTCAGGGCTGAAGAAATAGGGAAAGTTCCTGCAGAAGAGTCCCAAGACTAAGGTGATACACTGTGAAAGTGACTCACTACACATAAAATTTCACTTATTCTATCTCATCTTCTGGAATCCAGTAGTATATAGTGATGGGTGGAAAATAGGTTGTAATATATTGTATATTCAAAGGGAGGTTTTTATTAAATTTAGTGCAGATGCTGGCTTAAAATTTATAAATAAGCTACTCATACAAGAATTTATCATCTATATATATAAAAGCCTAAGTGACTGAACAACTGGTTGACTGGTTGCTATGATACACACTGACCACCAGGGGGGCAGACACTCAATGCAGGAGCTACCCCCTGGTGGTCAGTGTGCTCCCACAGTGGGAGCGCCACTCAGCTGACTGATGGGCACCAGACTCAGGGCTCACAGCTGGCGAGCGCCACTGTGGCGGCGCGAGCCTCTCCAAATTGGGACTGACTAGGCACGAGCCTGCCTGTGGCAGGCGCAGCAGGGCCTGGATGAGTGGGAGCAGCAGGCAGGAGCAGCAGGCAGCATTGGACTGCCAATTTTGACTCGATCCCTGCAGGCCAGGCTGAGGGACCCCACAGGTGCACAAATCCATCCACTGGGCCTCTAGTATCATATAACTAGCTATAATTTGCTAGGAGGAAAGCTGATATATTTGCTCAATAGCATAAGTTAAAAAAGAACATATATGTAAACAGGCTTTTTGTTTGTTTTGTTTTGTTGGTTTTTTTTGTTTGTTTGTTTGTTTTTAAAGAGAGAGGAAAGGAGAGAGAGAAAGAGAAACATCAGGGAGAAACATGTGCCCTGACTGGGAATGGAACCATCAACCATGCTCAACCAACTGATCCACACTGGGTTTTGATACCTTTGTTAATTATCCATGGAATAGGCTTCTGGGAAAATTTACCAATTATAATCTCATATACTCTCATATACTGTTGGTGGAAAATGAATCTGGAACATCTTTTCTAGGATGGTTTTACAGTATCATCAAGTACCTTTAAAATGTGGGTACTTTTACAACCAACAATTATACTTTTTTTAAAATTTGAGGACAACAAGATGGCAGCATAGGTAAATACCTATACTTGCCACTTTCCACAACCACATCAAAATTACAACTAAAATACAGAATAACCATCATCAGAACTGCTGGAAAGCTGGCTAAATGAAGTCCTACAACTAGAGAAGTAAAGAAGAAAGCACACTGAGACTGGTAGGAGGTGGGAGGTGCCAAACTGGCTAGTCTGGCACCCACATGTGCCACTTTTTTAATAGAGAAGGAGATCATCTCTGCGGAGGCCGCCCAGAGGGGCAAGGGGTCCAAGCTCCACACCAGATCCCCAAACCAGGGTCCCATAACTGGGAAAAGAAGTCCCTATGGGCAGTAAGAACTAGGGGCTATAAAAACCAGTGCAGATTGCGGCTCAGTGACACAGAGGCTGCTGAAGTCCCAGCTGTTCTTCTCAAAAGGCCTGTACCACAAACTAAATTTACAAGGTCCCGCTTCCTCTGAGCTCCAACACCAGAGCAAGGCTCTGGGGAACACAGACACATATGAGGAGGAACTCCTGGGCAGCTTTCTCCCAGACAGAGGTGCTCACAGGGATCATGGTTCCTATGCTGGGACCTCCCCAGTCACAGGCTGACTTCCAGCCATTTCTGTTTGCTCTGCCCTGGTGATTCCCTAAGACCCTGCCTCATCCAATGTACAACCCCATCCAAGCTGTGTGCAGCAGCTTTTGCATATGAATGGCCTGTCCTTGCTCAGGCTACAAGCTCTCAAACAAGCTGCAGCTGGGTCAGGGAGCCCCAAACCTATCAATAAAAGGCCCAAAACCTGGCACCAGCACCAGCCTGCCTTGCTTAATCGCTGAGCCTGGTCTGGGCACTTCCAAACTGACACAAAAAGAAGGAATCTGCAGCTCTCTCTGTAGCTCCTACTGGGTGGGCCCAGGCAGTGGCTGACTTTGCACCTCCCTAGAGTCCCAAGAGCCAGTGTACCCAGTGGCCAGTGTCAGATCATATTACAACTCCACACACCCAATGGGCAGATTCAGTGAGCAACAAAGCCCCACTGAAGCAAATACTATTCCATAAGAGTGTCTCCTTCACAGCAGCTCTCCCACTGTAGTACCAGCTGGTCCTCACAGCCAATTGGCCTGAAGGT
Source organism: Eptesicus fuscus (assembly GCF_027574615.1). Lineage (NCBI taxonomy): Eukaryota > Metazoa > Chordata > Mammalia > Chiroptera > Vespertilionidae > Eptesicus > Eptesicus fuscus. The sequence goes on along the minus strand of NC_072474.1, from coordinate 76,871,836 downwards.
CAATTCCTCCCATAATACCAATAGCAATAAAGTTTCAAGTACGATAAGATTGTACTTAAAGTCCACAAAGAGGTGTACCTAGAGCTCCTAGCTGGGCCTTATAGAATACCTACCTCACAAGGCTACTCTACCAACTCAAGGAGACATAGCAGTTCTACCCAATACATAGAAACAAACACAGGGAAGCAGGCAAAATGCAGAGACAAAAAAATATGTCACAAATGAAAGAAATGGAAGAAAACAAACTACTTTGGATATAGAATTCAAAACCACGGTTATAAAGTTACTCAAGTATCTTCTAGAAACCCTCCCCCCCCCCCCCCGCAAAAAAAAAAAAAAAAAAAAAAGGAAAAGGACCAATCAGAAATTAAGCATACACTGCCTGAAATAAAGAATAATATACAGAAATTCAACAGTAGACTAGAGGATCCTGAGAGTCAAATAAGTGATTTGAAATATGAGGAAGCAAAAAACACCCAGCCAGAAGAGCAAAAAGAAAAAGAAGCCAAAAATATGAAGATAGCATAAGCAGCCTCTGGGACAACTTCAAGAATACCAACGTCTGAATTATGGGGGTGCCAGAAGAAGAAAAAAAGCAAGATATTGAAAACCTATTTGAAGAAATAACGACAGAAAACTTCCCCTACCTGGTGAAAGAAGTAGACTTACAAGTCCAGGAAGCACAGAGAACCCCAAACAAGAGGAACCCAAAGAGGGCAACACCAAGACACATCATAATTAAAATGCCAGGGCTAAAGACAAAGAGAGAATCTTAAAAGCAGCAAGAGAAAAGCAGTTAGTTACATATAAGGGAAGGCCCATATGACTGTTAGCTGATTTCTGAACAGAAACTATACCATCCAGAAGGGAGTGGCAAGAAATATTCAAAATTATGAATAGCAAGGACCTACAACCATGATTACTCTACCCAGTATAGCTATAATTTAGAATGGAAGGTTAGATAAGAGTTTCACAGACAAGAAAAAGCTAAAGGAGTTCACCACAAACAAGTATTATATGAAATGTTGAAGGGTATTCTTTAAGAAAAAAAAAAAAAAAAGATAAAAAATATGAACAACTAAATGACAAAAAAATACATATCTATCAACAATTGAACCTAAAAATCAAAATAAATGAATAGAAATCTAATAAACAGAATGAACTGGTGAACAAAATAGAATGAGAGGCATGGAAATGGAATAGACTGATGATTCTCAGAGGGAAGCGGGGTAGGGGTGTGTGAGGAAATTAAACAAAGATCTTATATGCATACTAGAGGCCCAGTGCACAAATTCCTGCATGGGTGGGGTTCGGCCAGCCTGGCCCTAGTTGGGGTGGATTGGGGCCAGGCCTTTCAGGAGGAGGAGACTGCGGGTGATTGACCAGCAGGCCCCGCCCCTGATTGGGGTGGCGTAGCTGATTGGGGGTCAGCAGCTGGGGGAGGGGCCGTGGGAGGTTGGTTGGCCAGTCCCACCCCCAATTGGTGTGTGGGGGGAGGATCGGGAGTAGAGCAGGCTGGGGTGAGGGGCCGTGGGCAGATCAGGATGGTGGGGGCTAATTGGGGACAGGGCCAGCTGGGGCGAGGGGTCACAGGTGGTTGGCCAGCCGGCCCTGCCCCTGATCGGGGTGGGGGGCCAATTTGGGGTGGGGCTGGGTGGGGGGAGGGGCTACAGTAGATTGGTCGCCGGCCCTGCCCCTTATTGGGGTAGGGAGGGCAATCAGGGGTGGGACTGGCTGGGAAGAGGAGCTGCGGGCTGATGGGGTGGTGGGGGCCCATCAGGAGTGGGGCAGGTGGGGGGAAGGGGCTGCAGGAGGTTGGCCGGTCATCCCCGCACCTTATTAGGGTGGTGGGGCCCATTGGGGGTGGGGCTGGCTTGGGGTGGGGCCATAGGAGGTTGGCTGGCCAGCTCCACCCCCAGATTGAGCCGGTTTGCTTGCTGCAGTGGGCGTCATAGCGACAGGTTGTTCTGTTGTTCCTGTTGCTGGCTATATATATATATATATATATATATATATATATATGCAGTACCTATGGACACAGACAATAGGGTGATGAAGGCCTGGGATGGGGATGGAGGGGGATAAAGGGGGGAAGAAGATGGACATCTGTAATAATCTCAACAATAAAGATTTAAAAAAAAAGAAAAAGAAAAAAAATTTTTTAAATGTAAAAAAATTTGAGCAAATTAATTAAATTGGACCCAAAAAATTAAACCTAGTGGTAATTTTAATGGATATAAATCATAACTACTCTAATATTCAATAAGAAATGTTAAATACCTCTATATATTAAAACACCATGGAGCCATTGAAATGATTGGAAAAATATGTACATAAAAAGATAGTTCCAAAATATCCTAACATATAAAAAACCTGGGTTCGTCACATCCACAACAATCAGAGGCTCGGCCAACCAGAAGTCAGTCTTGCAGTCAGCACTGGGTTGCTGTGGTGACCCAGCACTGACTGCTATGGCTGCAGGCAAGGTGGTGATCCAGCACTGACTGCTGAGGGGGCTGTGAATCAGGCCCATAAAGAAGCCTGGAGAGAGAAGCAGGGTCTGATCCGTAGCCTCTGCAGCAGCAGTTGATCAACACTTGCCTCTCTCTTTCTCTCAGGGCCTGGCCAGCAGCCGCACCTCCATTTCTCTCCAGGCCTCCACTGGGGCTACTGATCAGCCCCGCCTTTCTGATCAGGCTGCAATGATAGGCCCAGAGACAATGACTGTCATAGAAACTGACCAATCAGAACCAAATCTGGGCGAACTGTGAGGAGACAATGGCTTCCTAGGAGGTGGAGCTTTTGACGCTGACTAGCATAGAAACTTACCAATCAGAACAGAATTGGCTGGCAGAGGAGGGCAGTTGAGGGCGAGTTAAGGCCTACAGGGGAGGGCAGTTGGGGGCAACCAGGCTGGCAGGGGAGGGCAGTTGGGGGTGATCGGGCTGGCAGGGGAGCAGTTAGGTGTTAATCAGCCAGCAGGGGAGCGGTTAGGGGGTAATCCAGCAGCAGAAGTGGTTAGAGGCAATCAGGCAGGCAAGCAGGCGAGCAGGTAGGAGCCAGCAATCCAGGATTGTGAGAGGGATGTCCAACTGCCAATTTAGGCCCCATCCCTATGGGATGGGGCCTAAACTGGCAGTCAGACATCCCCTGAAGGGTCCCAGATTGGAGAGGGTGCACACTGGGCTGAGGGACACCCCTCAGTGCACGAATTTCATGCACCAGGCCTCTAGTGGAATTATAAAGATACAATATGAAGCAAAACCCCCTGTTTTATATTTGGAAATCTATGTGCTATTAATTATACACACACACACACACACACACACACACACATATATATATATATATATATATATTAATTATACACACACACATATATATATATATATATATATATATATATATATATATGTATATGACTGGTGAGATAATTTGGATTCACTTTTCTGCTTTTCATCTTTATAGTTTCTATAATTAGAATTTATGACTTGTATAACAATAGAAAAAGAGAAGTTGAAAATTTTTCAGATGTGTATGCACTCATACACACACACATACACACAAACAAAAGAAAAAATAAAAGAAAGGAGAATGAGGACAGATAATTGAAAGATGGTGATAATGAATAACGTTATATTATCATAAATTAATAAAGTTTAGAGCAATCATTTGTTTCACTTCATCATTTTTGAGGTGTGTCCTGTGTCTTGAATTGAAACTAGATTTAATTGTTAGTAACAATGGCCCCGAGGAAAGAACATGACTCAACCAAGAGTCTAAGCATGTACATAAATCACAAATCAAAACCATTGTTTTGAATCCACCAATAATTTTATATTATTGAGCATGAATTTTTTTATTAAATGGAAGTTAATAAAAATATGAAAATGGATGTGCCATTTCATAAACATATATTTTAAAGATTATACAATTTTTTTTAGAGAACAAAACATCTAAGAAAAAAATTTATTTACCTTTACAAAATATGTTCCCAGTATTATTGTGTCTTGTAATCAGATTTTTTTCTTTGTTTACAAAGAATAATGAAAGAAAATGTCCAAAAGGCAGAATGGGAATGCCCCTTTGGTTTAAAAAAAAAAACAAACAAAAAAACTTCCAGGCTGTTGTTCCTGGGTGTGTGCATGAAGGCTTCTGGCTGATTTACACAGTGGACTATTCTGAGGACAACAGCTTTTACAGGCCTCCCAATGGGAGGTGAATGGAAATGAACATTAATACCCTCAAAATGTGACAGGGTCCCCAAATGAAAACTTTTACACTGGATTTTCTCTTAAGATTTTGCCTCTCAAAATTATTTTACTAATGCTCTAATTTCATTTTGAAATAGTCATATGACATTGCAAAGAAATGTATGAAGATCTCTAAATCTTCCTCAATGTTTACATAATAACATATTTATAATACAAAGTAAAAACCAAGAAAATGACATTGGCACAATTTATAGAGCTTATTTACATTTCAACAGTTATAATTGCACTAATTTGCTGATGTGTTTTTGTATATCTGCATGTACTTCTATGCAATTTTATTACATGTGTATATATCCTGTGTAATCTCCAGGAAAATCAAGATACTCATCACTAAAATATTTCCTTTTGTGTGCGTATTTACAGGCACATGTGTCCCTCCACCCTTAGCCCCTGGAACCCACTATTAAATTCTCTTCTATGTTGTTATGCTATTTCTTAAGGTTATATAAATTGGATTATGCTGTATACCCTCTTCAAAATACATTTTTTCATCCAGCAGAATTTCCTTGAGTCTTATCCAAGTTTTTGGCATATTAATAGCTCATTCGTTCTTATTGTTGGCTAGTATTCCATGGCTGTACCCTTTTGTTTAACCATTTACCCATTGAAGGACATTGGGTAGTTTCTACCTTGCTATGAACAGTTGTGTACCAGTTCCTCATTGAAAATAAGTTGCATATATTTGGATAAAATGCCCAAAAGTACAATTGTTGGGCCAGATGGTAAGTCAATTTTTATCATTATTTTTTAGTGATATGTGGTTTATGGCCATTCTGATTATATCACTAACTTACTCAACAAAAACAGGACAAATTAGATCCAACTATGTAAGAAGTTCCTTTTAAAGGAAAATGTTAGGTCACACAAAAAATATTTAACATGTACACAAAATAGCAGATGATATAGCAATGGAATATTGAATAAATAAATTCAGAAAATCAAATAAATATTTTATATAAATTCTTTAACATATTTATGTACTTAAATGTTAAGGATCTTATAAGTAGATAACTAAATATCTTAACATATTAGCTATATAAACTTTTACTTCCTTGGTAATTCAAAATATATTCTTGAATCTCATTCTCTCTCTTTAAAATTTTTTTACACTCTTAAAGCATATTCCAGTACCCAAATATGTAATTCATATCACTTCATCCCAAACTGACATTTCAAAAGATGAGTTCAAATACATTTGCAGAGATATTTTTTAGTTCATTCAAGCTGAGCAGTACTTCTTATCTTTTGAAATGTCAGGTGGCTGGTCTAAGGAATATGGAAACAGATATCTTTTTAAGCAACATCACACATGGGCATAGAATTATGACTTGGTTTCTCTAAGCAAACTGTTGGAAAATTATTAGTTATTTGTGTGCAGACATTTTTTCTAGGGGGGCGGGGAAAGCACTGGAAAAGAAGAAAATCAACCATTTTAATTAATTTGTATTGGGAGTTTGACTTTAAGTCTCTTTTTTTATATTTTCTATTTTGGATTTTCTAATCACTTCAAGTAGATTAAAACTTTCATTTTCATGTAGTGATGTAGTACTATAAAAACCAACAAACTCCATGATGTAGAACTAATATTTTAATAGAATTTTTGAAATCTACATTTGACATTAAAATGTTTTTAAAATTGCAAGCCACATATAATATTTATATACTCTTAACCCCATGTAAATGTTTACAACTCCCATATTTGCTTAAAATTATTATAGGGATGAGTTTGTGCATTGAATGAATATAGTTGACTGAACACCTGCATCCACTTTAGATTGCCTCTGAAACTACTAAAATTACTAATAAAGAGATTATATTAAAAAAACAAACACAATGTCATAAGGAACAAGAGAATAAGAAAGGCGACAGCAAAAAATATTTTGGAAGATGAACTGCAAATAGATAATAATCTAAACGGTCCAAAGAAGTTGAATCTTAAATCAACAGGTAGAACACTAATTAGCAACCAGATTTTTATTATGAGTTCCAAGAAGGCTCTGAAGTTTATGGCAGAATGATGGAATAAAAACATGAATTTGGTTGAAGTGTGTTTTAAAAATAATTGGTTTCCCAGATATCCTGTCTCCTATTCTATTTAGTTTAAGTGCGCTACCCTCTTCCTTACCTCACTCAAACTTGGAGTTTTATTCTCTGAAAAAAGTAAAACACAGGCCTCTGTTCATTCTCTCTCTCTCTCTCTCTCTCTCTTTTTGAGAGTGAAAGGGAGGGAGGGGGAGAGAGAGAGAGAAACACTAATGTTAGAGAGACACATTGATTGGTTGCTTCCTACAAGCCTCCTGACTGTGGCCAGGGATGGAACCTGCAACCCAGGTACGTGACCTGGACGGGGAATGGAACCTGCAACCCTTGGTCTCTGAGCCAATGCTCTAACTATTGAGCAAAACTGGTCAGGGTGTTCTCATTTATATCAGGCAGAATGAAGATAAGAATAGCTTCCTGCATATTTTATGTTATATTAGTTGTCTATTTTGGGGAAACACATGACCCCAACACTCAACAATTTGAAACAACATTGATCAACTTACAGTTTCTATAAATCTTGGAACTGGGCACAGCTTAGATATATTATGTGGTTCAGGGTCCCTCAGAGGCTGAAATCAAGGTGCTGGATAGAATTATAGTCACTTCAATTCTTAACTGGCAAAGGATTTCTTTTTAAGCTCAGTCACTTTCTTGTTGGCAGGATTGTGTTCCCTGTAGTCTCTCAATCAGAGGCTATCCGCAGTCCTTGCTATGTGAGTCACTTCAACATTACATCATGCTTCATCAAAGTAAGCAAGTTAAGAAGGTGAAAGAGTACACAAGTAAGATAAGAGTTACAATATTTTACAATCTAATTTCAGAAATTATATCCTATCACTTTTGCCTATTCATTAGAAGAAAGTCACTAGGTCAACCCACATTCAAGAGGAAGGGACTACACAAGGACATAAATATCAGAAGGTGAGGTCATAGGGGACACACCTTGGGAAGTGTGCCCACCACCATGTTCTATGTATGAAACACCAGATCTGTCAACCTTCCTTGCCCACTTAGCTTTGAATCCAGATGAGGGACAAGACATAAATATGGAACAGTAAAAAACAAACAAACAAAAAAAACTTTTGAAAATTAAATGTATATGACTGAAATGAAAAATTCAATAAAAGTTTGATTATACAGAGAAGAAAATGAAGCAAAGAGTAAAAAACCTAGGTTACTGCAAAGTGACTATAAGAAATTCAGAGAACTTACCATAAGGTCAAACATTCTAAAATAATAATTCCAGGAAGAGAGAAAAGAGAGTACAAGAAAATCAGCAAAGAAATAATTGAAGTAAACATCTGAAAACACACAAGTTTGCATATTGAAAGTTCCATACCACATAATGTAAAATAGATACGAACAGACTAATTCAAAGGCATATTGAAATGACATTTTAGAACAATAATGAAAAAAAGGAGATTCTATTAGCTTCTAGAAAAAGAGAAAAACATTACAAAAATTCAGACAGAAAGAGTTAGTGATCAGAATCACTTAAAGTGTGTGAATAGCAACACTGGATAATAGAATAACATGAATCAATATCTTCAAAATTCAACAGAAAAAATATTTCCAACTTTGACGTTTTGTATCCGCTGAATTATTACTATGTGCAAGGATTGAAAAAAATTATATTTCTTAGTACTTCTCATTCAACCTTTCTTAAGAAGTTACTGGATGATGTGCTTTACCAAACTAAGCATATAAACCAAGAAATAAATATGGAAAATATGTCTCCAGCACTGAAATAAAGAAGACTAGAATTCTCAGAATATGTTCAAGGATGATCCCAAGATGAGATCTGTATTCCAGGCATGGAGGGTATACAGTCCTCATTGGAGAGATCAGAAAGTTTTTAAAAAGATTCCTTTTAGAAGATAAGATTTACAGAATGGTTGATGCATATTAATGCAAGAAGAAGAATATAACTAGCAAATAAATTGTGGTTATTTTAATAATAGGTAGAAAGAACAAGTTATTTAGGGAAAACAAAGTTTTAAGAAAAAGACAAGTAATCATATGATTATCTCTTGCATGACTTGTTAATAGCATTCATGCAGTAATAAAATTGCAAATGGTGAATATAGATCTAATAACACTTTTGGTAAACAGGAGTGATGAGAGAATGTAATGGAATGGTTATAGAGAGGAATGATGAAAGAGAATCAATTCCTTATCTTTATAATTGCAAAATCAATAGGTATTGTATAAATCTTAAAAAACCTGATATGCTAAAGTATGTTTATGTTATTTAGAGATATAATGTTATATACAAAATAATGAGTTAAAAGAGTCAAAATGGTTGATTTGGAGATGGCGGTGTCAGGGACAGAGATAATGAACCACTGCTTTATTAATAAATTTTATAGAACGAACGTGTCTTTAACTTATAAGCATGTATAATATTAACTGAAATTAAAAATAAAACTATAGTTAGTATGGTCTTAAATATTTTTCAAAATATTTAACATATGTAACATTCATCAATTTGTAATTAAAATATATATATTATTTCAGAGAGGAAGGGAGAGTGATAGAATCATTGATAGGCTGACTCCTGCATGCCCCCCACATGGGATCGAGCCCACAACCCAGTTATGTGCCTTGCCCAGGAATTGAACCATGGCCTCCTGGTTCATAGGTCAAAGCTCAACCACTGAGCTGTGCCAGCTGGGCATCAATTTGTATTTTTAATGTCAGCATTATATTTTCAATTTTATACATGTCAATAAATGTGCATCTCATTCCATTATATACTTTTTCACTTATGTAGTTTTACAGTATTCTGATATACTAGAGGCCCAGTGCACAAAATTCATGCACTCGGGGTGGGGGGGTCCCTCAGCCTGGCCTGCACCCTCTCACAGTCCGGGACCCTCAGGGGATGTCCAACTGACAGTTTAGGCCCACTCCCCATGGGGAAAATGCTCCCCACGGGCCTAAGCCTGGCAGTCAGACTCCTTAGCACTGCCACGGAGGTGGGAGAGGCTCCTGCCACCACCACTGCTCTTGCCAGTCATGAGCCTGGCTTCTGGCTGAGTGGCGCTCCCCCTGTGGAGTGCACTGACCATCAGGGGACAGATGCTCCCATGGTGGTCAGTGCACATCATAGCAACTGGTCGACTGGTCAACTGTCTGCCCCCTGGTGGTCAGTGCATATCATAGCGAGTGGTTGAGCGGCCTTAGCATATTATTAGCATACTAGAGGCCCTGTGAACAAAATTTGTGCACTGGGGTGGTGGTGGTGTCCCTCTGCCTGGCCTGCACCCTCTCACAGTCCAGAAGCCCTCACAGGATGTCCGAATGATGACTTAGGCCCTCTCCCCTTAGTGCTGTCATGGAGATGGAGAGGCTCCCATCACCGTTGCTGCGCTTGCCAGCTGTGAGCCCGGCTTCTGGCTGAGCAGCACACCCCCTGTGGGAGCACACTGACCATCAGGGGGCAGCTCCGGCATTGAGTGTCTGCCCCCTGGTGGTCAGTGTGTATCATAGTGACCAGTCGTTCAGCTGTTCAGTTGATTTGCATATTAGCCTTTCGTTATATAGGATTACGCTTTGATTGGTTGAACAGCTGACCGAAGGACCGGACACTTAGCATATTAGACCTTTATTATGTAGGATGGGTTAATGTACAATTTAATTACCTATTTTTTTCACCATTAGCAATGTAATAAAGACTCTTGCACATGTTTTATGAGAATTAGTCTAAACTTATATACTTAGAAATGACACTGAAGGATTGTAAGTATAAGGTTAAGAATTAATTTTTAACAAGATATCGCCAACTTGTTCTTTATAATATCTGTAAAATTTTTCAATTGAAATAGTCTAAATTTGGCAAGGACTGCATGTTGCTGTTTCCTCTCCAAAGAGAGGAAGAAGTTCTCCCTTGACAACTGATTTCTCAGTAAAGTGTTCATTTACTTGATTGTTAAATCTCTATACTGCTTTTTCTCTAAAGGATTCATGGGATTTTTTGTTTTTATTCATTTTCTTTTCTATGCAACAATGAATGCAGGAGGACAGTGAAGTTAAGTCAATAAAAGTTAAATAGAAAAATTATTGTGAATCAAAACTTCAAATACCAGCAAAGATATTGTTCATGTGTGAATGAAACATTCAGAGTCTTGTATAGTCTCAAAATAATAACACTCAAATATATTTTCCTCAAACATTTTTCTGAAAAACTTTCCATGTCACCAAGAGATAAACAAAATATAAGCTAAGGAATAGCTATGAACATTCAACAGCTGAAAATCAAGATTAAATGTATAAAACTATGAATGACTATGGGAAAGGGTAGGGTTTCAGTAGATGTACATAAATAACTAATGCAGTTATAAGCCCAAAATAAAATGTTTAAGTCTAAAAGTATTTGCAAGGTAATTGCTTTAAGTATGAGGTTTGTAACCTCAAGATAAATTAAATAAAAACTGGAAAAATACTAAGAAAGTAATGCAAAGAAAATGAGTAAAAGGATCTAAAAATAAACAGTTTAATATTAATAGTAATATAACTAGATTTTTTAAACAAATGTTAAAATCTAAGTAGCTGAATTGAAATTAGCACCCTAATTTTTAAAGCACTGCAGAAAGAAGTAAGTAGACCAAAAGATGGAAAAAAAAGGAACTTCCAAAAAGCATAGAATAAAATTAAACATTGGGCTGAATATAATTTTATGGAAAAAAATATGAGCAGCTTAAATTCCTTGATTATATGTTAAGATACTCAAAATGAGTAACAGGGGAAACTATTTCGTTTTGGGTTCATGGATGATTTCTTGTAGGAAATGCTCTTCCAATCAAAATCTGAATTATAAAAAAGCTTGAAAAAGATTTAGATCAAATTTGAAATTATGGAAATGCAAGAAAAAAACAAAAAGATGTTAACAATGGGATGGAATGCAATATCCTTTGGACTTTTCGGCCTGTGAAATCCTTCTGATTCTATAATAAGCTGCTCAAATATCACTAGGCATTCAAGCACTTATCAGTAGGCCACAGAATGGATGACTCTCTTCCCTTGCAGTTTTGTATTTCTTCCAAGGTAGCACTTAGACTTGGTGGTACTAATGACTCTTTCTTGTACTAAATAAAGGCACTCGTGACAGAAAACATGCACTAGTAATTTTTGTTGCCAATGTCTAGAATGAACTGAGATGAATATATATTTAAGCCATGTTTATGGTTTGTGTCAGGTTATATTTTTTAAATAATCTCAGCCTCCTTATTCATAGGCAATAACTTTTTAAAATATATATTTTTATTGATTTTAGAGAGAAAGGAAGAGGGAGAGAGTTAGAAATGCAAAGAAAATGCATAAAAGAATCTAGAAACAAACAGTTTAATATTAACAGTAATATAACTAGATTTTTTAAACAAATGTTAAAATCTAATTAGTTGAATTGAGTTTTTAAAGTACTACAGACAGAAGTCAGTAAACCAGAAGATGAAACAAAAAGGAACCCCCAAAATGCATAGAACAAAGCATTGAGAGAGAATCAATGATCGGCTGCCTCCTACACCCCCCCATTGGGGATCGAGTCCACAACCCCTGAATGTGTAGAATCGAACTGTGGACTCCTGGTTCATCGGTTGACACTCAACAACTCAGCCATGACGGCCGGGCAAAGTAATAACTTTTCATAAATTATCATTCTTTGTGACTTTGTGAAAACCACTCTATGTTAGAATTGTGTCTGATTCATACATCCTTGAATGTGTTAGGAATGTTTTCAAACTCTAAAATCATGGTATATTTACTTGCAAAATGCTAAAAGAAAAACACTGATTTTTAAGTATTTTTGCATTTGAAGACTAGCAGATTTACAACCTAGTAACTAAATACACAGCATTTACCCCTGTTCTTTACGTTTTCCCACCTTCTTATTAAACAGTCTTTAAAGGGTTATATTTTGGAACAGTAGCAAACTATAAGAAACACATTCTGAGGCCAAATGCTTTACATCTTTTTATCATTATGAGAAAATCACCAAAGTCAATATGATATCAAAGAGTAAATCTAGATTAGTACTTGGAATTGTTTTTATGTTGGGCTTTTTTTTCCCCATAGAATATGCTTTTCATTCTAGCTTAATGAAAAACTTTTGATGATATCCCAATTACCAATTTTAATTTTAAATAGAAGTCTAAATTACAAAACAAAAAGAAAAAAAAAAGCAACACCTTGTTTTAGTTTAGAGAAACTAAAATCAGTTTTACTATTTTATTTAAGTACAAATAAAACTTTTTAATAACATATTTAGAAAGACAAGTATTATATTCTAATGAACCTCTGTGCATGAGGATAATTTCTATTTGAACTTGCACACAACTGATGGTAAAATTGTTATAATTGTGTTTGCAGGTGTGGCTGAAAAAGCTCAATGCCTCCTGAAGAGCCATTTTCAAAATTTTAACAAAGTATTTCCTATATCCATTTCTAGAACTGGAACTTTTTATTGTTTTCAAGTCAGTTTCAGCTCCAATTTTATAATCCAATGTATTCACATGTACCCTATCTTGAGAATGGCTAATTAGGGCAGACAAATTCATTGATTCATTCTGACTCAGTTTCAGGTGTTGCGAAGTCCTAAGTTGTATGAATTTTGATTTGAGTTGTTTGGCACTTTCTTTGTATTCTTTCTGGACTGCAGTTCTCAAATCTGAAATAAGGAACTCATTACCACTGGAAGACATTACCGATACCCATTGATCATATTAAAGAACACTGGTATTTCAGGTCATGCAAACTCTAGAAATGAAGTACGGCGAATTTGGTCAGCCGTGAAATAAAAATAGTAATTGTTTCATGTTTGTTACCCTGAAGCATATAGAGTAATGGGAATGTTATCACTAAATTGAGCACCCGGCCAGAGCTGTAGGACACACTTGCAAAAAAATCTTAAATACAAACTGCATCTGTGAAGGAATTGCTAAATTTAGCTATGGCCAACCTGTAAGATTGGAGATTGTTTGTTTCTGCAGAGGCCTCTGCTTCTCTGTAGTAAAAATGCCAGCTTGACACAAATATGTGTTCAGCTGAGGACTAAAATATTTTGGAAGTTCTGTTGAAATTTACATTGACTAAGAATGATGCTGGGAAATGACTCATTCTAAAAGAAAATTGTGCCTACATATCTTTTAATCTTTATACTCAGTTGTCCCAAATATTATTGTCTTTAATTATTTAGATACATTACCTAAAAATCATGTAATTTACACTATGTACACATGTAGACTAGCATAATTATTGTTTTCATAAGCATCATTACTAATAGACTGGTCCAAAACCTTACTGCTTCCTTTATATTTGCCGTTTAGTGAAAAACAGAGAGAGAAAATACTAATGATAAAATTTATAGATAGGTAGCTAATGAGCAATTATTTGGGAGTTTTTAACTAGATAACATAGAAAAGTTAACACTAGCATTTTCTGCAGACCAGTGGCCCCAAAGATTTTCTATAACACATCCCATCATTAAAATATTTTTTTGATAAATATGCCCAAACTAGAGGCCCCATGCACAAAATTCGTGCACGGGGGGGTGTCCCTAAGCCCAGCCTGCACCCTCTCCAATCCAGGAACCCAAGGGGGATGTCTGACTGCTGGTTTAGGCCCAATCAAACAAACAGGGATCGGGCCTAAACCGGCAGTTGGATACCTCTTGCAATCTGGGACCACTGGCTCCTAACTGCTCACCTACCTGCTTGCCTGATCGCCCCTAACCCCTCTGCTTGCCTGCCTGATTGCCCCTAACCACCTCTGCCTGCCTGCCTGATCACCCCTAACTGCTCCCCTGCTGGCCTGATTGCCCCTAACCGCCTCTGCCTTGGCCCCACACCTAGAAACCAGGATCCCTCCTCTGGCTGACCACAGGCACCCAGAACCCAGGCCTCCCTCCCTCTGGCCCGCTGCAGGCACCCTAGACCCAGGGTGGCTTCACCCGGGCCAGCCGCAGCTGCAGGGTACTGTGGACAGGATGCTTTGCCCTAGGCTGCAGCTACAGGAGCCCGGGACCACCGGGCAAGTGGCTTCTCCTTCTCCCGGGCTGCAGCCGCTGGCACCTGGGACTTCGGACAGGCGGCTTCACCAGGGTGCAGCTTTGCCAGGAAGGACATCCAGATGGTCATCCAGAAGACGTCCAGTCTAATTAGTATATTAACCTTTTATTAGTATAGATATGTTTACTTATTTATATATTATTTAAACACACTTCTTTACTAATGCATTTTCTATAATCTAAGTCATTATAAAATGCAGACTTTAAAATAATTAAAACTTCTTTTAAAGATTTTATTAACTACACTAGAGGCCTGATGCACAAAATTCATGCAAGTGTAGGCCTTGCTTCCCCCTCTGGCACCCAAGACTTGGGCTTCCTTCGCAGTCAAAGGTCATCCAGAAGGAAATCTGGTCTAATTAGCATATTATGCTTTTATTATTATACATATGTACATTAATACTTCAAATTGTCTTTTTTGATGATTTAGCAACTTTTTGCTGACTTCTTGTCATGTCAGTTAGACCATCACTGTCTTTGTCTTATTGTGTGGCCCACTACAAGGTTGAATTCAACTGATAAGTATCAGTTCTGCCATTTTCTGAAGTTTTCTCATCTTTGCATTATTAACCATAAATTAGCTATAATATAAGTGTATTTGGCAGAAATCATTGTGGGCCACTCGTCCATCTTATGAATATTGTATTAATTAAAACTATAGAACATACAGTGTGGAAGTTCATTCAGCTATACACATGCAAACTTCAAGAAGTAGAAAATGCTAAGGCAAACAGAAGATTAAGTATGATACTGTCAATCTCTTCACAATGTGGAACTTTCACTCTTCATATACAACACATTGAATGCCATTGTGACATGTGAGGTCCCAAAAAGGGACTAAGCAAGGAACCAGTGTAATTGTGCATATTCAAACTCTCCAGGGGATTGTCCCAGTTTGCAGGCAACCTCCTTAGACTAGTTGTCTTCCAACTGGGTGTTCATAGCCTGGGGTTATAAGATACAAGCACATATGTTTTAAGGAAACTAATTTCTGATCCTCACTTTCACATGGATTCTTTCTTAATACTGATACGTTTCCTGAGTCAAGCAGTTTCTTTCCAAATCTCCTCAGTATATTTACCTCTACTTTACTAGAGGTCCAGTGCACAAATTTGTGCATGGGTGGGGTCCAGCCGGCCTGGCCCCAATGAGCGTATTGGGGCTGGGCCTGTCGGGAGGAGGAGACAGTGGGAGGTTGGCTAGCCAGCCAGCTTGCCCCAATTGGGGCCTGATCAGGGCCGGGCCGACTGGGGGGAGGGGCTGTGGGTGATTGACCAGCGGGACCCGCCCCTAATTGGAGTGGGGGGGCTGATTGGGGGTGGGGCTGGCTATGGGGAGAAGCTGTGGGTGGTGTGCTGGTTGGCCCTGCCTCTGATTGGTATGGGGGGACTGATTGGGAGCAGAGCTGGCTTGGGAAGGGACCGCAGGCCAATCAGGGTAGTGGGGACTGACTGGGGGTGGGGCTGGCTGTGGGGAGGGGTTGTGGCAGTGAGCCAGCTGGCCCTGCCCCCGAATGGTGTGGGGAGGCTGATTGGTGGCCAGCAGTCTGGGGGAGGGGCCACAGGCAGTTGGCCAGCTGGCCCTGACCCTGATCAGGGTGGGGGGATCTGGGGTGGGGCCAGCTAGGGGGAGGGTCTTCAGGAGGTTGGCCAGCCGGCCCTACCCCCTATTGGCATGGGGGGTGATCTAGGGCCATCCAGGGGGAGGGACTGGGGCCAATTGGGGTAGTGGGGACCCATTGGTGGAAGGACCAGGCAGGGGGAGGGGCTGAAGGAGGTTGGCCAGCCGGCCCTGCCCCCAATTGGGGTTGGGGGATGATCAGGGGCAAGGCCAGCCAGGGGGAGGGACTGCAGGTCAATTGGGGTGGGGTGGACCAATTAGGGTGGGAGAGGCTGATCAGGGGTGGGGCTGGCTTGGCCATGGGATGTTGGTTGGCTGGCCCCACCCCCCATCAGGCCAGTTCGCTGGCTGCAGTGGGCGTCATAGCAACCGGTCATTCTGGTCATTACAGCATTCCGGTCACTGGCTTTTTATATATCCTATATAATAAAAAGTCAGCGACCATAACGGCATAATGACCAGAATGACCGATTGACCAGTCACTGTGAGGTGCATTGACCACCTCTTGGTCCTTCCCCCCAGCCTGCAGGCTCCGATCACTGGATGGCGAACTGGGAACCACGGGGAACCAGGGTTGGAGGCGGCAGCAGGATGGGACTGGGGACTGGTAGTGGGCAGAACAGCTGACCTCTTGGTCCCTCTCCCAGGTCCACAGACTGGATGGCAAACAGGTAACCAGGGTGGGTGGTGGTGGGGCAGGACTGGGGACTGGCGAGCAGGCAGAAGATGGCCCTGATCGCAGGCTAGGCCTGAGGACCCTACCCATGCATGATTTCATGCACTGGGCCTCTAGTATAGATAATAAAAAGAAATATCTCACCCATCCTAAGGCTAATTTCAGTATACAGGAATTGGCAAAAATAGGCTTATAGTTGTGCTATAACACAGTTTCTTCATGCTCAGCCCTATATTTTTAAATAATGGAATGGAATGAATATTTAATGTTGCATTATTCTTACAAAAATAATATTCACATATGATAGAAGATTTTTGACCAATTGTTCATTACTTCTATACTAATAAAAGCCTAGGTGGTCCTCACAATCTCACGTGATTGCCTCACGTCATCACAAGATGGCTTCCACAAGGTGGCCACCACAAGATGGCTGCCACAAGATGGCCAGCAGGGAAGGGCAGTTGGGGGCGAGATCAGGCCAGCAGGGGAGGCAGTTGGGGGTGACCAGGCCTGTAGGGGATGGCAGTTGGGAGCCATTGGGCCAGCAGGGGAGGGCAGTTGGGGGTGATCGGGCCAGCAGGGGAGCAGTTAGGCGTCAATCAAGCCAGCAGGGGAGCGATTAAGGGCAATCAGGCAGGCAGGTAGGTGAGCGGTTAGGAGCCAGCAGTCCCGGATTGTGAGAAGAATGTGCAATTGTTAGACATCCCCGAGGGGTCCCAGATTGGAGAGGGTGCAGGCCAGACTAAGGGACACGTGCCCCCATGGACAAATTTTATGCACCGGGCCTCCAGTTTATATATAATAGTAGAAATAGGTCAATCTAAAATAAATTTTAACAGTCCTACACTCATAGTACATTTAAAAATAACTTTAAATACAAATACATTTTAATGTAGAAAAGTAAAAATAATTTAAATATATCTTATTGTAGAAAGGTAATAAGACTTTAAACAAAAATTTTAAGTGTAATTAATACATTTGAATAAATTCTAAAGAGAAATTGGTATTGGATATGATCTAAAGAATTAAAGACAATGTAATATATTTGTTTATATATTTATTTTACATTAGTGTTGTGTATTAATCATTATGATAATTAAATTTTATTGGTTGTAATGAAAATACTAATGTAACATGTTAATTTTAAAATGACAATATTTAATGAGGCAAAAGTTCAATATATTTAGCTATTTTAAATTTTACAGTTATCACCCTGAAAACTTTCTTCCCATTCATTTATTTTTTTGCCTTTACTTCCCTTTGGGGTTGAATTCATAAAATCTTAAAGACCAAGGTCCATACGTTTAGTACCTATGTTTTCTTCTGTGTAATTTATTGTTTCATATCTTATATTTAGGCCTATGATCCATTTTGAATTATTTTTTTTGTATATGGTGACAAACTTTGGTTTAGTTCCATTCTTTTGCATGTGATTTTCCAATTTTCCCAGACGCATTTATTGAGGTCTTTCTTTTTTCCATTGTAGGTTTTTGGTTCCTTTGTAAAAAAAAATTACTTGCCCATAAACTGAAAAATGCAGCATCCAATATGTGGTTTTCTTTCTGGGCTCTCAATTCCATTCCATTGTTCTGTGTGTCTGCTTTTCTGTGTGTCAGTATCATGCTGTTTTGACTCTCATTGCTCTGTAGTATAATTTGAAGTCAGGTAGTGTGATACCTCTGGCTTCATCTTTTTTTCTCAGGATTGCTTTGGCTATTTTGGGTCTTTTGTTCTTCCATATAAATCTGATATTTTTGTTCTATTTCTTTAAAAATAATATTGGAATTTTTATGGGGATTTCATAATATCTATATATTGCTTTGGGTAATATGGATGTTTTAGCTATGTTTGATTCTTCCAATCCATAAATGTGGAATATCTTTCCAGAAAACTTTCTTGAAAACACTTATTTTAATCTAAATTCTTATAGGGTACATAAGAGGAAAACATATTTTGGAAAACCATTGCTTTAGGCAAGCACTATCATTATAGCATAGCCTATATGAGAAGGCAATAATTTTAAAGGATAAAATCCAATAAGGTTTTAGCTGCCAGATAATAGTGTCCTAAAAGAGGAGAGGAGAGAGAATATGAGAGATTGGCAGGAGATATTTTAGATCTGATTTAAAACCAATAGTTGTGTCACACATATAGATTTAATTACTGCTATACCTAGATGTAATCAACAATAATTCTGTTTAGTGTCTCCTAGATCAGAAAAATTGCTACCTAATGGATCATGTGTTAAGGATAGTCTCCTATGTAAAAGTGAATTTTAAATATGCAATTGCTTTCCTATAATTGTTATTATCACTACTGCTACTACTACTGCTACATCACAAATGTTTAAGACATAGGAAAATTGATCAATTTTTCATAGGTCATTGTAAGCAATAGTTCATAAGTCAAATTTATAAGGCGATGTGATTTTAACATGTTTTCAGGATATGTTGACAACTATTGCATTATTTTAAAAAATATTACTCAATATTTTACAATCTCATTTACACCTCTGCCTCAAATTGAGGAAAACGTCAATTTTGAGCTCATTTTGTTTCTATTTCCCAAGAAAAAAAGTTTATCAATAAATAAAAATCAAATAGAGGCATACATTTATTACATTTTAGAATGAGGACATAATGAGCCAGCATTATTTACTTAGAGAACATGGAAACAATTAATGATTAAAAATAACCCCATTATCCAAATGCCATGGTCTACATTGATGTACTCTTGAGTGTGTAAGAAACCAGAAATATGAAATTCAATTCAAAAGTTAATATTTTAATAAAAAGAAACTTTTGTTATGAAGACTTTGCCTGAATGATGTTCACCAATACATTTTTTGATAATAATAACTTGTCATATTTATTTAAATAGAATATTAAAATAAGAAAGATAGCACTGTGACATTAGAATTTCTATTTTCTTTTTTTTAAATATAGTTTATTAATTTTTTTATATAGAGAGGGATAGAGAGTTAGAAACATCGATGAGAGAGAAACATCCATCAGCTGCCTCCTGCACAACCCGCTACTGGGGATGTGCCCACAACCAAGGTACATGCCCTTGACCAGAAACGAACCTGGGACCCTTTGGTCTGCAGGCCGAAATTCTATCCACTGATCCAAAGTGGTTAGGACAGAAGTTCTACAGTATTTTCTTTGTGCTGTTTGTTTTATATATGCTATTATTCTTTTTTACCATGTATATTCTTTTTTTTTTAACTACATTTCTTTGTACTGTCTGCTACATCTAATATGTATATGTCTCTGGATGTATTTTCTGTTTTGTTTTTCTTCCTGGCCACACAACTGCACTATATTTTCCAGGTTCCTATTCTATGATGTGCGCACACTTGACTTAGGTCTAGATTACGTAGAATATAAAGTAGGCAGCTCCTCTTCTTGTAACAGACAATGAACACTCTCAAATACCCAGGCTATGCTTTTTCCATCAGTTGTCTGAATGGAGAGGAATTAAGGACTTAAGAGGCAAGCAAAACCTTGGGTGTCCAGATGAGTGTGTTGAGCAGAACCCCCAAGAGAGTCTGTCCCTGTGTGATGTAAGTAAGAAATAAATTAACTGTGTAAAACTAGTAAGATTTAGTAGTTTGTTTATTAAGAGTTAGCTTAGCCTGGCCTGCGTGGCTTAGTGGTTGAGCATCGACCTATGTACCAGGAGGTCACAGTTCGATTACCGGTCAGGGCACGTGCCCGGGTTGTGGGCTCAATCTCCAGTGTGGGGAATGCAGGAGGCAGCCAATCAATGATTCTCGCTCATCATTGATTTTTCTATCTCTCCCTCTTTCTCTCCCTTCCTCTCTGAAATATATATATATATATTTATATATATATATATATGTATATATATATATATATAAATATATATATATATGCAATTTTTTATTGTATGTTTCCATATATAAAGAGTTAGCTTACTCTGCTAAATATCATCTTGAGGTAGCCTTTGACCTAAAGGTTAATTAACACATCCTTACCTTAAGCCAGTGATGGGCAACCTTTTGAGCTTGGTGTGTCAAACTTTGTCAAAAAACTGAGCATAACTCGGGTAGTGTGTCACTTTGAGGAAAAAACATTATTTTGCGATATTTATAGTTTAAATAACATAAATGTATAATTGTTATATATAATTGCATTTAATAAACCAAAAACTAAATATTTAACTAAATATTTAACTTACCTGCTTAGTGACTTCTTTGTTCATCCGTCAGTCAGTTTCTTTTGTTGGTCTTGATATTATTTAGCTTGTGTGGGGTGCCATGAACTAAGATAAGTGAGGGGGAAGGGGAATTCTTTAACTAACCTGCCTATTAGTGACTTTTTTGTTGCTGAATTTCATTGGCTAAATCTTCAATTGAAGGTTGGTATTTTGTACACTTCAGGCCCAAGCAAGCGCTACTAACTTCATCTGTCAATCTGTTTCTGTTATTGGTTTTGATATTATTTAACGCTGAGAATAAGGCCTCACAAAAGTATGTAGAGGGAAAAAATTGTGAGTAAAGCCATTGCTATATTTTTCAGGTTGCTAAAAGTGTCTGGTAGTCGGTTCCAGGCACTCCAAATTTCCTGTTTGTAGTGGCACTCCTCTTGATTCTCCAAGGGGCACCTTTCCAGATTCTCAAGCTTTGACCTCAAGTCAACAAACACCTGAGCCCAGATACTGTCTTGAAATTCTGCAAGTTGCATCTCCAAATCATCAATTTGCATCCATTGGAAACCATTTAATTCCAAACTACTGTAGACTACTACATCAGGATACTTAATTATTTTCATGGTCTGTTCTAGACTTCTAAATTGACTAAATCTATCACTAAACTGGTCAAGTAAGGAGTCTAAAACATGCTGGTACTTCATATGCAAGAGTTCCATTTCATTTTGTACAGCTGCACTGGCCTTCTCAAAATACTTTGTTACTCGAGGAAAATACTTATAAGTTTTAGTTTCTACATCTCGCTTGAAAATTTTAACTTTACTTTCAAAAGCTTTTATGTATCCAAACATAACGTCAATACTTTTGCCAAAAACCTTGTAACTTTAAGTTCAGTTCAATAAACCTCCAGTAAAAGTGCCGAAAATTCTCGCTTGTGAAGGGGGCGAACAGCTATTAAATTAACTATTTTTGTAACAACTGACATTAAGTCGTTTAAGTCGGTGAATCCTGCCTTGGCACATAAAGCCTCCTGATGGATAATACAATGAAAAGGCACAATCGGATGTCCAATAGCTTCTGCAAACAATTTGACAAATCCGACTTTTTTTCCCCACCATATTTGGTGCCCCATCTGTTGTCACTGACACAACTTTAGAGATATCAATGCTTAGGTCACAAAATGTTTGTATAACAACCTTACATATTTCGCTTCCTGATTTACTTGTTGACACTGATACTAACTTTATCAACTCTTCTCTCATTGTGAGACCATCAGAATATCGACCAATAATGGCCAACTGAGCATGTGATGTGACATCAGTAGTTTCATCAAGAGAGATCGAAAAATATTTACACTTCCTTATGTCTCTCTTTAATTGATGTTGTACGTTTGTGTTCAGTCTCATTATTCGGTCTTTTATGATATTTTACTGAGTGGTAACTCAGATATTCTCTCAATAATTGCATCTTTATTCTGCATATCGTGAAATAGAACTGGTGCACATCTTAGGAGAGTTTCTTTAATAAATTCTCCCTCACTGAGCGCTTTTCCATGCTAAGCTATAGAGTGAGCAATGCTCAAACTTGCAGATGTTAAATTTGTAGAGCCTTTCATAAATTTAAGGATGGAATTAGATTGGCTCTTATAAGGTGTAGCTGCCTGGAAATGTATTCCTTCCTTTCATCCTCACTTTTTTCCAAGAGCTGGGAATGATTAGTTTCAAAATGTCTATTTATATTCCACGTTCTGCTTACTACCGTTTCAGTACATAGAACACAAAATGATCTGCCATTTTTTTCTATAAAGCCATACATCTCGGCCCGTGTCTCTTGAAAGGGTCAGCCACTGCTACTACCACTTCCTTTACTTAACCTTAGTTTTTTATTTTTTGGGTTCTCCATCAGGGGGGCAGTGACAGAAGATAGAATTATAGATAGCTTGTTAGGCCTGCAGGCAATTAGGGGTTAACTAGCCTAACTAACCACAAAATGGTGCATATAACTGTCTTTTAGGAAAGGGCAGGGTTAATAAGCAGAAATAGGGGTTAATAAGAATGTACAACAGTAATAGTGGTGAAATGGATTCTGCACTATGGAGCAAGATGGTGTTCCTTATGTGAATTAAAATGGCTGCCGCTATTTCTAATGGCGGGAAATGGCACCCATAGCATGCCACAAACCCTCGCCTCTCCCAGCCTCCCCTCACTTATCTCAGTAATGATGGATTAGAAATCCATGACACCCCAGAACAGTAGATAATGGTTGCTGTGGTTAACTGTTATTTGGTTACTGGTAATGGCAGGGCCCCCAGAGATGCGTCCCCTGCTGCGTTCCGCTGCTCCCTGCTCTGCTGGTGGAAGTGAGGGCAAAGATCCCGGCTTAACCAGAAGTCCCAGAACTAGACACTCTGTGCTGGACTTCTGTTGTTTTGACCTACAGACCTCCGGCACAGAGTGTCTAATAGGGGAGGATGAAACATTTGCGACTAGAGTCTTGGAGTTAGAGTCTAACTCCAAGACTCTAGTCGCAAATGTTTCATCCTCAGAAGCAGCAAATTTTTCATCCTCGGCATGCGGCCGCCTCAGTGGCTGCGTGTCATCAGAAATGGCTACACGTGTCAGTGCTGACACGCGTGTTATAGGTTCGCCATCACTGCCTTAAGCACTCATCATTTCAAACCATCCTTCTTATCATTGCCGGTTTACTTTTTATATTAAACAGCTGTTTAATGGCTGCTTATTTTAAAATTATTGTTTTGGATCACTATTTTATTATAGTTCTCTTTATGACCCTAAGTCTCTCAATATTTTAATGTTTATTTTACTCACTTACTTTTTCATGTTTCCCTTGTCATGGAGTCCCTGCCTTTTTTTCTCTCTCTACACTAATCTCAATTTTCCTCCCAGACCCTTGCCAAGTACTGAACCTTCTCTAAATTCTTTGTACTATCCTCTCTCTTTTTTTTTTTTTTTTCATATTAGGCCAGAAATCCCCAAGTTCCCTCTACTATCATGTGTCCCTTTATGCACATTTTCCTCCCTGCTCTTTTTCCAATAATACACCAAGCTTATTTCCCATATTGCTTCTGCATTTATTTATCCATTTCCCCAAATTCTCTCACCCTAAAAAAACCTCATAATTTTCAGCCTTATTCCATTCAGATCTCTTATTACATCTCTCAGAAAGGATTTTCCTGTTTAAAATAGTTCTCCTCAAGGTTGTCCCTCTGCATCCCTTTACTTTGTCTTAATTTTCCCCCAGTGCTTACAATCTTATCTCACATGTGATATGTATGCATATTCGTTCATTTTCTGTTCTCTCTTCTAGAATGTAAGCTTGCCCAGAGCAGGGGAGTAGTCTAGTCCATGCTATTTGCCCAGACACTAGAATACTACCTGGCATATTAATGGGGTGCAATAAACAACTTTTTAATAAAGAAATGAGTGAATCAATGAATCTACACTTCTAAAATCCTATATTAATAATAATTAGAAGCAACCCCCTTTTGCTACCTTCCACATGCATTATCTTACTTGAGCCTCTCTCCCTTTCTCTCTGCCTCCCTATGTCTCACATAGATGATTATTTAGAGTTGTACACAATGAGACTCATAATTGTGATTATTTAGAGTTGTACACAATGAGATGATTATTTAGAGTTGTACACAATGAGACTCATAATTGTGCTGTTATAAAATTGCAGTAGCAGAGTAAGAATCCATGTCTTTTGATTTTGGACTCTGAATGAATGCCACAAAATACACACATTATCAGATAGTATGTAGATTTACTGTTCTTAAATACAACACCTAACTGTTACTTCTTTAGTATTTTTTCCATTATTTTAACATTATCATTATAACTAGATAGTAAGCTTGTTGAAAGAAAAGAGCATATCTTTTTTGTAATCATACTATTATTAAGAGATTGCATTTGCTCAAGTATTTTCATTGATTTACTGGCTTATTTATTCAGAAAATTAATTCCTCATAGCTTAACCTGGCATTACTTAAAATTTTTACTTTAAATATAACATGATTCACTGATTACATACAAAATATGCTCTACACATTAAAAACTATTTTATAGCTTTTGTTTAATTAAAATACACACAATTTTAAAATGGCAGTGTTTTATGTTCAGTCGACAGCTATAAAAACTCAAAGCTTTTATTTGTAGGGCATATCTACTTAGACTGAAGTGAATAATGTTTAAATAAATTAAAAGATAAATGACAAAATGGAATTTTTCATACCTCTGCTTTCTTTGAGCGACACACCATGTGGCCTTCACTTATATTTGGACATATTTTTCTCATGCAAAATGTTCTCAAATAGTTGTAAAGCAGTAAGACGAATAATTTAACATTGTGGAAATAATTTATGCTGCAATTCTTCTTGAACAAAGAAAACACAGTCTTTCCTCCTTGGCTATAGTAAGTCATATAAGCTATGTGTAGTGTTTGAATCAAAATACAATGATTGCATTGAAGCACAATAGAAAGCCTTTCTATGGATTAGCCTGTTTGAGATTTTCTTACATACTTGTACACTCTTTTTTTAAAGAAGATTTTTGTTTGTTTTCTTTTTTAAAATTGTCACTCGAGGACATGCTTAGAGATAGAGAGAGAGAAAGAGAGAAACATTGATGATGTGACCCACAACCCAGGAATGTGCCCTGACCAGGAATCAGACTGGCAACCCTTCAGTACAAGGGAAAATGTTCACCCAACTGAGCTATCTGCTGGGCTACATTCTGCCTGTGTATTGCAAATTTGTGTTCTTTTTTATTCTTAGAGATGGTGTAACTAACTCTTGCCACAAGCACACTAATGTCTTTTAACCATGCTAGATGTTTCCTAATCATCTTTTCTAAAAGGAAAAATTGACTACTTATTTATCACTGATTTCAAATATTATTGTCACTTCAGATATTTTTTACTGAATCAGAAATATATTTCCAGATCATTTTTAAAGTAACACTTTATTTTGCAACTTTTATCTCCATATACTTCTTTATTCCCCTTCACAGTACTTTATTTATATCTAATATAATCTAATCTAATATAATATAATATAATAATATAATATAATATAATACAATATAATATATATAATATAAATGTCATCCTCTTCTAGAATAATCAGTTCTATAAAACCAGGCACTTTAGTCATTGCTTTTTTTAAAAAAAATTATTCCTACTTACCAGCACATTGGATAATCAATGAACATTTATTGAATTAATGGATGAATAGATGGATACATTCACTGTGTCCCAGGGAGAAGTATTTGCCACAGAAAATTAACTATGTTGAATCTATCACATTTTCATGCTATATAAATAGATTTAAACCCCAAATGAGAACTGTTACACATATTAGAAAAAAATAATAAAAGTGAAGCATAAAGCTATTCTCCAATTATTTAATTGTGTAATCTTAGTATGTAATGTAAATGAAACACTTAACTCAGTTTTAATAGTCTTTAAAGTCACAAGTCATAGTTTATTCCTGTTCTGTCACATACATTTCTGGCAAAGACTATTTGAGTTCTCATTTAGAAACATTGGCAACTTATTTTAAAATAGTCTATTTGTTCCTCTCTAGTTAGATGTGTGAGACACGGATATAGAACATTGTGTGATGGAACAGATGCTGTAGCAATGGTGAGTTTATATGAGGATGCTGATGACAGATGCCACCTTACAGCATTAGCCAGTGAAAAAATATGAGTATTAGTATTTACAATTACTAAAAATAAGCTGGGCTAAGGGCAATCCTGAATGCACAATCTCACTCTCATATACTGTAAGTGATCTTATAATCCTATATAATAAAAGGCTAATATGCAAATTGTCCCCTCGGAGGTTCAACCTGCCTGGAGTTCGACGTGTGGTGACCACCAGGGGGTGGCACAGAATGAAGGAAGGTCCTGGCCAGCAGCTGGCAGCTGGGGGAAGGAAGGCCCTGATCGGCCCTGAACACTGGCCAGCCCTAGGGACCCTACCCATGCACAAATTTCATGCACCGGGCCTCTAGTACAGATATAATAGATACCCAAAGTTAATTTAAAAGGAAATAAAAACATTTGTTTTAAGGAAGGTAGCATATATCACTTCAGTTAGGTGTTTTATTTTTCCTTAGGGAAGTGCTTCATTCTATATGGAAAGAAGAAAGAAATAAGACAAAATTTACTTGGAACAGAATTCACAGAAGATAGTTAAGTAATTATGAAGTTTCAGCCAAACACAAAATTTTCAATAAAGAATATCCTATCTAATAAAAGAGTAATATGCAAATTGATCATCACTCCAACACACAAGATGGCTGCCGCCATGTGGTCAAAGATGGCTGCCCCCATGTGGACACAAGATGGCCACCAAAAGATGGCCACCAGGGGAGGGCAGTTGGGAGGGACCAGGCCTACGGGGGAGGGCAGTTGGGGACAATCAGGCCAGCAGGAGAGGGCAGTTAGGGGTGACTGGGATGGCAGAGGAGGGCAGTTGGGGGCAACCAGACCAGCAGAGGAGGGCAGGTAGGGGCAACCAGGCTGGCAGGGGAGGGCAGTTAGGGGCAATCAAGCTGGCAGGGGAGCAGTTAGGTGTCGATCAGGCTGGCAGGGGAGTGGTTATGGGGTGATCAGGCTGGCAGGCAGAAGAGGTTAGGGGCAATCAGGCAGGCAGGTAGGCAGGCAAGCGGTTGGGAGCCAGCAGTCCTGGATTGTGAGAGGGATGTCCCAGATTGAAGAGGGTGCAGGCTTGGCTGAGGACACCCAAATTTCGTGCACCAGGCCTCTAGTATTAGTTATAATAGTTATACGTACATTTACTAGGAATATTTCCTTTTTTTGGTGAATAATTAACAAATACAAACTGTTACAATTCTATTAAAATTAATTTGAGGATACCGCTAGTTATGTTATTATGAAATTATGTTCTACTAGAGGCCCAGTGCACGAATTCATGCACAGGTGGGGTCTGGCTGGCCCCACCTCGATCAAGGGGCAGCAATCAGGGATGGGGCCGGCTGGGGGAAGGGGCATTGGAAGGTTGGCTGGCCAGCCCTCTCCCCTGCAGTACATGTCATAGCGACTGGTAGTTCAGGTCATTCCAGTCGTTCTGGCGATTCTGTTCGCTTAGGGTTGTATATATATAGATAGCACTTAAAACCAATATGTAATTCACTCAAAATTTTTTATTTAGATAGTTTAATAGAGTGGTATTTTTCATAGGAGACTTTTGATCTGCATATGTACTGTAATTAAATTGAAATCATCAATATATTCTGGTCAATCTTATATTCCTGTCAGAATTCAATTTCACCAGGTTTTCTATCCTTATAATTATTTCAAAAACAGAAATAATTAAAATGATCAAATTATGTTTGTTTTGTTCCACTATGCTAGGTTGGAGTGGTTCTGAACACAGACTCAGAGACTAAAACTTGGATACAGGTAATATATGTGAGAGAAGATCCTAGGAAGTGCAAAAAAGGAAAGTGGAAGGCTGGGAAGAGAAGCTTGTGTTAGTGGTAATACTGCTGTAGGCTACTGCCTTCAGAATCATCCCTCCAGAAGAAGGGAGATCTTACATCTATAATATAAAAGCCCAGCGACCGACCAGCAGATGACCAAAATGACTGGTTGACCAGTCGCTATGATGCGCACTAACACCAGAGGGCAGATGCTCAATGCAGGAGTTTCCCCCTGGTGGTCAGTGCACTCCCACAGTGGGAGCGCTGCTTGGCTGACCAGGATGAGCTGCTGGTGGGGATGAGTGGCGATCCTACAGCGGGAGCAGCAGCACAGAAGGTGGGTCCACAGCTGCTCAGCTGAATGGGATGATCAGAATCCATGCACCAGGCCTCTAGTTCATTTATAAACCCCCCATTCCCTATTGTTTGAGGGTTAACTGAGGGACATTATCTCCCTAAAACTGACAAGATACCCTTAATTACAAATAAGCAAGAGTTTGATTAATAATAAAGTCCTCAACAATGCTACATTCTATTGTAAAATTTATTCAGTGTAGATCTTATGTATAGTGCTCTTACCATGCTCACACAAAATCATCATCATCATCATCATCATCATCATCATCATAATCAAGGGGATGGAAGGAAAGTTTGCCATGTAATAAATATAATCTTTGGTAGTGGTGGTTTAATGTGTACATATTTACCCCCAAACTCAAGGAGTTACATACATTATAAATGCACAGATTTTTACATGTCAATCATACCTCAATCAAGTAGTTTAGAACAGAAGTTCTTAGGATATAGGAGGATACAAGGGTTTCTTAAATGAAAAGCTGAAGGTAGCATGGAAAAATCTATTAAAAATGCTGGTGAACTCAATTGAGAAGAGACAACTAGTATATGGATATCAGTAGTATCTACTAGATTTTTGTCTTTTTGTGTCATGCACCAAGGATAATGAGTGTGTGTGTGTGTGTGTGTGTGTGTGTGAGAGAGAGAGAGAGAGAGAGAGAGAGAGAGAGAGAGAGAATTTATATGTTTTTGTATACTTTGATTGCCCTTTAATGCAAACATTTATAGAAATTTTAAAAATCATTGCTGATAAATAAAGAGTTCAGGACACATAGTAGCATATGAGAATAGCTCCTGCTATGTTAATTTTGCTATTAAAAGTTAACATTTTATTTATTTTTATGTTTTTAAATATATTATATATATATATATTTATATATATATATATTTTTATTATTGATTTTTACAGAGAGGAAGGGAGAGGGACAGAGAGTTAGAAACATCGATGAGAGAGAAATATCAATCAACTGCCTCCTGCACACCCCTCACTGGGGATGTGCCCGCAACCAAGGTACATGCCCTTGACCGGAATCGAACCTGGGGCCCCTCAGTTCGCAGGCTGACACTCTATCCACTGAGCCAAACCGGTTAGGGCAAAAGTTAACATTTTATAGAAGTACAATACTTGTATAGGAAGTTCTTTGAAAAATAGTGTTATTGGAAATGGCATTTCTAAATATAAAATGCGGTTTCCATTTTAATGGTTTCTCTCTTAGTGCTTCTAAAGTTTTTTTACTTTTTAAAAATGTATTTTTTTATTGATTGCAGAGTGGAAGGAAGAGGGAGAAAGAGATAAAAACATCATTGATGAGAGAGAATCATTGACCAGCTGCCTCTTGCACACCCCCTACTGGGAACTGAACCCCCAACTCAGGCATGTCCCCTTGACTGGGAATCGAATCTAGGACCTTTCAGTCCACAGGCTGACGCTCTATCCACTGAGCCAAACCAGCTAGGGCTGAAGTTTGTACTTTAAAAATTGCCATGAAGAATTTCCACTTTATAAAATAAACAGGATTAAATTTACATGAACTTAATTGCCTCACAGCTTAGTATAAAAAAAACTAGATTTTTATCTATCAATATAGAATTTAGAATATATTGTTATTTTCTTATATTTACCTTAGGATAGTTCATTTCTTTTTTTCTTTGTTATTATTATTATTATGTTTTGGTTATTTTAAGAGCTGGGAAACTTGCTACATTTCTTTGGAGAAAGAATCAGTACAACGTGAATTGTGTAAGGATCTGCTTTTTGCCATCTCTAGAATACTTGCAGTCTAAGCTCATATAAATGCCATGGAGAGAAGGGAAAAGGTCAGGAGAAGGCTTGGTGGCTGCTCCTTTGTTCAAATTTCTAGTCATGCTAGTCTGTGTACATGCCTATCCTTTGAGGCCTCAAGCTCTTCCTTGAATTGCTGTGTTCAGTTTCGTTCATTTTTAGTGAATGAATATTTTCTGAACCTCTAGGATATGTTGAAGGTCAGAGCCAAAGCTAAACAGGCAATGCCAATGGGTCCTTTCCAATAACAGTTGTTAATTTACTATAAACCATAGCATTACCAGTGAGGCAATGAGACCTTGGTTCTTGTCTTCTTGAAGAGAAGATTTCAATCAGGATACAAAGTGTAGCAAAGTAAGTAAGAATTCATTGGCCAAAATAAAAATATACTTAGGACAGTGAAACAAGGAAGGGTATAGAGGAAGTAACAGGAGAGCCTGGGCTGCTTTGACTCACGGAAAAGTCAGAAAAAAGGAGGCCTTGGAGGCAGGTTCACGGGGTTAGCCTAGGAAGAGCGGCCACTGTCCATTGCTCCTCTGGTTGCAAGTCTCATAGGGCACGCCTTAGAGGAAAGAAGGGAGAACGGAATGGCATGGGTGTGCTCCCCTAGGGGGGAGAGAGCACACCAGGTCCTTCATCCTGAGCACATTTATGTGTCTCTTGCAGGTGGAAATCTTAGGGGAAGTCTCAGGGGAGGGTCTCAATAGAATATTCATCAGCTTTCCAGGTGTGCTCTTTCAGGATTGTGGTCTCCACTGATTGGTTGGTGCCAGGGCAGGGGGGTCATTAGTCAATGCAGCTGGTCCTGAGGCAGCCAGGGCATCACTTGTCTGGTTTTGCCGATTTTCTGGCCTGTAACTGAAATAAAACTGAGGCCTAGATGTTATCTTTAGGGAGGAAAGTCAGGGGTCTAAACCACATGACCAGCAGTATGCTATGGGAGGAAATATTACCCTGGAGGCAAGGTTCTCCTTTCCCAGTTTTGTTAGGTATCCATGACTTTCTGTTCTGGTGAGTTTCTGTACCTGGCCCATCATCCTTGCTCTGCTCATGTCTGTCTAACTACCTGTATAACAAAGTGACCTGCAGATGACGGTTTCTTGTGTTGGGTTTGA
The DNA here is from genome assembly GCF_027574615.1 of Eptesicus fuscus. Classification (NCBI taxonomy): domain Eukaryota; kingdom Metazoa; phylum Chordata; class Mammalia; order Chiroptera; family Vespertilionidae; genus Eptesicus; species Eptesicus fuscus. The sequence goes on along the minus strand of NC_072474.1, from coordinate 76,840,265 downwards.
AGGTTCCCAGAAGAGGCCAAGCGGTGTACAAATGCAGCTGCCTCTAGTGCCAGACCTGAGGCCACTTAGCAAGAGGTACAGCACATGCTGAGGCCAGATGCTGCTTGTTTGAGAGATTTTAGGGAAGTCCAAAGTATGAGGCAAGACAGGTCATTAGTATGGAAAAGCCATTAGAAATGGCTTGGGTGAGTCCAAAAATTGTGTGGAATGGGTCTCACTGAATCACCAGGCAGGACCAATGGTCATGGTTTGATGGAGACTGGTCATGCTTCTTTGCAAAATTCTTGGCAGACCTAAATTTAGATTAACTGATGGTTTCACTCATTTTCACTAGAATTTATAATCAGAATTTATAGACTGACCTTAATTTCCTCTGCCCATACTCTGCTTTGGAAACACCCCAGTACTGTTGAGATGCAGATCGTGGAACATGTTTCAGGTTTTACTAGACTATTCAAGTACAGACCCTGACATTCCAATGAGACCACATGCATCCACATATGTTACTGTGGATAGCATTTTATTTAATCATTTCACTAATGATTATTAAATAGCTAGTAAGTGAAGTGCCAAGTATACCAGAGACACAGTGTTCACTCTCATTAAGAAGTTTACTTCCTACAGGACTTGAAAACCAGGGGACAACTCACATACACACATATACCCATACACACATAATCCTTTCTAAGATGCTATTGATTGTAAGACACAACATTGTTTTATGTAGCAGTACAAAATTAAAAAAAATTATTATAAAACTATGCTATAACATGAAAACACCATTCCACTCATATTAGATGTGTCTCCAAACCCAGAGAAATTATATTGTGGGAATTTAATGTGTCCTGAAATTGTCAAAATGTGGTGATTCAATATATTATTTATTGCTGTTTTAACACAGATGAGGGCCTAAATTAATTGAAATAAGGAGATTAGTGAAGTTTAACAGGATAGGGTATTGCTTAAAGGAAAAGAAGTTATCAGGCCATGACCAGCACAGGTTGTTTCTGTTTGTTTATGTCTTCTTGGCTATCATGTAACAAGGATATCAGACCAAAGAGAAGAGAGAGTAAACATTTAGATGTGTATCTAATCTCCAGAATTTAGAGCTGGAGAATGAGAGAGATGTAGTAATATATAACTGGACAAATGTGGTCATTCGAGAATCAATATTATTTTTTTATATTTGGTCTAGTTATGTTCTCTGGGCTCTGTACTGGCTCTCACATAGGTTGAGTTGGCTGGACAGTATTGCTTGAGCACTGGTTTGAAGGGTGAGAAAGTGAAGGAAAACAATAAACAAATGCAGGGAAGCATTAAAGAAACACCTTTCTGAAAAATGTTAAGTATTTTTGTATTGGTGACACATACGGTATATTGGTGGAGAATGAGATAAGGTAGTTACACAGTCAGATGATAAAGAAAATTGTATGTATGCTAAGGAATGAAACTTTAAAGTTTTTTTTGTTTTGTTTTTTTAATCCTTACTGGAGGATTTCCCCCCCCCCCATTAGTTTTAGAGAGAATGGAAGGGAGGAGGAGAGGAAGAGAGGAGAAAGATAGAAACATGGATGTAAGAGAGCCACATCAATTGTTTGCCTCCAGAACATTTGTCCAGTTATATATTACTACATCTCTCTCATTCTCCAGCTCTAAATTCTGGAGATTAGATACACATCTAAATTTTTTACTCTCTCTTCTCTTTTACTCTCAATCAGGGGAGGAGGGGGAGACCTGCAACCAGGGATGTGCCCTTGACCAGAATCGAACCTGCAACCCTTCCGTTCTTGGGCAAATACTCTAGTCATTTAGCAACACTGGCCAGGGCAAAGTTTATACTTTTAATCAATATGTGGTAATTGGTAGGGCAAGAAAGAAACTAATCAGATCTGTTTGGGGAAAAAATAGCTTTTTGTGATTATGAAAATATATCCTATTTAGAATATATTCTAAATAGGATATTTAGCAATATAGAAAAAATATAGAGAAAATGTATCACACAAATATAACTTAGGTTAAACCACTGTTATTTTGAAAAATATCTTTCCCAATATTTACTGAGTAAACAACACACACACACACAAACACACACACACGTTCTTTTTCCTATTTAACCTCACACCTTCCTTCTCAGTAATATATTATATACATTAAGGTAACTATTATATATAGAGATCTAATATATTTTATTTATAATTATTATATTTACCATTTATAATTTACATGTATCCTGGCCAAATGTGGGATCTAAGGGATACATGTGTTATAAGTAAGGGTCTGCCATATCTCACCATTAATGCTTACTTATTATACTAAGGAGCATGACAGATGTTTGCAATTTTACCTGAGCACTTTTCTTGCTTTGCTTGATTTCTTTTTCTTTTCCAAGAAATGTTTTTGCTTTTAGAATTTCCTTTTGAATACCTGCATTGTTTTATTTTAAAACTTCTACAGCCTACTAAAACATCTAATTACAGGGTCAGTACTATTCAGGAACAAAAAAATCCCAAAAAAACTTTTATGCAATTACTACTAAAATACAATTTTTTTACAAAGGCTTTATAAAGTGTGTATGAAGCCTCAGAGATATTTAATGAGCTACCCTTGGTCACTCTGGGATTAGTTCATGGAAACAGAACAGTTTAACTTGCAAAAGCAAAGATAGAATGTGATCAACATTTCAAAAGGAGTCTAACAGGCTAAACCCATGATCGGCAAACTGTGGCTCGCTAGCCACATGCGGCTCTTTGACCCCTTGAGTGTGGCTCTTCCACAAAATACCACGGCCTGGGCGAGTCTATTTTGAAGAAGTGGCATTAGAAGAAGTTTAAGTTTAAAAAATTTGGCTCTCAAAAGAAATTTCAATCGTACTGTTGATATTTGGCTCTGTTGACTAATGATTTTGCCGACCACTGGGCTAGACCTATGAACTACTGACAGTAAAGATGGCATAGTTTCAAGCATGGAGAGAACACTCCCATTATCTCTTTCATCATATAGCACCTTGTTATGTGCTGGCCCCTGTGGGGGTGCTCACTATTGATGATGATCCTAATCATGTCAATTGCATACTGATGATTTACAGTCTTTGAAGTGTCATATATACTAATATTTATGTGAAATCGATATGTGTGTGTATTCAAAATATAAAATCATATATTTCAAACAAGCTTTGGAAAATGTAAAATAAGAGCAGGACAGCCTCACAGCAGTGTTGTTGATTGTATAGGAAAAACACACACATTTATTTTGAAGTTATTTTAGTAATTTATGATTTCAGAATGCAATATTATTATTTACATATAGTAGCAGTGGTACTGGGAACTAAACCTAGCCTCGCTGTTTGCTAACACTTGCGCTCCTGAACTATGACTCCTCAGGAGCAAATTCCAGAACTTTCAGTTTCCAGTCTATTATGGTCAGAAAAAGGTGCAAAAACTAAAAATAAACACAGCTAGAGAGGGTAATAAAAGACACAATGTTACTTTTGTTAGAGGATTGATCAATATAACATGAGTAATTAATTACCTCTGATGATCTGTTTCACAGAGAAGAGTGAAAGATAGGATTAGTACCTATGAAAATAAATATTCTTCCTTGTGGGTCTCACTGTCATCATGATCATGCCTGTAAGTACGTATCAGGAAACGTTACACAATGAACAAGGACAATTTTAATGTTACTATGTCCAATAAGCTTCCCTGAGAGATATGCTGGAACTACAGACTGAACTTTAGGGTCAGACTCTAACTCCAATGGAGACAAAATCACCTGAACAAAAAGTCCATGTTAAGGATAAATAATGAAGACAGTGTCTGAACTCAGATAATGCACAGGGAGCTCACTAGAATAGTATTGAGCATAGTGGCTCATAGAAGCAAGGGGGGAGAGGTGCACTAAGTTAACAGCAATAAAATTTATTTCAGATCCCACATCCTGCAGGTGCCATATACTAATCATTCTTGCTCAGGAACTGGTTCAAAAACTAGACGGAATGGAGCCTTTGTAATTCTGTTTGCTGTTGTATCATGAAAATACATGTAACAGTGCCCCACACATGATAGGCATTTAATGACTGTTGAGTGTCTGGCACCTGGCAGCTAATTAAAGATCTTTGCAGTAGAAATTAGTAAATCAATACCACTGTTTTCTTAACATTTATTTTCTTTATACTATTATATATAAAATGTTGCTGAGAGGATATATCTTGTACTTAATGTTCCTCCTTTGTCAATCTAATTCCAAAGCCTATCACATTTCATATTTTAAATTTTGTGTTTGATTAAAGACTATAGTAGTAAAAAATGTCCTAGATGATGAAGCAATTGATCTACGAATTGATCTACATTATGGAATAGTAGTGAGTACTGAAATTTAATCTTTCATTTACTTCTGTCATTTCCTCTAAAGACATTTTAGGGTCACCCCCACACACACACACACACACACAGAATAGCAGATTGATTAAGTTCTGATTTAAGTAAACCTTAACTCAAAGTGGGAACAAGTCATCCCTGTTGAAAAAACTCCTGAGCAGGAAAAATATTAAATCCCAGGACTTTAGAAAGCAAATGAATATTTAAGGAACATTCAAAAGAGAACCACAGTAAGCTTTAGAGTGAACAATTTTACCTATCTATAAAAAACAAAGGTGAAGAACTGAGTCAACTCAGACAGGCATTGAATATGTCATTTCATAGAGTCTCAATATAATAAAAACAAAGCATGTGTCACTAGTCCATCCTGCCAGCTCACACAGCTTTTGAGAGTGAAAGGTTCTCAGTAATAACATTAATTATTATTAAATATTTCTAGCTACATGTTGTAGAGACTGTAAACACCAATATTTACAGTGTCTTGGTAAAATATACTTCATTTTTTAGGACATTGTAGAGTTGGCTATTGATTTCTAATACAACATATTGTAGAATTGCCATTTAATAATTTTTAGAACTAGCTAGTGCAAGCCATTCCTTTTTAAGTGGCACATGTTCCATTTTCTGTCTTCCCCTCATCTTTACCACCTGCTAGCAGCATTTCAGGCAACAACACAGCAGTGTTCTCAGCAGACAGTACAACTTCCTCCAAAATGATACCAATTCAGATGGTTCACAATAAGACAAAGCCTTTAAGACTATAAAAATGCTTTTTTGTTTCTTTACTAGATGCCCGGTGCGTGAAATTCATGCACGATGGGGGGGGGGTCCCTCAGTCTGGCCTGCACCCTCTCGCAATCCAGGACCCCTGGGATCAGGCCTAAACCGGCAGTCAGACATCCCTCTCGCAGTCCGGGACTGCTGGCTCCTAACAGCTTGCCTGCCTGCCTGCCTGCCTGATCACCCCTAACCGCCTCTGTCTGCTTGTCTGATCACTCCTAACCACTCTGCCTGCCTGCCTGATCACCCCTAACCACTTGCCTGCATGCCTGATTGCCCCTAACCATTCTGCCTGTCTGCCTGATTGCCCCTAACTCCTCACCTGCCTGCCTGATCGCCCCTAACTGCCTCTGCCTCGGCCCCTACAGCCTCGGCCCCTACCGCCATGGCTTTGATGGAAGGATGTCTGAAATGACATCTGGAAGGTCGTTTGGCTGTCTAATTAGCATATTATGCTTTTATTATTATAGATATTTTAATTCCTCCTTTCTTCTTTTAATGTTTAAACACTGAATTATAAAGGGTAATTACAAATTGTATTTGGTGTGTATATGTGTACATATAGGAGTGTACATGAGTTAAATGAAAATAAACAGGATTAAATTAAATGTATCTTAGTCTGTCTTTAATGATATGTATGTGTTGAATCAGTTTTCTACCATCCAAAAATTAACTATCCTGTTTTGGTCTTATCTTATGGTGACTAGCTCTCTAATTATTATTTTTTTTCTCCTGTGAGCAAATGTGTTTTTTTGTTTTGTTTTGTTTTGTTTTGTTTTTTTGTTTTTTCTGGGTGGAGAGTGTCTTATTCTGTTCATTTACTCTAACAAGATACCATAGATTGGGTGACACCAGATGTTTACTTCTCACAGTTCTGGAGGCTAAGTCTACGATCAAGACGTCAGCAGATTCAGTGTCTGGTGAGGGCCCAGGTCCTGGTTCAGAGACAGCCACGGTTCTGTTGTGTCCTCACATGGTATAAAGGGCAAGGCTTCCCTCTGGGCCTTCTTTTATAAAGGTACTAATACAAGTCATGAGGGCTCTGCTCTCAAGACCTAATCAACTCCAAAAGGCTGCTCCTCCTGGTACCATCACTTTGGGGGGTCAGGATTTTAACCTTTGAATTTTGGCACACAGAAATATTAAGTCTATATCAGGAAGTGATCCTCAATATTAATTATATATATATTTTTAAATGAAAACCTCTTTATCAGTTAAAGAAACTTTGATATAGGTAAAAATTTGGGAATGAGTAAAAGCAACAAATACTGAATAGTGATTATTTAACACTATATTTTGATACCGCATGACTATTGAAACAGTGTATTTAGGATGTATTGTTGGTTGAAAAATGTATTCATGACTTTATAAATAATTGATGTCTTAAATGTAGTGTTTATTTTTCATTTCAAAGGAAGGTAAAACTGATTAATTTTAAAAAAAGAGCAAAAGGCATTTTAATCAAAATATAAAATAAGAAAAAATTTTAATTGATCCCTGTAGTAGTAAGGAAATAAATGAAATTAATGGATACAATTTTTAAGAACCAAACTGTTATAAATGCCCATTTATCTTCAAGGAAATAAATGTGATTACAGATTGGGCTATATAGAAAGTTATTCACTTACAAATTTAAAAATAAAACTGTGTGGGTAGGTTTCATTATTTTATATCAATTCCACTAGAATAAAGTAAAGACTTGACTGAGTTAAGAATGTAAAAAATTACATTATAATACTTGGTTCAATCTCTTGAGATGATTTTTAGAAGGCAAACCTGAAATTGTTCAAATATTTTTTCAACTGATCTACAAAATATAAGGATAAATTATAAAACAGATGATATTATTCTACATACTAAAAGTGTAATTGAATTAAATACATTTCTTTAAGAGCCTACTTTTGAAAGATAATGTGCTAAGTGATGAGTATAGAGAAATAAGTGACTCAAAGCCTGACCTTAAAAATAATTCAGTCTTACTAAGACAGACAATTTAAACCAACTATCACATCACAGTATGATAAATTTCCTAAAGTAAAGGAATAAATATCATAAAAGGTCCAAAAAGGACATGGCTCAGCTTATGATCAAATTGAAATGATTTTGGAAAAGATTCCTTGAGAAAGTCAACTGAAGGAAGTGTTAGAGAGCAAGTGACATTCATTTGGGCAGACAGATGGGGCATAAAGTTTCCATTCTACATAAAAAATGTTTTCCAACTAAATACAGGTATATTTATAAGAACCTATAAAGTCATATATACAGTATGTAATTTTTTAGGGAGAAAAGTTCACAGACAAGTACATTTTATTTCAACTGATTTTGGAAATGTTTTGTGATAAATGGCACTGACTTGGGCCCTGACAACATGAGAGGCACTTAACAGTTTTGGAAGATAAGAAATAATTGGGAGATATTAGAAACAAATTAGGATAGTTGCTTACTTCTTAATTTTACTCTGGTTACTTCAAAAAATTGAAGCAGTTTATATGCAAATAAATATTTTAAATATTAATGGGGTTCAAGCTTTCGTGGTGGTTTATTTAGAATAAGCTTCTTAAATATAGAGATATATAAAAAAAGAAAAACTTATTTGAAGGCAATGTAGAATAATCAAAGCTAGCAGAAACTGGAGGAGAGTCACTCCTTAAATAGAAACTGGAACAAGTGAGATTTGCAAGTTTGTAGACTTTTGCCTGAAGGCACCTTTTAATTTAGTACTACTTCTGCAGTACAAAACCATGGTATTACTAGCTCAAAGTGTCAGATGACAGAGTTTGGTGCTCTAAAAGCATGCAGAAATTTATGGAGAAAACTCTGGAAAAGAGAGAGTTGGACAGGAGATTAAAATTTTTAAAAATTGTTTTAAAACTGCACAAGTCTTGATATAACACTGAATTTTTCTGGCATGAAAGAGAATGCAGAGCCCTAAAAAAAAAATGGTAGGAGCTCAAAACTGAAAGATATGAGTGGATGTTTCAGTTGCTGCCATGACGATGATACACAGTTTGAATTTGGGCAAATAAAATGCCTGCTTGAAAAAAAAAGCAAGCTTCTGAAGAGAATTATAATAAAATCTGGACAATGAATAAAATACAATGCTTGACTAGAAATCACCAGAATGCAACTGATTATTGACATGTGACTTTATAAATGTCAGTTATGCCTCAAAAATGAAGGAAAGAGTGTGAACAAAATGAAATGTATTCAGAGAAAAACAATGCAATCAATAGAAACTTTCCTGAAATGATCAAGATATTGCAATTAGCATCCTCAGAATCCAAAGTAGCTATTAAAATATGTTCAATGATTTAAAGGAAAATGTGCTCATAATGAATAATTATATAAGAAAACTTAACAGATAAAAAACTATAAAATAACAAAATCAATGCAGTGAAGCTAAGTACAGTAACTGAAAGAAAAACTTCACTGCACATATAAGGATAACTAATGGACACAGACACTTTGGGGCACGGGGGGCGGGGTGAAGGCATGTGCCGGAGGGTAGGGCAGGTGCAGGGGGAGGTCAATTGGGGGAAAAGGAGACATATGTACTACTATTTGTAATACTTTAAACAATTAAAAAAATTAAATTAAAAAAAAAACTTCACTGCATGAAATTGATAAGAATTAGGGGACAACAAAAGAAAACATTACTGAACATACAGATAGATCAATTGAAAATATCCAATCTGAACAATAGAGAGAAACATTAACTACTCTAAAATATATGTAATCAGAGCCCCTTAGGAGAAGGTATAGGGAATGGGGCAAAAAATTACTTAGAAAAAATATAAAAATATTCAGAACTTTGAGAAAATGCATCTAACTACAGATACAAAAACTTCAAGAAATCATATAATTGTGAAGCTATGGATATCAAAATATAAAGAAAGATACCTAAATGAAAATAGAGAAAAATTACACGTTACAAACACAATAACAGGTATTAGAATAATGCCTGATTTTTCATTAAAAAAAAGGGAAAAAAAGGAACTTAGACTGTAACAAAATAACCTGTCTAATGTGCTGAAAAACAAGTTAATATTAACCTGGAATGTTGTATCTAGAAAATAAGCCTGCAAAAATGAAGGGGAGCTCGGCCAGCCTGGCTCAGTGGTTGAGCGTGGACCCAGGAACCAAGAGGCCACCGGATCTATTCCTTGTCAGGGCACATGCCAAGGTTGCAGGCTTAATCCCCAGTAAGGGGGTTGGGGGTGCAGGAGGAAGCCAATCAGTGGTGTTTCTCTTCCATTGATGTTTCTATCTCTCTATTTCTCTCCCTTCCTCTCTCTCTAAAAAAATCAATAAAAACACATTTTTAAAAATACAGGGGTAAGGAGACATTTTAAGTAAACCAAAACTGAAAGAATCCATGCATTTAGACTTGCCTACAAAAAATGCTAAAAGAAGTAATTCAGAATGAAGGAAAATAACATCAGATGATAGCTTGAATATGCATGAAGAAATACTGATATCAAAAGTGAGTAAATTAAAAGACCAATTTTGCTTCCAGCCAAGATGGAGCAAAAGGAACTAGATTTACCTTCCCAACAACAAAAATAAAACAAACTAAAAAATACATACAAAATAAATGAAACAATGAATCCCATCTAGTAATGTAAAAGTGATCCCTGGGAGATAGGAGAGAAATGCAATGAGCCAGATATTTACCTCAGTTTACTGTTCAGAGAATGTAACTCAGGCAGAACTCAGCTATCTCTCTGAGAAGAGATGACAGATATGCAAGTTCAAGGAATTTAAGCCAACCAATTTACTAATGCATAGCAAAAGAGAGGAGAAAAGTGAGAAAAAGAGAAAGAGATACTGTTAGATCCAGTTCTGCAGAATTTTAGCATAATACTGACCAGTGAATGCATGTGTAAAAAATACCTGAGGCCAGAAAAATATATTACAAAGAAATAATAATCTGCAAAGCTCAAACAAAATGAAGATTATTGCTTGTTCTTAAAAGCCAGAGTGGAAAACCTCATAATTCATGAAGTAACAGGTGGAATACTAAAATGGTTTTCCTCAATGGTTTGTAAAATTAAGCTAGACTAAACACTGCTTCCATCTGATAAAGTTTAAAGACAATATCCTCAAGGTTCAAATGGTTTTCAAGTAATTTAATTTTGCCCTGGAAGAAAACTCAAGAATATTTATAGAAGTACTAAATATATACATCATCCATCAAGGTCAAATATGCAATGTCTATTAGCTAATAAAAAATAACCATGCATTACAGAATCAGAATATAATGTCCATAATGAAAAACTATATACCAAAATAGTCCTAGATACAACAGAGGTTCTAAAGTTAGTAGATTGGACATTAAATACATAGTGAAAGAAAATATCCAAAAGTGAAATACAGAATAAAGGATAGAATAAATGAATAAAATATCAATGAGGGTGATACAAAATATAATGATTTAATATATTGTATATCTTCTAAAGTGTAGAGGATGATTTCATAACAAAAAGAAGAAATTACTCAGAAGCATATGACAATCCTAAATGTTTTTACTTCTAATAGAATCTCAAAATTATAAAAGAAAAATTTCCCAAGAGAAATCCTCAAAGTTAAAGATTCCAGGACCTTGACTCAATAATTTATAAAACAAATACAATATCAGTAAAGATATAGAACACCACTATCAACCAACTTTTATACATGACCTAATGAACATGTATAAAACCTCTACCCTATTAATATACAATCTTTCCAAGTGTGCATGGATCATTTAGATATAAACATACATATTCTGTGTCAGAACACATCCTTATCTAATAATAGAGTAATATGCAAATTAACCATCACTCCGCAACAAAATAGCAGTGCCCATAGACACAAGATGGCGGCACCCAGTCCTCTCAGACCCACCGGAGATGCCCAGTCTCAGGGAGGGCTGCCGATGAGAGCCGGCAGCGCGGCCCAGGCTATAGGCCTGGGAGGTGGCTGCGCCCCCGGCGCCATCTGCTAATAGCCTCGGCCCGTGCATCCCTGGCACGATCTGATCCCACAGGGATCGGGCCTAAACAGGCAGTCAGACATTTCCTGAGGGGTCCCAGATTGAAGAGTGTGCAGGTTGGGCTGAGGGATAACCCCCCCCCCAGTGCACAAATTTCGTGCACCAGGCCTCTAGTACCACAATAAATGAAAAAACGATGCCAAGTCATACAAAGTAAGTTGTTTGACCACATTAGTAAAATATTAAAGAAATAAATGAGAGCTATTTGGAAAGTCCACAAATATTTTACATTTAAATAACATATTCCTAAGTTCTATGATTCAAAGAAGAAATTTAAGTGTACATTAGAAAGTATTTTCAACTAAATGAAAATGTAAACACAACAACTTGTGGAATGCTGCTGAAGAAGTAATTAGGGGAATGTTACTAAGAAGGTTCTCAATTAGAAATTAAAATGTTCTCAAATCAAAGACTTAAGCTTTCATCCTAAGAAACTAGAAAAAGAAAAGCAATATAAGGCAAAAAAAAAATGCAAAGAATGTTGAAGAAAGGTTAGAGCAAAAATAAAAAAAATAAGAAAAAAAATCTCTTGTTCTGAGATGGGTCACTTGTGCTTCTGCACAGCAAAAGAAACCATGAACAAAACAACAAGAAAGCCCACTGCATGGGAGAACATATTTGCTAATGTTATTTCTGATAAGGGTTTAATCTCCAAAATTTATAGGGAACTCATACAATTTAACAAAAGGAAGATAAATAATCCAATCAAAAAATGGGCTAAGGACCTAAATAGACACTTTTCGAAAGAGAATATACAGAAGACCAGGAGACATATGGAAACATGCTCAAAGTCACTAATCATCTGAGAAATGCAAATCAAAACAATAATGAGGTACCACCTCACACCTGTCAGAATGGCTATCATCAACAAATCAACAGTCAACAAGTGCTGGAGAGGATGTGGAGAAAAAGGAACCCTCTTGCACTGCTGGTAGGAATTCAGACTGTTGCAGTATTGTGGAAAACAGTATGGCATTTCCTCAGAAAATTAAAAATGGAACTTCCATTTGACCCAGTAATCCCACTTCTAGGAATATATTCCAATAAAACAGAAAAAAAAAACAATCAGAAAGGATATATGCACCCCTATGTTTATAGCAGCAAAGTTTACAATAGCTAAGATTTGGAAACAACCTAAGTGTCCATCAGCAGATGAATGGATTAAAAAAACTGTGGTAGATCTACACAGTGGAATACTACACTGCTGTAAAAAAGAAGGAATTCTTACTATTTGCAACAGCATGGATAGAACTGGAGAGCATTATGCTAAGCGAAATAAGCCAGTCAGAGAAAGATAGATATTACATGATCTCACTTATATGTGGAATATAATGAACAACATAAACTGATGAACAAAGATAGAGCCAGAGTCATAGAAGCATGGAACAGACTGTCAAACCTATGAGGGAAGGCAGGGGGTGAGGGGATAAGAGATCAACCAAAGGACTTGTATGCATGCATAGGAGCAAAACCAATGGACATAGATGGGGTGGGGGGTGAGAGCATGTGCTGGGGTGGGGGCTGCGGGGGAGAGGTCAAGGGGGAAAAAGGAGACATATGTAATACTTTAAACAACAAAGAATTTTTTTAAAAAAGAAAAAAATATCAATGAAGTGAAAATCTAATAGCATAAGAAGACCAAAATTATTCTCTAGCCAGACTGATCAACAAAAAATACAAATAACCAATATCAAGAATGAGAGAATCAAATCATATTAAATTCTACACATATTGAAGGGTGATAAGGAAATATTATGAACAACTTTATGCCAACAAATTTGGCAACTTTGTCAAAATGGACAAATTCTCTTTAAAATCTCTCTATATAAAACCCTAATATGCAAATAGACCGAACGGCGGAATAACCGAACAACCAAACAACCAAACAACCGAACAACTGAACAACTGGTCACTATGATGTGTGCTGACCACCAGGGGGCATGTGTGGAACATGGTGAGCATCAGCCGCAGTGGGATGATGGAGCAGGTGAGCCGGGGTGCCAGACCAAGGTGGGGCGCCAGTGGCTGTCATCGGGGCGAGCCTCTGGTGATTACTGAAAATTCTTTGCTCCTGCGCACTGCGGTCCCACCTGCCGCCTGCACCTACTGCCGATGCCAGCCCTGCTTGCACCTGCAGCCAGCAAAATCAGCTCCTGAGGGCTTTTCCACCTCCCCATTGTCCTGAGGGACGATCAGGGCAGCAGCCACCGCTCACACCCTCTGCTGGCACCAGCTCTAATCGCTTCGCACCGTCAGTGGGTGCGAGGGGGCTGGTGCCATCAGCGCGTGGGAGTGGCGGTGGTGGGAATGGGGCTACATGCAGACAGGGCACTGGAGTCCATGGCAGGTGGGGCTAGGCGGGGGTGGGGGGGGCAGAGGATGGGCTGAGACCCACCCCTGTGCCTACAGCAGCCTTGTGGCCCACAGTTCCTTTCAAGGTGCACAAATTTGTGCACTGGGCTGCTAGTGTAAAATAAAACAGCTCTCCCATGTAAAATCCTATATCTAATATATCAATTGTATCTGTAACAGATAAAATGTTTTTCTATAAGAGAACTCAAGACATAGATATTTTCACAGGGGGGATTTAACCAAATATTTTAAACATAAATAATACCAAATATTTTAAAAATAAATAATTCTATACAAAAGCATTCAAATTTTTTGATTAAGGAACATGTCTCAGACAATTCTATGAGGCCACAATCTCTCTGATATATATATAAAAAAAAGTAGAGCCAATATCAAAATGGGCATAGATGCCAAAATTTTTAGCACAATTTTAGCAAACAAAATCCAGTGAAATATACAAAGAATAATACATTATGAGTAAGTGGGATTTATGTCCAGAAAGAAGGTTGTTGTTTTTTAATGGTTGATATTTTATCAATATAATTCACAATGTTAATTAACAAAAGAGCAACAGTAATATATAATAATTTTAACAAATAGAGAAAAGCCTTCATAAATGCAAAACTAATGAGGATGATTTTGTTAAAAGCATATTGCTGTTTAAACCAAAATTTAATTAATTAATTATTTTTAAAGTAACACTATATTTGGATTCACAACACAAGTAGATATTATATATATTATACAAATTGTACAATAGAATGTGTAGAACTATACAGTTGTAGGTTTCTTGTATTTCAAAGGGCCCTATAATTTTTTAAAATATTTTTTTGTCGATTTCAGAGAGGATGGGAGAGGGAGAGATAGAAACATCAATGATGAGAGAGAATAATTGATCTGCTGCCTCCTGCATTACCCAGGGGGATCCAGCCCTCAACCCGGGCATATATCCAGAGGGGCCAGGAATCCAACCATGACTTCCTGGTTCATAGGTCCATGCTCAACCATTGAATCACACAGGCCAGGCAGAATATTATATTCTCTAGAACAAAAAGTAAACATATATGCAAATGGTACAGTAAAAAAAGCTAAGCAGAAGAAAACAAAGACCCACACTTATATGGGTCTTTTAAACAAATAGCGGTCTCACTGGATATAACCAAATGCAAACAAAGTCAACTATAACCCCCACTTTATACAATACACAGAAATTTATCCAAGACTTTGTGGAATAGATGGAGACATAGATTAAACTAGGATGATGATCAGAGATACCAATTTTTTTTGGAACCTAGTGATGGATATATGATGATTAACTATATTTGAAAATCTCTGGGTTAAAATGTTTAATTTTTAATTTTATCCTCACCCTATGATATGTTTTTATTGATGTTTAGAGAGAGAGAAATAGACAGAGAAAGAGAGAAACATCAATGTGAGAGAGAAACACAGCTGCCTCCCATACACACTCCGACCAGGAATTGAACCCACAACCCAGGTATGGGCCCTGACTGGGAATTGAACCCACAACCTCTGCCATGTTACCAAGGAAGGGTTAAAATGCTTAAGTGATTAAAGCATATGAATTCCATAATGGAGAGTGTGTGTTAGTGTGTGTGTGTGTGTGTGTGTGTGTGTGTGTGTGTGTGTGTGTAGGGTAGCAGTGATAATTATTACAGAAAATAAAGCCTAAAAAAAAACTTGATGGAGAATAAAACTAGAATCTTAAGAAGAAAGCTCTTTTTAATAGAACATGCTAATGAAGAGGAGCAATCAATGTGTGAGTAAGAAATTAGAGAGATTTATGTATTAGACAGAATCAGGTTCACATTTTTGTTCTCCTTTATTAGCTTTGTTACTTTGTGCAAAGCAATTAACCTTTCTGAGCTTCAGTTTATTCAACTCTAAAATGAGATTAATTGTCTGTAACTCAAAAGGTGGCAATGAGAATTTGGAAACTTTAACATATTGTAAGCATTTAGTATATTGCATAAAATTTATCACATATTTAATGGAATTTTGTTTGTTTGTCCTCATTCCACAGACAATCCTTAATTACCATCCCCAGCCTTAATAAAAGAAGCTATAAAAATTGGGATTTACATTAAATTACTTGAATTAATCCACATATGCTTCTAGTCTTGGAAAACAAAGGTCAAGGATAGAAAAGCATATGTTGAAGAGGATGTGGAGAAAAGGGAACCCTCATTCACTCTGGTGTCCATGTAAATTGGTACAGCCTCTATGGAAAACAGTATGAAGGTTCCAAAAAAAAAATTAAGAATAAAGCTACCATATGATCTAGCAACCCCCCTTCTGGATATCTATACCAAAAAACTAAAAATACTTATTCATAAATATATATGCACTCCCATGTTCATAGCAGCATTAGACATAATAGCCAAGATAGGGACACAACCTAAGTGTCCTTTGACCAATGATTTGATAAAGAAGATGTGGTACAAATATACAAGTGAGTACTATTCAGCCTTAAAAAGATGAACTATTGCCATCGGTCACAACATGGATGTATCTTGAGAGTATCATGCTAAGTGAAATAGTCAGATGGAAAAGAACAAGAACCATATGATATCATTTATAAATGAGATATAAAGCCAAAAGCAACAAATAAACTCATAGACAACAGTATGGTGGTTACAAAGGGGAATGAGGTTAGGGGGAGGATGAAGACACTCAAGAAGGTCAAAGAGATGGTGACAGAAGGAGAATAGAATTTGGGTGGTGAGCACACAATGCAATATACAGATGATGTATTAGAAAGTTGTACACCTGAAACTTATATAATGTTACTCCAATAAATTTAATTTTAAAGTAGTTTTAAAAAAAGGATATGGTAAAAAGGGAATTGGATTTATAGTCAGACTGGGACTGTCTGAGCTACTATTAGCTATGCAGCTTTTGGTGAGACTTACTTATACTGTGAAATGGATATAATAGCTACATTGCAGGATTAAATAAAATATTGTAATAAGATTTATGAACAATGTTGCTTTGTGTATACAGTATTTGTCACTTAACAAATGAAAACTACTTATTTTATTAGTATTCAATAAGTGTGACAGGAAAGCTTATTTTGTTGTTCAATTACTTTTTATCTATCCGGAGTGTTGAGTGGAAGTGAAGTTTCAAAGACTAACTTGTATGTGAGAAGAATTTTTAATTGAGAAACTGAGTATGAGAGTTTTAAGAACCAAGGATAGGTATCTGTAATTTTGAATAGAAGGAGCTTCTCCTCACTAATACGTAGGATGAAAGATTCTTTATATAAGTTCTTGGGGAATTAAATCTGAGGAGATACAATAAATAATTTTGCAAGCACATTAGCTCATATAGCTTAACCAGAGAAGAAGCAGAAAAACTACCTATAATTTAAAGAGATTTAGCAAATATAAGAACACCACAGTGGAGAAGCAAAGTATCTTGTAAGGTAGAAGCGAATATCTAGGTTGTATATCGCTTTACATTCATAAGAAAAAGAGAATATAACTTATATTAAAGCCTAAATATAGACACACAAACATTTATTGCACACAACACAATGCCAATGACAATACACAAATATTAAAAACATGCAATTTCATTTTTATGTTGCACGTTATCAAAACAAGAAGTGGAATGGGGAGGATGTAATTGCTGTTTTCTACAAGTTTTAATTCAATTAAAATGAGCTTCTTTTTTTTTTTTTTTTAATACCGTATTTTCCAGCATACAAGATGACTGGGCCTATAAGATTTTCCTGGGTTAAAAAGTTGTCTTATACTCTGGAAAATACGGTATATTGGACTATATTGATAGGATTAGATATAATGGATTAGATATATTGGACTACAGTATTTCCCGGCGTATAAGACGACTTTTTAACCCAGGAAAATCTTATATGCCCAGTTGTCTTATACACTGGAAAATACGGTATATTTTATTGACCCTTTACAGAGAGGAAGGGAGAGGGACAGAGAGCCAGAAACATCGATGAGAGAGAAACATCGATCAGCTGCCTCCTGCACAACCCCTACTGGGGATGTGCCCGCAACCAAGGTACATGCCCTTGACCGGAATCGAACCTGGAACCCTTCAATCCACAGGCCGACGCCCTATCCACTGAGCCAAACCGGTTTCGGCTAAAATGAGCTTCTTAATAATTGTTTTTAATGTACTTTCAAATAGTCATTACTTAATCTTAGCTCCAATATAACTGGTTTACCTACTATCCTTAAAATAATATGAATTGTTTTTTAAGGCCTTGATTATTTTGCTAATGTTGCAGTCAATAAAAACCTGATATTAAGTGACTTGAGTGATTTAAATAAGAAAAGATATAGCACAAATTGCTTATAATTTATGACAAATAATTAAAATATCCCCACAAGTGAAAGTCCAGGCACAAATGGTTTCACCTATGAATTCTATCAAACATTTAAGGAAAAAATAAAATGAGTTTTCCAAAATCTATTATGAAATCTTTGTAACTCATTCTATGAAGACAATTTTATACTAATATAAAAGCTAAACAGAGACATTTTAAAAAGCAAAGGACAAAAATATAGGAAGGAAGGAGAAGGAGAGAAAGAAAGAAAGAAAGAAAGAAAGAAAGAAAGAAAGAAAGAAAGAAAGGGAGAGAAAGGAAGGAAGGAAGGAAGGAAGGAAGGAAGGAAGGAAGGAAGGAAGGAAGGAAGGAAAGATATAGCACAAATTGCTTATAATTTATGAAAAATAATTAAGAAGGAAGGAAGGAGGGAAAGAAGGAAGGAAGGAAGGAAGGAAGGAAGGAAGGAAGGAAGGAAGGAAGAAAGGAAGGAAGAAAGAAAGAAAGAGAGAAAGAAAGAAAGAAAGAAAGAAAGAAAGGAAAAAAGAAAGGAAAAAAAGAAAGAAAGAAAGAAAGAAAGAAAGAAAGAAAGAAAGAAAAGAAAGAAAGAAAGAAAAGGAAAAAAGGAAAGAAGGAAAGAAAGAAAGATGGATGGACGTAGTGGGTATTATGCTAAGTGAAACAAGTCAGAGAGAGAAATACAAATATATTATTTCATCTATATGCGGAATCTGAAGAATAAAATAATGAACAAACAAGACAGAAATAGACTCATAAGTGCAGAGAACAAATGGATAGTTGACAGAAGGGAGGAGTTATGAGAGACTGGGTGAAAAAGGTGAAGGGATTAAGAAATACAAATTGGTAGTTACAAAATAGTCAGGGGGGTGTAAAGTATGAGATAAGGAGTATGGTCAATAATCCTACCTAATAATAGAGTAATATGCAAATTGACCACACCTTCGCTATGCCTAAGCCATGCCCACCAGCCAAGCCATGCCCACCAGCCAATCAGGAGCAAATATGCAAATAAGCCAACCAAGATGGCTACAGCCACTGAGAGTGGGAGAGTTTCCCTGGTAACAAAAGAAGCCAAGCTTTCCTTGCCTTCTGTTGCCGGCCTAAGCCTCCACTCAAGGCTACAAAGTTTCAATTATAGAAGGTGAATTAACTCCAACAGATTGGCTTTGCTCCAGGCTACAAAGTTTCAATTGTAGAAGGTAAATAAATTCCAGATACCAGGGCCTCCTCTTGGGTCACCAGGGCGCGTGGCCGGCCTGCAAACCACCACAGGCCCCTCGCTCAGGCCGCCCCATGCCCCAAGGGAACCCCCACCCTTCAGGGCAAACCAGTCAGCCCCCACCAATGCACCAGGCCTCTATCCTATCTAATAAAAGAGTAATATGCAGATTGACCATCACTGCAACACACAATATAGCTTGCCCCCATGTGGTCAAAGATCCTGCCCCCATGTGGACACAAGATGGCCACCACAAGATGGCCAGCAGGAGAGGGCAGTTGGGAGGCACCAGGCCTGCAAGGGAGGGCAGTTAGGGGTGACCAGGCTGGCAGAGGATGGAAGTTGGGGGCAAACAGGCTGGCTGGGGAGCAGTTAGGCATCAATCAGGCTGGCAGCGGAGTGGTTAGGGGGTGATCAGGCTGGCAGGCAGAAGCGGTTAGGGGCAATCAGGAAGGAAGGCAGGTGATCAGTTGGGAGCCAGCAGTCCTGAATTGTGAGAGGGATGTCTGACTGCCCATTTAGGCCTGATCCGGGATTGGGCCTAAACGGGCAGTCAGACATCCCTCGAGGGGTCCCAGATTGGAGAGGGTGCAGGCTGGGCTGAGGGACATGCCCCCCTTCCGTGCACGAATTTAGTGCACAGGGCCTCTAATATTGTAATAACTGTGGATGGTGCAGGTGGGTACTTGAATTATTGAGAGGATCATTTTGTAAATTAAATAATTATATACACACTAGAGGCTTGGTGCATGAAATTCCTGCACTGCAGGGGATTCCTCAGCTGGCCTGCGCCCTCTCACAGTCTGGGACCCCTCGCTCCTTACTACCCGCCTGCTTGCTGCTCCTTACTGCTTGGCTTGCAGCTCCTTAGCATGGCCACAGAAGGTGGGAGAGACTCCTGCCACCGCCACTGCGCTCGCCAGCCATGAGCCTGCCTTCTGGCTGAGCAGTGCACTGACCACCAGGGGGCAGCTCCTGCATTGAGCATCTGTCCCCTGGTGGTCAGTGTGTATCATAGCAACCGGTCGTTCTGGTCGTCTGCCATAACAGTCACTTAGGCTTTTATTATATAAACTAGAGGTCTGATGCATGAAATTTGTGCAAGAGTAGGCCTTCAACTAGGCTACTGGCACTGGCTTCCCTCTGGCACCCAGGAACTAGGCTTCCCTCTGGCCCCGGCAGGCATCTGTGACCAGGCTTCCTGGCAGCCAGGTCATCTGGAAAGACATCCATTCTAATTAGCATATCATACTTGTATTATTATAGATAATGTTGTATAACTGAAATTAAGATAAGATTGAAAGTCTAGTGTAATTGAAAAAAAAAAAAAAAGAGAAATCCCTCAATTTAAATCAATGTAAGGGCTCTGAGGAAGGAAAATTTACCCAATACCCTGCCATAACCTTAAAATAACAAAGGTGATCAACTGTAAGTATAGATGGTGATACTCATTCCTGGTAGATACATGAGCTACTCTTTGTATTTAACACCTTGCCACTCTTGCTCAACCTTCTCTTTGATATAAACATACAGGGAAAGTTGGTAGGATTTTAAATAACCAATAAATATGGCCTATCTCAGAACCCTTAACATGAAGTCTTGGTGCCTTGACTGAAAACATTCCTTCTTGCTCTGTAGCACCACTCCTATTTAATGGGGAGAGATTTATTTTGCAAATGGAATTGTAATATTAGATGAACACCAGAGACTATTTTTGACCTTTCAGAGGACTCCTCTAGTCATATTTAAGTATTTGAACCATTTTGAATTAATCTTTGTATATGATTTGAGGAAGAGGCTCAACTTCATTCTGCTACCTGAGGCTCTATGTTCAGTTCCTTTCATTTATCTACATGCATTTATTCATAAGCCATTTTCTCTTGATTACTGCACTTTTGGAGCAAGATACAACATCAGGAAGTATTAGTTCTCCATCATTTTTTTCATCACTGGTTTGCATATTCAGTTTCTATTGTAGTTCCCCATGAACTTTAGCATCAGTTTCTCAGTTTCTGTAAAAAAAAAAAAAAAAAAAAAATAGCTGGGATTTTAGAGGAATTGCATTGAGTTAGCAGAATTAATGTCAATTCTATGTCCATTGTAGAGTCAGTTTAACATGGTAAAAACCATTTCCATCTCCTTGGTTCTCAGTTTCTTCACATTGCCTTCTATAGCCCTATAACTCATGACTTCAAAACCGTGAGTGCTAAAGAAATTTTAAAAAGAATTAGTTCTTAAGCCATTAAAAATCAGGCTAGAATAAACTCCCAAAAGTGGGATCATGGGTCAATGGCAGCTCCATTTTTAATTTTTTGAGAAAACTCCACAATGTTTTCCATAGTGGCTGCACCAGTCTGCATTCCCACCAGCAGAAAAGGTTCCCTTTTCTCTACATCCTTGCCAGCACTCATTGTAGTTTTAATTTGCATCTTGCTAATGATTAGTGACTTTGAGCATTTTTTCATGTGTCTATTGTCCTTCTATATGTCCACTTTGGAGAAGTATATATTTAGGTCCTTGGCCCATTTTTTAATTGGATTGTTTGTCTTTCTTTTGTTAGGTTGTATGAGTTCCTTATATATTTTGGAAATTAACCTCTTATCAGATCCTAAGAAACTTGAAACATCAATCAGAAAGAATATATGCACCACTATGTTCATAGCAGTGCAATTTACAATAGCTCAGATCTGGAAACAGCCCAAGTGTCCATCAGTAGATGAGTGGATAAAAAGCTGTTGTACCTCTGACCGGTTTGGCTCAGTGGATAGAGTATAAGCCTGCAGACTGAAAGGTCCCAGGTTTGATTCTGGTCAAGGGCATGTACCTTAGTTGTGGGCACATCCCCAGTAGGAGGTGTGTAGGAGGCAGCTGATCTATGTTTCTTTCTCATCGATGTTTCTAACTCTCTATCCCTCTCCCTTCCTCTCTGTAAAAAATCAATAAAATATATATTTTTAAAAATTTTTAAAAAGCTGTTGTATATTTATACCATGTGGAATACTATGCAGCTATAAAAAAGGATCTACTACCATTTGAGATAGCATGGAGGGACCTAGAAAGCATTATGCTCAGTGAAATAAACCAGTCAGAGAAAGATAAGTATAACATGATCTCACTCATATGTGGAATCTAATGAACAAAATGAACTGATGAACAAAATAGATCCTGAGACACAGAAACATGGAACAGACTGTTAAATATCAGAGAGAAGGCAGGAGTAGGGGTTGGTGTGGGGAGAGATTAACTGGAGAACTTATATGCATAGCCCATGGACACAGACAATAGTGTGGTTGAAGGTCTGGGACAGGCAGGTACCGGGTGGAGAGTTTCAATGAAAAAAAAAAAAAAAAAGAGGGACATCTGTAATACTTCCAACAATAAAGATAATTTTTTAAAAAATTTCAGGCTAGAACATTGTGTTTCCTCTAGAATGTAAAGGTCTTGGATAGAAATATCATGCCATAATGGAAATTTTGGTGGTGTTTGTATCATTCATAATGAGTTGTCCTCTTGGGAAACCCATCCCTCTCCCATGAGGTTACATGTATAGGCTCTAGCAACTAGACTGATAAATGACACAAATGATTCTATGCCTTGACCAAGAATAATCAAACACATCATATCCACTTATACCAATACAGAATAATCAGATTTTCTTCTTGTGAATTTATTAGGTGTGAAAACTTTCATGCAGATGTAGTTATAACATGGAAGCCTGGAATCCTGAATCATGATATACTACTATGAAGGCTGGAGAGCGGAGGGATGGAGTAAGGGAGGCGGGGGGAGGGGCGGAATAAAAGAATGAGGTAAACAGATAGACAAGAGAAAGAGGCAAGAGAAAATGTACTGTCTGGGTTCTCTTATATTTTCATTTTCAGTGTCCATTGTTCCCAAGGATTGGCTGCAATTTTTCTTTGGATTCAATATTATATCTGTGGTTCCTTATA
Source organism: Eptesicus fuscus (assembly GCF_027574615.1). Lineage (NCBI taxonomy): Eukaryota > Metazoa > Chordata > Mammalia > Chiroptera > Vespertilionidae > Eptesicus > Eptesicus fuscus. The sequence continues at coordinate 76,817,209 of NC_072474.1, read as the reverse complement.
ATAAATTCACTAGGCTTTTTGTTTGATTTATTGGTTTGTCTGCTGTTGATGTTATTGTTATTGTTTTGAGATATCATAAGAAAGAAATGTGGGTAATAACAGTGACATTATGACTAGCAAGTAAAGAGATACATTTAAGAAATATTTTAAAGCAGGTCTAACAAAATTAAACCTATTGATGATATATAAATGTATACCTAAATCTTTAAGCAGAAAAAGACTACAAAAGAGGTATGTAGTTTATTTATCTCTTAGGATTGTGCTATGACTAAGCTAACAAATGTGAATTTTTTAACATGCTTTGAGTTTACCAGTTCTGGAAATTTAAAAAACATCATTAATGAATAAACTTAAAATTTAAGACAAAGTATATTGTTATAAGTGCATGATATTAATTTAACATTATATTTATTATATATTATTATAAAATCAGAGACTTAAATTTGAGAAGGGATTTTGATATCATATATTTTGAAGTGTTCACCTCACTTATGAAGCATCAAGGTAAATGTGTATTTTTTGTATATTAATGAATAGTTTTATATTTGAGTTTTTCTTGAAAATTAATGAAATCAATACAATAAAAATTTTAAATAGCATCATATTATTAAGACAATAAAAATATAAAATATTAATATTTGAATTGTGTCTATGTCTGTATCTGAATTAATTAGTTTGGGAAATATTAAAAGGGTGTATTTTAGTTTCTCTTTGAAAATGGTTAAAGGTAGACAGTACCTAATATTTCAGAATTTTGAATTTTATTTTATAATTAATTAAAATTGCATTTAGAGCTAAGATACATACATTTTATAAGTGTATTTCTAATAGCACATGATCTCACTCATCTAGTGGAAATAATGAACAACATAGACTGATGAACAAGAACAGACCCAGAAACAAGGAGGCACGGATCAGACTGTTGGGCCTCAGAGGGAGGGTAGTGGAGGGTGGGGGTAAAGGAGAGAGATCAACCAAAGGACTTGTGTGCATGCATATGCGCCTAACCAGCGGTTGGGGACAACAGGGGGGTGGGGGCATGTGTGGGGAGGGGTGTGGGATGGGAATGGGGGCATGAGGACAAATATGTGATACCTTAATCAATAAAGAAATTAAAAAAAAAGATACATACATTTTGTTAAAGTTATTCAGTAACAATTCTTTTTTCTGGACTTTATTTTTTTTCAAGCATATCTAATGGATTAGATTCCAGAACACTACTGGAATATTTCTATGCTAATGACAATAATTACTTCCACTCCCATTTGTTCTGTATTATATGCCTATTATTTGCCAATAATATAATATTATTTTATCTATCTATATACAAATTGGAGATTTCATATTTTTATATTTTACATTGTCTATTTATTCAGGCAATGCCAATAAATTAATTAAAGCACTAATAACCTCAATTAATATTACTGAGCATTTACAATGTGCTAGGTGTTTTTTTAAAGGGTTTACGTGTATAGTCACATTTAATGCTCACAACAACTCTCTGAGATAGTACATTTTACCCAAGTTTTATAACTAAACAATTAAAACTAAGAAGTTTCAGTAATTTGTTCAATGTCCCACAGGTAGCAAGTGACGAAAGCATCATTGAAACCTGGTTTTATTGCTTGGCAAATGTGTGCTTCAACTATTCTAAGTCTTTTCAATATAAATTAAATGTGAATATATAATACACTTCTCAAGTTTTACATGGACAATATCAGAAATTCATCTTACAAATCGTGAAAAAATGACATTTTGTAAATCCATAATTCAAAATTATGAGGGTTGCGGTTCAAATATTAGGGCTGGAGTTGCCTGTCTGCTTATTAAATTCATTTTTTATCTGTTTTAAATCTATTCTATTTGAGTACTCTGTATTTTTCTGATTATTCTTTTCGAGTTTCATGAGGGTAAAGAAAGGCATAATTGCATTGAAAATACTAATAACACGCATGACACAAATTTCAGGAAATCACTGATGTTATGCATTGTATCCAATGACCTATAAAGAGTAATCCATAACTTAATGTAGCCAGTTTTCTCAGTGCAAGTATCTGAAATGTGCTTAATAAGATGACAATAACAAGACTTATAAGTGGTTAATATGTGTGATGTATTAATCTAAGGACTCTACAAATATTAATTTATGTAATCCTTACTGTGTTCCTGTGAAATAAGTACTATCATCTATCTCCATTTTTCAGATGAGGAAACTGAGTCACCGAGTGGTTAACTAACCTTCTCAAGACCACCAGAACTAATCTCTATTTTTACAAAGGCTATCTGGTTCCAAAGTCTGAGATCCTCATCATTACTCTACCCTTAATCTGCAATGGAAAGTTAGATCTCTCAATGGCTTCTCAGCCCAACTCCATTGCTTACAGCTTTCTCTGGCACTATAGAGTTATAGAGTTTTTGTTTTTTTACCAAGCAATATGGAACCTTTATTTTTAAAGTGATTTCTGTACATGTGGAGCATGAAAGTAATCCTTTTACAAATGTAACTGATTACTAGAAGAAACAATGACAAAACCAAACTAGTATTTGATGTGAATCCATAGGAGGTTAAGCTTGGAGAGTATTGACCATCCCTTTTATTGCCTTTGTCTGCTACTTTCCCCTTTTCTAGATCCTTCCTAATGGCACTTAGATGTGTTCAAGCTCCCCATATCTTAAACATATAATTACCTCCCTCTCACTTATAACTAAGCAACTATCATATTCTTTTCATTCTCTTTAAAGCCAAACTTAAGAGAACTGCCTACACCAGTGATGGGCAACCTTTTGAGCTTGGTGTGTCAAACTTCACCAAAAAAACTGAGCATAACTCGGGTAGTGTGTCACTTTGAGGAAAAAACTAACTCCAAGACTCTAGTCGCAAATGTTTCATCCTCAGGAGCAGCAAATGTTTCATCCTCGGCATGCGGCCGCATGTCATCAGAAATGGCTACGCGTGTCAGTGCTGACACGCATGTCATAGGTTCACCATCACTGGCTTACACTTATGAACCCTATTGCCTTAGAGTTATTTTCCCCCCAAACACATTCCAATTTGTAAAATGTAGTTAAAATTACTTCAAAAGATTTTACTTCTCAGTACATTATTGCATTTTTTCATTGAACATGTTAAGATTAAAAATAATCTTCTATCTTGGTATATCAGTAGTTTTAGACACAGTAAAGTGTTTTGTTCTCTTAGCTAAACTGGCTTCCTAGTCCAGTGGTCGGCAAACCGCGGCTCGTGAGCCACATGCGGCTCTTTGGCCCCTTGAGTGTGGCTCTTCCACAAAATACCACGTGCGGGCGCTCACATACAGTGCGATTGAAACTTCGTGGCCCATGCGCAGAGGTCGGTTTTCGGCCTGGGCGAGTCTATTTTGAAGAAGTGGCGTTAGAACACTCAAGGGGCCAAAGAGCCGCATGTGGCTTGTGAGCCGCGGTTTGCCGACCACTGTCCTAGTCTATTTCCTAACAATTACTTTTCTGTCACCTTTGCTGGTTTATCACTCTAAAATGACCTTGTAAATTTTAAAGTTATGTACATTTTTGGTGTTACATTTCTAAAATAGAATTGCTATTTTAAAAGTTTTTTTAAAATGACACGGGTATGGCAGTAAAACAAAAAAAGAACATTGTGAATGCAGAAATGTATAGGAATAGCAATGTGGCATGAATTTGATAGTGCAGCAAATATCAATCAATGGAGGAATGACTACATCTTCACATTTACCCACAAAGTAATTAGTTTCTTTATGGGACCTGAAAAAGAAAGATATCAAAAATAGGTGAAGATGGGTTATAAGTTGTTACTGAATTCTGTGCACAAAAATTGCCTTCTGTATGCTTAACTGAAAATTACTGGCACCAAAATTTCAGAATAGAGTTTAGTGATTTGGAAGAAATTTTGGAAGTGAAAATAGAGTGCATATTTAGGAAATCCTATATCATTAACATTCCTGATAACACAGAGAATAATAGTGCCTTTATACGTGTGTGTGTGTGTGTGTGTGTGTGTGTGTGTGCGCGCGCGCGCGCAATGATATCAGTGCCACTGAGGAGAACTTGATTGTAAATAGAAAACATTATCCAGTTGATTTCATTTATGTGTACTATTTTTATGTATAATCAAGAGTGATTGATATGTGTCCAAATGTGTCTAAATCTTTAAATCATAAAATATAAAAAAAAAATCTAAGTGGGATAAAAGCATGGCACATCCTTTAATTATGTTTTTTTTTTCCTTTTTCTTTCTAAGTGATACAAAATAACGTATTTTACAACTGATGGCACTTCAGATTTGATAAAATACAATAGCATATTTTACATAATGTATGTATTTATTTGATTACTGTCTCTAAGTTATAAACTCCATGAGGGTTCAGACTCTGTTGTTTGTGATTATATCCTAGAGTCTGTAACCATGCTTGACACATAAAATGTGTAAACTTCTTATCATGCAAAAATAGAAATAAAGATGGGTTTCTTTTAATTTATTATTTTTTTAAATTTTGTTTAAGTTGAATTGCAGTTGACAGTCAATATCAAATTGTTTCAGGTGAACAGCATAGTGGTTAGATGTTTATGTAACTTACCAAGTGGTCACCTTGATAAGCTTAATATGCACTTGGCACTGTACATAGATATTATAATGTAACTAGAGGCCCGATGCATGAAATTCATACAAGGGCTTGGCCCCCTGCTGCCACAGTAGCTGCCTCAACCCCTGTGACCACAGCGGTTGCCTCTGCCTTGTCCCCCACCGCAGCGGCTTCATCTGGAAGGTCATCTGGAAGGACATCCAGAAGGACGTCCAGTCTAATTAGCATATTATGCTCTTATTGTTATAAATTGACCACATTCCCTGTGCTGTACTTTACAATCCCGTGATGTTTTTGTAATCACCAATTTGTGCTTCTTAATCCCGACACCTTTTTCACCCACTTATTGCAAAATCTTAATGTTTAACTCTGAATCTGCTCCAATAAAAGATCCATCCCCATTAAGGAATTGGTTCTATTTATTACAGCCAGTTGTTCTTGAAGTTCCTATTGACTGAAGTCCCTGACTTGGGCAGAGTATAGGGCTTTTGCTCTTATTACCAAGTTCTATGTATAGTGACATCAAAAGGGACTTCCTGAATTTAAGAAGTGGGAGTGCTCCCAGTCCACATTCCTGGGTTTAAGTCATCAGCCAATTCTTCTGACATTATTTTTTTCTTACAACCCTCCTAATACTTTGAAAATCAACACAACTCTCTTCACTCTTCCATTGAATTTGATTTTGGGGGGTACTTTCTTGTGATATATAAAATGTTTTTCCACCTGCCTGTAAACAACCATTAATACCATTCTAGTGGAATCCTTATCCTATCTAATAAAGAGGGAATATGCTAATAGACCTTCACGCCATTGCAAAGATGGCAGCACCCACAGCCAATAAGGAGGGAATATGCTAATTGACTGCCATGCCCTCAAACATGGCGGCACCCACAGCCACAAGATGGCGGCGCCCAATCTCCTCAGCCCTGCAGGGGTGGCAAGCTCGCACCTGCCTCCAGAGTCCCCCAGTACCCTCAGTCCCCCAGCTGCCCAGGGCCGCCCGAGGTGCAGGCAAGCCTCGGATGGTGGCTGCCCATCAGCCCAGGGCCGCCTGAGGCTCACATAACCAGGGCCGGCCAAGGCTTGCGTTGCCAGCAGTAGCAGCAGCAGAGGTGTGATGGGGCATCGCCTTCCCATGATCACTGGGGTCTCCCACCCCTGAGGTCTCCTGGACTGTGAGAGGGGGCAGGCCAGGCAGAGGGATCCCCGCTCCAGTGCATGAATTTTCATGCACCGGGCCTCTAGTATCCTATATAATTCTGTTCTATCTCTGATTTTCTGGGCAGAATTCTGTCCTCTATTCATATTATTTTCATGTCCTGTATGTCAGGACCACAACTATTATAGACAGTAAAATTACATCTGAATAGATTTTGGATAGCTTTTGTAAGGTGGTTTTGTCTGTCTCTATAATTATAACTTTGAAATTATGCTAATGATATATCACACAACACAAACTTGTTAATATCAGTTGTGATCATCCCATGCATAAGATCAAACTTTCAAATATTAAAAACTAGACACCCGGTGTATGAAAATTCATGCACTGGAGAGGGGGTCCCTCAGCCAGGCCTGTCCCCTCTCATAGTCTGGGAGCCCTCAGGGGTGGGAGGTGACCCGGAGATCAGGGGAAGGTGACGCCACCATCACACCTCTGCTGCTGCCACTGCCAGTAGCACAAGCCTCAGCCGGCCCTGGTTACCTGAGCCTTGGGTGGCCCTGGAGACTGGGCAGCTGCCATTTGAGGCTTGCCTGTACCTCAGGCCAGCCAAGGCAGCTGGGAGGCTGCTATTGGTGGCTTGCCTACACCTCGGGCCCGCCCTCGGTGGTTGGGGGATCTGAGGAGACTGGGGGACTCCGGAGGCAGGTGTGCAGAGCAGCCAGACCTGCCTGGGGGTGGGCCCAGCCATGCTGTGTACCTTCTGCCTTGGCAGGGCTGAGGGGACTGGGCGCCACCATCTTGTGGCTGTGGGTGCCACCATCTTTGAGGGTGTGGCAGTCAATTAGCATATTCCCTCCTTATTGGCGGTGGGCACCACCATCTTTGTGAGGGTGTGATGGTCAATTAGCATATTCCCTCTTTCTTAGATAGGATAGTTATATAGAAACCAGCAATGGTTTGAAATTTGTCTCCCTAAATTTCACAAGCGTGTGAACAGAGAAGGAATCACATTGGCAGCTTGGGAGCAGATGTGAGCATGTTAGTGCTCTAACCAGGGCTCCTGCCTGGTATTTTAGAGTGTCTCACATTTTCTTGCAAACAAGTCTGCTCTAATTGACTACCATCACCACTATTGCTGTCTTCTTCTGGGCACTGGGACTAACCTACTCATCTTTAGATTCTCCATTTGGGCCTGTATGAATGTGTCACTGCTTCACTGGGTACCACAATCTCTTGCCATTAGCTACTGTCACTCTGCACCATATATGGAACTGGAAGAGAACACACATCCTCTGAGTTACACTGTGTCAGAGTAATGAACAAATAATGTTAGAATACATCTTGAAGTCAGATTGCTTTTGCCCTTTTAATTTATTACCCATGTCTTAATAGGACTCGGGCACTGGGATGGAGGTCACACGATAAGTGTTAATATTTTAGAAGTACCTGCTCCTTAATGAGAAAGCTGGCTTTATGTAACTGGGTATAATTTGCTGTGACTAGCTCATTTTTTCAAAGGATAAGATGTCCCAGAAGACTCCTCAGTCACTTCTCTTAGATCTGCCCACACCATTCCTAGAATACCTTTAGTGCATAGATTCAAGCTCAAAGCCCTGTCCTTAATTTATAATTATAACTTCGATAATGCAAACTGCTGGCTGAGCGTATGATGCAAAGAGTGTATGTCTTCTCAGTCTTAAATTTGAGATGGACACATTTCTCTTAAGAGTAAGTCTAAAGGAATTCTAAAATGTTAAATTTATACCTCATTTATGCTTTCTTTTTACCAGAAAATGTAGTTTTCATTTGACTCTGTTGTTGGTATTAGCCTGAAACTTCCTCTACTTAAAAGTGCTCTTTATAGTTAATAGTGTCACTTCCCAGACATTAAGATTGACGGAGGCTCCTGTTTTGAGCACAGGCTTGTCTACAGATGCCCCCAAGTTCCAGTGACGTTTCTAGCACAGATTCAGGCCACTCAGTCCTTCTGCCTGTACTGGACTCTACCTATAAAACTGGGCCAGTACAGCTCACAAGGGGTTTCCGAGGATTGATTACTTACCATTCATACAGGGTTTAGGAACAGTACAGAAGGACGGATGTGCTCAACAATATCATTTCCTTGTTCTATAAAATGTCAGTTTTCCAGAGTTAAAAACAACAAGGCCACATTTGGCCAGAATAAACCGCCCTTACTTCTTTTGCCTACAATATCTTTGGTATGTCTGTGCTAAGCAAATTATTGAAAGAGACACCATCAGACAGCGAGCAGCCTGAAGAGAAATGGTCCCTGCCTTCTATCTGGAAGAGACTCTTTATCACCTTTTCCAGATAAACCATCCCTCTTCTGTAGACAATTTGTCTCATCAGAACAATTTATTATTACTATTTTTTGTACTATTATTTTACATAAAAATATTAAGGGTGATATTTTTCTTGTGAAAATTAGTACCAGACTGAAGTTATACAACTATTTGAAATTAACACTATGTGCTAATGCTTAGAGAGTCTTTAATACATTGCAAACAATTCAAAATTCTCCAAGTCTGACCCAGAATAAACAATATGAAAGGAGGACAAAGTTGGAGAAATATTAACTGACTTCAAGATTTAGTATGGAGTTATAGTCATCAAGACAGTGAGGTGTTGGTAAAAGAATAAACAAGTAAATCAATGGAACAAAATAGAGAATTGAAAATTTTTGTATTTAATCAAAGAAATAAAATAAAAATATCTACTTTAAAACAATTGAAGGACATCTGCACATACATGCTCACAGAAAATAGAAATAATCAAATAGAAGGTAAGAATTCTGAAAAAATAATGCAGAAGAAAAATTTGGTAAGAAGTTAGAAAGCAAAGTGATGAAATAAAACTGTATCCTTAAAGCAATTGATATAAATGGATTTATGTACCTCCTTATATTAGAATCAATATTGATAAAAGAGGGTATTATATGCTACATCTGATTTACATGCAGCATGCCAAGGCCTAAGGAGGGAATGTCTATATGTAATGATTTCCTCTAAGAGGTAGGATTTTATCTTGGCTCTGAGAGAAATGTCCATACCTTTGATGCGTATGTGAAATGGATGTTCTAGCTGGTACATAACACGGAAGTGACAGTTTATAGGGGCAAAGTGCAAAACATTTTGTTGTATTGTTGGGAAGGAAATAAGCACATTAGTGTATTTGAGGCAAAACTGTATGTGATGGAGAGATAAACAGGAGTCCCTTTCTGGAGGAGTTTGCATTAGGAGAGTAGAATGAATGGTGGCAACAAGCTGGAGCCTGTAGTAAAGTCGGCCTAAGTATGTACAGTGGATGAATGTGAAAGCTCATATGAGTTACCAAAGGACCTAACTAACCTACAGCCCATTTATGTGGAAAATGAGGGAAGTTTTATATATATATTTCATGAATATAATTTGCCAGATAATTTTTATTGATCTTAGTTTATTATATGGCAAATATTAGGACCATAGAAAATGTTCACACATTCTTTTTATAATATACTTTCTTCTGAATGTAGTTGTTGAAGCTCCACATTTTTTTTTCTTTGAAGGGGGTGGGATGGTTTTGCTAATGTAAGATAGAAAAGTTGGGTGAGAACAAGATCAATAGAGCTGTGTGTTAGGAATGTACTCTGGATACTTCTGCAATAAACTGAACCACCAGACCGAGGGGCTGACTGAGCTGTGAGAGAACCTGGCTCCCTTTTGTATTCTCAAGTCACTATAATGACATCATATAATAAGTGATTGATGACTATTTTTTTATTATAAAGAAGTATATAGAAGTCAAAAGTAAGGATAGCCTCTATGATGCAATCATGTCCTCAAAATACATTCAATATTAAACTGCAGCATTTTGGTAGTTAATGCATAAAATTAATGAACATTAATCCAAAGACTTCACCTATGGTGGGCACATAAGTACATTAATTCATGTATTGGAAAACCACAAATTCTAAAATTGCTATATGAAATGAAAACACCCATGTAATGTTTAATACATAACTATGCAGTCTCCTAGAACCTCTTATTTCAGAAGCAGTGGAGATAAAGAAATATGTGCTGTAGCATGGAACAGACTGAGGAATCTCTGAGGGAAGGGGGCGGAAGAGGGAAGCGATTAACCAAAAACTTATATGCATATATGTATAACCCATGGACACAGAAAGTGTGGTGAAGGCCTATGGGGAGCGGGGTCCATGAGTGGGGTGGAGAGGTTCAATGGGGGGAAAAGGGAGATATTTGTAATACTTTCAACAATAAAGTTAAATAAAAGAGAAAGAAATATGTGCTGTTAAAACAGTGGTCTTCAAACTGAAACAAACCTCTGATTTTCCAGGAAGTACATGGACATGAATAATTTAAAGAGAATAATTTTTTAGATCCTCAATATTTATTTCTAGTCTTTTCTAAAATTAACCTACTTTTCTTTCCAAACTTTCACAATAATCCATTTCCCATTTGTAATAAAGGGAATACCTTTCATCCATTAATGAGGCATAGTCCTTAATACGGGAAAAAGAAAACGGAAAAATCTCTAAAGAACCAAACATAGAATACTTGTAAAATCCTGAGTAATTGTGGAAAGCCTTGTGATCATAAAGTGTCTATAAGATATATTACAGTGAGTCATCATGACAATCTATGGTCAAAATTTTGGCATAGTTACAAACCTGTGCATGTATTAGTATGTATCTATGTTTATCTATCTATCTATGTCATTTTATCTCATTTATTACCTATCTTGATACTCAAAAATAAGAAAATATAACATGCATATTAATATATTTACTTGAACTACTTAGGGAAGAGAGTTGTTGTTGTTTTTTAACAGAAAATAGTCTAAGTCTGACTTGCCTGATTAATTTAATGATGAGGGCTTTCTTTATCATTAAACTAAATTGTGCATGTTTTAATATATTGAATGACCTAAACCTGTAGTTCAAAATACTTTAACAAAAGCACTGTAAATTACTTTTGCAATAACAATATCCAATAAGCGAGAAATGCATACTTTGTAAATATTAAACTTATATATCTCACATATAGCATTCAGAGTTTGATCAGGAAAACAGAAACCACTCCAATATTTTAAGCAGGAATGAAATTAAATAGCAAAACCATTACAAAACCATTAAAAGGAAGAGATGATGAAAATGTCAAGAAAACCTCCCCCAGCTTTCAGATTCACTCATAACTTTCAGAGAATTAAGAAATTGCAAGAATCACAGGAAGCCATACCAATGTTTAGAGTTATCTACTGCATTAAGGAAGCTATTGGCAGGGAAATTCATTGAGTTCACCATAAAACCTGTGACTACTACAGTCTCCATCTCTGCTACAGAAACAGTACTACAGCTTCTGCCCCTTTTATGCTGTCTAAATCTCATTAATACGGATCTCACTTGTATAATGTACTTCAGGACTCTGCTGTCAAGTAATTAAAAAAAAAAAATGTAGTTCCAAGGCTTCCAGCCTCTTTGATGGAGCAAAATAAATAAATAAAAAATAAATAAATAAATAAGAGAAGGCAGGAATGGTGCTTACTAGCCAATAAGCCACCTGGCACAAATGTTAAATTTTAAAATGTGAGTCATATCCCCGACCCGCCCAAAAAAACTTTTAAGAATTAAGCACACAAGATCTTTGAAGGCATGTTCTAGTGTCTTAACTAGAGCTATGATTTATTAACCAATATCACTCCAATAAGTTCAATGAAAATACTATATAGTACTACCATAGAGTGGGTGGCTTAAACAACAGGCATTTCTTTTTCTCAGTTCTGGAGGCTGGGGAGTCCAAAGTCAAGGTGTAGGCAAATTTTGTTCCTGATGAAACCCTCTGTCTTTCAGATGGGCACTTACTCATTGTGTGCTCACATGGAGGAGACCAGAGAGCTCTGGTAATCTCTTCCTCTTCTCATAGTTATGATTACTAATCTCATCAGGGCATCCAACTCTCAAGTTATCTCCTAAATCTAATTACCTCACAAAAGTCACATCTTCAAATACTATCACTGTGGGAGTTAGTGCTTCAATATATAAACTATGGAAGGATGCAAACATTCAGTTCATAACATAACAGTAAAAAGTGACTATTTTTATCCTCTACTTCACTTTTGATTTCTGCTATGTCCTCTCAGCCACTATTTCAAGTTGGCTCTTTCCTTATTTTTTATTTTTTTAATTTTTATTTCTGTTTCCTGACATGACCTTCTGCTAAATCCTTTAATTTCTGGAAAGTTATCTCAAAATTTGCATCTATCAAAGTTATTTGCTTTACCCTGAAGTTATTGGATAGCTATTGCTTGTCAAGGCACTATATCTTGCTCTTTCAATATCTAGTAATTTCTGCACAAGACTTAACAGTACATGGAGAACCAAGATGGCAACCTAGGCAAATACCTGTACTCACTACCTACCACAACTACATTAAAATTACAACTAAAATACAGAACAACCATCATCCTGAACTGCTGGAAAGCTGGCTGAAAGGAAGTCCTACAACTAGAGAAGTAAAGAAGAACGCACACAGAGACTGGTAGGAGGTGCAGAGGTGCCGAACGGGCTGGTCCGGCACCCACGTGGGCTGCTTCTTTAACCAGGAGGGAGATGGTCTCTGCGGTCCACCTGGAGGAGCAAGGGGTCCCAGCCCCATACCAGATCCCCAGCCTAGGGTCCCAGAGCTGGGAAAAGAAGTCTCTATGGGCAGTAAGAACTAGGGGCTGTAAAAATCAGTGCTGATTAGGGTAAGGTGACCAGATTTTAACATTGGTAAAGCGGGACACCATGACCGGGGGGGGGGGGGGGGGGTTCTTGATTAAAAATTTGGTCTATATTGTAATCGCTTTTGGTTTTTTTAATAAAAGGAAATTCACTTCTTAGATCATCGTTGAATTTGCATCCTCTTTTCTTACTCATTATGTTAAAAATCTAAAAAAAATTAATTTAAATTATATTATAAATTATTATATACATATTGCTTAAAAACACAGGTACATAATTACATGAACATATTTTATTGTTAGTTTATAACTTAAATTAATTTGATTGTTATAAAGTAACTATATTTTAAAAATTATTTTAATTCTAATCCTATATTTCTTTCTAAATAATAACAATACTAACTTGTATTATTTTTCCTCTGAATTTGCCATAACGTAAGTCATAAGTGTTACTTTCAAGGCTGGCGCTAGACTTTTTGCCGCCACTATAAAATATAAATAATACGAGTACTGTCTGCTAAATTCAAGAAAATTTATGTATTTATGAAATAAATAAATAAATTACTTACCTAAATTATCTGAAAAGCTGATTTGTAATGACATCACTTGTTTAAATAGCTTACTAGCACGCAGTACGATGTGTATCGTCTGAGAGACAGTTACAAAATGTTTTCGTCGTTGCCAATCCCAAAAAATGCCATTGTTCATTAAGTCCAAACAATGGTGGTCGAATTCTAACAACTGATCAACAATGCAAACTTTGATAAGCAGTTCTCGATAATCAGTTCTCAACAATTATTTGTTATTATTAAAGTTTAACATTATAAAATTAACAAAAATAATATAAAACTCATATCCTGGCTAAATAGCCACATGGCCGCCAAAAACCGTATATTCCCTTCCCGTTCTCCTGCCTTTCCCTAGCTTGTCGTGCATTCTTTCCAAAAATTGGGACTTTTTTAAAACGCCACGGGACGTGGGACAAATTGTTAAAAATCGGGACTGTCCCACCAAAAGTGGGACGTCTGGTCACCTTAGATTAGGGGTCAGTGACACAGAGGCTGCTGGAGACCCAGCTGCTCCTCTTAAAGGCCGGCACACAAACTGAACTTATAAGCTCCCACTTCCTCTGAGCTCCACTGCTGGGCGAGGCTCTGGGGGACCCATACACATATGAGGGGAAACTGGACTGTCTGGCAGGAACTCACTCAGGGGCGGCTTTCTTCCAGACGGAGGTGCTCACAGTGGTCATTGTTTCCATGCTGGGACCTTCCTGGTTGCAGGGCTGACTTGCAGCCATTTTGTTTGCTCCACCCTGGTGATTTTCTGAGATCTCGCCTCATCCAATTTATGGACCCACCCAAGCTGTGAGCAGCAGCTTTTGCATGTGAATGGCCTGTTAAACAAGCTGCAGCTGGGTTAGGGAGCCCCAAACCTATCAATAAAAGTCCCAAGACCAGCATCAGCACCAGCCTGCCTTGCTTCACAGCTGGGCCTCATCTGGGCACTTCCAAACCTGATACAAAGAGGAGGATTCTGCAGATCTCTCTGTAGCTCCTGCTGGGTGGCCCCAAGCAGTGGCTGACTTTGCACCTCCCTAGAGACCCAAGAGCCAGTGTACCCAGTGGTCAGTGTCAGACCATACCAGATTACAACTTCACACATCCATAAGCAACACACTGAAGGGGCACACTCAGTGAGGACCAAAGCCCCACTGAAGCAAGTCTTGTACAATAGGGGTGTCTCCTGCACACCAGCTCTCCCACTGTAGTTGCAGCTGGTCCTCACAGCCAATTGGCCTGGAGGTCAATTCCTCAGTAACACCAACAGCAATTAAGTGTCAATTACAACAAGACTGTGATCACAGTCCACAAAGGGGTGTACTTAGAGCTCCCAGCTAAGGTGACTGGGGAGGCTGAGCCACTGGGTCCTATAGAATACTTACTATACAAGGCTACTCTACCACCTCAATGAGACATAGAAGCTACCCAATACATAGAAACACATAAACAAACACAGGGAAGCAGCCAAAATATGGAGACAAAGAAATATGTCACAAATGAAAGAAATGTAAGAAAGTAAACTACTGGATATAGAGTTTAAAACCACAGTTATAAAGTTACTCAAGAATCTTCTAGAAACCTCCAAGGGACTTAGTGAGACTTTCAAGGATCTTAGTGAGAATGCCAAATAAATAAATAAAAAATAAATAAATAAATAAATAAAATAATGGAAAAGTACCAGTCAGAAATTAAGTATACATTGACTGAAATAAAGAAAAATATACAGGGATTCAACAGTAGACCAGAGGATCCCAAGAATCAAATCAAAGATTTGAAATATGAGGAAGCAAAAAAAACAACAAAAACAAAACAAAACAAAACAAAAAAACATCCAACCAGAAAAGCAAAAAGAAAAAAGAATCCAAAAATATGAAGATAGTATAAGGAGCCTCTAGGACAACTTCAAGCGTACCAACATCCAAATTATGGGGGTGCTAGAAGAAGAGAGAGAGTAGGATATTGAAAAACTATTTGAAGAAAAATGACAGAAAACTCCCCTACCTGGTGAAAAAAGTAGACTTACAGGTCCAGGAAGCACAGAGAACCCCAAACAAAAGGAACCCAAAGAGGACCACACCAAGACACATCATAATTAAAATGCCAAGGGCTTAAGACAAAGAGATAATTTTAAAAGCAGCAAGAGAAAAGCAGTAAGTTACCTACAAGGGAGTGACCATTCAGCTGTTGGCTAATTTCTCAATAGAAACTATGCAGGCCAGAAGAAAGTGGCAAGAAATATTCAAAATTATGAATAGCAAGGATCTACAACCAAGATTACTCTACCCAGCAAAGCTATCATTTAGAAGAGAAGGTCAGATAAAGAGCTTCATAAACAAGAAAAAAACTAAAGGAGTTTATCACCACCAAACCAGTATTTTATGAAATGTTGTAGGGTATTCTTTAAGAAGAGGAAGTAGAAGAAAAAGATAAAAAACATGAACAACAAAATGGCATCAAATACATATCTATCAACAATTGAATCTAAAAATCAAACAAATAAAAAATCTCATGAAAATTATAAACTGGTGAATAAAATAGAACCAGAGTCAGGAAAATGGAACAGACTGACAATTCTCAGAGGGAAGGGAATTGGGGGGGCAGGAAGAGATTAAAGAAGGATCTTATATGCCTGTATGCATTACCTAGGGACACAGACAATAGGGTGGCGAGGGCCTGGGGTGGGGTGGGGTAGGAACTGGGTGGAAGGGAGCTATGTGGGAAAAAAGAGGGACATCTATAATAATCCTGTATAATAAAAGGCTAATATGCAAATTGTCCCCTCGACTGGGACTTTGACCAGGAATTCGACTAGGGGGGTGGGGCCGGCCATCCATCCATCTGTGGACCCTCCCCCTGGTAAGCCCCTCCCTTGATTGTCCCTCCCTCATCCCGATTGGGGCTGGCTGGACCCCCACCCATGCATGAATTCATGCACCAGGCTTCTAGTCTCAACAATAAAGATTAAAAAAAAAAAAAAAAGAGTTACCAGTACATGATGTCATACTTTAGGATGTGTTTTTAATATTAAATGTTATTTTTTTAAATAACAAGTTAAAACAGATTTTTGTGAATTTACCTATTCTGGCATATCATATAAATGGAATTATGTAATATGTAACATTTTATATCTGGCTTCTATCACTTAGTTAATGCTTTCCACATTCTAGCATGTATTAATACTTCATGCCTTTCTAAAGCTGAAATTGCATTGTATTTCTATATTACAATTTGTTAATTCATTTTGTTGATAACATTTAGGTTGTTTCAACATTTGGCTCCAGGAATAGTGCTGCTATGAACATTCATGTATCTGATAAGATTTCATATTGATGGAACTGTTTGTTGTGTCTGAACTCCTTATAATTCTACACTGGATGCTGAAGCTGCTGAGAGGGACACATTTTATAGAATAATTTTTTTTATTACAAATGTGAATAAAGTTACAAACAAGAGTTAAATATGATAGATAATATCAGCTATTGCTTTATATCTGATCACCTTGAAATTATGAATAAAGTGTCTTAAGAGTAACATTGTATACTGAAACTTCTGCTGAGTTAGTACATAAATAATAATAACTCTGACCCGTGGTCTGCAAACTGCGGCTCGCGAGCCACATGCGGCTCTTTGGCCCCTTGAGTGTGGCTCTTCCACAAAATACCACGGCCTGGGAGAGTCTATTTTGAAGAAGTGGCGTTAGAAGAAGTTTAAGTTTAAAAAATGTGGCTCTCAAAAGAAATTTCAATTGTTGTACTGTTGATATTTGGCTCTGTTGACTAATGAGTTTGCCGACCACTGACTTTGACAAAAATAACACTAATTGAATGCTTAGTATAAACCCATTACAAAACTAGGGACTTGAGTCATTTATTCTTAACAATAAACTATTTCCTGAGGTAGAGAAAATTTAAATAAAATTTCAATAACATACCCAAATGTCACAGCTAGTGAATGGTGAATACAGAGTACAAATCAGGGAATATGGTCCCAGAAACCAATTTCTTAAACAGGTGTCAATCTTTCTTTCCTCATTTAATCATATGTTACAAAGCAAGGCTGATTTTGTCTCATTTAATCAAAAGTTGTTGACTTCTACAAATCTTATCTCTTCATCCCATTAACATCAAACTGCACATGCTCTGCAGTGGCCTAACAGCCCCTTTGTGATCTGGCCCTTGGCTGTATGCTTTACTCTTCTCTTCATACATTGTGCTTCTTGCATGTTCTGTTTTATTTGCTTAAAGAAAATGTACTTAATTAAAGCCCTTTTCAAGGGTCACTTCCTCACAAAGGCATCCCATGTCAACCTGACCCTAATCACTAATCTATCTTCTTACCATGCTTTATATTTTATAGCAATTATCACTACCCAACTTACACACTCACACACACACACACACACACACACACAAACACAAACACACATATATGTAATTATATGTGTCCCCCATGTCTCCTGCTTATATAAATTCCTTCAAGACAGGGACTTTATTTGCTGATATATTTCTAATGTCTACTATCACGCCTGGCGCATGTAGGATATGCAGTAAATACTTGAAGAATAAAGAATTTCACTGGATAACTTCCATGTGAGTTTTCTTGGATATTATCTGACTTCACAGTATACTAAATGTACTTAAGTCATTCAATGTATCTTCTCTAGCATTAAACTATAGTCTTAGTTCAATCTTCTAAGCCTTGACTATCTCTTCTCTTTTGGATTAGTTCTTCCATAGAACACATTACAAAATTTCAGCTCACGACTAGACTCCCCACTATACTTAGACATGTCTGAATACAGGATTAGCAAAGCTTAAGCTCAAGTTAATACTCTGCTAGGTCAAGCTGAGGTAGACTCAGAGAAGTTGATTCTGAGTTTTTTACACCTTTTGAAAAATGTCCTTTGAAATTGCTTCAGAGGACTTGTAACTTGCTATTTGGCTCACTTAACACTGGCTTCAAGGGAAGTATATTATCTGCTTACTGGCTTAGATCTGGGACCAGTGGTGCATTGGTCAGGTACATACACTTGCTCATCCTTGCCACTGGTTGTCTTCTGGTTTTAATTACATGAATCTTTAAAAACATTTTTGTTGTTTTTTTATTTTTTCTATCTCTCTATTCATATATATTCTGATTTGTTTCTATGTGGGAAGGAGGCACAAAGGACTGTTTTCATCTGTGTTATTTTTCTGTGTAACACTTCTTGTTGCTCCTTAAGGTAATCATAGCAACTCGGTCATCAGAGTAGGACCTACTGAGTTTAAACTATCTTCCTTTAAAGGAACTAACAAAAACTCTATTCCTATTTCTCTTAAAATAATGGAAGAAAAGTCCAGGTTAAATCTATTAATATCTAATTTTATTTTACCTACACAAATAAATATTTTTCATGAAGATATTATCAGGGGCAGGTTTTCCCCCAAAGTTTGATCTGTATATCCATTGTACCAGAATATCTAGAGGGTCTTGTCACTGAGCTCGATTTCAGACTCAGTGAATCTCTAAGTCTAGTCTAGATAATAAACCGAGAAATTTAATACAATTCTTAAGTGTTTCTCTATCACACAAAATTTGGGAAGTACTGATCCAGGGACACGTTGCTATGACAAGATATTAAACATATTGTTCTTTGGTGTCTTTAAAAAAAGTGCAATATGGTTTATAAACACTCCATTATTTCCATTTGAAATTATTTAAAAATGCATTTAGTTGGTAGTTGAAGAAATCTACCATACATATTGAAATACAAGTTTAAAAAAATGTACGTTTTTAGTTTTAAACTACAAATACAATATTTTTAGTCAGTATATTTTTTGGATAGTAGCTGCATACATTCCATGATATTTAACATTTTTCATCAAACTTTTACTATTTTCATCTTTACTATGTGGGAATATGGGACATATTTATAGCACCATGTTGTACTGTCTTAGGTTATCAAATATACTTCCTATATAACAATAAATAGGTAGGCATAAATCATTATTCATTGTAGAAAATTCAGTGTATCAATCAAAAATATAATGTTCTTTTTTGGATGGTATAGACAGATTCCAAGAATAATCTTCCCTCATTTATTATCTTTTTTGAGAAAAATATTGCAAACCTATATCTCTAAACCCATCAATAATATGTAATAGCATGTAAAATATACCTTCAATTTATTTGAATGCCTACATATATTACATGTTTTGATATATTGAACCTAATGTCCTCTATTTAATTCATAAACCTATGGCTTGGGAAATTTTTATAAATAAACTAGAGGCCTGGTGCATGAAATTCATGTACTGGTAGGGTCCCTAGGCCTGCTCTGTGATCAGGGCCAATCAGGGCCTTCTGGCTGTTGGCTGGGGCCTTCCTTTGTTCCACGACACCCCCTGGTAGTCAGTTCATGTCATAGCAAGCCATCGAACTCCCGAGGGGACACTTTGTATATTAACCTGTTACATATATAGATTTGATTTTTCTATTGAATAAATTTCACTCAGCCTCTTTTAATATGAGGCTAACATTGCTGGAACTCTTATCCTTTTCAATATTCACTGATATTAATATTACCATTATTAATATTAAAATTATCAAATTATGGCTATAAAATTATAATAGCAAAAGCCACTTTCTGAGATTGTATGGCTGATAGAAACATAGCTAGTGTTTTTAATCATATTAGTGGTCACTGGATTATTATTTACTAGATATATTAGGAATATGCTCATTGATATGGCTTCAGAAAAGTTGTGACTTGCCAATCCAATTCAATCCAATGTAGTGTTATTTTGGCTCAGTTGTATATGATGGCCTGAGAATGGCAGATTGATGAAAATTGTAGAAATAATTTTTAATTATCTGTGAGCTATAATAGAAGCTAGCTTTTCTACCTAAAAAGAAAGTAATTCTTTTTCTCCTAGCAATTGTAAAAATTAAGCACAAGGTGCTAAAACTATCCAGCTTTATTCTTCCTTCCTTTCACAGAGGCATAGCGGTTCATCAGCACCCTGGGCTCACAGGGAGAAATTTAAGGGCTTCATGGTATTCTCTATTATATCCCAAGCATTCCTACTTTCCAAGTGGTGGAAAGCTTTTCTTCACCAGATGCAGGAATACTATTCTTCAGATAGTTTGATTTATCACATGCTATAAATTAAATTATAATATATTTTTATATAATATTATTTATAAATTACCATTATGTCATACCAGATTTTAAGAGAAGTTTGTTATATGAGGGTTCTATGTTAAGAGTCAGAAGGCTCTATATTAATTCCATTTTAAGGGGGACGTATTTTAATATCTCTGAATACCTTCCGTATTTATCTTTAAACATGTTGGTGAGTTTCAAAGCAGAGTATGCATTCTGTAGAACTTTAGGAAAATAAAAATAATTAGATAATTTATAATAATAACATGCTATATTTTACTAATTAAACATTCATATTGTATGTTTTATGTTCCTTTTTTTGTAGTGTTGAAATATCTTGAATTCTTTTGAAAGCCAGCCAGAATTGTATGTGGTCATCATGGACAGACCAAGTTAGCATAGTTATAGTTAGAGTCTAAATCCTTATAGGCTTAACAGTTCAGTGATGTTGTATGAACTGAGCTTCCTCCTATATTTATGATTCAATCAATCTCAAGGATCCTAAAAATGCTTTTGTAATTTTACATGAAGCATTTCATAGTGACCCTTGAATAAGACATAATTTAAGAGCACTAGCTTACATGAATAAAATGTAGTCCACAAAGAACAATCTTTGAGATAAATTTCCTGTCTCCTTTATGCTAATCAGCCCAAAAAGAAAAATAATAAAGAATAATAATAAAAATGCTTCCATATCACAGTAAAATTAACCATATTCAAGTAGCAGTATAATAACTAAAAATGAGTCTTCAAGGTATGACAATATAAGCAACATTTACTATGTTCATCGTAACTATATTTGAAATTGTATGAAAAAAACACATTTCTAAGGCTTGTTGTCTGTTGTGGTCCATGGAATAATATGGCTATTCATAAATGTGATTTTTGAAATTCAAAGAAAAAGAGAAGGAAGTTTTAATATATAGGACATTAAAGGTAAGTAGTTTGGTGTCAACACAATGAGAAGTAAATATAGCAAGCTCTGGAAAAGGCAAAACAAATAAGCTAATTAGACAGAAATTTGTACCTTTGTCAACAGGCTAGGGAGGGTGAGATGATAAAAGCTTCATCTGGTGAGACATAGTTCCAGATAAAAGCACATGCTCAATTGCTCTCATGTACTTTGTCACAGACAATTTTCTCTCATCTTTTCCAGGAAAGCTCTTGTAGGGGGCTCATAATGACCAGGTCCCTGTCTACAGGAAAAATGAAGAAGGTCCAAAATATGTTCTAGGAAAAGAAATCCTTGATATTATTTAGTCAGATAAGCAGCAAGAATTCAGGATCAAGTCTTCAGCATAGTTCTATTATGCATAAAACAAATAATTCTGTGCATCAAAGTAAAGACACATTTTAAATATAAGAGTTGGAATAGGAAGTTGTTGGTTTGTAACTTTGAGAGTTCCCCAGGTACAATTAAAAATGTTCTCCATTACACAGAGGGCAAGAAGAGACTGATGAAGGAAGCAGACCACTCCAGATACATAGGAGGCTTGTCTTGGGGGGCTACAAAACAGGTAGATCTCCCCACCAGCCCACCAGAATCTTGAGTTTATATAAATAGAAGAATTAACAGGGATCAGTCACATGTACAGTTCAGATATTTCAACAATACAGTATTCTGTCCTTACAGTGGCTCCCAGTATGAGAGCAGTGGGCAGAACATGTATTCCAAAGACAGGGAGAAGATAAGGAGCTTCTGATTGCCTGGGCCCAGCTTGTGAGTCAACAGGCAGTTGTGTCCTTGCAAGGACCTCCTCCATCAGAAGCACGACTAAGTGCAAACAATGTTGGATTAGGAAGGATATATTGTTTTATCAAATTCTTATGTGTCCTTAATTTTGTACTGTAGATCTAATATCCACAGTACCTACATAATGCCTGGCACTTTCTTAAGTATTCTATAAATATTTTCTAAATGGGTGAATTTATAAATATAACAGGTAAAGGACACCTGAAAAAACAGTATTTTCAATGTGATAATTATAAATAGTTGCTGCTTTGAGCACAAATTCAACACTTCCTAAGTACTTGTCAATGATCACTTCCCACCAAGCATTCTTTTTCTCCTGGGGGATGGCTATCCTGCTATATCACTGACAACAGAGATTCATTCCTTTAATTATTCATTGTAGAATGAACCATGTGATCCCTTTTGAACTCCTTAGAGGTGATATTTGTAAATGACAATTTGAAAACCTTTTAGTTATTTTACCTTCCAGTTTGAAAAATCACAGTTATAGAAAACTTCCCCAATTAAATATGCATCAATATAAAGGAAATGTATTGTCTTAAAGATAATCACCTTGTTAAAAATGATGGATTCAGAAAATTTGTAATTGCTTTTTGTTCACTTTGCTACAATTTTTTTACCTACCTTTTTTTAGATATAAAAAGAGCCTTGCAGAAGCACACTCAAATTAACAAAATTCTTACAAAATTGTTACCTAATGAGTACTTCTTTTAAAGGACGATTAATATATGAAACAAATTCTTTTCCATTCTATTTGTAGAAAACTAGCTTTTCTGTATTATATTCCAAATAGTTTATGACAGCTACTCTTTATTTAAAATCAAAACTAAATAAAATTTAATCATCCCGATTCCTTCTGTAATTCCCTAAGATCAGTTTATCTGTTTCCCACAGATAATGAGGACCTTTATTGAAAAACAGATGAAAGGAGTATTAAACATTCTTGTTCCACATTTTGCCCATCATTTACAGTTATAATTTACAACATAGATTGGCAAACATTTTTCTGTAAACATTTTAGGCTTTAAAGGCCATTTCGTATCTGTTACAACTATTATACTTTGTCATTGTAGTGCAAGAGCAGTCTTAGACAAAATGTTAATGATTAAGAATCTCTGTGTGCCAATAAAACCTTATTTACAAAAACATGTGGAGATCTGGATTTGGCTTGTGAGTTGCAGTTTATTGTTCTCTGATATGTTGAATATTTAAATTTATAATATGATAAATAACTATATTTCTATCTGAAAATTTTAAATGTATAAAGAAGTTTTGTGAGTCTTAAAATTATTATCTGTTTGTTAGACTTACACCACTAGACCATGAATTCCTTAAGGGTAAGCGCTTTTATGGAAGTCATATTCATCTCTCCTATATCTATATCTATATCTATATCTATATCTATATCTATATCTATATCTATATCTATATCTATATCTATGTCATCTATGTCATCTATGTCATCTATATCATCTATATATCTATATACCTATATCTATCTATATCTATCATCTACATCTATATCATCTATATCTAATCTATAGATTGATATATTATTGAAAAACATTTTCCATTTTCAAAGTTTTGTGTCTTTTTTCTACTTTCAGAAGACATCTCCAAGATTCATAACAATTTTAATAATGAAACATAAACTATATAACTGAAGAAGTTTCAATCTTTTCTCTTCAAAGTAAATACATTTTACCAACCTTCTTTACAAGATGTATTAAATTAAGCTTTAGACCCAACTTTTAATTTATTTCTCTCATTATAGTTGGAAACATTGCATCTCTATAGACTCAAAACTTTCAGCTCCTACCACACAACACATGACCTTTAGAGTCCACAGTTGTTTTGCTGCTAATACAGTTTTGTGTTTCGCTTATTTGTATTTTTATTTTTTTGTTAATTCTCACCCAAGGATATTTTTCCATTGACATTTTAGAGAGAGTGGAAGGGAGGAAAAGAGACACAGAGAGAAATATCAATGTGTGAGAGACAGATTAAATATTGTTTAGAAATCCAATAATTTGTGTCAAAGTCATGGCTCACTTGTCATTTCCCACCCCTGTTGTTCTAATGCAAACATTGCTAATCAGCATAGTGTGCTTCCTCTGAGCTAAAATGTGACCCTGGCACTGTTACCAACATTGTGCTTGGCATTTGAGATGAGCCACAGTTTTCATTCCAGAATGGCTAAAACTGAGTATGGAGGATGACAGATTTTCAGGTAGGCACAATAAACTCACTGTGTGCAAAAAGTATCTCTTACTCTGTCTGGCATTCACCCAGGGTGTAGCCCAGTGATGTCTGTGCAGGATTTTCCAGGCACAGGGCAACCTCACTCAACTGTGACTCCTTCTAGTCTCCTTTCCCTCTCTGACTTAGTGGGTATTAGTATTTTTCATCCTTTTCCTCTACATATGTTATATTTCATAGAATGAGAAGTAAAAATCCTCATCTTTATATTTATTTCAATACTGTTGTGATTAGCTTTTCCTAGTTTACATCACATGTAGTTTTATCCTAATTATATACCATGTTCATTTTAACCAACATTTAGGGATTAGAAGAAATGTTGAATCTTCCTTGAAAGTTATGCCAATGCCTACTTTTAATATTTCTACACTCTGAGAAGTTTTACTAATGGTCAGTGTTAGGGGAAATTTTTACTATATATCTTAAGGCTACTAGGACTTTGGGATTATTATATTGCAGTACTTCTCAAATATTAGCAGCAAAAGAATTCTTATAACAGGAGAGGAGACGGAATGCTTATCTCCAGTTGTCCAGAGATTTGGTGAGACAGATTTTTTGACATGATAAGATTTTCATACAAAGTATGAAAATATTTTCTAACAGATGGCACATCAATTTTTTTAATTGATTTTTTAGAGAGAGGAAGGGAGAGAGAAACATCAATGTGAGACAGAAACATTGATTGGTTGCCTCCTGTATGCACCCCAAGTGGGGATCAAATCCCCAATCTGGGTATGTGCCCTGACCTTACCGGAAATCGAGCCCACCACCTTTTGGTGTACAGGACAGTGCTCCAAAAAAGAACACTGTATTTATGCTGATAACAGATACATACTTTCTTATAATTACCAGATAACTCTCTTCTACAAGGTGCTACACATTAGTTTGAAAATACCAGCTCTGTGACAATCATTAAATAGAAAATATAAATATTTTTAAAATGACAATTACAGAAATAATCTCAATTTTATAGGATATGAAAATCTATTCAGAAAAATCCCCGGAATTACAATTACTGCTGTCAAGTCTACATTAACTTAATATAATTTTTATTTATCTTGTATAATTATCTACAATACAGGATTAATGTTAATACCTAATCACCTGGGCTTTTCTAATAACAAAAACAAAATCAACAGATGCCATCAGTTGTCCATCAGTTATTGCTTTTGAAATAGGTTTTTAAAACAAATATATGTAAAGTATATGCAAACAATACAAAATAATTAATGCTTCACAGATAACTCGCATTTATATCAAGGGTTCACAAAGCAATTGGCAAGGAGTGCAAAATGAGATTGCCGAATGCCATTTTCCAAGGTAGATAGGATTTCCTTTTCCTAATAGAACAACATGCTGTATGTGTCTTCTATTCCTTAGTTTTATTTAGTAGCAGCATTTGGAAGTATGCATTTGTGATTTATTCTCCTGGGCTGAAAAAACAAATATTTAAATGATGTGCTTTTTTATATTGTAAGTAATTTATGGTATGTTTTATGTGGTTTATTTATTTTACTCTTCAATCTGTCCTTTGGTTTGAAATCAGAATTATTTCTGAAAAACAAAACAATGTAATTATCTTAGAGTTCTAACTTTGTTTTGCCTTTTTTTTTTTCTTCAGTGATCCATATATAGTTTGAAGTTTTCAAACAGAATGGATGCCTGGAAGTTTATGTTATTGTTAGAATTTCAAGATTATAAAAGATATGAATTTGAGAGAAGGGAGGATGTAAAAAGATGTAAGAGGACAGGAGTTCTCCTAAACTCTATCACTAACTGTATAATTTTACAACATTTTGTGACCTGAATTCTAACACCTATAGCATGATTCAACTGAAGTTCTATTTGTTGATACACTCACACACTGTGGCATTAACAATTTTTCAGCAGCCCGAAGACTTATGTATAGTACATCATTTCCAGGAATGTAAATCATCAAGAGAATTTCACAAAACCATTTTCAGGCTCTCTTTACTGCTTATTGGAAATTTGACAGCTGAGTTCATCAAAAGTGACAACTAACAATTAATTGTAGTTTCCCTCACTAGAGCTTCAAAGAAAAGTATTGACTACAACCTGCATTTAAGACCCAGGAAATTTCATGTTGTTGTTTTTTTCCTTCAGAAGACATAGAATTTGGATTTCCCAAAGCATCGTTGGTTAATATTTTGATATACAAATTAAATAATTATGTGCAGGTCCAAAGTCAGCCCACATAATAATGAAGAGTTAAATACTACATGTTGTATGTTAAATCTTCAACAATATTTTAATTACTTTTTAAATAGAATTTAATACTAAGAAAAAGGGTAAGCCTATTCAGGATTCCTACAAGTTTACTTCATTTACTAATGTCCACTGCCAGATAATTTGGAAATTTTAAGAAAATTGTTTTTCAAAATTTAAAATGTTAATAGTAATTTCTCCCAGTACATGATGATAAGACATCATTAAAATTTACACTTTGGTTTAGAATTTAGTAAATTTTACTTTGATTATTTAGGCTGATCCTAGCATGCTAAAGTGGGTGTTCTCTATGTGAACATTATTGAAGAACTAAAGATTAGGGATAGTTGTATTTGGCATGGGCTGCGGGCATTTTGCAGAGCCATATGTATTGAAATTAAAATACCTGCTGATATGGAATATTAGTAATATCTGCTTTTCCTTTGATTTAGAGGCTAGTTTTAAAGACAAAAGGAAATTTGGTAATGGAGCTACAAGTAAATTTCTACACAGTTCATCATAACAAAAATATAGGAATGATATGACATAAACATCATTATCAGCTATTGGGTTCTATGGAAAGGGCTGCAGAATGGTAGATTAAAAAAAATAACTAGTTATACTAAGGGTTAATTCATGTGTCCTAGGTGGCTTCCTTCTTGTGACCTATAATTGTATTGAAAGATAGTGATTTATATATGAAATTCTCCATTGTTTTCGAAATCCTTTGGCTTGATTAGTTTGTCTTCTCTGCTCTTCTATCTCTTTCCACACACATGCACTCACACTCAGTTACCCACAAAAACACATAAACATACACAGAACCTTAGAACCAGCAGGGATGCAACCAACATAGCCATCTCAACAAATCCTTCCTTGCTACATTTGTGCCAGAAATGAAGAACAAATGAGAAAATTCTGATTTTAAAAGAGAGAAAAAACAATGAATGACAAATAAAAGGTTACAAATATTTATAGTAGCTTAGCAAAGAATATTTATGTTTATTCCATTTACAAATTCTTACTTTTGTTGCTGCTCCTGTGCTTGCTGCTACAAATATTCTATTTTATGCCAATGACATCTCAATAAAGCTGGAATAAAAAGAAATAAATATTCTAGTTTCCCTTGCTCTGTTTTAAAAAGTTTGTGAATGCAGCCTTTTTGAAATTATTTTTTAGAACTTTATTTCTCAGTAGTACTTACAGAGGAGATCCTGCTCTCTATTTTGTGTTTTATTTCTTATAGTATTAATTAAATTCTAAAATTACAGGAAAGTCACAGAAAAAAGCAATAGTTAAATATATCCCGGGGGGATATCTTTTGTTACCATTTGGTGAACATAACTACAGACATTCCTTTATGCATCTATTCATAAAGAAGGATGGCTACATACTTGCATGCATGGACAGAGGAATGGATAAATAGAGAACAAACAGACTGATAGACATATTTAAAATAAGACTATACTTTAAAATATATTTAAGATAAGTATTGCTAAATGGAAACAAATAATCTTTCTTCCCATGATAGCATTAGGGTGTTGTTGTTTTTTAGTCAATTTCCTTTCATTTAAGCCATATGTCCCCCAAACACATGGACTGCTGAAAGAAAGAGCTTGGTTTTGGTTGAGTGTAGCTTTTGGAAATTTCAAGTTATATTCTACAGAACTGCCTAATTCCTGGAGTTAGGCAATGCTATCACCCTGCCAGCCTGTCTGGTATATATATTATTAGGGTTTACTCCATTCAGTCTTGTTTACTAGTATTCCATTCAAGGCTTGTTTCAGTATCAAGAGTTTCTGCCCACTTTCCCATTTCCTAATCATGCCCCCCAAATGGCACCATCTGAAGCCCTTTATTCTAGTACCTCCCATGTTACCATTAGTATGCAGCCCTGTCTCTGCTCAGTGTCTTTGCCCCACATTTTCCACGGCGGCATGCTCATCCCTCACCCGCTCCCACACCGGGACAGGGGAAGGCCCTGGTGAGAACTCGGAGGAGTCATTCCATTCGCCTGCTTTTCCTCACCGCGATTTGGTCAGAGGAGGCCCCTTATCCAGCGGTGCCCCTTATCCAGAGTTTTGCTTCAGAGTTTTCAGTTACCTGTAGTCAACTTAGTCAACTAAGGTCCAAGCATATTGAGGGGAAAATTCCAGGCATCAGCAAGCCATTCGTTTAAAATTGCCGGGCTTTTCCGCGCAGCGGATGAAATCTCGCGAGGTTGCGCTCAGCCACGCGAGGACAGACAGGATCAGCCCCCGTCCAGGCTCCTGCTCCCTAAGCCGCCGGCCCCACATTCACTCTGAGGCGGAGGGTTCTCTGACTGACCCTGCGGGCATCAAAGCGCCTGGGTTCAAGTGGCCCTTCTTTGACTTCATAATGTCTCCAAAGCTCAGGAGTCCTGACGCTGGCGATTCGGCAATGCCAAGGAGAGTGAGTAAAGTGCTTCTTTGCAGGAAAAGGTGAGTACAGCACAATAGGGTATTTTGAGGGAGAAACAGGCCACATGGACATAACTTTTATTACAGTGCATTGTTGGAACTGTTCTGCTTTATTATTAGCTATGGTTGCTCTCCTACCGTGCCTCATTTATAAGTTAAACTTGGACATGGTATGTATGCGTAGGGAAAACTGTGTTTGGTATCCTCCTCCGGTACAGCATCCCCTGGCGTCTGTAAACATACCCCCCTGTGCGAAAGGGGGGGGTGGCTCTTGTAGTCCCCACCCAGGACCTTTTGTTTCTTTCCTCCATTGCTACTTTTTAAAAATCCTCACCTGAGGATATGCTTATTGATTTTAGAGAGAGCGGGGACGGGGAGAAAGAGAGAGAGAAATAGCTAGCTAGATAGCTAGAGAGAGAAAGAATGTGAGAAAGAACATCAGTTGCTTTCCCCATGCGTCCCCACCAGGGATCAAACCGGAAACCTAGGTATGTGCCCTGACCGGGAATCAAACCTGCAACCTTTCCGTGTACCAGACATCGCTCCAACCAAGGAGCCACACCGGCCAGGGCAATAGCTCCATTTTTAACCTCGACAGATCATTCATTTTCTTTTATTATTTGACTAGAGGCCCGGTGCACGAAATTCGTGCACGGGGGTGCAGGGCCCGGTCTTGGTCTGCAAAGACGCCAGCATCCCTCACCCCGGCCTCTAGCCAGAGGTTCCTCCCCTCCTTCTGCACAGCCTCTGGGAAGATGCTTGTCCTGGGGCCTCCTCAGGGCCCCAGCCCACGACGCCCTGCAGTTTGGGTACTCAGGGGCTTGGGCTTTCAGGTCTGGCTTCCTCACCTGGCATGGTGAACATCAGCTGCCATGGGAGCCTTGCCTTAGGAGTCACCCCCTTGGACCATACTACTTGCGAGTGTGTGTGTGGGGTGGCCTCGGTGGCAGTGATTTGATGTCTGTAGCATGCCCGCTGACACCCACCACCACAGCGCCACACTGGTCCCGTCTGGACTGCTGGAAGGGGGCTTCCAGTCTGCGACTGGTTGCTGATGGGCTATGACTGGGGGCTGCAGGTGGAGGACCCTGGCACCCATAGGGCTGTCAGCATCAGGAACTGGAAAGATCCATTTTTCAGGTTCCTTCCCTGCAGCGCGGATGCTGAGCTCCAGGCCCCAAAGGCCCGTTCACTCCCGCCGCACGGCCCACTGGGCCACAGCACAGCCATGGCGCAGACGCTGAGCTCGCACCGCCGCTGGCGACGCGAGCTCAGCATCCTGCAGGCCCCATTTGGTCCCTGCTCAGCAGCGTGGTGGCCGATTGTGAGTCCCCGCCCCCCGCTCCTCCCACCGGCCCAATCGGCTACCCCGGCCACCCCAAGTCCCGCCCCCCCGTGCCTCCCGGCCCAATCGCGGGCATAGCGGATGTATGGTCAATTTGCATATTACCATTTTATTATGTAGGATGTTGGTACATATGGGAACGTTTTATTATAATGGGTTTTTTTTTCATTGTGTGTTGGAAAGGGAGCTTCTATAATTCTGTTTTATTCTGTTCCACCCAGATCAGGTACAGGTTTAATATCATATTTATTTGCCTGTGTGCAAGTATGAGCATGCACACACACTTACATACATATGTACACACTCAAACACTCACCAACAGAAGATGTATGCAGTTTAGAGTTATAAAGTATCTTACTTGCTAAATCCTATTTCAGACATTAATTAGATTAAATTTTCATTTTGTTCAAAAGGAAAAATGTCCACCAAATGATAATTTATGCTTCCTCACCATTTTATGAACTTGTGTTATACATCATTTTGGCCAAATGTTGGCAAGTTAATCACAATCTCAGCATGCTTCAATAACTTTAACATTATTTCTGAACTATTGTAAATTCTTCCCCTAACCCAGATCCTCTATTCCAGCTCCAAGAATAACATACAGCCAACCTTTGAGCATTCATTTACTAAATGGTATTCAATGAGCTATTCTTTAAACCTACAATTTTATTATTAAAATAATTGCTGAATTAACTAAGTAAACAGAGAACAATAAACTCTATAAAACATAATATTGAATTAAATTAAAATTCCATAATGAGTGACAGCTGAAGGATAATAGTGGCTGATGTTCCCCTAAGGCTGGCAGCAGTCAAGGAATTCATTTTTCAGCTTTAATATTAAAGTGACATAGCAAAAGCTACATGTGCCTTACACCTATAACTATTTTATATTAACATCTTTAATCCATATCAAACATGGCACTATAAAACTATTATAAAAATGTTACTGTCACTTGATTGAATTGATTTTTATTTTTTTCTTCCATCCTTTTTACCCCTGAAATATAATGGTGGAATACTTACCTGTCTGAGATCAATATATCTGGTGCTGCATGCTCTATGCTGCTTATATGAAAATACTAGTGTTCCTCTAATGTTAAGCATTAATTAAACACATCAGTACATGTTCCAGCACTAATTAAATAAGTTGGAAAGACACTGCCTGCTGAAACCCACGTTCGAATATGCACAACTGTCATTAGCAGGTTAAAAACTCAAAGTATGTCTGCAAATGTTTAACTTGATTAAAACTGGTAGTTACCAAAATTTTGGACTTGCTGAATTTCCATATTGCAGAGCTAATCAAGAATGTTTATTTTGTTGGTTAGAGAAGTAGTCATAGAAGGATTCTCCAAGAATACCTAAGGGGATGATGAAGCATAAGTTTAGCAAAGCAAGTGCAGGCTGAGATAAGATTTATATTGGCAGTCAAAATGTTTAACCAGCATTTTACCCATTGCACTGGGACTGACCATTCAGCGGAAACCTATTTTGTAAAACTGGACCTGGATCCTAGAGATGGATCCTAGAATCCTTCTAGCCTGGCATCAATCCCTTTCCTCTTGGGTGTTTAGCAATCGGCATATAAGCATTTGACAATTTTACCAGAATCACCAGTGTATTGCTGAATGTCATCTTTGTATAGTAAGACTGACTGGCCTAGGGGACAAATCTGAGAAAATGAATAGACATCGGAGGAGATGCGTTATCTTGTTTAGTAAAATTTTATTAAATTAAACAAGCTGAACCGTTTTGTCTTGTGAAAGTTCACTAAGAAACCCCCTTCTTAAGGCAGACGTAAAGGCAGTCCCTGTAGTTGGATTATGGAATCTCTTCTGACTGTGTCAAGGTGTCACTCCCTAATATTCTTTCTTTTCAAAGTTGATAACTGATGACTAAGCAGATTACTTTTGTCTGGAATACAAAGCTCAAATTCTTAATTTAGAATCTTCCAGAAGCTAATGCTGAGACCTAGATTTCAGTACTAGTACTTTTGGGGAGAGGTATAAGGAATTCTACAGGAGAGTGAGGAAGTGATACAGGCAAGAGAAGGCAGTTCAAGTATGTGGCATTAGATCAGTCACCACAATAAGAACTGCATCTTAATTCCTCTTAACACCAGACCCAGCATAATCTCTCTCAAGGGTAAGGGTTCTGTGCTATTTACTTATAAGATAGTTTCTGGGGGTCATTGATTGAGGGCTAACTCAGGGGAAGTGAGTGAGGTTAATTCACTCATCTTGTCTCCTGTGAGTACACACAGATCCTCTTTCCCATTTTCTGAGGGAAAAAAGTGCACAGACCCAGAAATGCAGAAACTAGCACCTGGAAAGGTTAGAGACATATAGGTGGCCATTACCAGCTTCTATTTTGTTTTTAGGGCTGCTAGTTAGTCTGACCTAGGGTGGCCTAAACCAAGTCTCAGTTAAAAGACAGACAATAAAAGTACTTCAATCAAATTACCAATAAGAAACATCATGTAACCTAGTATAGGGTAGTGACCTAGGCTTAAAACAAAGAGCTTAAGAGAATGGTGAAAAAATGTTTCAGTGTAGCTTATAACCCTATATAATAAAGAGCTAATATGCTAATGGTCGTGACGCTCTCTTGCCCATAACAACCGATCAGCAGGAGGCAGCGTGCATGGTGGGGCGGAGCCACCGCATTGCTCCGGAAATGGAGTGAAAGCAGGGAGGTGCCCAGAGGAAGCAGGACCAGCCTAAGGTGACTCATGGGACCAAGGGCGAGGCTTGAAGTGGCCAGAGAAGGCCTGAGGGGTCGGGGGTGGGGCCAGGCCTGCTCGACCTCTGGGTGGAGAGGTTAGAGTGTCAAGGCAGGCGGGTGAGTGGAGCGTGGGTGTGTGGGTGGGACCACGCGATTTTGTGCACTGAGCCTCTAGTCTATCTATATAAAAGGCTAATATGGTAAGTGTCTCTCCGCCTGTCTAATCGGTTACTGTGGCACACACTGACCACCAGGGGGCATACGCCCAACGCAGGTGCTGCCATGATGTGCACTGGCCATTTACAGAGAAACGGCAGCATGGACCTGGCACCAACAAAGCAACACTTGGCTTCCTCCAAGGAGGACACAAGCACCGCCACTACCACGGAGTGACACCCTACCAAATTGCAGCCGATGCTGCCAAGACCTCATGGTACAAAATTTGCAGCCCACAGCCCAGCCCAGTCCTGAAACGGTGGCTGTGGGTACAGGGTAATAACATCACATAGCAATGCCTGGCTTCCTCTCCCTAGTGACTAACCTCCTTCGATTTTCTTCAGCCCAGGAACATGACTTGCTTTATAGCCAGGTGGAAACATTTCACACTTTAACCAAATGTCTGTGAAGCATTTTCCCATGCCCCGTCTCATTTCATCCTCACAGAAGTCCTGGAGTAGGTATATAGGAGACTTGGTAGAATCCTATTTTCTTTTCATTAGCCAGAAAATGGAGATTTAGAAAGCTTAGAAACTTGACCTGACTGGAAAGAAGGAAAAAATGGTGGACCTTGAAAATGACTTCAGATTTTCTCACTGTGCAGAATATAGTCAAACATTGCTGCAGTTATTTTATCCTTTGTTCTCCCTGCATTATCTACAATAATAATCTGCTTCGTGTTGATATTTACTGCTATGTTGCTGACAATTAATTGAAAGAGAAGTTGGGGTGCTTCACTGGGCTGGAAAATGTTTAGCTAAATCAGAAAGCAGGTCTAATTAAGCAAGTTTATATATATAAATCTCTCACTGGTGCCAATCGTACACGTGTGTTTTGATCTGTCATTGTTGATTGTGAGTTTGGTTGACACTTCTATTTTAGAGAAAGGGTGAGTAGTGATATTAAAATATTTCTTCTAATTAATTTCCTTTCAATGTGCACGAATTCATGTAATGGGCCACTAGTTAGTTCTAAAAGCCCTTCCAAATCCATTCTAACCCAGGCTTTGTGCTCTGGGAATGGAAATAAAAAGGGCAGCCCTTGGGGGCCTATGCATGGACTCAGAGCAGTGAGGTATCATTGTAGAGGTGGTCATATTTATGTGAACACAAAAAGCCAGCTTCCAACATCAACATCATATATTAGTAATGGATTGATGAGCTATCAGCTGTGTTTTCCCCACTTTATTATGATGGCTGAGTGAATATCTGGCACCATGATCCTGGAATATGTAATAATTCTGGATGAGTGAGGCATCAAACTGGTTAATGAATTTCCCAATTAGCTAGAATACATGTACTTGAACTAAATGTATTTTGAGTTGAAAAATAAAGGGAAAAACTCATAATACAGAATAGTTAAATAACACCTAAAAACCAATGCCAAAAAGAGAGCACACCATCAAAAGACCTTAATTATTTAATTAAAATTTTAAATAAAATTTAGAAAGTAAAATTTATTTTTAGAACTACTTAAAATTATCTAATTTAATGTATGACATGTTTGGATTAACATAGCTTCCCTAGTTTCTAATTATTCTGTAGCTCAGAAAATATAGATCACTTCTGCCACAAAAAATTTAATTCTGCATATATGTGCTCCAGTGTTATTCCACCACTTCATCACCAGGAACCAACCTTTGTAACAACTTGTTCATATTCTGTCCTTTGTGCCAGACTATAAGTTCTAGGACACTGTCATACTCACTGGGTCACTCTTCCATTCCTAGTGTCGGGCACAGTGACCACTATACAGTGAGCACTTAGTAGACACTTGTTAGAATAAATGACCAAAAAATGAGTATATGCATAAAAAGTTTCCTAAATTAACTTAATTTTACTCCTATTGTAGGCTTACCTATATTACTTTATAAGGTGTTTTATTATAGGTGAGTTAGTGGTATATATGCCCATATTTTTGGATGACCCAAACTTTATTCATTTAAAAATAATGTTTTTAATTTTAAAACTTGGATAACCATTCTGGCAGGTGTGGTGTGTGTGTGTGTGTGTGTGTGTGTGTGTGTGTGTGTGTGTGTGTGTGAAACTATATACAACTTTTTTTTATATATATAACTTATAACAGCAGGTAAATAAACTTATTTTCCATTTATGGAAACTAATGACACATAAAGAAAATGAAAGACTAAAGATTTAAAACTTTGTCAGTTTCTTTATGTCAGTAAAAGGTGCGAATTTTGTTTCATCAGAGGTATGAGTGAGGTACTGGGCTAAGCTGTGGGTGGAGAGCTAAACTGGTCTGCATAATAAATTAAGGGGTCTTTTTTGTGTTTTGTTTTTTTTGTTTTTTGTTTTGGTTGGGGAGTGAAGGAAGCAAGAAACTAAGGTTATGGATGTTCTAGATCCTGGGCAAAGGGGTACTAAGAGATAGGAGCTGGGAAGGAGTTAAGGGTATGAAAAAAAGACAGTGTTAGGGATCTTCAGAGGAGAGGAGATATGAATAGAAAAAAATTAAAATTTGCATTGAGCCTTTGATAAGAAAAGGAATTTGATCACATAATAATGGGAAATGCATTCTAATCAGATTAAGAAGATGCAAAAAATATCGATATAGGAAAATGCATGGGAAATATGGAGAAAGAACATGAAATTCTTAAATGTTATGGAGTGGGAAGAAGAGAAATAGGTGAATAAATTTTAAGGCTAGAATATAGGGTCAGGTTTCAGAAATCCAAATTGTCAGTCCTAGGAACTCTGAGGAATTGGCCAAGAGGGATGCTTTGAAGGTTGGTTGTTGTTGTTTTTTGGGGGGGTGGGGGTGGGGTTGGGAGGGCAAGTGGAGAGAGAGTAGCAGGAACTTTTGCAATATAAATCCTTTAACTATGTGTTGAATATTTTTTGCATAAGAATACTTGGGAAAGCTAAAGTCCTTAAAGAACTAACTTGAATTAGGGATATTGCTGAGAAATGGCTTGTGGTGTGGGTGCATGTCCCAAAGATTTCAGATATAGAATGTATAGAATGAGGCAATGCAATGCCCAGTCTCTCTCATATGTTAATGGCACTGACACTTTCAAGATTGTTGAAGGTGAATCATAGAAGTTATTTCAGATATTACCTTTTTCTTTATCCTACATGAAGAAAATTATTAACCCATAGCAGATCCTTAATCTCTTCACTGCTTCCCATCTCCAACAATACCTGGCCTTCTGGCTGTTTCCCCTGATTTTGCCCTTGCTTGCTCCCAGCTCATCTCCACCAAACAGCCAGAGATCAATTTTTTAAAACTTAATTCAATTTTTATAATTCTTCAGTGTAAATATATCAAGGACATGTTATGTATACTGATTCCTTACTGTGGAATGCAAAGTCCAATATTATCTGGTCCATGTAATTCTAAAACTCATTATACTCTACCCATACTGTCTTTTTTAATATTTGGGAACATTCCCACGTATAGGGCTTTGCAGTTGTTTATCTTTCTTGCTGAAATGCAACTGGTTTTTTGTTTTTAGCTTTGTTGCATGGCAGGCTCTGGCTCATCATTTAGTTGTCAGTTCAAATGTTATTTCTTTATAGTCACCTTTCTTAATGATTCTACCTAAAGTACCCACACCACTCCCAACATTTTATTCTCTATCATGTCAATTTAAAAAAAGTCTTTTTGTCAATTAATACAATTTTTCTCACATCACTAATTTTTTCTTATAATAGGGCATTCTAAAGCATCATGTTTATGTATTTTTTACTTGTTTATTTTCTTCCAGGATGTTGTTTCCATGTTTTGATCTTATTTATATCCAAGGACCTGGAAAATTACCTGGCACATGTATTTATTCCCTAAGCATTTTAAAAATCAGTGGATATATGTTTGCAACAAAAACAGGGGAAGTTATTAAAAGTGACTATAACATATCCTTTTTGACAGACTAGGAGAATCATGATATTGGTGATGGAAAGATTATGAGGAAGGGAGATTAGCAAGATATCTGTGAGATTCACAGTTTAATATAGCTGATTTTATCATATAGGCTTTAGAAGTATGAAGCCCTATGGGGACATAAAGGTAAATAAAGCATGTTCCTATTTCTAGTATTTCCCATTTAGTAGCTGATAGCTCTGTGCATGTAGGTAACTGTGGAGGGGCACTACAGTAGCTGTCCTCAGTTTCAGTTTTAGTTCCTGTGACCCACTAGAGCAGTGGTTCTCAACCTTTCTAATGTCACGACCCTTTAATACAGTTCCTCATGTTGTGGTGACCCCCAATCATAAAATTATTTTCGTTGCTACTTCATAACTGTAATTTTGCTACTGTTAATGCATCGTAATGTAAATATCTGTGTTTTCCGATGGTCTTAGGCGACCCACAAGTTGAGAACCGCTGCTGTAGAGCCTAAGACCATCGGAAAACACAGATAGTTACATTACGATGCATTAACAGTAGCAAAATTACAGTTATGAAGTAGCAACGAAAATAATTTTATGGTTGGGGGTCACCACAACATGAGGAACTGTGTTAAAGGGTCGTGGCATTAGAAAGGTTGAGAACCACTGCACTAGAGTGTAGGCTTCCAGATTGCCCTGATCAAGAGTGTTCTCATAATTCATAAGAGAAATCACCTTCCAGGTTGGAAGTGTACACATCAGGATCTAAGCAGAAAAGCAGATGACACATTCAAGTAGGTTGCATTAGGCCTGATGGAAAAGTGTCGGCAGGGTTAATAAAAATTAATATGGGATGTAAAGCACAGTGTAGTTCTGTTACCACTCACAGGCCTATAGGGATAGCAGGAGGGCACAGTTGCCTAAATGGAACGAGCCTGGTGTTCAGTAGGGAAGATACTAATAGAATAAAAAACTTCACTTTATTTCTCTACACTCCATGATACTGCTACTGATACTGCTCATTGGCCAACTCAAATCAGAAACCAGAGGATAAGAGAACCTGTTGCCATATAAAATCGCACCTCCTAAAAGATAGAGAGGTGTTAAGTAGCTTGAAGTTCCAATGTTTTGTCCTTATCTATATCCATTAATTTTAAAAGAATAAAATAAATAAAAAAGCCTGGTACATAGTAATTCCTCATTAAGCATTTTTAAAATGAGTAGATGAATGATAAATAGGCTGTAATACCACAGAGGAAAGTTATTAAAAGCTGCCACAAGATATCCTGTCATAAAGACTAGGAAAATGGTGATATTTGAGGGTACCTGAGAGGCAAACTGTGTAGCACATTTTTTCTTTCATTAGCTGCGATTAATTCAATAATGTATTTCTGTAGTTACCAGTTAAAGACTTCCTACTGTGTACAAAGCATTATTCTAAACTCTTTACAACTGAGTGAGATGGGAAGCTGAGACACAGGCATTAAAAAGTGGTTTAAAAAATGGTTGTTATCTGTCTCAGGTTGCACAAATGCCAAGTGTTGGACCTGGGACTTGAATTCATATCTTTCAAATTCAGAAACCAGTCCCCTTATTAAAGGATAGTGTCTGCTTTCATTGAATACCAATGACCCCTTTCCCGCTATGGTCATTAATTTCCCACTCGTATTGTCCTTTTTATCACTCTTATTGTCCTTTCCTTCTATAAAACGAAAAAAAAAATAGATGATATGATTTTATGCTAATTCTGGGATTCTAAGTATCTAGATAGGCTGTCATTATTAGTGTAATATTGTAGTATTAAAATGAATAAAGGTTTGGAGGCAAAACATGAAAAATGCTAAGGGAACACAAAATCAGTGAGAATTACTCCTCCATATAACCGGGGTCCTAAATAAATATTCAGGAAATAAGCATCAAAGGATATGTCAATAACACCTTTACCTCAGTGGAAGTGATTACATTATAGAGTGGGTAATGTACTTTTTATGAGTTGAAACTTCTTTTTTACTGGGTGATTTATCACATAGGCAATGAGGGAGACTAATTAATAATGAAATAGATACTACCAAGTTTTAATGTCACTGAAGCCTGTCCTTTCATTATATTGGTTTTCTGAGGTTGGTGTCATGTGATACCAGAGAGTCTATCTAAGAGATTCATGGACCGAACAATATTCTAGAGTTTCTAAAAGATAGGAATTACCATATTTTAATACACATTAATGTGACTCATGGAAAACAATTTAGAATTGGACCAAAAGTTAGAGAAGCCTTTGTTTGAAGGTGAGCTCTGCAATTTTCAGCCCACTAATGCAGGGTATTTTACTTAAGCCTGTGAGCATATTTTATTAGGTTTTTGTAAAGATAAGATTATATAGGTTAGGTGAAGTTCTTAGCATTGTGCTTGGTCTATAGAATATATTTATTAAGTGTTGGCTGAAATTATTTAATACAGGATAGGCAATATCAAGCATTATAATATATAAATTCTTTTCATTTAGCAGAAATTCTTACAATTAAAAACAGACAATAATTAAGCAACTGAGTAACATCATTTACTTAATGCTATAATTTGCTTGAATACAATTAACTTTCACTGTAATGTTCTTTTTTTATGTGTTTACCAGCATCTTCTTTCATTGGATTAAAACAAACAAATAAGGAAACCAAACTTCCTCTAACATTCTTAGAATCTCTAAGTAACTCTCTCTTAGTTCATTTTTCCAAGTTATGTAGGTTTAGAGGCTAAGTAGGGTAGCCTGGCTGACGTGGCTCAGTGGTTGAGCATCGACCTATGAACCAGGAGGTCACAGTTTGATTCCTAGTCAGGACACATACCCAGGTTGCAAGTTTGATCCCCAGTAGGGGCCGTACAGGAGACAGTCGATCAATGGTTCTCTCTCATCATTGATGCCTCTATCTCTCTTTCCCATTCCCTTCCTCTATGAAATAAATAAAAAATAGTATATATTTCTTAAAAAGGGAATAGGGTAAAAATTGGAGTAGCAAGGTAAATATACCATATTCATACTCAAGGGAACAAAGTATAAGATGCAGAATAAGGGACTATTAATGACTGTAAAAGATGATTTAAAAAGTATTGAAATATAAACATGAAATATAATTTTATTATAAAAACATATGCTCACTGAAAAGATTCAAGTAATATTTAAATAAAGCAAAAAGCAAAAGTGAGCACCTTTCCCCCAAAATCTCATTTTTTCCATATATATATATATATAAAGTTCAGTCTTGCTTTGGATAATTCCTCCCAAACATTTCCAGGAATCCCAGAATTATTTGAATGTGTCATCTGAATAGAACCCAGACCTCCAGATTATAGCAGGACAAGTAATTCTTCTGCTGAGTCCCAGTGGTGGCTATATAGGTATGTTTGTGTGGGGCTAGGGATGCTGTCTCCCACATATAATTAAAACACCTGCTTGCAGATCCTATGCTCTTTACTCTTTGATGGCAATTTTTGTGGTGGACACACTGTAAGGTGAAACTTCAATGAGTCACATCCTGTATAATCATCCCTTGAGTGCTCTAGAACATGTAACTTACTTCTTGCCAACAAAAAATGGCAAAGATTATGAGATAGTTGCTTCCATTATCATGTTGGCTTTGGAAAAGTAAGCTGCCTTGATGTGAAAATACCTGTCAGAGGGTGTTGTGATTGGAGGTATGACTTTAGAAGCTGAGAGTGGCCACACCTGACAGCAAAAAACAGGCACCTCAATCCTACAGCTGAAAGAAACAGAATTCTGACCCATGAACTTGGAAAAAGAACCTGAACTCCTGAAAGGAAAAGAGTCTGGCCAATATCTTAAATAATGGAAATCTTCCATTATCCTATCTAATAAAATGGCAATATGCAAATTAACCATCACTCTGTCACAAAGATGGCAGCACCCAGTCCTCTCAGCCCTGCTGGAGTCCCCCAGTCCCAGGGGAGTGGCCACTGAGAGTGGGCAGCATGAGCGGCATGGCAGAATGCTTGCTTCGTCGCCACGGCAATGAGGCAAGCGTTCCACCCAAGCCACTGAGGGCCTCTGGGCAGTGGGCACGGAGCGGCTGGGTGGGGGGAATGCTTGCGTCATTGCCCCGGGCAACGAGGCAAGCATTCTGTGCCTGGCCACGGATGGGCCTCTGGGCCGTGGAGAGCCTCTGGGCAGCGGGCACGGAGCAGCCAGGCTCCACAGAGAGCTACTGGCGCACGGATTCGTGTGCAGGGCTACTAGTGAGCTAATAAATAAGCTGCTGTTGTAGGAATTTTACTGATGACCTCAAACTGCTCACTACTGATAGTGTCTGGATAACTATTCTCATTTTCTGATTTGTTCATCACTGGAAGTGAATTCCACATTACAGTGGTATTTTTCCTTCCTCCTTCACATAGATAATAGTGGGTAACCAGGAGTAACTGAGAGAAGATTCAAGTGACCACATAATGCACATGGAGCCTTTTCAAGAATCACGCTTTGCAATTGAGTCCCACCAAATTCCTGTGTGGAGGGTGATTTTCAATCTGATTCCAAATGAATGCACTCCCTGGTTTCCTTTGAAGCACTCCAGTGAATCACATAGGCAACTTGGTGAAAAGCTGATCCAGTTGGAAAAATACAGATCAAGTTTGTTCTCAAAGAATTCCTGGGCATTTTATAAGTCAGGACATTGATTTGTTCACTTTATTTTAAATTTATAATTAGATATTATTATAATACATAAATTAGTATAATGAATTAGATAAATTTAAGATGTGAAATATAGCACTTGTATAATCCAAGCTTTAATTTAAATTCTCATCATTTATTCTTGCTGCTCTTTCTAAACATTCCTGCTAAAACTTTATATATGTATATAAAATCAAGTACATATCTATCTATCTACCTATCATATATATATATATAAAAGGCTAAGCCACTATCACCCGAAAAGTCTGTGTGGGGCGACCAGGCTGGCAGGGGGGTTAGTGAGGGGTGACCAAACGACTGAGCAGCAAGCTTCCTGGAGCTACCAGGCCTGCAAGGGGGGCAGTTGGGGGCTATCTGAATGGTGGGGGGGCAGTGAGGGGCTACCAGGCCAGCAGAGGGGAACAGTGAGGGGTGACCAGGTTGGCAGGGGTCACTAAGGGGCAACCAGGCCAGTGGGAGGTACAGTTGGGGTGACTTCACCTGCAAGGGGGGCAATTGGGGGTGACCAGGCCAGCAGGGGGGTCAGTTAGGTGTGATCAGGCAGGCAGACAGGTGAGAAGTTAGGAGCCAGTGGTTCCAGATTGTGAGAGAGATGTCTGACTGCTGGTATCTGGCCTAAACTAGCAGTCAGACATCTCCCGAGGGGTCCCAGATTGGAGAGGGTGCAGGCTGGGCTGAGGGGACCCTCCCATGCAGGAATTTCATGCACCAGGCCTCTAGTTTCTTATATAAAAATGGAGAAAATCTATACACTTTTACCAGGTACAAATACAAAATAGCATCTTTTGAGGTTATATAAGTAAATATATACTGTTTTGTTGACTGCATTGGAATGCATTGAATGTACTCACATGCACATATGCGCATACACGCACACGTGTGTGCATATGTGCATGTATATATATATATATCATATATAATATTTATTTTCATTTAGTTTGTGTTACTTCTTTTCCCCTCAGAAATGCATACTTATTAAAATGGAATAAATATGTATTTTTTAAAAATGGAAAAATAATGTATGCTTCCAACATTAAAATTAAATATAAGAATATGGTTTAAAGAGACACTTCCTTTAAAAAGAAAATGAGTTAGATATGTTATATACACTGTTTTTATTTTGGTTAATACTTTTTTTAAAATTTCTTTATTGATTAAGGTGTTACATATGTGTCCTTATTCTCCCATTATCCCCCTCTCCCACACTCATGCGCTCACCCCCCTGTTGTCTGTGTCCATTGGTTAGGCTTATATGCATGCATACAAGTCCTTTGGTTGATCTCTCCCCCTTATATACATTATTAAAAAATATTGTTTTGTCCAGAAGTTGTTAGTTCTTCATTTTAGAGACTAGAGACCCGGTATACAAAATTCGTTCATGGGGGGGTGGGGGTGGGGGGTTGTCCCTCAGCCCAGCCTGGACCCTCTCCAATCTGGGACACCTTGAGGGTTGTCCAACTGCCTGTTTAAACGGGCATTGGACATCCCTCTCACAATCCAGGACTGCTGGCTCCAAACCACTCACCTGCCTCTGCCTGATTACCCCTAACCACTTCTGCCTGCCAGTCTGATCACCCCCTAACCACTCCCCTGCCAGCCTGATTAATGTCTAACTGCTCCCTGGCTGGCCCGATTGCCCTTTACTGCCCTCCCCTGATGGCATGGTCACCCCTAACTGCCCTCCCCTGCCAGTCTGGTCACCACTAACTGTCCTCCCCTGCAGGCCTGGTCATCCCCAACTGCCCTCCCCTGCTGGCCTGGTCACCCTTAACTGCCCTCCTCTGCTGGCCTGGTCACCCCTAACTGCCCTCCCCTGCAAGCCTGTCCCCTCCATAACTGTCCACCCTTACAGGCCTGAGTGCCCCCAACTGTCCTCCCCTGCAGGCCTGGGTCCTCCCCCAACTGTCCTCCCCTTCAGGCCTGGTACCCCCCCAACTGCCCTCCACTGCAGGCATGGTCCCCCCCAACTGCACACCCCTGCAGGCTTGGTCCCCTCCAACTGCACTCCCCTGCAGGCCTGGGTCCCCCCCAACTGTTCTCCCCTGCAGACCTGGTCCTCCCTCCAACTGCCCTCCCCTGCTGTCTTGGTCCCCCCCACTGCCCTCCCCTGCTGGCCTGATTGCCCACAACTGCCCTCCTCTGCTGGCCTGGTCACCCCCAACTGCCCTCCTCTGCTTGCCTGGTCACCCCTAACTGCCCACAACTACCCTCTCCTGCAGGCCATCTTGTGGCAGCCATCTTGTGTCCCTATGGGGGAGCCATCTCTGACCACATGGGGGCAGCCATCTTGTGTCTTGGAGTGATGGTCAATTCGCATATTACTCTTTTATTAGATAGGACATAATACCATGGCATAATAATTATTATACAGACCTCCTTGGACAAATTCAACTTACCCCCTTCTTTTCATTATGCATTATTTTTCTTAGCTCATTTTTGAAATATTGGTAAATAGCTTTATGCCAATACTAGCAATATCTGGGTAGCAATTTTAACTTAAACGTGTCTATATATTGACTTTAAGGGAAGTATTTAATTCTAGCTTCAGTCACACCCATCGTCTACTAGGGACAACTCTTAGAATTGTCCAATATATGAATTCTAATAAGGGAGTATGATATATTAATTATTTTGCTTTCTAGAATATGCTTATGCATCATCTGGTGTATTTCTGGGAAGATAATAAAAGGCCCACATCGCTTCTCGGTTTATCTTGGATGAGAAGTATAACTTCTGG
The DNA here is from genome assembly GCF_027574615.1 of Eptesicus fuscus. Taxonomy (NCBI): domain Eukaryota; kingdom Metazoa; phylum Chordata; class Mammalia; order Chiroptera; family Vespertilionidae; genus Eptesicus; species Eptesicus fuscus. The sequence goes on along the minus strand of NC_072474.1, from coordinate 76,772,754 downwards.
AAGCACTGGCTGAAATTTCTTTCGGGCAGTCATTTTTCTTTCTATGCATGAGGAAGGTTTTTACTAGTCTCATAAAGGAACCTAATCTCCAGACTGTCTCTAAAATTTCAATACTAATCAATTACTTAAATCAACAACCCTAGGAAAAGCTGCTGAGAAGTCTCAGAAAATCAGGTCAGAAATCAATCTCAAAGCAGTGCTAGTATAGAAAGCTAATTTGTGTGCTGTAGTTGAATATATAATGTGGACTAGGAATTGGGAGGGCTTTGCGATGTGTCCACCTAGCTAGGCTGAACCACATTTCCCAGAATTTCCTTTATTGTATGTTTCCATTAGAGAGAGCAACTAGGGAGGTTCTGTGGGAGATTTTAAAGGCAGAAGAGAAGCAGCAGGGACTTTGTAGCTCACACACTAATTGTGGATCTGCTGACTTGCCTCATTGGTGGGAAGCAGCAGCTGGGCCTGAAACTGTTTCACTTTTTCTGGAATTCTTCGTTAGCTTCTTTGACCATGTCTGTATGCTTAGCTTGGTGACAGTCTCCAGTTTCAGCAAGTTTAGTGGGCCTTGAGGTATAGGGTCTGTTCTTACCTGACCCTGGGATGATTAGGGCAGGGAATAGTGATCTAGGAGCCCAGTGAAGGAAGTGAGTAGGAGTGTAAGTTCTGGATTGGTTGGTTTACATATAGGCGCCTCCCAAAGTAAGTTGTTTACCATTCTGGGAGAGGCAACCCATCCAGGGATAGCAAAGCCCCAAAATGTTAAAGCATCAGAAAACAACAACAACAATGGAATTATTAATACACACAAACACACGCATATATAAATTTTGTATTCCTTTTTCTGGACTATGGGCCATATTTTTTACAACCCTATCATTATGTTAATGCATAGCCTATTGTTCACAAGAAATATTTTAGTTATATATTATTTATTCAAACTGACACAAAAAATTCCATGCAAACTCTTTATACAATCTATCTTCCCTCTAGAAATCATTCCAGCCTAATCGAGATGTTCTCCTCGTTAATATCTGATTTACATAAACTTGCTGCTCTTTAGCTTATCTTATTGATTTATTTTATAATAAAAAATGCGTACTTGCCAATTCACTTATTATATAACAGTTCTTTTCTTTACTACCAATGTTTCACAAACTCTTCATACTCTTAACACAAGAGAAAATTTATTTTGCTTCTTTGAAACTCTAAAGTATATTTTATTATTTCAATTGTTCAACTGTTTTCAATTTTTCAAAAATTTCACTACATAAACAAGTTAATATTTTACCAATTCTTTTTATTAAAAACCAATATTGTTATTAGGCTCTAGCAACCATAAATTCTAAGTCTTTATTCACTTACATGGAATATTTTAGGTAGAAAAGCATATGGTTTCTAGGTTGAGATGATATAATATATACCATTCCTATCTTGCTAAACTTAATATCATGGGCACCTTACTATAATTAACATTAAAAGTAAAACAATAAATTTAATTATGTCAAATATATAAGTGAAAATGGTATAGTAAAAGCTCCCCAAAATTCTCTCCTTTATAAAAACAATTGGAGTTCTTGTAAAACATCAGAATCAACATTTTTAGAACTCTGAAAATTATTCTCATTCCCTATCAGCTCCTTAGAAGCTTTGAAAACCAACATCCCATAGTCAGGGTAAAATTTAATATCCTGGCAATCACTGGAGGGGGCAGAATGCAGTAGGAGGTACTTAAATATCCTGTTCCTAGAGGATTGTCTTTACTTGACCTATGTTGGTATTTTGTTTTTGCTTTTCTGGATGATTCCACTTATAAATGTGTCTATAATTGACCAACTTGGAGCTTTTCCAGTAGGAACAGCCTTTGGCTCCCAGTTGTTTGCCAAAAACAGAGAGGAAATTATTTAACTTTACAGCTGCAAGGGGCAGTGGGTAATAGTTGGGGCAAAAATTTACACACACACACACACACAAACACATATATATATATATATATGTGAACACACACACACATACACACACATACACATACATATACATACATATAAATATATATACATATACAAATATATACACACACATATATACATATATACATATATATGTATACTCACTATATAACTATATACACACACACACACACACACATACAAGCACATATATATATATATAATATGATGTATCAACTTTGAAAATAATATTATTCCCCTCCTGCAAGGATTCCTGCTGTTGTTTTGTTGTGTGTGTGTGTATGTATGTATACACACACAACACACACACACACAACAAAACAACAGCAGGAATCCTTGCAGGAGGGGAATAATATTATTTTCAAAGTTGATACATCATATTATTCAATATGTCCTGATTTCAAAAATAATTATAAGATATACAAAGAAACAAAGTATGGGAAAATAAATTAGTAAATAGAAACTGTCTGAAGAATACTAACATTTTGAACTTACTAGACAAAGACTCACAGTTATTTGACATATGTTGAAGAAATGAAAAGAAACAATGAGTGAAGTAATAATGGAAGGTATGGAAATGATGTTTTATCAAAAACAGAATATTAAAGTATAGAAGTTATTTTAAAAGATCCAAATAGGAATTATGGAGTTCAAAATTATAATATATGAGATGCAAAATTCATTATGGAGCTCACCAGCAGATTTGCACAAGCAGAATTAAAAATGTGCAAACTTAAAAATTAGTTGAATTGAAATGATCTAGTCTGAGGAACAGAACGTACAAAGAATGAAGATAAAAGAACAGAATCTCAGATAAATGCAGGAAACTATTATTTTTACCAACATTTACATAGTATCTCAGAAGGAGAGGGAGAGGGCAGAAACATATTTGAGAAAATAATTGCCATAAAATTGCTGAATTTTATGAAAAACATATATACAAACCAAAGAAACTCAACAAAATCCAAGCAGGATACATTCAAAAGGATTTACACCTAGCCACACCATTATCTAACTGTTAAAAGCCAATTCTAAAGAGAGAATCTTGAAAACAGTAAGAAAGAAGTAACTATTTATGTACAAAAGAGTCTCAAAAAGATCAAGAGCTGATTTCTCAACAACAGATATGAAGGTCAGAAGGCAGTGGGTTGAGATAGTCAATGTGCTAAAAGAACAAGACTGACAATGAAGAATTCAATATCCATCTCACTCATATATTGAATCTAATGAACAAAATAAACTGATGAACAAAATAGATCCAGAGATATAGAAGCATGGAATAGACTGTTGAATCTCAGAAGGAAGGTGGGAGTGGGTGGGAAGAGATCAACCAAAGAACTTCTATGCATATATAGGCATAATCCATGAACACAGCCAATAGTGTAGTGAAGGCCTAGGATTAGGGGCAGGGACAGGATAGAAGGGGTCAATGGGGGAAAAAAGGGGACATATAAAGTATTAAAAAATACTTCAAGATGAAAGGAAAAAATTATTACATTCTAAGGTTAAAAAGTAAGAACAACAACAACAATATCTGAGAGAGCATGTTTTAAAAAATAAAATTGCTATACAAGAAATACATAAGAGAATCCCTCAGGATGAAATGACAAAATAAAAGGACACCCAGCAATAAATCCATATTAATTTATATGAAAAAATAAAGAGCACTGGTAATACTACTTAGGTAAATATAAAAGATAATGCAAATTGTTTTCTGCATGTAGATTTTTTCTTCTACCTGTTTGGTAGACATCTGCATAAAACAGCACATATTAATCTCTGTTTTGAGGCATACAATGTATAAAGATGTAAATTGTATGACTATTACAGCACAAAGGAAAGAGAATGAAATGATAATATACAGGTGCAAATTTTTATGTATATCATTGAAATTATTTTGCTATTAAATCAACATGTAGATTGTTTTTAATAGTAATCCTTATGGTAATCACTAAGAAAAGAAATAAAACATACAAATCCCATCTAATAAGAGAGTAATATGCAAATTGACCATCACTCCAACACACAAGATGGCTGACCCCATGTGGTCAAAGATATCTGCCCCCATGTGGACACAAGATGGCCACCACAAGATGGCCAGCAGGGGAAGGCAGTTGGGAGGAACTAGGACTGAAAGGGAGGGCAGTTGGAGGCGATCATGCCTGCAGGGAAGGGCAGTTAGGGATGACCAGGCCAGCAGAGGAGGGAAGTTGGGGGTGCCCAGGCCTTCAAGGAAGGGCAGTTGGGGGGACCCAGGCCTGCAGGAGAGAGCAGTTGTGGGGGACCAGGCCTGTAGAGGAGGGCAGTTAGGGGTGACCAGGCCTGCAGGGGAGGGCAGTTAGGGGTGACCAGGCCTGCAGGGGAGGTCAGTTATGGGAAATCAGGCTGGCAGGGGAGTGGTTAGGGGGTGATCAGGCTGGCAGGCAGAAGTGGTTAGGGGTAATCAGGCAGAGGCAGGTGAGCAGTTTGGAGCCAGCAGTCCTGGATTGTGAGAGGGATGTTTGACTGCCCCTTTAGGCCCGATCCCGGTAAGCCTAAACGGGCACTCGGACATCCCTTGAGGGCTCCCAGATTGGAGAGGGTGCAGGCTGGGCTGAGGGACACACACCCCCGAGCACGAATTTCATGCACCAAGCCTCTAGTTTATAAATAACAATGAGATTAAACTGCTACACTAGAGAATATATGTTTAACACAAAAGTAAACAATAATAGTGGAATGGAGGGGGAAAAAATAAGACTTAAACATATAGAAAACAAAACAAAAAATCAACAAAATGGCTAGATATCCTGAGATACAAATTTATGCTGATTAATGTGCAGTGGTTAATGGATTGGTTAAAAGGTCAAGGAGCTTAGATGAAATATAATTGGAAAATTGGTAAAAAGTAGTTCTAGAGAAGAGATATGTAGATAGAGCTTTTCAGATAGCCATAGACCATAAAGATATTTTTGTCCAATTTGCGTGCTACCCAAGGAGCAGCCTCCATAGGGGAGTATTGTTGTCATCAGATGGGTAAATAAAAAGACAAATAACACAATTTAAAAAAAAAATGGTTAAATAAGTGAACAAACATTTCATAAAAGAAAAAAATTACAGATAGCTAATGAGCCCATGAAATGATTCAACGTAATTTGTCATTAGGGAAATTAAATCAATATCTTAAGAGATACCACCTCATAAACACTACAATCTACACTAATAAAAGAGAAACATGCAAATTAACTGTCCCTCACTACACCCACCAGCCAATCAGAGCAAGTATGCAAATTAACCCAACAAAGATGGTGGTTAATTTGCATACACAGGCTCAGAGTGAAGACTAAAGACAGCATAGAAGGAAGCCACGTGCTGCAGAAAGGAGCGAAGCTGCAGAGAAGGGAGCGAGGCAGTGGAGAAGGGAGGGAGCCGAGTTGGTGGGGAGATGGGAGGGAAGCCCGCCTCTGCAGGCTTTGCTCCCTTCTCTGCTTCGCTCCGGCCGTAGGAAGCCCTGTTCTTGCAGGAATAGGCCCAAGGAAGCCCTATTCTTGCAGGAATCTTCCTGCAACAGGCCTCTAGTGGATATAATAAAAAGGCAGACAGTAACTAGTGCTGTTAAGGATGTGAGACATTGGAATACTCATATATTGCTGTTGGACATGTAAAGTGATGTAGCCATTTAGAATCTGGCCATTTCTCAAAAAAAAGTATCATAAAATGATCATATGACCCAGCACTTAGGTCATAGAGAATTAAAAACAATGTGTTCACACAAAAATTTGTGCACAAATGTTTATAGTAGCATTATTTGTACTAGGTAAAAAGTGGAAACAACTCAAATATCTATTAATTATTGAATAGATAAACAAAATATGGTATTCATATAGTGTAAATGTTTTATATATAGCCCTCAAGTCAAATTTATGTACAATGCACCACATTCATTTATTTTTTATAACAACTAACTATTTCTCTTGAGTTAATGGCAGCACACAAGAATATGTTTTAATTAAAGTGTTCTCATGTCCTTCATGCCATCTTGTTTTCTATATTCAAACACTTATAAATTTCTTCATTAGGTATCTACCATCAAAAATTTTTATGCTATTTTTTATACCTAACGTTAGGATTATTGAATGACTTCCAACTATGAACAATAGGATTTAGGTTTCATTTCTTCACACCCATGTTATCACATACTTTCTCTTCCTACATTCTTAGATTGTTATAACAAGATTTTTTGAAATTAATATTTTTACATCATTATAATGTTGTTATTTTTCATTCATGAACTTTGTATTATGAATTCCTTTCCATTCTATCATAATTATTTTTGAAGTTAATATTACTTTTTAATTTGCCTGTTTCTTAGCATGCAAGTGTCCCCAAGGAGAATAAATATCTTCTAATATGGTTAATCACATCAGGGAATCTATTCCATTTTTTATCTTGGAGATATGCCTCCAGGAGTCCTCTGTCCTTTTGCTCATATACATACTGGTTGTTGTCTAGGTCTGCTAGAAACCAGCCAAGCAACACAACTGACATCCTCAGACATTCCTTCAGCACCAGTCTAGAAAAGTCTTTCATTTTTCCCATGTATTTGATCCCTATTTCTATTTTATAAATGTACTAGAGGCCCAATGCACAAAAATTTGTGCAAGAGTAGGACTTCCTTTTCCCGGCTGGTGGCACCAGCTTCCCTCTGGCACCTGGGACCCGGGCTTCCCTCCAGCCACTGACAGGCACCCGGGACCCGGGCTGCCTTCCCTCTGGCCCTGGTTTCATCAGGAAGGACGTCTGGTCTAATTAGTATATTACCCTTTTATTATTATAGATACCTCTGTGTCTAAAAAAGAGTGCATCAGAGACAAGTATCTTGATATCATGAACCTCTGAAAGTGTTTATATTCTACCTTATTCTTATTTGTTAATTTGTTAGACTTTATTAGTTTTTTACAAAGTACCACAAACTGAGTGCTTAAACAAGAGAAAGTTATTATCTCTTAGTTTTGAAGGGCAGATGTGTAAGAAAAAGGTGTTGGCTGGGTCAGTCCCTCTAAGGCAGTGGTTCTCAACCTTTCTAATGCCGCAACCCTTTAATACAGTTCCTCATGTTGTGGTGACCCCCAAACATAAAATTATTTTTCTTGCTACTTCATAACTGTGATTCTGCTACTGTTAATGAATCGTAATGTAAATATCTGTGTTTTCCAATGGTCTTCGGCTCTACAGCTAGCAGGGTCACCTAAGATAATCGGAAAGCACAGGTATTTACATTATGATTCATAACAGTAGCAAAATTACAGTTATGAAGTAGCAACAAAAATAATTTTATGGTTGGGGGGTCACCACAACATGAACTATATTAAAGGGTCGCAGCATTAGAAAGGTTGAGAACCACTGCTCTAAGGTCTGTGAGGAAAATAATTTATGTTCAATTTTCCAGATTTACCCAGACAAGGCATTTACTTGGGTTGTGTTTACTAATCCAATTTCATGAGATTAGTATTTTAGCCAGATATTTATTTTCCTAATTGCTGTGAGTGTTACTAGCACATGGCATGAAGTCATCTCCTGACAGAGACTCTGTGACCTGTTTACCACTCCTGCTGACTGTGTTCCCAGCTGATTTAGATAAAGAACAATTTTAGGGCTGTGGCAGAACAGTTCTGAGATAGCATATAGCATTGTCTAACTCTTTTGCAGATATTGATATAATTGGGTTGTTGAATGGTATAATTTTCACTGTATAGTTACTATTGATCTCTTCCAGGCAGTCAATATGTTCTTGGTTTATTCTGAAGTCATTAGACAATTGAGGTTAACCAGAGATTTCACAGTCACATTTGTCCTTTGGTCTACTAATAACTTACAAATGAGCAATACTTAATATTCCATACCCTCTTTATTTAACTGTCAAGACTAGGTAACGGAGTTCTCTGAGAAGAATCGTAAATCAAAATAAAAATGAACGATGCATGCTCTTCCCTAATGCTGCTACTCATGCAACCATAGAGAGTCTGTTAGGAATGAAGCTTTGAAGCAAGATACAAGTGTTAACAATTCTGGCTCCGTTACCTACAGCATAAATTAGTGGGCAAGACTACAATTTGTTCATCCATAGAATGCAAATAGTAATAATGATAATAACTCCTGTTGTTAAAATAAAGTATTAAATATTTGATTAAATTATGTGCTTGGAATATGATACATCTATTATTATTATTAAGTAAAAGTTCAAAAGTTGATGGATAGCTTAAAAAGCTTCAAGATTGGCTATAATCTGGAGCATTCACTTTTCTAAAAGAACAACTATATTTCTGTGTCCTTTGCTGTGGTCTTGTCAAGCCTTTCAAATTTCCAAACATTTATTCCTGTAATATTGAAAATTCTTCACATAATATGGTGAAGATTGTTTTCAGATGTATTCTTGAAAGACAGTAATTTATTTTTAATTTGGGAGCAGTGAGGGGTGGAGGATAGATAGAGGGAAGAGTAGCATCCCTTGTGACTTTTAAAAAATATAATTTTACTGATTTTAGAGAGGAAGGGAAAGGGAGGGAGAGATAGAGACATCAGTGATGAGAGAGAATCATTGATAGGATGCCTCCTGCTGCCTCCTGCACACTCCACACTAGGGATCAGCCCGCAACCCCTGCAGGTGCCCTGACTGGGAATTGAAACTTGTCCTCCTGGTTCATAGGTTGACGCTCAACCACTGAGCCATGCCAGCCAGGCATCCCTTGTGACTTTTAGTGGCAACTCCACTCTTTGTTTTATTTCAGTCCCTTTATTTTTATTGTTTTTAAATATTGAATTTATTGGGGTAACATTGGTTAATAAAGGGTTCAGGTGTACAATTCTATAATACATAATCTGTATATTGCATTGTGTGTTCACCACACCAAGTCAAGTCTCCTTCCATCACCATTACCCCTACCCCCTTTACCCTCTTCTACCTCCCTTACCCCTCATTTCTCTCTGATACCATATTATTGTCTATGAGGTTTTTTTTTGTTTATTTGTGTGTTTTTTTTGCTTAATCTTTTCACTTTTTCCACCCAACTCCCTAACCCCTTCCCCCGCCCCTCTAACAGCTGTCAGTCTGTTCTATCTATGAGTCTGTTTCTTTTTTGTTTGTATATAGCAGTTCCTTTAAATTGCAGATGCATAATTGAACAATATGAGACACAACATGAAATGTTCTCATTCAGTTTATACCTCTTGGAGCCTTCAGATCATTTTACCTGAATGTTGCCCATATTCTCTTTTGTTTGTGTTCTTAAAAGCTTTTCCAAGATTTATTTTATTTTTAATGGGAGTAATGATTTAGTGCAGATAAATATAAGGCCAGCAAAAGTGAAAAAGAGCTCAGTGTTTTAAAATGCTTTAGGGTTAAGCAAATGTTCTCATATCTGATCTGTTTATCATCAATATGTTTTTTTTAGAGTATTGGCATATTACTCTCAGTGTATTTCGATATGCATATGCCATTTTGCAGATGATGAAAAAAGGTCAGAGAAGCCTATGTGGTAGACTAGAGCTCTCCCTCATCCCCAAAGATGTCCACAGTTTAATTTGTGGAATCTGTGAAAATGTTATTTTGCAAGGAAAAGGGGAGCTTACAGATGTGATTAAGTTAGGATCTTGAGCTGGAAAGACTATCCTGGATTATATTAGAGTGCCAAATAGAAACAAAAGTTCTTATAAACAAAATTCAGAGAGGAAGAGTCATTGCTAGAGTGATGAAGGATGAGAAAGCCTTGGCTGGCCATTGCTGGCTTTGAAGATGTAGGAAGGGGCTATGGGCCAAGAAATTCAGGCAGCCTAAAAAAGGGAAGGGAACAAATTCTCTTCTAGAGCCTCCTGAAGGAAAGCAGTCCTACCAACATCTTTATTTTAGTCCAATAAAATTACTTTTAGACTTTTGATCTCCAGCAAACCTCACATTATAAATTTGTACTGTCTTAAAAGGCATTTTGTTTGTAGTATTTTGTTAGAGCATAATAGGAAATGATTATAATAAATGATTAGCCTATCCTATATAATAAAAGGCTAATATGCAAATCGACCAAACAGCAGAATGACCCATTGCTATGACGTGCACTGACCACCAGGGGGCATACGCTCAACACAGGAGCTGCCCCCTGATGGTCAGTGTGCTCCCATAGGAGGTGTGCTGCTCAGCCAGAAGCCAGGCTCATGGCTGGCAAGCATAGCAGTGGTGGCAGGAGCCTCTCCCACCTCGGCAGCAGGTGGACATCCCCTGAGGGGTCCTGGACTGCGAGAGGTCACAGGCCAGGCTGAGGGACTCCCCCCCAGTGCATGAATGTCATGCACCAGGCCTCTAGTAACTTTATAAAGGCAAGTGGAAACAGCCCTTCAAATCTATGGATTTCCAGTCTAGTACTCTCATACCATATCACAATGTATCTAAATCTGGTTTAAATTGTAGTTTATATATTTGTAAATGAAAATATAGATTAAAATAAAACATTCTCAAACATTTTACACAGCAATATATATTTAACTGGTTTTATGCTGTCTATTTGAAAACACTACTAACCAAGGATAGACTAGTTAAGTGATGTCATAGATTATGCATAATATTTATAAACATATAGAAACACAACCCCAATTAATGTAAGTCATATTCATGATTCACATATGACTGGTTGTAGAAGTTGATTGATTCATTGGGCATAGAAACTCCTGTTTTTTTATTGTTACTGCCTTTGATTTTCTTCCTGATAATTCTCGTTTGCTTTGCCGATATCCATTTACTCTATTCTAGCTTTTTAATAAGGATTGTTTTGAGGTGTGTTTTGTGTGTGGGGGGAAAAAGTTGGTTGTGTAGAAATTAAGTAATCTTGTATGAAATTCTTAACTCACCTCCACTTCTGTCTCTCCCATCTGCATCATACATCGCTATCTTTTATGAAGTATCCTAGATATTAGCAACTCTTTTTTTTTTTTTTTTTTGCCAAGTTAAGTGGCTCCATCTTTGCACTTGATCCAGTTCTCCTTAAGGAACTGGCCATTAATCTCCCTACGCCTCTCTTTGCATCTCAGTTTTCTCCCTCTTGTTTATTCTCTCTCTTCTGCTTTAAGCATAATGTATGTTCCCATACCTCGTACTATCATAAGATAATTTTGCCACATTTTATGATGCCACCCTATGAATATATTTTCTTTTCATAAAGTTTTACAAGAGTAATCTATAGCTGCTTTTCTACTAATGTATATTTATGTTTTTCAGAGATATTTTTCAGATTTGTTGTACAAGTAAAGGAAATCCTTATTCAGTGCCAAATTTGCTCTTAAGATAAAGAGAACCTGAACTATTGGGTGGGTTAGGTAAAATATACTGAAGGTAAACACCTAATTATAAATTCAGTAGTCCCCTTTCAGTCTTCACTCTCCTTGAAATAGTGGCAGCACTTGACATTACAGTTGTGAGGCACATAACTATGTTTCTGTCAATGAATAACTGTATACTGTATATGACAACGATCCCATAAGATTATAAGGGAGATGAAAAATTCTTATCATCTAGTGTTTATGTAGCTGTTATAATGTCATTGTACAATACAGTACTCATGAGTTTGTGGTGGTGATGGTGGGAACAAACCTAATGTGCTGCTAATCATAAAAATATAGCATATGCAATTATGAACAGTACATAATACTTGATAAGGATAATTAGCAACTGTTATTGCTATATGCATTTGCTATACTATGCTTTTTGTCATTATTTTAATATGTATTCTTTCTACTTACAAAAAACTTATGGAAAACATATTGCCATGTTACACCATGTTTACTGCATCTCTGATTGCCTCACTTTCTTTTGTGCTTGATTTAGTCTCATGTTGTTTTGTTTAATCATAGACCCTAAGTGTAGAAAATCTATTGCTAATTTTGCTAATGTTGCCAGTAAGAAGCCACATAGTGTGATTGCTCTGGAAATGAAATAAATTGTGATTTAGGGGCTACAAATGTGGAAACATCAGTGATGGCTATTGTTTACCAATCAGACATGTCCTATTCACCATGGCTAAAATATTGAAGAACAAGAACAAAGTTATGGAAACTGTCAAAGCAGCTTATTAATTGAGGGCATAAGAGTAACAAAAATTCCAGAGAGGCCCATATCAGACATGGAGAAACTTCTAATGACTTGGATTAAAGACCAGACAGAGTTGTGCAATATGTTTGCATTTTAAGCTAAATGTTATTGCAAAAGTGTTAAAAAGTTTATCTATATAATAAAAGACTAAGCGACCATTACAGTGGACCAACTAGAACAACTGGTTGCTATGATGCACACTGACCACCAGGGGGCAGATGTTCAGCACAGGAGCTGCCCCCTGGTGATCAGTGTGCTCCCACAGGGGGAGCGCCGCTAATGCAGAAGCCAGGCTCAAGGCTGGTGAGTGCAGCCTCTCCTACCTCAGCGGCAGTGCTAAGGAGCAGCGAGCCAAGAGCTAAGGAGAGTGAGCAGGTGGACAGTAAGGAGCGGGGGGTCCTGGACTGCGAGAGGGCCCAGGCCTGGCTGAGGGACTCCCCCCACCCAGTGCATGAATTTCATGCACTAGGCCTCTAGTATAGTAAGAAAGTTATAGTAAGCCAAATCTAATTTATTATGGAAGGAAATATTTTTTAATAAATTTAGTGTAGGCCAAGTGTACTGTGTTTATAAAGTCTACAATAGTACACAATAGTGACCTAAGCCTTCACATTCACTCACAACTTACTCACTCACCCAGAGTAATTCCCAGTCCTGCAAGCTCCATTCATGATAAGTGCCCTGTAGAGGTGTGCTATTTTTATCTTTCATACTGTATTTTAAAAAATTTATTGTTTAAAGTATTACATATAGTATTACATATGTCTTCTTTTTCCCACATTGACCTCTCCCCAGCTACCCCCACCTCCAGCACATGCCCTCACTGCCGCCCCCCCCCCCCCCAGTGTCTTGTGTCCATTGGTTATGCTTATATGCATGCATACAAGTACTTTGGTTGATCTCTTATCTCCCCTCCCTGTCTTTCCTCTGAAGTTTGACAGTCTGTTCGATGCTTCTTTGTCTCTGGATCTAATTTTGTTCATCAGTTTATGTTGTTCATTATATTCCACAAGTGGGTGAGCTCATGTGATATTTATCTTTCTCTGACTGGCTTATTTCCCTTAGCATAATGCTCTCCATGTCCATCCATGCTGATGAGAATGGTAAGAATTCTTTCTTTCTTATAGCAGCATAGTATTCCATTGTGTAGATGTACCACAGTTTTTTAATCCACTCATCTGCTGATGGGCACTTGGGCTGTTTCCAAATCTTAGCTATGGTAAATTGTGCTGCTATGAACATAGGGGTGCATATATCCTTTCTGATTGGTGTTTCTGATTTCTTGGAACATATCCCTAGAAGTGGGATTACTGGGTCAAATTGGAGTTCTATTTTTATTTTTTGAGGAAATTCCATACTGTTCTCCACAGTGGCTGCACCCGTCTGCATTCCCACCAGCAGTTCACAAGAGAGTCCCTTTTCTCCACATCCTCACCAGCACTCATCATTTGTTTATTTGTTGATGATAGCTATTCTGATAGGTGTGAGATGGTACCTCATTGTCATTTTGATTTGCATCTCTCGGATGATTAGTGACTTTGAGCATATTTTCATATGTCTCCAGGCCTTCTATATGTCCACTCTGGAAAAATGTCTATTTAAATCCTGTGCCCATTTTTTTTATTGGATTGTTTAAATTCATTTTGTTAAGATGTATGAGTTCCTTATAAATTTTTGCAATTAGGCCCTTATTGGATATAACATTGACAAATATGTTCTCCCATGCAATGGGCTTTCTTGTTGTTTTGTTGATGGTTTCTTTTGCTGTGCTGAAGCTTTTTATTTTGATGTAGTCCCACTTGTTTATTTTCTCCTTAGTTTCCATTATCCTAGGAGCACTATCAGTAAAGATATTGCTATGACATATGTCTGATATTTTGCTGCCTGGGATTCTTACAAGATTTTAATGATTTCCCGCCTTACATTTAAGTCCTTTAGCGACTCTGAATTTATTTTTGTGTATGGTGTAAGTTTGTGGTCTAGTTTCATTTCTTGCTTGTGTCTGTCCAATTTTCCCAATAACATTTATTAAAGAGACTGTATTGACTCCATTGTATGCTCTTGCCTCCTTTGTTAACTATTAATTGAGCATAATGGCTTTGGTCTATTTCTGAGTTCTCTATTCTGTCCTATTGGTCTATATATCTGTTCTTGTGCCAGTACCAGGCAGTTTTGAAAAGAGTGGCTTTGTTATATAGCTTGATATCTGGTATTGTGATCCTTCCAACATTGTTCTTTTTTGTCAAGATTATTGGCAGCTATTCGATTTTTTTTCATTCCATATGAATTTTTGGAGAGTTTGTCCTAGGTCTGTGAAATATGCCCTGGGTATCTTAATGAGGATTGCATTGAATCTATAGATTTCTTTGGTAGTATGGACATTTTAATGATGTTGATTCTACCAATCCACGAACACGGTAGATTCTTCCATTTTTTTATGTCTTCCTTATCTCTTTTTTCAATGTCCTGTCATTTTCAGAGTATAGGTCTTTTACCTCCTTAGTTAAGTTTATTCCTAGGTATCTTAATTTTTTTGGTGCAATGGTAAATGTGGTTGTTATTTTGTTTCTCTTTTTGTGAGTTCATTATTGGTGTATAAAAATGTCATAGATTTCTGGGGGTTAATTTTGTATCCTGCTATATTGCAATATTCATTTATTAAGTCTAGTAGTTTTTTGATGGAGTCTTTAGGGTTTTCTATGTATAATATCATGTCATCTGCAAATAATGGCAGATTTACTTCTTTTCCAATTTGGATGCCTTTTATTTCTTCTTGTCTGATCCCTATGGCTAGTACTTCCAGTTTTATGTTGAACAGGAGTGATGAGAGTGGGCATCCCTGTCTTGTTCCTGTTCTTAGGGAAAATGATTTTAAGCTGTAGGTTTGAGTATGATGTTGGTTGTGGGTTTGTCATATAAGGCTTTTATTATGTTTAGGTATGATCCCTCCATTCCCACTTTGCTAAGAGTTTTTATCAAGAAACTGTTGGATTTTGTCAAATGTTTTTTCTGCATCAATTGATATGATTATGTGTTTTTTGTCTCTCAGTTTGTTTATGTGATATATCATGTTTATTTATTTGCAGATATTGTACCATCCTTGCATGCCTGGAATAAATCACATTTTGTCATGGTGTATGATTTTTCTAGTGTAGTGCTGGATCCGGTTTGCTAGGATTTTGTTGAGGATTTTAGCATCTATGTTCATCAGGGATATTGGCCTATAATTCTCTTTCTTTGTAGTGTCATTATCTGCTTTTGGGATTAGGGTAATGCTGGCTTCATAGAAAGAGCTTGGAAGTGTGCCTTCCTCTTGAATTTTTTGGAATTGTCATAGGAGGATAGGATTTAGTTCTTCTCTGAATGTTTGGTAAAAATCTCCTGTGGAACCATCTGGCCCATGGCTTTTATTTTCCTGGAAGATTTTTGATTACTGTTTCAATTTCATCAGTATTTATTAGCCTATTCAGGTTTTTTGATTATTCCTGATTGAGTTTTGGAAGCTTGTATTTTTCTAGGAATATGTCCATTTCATCAAGGTTGTACAATTTGTTGGAGTAGAGTTGTTCATAGCATTTTTTTTATAATTCTTTGTATGTCTGTGAGGTTGGTTGTTACTTCACCTCTTTCATTTCTGATTTTGTTTATTTCAGTCCTCTCTCTTTGTTTAATGGTGAGCCTGGCTAGAGGTTCATCAATCTTGTTTATCTTTTCAAAGAACCAGCTCTTGGTTTTATTGATTATATATACACATATATTGGTGTCTATGTCATTTATTTTCACTCTGATGTATATTATTTCATTCCTTCTGCTTATTCTTGGCTTTTCTTGTTGCTCTTTCTAATTCTTTAAGTTGCAGGGTTAGATAATTTATTACCATTTTTTCTTGTTTTTTGAAGTAGGCCTGTAGAGCTATGAACTTCCCTCTTAGGACTGCTTTCACTGTGTCCCATAGATTTTTGGATTGTTGTATTTTCATTGTCATTTGTTTCCATTATGTTTTTTATTTCTTCTTTGATCTCTTTGGTAACCCAGTCATTGTTTAATAGCATGCTATTTAGCCTCCAAGTGTTTGATTTTTTAAATTGTTTTTATGTAGTTGATTTCAAATTTTATGCCATTGTGATCTGAGAAGATGCTTGATATGATTTCTATATTATTGAATTTGAAGAGACTTTGCCTGTGTCCTAATATGTGGTCTTTCTTTGAAAATGTCCCGTGTGCACTGCAGAAGAATGTATATTCTATAGCTTTGGTTTGAAATGTTCTGAAGATGTCAATTAAGGCCATCTGATCTAGTAAGTCATTTAGGATTGCTGTTTCTTTGCTGATTTTTTGTCTAGAGGCTTTATCCAGTAATGTCAATGTGGTGCTAAAATCCCCTACTATGATTGTATTGCTGTCAATCTCTCCTTTGATATTTAGCAGAAGGTTTTTTTATGTATATGGGTGCTCCTGCATTGGGTGCATATACGTGTACCAGAGTTATATCCTCTTATTGTATTGATCCCTTTAGTATTAGGAAGTGGACCTTTTTATCTCTTGTTATGGCCTTCACTTTGATGTATATTTTTTCAGATTTAAGTATTGCTACCCCAGCTTTTTCCCATTTCCATTTGCCTAAAAAATATTTTTCCATCCCTTCACTTTCATCTGTGTGAGTCCCTTGTTCTGAGATGGGTCTTTTATAGACAGCATTTATATTGGTCATGTTTTCTTATCCATTGAGCCACTCTATGTCTTTTGATTGGAGCATTTAGTCCATTTACGTTTAAGGTTTTTTATTGATAGATACTTGTTTGTTGCCATTTTTATTCTGTATGCCTGTGTTCCTTCTACCCTTTCTATTTCTTCTTTTTACAACAGTCCCTTTAGCATTTCTTGCATTGCTGACTTGGTAAAGATAAACTCTCTTAGCCATTTTTTGTCTGTGAAACTACTGATTTCCTCTTCAATTTTGAATGATAGCATTGCTTGATAGAGTATTCTTGGATTCAGCCCCTTATTTTGCACCACTTTGTATACTTCATTCCATTCCCTTCTGGCCTAATGTGTTTCTGTTGAGAAATCATTTGATAATCTAATGGGAGATCCTTTATAGGTAACTCTCTGTCTCTCTCTTGCAGCCTTTAAGATTCATTATTTGTCGTTAATGTTTGCCATTGTAATTATGATGTGTCTTGCTGTGGACCTTTTGGGTTCATCTTGTTTGGGACTCTGTGCTTGTGTGACCTTTTTTTCCCCAATTCAGGGAAGTTTTCTGTCATTATTTCTTCAAATAGGTTTTATATACCTTGCTCCTCTTCTTGTCATTCTGGAACCCCTATTATATGTACGTTTTTGTTTCATGTTGCCCCAAAGCTCCCGTAGGCTCTCCTCCTGCTTTCTAATTTTTTTTCTCCAATACCTGTTCAGATTGGGTGTGTTTTCAACCCTATATTCTAACTCACTAATTCAGTCCTCTGCTTCTTCTAGTCTACTGTTGAAACCGTCCATTGTGGTTTTTATTGTAGCAATATCATTCTTGATTTCCCCTTGATTCTTACATAAGTTGTTGATTTTCTCAGTCATCTGATTTATGAACTGTATGACACTTACTCTGAATTCTTGTTCTGACATATTTCATTTAGTACATTTGCTGGAGATTCCTTCTTTTCTTTCCTTGGGGGGTTGTTTCTTTGTCTCCCATTTTTTATGTCTTTTTCTGGCCTTGGGCATCCTGCTTTTGGTTTGAGAGGTTGAAGACCCTATCAGGGCAATGGTCTGGAAATAGTTAGGCCAGTGGCTGGGTCTGCCTTGAGTTTCATGCCTTTATTGTCTCTGCTCTCAGTTGTATTCCCTTCTCCCTTAGAACTGGTCCCTCAGTTGTCTGCTTCAGATGCTTGAGGTGGTGGGAGTGCATGCACAGTTCCTCTGATGTGTGACTCCCTTTGATTACCCACAGCCCTGTGGCATACAATTTACTTTGGGGCTCCAGCACCTGTGGCTCGGTGGCACCCTAGGTCCCTCTGGCAGCACACTTGCAGCACACCCCTGTGGACCCTGGTTGGGCACACCAGCTAGCTCCGGGTTGTTCTGGCAGCACTCCCCTGTTTCCTGGAGTGAGGTGTGCATTGGTTTGCTTCAGATGGCCCCAGCAGGACTGTCCCAGGAGCCAGGTTGGAGCGGGTGCAGGTTTCTCTGGGTTATACAGTCAGAGCTCCACTGTGGCCTGAGTGGAGCACATGCTGGGATTCTCCAGGTTACCCCGGCAGCAAAACCCTGTGCTTCGGTTGGAGTGGGTGCAGGTTGCTCTGGGTTGCACAGTCCTCACTTTCTTGTAGCCTGGAGTGCAATGCATCCTGGGTTGCTCCAGTTTGCCACTCATCACTGTGGAGCAAGGCAATGTTGCCCTGGGTCACTCAGTCTGTGCTCCTCAGTGGGGCAAAGTAAGGTGCGTGTTGGGTTGCTCCACATGGCCCTGGCAGGACTGTCCGGGGGCCAGAGAGGAGCAGCATGGGTTTCTCTGGGTCGCACAGTCAGAGCTCCCCTATGGCCTGGAGTGGGGCATGCTGTGGCTTACTCTGGGTTGCCCTGACAGCAGGTCCGGGGGCTCAGGGTGGAGCTAGCACTTTGTGGCTCTGTGTCAGGCTAGCAGCATGGTTCTGGGATCCAAGGTGGGGTTGGGGAACAGGGTTCCCTATGGCTTGCACTCACTCTGGGCTCTTGGAGCTGGATCTTAGGACACTGAGTCCCAGTGGGCTGGTTAGGAACCCTGGTGCGGGAGCTCACTCTGGCAGCATACACTCCCTGCAGACATCTGGGAGCCTGCCAGGAGGTAATGTGCCACTCACTGCCTGGGCATGGTGGTGGTTCCATGTGGGTTATGGCTGGCAAGCAGCATTCTCTAGGTGTCTTCTGCCCTTCCTTATTGAAAATTGTCTCCTCAGCTGTGTCTAATTTGTTAATTCAGGCTGGATGTTCTCCGATTTAGTTGCTTTTCTGGTCTGGCCCGAGAAGAAGGTGCACAACTCTGGTGCCTATTCGGCCACAATTTTCTCTCTCCCTCATACTGTATTTTTGTTGTACCTTTTTTGTTTTGTTTGTTTAGATATACAAATACTAACATAACTCTATATAGTATTTTCTACAGTGACTTACTATACAGGTTTGTAACCTAGGAGCAGTAGGCTACATTATATAACCTACATGTGTAGTAGTCTATACCAATTAGATTTGTAAGTGCTCTCTGGCATTTACACAATGATGGAATTGTCTAACAGTGCATTTTTAAGAACATATTCCTGTTATTAAGCAACACATGACTGTATTGATTATATATCACTACCACTTATAAACCTATTCTTCACCACCTAGACCATTCTTTGCTACAAGATTGTTGTAATCATTAATTTCTTCCTATTTCCAAAGCCTAATATTCAAGCAATCACCAGTCCTATTTTTTTTTTCAGGAACAGAGAAGACACTGTAAATCTTTTAGTAGAGAAAATTTAAAATAGAAATTGTTTAAAAGGTTGAGAGAGAAAAGAAAGGAAGGCAATATCTCTTGGATCAATAATGCAGGAGCACAAAGGAAAATGGATTTACAGTCCAGGAACCTAGAGCAGCTGGTTGGAGCCTGCACTTCAAATCAGTCTGACCCTGACACCAGAAGCTAAGCACTCTTGATGGAAAGTTAAAAGTCTACACCACAGATGTCACAGTCTGCTCTACAGCCCAGAAGAAAAATACTTTTTACATTTCCCAGTCTCCTTCTAGTGTCCCTCATTAGAAGAACAGAGCCAGAAACCAGTTGGCAAAGAGCTTAAAAAATGCCGTTTGTAGTATATCAGACCTTTCAAGTTATAGAAAAGAGATAAAGTGGTTGGGAGAACTTGGGGAAGCAGAGTCTATATTGTTTGGAAAAGTTGGGGGAGTGAAAAAATGGAACATGTCACTCAGATCATTATAGAGAAAAATAGTACTCTTGCATTCCCTCCCAGGCATGTAGTTTTACAGAATGACTAGGATGAGAGAGCAGAGAGAAAGGAGGCAAATTACCTATACAATTAGTTACCCATAGTTACTCACCATTTATTCATGTCACTTCTTACAATTCCATCACTTTTTTCTCCATATTCAAGATTGCATGCAATAACAACAAGACAACCTGTTTCCATTTATACAACCATCACTTATATAAGATAATATATTTTACTTTGAAAGAGGATATATTAAAAGTGCATCTTCTAGTATCTTAATTTTTGGCTGTTACTAGTAATTCTTCTTTGAGTTCAGTCAAAATCCCATCTGAATATTTTGTAACCCAAATTTGTAAAGATTACCCACACACATTACCTCTAAGAAAACAAAACAAAACAAAACAAAATGGGGGAAGGGAGAGGAAGGAATAACTGGTTAATGTACGTTTCTGTTACCACAGTTCCCATTTCTGAACTCATCATGGAGCCATAGGTACTATTTGTTGCTTCATTCTTCCATTTTCTATTCATATTGTTTCTGCCCTCAGCCACTACTTTAGCTGGTGGAGAGACAAAACCTCCAATCCTAAAGTCTCTGTCATTAGCAAAATTTGCATAGCTGTACTGGACTATAAAAATAACTAAAAGCTGAACTTTTAAAAAAATTAATTAAAATGTTTTAATTAAAAACATTTGTAAAAATTTAAATAAAAAATGTCAAGGTCACAGAATATGTATAACTTCCCAAGTAGATGTGTAAGTTTGAAAAGTAATTATTTTATGAACTTTAAATTTTTGTCAGGAAATTATAAACTCTTACTTTTGATTATAAATATTCAGGTAATTAAAAAAACAAAATTGATATGCATTTACTATACTGTAATTCAAAACATTAGAAAAATTAAAGTGTGTTAGTTCCTTGTGAAACGTCACCAAGAATGGTTTGAACAGTGCTTGCCTTCTTCTTCATGTCCTATAACTTACACTATGGAGTAAGCATCTTTTCCATACCTTGGTGAATTGTCATGCTCTTTTTTGAGTTTGTACCAGCTTCCAAAATTTTATAATTTCACTTTTAATGTCATGAAATATCTGTGAAAGCCCCTTTAATGTGGAATTTCCATAGGGATACCATTATCCTTTTTATCACTGTCCTCATTTATATCAATGACTTCACCTTCACTAGACTAGGTTCCACATATTTAGTTTCTCCAATAGTAGCAATGTCAGCATTAGCTATTATTCCATAACTTCTTTTATGTTTTACTCAAATTTTAGTTCCAGTAATGCAGTTTTAATTACCTGGTGCACTTTGATTTTTGTGGGGCAATTCCCTCTTTTAATTATCTTTTTTATTTCCCCCCAGGGGTCACATAGGTTTATCACTGACACACAAAGAGATAAATAACAGAGGTATTTTCTCTCCTGTCTGAACATGAACGAAATAACAGATGCACAGTGACCAATCACCAACGGACTTTGAAAAAAGTGATATGATTGGTCACTGATCATGATTCACATGTTATTTACAGAGTGATTTGTAGAATGCAGATCTGGCAGTGATGCTTGTATTTATTTCATCCAATTACTCAAAGTTAATGCACCCTGGTATTTGGAATTTGTGTTGTGTTATTGGAGACTAGTACTTCACTAAACCATAGCAGCCAAAATTTGTATATATCGGAATCATGCGAGTGAGGACTGTTTATACATATTGCTTCTACCTGATGATGAAATGCTGCTGCTAATCCCATATTTCCAGATCAGATAACACCCAGTTCATAAAGAACAGTCCAATTTCCAGAATTTTAGATCCCAGTCAATGTCAAATGGCAAGCTAATGTCTGTTTGTATACCTAGAAGAGTTATTTGCAGAGTTTTGTTCAAAACCCTGGAGTCCTGTGATACCGAGACTTGCCAGAGGCTCTTTGCAAATCCCCCCAAATCTTTCAGTTTGCTTTCTCTTCTGTAACTCTCCAAGCTGGCATTTTTTCCCCATATGCTGACAACCTTAGTCCTGAATTTTCATGATTTCATATCTCGAGAGAAGAGTTAGCTTCCTAAAGATGCTCCCTGACTCCCTTTTTTTCAACTGCTGTGATTATGACATAGTGACATTTATAGGAAGAACACCTGACCATGTAGCTCCTCTGCTTAAAAATCTGTCAATAGTTCCTTAAAACTTTTAAGACAAAGCCAAAACTCCTTAGCATAGAATAAAGGGTTTCGTGATATGGCTTCCATTTAATTTTCAGCCACTTCTATTAGACTTTGTTATACATTCATTCTGAACAATTGTGGGTTCCTAAACAAACTGATTTTCTTATTCCTGTTCTTTCCACGTGGTGCTCTTACTGCTTAAACCTTTCACTTTACCTGAACAACTGTTGGTTGTCTCACAGAATAATCCTAATGCTATATCTTTGGGAATGTCTTACATCACACATCCAGTTTGAATAATTTTTATATCCCTACTCGTGGGCTATCACTATTTAAAATTTTTATGATATCATGTTGTGCTTTATTCCAACTTAAAACTTTTATGACATTGTATTGTGCTTTATTCCAACTTTCATGTTGTGTGTTCCACTGCTCTTTGATAACAGAAAATATATTTATATTGTGTCATTAAGGTTTAGTATAAGAAGGCACGTGTTCTCTTTTGCATATTTTTTCCTCATCTTCTGAGAGAGCATTCTCTCTTAGTCTCCTCTTGTCTTTAGTTACTGCTCTGCATCATTCTAAGTCTCTGGATCTTCTCTTATGTTCATTTCATTGCATTGATTTTGCTGAAGTTATGACTAAAACTCTCCTATTTTTATTTATATGTTCTACCTTATTAAATTCTCATGGCTTTATATACTATCTTTGAATAGCTAATGCTGCCATTGCTGCCATCTGAATCCATATCTTCACTCCAAACACTTTCTTTTTTTAATGTTTTTATTGACTTTAGAGAGAGAGGAAGGGAAAGGGAGAGAAAGAGAGAAATGTGAGAGAAATATTAATTGGTTGTCTCTCATAAACACACCCTGACTGGGGACTAAATCCATAACCAGGATATGTGCCCTGACCTGGAATCAAACCCACAACCTTTTGGTGTATGAGATAACACTCCAACCAACTGAGCCACATTGGCCAGTGCACTCCAGACACTTTCAAATATCCTAAGTGGCATTTACTATTGTTTATTTGAGATCTTTATTTTAATGTTCCAAAATATTAATTACAGAAAAAATAAATACCTCTGTTTCACACAACAGATTTCTCTTTTTAATCTTTTAAGTAATAGCATCATCACCAATTTAATTTTAGAGCCATTCATTCTTTTTAAAATTTAGTTAAATAAATTTTATTCAAAACCAAAAATTGAGAGCAATCTATTTCCTAGGCAGCATGCCAAATTATAGGAAAAAATGAGCAGAAAAACACTAATATGCTTTCCCTTAATATGTCAGAAGAACAGTGGCAAAAGTGCTTTAATGGAGAAATGTTTTCCTGTGAAAGCGATGCCCAGTTCTTTATTATTGGGCCAAAGGGTCATCAACATCTTTAGAAAAGTGATACAACTTGAATGTTGAATTTCCAAGTGATACAAAAGTATATCTTTAAAAAAGGGGCTGTGGAAAAATATTTTACTTTGCTTGATCTCCCTAAATCAACAGATGTCTAAATCCTTTCAATTGCATCCCTGAAACTTCAGCAAAATTCATCATCTGTGCTCTTATAGGGACCTCAAGACCACATCATCTTATCTCTTAATTTCTGGTTTTGCTCCTTCTCCTCTATCCTGATATTTATAGAAATAACTTAAGAATAAAGCAGGTTATGGCATTTGATTCCATAAGAATAGCCTTTAGCTCCTATTTTCTACAAGGTTAATGCAAGTTATTTACCTTATATGGACCTTTATATGTAGCATTATACCTTTTTCTTCTCTTATATCCCCACCAAAACACATTTAAAAGCAGGAACCCAAGGTCTCAATGTAAGTTCATAGGCTTAATGAGTAAGTTCCTAACAAAACCAGTTAATGAGTAATAAGTGAACTATTCACTATATGATCTGGGGGATGCATCTCTCTCTCTCTCACTGTCTCTCCCTCTCCCTCTTATCTGTCTATCTA
Source organism: Eptesicus fuscus (assembly GCF_027574615.1). NCBI lineage: Eukaryota > Metazoa > Chordata > Mammalia > Chiroptera > Vespertilionidae > Eptesicus > Eptesicus fuscus. The sequence goes on along the minus strand of NC_072474.1, from coordinate 76,748,589 downwards.
TCTAATCTTTTAATTACATCATCTTATAACTGTTTTTTCTTTAAGACTTAATTGAATACTTATGTACTGTATGAGTACATTCACTCAACAAACCATGATTGATTATTTTTCTTATTTCCTTGATATAGTAAAATATATTTTCATCTGAATATTACTATAAGGGTAATGACTGTTGTATTATAATTGTACATTTACTTAACATTTTTTGTACATTCATTTAGCTCTTTGGATAAGAACACTTTTCAACTTACTGTAATACCTAATTTTATTATTTGTGTTCTACTAATATTTGTAAACTAAGGAAATAAAGCTTCAATCTAAACTCCTTTTAGGGGTCAGCAATACATTTTCCCACAATAATTAGGTTTTTGAAACATAAGGCATTTGACTTACTAAAAAAGTTAAAGACACATTACAATATATGCCAAGAAAGAATTTGCCTTAAGAAAATTGGCTGATGATCAAACTAGGGAATAGTATCTAAAATATTTGACCACTCCTGATACACAATTTTTTTTCTATATTTCCAATTGTTATGATGGACAGTGACATATAAGGCACATTAAAACAAAATAAACAAAATGAAGCTCTATATCTAAGTGTTTTCAAATGTGTCCTGAGTTACAATGGATACAGTGAGTTGGAAGGAGAAGTGATTCTTTCCGCACTCCCACAGGGAGCTAGAGAGGTGAGGTCAGGAGATTCCATAAATTCTATCCTGTCCCTTTGAATGGTTGGTGAAAGTGGATGCCTGGTTGCTGGAAGCAAATTCCAGCAGGTCATAATTATGCAAGTTCATCAGAAGGCTGATGGACCTTGGGGCTTCAGCAGGGCTGAAGATCTGCATATTATTGCCTGCTGCTGGACAGCTGAGGGCAGTTTCCCCAACCTGATGGTCCTTTATTGTTTACTGAACCTTACCTTTGATGTGTATATCTGCTTTGCTAAAGGGAAAAATGTGGTAATAAAAAGCCATTATCCAGACATTCGGGGAGCCCACTTCACTAGAAAGTGGAGCCTTCCCTGGCTCCTCCATGCCTCCCAAATTTTTATTTCTTGTATAGTCTCTCTAGCATATCCATTTATGTCACATCTCCTTCTCCAGATTCCTGAACCCTTGCAGTGAAAAGACTGTGGCACCTGGTTATGGATAGAACAACTGCCCCTACTTTCTGCAGGGGTAGAACCATCATAGTTTGTTTTGTAAGAACAATTGGAGGAATATTATAAATGTTATGGTACATTACTCACCCACTCAATACCTTGTACTTTCCCTTCCACATGGTTGTATCAAAGAAAATCCTTTAGAATATGGTCTGAATTCTTATGTTACTTTTTTCCTGTCAGTAATCTTCACAAGCTGCTTCAGCTGAACAAGGACTTCACTGTGAGGGCAACCACAGGGACATTTTCCTTGAAGAGTGCCGTTTTATAATGTTTCTCTTGACATCTTAGGTCATTTCTCTGTAGAACCATCAATCTACACAAGTCCAGATTTCCATGCCTACAATACTGATTTTAATATGGCAGAATAACTGCCTATGTTAGGTAGATTTTATTTTTTACATCTTAATTTTAAATTCCATATATTACTTATTACTTAGAATAAGTAATAATAAAATAAAGTTTCTTAGAATAATATACTTTGACACATATTGAGTGAAAACAGGAACACTGAATTAATTAAATTGTACTTTATTTTCTTATTAGAATTGATTGTAAATAGAATTTACATTCATATTGGAAGAGCCATTAATTCTTAAATTTAGTAACTTTTTTGGCCTTAAGTACATTCATTTACAGCTACAAAGTTAGCTCCATGAATGATTGTAGAGTAGAATATCCCTTTTAGCAGATTTGACTCTCATCAGTTTAAGCAGGCAATTGATTTGAATGACATTTTTAGTGACCATTTGCTTTTCAGCAAGCTAATTAAATCAATAAAAAATCTATGAACATGTTCTATGAACACGGATTATAGGAAAGAATGCAGTCATTAAGAGAAGAAACACATTTACTATAATGAGCAGTAATATATTTCAATATATTTATCCATTTTACTAGCAATACACTCTTAATAAGACTATGAAAAGGCTATTGAATTAGTCAATTAAAGAGCAGAAAAAGGCTACAAATGAATTAAAATAGCAAAGCTACCCTGATTATTTGAGTATAGACATAAACCCATTGTCTTCCACAGATATTATATGATTTCTTATCATTAATTAACTATATTTCTTTTAGCCAATGCCTAATTCAAAATTATTTAATGAGTGTCTAGTGCTTGCAAGTACTCTGTTGTGTATTGTAGGGTACACAATTACTAATAAAAAAGCTATTTGGAAGAAACTCTATTTTGGAGCGTATATATGTGGTAACATGGTTATATCCTATAAGCAAAGAACGTTTTGCATTGGGAATTGGGAGATGACCCTTCTCTACCATTATTTTATTTTATTTTCAAAGTTTTATAGACACAAGAATAAAAATAGGCTAATTATTCCTAGGAGTCATAAACATCTGTTCCCAGTATAAAAGTCCAGTCCTAATATTTTCAAGATCTAAGAGCACATAATACAAATTACAATATTAGCATAGAGAGTGACCTTGCATCTCTATTACTCATATTTTCCTTTTTGTCTGTACAGGAGTTGAACATAGTCCAAATAAGCACAAACATGTAAATGTGTGTGTGGCAAAGAAACTGTGTTAATAATCTTTTAACACAGTTATCCATTGTGTGAGCATGGTCTTTCTCATGCTATGTCTTTGAGTAGATATATAATGCAGGTAACACAGTATTGATAAACAGATTTCTTAAGTGGACTTCCCTATTTAATTCTTGTTACTTATTGTGTTCTCTTCTTCCTTGAATTTCATGTTTGTTTGATTTCTAACACTTCATTGGCACTCAATATATTGTACAGTACTTTATAATTAAATAATCAATAGTTATTAGCTATGTGCTTGGTAGAAACATATTTGAGTGATATCCCTAGGTTTTAGGCACCTAAGATACAACTATCCTTCTAGACATCTGACATGTATTTCTAGGACTGATTTAAATTTGTTGATTATTATTTCCTGGGGGTGTTGACCCATGTTTCTATGGAGTACCATTCTTTGGAGAATTGGCTTGAGGTGTGATTAAGCCATGAGAAATATATTTGTCCCTCAGAATAAGACTGATGTAAAACTAAATTATATTTTCCAGGTCTTATTCTCTCTAGGACTCATAAAATAGTCCAGAGTACTCTGCCATTATAAAACATCATCCAAGTCAAGCAAGACACATATTCCTGTCATTAAGGACTCACACCTAGAACTAGAGAGAAGTCCTCAGGCCTTCACCTAAGTGAGAATTCTTTCTTTGTGGATAGAGAAAAAGGAGAGGAAAATTTACATTCTTCCGTAGGGATAGAATACTTCACTTAAATTTTTCTACATGGAATTTCTGCTGTTGCACTAGAAAATACTTAGGAAAAAAGCATAGCTTTCCCTTAGAAGAGAAGATTATATCCTTAGAAATCTTATACCTATACCTTCATAACACCATATTTCTAATCATTGGCACTCTTTTTATGTTTAAACAAGGGGGAATAGGAAGGGCATCTCAGTGCCTCAAGAATGTATATGATTTTATTTAAGATGTTGCCCTAAAACCACCTGAAACTTATCAGGACATTACTAAAATTAAGTATGTCCTTGGACACATTAAATGCTTGGTCAAGCCTTGCTGACATGGCTCAGTGGTTTAGTGTCAACCTATGAACCAGGAGGTCATGGTTCGATTCCCGGTCAGGGCACATACAAGGTTTGTGGGCATGATCTCCATTGTGGGGCATGCAGGAGGCAGCTGATCAGTGATTCTCTCTCATCACTGATGTTTCTATCTCTCTCTTCCTCTCCCTTCCTCTCTGAAATCGATAATAAATAAGTAAATAAATAAATAAATAAATAAATAACTAACTAACTAACAAACTAACTAACTAACTAACTTCTTGGTCAAGAATGTACATTGTGGTCTAATTTTCTTCTCAAGTTATGCATAGCTCAAGCCATATGTGCCAGATGTTGCAATGTGCATCTTAAAATAATTTGGTCTATGACATGCAGTTTCGGTAATATAAAATATGCAAAATATTTTCCTCATTATCTCAAATTTTAACAACAGCAAGACAACTTATTATTTTAAAGAAAATAAAGTCCTTGATTTTTAAAAAAATTCCTTTTTAATTTTTTGTTTTGCTTATCCTGGCTAGATTCCTTATTAAGTGAATAACCCTGAATTCACTTTTTGAGGTACATATATTTTGATTCCCCAAATTGCCAAAGACATTATGAAAAAGGAAAATCTCCTTAAGTATTTATGTGAAACTCCTAAACAAATATGTCCACTACATATTAGGAATGTAAAATTGCCTTGACATTAGACAATGATTCCAAGGTAATTTACTATACTAATAAAATAATGGAGAAAATTCATATGACTATTTTAATGGATGCAGAAAAGTAATAGAAATTTACACTTTTTATAATAGAAATGTTAGCAAAAGAGGAATAGGAGAGAACTTCCTTAAGTTAGTATAGAATAATTACTTAACAATAAGCGTGAAACAAACACAATAAACATAAGTCATAGGGTTTTTTTCTGAAATAAGGCTTTCTTTTGAGTTGATTTATGCTATCATCATATATATTTAACATTTTATCATCATTTCCAGCAAGTATGATAAGGTAACATAAATAAATACATTGTCTATATATTAGAAAGGAAGAAATAAATATCATTGTTCATAATTGACATGCTTTTTGTATACATAAAACCTAAGAGAATACAGATTAACTATTGTAATTAGAGAATTAGAAAGTTTCTTATAAACAAATAAATGATATTTTTATTTACCAATAGAATTTGAAATTCATAAAATATATGCAACTTAAAATATCAAAATTAAAAACAGATTAAAACTAAGAAAGAGTTTTGTATATTTATATATACATATAACAATCAATATAGAGACAATTTCAAGATGAATCCAAATAATGGAAGAATATATTATGTTTTTGGATTGAAAGACTAGATATTAAAATTATGCCAGTTCCACTCAAATTTTCTGAATACATAATGTAACTCCAATTAATATCCTAACCAATTTTTTGGTGAAAATTGATAGGGTTATCTTAAATTCATATGTCAATGTATAGGTCAAAGACAAGTCAAGACAACCTTGGAGAATAAATTTGAAGAAATTACCAGATATCAAGACTTAGAATTAGCTACATAAATTTTAATAAGTATACTATTTCATTTTATCTTCATTTTTGGGGTTATTATTTATAACTGTGTTCCCTAGGGTTTAATTATGAATCTTTAAATAATTATATTCTACCTTTACCTAATATAACACTATACTTCTTTATGCCTATTCCAAGAAACTTACAACCTTGTACCCCCAGTCCCTACCTCTAATATTTTGTTCCATTGTTGTCACATATTTTACAGTTATGCTATAAACACCATGTATGGTTAATATGTATTTTTGCTTTTTACACTAATTTTTAAAGTAATTGAAATAAGAAATAAGTATTTTAAATATTGCTTCATTTTCACCATTTCTGGAAATTTTTATTTATTTTTGAAGATCTAAGTTTCTGTCTGGTATATGTTTCTTTTTGCTTGAAGATATTTCTTTTTTTTTAAATATATTTTTATTTATTTCAGAGAGGAAGGGAGAGGGAGATGGAAACATCAATGATTGACTGCCTCCTGCACGATCAAGTCCACAACCCAGGCATGCACCCTTGATGGGAATTGAACCTGGGACTCTTCAGTCCGCAGGCCGACTTTCTATCCACTGAGCCAAACCAGCTAGGGCTTGAAGACATTTCTTTAAAATTTATTGTAGAACACAAAGGGAACATATTGGGAAATAGATTCTCTCGGGTTTTTGTTTATTTATTTTTTGTCTTGAAAAAAAATATTGATTTCATCACCTTAATTTTTAGAAGATATTTTTGCTAATTGTTTCTAATTATTTTCTGCTACTTTAAAGCTGTCACCCTGTTGTCTTCATCTATACCTTAAGGACAATAACTTTTGCTGCCCATCTTCAGCACCAGAAGAATTTTCCTTTGTAAGGGTGATGGCTTTGGGCCCGGGCTCATCCCTTATGTAAATCAGTGGGCTCCACTCACCCTCCAGAAAGGCATTGCCAAGGAAAGCCTTGTCCAACCTCCTGCCTGCACTCAATCTCTTTTATGACTTTGGCAAGGTCTGTGGAGAATGTTTCTCATATGTCTTTGGTTCCCACAGTTTCTATGTTCTCATTCTAGACCAACTTAACCTCTAGCAATTTGTAAAAAAAAGAAAAAAACTGGTTTCTTTGCACCCTCTTATACGATTTCTGGCATGTTTTCCTCCAATGCACTGCTACAGGTCAGCCAGACTCAGGCCCTCTCTCTCATTGGAAGGTCTTATATTTAGGGCCACTTGGTTGCCCTAGAATCTCAGCCATCTCAGCCTTTATTGTTAGATCCAGAGTGATTCTGTTTCTAGCAATCTGCATCCTCGGCAAAAAAAGGGTCACTCTCAATCAGTATCTTGTTTCTCATGAACAATATAAAGGTCTTAAAGTCTACTGCCTCTAAATGCTTTACCATCTTCTTAGTTTATCGCTATCATTTTTTTAGGTGGTTTTATCTATCTTTTCCTGAGTCCACAAGTTAGAGGTTTTTATTGCTACATGTGATTGATTTTTTTAAAATAGTTTCCCTGAAAAGAATGTTAATCACTTTTTTTGCTTGCTATTTTTCTTACATATCAGAGATCATCTTTTTTGGGCCCATTAAAGCACTTTTAGGAAATATAGTCCTTCTCATTAATTTATTGACAGTGAATAAAGATGATGTTTGCTTGAAATACTTCTTATTCATATATTTAGAAATACAGGTTCACTAGCACATAATTCAAGATTTACCCAGACATTAAACATATTCCACTGAGCCCTAACCGGTTTGGCTCAGTGGACAGAGCTTCAGCCTGCAGACTCAAGGGTCCCAGGTTCGGTTCCGGTCAAGGGCATGTATCTTGATTGCGGGCACATCCCCAGTAGGGGGTGTGCAGGAGACAGCTGATTGATGTTTCTCTCTCATCGATGTTTCTAACTCTCTCTCCCTCTCCCTTCCTCTCTGTAAAAAATCTATAAAATATATTTTTTAAAAAAAGATATTCCACTGATTTTTGGCTTCTATTTGCATCAAGAAGTTGAATTTCAGTGTAAAAATTTTAATTGTAAACAATTTATCTTTTATTTCTTACTCTATGTATTTCTTTACTTTTTTCCTGCAGTTTTACTACTCTATATCAAAGTATGAATTTCTTTGTATTTCTGTATAATCTTATTCTGCTTGACATAAAATCCTTTATATAAGAAACCATGCCTTTCACCAATTCTGCAATTGGTCTGTTATCTTGTTGACCACTTCTTTAATTGTGTTTTAATAACTATAATTATAATTTTCCAATGAGTTTTATGACTATACATATATGAGGAAGAGGAGCCTCTTTATTTAATTCTTAAATTTTTGTCATAGTTTTGTATTCACAATACACAGGAAAGAAAAAAAAATCATATGTTACAAAATAAAGCGACACCTGGGGGAAGAAAAAATGTACTTCTCTTGCATGATGGTAGGTCACTTTCAGGCTATATTTTCATACCTAAGGGTATAGAGTCTCAGGAGTGGAGATAGACTGAGAATTTTCTTCCATCTGAGACAATAAAAAAATACATCCTAAGCTAAGCTGAGGAGAAGAAAACTCATTATTCGTAGCATAGTGTCATTCACCCTGTAGGCTTTCAACAATATAATTGATGATGATAATGATGTGACAGTCTTATGTGTACACCTTTTTAGTCCTTGACATTATAACATTCATTATCCCACCTAAATCTAACAAAATAAACTACAAAGTCAGTCAATATAAATTAGAATATCAGGTGGTAAGATGATGTTAGATTTCCAAATAATAATTCCAGATTCCTCTGTTATCCAAAACCACTTGCAGTGACAGCTTTTCTCTTTATTATCCCTTTACAGAAATCAGCCCTGATTGCCATGAGCTCAGTCTCCAATTTTTGTGACAGGCATCTGAGAATTATGGCACTAGCATTTACCCTCTTGTTCACGTCAAACTGTTCCTTCTGTTCTTGAAATAATTCAGAAGATATGATATTTGAGCAATGCAGGCTTAAAGGACATAGGCAATTTCTATTGATGTCAATGATAGTGGCCTTTTGTTCTTGAAAAAAAGGCCTGACCCTTTAGACCATCTCTAAGGCCAATGTAGACACTGCTTTAAAGGCAAATGACAAGGAAATGACTCATAGAATCAAGGAATTTCAAAACTCACAGGGATCCTAAGATTTCATTCCAGGCTTTTAATTTTATGTGTTCAGAAACTAAGTCTATATGAAAGTTTAATTTGCTCAAAGGCACATATTTATTTAGTTGCTAAATAATTGATTTATTAATCAATTAATACATCAATTTTTTTTACCAACATTCCTTTTCTTTAGCACAAAACAATTTTGAGTGAAGTTGTTCAATACAGACAATATCATAGAGGTTGATTTTAAGAAGAAGTAGAAATATATGTTATCTAGCTTATTGATTCCAACAGCCTAATTTGTCCAGTGATAGGTATGAAGCATGTCGGGGTGTTTTTTTTTTTCACATTTTGACTCCTATTCAAAAATTTCTCTGTGTTTTTTATGGACCTTTCACAGGGAAATGTAACAATAGATCAAGACCTTAGAAAACTCTCTCACACTCATCTCAATTTGCCTGCATGAGTTTTTGAAAGATTAAACAAATCATTGATAAAAAAAAAAAAATCTGTTGTTCTTGTTTTGTTCTGTCTTGTTTTTGCAATTTCAAGCATTTCCTTTAGAACTATTATCCCTATTTTTGCTTTAATCTGTGCCTCACACATGATAAGTTTCTACATTTTATGGAAAATATCAGATAAACTCCTTCACATTAAAAACAGATAGTTCATGATACTAATCTTAGTTATGTTTTAATTTAGAAGGAAGACTAGATGAAGAAACCTTTTATTCAAAAACTTCAGATGCTAGTGTCAGAAGGCTACTGGCTAATTTGTTAATCTAACACAGAGTCATATGGGGTGTATGGTTGTAATTTTTGCATCTCATCACTACTGAATAATAACCAAACTTCAAAAGTGATCAAGATTGTATCCTTGAAAATGTTGCTGTTTAGGTTTCTGATGTATTGCTTAGAACAATGGCAAACATCATTTGCTGGAGCAATTGATAACATACTTATTGCTCCCCTTCACCTTTTAAATTTAGTAGACACTAATTTAGATTTGACTAGAATCCAGACATTTTTCCAAATACTTTATTGATATTACTATGTACTCTTCATTAAAAACTAATCTTTTACTCTAGGTCCTATTATTAACCCCATTACATAAATGAAGAAACTGAGGTTAAAGACATACATGAGAATATAAAGCCCAATATCTGTTGAGCCTTTTTAAAGTCATACAGATGGCCAACAGATATATGAAAATGTCAATAATTATCAGAGATGTAAATTAAAACCACACCTGTCAGTATGGCTCTCTACACTAATAAAAGAGTAAGATGTAGATTGACCGTACCTTCATGACACCCACCAGCCAATCAGGACTGAGTATGCAAATTAACCCAACAAAGATGGTGGGTTAATTTGCATATGCAGGCTCCGAGCAACCGGGGGTGGGGTGGGACGCAGGTGCCTCTTGGCAGCATGGGAAGGTGGAAAGGTGGCTCCGAGCTAGAGCGAAAAGGCGGCTCTGGCCAGAGCGAAGGTGGTGCAGACAGCCAGGGAAAGGAAGGCCCATTCTTGCATGCATCTTCATGCATCGGGCCTCTAGTCACTAATAAGTCAACAAGTAACAAGTATTGATGAGGAAACAGAGAAAAGGGAACCCTCATGCACTATTGGTGAGAATGCAGATTGGTGCAGCCACTGTGGAAAGCAGTATGGAGTAACCTTAAAAAAATTAAAAATGGAACTGCCTTAGGACCCAGTGATTTCATTTCTGGGAATTTATCCAAAGAAACACGAAACACTCATTTGAAAGAATACATAACACCCTTATGTTCATTTTAGCATTATTTATAATAACCAAGATTTGGAAGCAACCCAAGTGCCCATCAGTAAATGAGTGGATAAAAAAAGCTGTGGGACATTTACACAATGGAATACTACTCAGTTCAAAAAAAAAAAAGAAGGAAATCTTACCTTTCACAACAGCATGGATGGACCTGGAGAGTATTATGCTAAGTGAAATAAACCAGTCAGAGAGAGACAAATAACACATGATTTCACTTATATGTGGAATCTATGGAACAAAATAAACTAACAAAATAAAAACAGACTCATAGATACAAAAAACAGACTGACAGCCATCAAGGGGAGGGGGTTTTAGGGGATAGGTGAAAAAGGTGAAGGGATTAACCAAAAAACAACAATAAAAAAACAACTCATAGATATAGACAACAGTATGGTGATTATCACAGGGAAAGGGGTGGTGGGGGAAAGAGGGAGATAAATGATGGAAGGAGACTTGACTTGGCGGTAGTGAACACACAATACAATATACATATGATATATTATAGAATTGTAAACCTGACACCTATATACTTTTATTTATATACAATGTTACCCTCCAAAACTTGATAATTTAAAAAAATAATTATAACACATAAGCAACATTTTTATCAGTTAGAAAACAAAAGATGACTAACATTTGGCAGTAGTTGCATTCTTGACATATAAAGTTAATTTTAAACTATTTAAATATTTTATTTTGTTGATGTATATACATCCTTTATTTGCATTTTAGAATATTTTTTCTTGTTCTTAAAATTTTTCCCTTTTAAAACTGCTGAAAATAGTTAATGATCTATAAAACAGACTTCTGGTTCTAGTAAGAAGATCCTTATGTACTTTTTACTTGAATCATTCAGTATTTACCTTACTAATATGAATAAGAAACACATTAATTTGACTTTTATATAATGGAAGTCATTAAATATTTATTGAGGTACCATAACTGTACCTTATCAGTAGTTAAATGTTCCTCTTACAAAGGAGATTAGAGAGATAAATGGCTGCTTTGCTTTATATTATAAAACTTGTTCATCATTGTCATTAAGGTTGAACTATAAAAAAGTAGTAGAAAATAATAAAATATATATATCTAGAAACCCATTACAAAGATAAAATAGACATTAACAATTTTTCATAATTGCTTAAGATTACTCTTTCTTTTTCTGTATGTGTATTTATATCTTGTTAAAATGCATCACATAAAAGTAAAGCCTGAGAGAGAAACCAAGATGGCGGCATAGGTAAACACCTAAACTGCTGCCTTGCACAACAATTTCAAAACTACAACTAAAAGACAAAACGGACATCATCCAGAACCACAGGAAGGCCGGCTGAGTGGAAATTCTACAACTAGGAGGAAAGAGAAAAGCACACTGAGACTCAGAGGAGGCGCGCATGCAGAGAGGGCTGGCAACTGAGTACGCTGCTGGCTTTCTCAATTGGGAGGGAGACAAAAGCTCCTGACTGCTCTGAGCTCCAGTTCTGGGCGAGACTCTGGGGACCCAGACTCATTTGGGGAGAAACTGGTCTGTCTGGCAGTGGGCGAAACTCGAGGGCAGCTTTCACTCAGAGGTGCTTGCAGTGATTACTGCGGGACACTGAGACCCAGGGATCCTCTTAGGGCAGGGCTGACGGGAAGCCATTGCTGTCTGCTCCGCCCTGAAACTCTTTTGCAAGTCTTGTCTCATAAAGATGTCTCCAGCACAAAAGTTCTCCCAGCGTAGACACAGCAGATCCTCACAGCCAGTTGGCCTGGAGGGCAGTTCCTCCCAGTGATACCAACAACAACAATCAAGGCTTAACTACAACAAGACTGTGCACAGAGCCCACAAAGGGGTGCACCAAGAGTGTCCACCTCAGGTAACTGGGGAGGCTGAGCCACTGGGCCCTATAGGACACCTAGCACACAAAGCCACTCTATCAACTCAGGGAAGAAGCCAAATGCGGAGACAAAGAAACAGGTCACAAATGAAAGAAATGGAAGAGAGCAAATGACTGGATATAGAGTTCAAAACCACGGTTATAAGGTTTTTCAAGAATTTTCTAGAAAAGGCCGATAGATTTAGTGAGACCCTCGAGGATATGAAAAAGGACCAACTAGAAATTAAGCATACACTGACTGAAATAAAAAAATAATATACAGAGATCCAACAGCACACTAGAGAATCCTAAGAATCAAGTCAAAGATTTGAAATACAAAGAAGCAAAAAACACCCAACTGGAAAAGCAAAAAGCAAAAAGAATCCAAAAATATGAAGATAGTGTAAGGAGCCTCTGGGACAACTTCAAGCTTACCAACATCCGAATTATGGGGGTGCCAGAAGAAGAGAGAGAGCAAGATACTGAAAACCTATTTGAAGAAATAATGACAGAAAATTTCCCCCACCTGGTGAAAGAAATAGACTTACAAGTCCAGAAGTGCAGAGAACCCCAAACAAAAGGAATCCAAAGAGGACCACACCAAGACATATCATAATTAAAATGCCAAGGGCAAAAGACAAAGAGATAATATTAAAAGCAGCAAGAGAAAAACAGTTAGTTACCTACAAGGGAGCACCCATATGATTGTCAGCTAATTTCTCAACAGAAACTATACAGGCCAGAAGGGAGTGGCAAGAAATATTCAAAGTGATGAATAGCAAGAACCTACAACCAAGATTACTCTACCCAGCAAAGCTATCATTCAGAATTGAAGGTCAGATAAAGAGCTTCACAGATAAGAAAAAGCTAAAGGAGTTCATCACTGCCAAACCAGTATTATATGAAATGCTGAAAGGTATTCTTTAAGAAGAGAAGAAGAAAAAGGTAAAAATGAAAATTATGAACAACAAATACATATCAACAAGTGAATCTAAAAATCAAGTGAATAAAAAAATCTGATGAACAGAATAAACTGTTGAATATAATAGAATCAGGGGCATAGAAAGGGAGTGGACTGACAATTCTCAGGGGGACAGGGGTGTGAGGGGTGCGGGAAGAGACTGGACAAAAATCGTACACCTATGGATGAGGACATTGGGGGGGGGGTAAGGGCAGAGGGTGGGGTGGGAACCGGGTGGAGGGGAGCTATGGGAAGAAAAAAGAGGAACAATTGTAATAATTGAACAATAAAGATTTATAATTTTTTTTTAAAAAAAGCAAAGCCTGAGCTTCTGCTCCTTTAAGACCCTCTATACCCAGTGTAACCACTGCTGAATGTGCATGTATCCTTTAGTTTTGTCACTTTATATATCTAAAAGTCTTCTATTGTTTTGTGTGGGTGTTAAAAATATAGTATTGTATAGTACATGTAGAGATTTATAAGTTTTCTGTAGTCAACTTTATGATTTTGAGATACTCCCTTCTGTAGTCTTGTTTATTAAATGTAATTATGTATACACAAATTTTACTTTATTATTAAAGTAGACGCCTGGTGCGTGAAATTCGTGCATGGGGGGAGGTGAGGATGGGGGTGTCCCTCAGTCCAGCCTGCACCCTCTCCAATCTGGGACCCCTTGAGGGATTTTGACTGCCCATTTAGCCCCGATCCTCGTGGGATCAGGCTTAAACGGGCAGTCGAACATCCCTCTCACAATACAGGACTGCTGGCTCCCAAACACTCGCCTGTCTGCCTGCCTGATTGCCCCTAACCACTTCTGCTTGCCAGCCTGATCACCCCCTAACCACTCCCCTGCCAGCCTGATTGACGCTTAACTGCTCCTCTGCTGGCCAAACTACCCCAAACTGCCCTCCCCTGCTAGCCTGGTCACCCCTAACTTCCCTCCCCTGCTGGCCCAGTCACCCCTATCTTCCCTCCCTTGCCAGCCTGTTTGCCTAACTGCCCTCCCCTGCAGGCCTGATCGTCACCAACTGCCCTTCCATGCAGGCCTGGTCCCTCCCAACGGCCCTCCCCTTCAGGCCTGGTCCCCCCAACAGCCCTCCCCTGCAGGCCTGATCCCCCCCAACTGCCCTCCCCTGCAGGCCTGGTTACCCATAACTGCCCTCCCCTGCCAGCCATCTTGTGGTGGCCATCTTGTGTCCACATGGGGCGGCCATCTTTGACCACATGGGGGTGGTCATCTTGTGTGTTGGAGTGATGGTCAATTTGCATATTACTCTTTTATTAGATAGGATCATCTAATTTATATATAAAAGCCTAAGCGACCATTACAACTGGACAACTGGACAACCGAACAACCGAACAACCGTCCAGTAGCTCTGATGAACACTGACCACCAGGGGGGCAGATGTTCAATGCAGGAGCTGCTTCCTGGTGGTCTGTGCACTCCCACAGCCAACCTCCCGCAGTCCCTCCCCCTGGCCTGTCAATGTGCTCCCACAATCAACCTCCTGTGGTCCCTCCCTCTGGCCGGCCAGCCCATATTGGTCCAATCGCTGGCCAGGCTGAGGGGCCCCATCAATGCATGGATTCATGCACCGGGCCTCTAGTATTTTATAATTTTCTTTTTAAACCACTCTAAAGACATGCCTCTTAGCTAATGTTATAATTGTATCATATTATTTCAATTCAAATTCTTCCTTCAAAGAGTCATCAGAAGAACATCATTTGAAGTTTTGAACACTTGCTGAGTGTCCATCATAATTTGTTTTTGCAACATAGCCATTTATTTTCTAAGTTCATGTTGTACATCAGTAAGTAGAGTATCATGATTCTTCTTCAAGTCCTCCATGCTCTTTGTGAACTGCTCATACAGCTGTTTAATTGTTTTCCATCTCTGGCTCTGAACAACTCTAGATTGTTGGAAAACCTTTTGTTGCTATACAAATAAATTAGCTACCGTTTCTTCTTGTTTCTCAGCTTTCTGCACATCTATCTCCTCCTGCTGACTCAAAGTCAGAATCTGCTGAGAAGATTCTTGGTTATGCTACTGCCTTTGATCTTGTTGATCTTTCCAAATATGTTAAATTTTCTGGTTACATTTTTGAGAGAAGCCCTGGTATACACTGCTAGATTTTTTTCCCTTTGCAAGAAGAGCATTGTTAATGTCAGCTTCAAATTTTTCCAGCATATTTTGTACTCTACACCCCCACACCCTCACACATCTTCATCTATTCCTGCAGAAGTCATTTTCTTCCCATGCTTATTAATTACTGGAGTCTTCATGTCAGTAACATCCTCCTCTGAATCACTCAGATATTTTTATCTTCTTTCTCAAAGTCATAGGTTCTTAAAAACTGATCTTCCATTGATGCCTTCTCAGATTTTGCAGAATTTTATTTATTTATTTATTTATTTATTTATTTTTTTTTTTTTGCCTGAGGGGCACCTTACTTGGATATTTTATGACTGAGGTATCTACTTTGCTACCAGGATGCTCCTCTCTGTTTTGGGGTTCAATATTGCTATTAATAGTGTTACTTAAACTTCATTAACTTAATCTTTTCTGTGCCTACTCTGCAAAGGTAAATGTCTGCTCTACAATGTGGGAATTGCTGAAATCTATACTAATAAAAGGGTAATATGCTAATTAGACTGGGAGACCTTCTGGGAGACCTTCTGGATGTCTTTCCAGACAAAGCCATGGTGACGGGGCTGAGGCAGAGGTGGTTAGGGGTGATCAGTCCTGCAGGGGAGGGCAGTTGGGAATGAGCAGGCCAGCAGGTGGGGTCATTTGGGGGCGAGCAGGATGGCGGGGGGGACCAGTTGGAGGCAAGCAGGCCGGTGGGGGGGGAGAGTTGGGGGCAAGAAGGCCGATGAGGGTTCAGTTGGGGGTGAGCAGGCCGGCGGGGGAGCAGTTGGGAGTGAGCAGGTCGGGGGGGGGGGGTAGTTAGTGGCAATCAGGCCGGCAGGCAGAGTGGTTGGAGGAGATCAGGCAGGCAGGTGAGCAGTTAGGAGCCAGTGGTCCTGGATTGCGAGAAGAATGTGTGACTGCTGGTTTAGGCCTGATCTCAAACTGGCAGTCGGACATCCCCTGAGGGGTCCCAGATTGGAGAGGGTGCAGGCCGGGCTGAGGGACACGCCCCCATGCACGAATTTCGTGCACTGGGCCACTAATTTATATATATAAAACCCTAAGTGACCAGTCGACCATTTGACCTGTTGCTATGACATGCACTGACCACCAGGGGGCAGGCGCTCAATGCAGGAGCTGTACCCTGGTGATCAGTGCTCTACCACAGTGGGAGCACTGCTCAACTGACTGACAGGCGCCAGACACTGGGCTCATGGCAGGTGATAACAGCTGTGGCAGCGAGCCTCTCCCACCACTTCGGCAGTGCTACAGAGTGGTGGCAGCAGGCGAAGCAGGGTTGGGATGAACTCAGCCTGGGCTCGAGCTCCGCCCTGGCTGCCTGCAGCTTCGCGCACTACTCTATCCCTAGGGGGATGTTGGATTGCCGGTTTTGGCCTAATCCCCGCAGGCCAGGCTGGACTGCTAGTTTTGGCCTGATCCCTGCAGGCCAAGCAGCGGGGATCAGGCCGAAACCGGCAGTCTGACATCCCCCGAGGGGTCCCAGACTGTGAGAGGGTACAGGCCAGGCTGAGGGACCCCACCACTGCACAAATCTGTGTAGTGGGCCCCTAGTTATAAATAAGATTTGTACAAAAAATGATACCTGAATTTGGTTTACTATAAAATATGCATTAAACCCACAAAAATTTGTTCCACTTATTTTCACACAAATAAATGTAAAGTTTTCCTACCATTCTATATGTAATAGAATAAAGATAGTACCACCAATTTCATGTAAGAAAATAAATCCTTGATGTTAGAATTTTCTTATTCAAATACTATTATAATGTTTCTCTTTCTACAAAGGATGAGAAAAAAAAGGAAAACAAAATATAAGAATTATCATTTTGTTTTTATTGTCCAAATTACATTAGACTCAATATGTATTTTTATTTTCCAAGTTGTTGCTGATTCTAAATCAGGATGAGTAGACAAATGATCTCAGCTATAATAATGAACTAGAAAGTATTAGTGTCTCATTGTTGTTATTTATATGGTTTGTGCAGTATTAGCGGTTGAGAGAAGACATTCCTTAAGAGTGGTTGAAGTAGAGGTCCATCTTACTAGAAATAAAATTGTTTTTGAAGTTCATTTAAGTGAGCATTTTATGGACAAGCAAATAGAAACATCTCTTGGAAAAACTTATAAAGGGTTATAGCTTTGCTAAGGATCCATCATAACTCTTACTCTCTGATACTCAGGCAGCAGGCAGTAACCATCATGCTTAAGATTGTGCTTCCACTTACTGTTGACACCATTAAAATTTCTAGAGATGTTTGGAGCAGAGAGGATTACAGGCAGTGGCAAAACCAGGAGGCACTAAGGATAATGATGTGGACATAGGAAAGATACACATGATAAACAAAGTGAATTGGTAATGTAGGAATGGTTCAAAGTACTAATACATGGTAAGGGAGAGTCACAAATTTGCAACATAATATGTGGACTAAAGTAAAATAATCTCAACTCATAATTAAATAATTCCACAGAAATTGTAAATAATTTTTGACCAAATGAACTCCTGTTGTTTGTGTGTGTTTTGTTTTATTTTTTTATTTTGAATTTTTTCATGAGTTTTCTCTTTACATAAAACTATCCTGATATATCGTTCTCTGCCATTCATCGTGATCTGCCATTCAGATCAATCTAGTCTCTCAAAACAGATAATTTTAATAACCTAATTAGATTGTCAGAGTGTTTCGCTGTTACAATGATAGACAATATATAAACACCCAAACTGTCACCTGAACACTCAGCATAGCGAAATTTGCATTTGAATAGTTGCCAGAATATATTTTTTGCTTTTGGGTCCAATGCCATGCATTCTTTCAGGCTTTTGTAAAAGAAATATCTGCAGCAAAATTGCAGAAGGCCTTGTTAATTCATTTTTTAATGAATAATGCCCTTTGGCATTTTCTTTGATAGTCATGGTTTGCTGGAATGAATAGCATACACTTCTCTTTTTGGATTACTATAGCCCTTTTCAAGCTTGAATATGCCTTGGGGGTAAAATAGAGGGTTATCCATTTGTACACATGAGGAAAAGTACTTAGATGAATACCAAAATAGAAGTATTGGGGTGCATAGCAAATTTGCTTAGTTGAGATTGAGGACTGAATGAGTTTTCCCATGGAAAAATATTTTAATATGTTGTATAGACCAAGGTTATGCTCTCACATACAATGTGAATTAATAATTCAGGTGGTTTCCCAGACAATAAAGCAAATAGTAATTTCCAAACTATGTTTTTCTTTTTCTTTGTATACTTTTATGGGTCATAGTTTAATTCATTTTAATAAATGTTTATTGATTGGTTACAAAGGTCCTGTTACTGTGCAAAAACACTGAGGCTATATGCAAGTATTAAATGTGATTCTAAATTTAGGATTTGTGTCAGATCACAGGAGACAGACAAGTATCTAGCCAACTGAGATAGGCATTATCCTATCTAATAATAGACAAATATGCAAATTGACCATACCTCCGACATACCCTCAAGCCACACCCACCATCCAAACAGAGCGGGTATGCAAATTGACACAAACCAAGATGGCTACAGCCACAGAGAGCAAGGTTTCCTAGGTAACAGAGAGGATAGGATAGAGGCCTGGTACAGGGGTGGGGGCCAGCTGGTTTGCCCTGAAGGGTGTCCCTGATAAGGGTGAGGGTTCCCTTGGGGCATGGGGAGGCCTGAGCGAGGGGCCTGTGGTGGTTTGCAGGCCGGCCACGCCCCCTGGCAACCCAAGCAGAGGCCCTGGTATTTATTTTCTGGAATTTATTTTCCTTCTACAATTGAAACTCTGTAGCCTGGAGCGGAGCCAAGCCTGGGGCTCCCTCCGCGGCTGGCAGCCATTTCTGTTGGGGTTATAATTGAAACTTTGTAGCTTAAGCGGGTGGGCCCGGCCAGGGTGTGCGGAAACTTTGCTTCTCCTGTTGCCGCCGGCAACCCTGGCCTGCTCTCTCAAGCTCCGTTCTGCTGCCATTTGTTTGAATTTGTTTACCTTCTATAATTGAAACTTTGTAGCTTGAGTGGCGGCTTAGGCCTGGCAAGGGAGGGCAGTTGAGAGGGACCAGGCCTGCAAGGGAGGGCAGTTGGAGGTGATCAACTCTGCAGGAGAGGGCAGTTAGGGGTGACCAGGCCGGCAGAGGAGGGAAATTGGGGACAAACAGGCTGGCAGCAGAGTGGTTAGGGGGTGATCAGGCTGGCAGGCAGAAGTGGTTAGGGGCAATCAGGAAGGCAGGCAGGCAAGCAGTTGGGATCCAGCAGTCCTGGATTGTGAGAGGGATATCCGACTGCCCTTTTAGGCCTGATCCCACCGGGATCGGGCCTAAAAGGGCAGTCGGACATCCCTTGAGGGGTCCCAGATTGGAGAGGGTACAGGCTGGGCTGAGGGACAACCCCCCTCCGTGCACGAATTTCATGCACCGGGCCTCTAGTAGAGACACAACAAGTAAATCATAACTAAATGGAAAGAGCAACTCATTTTTCTGGAAGGGACATCTAGTCAGATTTTGCAAAACATAATACATTTGAATTGAGAATGGAAGTGCTGGTTGATTTGTGGCAGGTGCAAAGGATGTCAGAGCATTTCAACAGGGTGAGAACTGCAGGCAAAATCCCTGGGTCAAGAGAATCCATGGTAATGGTGTGGATGACAATAATGAAAGTAGTCCAGTGTGGCACTGGGAAATGGGAAGAGACGAGGCTGAGAAAATAAGATGCCAGATCAGTTTCTACTTAAATGTGACTTTGTTGGTTATTCAACACCAGGATCTGACAGTCTGGAGCTCATGATAATTCCTGGAGCAATTTATGTGTGTTCATCATTTGTTCTGAAACAGCTGGCACTTAATACCAGTGATTGGTTTGAGAATTTGGAATCAGAATATGATTTTAAATGAGTTCCTGGTCCTGATATTTTCTTTTTGTATTATTAGCTGTGATATATCACAGGACTAACATAAAGATAAACAAAGAAGATGATAATTATGTAAATTATATAAACCCTATTAATGGTTTTATAGGAGCATAGGTATAGTCCAGTCCTATCAAAATTTTCAATCAAGGAGAAAGGATCCCGAGGCCAATTAAGTTTGGGAGATGAAATAATAAATCACCTTTTATAAGAGTCACATTCAGAATAAAGTTCCAAAAAATCCTGAAATAGACCATCTTATTTAACTTGCTTAAAATCACTTGTTTGAGCAAATACACATATTATTTTCTTTTTAAAAAATATGTTTTTATTGATTTCAGAGAGGAAGGGAGCGGGAGAGGGAGATAGAAACATCAACGATGAAAGAGAATAATTAATTGGCTGCTTCCTGCAAGCCCCCCACTGGGGATCCAGCCTGCAACCATGGCATGTGCCCTTACTGGGAATCGAACAGTGACCTCCTGGTTCAGAGGTGAATGCTCAACCACTGAACCATGATGGCTGGGCCATATTGTTTTCTTAACATAAGCATTTATTAAACTTATTAACCTTCTATGGAACTAATTTACCAAGGGTATACTCCTTGGATCATACAAGGCTCTTTAAATATTTCAAACGTGAATGGCATTAGGTTAAATAATGGCAGATATCAGAGATGCACCATTTACCAAGCACATGTGTGAACCATAAACCAGTCCTTCGTTTTTTCTCAAATCCAATCCTTTTCTTTTGGGTGCTAGCTACATTTGCCATATTGCTGAGCAGCAGACTTGTGGCTGAGTTAAGCCAATAGGAAACAGTGGTGAGAAATTCGAGGCTGAACTAAGGGAAAAGCTGGGGTAAGTTTACCAGTTCCCATACACCCCTTCCCTTGGCTCCAGCTCTAACTGGACATGATCTAAGTGGTTCCAGCAGTCTTCGGCTCAGCCAGTCCCTAGGTGCCTTCTGACTTTATCGTATACTTAAAATTTGTAGTTTCTCCTGTTGTTGATAATACGTCACTATTTTCAGATTGACTTCCTAGTTCTCTCATTCCCAGTGTTACAAGCCATCTCAAACATTTTAAGAGAAGTTTCTGTGTCCCTAGGTGAACTTTGATTGATATAACACTGTAAAAATTTCTTCATAGCCATTTAGATTTATATAATTACTTTAATATTTTGTTATCATTTTCCCTTTCATACAAATAGAAATGAGAATACAGACTCTGTAATTTTACTGTTTTACTGAATCCCAGCCCAATGGTACTCCATACTACAAAAATGTCATTTGCAAAAGCCCTCACTACAATAGCAAAGAGGAAAATAATATGAATAAAGGCATGTTTGAACTCCCAGCTAATAACAGTCATCTGCCTCATTACCAAAATGCCAAGTAAATTGAATTACCACTCAGGTTTGAGAATCTTGCCCTTAAGTTCTTCAACAGCATGTATAATTTCATGCCTCCATCCTAAAAATCACAATGTTAGAACGTTTTCTCCTGTGAGTCCAGGTTTTTAAGATGTGAAGCTATATGTAAACAGATTGACAAACAGTCCGATATTTCTCCTTATGCATCTAAGTCTATCATAAGAAACAAAGCTGGTTTTAGGGTTGTATGTACGTCTTCTAGTCATTAACAGAGCACTCTTATCAGTTGACGCTAATTCTATTGAGGCAACATTAAATGGCCCCTGCCATCTTTTGGAAATGGAGTATATATTTTTTTCTTTCTCATCCCAGATAAAAATTACAAGATATTAGAGATGCTGAAAGAGGACTACTATAATTAGTTTTTAATCTAGGTATTTTATACAGTTTTCTCTTTCACTGTATTTTCCCACCTGCTACTCAGTGACATAGTTAAAACACCAAAATCACTTATTTTCAATATTCCTAGCAAGTTTGGCATAATAGGAATAATATCTTCAGTACTTACTGCCAAGTCTCCAATTCTTTATGACTATTAATTCATGTCTAATAATAGTGATTCTATATTTTCTCTCTTCCTTTTCCTGTTTAGTTTAATAATTTAATAACATGGTGATATATATTTTACTTCTTTTGGTGAATCAGCAGGCAGAATGCTTTTCATTGACATTGATTCTCAAAACAACAGTTACTTCAAAGATATGTTTGAACAGGAGACATTCACTGGAAATATAGCTATGTTTTAAGATCACTGACTTTTCCCAGTTTCAATATTTTTTAAACATTCTTTTCAAGAGACAATAATCTTTTTTTAAAATATATTTATTGATTTTTTACAGAGAGGAAGAGAGAGGGACAGAGAGTCAGAAACATCGACGAGAGAGAAACATCGACCAGCTACCCCCTGCACACCCACACACCACCAAGGTACACGCCCCAGACCGGAATCGAACCTGGGACCCTTGAGTCCGCAGGCCGACGCTCCATCCACTGAGCCAAACTGGTTTCGGCAAGAGACAATAATCTTTGAACCATGTCAGAAATCATTGATTTTTATTCATAAGTTTTTTAGGTATTGAACAAGGTGGCTCTTATACTCACTTTTTTAGAGGTATAGACTTTATACATTTGTGTGAGAAAGGACATGGGGAAAAGGTGCTGGTAGGGATAGTGGAAGTGTAATCTGTCAGACAGATTTTATTGCAGTACAACAGCTATGCTCTATTTGGTTTGCAAGATCTTCTCCAGACTTAAAGCAAACTGGCAATAATCTTGAATATACTCCAAAGCTAATGGAAAGTGCAGAGGGATGATGGGGCATCCAACAATATCTTTTAAATGTGGTCATAACTAAAATGAGAGCACTCCATGTAGTGATAATGAAAGTTAGCTTTTAGAATTCTCAGCCTCCTGGATTTGGGAAGCAATCAGAATAGCTCTTCCTGTTGGATAAAATGGTCTTTTCTTCATGTGTTAGCTTAGAGGGGATCTTCACAAATGAAAGGAACAAAACTGGACTCAGTCGAACCATTCTACAGTAAGGATTTAAAAGCCTATTCAGCAAGTTAGTCAGATTATAGCATCCACAGAACACTGTGACAGGCGTTAAGTCTGAACCCATGCATAGTTTCAGCTGAAAGAAAAGGAGACCTGAAATCATACCTCATGATCTAGGAAAGCGAAAAAGAAGACCATATCAAAATCTCTGTCAGCAATAGGAACTGCCCATATTTTTTTTTAGATCAGAGAATGGGCGTGATCAATAGGCAGAATTTGTGATTAATATTTAGGTCAAGGACTCATTTAAAATGTTGAGATTTTATAAGGAGATAAGAAATATTTCTCCTCAAAATAACTGCATGTATTTGTACAATTTTCCTGTTATTCAGCAGTTGATGGACCTTTAGAATCCAAGTTCCTAACAGCTTTTTACAAGATAAAGAATATTTGTTGTGGACTGAAGTAGAGATATAATACTACAGTCTCATACCTGAAGTATCAATCCAGGTATGAGACTGTATCAATCCAGGAAAATCATATGAAAAAGGATTAATGGATGTCAGATTCAAGAAGGAAGGATCCACAGGAATGGGTCATCTATTGAGAAATATCATGTTCATACCCAGATAGTTTTAGGTATTAACTTATTAAGGAAACACCTGATAAATCATTTTAGCATTTTAATATAATGCAGTTTGAGCTCATATAAATTTAAATTATTGCAATTTTAACCAGAACTCAGAAGTTCTCCATTTAAATGCCACTGCTTAAAATGCTGACTCATTTATTTCTTTAATAATTAGGTAACTTTATTTTTCTATTCTAAAATAATTCAATTCTCAGTCATGTGATCCCATAGGTAGTTCACAACATGAATATTTGTTTTCTCCTATGCCCTCTAGAGCCATGGTTGGCAAACTGCGGCTCACAAGCCACATGCAGCTCTTTGGCCCCTTTTGTGTGGCTTTTCCACAAAATACCATGGCCTGGGCGAGTCTATTTTGAAGAAGTGGTGTTAGAAGAAGTTTAAGTTTAAAAAAATTGGCTCTCAAAAGAAATTTCAATCATTTTACTGTTGATATTTGGCTCTGTTGACTAATGAGTTTGCCAACCACTGCTCTAGAGTATAGTTCTTTGACATCCTTTTCTGTGACCAGCTATGTAAAAGCTGTCTTCCTTTAAAGGGTTTATGTAATTAGGTCAGGTCCACTGGGATAATTTTTCTGACTTAAGGTCAACTGTTTTGGGACATTAATTATATCTACAAAACCTTCAAGAAGTATCTAGATTTGCATTTGATTGAATAACTGGGAGAAAAGTATGCCTAGCTGGGGATGGGAATCTTGGGGAGCCATCTTATAATACTGCCTTCTACACTCCCTAAAATAATAACAGCTCATAAAGTAAATACAGAAGTGTACCAATCTTCCAAAATTTCATCTTCCTCTAAGAAATAGATTTATGCTTACTTCATTTTAAAAAAAATCATGTTTGTTCTTTTCTTTCTCCAACATTAATAATGAACTTTTTGAGGAGAGCAATTAGTGTTCTATTAGGTATCCCCAAGAAGCACAATGATTGCATATTTTTGGTACTCAATATAAATCAATGGTAATCACACTTAATACTAATAATTTCAAAATAGTTAAAATACTTGTCCATATATCTCATTGTATACCACCATCCTTTCTGAGAAGAGGACTTTATGGAAAGTATAAAAGTTAAGGAAGCAGTAATTTATAATACAACATTTAATGATATTTTACATACGAAGAAAACAAGATACTATATTCTTTGTATACTCACTTAGAAAATGGCATTTTGTGCTTTAATTTTAGAATAGATATTTCTGACTAAGAAAGCATTTTGATATATTTTTTAAAATGTCAACAGTATAAGAGAAAATGTCATATCTGTTTTTAATAGCCCCACTTTATTCCTGACATCTAGAAAAGATCCAGAAAAACAGAAAAGAGATAAAAGAGATGGCTTTGACTCATCTCCATTCTTTGCTCTAACATGGACCTGTCACTGCCACAGCTTCACTGAACATGTGTAAAAGTGTTAATATGTCAAAAGACCTACCACAATTTGCCCCTAATATTTACCTTTCCTTTACTAAGAAAAGTGTGTGAACAGGTGGAAAATGTAGAGTCATATAAACCAATACTTACCAATACATTTATTTAAATGATCCATTACTATTTCCAAATACAATGAGAACTAAATCATAATTTCTAAAGAGTTGTTGACTAAGCAGTGCTGAAAGAACAACTGAGAATATTTTACATTCACATTTCTTTCTTTTGGTTTATTGTTATAATTTTTGAATTTGAGTTAAAAATATATACTGTGTTGGTATTATTTTTCTTCTATTCAAAGACTTACTATAGCTTGTATTTTTACTTCTGGAAATAAAAATTTGATTACAGCATAGGATGTGCTCCTCCTGCTGATATAAAATGTCACTCCCAACTCATGTACAATGTTCCTTCTTAATACAGTATTGGGCTAACCATCATACAACTTTTTAATTTGGATTTGTTATCTCCACCCCCAACCCTTAAATATTCTAGGAATTACAGAAATCTTGCTCAGATAAGTTAAAATAGTAAATCTAAGTCTTTAATTTGAATGTAAGATAAATTACATACCTATTTAAGAAAACACTCTAAATTTCTGATTAGGATACAATATGGACTAGTAAATAACCCTTACAAACCTTTTATCCAAGAGCTTGATGATAAAAGTAAAAAAAAGCTGTTCATTTTATCTACTTTACTAGAAGCCTGCTGTACAAAAATCGTGCACTCAGGTTGGGGCTCCCTCAGTCCAGATTGCGAGAGGGCTCAGGCCAGACTGAGGGACCCCACCGGTGCATGATCAGGGCCAGGGAGGGATGTGGGAGGTTGGCCAGCCAGGAAGGGACCATGGGAGGGCTAAGGGCATGTCTGGCCCATCTTGCTCAGTCCCAATCAGCTAGACCCCAGAAGCAAGCTAACCTACCAGTTGGAGCTCTGTCCCCTGGTGGTCAGTGCACATCATAGCAAGTGGTTGAGTGGTCTTAGCATATCATTTGCATATTACGCTTTGATGGGTTGAATGGCCGACCGGACGACTGGACACTTAGCATATTATGCTTTTATATAGGACTAGAGGCCTAGTGCATGAAATTCGTGCACTCGTGGGGGGGTCCCTTAGCCTGGCCTGCACCCTCTCACAGTCCAGGAGCCTTTGGGGGATGTCCGACTGCCGGCTTAGGTCCACTCCTCGGGGAGTGAGCCTAAGCCATCAGTTGGACATCCTTAGCACTGCAGTGGAGCCTCTCCTGCCTCTGCTGCTGTGCTCGCCAGCTGTGAGCCTGGCTCAGGGCTTCTGGCTGAGCAGCACTCCCCCTGTGGAGCACACTGACCACCAGGGGGCAGCTTATGCATTCAACATCTGCCCCCCAGTGGTCAGTGCATGTCATGGCGACCAGTTGTTCTGCCATTCGGTCAATTTGCATATTAGCCTTTTATTATATAGGATTTATAATAGCACTGTTACTCTGCAGAATGTAGTAGTAAATCTTCTTTATTTTATGGGTAAAATAAAGGTAGAATAAATTAATTTTTGGATGAAGTCAAAGCATTTTTAAAAAATAAATAGGATTGGGTTTTCCCAGAAATTAATATGATTTTTATTTTGAAGTCGAAGAAACATTATAGCCTCATTTGACTGTGATAATTATAAAGTTATATTAACAAGCCCATTTAAAAAATATTTAATAATATACACCTCACTATGCAAAATATATAGAAATAAACACTGTTACTACTACATGCAAAAATCAAGGGTGTGAATAAGGGCAGAAAGAGAAAACAAGGAAGGGAGAGTAATGTCAACATCCTCCTCAGGCAGCTTGTGAATATCCAGCCTCCTCTCCACCTAGCAAGCACTGTAGATGGCTGCAAAGAATGCTCTCTCAGCTTAGTGAACTTCATCCCTTGTCTTTGGAGGAGATATAGCAACCCATCCAAAAATAGTTTTGTTCTTCACTTTCATTATCTTTGTTATACCCACACTGTTGGGAGTCTCCTAACTCTAGCTCCAGAGGCAGCTTGCATTGGTGTTTCTTTATAGAGTTGGCAGTTTCTGGATGTACTGTCACTCTGCCAATGAACCGAGCTGCTCTGTCCATTAGGCACAATAAGAGCTCCCCTTCCATGAGACAGAATTAACCTGTATTTCATCCAGGTTTTCGACAATTAGCACACAGGAACACACACCCTCATTATAATCTCTTCTCCACATCCAGCCATCTAGCTATTGCATGCCAGCATTCCTCACGATGATCGGTCTTCCATTATTGCTGACACAGGTAACTTCTCTTCTCTCAAACTCCAGACATTCCAGTACCTTCTGCTACCAGTACTCTATAACCAGCAACACCCACCTTATTTTCATCCTCTACTATGAACAATTATTCACCTCCTTGGCTTACACTGATTTATAATATGCTTTTGAGATTAGTATTTGCTCCTTCACATATTATGATTTCAGGTATAGAAATTAAGAGTGTTGTCTCTTCTCCTTTCTCATTGTTGCTTACAGTCTATTGCTCTTTTTATAAATTATATTCTCTTATAAGCTCTTTTATGTTATTTTTTATTTATTGATTTTGAGAGAGATATATTTTGCTGTTCCCCTTATGTATGCATTCGTAGGTTGATTCTTATATGTGCCCTGACCCAATCGAACCCATCACCTTGGAATGTCAGGATGACACTAACCATCTGAACAACCTGGCCAATACTTCTATGGACTCTTTTATTTTGGTTATACTATCTACTTGCCCTTATCCTAGCTCCTTGTCTTCCTCTCCATTGTAGTGGTTGATTCCATCTCCATGTGGACAACTCATTAAATACAAGAACTTCTCATTTATTTGTTGACTCTCTTGCACCAAACTAATCTCATTCTAATTTACTCATTCCCAAAATCACACACTAATGTCAGTTGTAATCTGATAGCACAAAAATGACTAAAAGAAGTATTTTACATTATAATAACAAAATCCTATTCCTACCACTTGCTTCAACTACTCCTCAAATAATTTTTTAATCCATTGTTCTCTATAAATTAAAGATGAAGGAAAGTCCCCATTTTAAACCATCTCTATCTGAACACATTCTATCCCACCTCCTTTCTACTGGAACATAGTAACTCATGACAACTCCAACCCAGATATACATGCTTTTGTATTATATTCCATTTTGTTTTTCTTGGAAAGCTTACACTCTCATCTTTTCCTTTCTCTCTCCTTCATTTATATTTGTCTTTTGTCAGTTGTATTCTTTCCACTGTTTTTACAAAATCCAAAATATTATTTAAAAATAATGAAAAATCATTAAACACATACACACATATCCTTCTTCCCTAAACTCTTAATTAGGCTATCCCTCATTTTCTTTCCTATTAATATCTTTAACATTTTTATTTATAAGCTTATTCTTCCTCTTCTATAACTCTCATAGCCCTGATTTACTATGCAACTCAGTTTAATTGGATTTATTTCCCCATCACTCCATAATTTATACCATGAATACTCATTGATTTGACATCCTAAGAATGTCTTACTCTTTCTATTTTTCTCATGCTTAATAATGTCATCATGCAAAGCTCTTGAAATGACTTCATGACTGGTCTTTTTGTTCCCACTAGAGTCTATCATCCATTCACATTTCTTCAATCTGTTCTTCATATTGTTGAATGATCATTTTCAAAAATAAATCTCAGCATGTTTTTCCTGTACTTAAATAATACAGGAAATATTCTGTTATAATAATTATCCCATGAACAAAAATATCCTTGGAATAATAATTGAAGTTATTACTATGTTCTTTAATAACTATTGAGATCTATCCTTAACTACCTCTTCATGGTCATCTGACGTAATGCCTTCTTTATTCTACCCACAATTCTCTGTACTCATCTTCCTGGCCTTCTCTTAGTTCCTTAAATACTTTATGAAAATCTTGCATTAATAACAAGAAAGATTGCCCTTCCACATGTAATTTCTCTTTAACTTTATCTAGTTAATTAATTCCAACTCTTACTTTAGATGCTTGCTTAACTCAATTTTGTTTTGTCAGGGAAGCATTTTTTTGTATTATGCTCATGTACTTATAGTACCATCCAATGATCAGAGTTTTAATTTAGTGTTTCTTTATAAAAAAATGATCATTTTTATTATTTTCATGTCAACTACTTGAACACAGGAGCCCCCTGTCTGCTTTTATTCACTTTTGTTTTCAGATGCCCACCAATCAGAGTCTTAGATATGCTGTAGGCACTAAATAAATAACTTTGTGAAAAAATAGATGTCTTTTTTCTCTTGTTTATTACAAACCATATATTTTGTGTTATTGAAGATGCCTCACTATTTTTCTTAAAAAAGACTTCAATGAATAAATGTATGAAAATCAGTAGAATGTGTAGCCTTTCCCCAGTACTAAGGATATTGTTTTATTTTTACAATTGACTTAAAGTTTGTATGTTTTCTCTTGTCTCTTTCTAGAATGAAGACAGATATATGCAGATACAGTATTAATCTGTATTTCATGTGTCTGTCCTCGATTTATCTTCTTGGTTATTTGGGAAATCTCATTCAGTTCTACAACTTGGGAGCAGGCTAATGCACAGAGTTCTTACACTCATTTCCATGTCCAGATGATATTCATCAACTACAATTCTGATAGAAAAGACTCTATCACATCACTGGTTTTTCCTTAGGATTTGTTCATATCAAAAATTCCACATTGCTCAGAATGATATAAAGGCTTTGCCTGATATTGCTTCTTCTATGAGAAATTTATTTTTGCAAATCTTTCACTCCAAAATAAAGTGCTACTTCAAGTTTCCTTCCTAACTCTTTAGATATGCCAAGCTCTTAATGGATGAATAGAGATAAATGCAAGAGGAGACAGTTCTTTGATTTCCTCACACTGTAGTATCAAGCAACATATACCATAGAATGAATGTTTATTTTATTAATACAGAAGAGTACTCACAAATCAAGGAGTGAAAGGCAAAGTAAATGAATAGAAAACTGACCAAAATGTCTGAAGGATGATTTCACAGGAAAACAATTAAAGTTATTGCTAAACATATGAAAAGTCAGTTAAAGTTATGCAAATGAAAGCAATGTATATGGCACAATTTAAACCGATCAGGCTAGTAACAATTTAAACTTTTAACCATACAGGGATGCATCTTTTTTTCTCTTCTTGGTTGCTACCCATTCCACTTTATATGTCTTTTATTCACCAATCTGGCAATCTTTTTAAAAAAATTTTATTGATTTTCCAATTACAGTTGGCATACAATAATATATTACTTTTAGGTGTACAACATATTGATTAGACAGTTATACACCTTACAAAGTAAGTCTAGTACCCATATGACACCATACATAGTTATTAAAATATTATTGACTGGAGGCCTGGTGCATGAAAATTCATACAATCCAGCCCCTATCTAATGCCTTTTTCATACAATCCAGCCCCTATCTAACGCCTTAACCCCATTACCGATTTTCTCCATTGCTCCCATCTGTTACCTCAGTTTCTCCTGTCCCTCAGTCCAGCCTGCCCCCTCTCACAGTCCGGGAGCCCTCAGGGGTGGAAGGTGACCCGGCAATCAGGGGAAGGCAATGCCCCATCACACCTCTGCTGCTGCCACTGCTGGCAGTGCAAGCCTTGGCCGGCCCTGGTTACCTGAGCCTCGGGCAGCTCTGGGCGGCTAGGCGGCCGCCATCCGAGGCTTGCCTGCGCCTTGGGTGGGCCCTGGGTGGCTGGGGGGTGCTGAGGGGACTGGGGGACTCCAGAGGCAGATGTGTGGAGCGGCCAGACCTGCCTGGGGGTGGGCCTGGCTGTGCCGCACACCTGCCGCCCCAGCAGAGCTGAGGGGACTGGGCATCACCATCTTGTGGCTGTGGGTGCTGCCATATTTGAGGGTGGGACAGTCAATTAGCATATTCCCTCCTTATTGGCTGTGGGCGCTTCCATCTTTGTGATGGCATGAGGGTCAATTAGCATATTCCCTCTTTATTAGATAGGTTTATATCCCCTATAAAGTACTTTACATCCCTGTGACTATTTTTTAAGCTAACAACTTGTATTTGTTAATCCCCTTCACCATTTTCACCCATCCTTATACCCCGCTTCACATCTGGCAACCATTATTTGTTCTCTGTCTCCGTGAGTTTCTTTGTTTTATTCATGAATTTATTTTGTATTTTAGATTTCAGTTATAAGTGAAATCATATAATATTTGTATTTCTTTTATTTTACTTAGCACAATACCCTCTAGGTCCACCCATGTTGTCACAAGTGGCAAGATTTTATTCTGTTTTATGGTTGAGTGATTGTCCATTGTATGTATCTACCACTTCTTCTTTATTCATCTAGTATTGGGCACTTAGGTTGTTCCCATATCTTGGCTATTGTAAATAATGCTGCAGTGAACATAGGGATGCTTATATCTTTTCAATTAATGTTCACATTTTTTGTTTCTTTAAATGAATACCCAGAAATGAATTTGCTAGGTCATATGGAAATTTGATTTTTTGACAAACTTCTATACCATTTTCCATATTGACTGCATCAATTTACAATCATACCAACAGTACATGATGGTTCCTTTTACTCCACATCCTCACCAACACTAGTTTGTTGATTTATTGATGATAACTATTCTGACAGGTATGAGATGATATCTCACTGTGGTTTTAATTTGCATTTCACTGATGACTAGTGATAATGAGCATCTTTTCATTTGTATTGGGACTATATCAAACTAAAAAGGTTTTTCACAGTGAAGAAGACAATCAACAAAACAAAAAGGCAGCCTACTAAATGGGAGAAGGTAGTCACCAATGATACATTCCATAAAGGGTTCAAATCCAAAAACTTTAAGAAACTCATAAAATTTAACACCAAAAAATACAAACACATATACATAATGTATCATTGAATCACTTCTTTTTAATCATCACCAGTGGATACTTTTCCATTCATTTTTAGAGTGAGTGGAAGAGAGAGGAAGGAAAGACAGAGAGAAATATTGGTGTGAGAGAAACACATCTACTGGTTGCCTCCTGCACACACCCTGACTAGTGCCCTGGGTTGAGGAGGAGTCTGCAACCAAGGTATGTAACCTTGACTGGAATCGAACCCAGGACCTTTCAGTTGGCAGGCCAACGCTCTATCCACTGAGCAAAACCGGCTAAGGTTCATTGTATCACTTAACAAATCAAAATGTCAATACAACAGAAATGGAACACTTTCTGGAAAAATAAACAAACGTATTAACATCTGTTACCTCTGGACAGCACGATTTGGCAGCCTAATAAAATGTGTGTGTGTGTGTGTGTGTGTGTGTGTGTGTGTGTGTGTGTGTGTGTTGTGTGTTTGTGTTTGCTTGTGTATAATCATAAACTTTTAATACTGTTAAGATTAAAACTGTACATATCAAAATGTGTAGCAGAAAACAAAAGAAAGAAAAAAAATGGAAATGCTTGTGCTAAAGAGATCAGTGCTCAGTTTCTCCTGTTTTTCTGTTTGCTTTGGATTATCCAAGTCTGAAGGGAGTGGGGGGGTAGAGATTGAGGGGTCTGAGGAGAATGTGATATTAAATTAACAGAGAGTATTAGTTACCAGTTCTAATTTTTAATCCTATTCTAAACAAAGGATATACTGCTCAGATTTTTTTAATCAATTGGCTCTCTAATTCAGTTTGCTTTATCCTAAACTTCTGACTTCTTTTTTTTTTTTTGCTTTCATAGATGTCTTATTAACCATGTTGAGGCACACTATTAAGTATGGCTAACAAGATAATAAGACACCATTTTAAACAAAAGTTGATAAATGTATTAAATAGTCCAAAATAAATAATTGTGTTTAGATTGAGGGCATCTTAAGTTATTGTAGGAACCCTAGTACTTGTTTAGATATATATTTAGGATTAGGAAGCAAGAGGATATCTGTGTCACAGACTTCACACGTAATACATTTTGAATAGGACACTTATATCCATATATTGTTTCCAAATTGATAAGTGAAATGAAAATTCAGTCCCATTAATTCCAATGGGTTGACATTTAGATAAAAATGTAATGCATTCTACAAGGGCACAGATATTATTAAGTGTGCAAACCAGATTTTGTCAGGAAGGGTAGCACTGTAAGGAGACTGCCTCCACTTGTCATGTGTACTGCCAACAGCCTCCTGACTAGTGGCCCTGACTTCAATGCTGCCTTCTATAGGCCATTCTCCATACGAGGATTTAATGACTTTTTTATTTTATTTTTTTCCAGTTAGAGAAAGACAAGTACTATTTAATTTGTATGTGGAATCTAATGAACAAAATAATGAAGTGGAGACAGACTCCTGGCTACAGAGAATAGACTGACAGCTATCAGAGGAGAGGGGTTTATGGGCGGGATAAGAAGGGTGAAGGAATTAAGCAAAGAGAAAGAAAAGATTCATGGACATAGGTAATGGTATGGTGAGGTGATTGGCAGAGGGAAGGGGGTGGGAGAAGGTAGAAGGTAAAAGGAAGATAAATGGTGAGGGAAGGAGACTTGACTTGGGGTGGCAAACACACAATGCTATATTCAGATGATGTATTATAGAACTTTACACCTGAAACCTATATAATTCTGTTAACTGATTTCACCCAAAAATGCAGTTAAAATTACATTAAAAATAAATTGTTTCATATTACTTTTGTGTACCTTCATATATGCTTATATATCTCTAATTCCTTCCTATCACATGACATGAAATACTCAGGTGGGAAAAAGTAAGTTTACAGTTGTAATATAAATAATGCACTAATTAATAAACAATAATACAAGAATAAACTGTGTTTTGTATACTCATAACTGTAAATCTACTTTTGCCCACCCGTGTATAAACTCTAATATGATCCAGCGATTTTCAACCTGTTTTATCTCATGGCGCACATAAACTATTAAAATTCTGTGGCACATCAAAAAGTATATTTTTTTGCTGATCTGACAAAAATATGTATAATTTTGATTCATTCACACCAGATGGCTATTGTTGTGTTGGCTGTTGTTAATATTTTTAATTTGACAATCTTAGGGAAAAGGGATCAGTGCCTCTGACGAAATAGTCAGGTGTTTTAAAAATTCTTGCAGCATACTGGTTGAAAATTGCTGATCTAGATGACTGAATACACAGCCCCTATCTAACGCCTTAACCCCATTACCGATTTTCTCCATTGCTCCCATGGCTCAAGTCAGCTTAGTGTGTTTCAGGGACTCCAATCTCTTTGTCCATATTCTTCCTCTCTCACTCCCTAGAATTTTTTTACCTGGCTATTTACATTGTTCTTTCTTTCACATTATTTATCTCTGCTTAAAAACTATGTTTTCATTACCACCCTATCAAAATCATCCTGCCTATCAGTTCTATATCTTTATCTTGAAACAGTGTTATATATTTAAGTGCTTAGTTGATAATTGTCTGAATTATTCTACCAGCATTTGGGCAGAGATTCTCTTTTCTCTAATTTATCCCCAGAGACTAAAACAGGCAAATAGTACATTCCCGATACATATTTGTTGAAGGAATACATTAATGAGGACATGGATGAATACCTGACATGTGAGATAAAAACTACCTAGCTGTCCTGCTTTCCCTATTTTACATAGTTTTCAAGTTTTTCCTTTGGACATCTACTTTATAAAGAGAGAATTGTATCTCACTTTAACAATCCATAAAAAGTTACTCTAAAATTGGTCATTATTGATTCAGACTTTAATTAAATTAGCAAAATGCAAAGCTACATTTGCCATCTGATGCTATCAGGAACAGTTGACCCTTATTTACATTTTCTGTCAAGTTTTTCCAATATTGGTATGGTCAGTTTGGAATCATTCCATGTTTTCCACTAATCATTTTTTTTTTTTTTTTTGCAACAGCACAGTGAAATGTGACAATACATGTAAGCTTCCCATATTCACTTAGGCATACAGGCACACACTTACACTCGCATGTCCTGATGCTTCCATCTGCTGTGCTGTGGAAGTTAGCTAACTGAGGGGTAGCAGTTCACCTAGCCATTGGAGGATTACTATCATTTTCTCCTAACAGCTTTATGTAGGAGCCTCAATGTTGGCATCTGGACAATATGTCTCCAAATGATCTCAGTGCTGCTTTATGAGCCTGCTAAAAATATATTTGAAGTTGGTAGTACCTTGTCTGTCTATTTGGTTTTAGTTCTAGTTTTCCCTCCAATTTTATACACAGATGCATAAGTGCCACTCTCTATCTTACATGCAAAGTAATAACTTCTTATGTCTAATAATGTATTTACTTAAGAAGTATAAATCTGAATAATAAAATTATAAAATATTGGTGAATTAATTAACAAATATTTACATAAAAATAATTCAACCAAATAGCTATTTGCTTTCTCTTTGCTTTTATTGTTATAAAGGGAACTGTAGGTTAAGTTCTTATAAGTCTTATTTAATCACGAGGACACCCCTATAGAGTGGGCATGATTGGCCTTATTTTAGAAATGAGGTGAATGAACCTGAGAGAACTAAAATAGCTTTGCCAAGTGCACACAGCTGAAAAATGATAGAGCCAGGCTATGAATTCATGACTGACCCAAGTGACACAGGCTATTCAGCATGACCAGTGTGTAATCTTGGAAAACCACTTAGCCTCTCTGAATCCAGGGTTACACACCTTCCTGTGAAATGCAGTATATGTACCATTCTTATCCAATCCTATATGAGGTTGAGATATTGGAAAACTTGGTCCAGCGTAGGTTTCTTTGCTTAACTGTTGACAACATAGTAAGGATTTAAGTCCTAATCTCATTCTAGGTCCTATTGCCTTTTCTTTTTTATATGTTCAGGAACATAAATAAAAAAAAGTAACAATTTCAATTCATGTCACTTTCAGTGATCTCAGCAAAACCCAAGGCTCTCTCCTTTCACACCCACCTCAACCATTTTGCACAATCCTTGATGACTTGACTTTCTGCATCTAGAGGGATAGAGCCTGGGGACAAGGGCTCTGAAAATGAGGAGAATAGCAGGCACATAGTCCCTAATCTGAGTGACTTCTTGAGTTTTTGTGTTTCTACAACTTTTTGAAGAATTGGAAAGCTGCCAGTCAAAATGACCAATTGTTCATTTGTCAGGTTAAATGATTGATGCTCCAATTGCTAGTAAGCAAGGAAGGGGCCAAAAAGTCAGCTATTGGCTCTATTTAAGGCATCAGTGTGTGGTTTCCATTGTTTTATTTAATGACAACACAAATAGGCAAGGGCATTTAGATTAAAACTTCAATTCAAAGGGTTGAAATGTTAGGACAAAAACTCTCTTATTCACCTGAAAAAGAAAAGTAAACCAATATATACAGGAAAGCTTGAATGTTAATATAGGAAATGGTAAGGACTGTGGTGAACAGCCTGCATTTGACCTGTCAAAGGTTGTTTTCTCAATATTTATTTGGATAAATAACTATAGCCATTTATTAGATTCAAAAACCAATATATTGGTGTAAAGTTAGATAGCACCCCATGGTGGGATGTGAACCTTGGTAACACACCTCAAAAATATATATATTAATATACAAAGATCTTGTGACAATTAAATAAGATAATGCTTATAATTCCATTATTACATTATCTGATTTTAGAAGATACTTAATAAATAAAAACAATTATATTATTTTAGTAGTTTTTTTTTTTTTTAAAGTGCAAGATCCGGCAACTTTATTTTATTTATTTTTATATTTTATTGATTTTTTACAGAGAGAAAGAGAGAGGGGTAGAGAGTCAGAAACATTGATGAGAGAGAAACATCGATCAGCCGCCTCCTGCACCCCCCCCACTGGGGATGTGCCTGCAACCAAGGCACATGCCCTGACCGGAACCGAACCCGGGACCCCTGAGTCCACAGGCCGACGCTCTATCCACTGAGCCAAACCGGTTTTGGCAGTAGTTGTTTTTTAATATGCTATTACTAGAAGCCCGGTGCACGAAATTAGTGCACGGTGGGGGGTTGTCCCTTAGCCCAGCCTGTACCATCTCCAATCTGGGACATCCCTCTCACAATCTAGGACTGCTAGCTCCCAACTGCTTGCCTGCCTGCCTTCCTGATTGCCCCTAACCTCTTCTGCCTGCCAGCCTGATCACCCCTTAACCACTCCGCTGCCAGCCTGGTTGATGCTTAACTGCTCCCCTGCCAGCCTGTTTGCCCCCAACTTCCCTCCTCTGCCAGCCTGGTCACTCCTAACTGCCCTCTCCTGCAGGGTTGATCACCTCCAACTGCCCTCCCTTGCAAGCCTGGTCCCTCTCAACTGCCCTCCCTTGCTGGCCTGGTCCCTCACAACTGCCCTCCCTTGCAGGCCGGGTGCCTCCCAACTGCCCTCCCCTGCTGGCCATCTTGTAGTGGCCATCTTGTGTCCACATGGGGGCAGGATCTTTGACCACATGGGGGCAGCTATATTGTGTGTTGCAGTGATGGTCAATCTGCATAGTACTCTTTTATTAGTTAGGATAGAGGTCTGGTACAGGGGTGGGGGCCAGCTGGTTTGCCCTGAAGGGTGTCCCAAATCAGGGTGGGGTTCCCTTGGGGCGTGGGGTGGCCTGAGCGAGGGGCCTGTGGTGGTTTGCAGGCCGGCCATGCCCCCTGGCAACCCAAGTGGAGCCCTGGTATCTGGAATTTATTTTCCTTCTACAATTGAAACGTTGTAGCCTGGAGCGGAGCCAAGCCTGGGGCTCCCTCCGGGGCGGCAGCCATTTCTGTGGCAGTTAATTCACCTTCTACAATTGAAACTTTGTAGCCTTAAGCGGGTGAGCCTGGCCAGGGTGTGCGGAAAGCTTTGCTTCCCCTGTTGCCGCCGGCAACCCTGGCCTGCTCTCTTAAGCTCCATTCTGCCGCCATTTGTTTGAATTTGTTTACCTTCTATAATTGAAACTTTGTAGCTTGAGTGGAGGCTTAGGCCTGCAACGGCTATGGAAAGCTTGGCTTGCTCTGTTACCTAGGAAACCTTGCTCTCTGTGGCTGTAGCCATCTTGGATGGGGTTAATTTGCATACTCACCCTGATTGGCTGGTGGGCGTGGCTTGGCTGGTGGGCGTGGCTTATGTAGCAGAGTGATGGTTAATTTGCATATTACCATTTTATTAGAGAGGATTATTATTAACTAACAAATTCATTGTATTTGGTACTTAAAATGTAATTCTAATTGTGAGGTAGGATGAATTGTTATTTTTATCTCTACTATATCAGATGAAGAGAATGAGACTTGAAGTATGTGGAAGACAGAGGAGAGAAATTCCATTCTAAATGATTAAATGTGGGATAATAGAAAGCATATTGTGCAGAGAATTCCAATTTATTTTGTAGATTATTAAGTGAAGCATAACTCCTAACTCTTTAAATGTGGATTATGCATAGTGAATTTCTTCTACACAGTATAGTATGAAAGGAGGAATAGTGTGGTTAAAATACTTTTACAGCAGAGAAACCTGATCATCTCAGCAAGGTGATCAAGGTTAAGACCAACAGTGATAAGTCATGTTGGTACATTGTACCCTTTATATGATGTGATGAAAATGACACTGTACCTCTTTGAACTTCCTCCAAAAACACATCTCCTCAGTCTAATCATTAGAAAAACATTGGTCTAATCTTAATTGTGAGACATTCAACAGAATATTCCTCAAAACTTTCAAGTTCACCAAAAAAGAAACTCCTCCGAAAATATCACAGTCAACAGGAGCCGAAGGAGATGATAAATAAATGTAACGTGATATCCTGGACAAGATCCCAGAAGAGATAAAGGACATTAGATGAAAGAACGTAGACTTAATAAATTAGAAAAAATGTGGACTTTAATTAATAATAATGCATCAATATTTATTCATTAATTAGGACAACTGTACCATATTAAAGCAAATGTTCATAATAGGGGAAATTGTAAGTGTGTGGTATAAGGAACTCTGTGCTATCTTAACAATTTTTTGCAACTATAAAACTATTTCAAAATGAAACATTTATTTAAGAAATGGACTTCAATTTAAGAATTATAGTCTCTTAAAAATGTCTGTATAACATAGTCATTATCATCATCAGTAGCTACAGAATCAATGTATCAAAAATTAATCTCAAAATATGTATTCAACAAAGAGAAATTACCTACTATTCAAAGATAAAACATTCAATATCAGTGATAAATTTTAAAATATCAAATAAAGATTGAAAATACATGTTAGCCTATTAATTGGGCCAAAGTATAGAAATTACAAGTCTCCAAATTGGCAACAGTGCATTAAAACTGGTATGTGAAGGAGTGAAGTTTTATTGTAGAATGGCTCAATTTATTTAGAGAGTAATAGAATATCTTATTAACTCTATTAACACTAATTCTAGAAATATTTCCTAGCAAAATATTTCATATTTGAATAAAAATCGCATGCATGATAATGTTTTCTGCCATAATATTTAAAAATATATGTAATTATCCTAAATGTACAATGTTAAACCAATAGTGTTCACTTGGTAAAATGTAACATAGGCATAACATATTCTGATATGTGTTGAAAATAGACTATAAATGGGGAGTGGTGGGATGTAAGCAGCATTCAGTTAGGATATATTACAAAACTCCAGGCAGAAAATGGTGGGAGTTTGGAACAGGATAGGGAAGGTAAAGGTACTTGGAAGTGATTATTCTTTGAATCTACTTTGCAGATTGAGAAGATTTTCTGATGGTTCAGTTTTGGGATGTAAGGAAGAATAGGTAAAGCATTACTCAAATGCTTCTGCCAAGAGCAACGGAAAGAAAGGACTTAGCATTTAGAGAGGAGAGACTGCAGAACAGCAGGCTTGGGGAAAAAAATCAACATTTTGGTTTTGGAAATTTTTAGTTTGAGATAATTATAGTTTGTATTGAAGAACAGGTATGTTACAGCAGGTATGAAAACTAATGGGAATGATACAGAATTGAAAAAGACACACAAAAAATCTGATGATTCCAGAGAAATTGGAAATAATAGCTGGTATTATTTCCTTGAGTAAGCCATAGGACACAATTATATGTAGAATAATTGATTTTAAATAAGAACAAATATTGTTATCTAGGCTAACATGAAGGTAGACAAAGTAGATGGATACAGATGCAGGTATGTGAATGAAGGTGGTGATGGTAGCAAGGGGGAGTTCTTTCACTATTGCCTTACTGTTATTAGTAGAAAGTAATGTGAGAATGAAGACATGCTTGCATATGTAATGGAGGCTTGAAGAAGGAAGAAATGTTTAAAATAATTGCTAGGAGAGTGGAAGAGTAAATTAAGTAAAGCTCTAGAGTACTACCAACTCACTATAGGTGACGAAGTGTCTTAAAACTAAAAAAATATAGAACATGACCACCAGTTGACCCAAAGCTGAACAAAGGTAATCAGAGGCCCCTCCTCCCCCCTTGTCATTGGAATGAATATTCTGCTCACCTTTCTCACAGTGGGAGCCATTTTCAAGGATGTAGCCTTGAAAAAGCAATGTGTTGTTGAGACCATCTAGATCAGTGGTTCTCAACCTTTCTAATGTTGCAACCCTTTAATATAGTTCCTCATGTTGTGGTGACCCCCAACCATAAAATTATTTTTGTTGCTACTTCGTAAAATAAAAAAATTATTTTTTGCTACTGTTATGAATCGTAATGTAAATATCTGTGTTTTCTGATGGTCTTAGGCGACTCTGCTAGTGGTTCTCAACCTGTGGGCGACCCTACAGAGTCACCTAAGTCCATCAGAAAACACAGATATTTACATTACGATTCATAACAGTAGCAAAATTACAGTTACGAAGTAGCAATGAAAATAATTTTATGGTTGGGGGTCACCACAACATGAGGAACTGTATTAAAGGGTCGTGGCATTAGAAAGGTTGAGAACCACTGATCTAGATGGTACAAGTGACTGAACCAAGTTAAAGCCTCTCTATAAACTTTTAAGATTCTGGTGGGTGGGTGCAGAAATCAATTTATCCTTCAGTTGCTAAGACAAGACTTGTATGTAAGTTTTCTTGCTTATTTAAAAAATATTTTCATTTATTTTTTTAGAGAGACAGGTAGAGAGAGGGAGAAAGAGAAACTTCGATGGGAGAGTAGAACATCAGTGGCCTGCCTCCCCTGCCTGCATCCAGTGATTGAACCCTTAACCCAGGCACCTGACCTGGAATTGAACCCGGCAACCTTCCAGACCATGCCCAACCAACCGAGCCACATCAGTCAGGAGTAAGTTTCCATGCTTATTGAATCTGCTACCTATCAATCTGGAATCATTAGCCTCTTCAATCTCTCCTTGTCCTTCCTGTGTGGGGGCCAGTTTGCAATCCAACACCTTGTAATTCAACCTGTAAGGATAGTTCCATGAGCTACATGTCCCATACTTCCTTGGACTTAACAGCCATCTGGGTGGCTCTAGAAAGGATCATGGAAAAATCTGTTAGGAGCATTCCCAAATTTAGTAACAATGAAGTGATTCCTGCCACTCAGGGCCCAGCGTCCTAGATTAACACTAACACGTAGCAACAATGGGAATACAGAGAACATTTATTGAAACATAGTTTATCGAAAACAACAAGATTCAATTATAATATTTATCAAAAGGAAATAGATAAATAATGGTACATTCATATATTATTTTAAGTTTTTAAAAATGAATGAACAAGCAAACATAATTTAAATGAGTAAATCTTGAAAGCATCTACATTATAAAAGGCCAGGGTCAGAAACATCCAAAACGACCTAATGGACGAGCAAACACCAGGAAGTGCTTGGAGCACCTCTAGGTCCCACCCCCCCTCCCCTCGGTTCGCAGGCTCCCATTGCTGGATGGCCAAGTGAGAGCCATGGGGAACCAGGCTGGGTGGCAGGGGAGCGGGCCTGGGGATTGTCATGGGCGCAAGGCAGATCTCCTGGTCCTTCCTCCCGGCAGGCTCCAATCAATCCTCAGTTTCCTCCCAAAGAAACATGGCGCCTCCACTGCACAGCCTCCAGGACGCGAACTTACTGCTGTGAGAGGCTCCAGAGCAGAGACTTCAGCAAGAACTTCAGCGCCTGCAGTGACCCTCAGCCTTCACTGCTGGGAGGTGGATGGAAAGCCTCAGCTTTAAAGCACAGACACCCTCCTCGGGAAAAATCGCCACCTCCCTACTCCGCAGCTGCTTCTGTGTTTGCAAGAAACTGTGCATGCTCCTCCCTGAGAGATGGGCAGGGCCAGGGCCAGAGCCTGAGTTGAGCGGTTCCACGTTGGCAGCTGGGCCAGTGCAGGGATGGAGGGAGGGAGGGTGAGGTAAGAGGAAGGGGGAAGCCCCGGTTCCCTGCACCTCCTCCCATAGGCATACCCCTTCCTGGTGTTATGATAAAAGGAGTTTTGTTTTTCTGACTCTGTCCAGTAAAGGAAACAAGTGTCTGTTGACCTCCAATCTTACTCTCCCAGTCGCCAGTTAATCCCTCTGGATGCATCATATCCAACCTCCAAAGGATCCGAGGGGCAGGTTCAACCTTCGTTCCATAGGTGAGGAAACTGACCAATAAACACATGTGTCTCATGCCTCAGTGTCAACTCCAGCAGAAATCTCCGGGTAATAACTCAGATTGCATATCTAAGGGGATATTTTCTTCTGTTTTCATGTTTAATTCAACCCCAGGAATCAAATAATACAATAAAGAATAAAATGAGTTCAGAGGGCTCAGCATTGTATTCCCAGGGCCTTTGGTCCCACACAAACAGCAGAGCTCAGTTATCCTGAGATGAAAGAAAAAGAAAGAGAAACGTGAAAGGTTTCCCAGCTCAGTCACAGAGACATCTCATAGCCACATACTAAGGACACAACATTAACTTAGGGGTGGAAAGGACACTAATGGAATAGAAGATGGAGCCATTTCCATTCAGATTCAAACCAAGTTAACGAGGCAGAAGAAACACTAGACTCCATGGAAGAATAAGATGAAACGGTCCGTTAGGGAGTGTCACAGACCTTGCAGGGACAGCATCTGGGGATCTGGACATGATGGGAGGGGGAGGGGCTGGGTGAGAGGAAGTGCATGGAAAAGCCTGGGAGTAGGAACAAGAGGGTGATATGTGGAAGGTGGGCCCCACCGGGTGATGACAGGGGGCAAGCCTGCGGGAGGTGGCCAAGTGCCCCCACCTCTGCTGAGGGGTGCATGCGTCTGTCCTGGGAGCTGTGGCTGATGGAGAGGGAGGCTGTGGCTCTGTGTGGATGAGTTGCCAATGAGAGCCTCCCTGCAGCCACAGTACTCGGTAGGATCATAGGATCATGTACACAACGTCACTAAAGAAAAAGCATCCTATTCCCAACTTATTCACAGACTTCTGTTTCTGGTATCTATAGTCCCAATGTGTCCACAAGTACATTTGGGAAAAGAAAAAAGATTTGTACGTGATATGACTGCATCTTTAGAAAACCCAAGTGGTCACAAGCAGAGCACTTTTAACACCTAATGAGCCAAATAGACTGATGAACAAAAATAGACCCAGAGACACAGATGCATGAACAGACTGTGGAACCTCAGAGGGAAGGTGGGGGAGGGTGGGTGGGTGGGATGAGATCAACCAATGGCCTGTGTGCATATATGCATCACCCCTGGACACAGACAATGGGGAGGTGAGGGCCTGGGGGTGTGAGAGTAGGCTGGAAAAGGTTAATGGGAAAGGGGACCTATGTAAACCTTCTAACAATAAAAAATTAATAAAAAGAGTAAAAAATAAAATAAAAAAAGTAAAAGAAAAGAAAAGCCAAGAATAACTCCCCTGGCTGGGTGGCTCCGTTGGTTGGAGCTTCATCCTGTACATTGAAAGGTTGCTAGTTTGAACCCGGGTCAGGGTGTGTGCGGGAGGCCACTGAGGAAGTGGTGCCTGGAGGAGGGAGGCTCCTAAAACCTAAACACAGTCCAGGCCTCGCCCATGATCCCAGGCCCATCCTCTTCTGAGTGAGACCAGACCTCCCAGCTTCCTGTTGAGTCCCTGGTCTCTGAGTCATAATGCCGCTTCCCCATGTTCCCCAGAATGCACTGCTCAGTAACCATCTATACTAATAAAAGGGTAATATGCTAATTAGACCAGGTGACCAGACATCTTCCGGACATCTGACTTCCTTACAGACAAAGCCACAGTGGTGGGGGCAGAGGCAGAGGCAGTTAGGGGCAATCAGGCTGGCAGGAGAGGGCAGTTGGGGGCCATCAGGCTGGCAGGGGAGTGGTTAGGCAGTGATAAGGCTGGCAGGC
The DNA here is from genome assembly GCF_027574615.1 of Eptesicus fuscus. Classification (NCBI taxonomy): domain Eukaryota; kingdom Metazoa; phylum Chordata; class Mammalia; order Chiroptera; family Vespertilionidae; genus Eptesicus; species Eptesicus fuscus. The sequence continues at coordinate 76,704,254 of NC_072474.1, read as the reverse complement.
AGGCAAGCAGTTAGGAGCCAGCGGTCCGGATTGTGAGAGGGATGTCCGACTGCCGGTTTATGCCCCATCCCCGTGATGGGGCCTTAACCTGCAGTTAGACATCTCCCGAGGGGTCCCGGATTAGAGAGGGGGTAGGCTGGGCTGAGGGAAACCCCCCCCCATGCATGATTTTGTGCACCGGGCCTCTAGTAGAGTCATAATAAGAGAGATAAAATATTTTCATAAAACATGTTAACAGAAAATGTCAAACAGTACTCTAGATACATATAGATAAAAATTGACAAAACCATGCAAATAATAAGCACCACACTCCAGACAGTGGATATCACCTCTTGAGTACATTTAAAAAGATAAATGAATCCAGCTGATGTGGCTCAGTGGTTGAGTGTTGACCTATGAACCAGGAGGTCATGGTTCCATTCCCAGTCAGGGCACATGCCCAGGTTGTGGGCTTGATCCTCAGTGTGGGGCATGCAGGAGGCAGCCATTCAATGATTCTCATCATTGAAGTTTCCATCTCTCTCTCCCTCTCCCTTCCTCTCTGAAATCAATAAAAATAATTTTAAAAAAGATAAATGAGAGGAATAGATTACATAGATTTTGAAATCTGCCAATAATGGTTTATTTTTTAAATATATCTGAAATAAATGTGGTAAATCATTAGCATTTTATGATGATGTACAGTAGTTTTATAGTTTCAAGTTTATGTAGTCTATATGAAAGTATAAATTTATACCTGCATACTTGGCATATTTTAACTTTTAAAATTCATTAAATAAAATAACTAAAAGTGCCTCTATGAACAACATCTACAATAAAGCATATGCTCCATGACACTGGTGACTTTCATCTTTTGTTACCAGGAAGGCTTTCTCTATTGCTTTAGATTTTTGTTACCCAAATATAGCAACCATTAAATAAATAGCTAATTAATCATGGTTATGCTCTAAAATAATCATCAGTTTTCTGCTAGAAAACAAGCATTATAAAAAGGAGGGCCTACCTATAAACTGATAAGTAATCAAAATCTTGATGTACAAGTTTTTAGATTGCAGTAAATGTGTTTAGTGTTTGGAGGCAAGCTGGCTACACAGCAAGTGAATTGCTATTTTCAAAATAATGTTAAAGAAAATTATCTTCCCCACCCCCAAAAAGGATTTCCAGAGGAATTTTTTCTCATGATTCTTGTATTTTGGACAAAACATTATGCATCTGTCTTTCCTGCTTAACCTTGAGGTCCCTGAAGCCTAGCTTGGTTTCTTCATTTTGTGACCCTCCTGACCCCAAACTAAACCCTTGTCTGACACATACTAGTGGCTCAATATATGTGTGAACTGGATTCATGTCAGATAGAGCAACAAGAAAAAATACCAAAAAAAGCATAACAATTTCACAGTGGATTCCACATTCTAATTTTTACATATGCTAATAGATGACCAAATGCTGAAAAGTCAAATTAGCAGCAAAACAAAACACAATACCAAAATTTTTTACTGACTTCCTAGGAACTGTCTTTACATAAGATTCACACAATATCACAATGGAACATAAGTGTTCTGCTGTTTTAAAAATAAGATTATCATTGTGCAGACTCTTTATCTATATTTCAATATACATCCCACAGGGCATGTGACATGGTTACTATTTTTAAAGACTAGAAATCTATGACTGACACTTCAGATGAAAATGTTAAGAAAAGTAATCTCTTGTTAAAAGAAGAAAAATGGAGGCTAAGAACTTCCATCCCATAAATGAAAAAATAAGTGATGTTCTTGGGATAAATTACCTTTTTCTTTCTAATTAAAAAAAATAACATCTCTACCAAAGTAAATTTTCTTAGTGCACAGAAATTCACATTTATATATCCAGAAATGGAATATTTAGTTATACACACTTTATTCAAGGTTATACATGAGGCTATAGGACAAGGCACCTGAAAGTCTACAGAACTTGCTATTAGAACTGAAATTAAGAGTTCTCTTACTGCAGTTATTGCAACACTAAAGCCTACTTACTCTTGAAAGTTCCTTTGCCTCCTTTTCTCCAGTAGGTAATGTGGCCTATTAAGAGATATTCTTTTGATTAACACTATCTGCAGTGCAGGTGTTTAACATTCTAAACCATTTCTAGCCAATGATGTAAAAAAAAAATAGTGAATGCTGCTTGACAGTTTAAAAATTACCTTACGGAATAATTCCCTGAAGGTATACCTTTGTATAATATGAAAGCAAAATCTAAAAATATTTTTGATTACTTGGCACGTTTTCTACAAATGCAGGTTTATATTAGAATGAATTTTTCTTTTTCTTTTAAAAAGCCTCAGCAATGTCTATATATACATGTTGACTGATTTCAATATTGTAAATTATGAAATACATCTCAGGGCAGATCATGAAGATTCATAGCTACATCTAAAATGAAGAAATTTATGCATTGTCTCATTATTTTGACAATATGGGAAATAAATTTCATTTTTCCTAAAAGATGTTAGATTTATTAGAATTGGTTAGAATATGAAAGTGTCTTACTAGTCTATTTTGCTGATTTCCTTTTCTTTCAGTCTAAGTGTAAATGATCTCATTAATAAGACTTTTATAACAGGTCAAGTTAGGTTCAAATTGAACAATTTCCTACTAGTTCCAAGTTAATGTTTTCTGTATAGTTGCCAAAAGTAGGTGTGTGTGTGTGTGTGTCTGTGTGTGTGTGTACCACATAGTCAGCTACTCATCTTTAGAATTTCATTTCTGCCTAGGAGAGAAGAATAGAGGAGACCCTGATTATAGCTACTTCTTCAGGATTTTGTGATACTGTTTGTCAGGTTGACTTGTTATATAGTAAAGTGTAGATTTGCCAGAAAATCTAATTTCTGTTTAATACAAATCATGTAATTGGGAGCAACATGGGGGCAGTTCTTTGTTTTAATGCAATACATTTTTTTTTGTTAAACAATATGTTATTATAGATATAATAACTCATCATGACACTACTTTGTGAATAGACATAAGACAATTTAAGTGTAGGTCAATAGACATAAAACCATTTAAGTGTTGGCTATCTCAAAATGAGATGATTTGGGAACTTTAAGACCTAGTCTTCTTCAGTTAGGTTTTAACCTGTTTTCTGTTAAATGTTATTCATACATTATAGGAATATGATCTGTTTTACAGACACACACAAAAACATGACCAAGTTAGAAATAATTCTTCAGAAATATTGTTTAAAGAAGTAACTATGCTGTATGTTTTCAAACAAAAAAAATAAGTGCTTAAGGATATGTTTCTGCTAAGGACATAAAACAAATCTAAAAATAATTATATGGGATATAATTATATTTAATTTATTTGTAAATTTTCCCTTGTTGACTTTATTAATATATGTGTAGAAACAGAGCTTCATGAGATATCTGCATGAATACAAAGTTTGGAGCATTAATAATAACATTTTATCTTATTTATAGCATTTTGAAGATCCTTATGAGAAAATGGCATTCAAAAATATATGCATACTTCTCATGTACAAACCATTAAAATAACCTAAAGTTGCTAATTTCTGTTCCGACTCTGTCAATATCCAGTAAATTACCAGCGGGTCAAAAGTTGTTTGTAAATATAATTAGAATTTTCAAGGTACCATATGCCTTTGGCTTCAAAAGGGGTTATATCAGCAAGAGAAACAAACTTTGACTGGCATTTTGCTTCTGCTGGTCTATTTGTGGGACTTTGTCTATATCTGAAGAAGTGTTGAATGGATCTTATGTTTGCAGAAATCCCACAAAGCCGGTGTTGATCAGCCGGGCACTGCCAGTGCTCTGCTGCCCACACCAGTCCTCCCGGGTGCTGCCTCTGCTCTGTGCTGCTCCACCAGCCGCCCTCTAGCCGTATGCCTTTCCTTTATTATAGTAAGTAACATTATTCTGCTCCTCGGTGTGGAATAGTTGTCTGCTAGTGATCCACAAAATGGCACATCTGAGCACTGGTCTGAAGAAAGCCAGAAAATGATCCTCCTCGTGTTATGTTATTGATTTGGTATTCAGGCCCCGTGATTTTGCACATCTCAGTGACACACATCTCTTTTGAATTAGCCCACAGCATGTCAAGGGCAAGATCTAGTTGTATTACAGCAGCAGAAATTTGCTTTAAAATATGATAGACATATGTGTGCCACATATTTTTTCATTTATATTGGTTCAGTAGTTGGTTAACAATTAAACTACCCTAAACGAACTAGTAACTCACATTCCTGAAAGAAATATAAAAGGCTTCAACAATCTTTATCTCTGACCAAGCAGGTTTTAAAATTAGCATAATGATGTTACAACGTGTAGATTTAAAGTCTGATATTCAAAATGTAGAAATTGGCTCTAAGTAGTGTCTTTTACATGGAAAGAGATGGCAAATGCTCTTTGGAATGAATCTCTTAAATTAGGATTCAGTTCAATCAAGAGAATTCTGTTGCCTGATTCTCCCTATAAGTGTAGGTGTTTTGTGCCTGTAGAATATTGATGTACCTGTCTCTAGTGAAACTTTCATTCTAGGCACTCTCAGAACACCGAAAAGAACAGATAGTTGAGATTACAGAACAAGTTGTTTGGCTATTTTTGTACCTGCTTACTAATAGATGTTTGTATTAGTAGCAGAATTTAGTCTGTGAGCTCTTTCATTCCACATAGCTGGAAAAGGGGAGGGAATGGGAAAACAGGGAGAGTGCTTATGGTCCTTCTGTACCTCTTACTGTTCAAGGTTAACAATTTTCCCTCAACAATAATTCTAATAATTTTTACTGTTGGAAATGGCTCAAGTCAGTTTGCACAAGGTAACAACCAACAAACATTGCACAAAACCCCTTGAGAGCTCTGTAGCTAAATCTCACTATTTTCTGATTCTCCTGGGATGAATTTTCTACAGTACCTGGATGAATTCAACAGAGTTGGCTCAATTCAGAAATACATGCCTCCAAATATACTCAGTTATATCTGCATTTCCAGTGGAATAAAGCTTTATCTCATTCCCCTGGCTCCTCTAAACACATTTAAACATTTCTTAAAGGGTCCACCAGTTTTCCACACAGCCCAGGCATGACCAAACCCCTACCAGCAGACCCTGCATAAGTATAAGTTAATGTCTCCGACACATAAAAAATATATATATATAAGCATTATACTCCCAAGTTATGCGTGATTTGTGATTTCATATTTATTTTATGTGGGATTAAGCTATCTGGGAGATCATTAGTTTTTAAAGAGAAAATACTGTGTGTTCCAGTCAGACTCTGAGAAATATTCCTCATTAATTATCAGACTTTATACCTGAGGATCTGAGCTAATTTCAGTTAACAATTTAGTTAAAAACAAGGCCTCTTTTGCATCTCTGCTTCTTAAGGAGCATGTATGTGACTTACAAATAAATAAACATCTTTTTCCCCTAAAGTTTCATTTCTTTCTTTTTGTGTAAACACTAAGAAATGCTGCTCCCTAACATTCATGCAAAGGCTCTAAGGGTGTCAGGTACCACAGGGTGCCGGCTAAATTTGAATTTCAGATAAACAACAAATAATGTATCACTACAAGCATGACTCATGCAATATTTCAGACATAAGATGTCCTATATTCTTATTTGTTGAATATGGTAACCCTAATCTATATACAATTGATAAAAACTATGTGAGGAATAGGGTAGTATTATAGAGCTGATTTATTTCAGTACCAATCTACCATGTGTATCATATATATATGTATACATTATCATATGTACATATATACATATGAATACACACTATATATATGTGTGTATATATATATATACATATATATATATATATATATATATGTATATATATATATAGTGGTGTGGCAAAAGTAGGTTTACTGTTGTGAGTACATTAAACACAGAGTTTATTCTTATAGTATTGTGTATTAATTATTGTATTTACTATATGAACAACTGTAAAACCACTTTTACCCATTCCTGTATATTAACAGCTTTAGGCAATTTAGTCATAAAAATAAAACTCACCCATGTTGAAGCAAGTGTTTTTTATATATCTTTCCAACCTATGCAATTTGAGTACATGTTTCTCTTCCTGAAAATGTTGATTACTGCCCCAATTCTGAAGATAAACAGCACACACACCCCTTACCCAATTCCACATTCCTAGGATCTTTTAGTTTAAAAATCCTTTCACTTCAATGCCAATAAAAAGTCCTCCTCCTGGGCACCACCAGGAGCTAAACACTAAGCTCCATGAGTTGAAGGCTCAGCTTCCCATTGGCTAGCAGGTCTTTGCTTTCAGTGTCTTTCTTCACTCCCTGTGTACTGTACTTTAGGTCCTCTGCTCTTAACCTTGCTGCCTGAATTAGTTCCCAAGAACTGATTTTCCATTTTTTTTTTCTGTGTCTTATCAGTGAAATTTCTGGGTCTAACTGCAAATATAGACTGTTCCTAAAAAAAAATGCTGTTTATATTAGATTCAGTTTTTCAAGTGGCTCTCTACTTGCTTTTCTTTGCATATGTGAGATATTCTATATTCCCATCAATCATGTTAGGGACCAGAAGAGCCTCAGTGCACTTGTTTTTAATATGTTGCATCCTAAGACCTTTCTCTAAGGAGCTCGGTGTACATAGCTAAAATTATCTAATTAGTTCTTACAGCATCTGTGGGAGGCTTTGGTTTCCTTCTCTTGTAGCTTCCAAATGATGACATGGCCACAAGATCACACAGCAAGTTTTGAAAGTTCTCAAATTATTTAAAGGAGCTCATAAAACTTTCCATTATTCTTCTAATCCTCCTTTCACTGTAAATCCTTCTTTTCTCCCTGCTCCTGCCCCAAGTTTCCCCTTCTCATTGTCCTAGTTCACACTACTACATTATTTCTCTTTTAAATATACCTATATCTGCTATGGTAAGGACTGTGCTTAATTTATAAATTCAAATGCTAGTTATTCAAACTTTTAAAAAAATCCTCACCAGAGGATATTTTTGCATTGATTTTTAGAGAGAGTGGAAGGGAGGGGGAGAGACACAGAGAGAGAGAAACATGGGTGTGAGAAAGACACATCCATTTGTTGCCTCCCACATGTGTCCAGACCAGGGCTGGGTATCCAGCATGCAACAGAGGTATGTGCCTTTGACTAGAATAAAACCTAGGACCCTTCAGTCCATGAGCTGATGCTCTATCCACTGAGCCAAAGTGGATAGGGCTATTCAAACTTTTTGAGCCTGGCTTTTTCAAATGTGAAAAATACTTTTTTTTTTTCAGTTATAAGAATTCGGAGTAGTTATCATAAAACATCTGATACATTGCTCAGTATTCAGTAGACATTTAGTAACTTTTGTTGTTATTGTTAGAATGATTAGATTGAGTTGCTATGAAGAAGGGCCTTATGGAATTTTTAATAGAAATTCATGTTGGAAAATGATAATTCATACTCTGAACCCATAAGAATTAACGGAAAGAAAAATTGAGGATGTACCCAGTATGAGGTTGGTATGTAAGAGGTAATAAACCTTAAGTAAAAATATTAAGAGGGAGAATATCATTTTTATTGAATTTATTGTGGTGACATTGGTTTGTAAAACCATACAGGTTTCAAGTGTACAATTCAATTAAACATCATCCGCACACTTCATCGTGCACCAATTGCCCCAAGAGGGAAAATATTTTTAGGAGTTTTAATGACATGCTCTTATTAAAAGCTCTTATTGATCTCCATGCCTACTTGTAGATATTCTTGAGGGCACTAATCAGTAAACACTAATGATCATTTTTGCTATTAAGACTTCTTAATTATATAGTTTATGTATTTTTAAATGATGATAATTTATTACACAAAATTTAGTTCTCTGGAAAATCCTAAGCTCCTAAAAAGGTATGTCCTCCTTTTGGCACCATAAAGAGGTGCCAAAGTAGAATGTGTCATGCTTTTACCAAAACTTTTTTCAGTTTGTTTGGTCATTTGGAAATGAATCTGGGTGATCACCTAACACAATGCATATTAGTTCTCGGTACTGACTTCAGGGGTCATCCTTAATATATCATATCTCCTGCTGGTTTTAGTGGTCACTACAATATTTAGCCAGCATATTTCATATAGAGCCAATGGATACTGCTTTCATTTTGACCTGTCACCTAAGAATTGCCATTTTGGTTCATCTTGTCTTTTAAAGTCACATATATAAACTGAATATTAAAATCAAAATGAATGGATTTAAATATTTTATGCTCTACCAGTCATTTCTAAACACTGTAACCTCCTGCACTCTTTTAGTAGAATATTTATGTCTAAGGAATTTTTATATTTAAATAGCACCTATCATGCATTAGATTAAACCAAAGAAATGGTTTTACATCATAAACTCAATCTAAATATACACAAGATGTTTTTAATCACACCCTTCACTGAAGTTATTGGTAAACTTTTTTTTTTTTTTTTTTTTTTTTAATATATTTTTATTGATTTCAGAGGGATAGGGAGAGGGAGAGATAGAAACATCATTGATTGATGCTGAGAGAGAATCATTGATTGACTACCTCCTGCACACCCCCCACTGGGGATCAAGCCCATAACCCAGGCATGTGCCCTGACCTGGAATCAAACTGGCCTGGTTCATAGGTCGACACTTAACCACTGAGCCACACTGGCTGGGCAACTTATGTCCATTTCTTTTTTTTTTTTTTTTTTTTTTCTATTAAGTTCACCAGTTTATTCTGTTCCTCAGATTTTTAATTCACTTGACTTTTAGATTCACTTGTTGATAGATATGTATTTGTTGTTCATAATTTTTATCTTTCTTCTTCTTTTTCCTCTTTTTAAAGAATACCTTTCAGCATTTCATATAATGCTGGTTTGGTGGTGATGAACTCTTTTAGCTTTTTCTTATCTGTGAAGCTCTTTATCTGCCCTTCAATTCTGAATGATAACTTTGCTGGGTATAGGAGTCTTGGTTGTAGGTTCCTGCTATTCATCACTTTGAATATTTCTTGCCACTCCCGTCTGGCCTGCATGGTTTCTGTTGAGAAATTAGCTGATAATCGTATGGGAGCTCCCTTGTAGGTAACTAACTGTTTTTCTCTTGCTGCTTGTAAGATTCTCTCTTTGTCTTTTGCTCTTGGCATTTTAATTATGATGTGTCTTGGTGTGGTCCTCTTTGGATTCCTTTTGTTTGGGGTTCTGTGTGCTTCCTGGACTCATAAGTCTATTTCTTTCATCAGGTGGGGGAAGTTTTCGTTCATTATTTCTTCAAATAGGTTTTCAGCATCTTGCTCTCTCTCTTCTTCTGGTACCCCCATAATTCTGATGTTGGTTCGCTTGAAGTTGTCCCAGAGGCTTCTTACACTATCTTCAACTTTCTGAATTCTCTTCTCTTCATGCTTCTCTGGAGGAGTGTCCTTGGCCTCTTTGTATTCCAAATCTTTGAGTTGATTCTTGCAATCCTCTACTCTGCTTTTGGGTCTCTGTATAATATTTTTTATCTCCGTCAGTGTATGTTTAATTTCTAGTTGGTCCTTTTTCATATCCTCAAGGGTCTCATTGAATTTATCGGCCTTTTCCATGAAATTCTTGAAAAACCTTATAACCGTGGTTTTGAACTCTATGTCCAGTCGCTTGTTCTCCTCCATTTCTTTGGTTTGTGATCTGTTTCCTTGCCTTCTCATATTCTCTGCTTCCCTAAGTTGGTAGGGTAGTTTTGTCTACTAGGTGTCCTATTGGTTCAACGGGTCAGCCTCCCAGTTACTTGAGGTGGACACTCTTGGAGTACCCTTGTGTACTGAGTGTTCCCCAGCAGGAGCTACAACAAGGGCTAGTTTTCTCCTCCTTTGCTTGGGCGGTTTTGGAGCAGTCTGGAGCTGTAGTTGGTTAAGCTGCCACAGAACAGGCCATTTATATGCAAAAGCCGCTGTGTGGAGCCGGGGCGGGTTTGTAGAATGTGTGGGGCGGGGCCTCAGGGCGGGGCCTCAGGGCTGGGCGGGGTCTCAGGGCGTCACTAGGCTGGGGCGTGGCCAACGGCGATGGCTGCCGTCAGCCGTCTCTGCCTTTCCATGTTTCCAAGTCCCTGCGCCCCGCGCTCCAGCGCAGTAAACAATGATTGCTGGGCGCACCACTGCAAAAAAGTCACTCTCACTTTCCGACCCGATGGCCGAGAGTCCAGCTTCTCCCCGTAGGTGCCTGGGTCCCCCGAGTGTCCCCAGAAACTGGATTTCAGAGTGATCGGGAGCTTGTCTCCCTGCGGGTTGAAGAAAAGCCGCGCACCCAGCCACCCGCCACCGCAGGCCGGATTCACGTGCCTCCATACCTCAGCTTTTCAGCGATTGTGCTCCTTTCTCTTCTTAGTTGAAAATCTTCCACTCAGCCAGCTTTCCCGTAGTTCTGGGTGGTAGACGTTTTTGTCTTTTAGTTGTGTTTTTGAAATTGTTGTGTGAGGCAGCAGATTAGTTGTTTAACTATGCCGCCATCTTGGTTCCACCTCCTATTGGTAAACTTTAAACTCAACCATAAAAAAAAAAAAAAGATGATAAAACAGGTTAAATTCTGCCCACAGATATTCATATGAAAATCCTATAAAAATTAATTATGAGAATTATGTGTGATTTACTAAGAGTGGAAATGGGCTTAACCTTGTTTAAATTACTCTAATATCAGCATAAATTGTGATAGGAGCCCTGGCCTGTGTGGTTCAGTTGGTTGAGCATTGTCCCATGCATCCAGATGCTGCTGGTTCAATTCTGGGGCAAGACACATGCTGGATCATAGGCTCACTCCCCAGAAGTGGGTATGCGGGAGTCAGCTACTCAATGTTTCCCCCTCTCATTGATATTTCTCTTTCCCTCTCCCTTCTTCTCTCTCTAAAATCAATAAAAATATTTTTTAAATGCGATAGGAAAATTTCCATTTACTGGGGAGTATAAAATGGAAAACTAGTGAGAAATGCAAAAATCTTTCTGTCTTTATATTCTGCCATATTCTTATTGAACATATAAGTTACTTTTTCTGCTCTAACTTAAATTTGGGGCAAAGATCTTAATTATAAATGTCTACTTCTGTTTTTTTACTTCTCTAAATAGAACACATTCTGGTGTAGGCCATAGACAGACCATCTGTAAACCAGATGATACAGTAAAAAATGTGAATTATGTAACTGAGTGGGCCTTTTCTCACATGGTATAAAAGTTAGTAAATTAATGTCTCTAACTCCTCTAACTTGGCAATTCCCTTACAATCAGCACAGAATTCACATTACATGGGATTCATGAGGATAGAGATAGTCTATATCTTTTTATAGATCCTATTGTTTTCCAGATTGAATATACTCATTTTTATTGAATTTGTTGGGGTGACATTGGTTAATAAAAGTATGTAAGTTTCATGTATATAATTCTACAAAACATCATCTGTATATTGCATTGTGTGTTCACCACCCCAATTCAAGTCTCCTTCCATCAACATTTTACCATCTTTATCCCCTTCTACCTTCCTCCACTCCCACTTCCATCCCTTTCCTCTGACAGCTGTCTGTCTGTTCTCTGTATCCATGAGTCTGTCTTATTCATTGGATTCCTCATATATTTGAAACTAGAGGCCTGATGCATGAAATTCATGCAAGAGTAGGCCTTCCTTCCCCTGGCTGCCATCACTGGCTTCCCTTAGGCACCCGCGACCCAGGCTTCCCTCGCAGCCCTGGCTTCATCTGGAAGGATGTCTGGTCTAATTAGCATATTATGCTTTTATTATTATAGACTAGAGGCCTGGTGCATGAAATTCATGCACGGAGGGGTTCCTCAGCCCAGCCTGCAGCCTCTCCAATCTGGGACCCCTCGGGGGATGTTTGACTGCCTGTTTAGGCCTGATCCCTGGCAGTCGGACATCCCTCTCACAATCCAGGACCACTGGCTCCTAACCCCTCTGCCTGCCTGCCTGATTGCCCCTAACCTCCTCTGTCTGCCTGCCTGATGCCCCTAACTACTCTCCCCTGCCTGCCTGATTGCCCCTAACCACTCTCCCCTGTCGACCTGATCACCCCTAACCGCTTTCCCTTATTGGCCTGATCACCCCTAACCGCCTCTGCCTCGGCCCCCACCACCATGGCTTAGATCTATCCAGTCTAATTAGCATATTACCCTTTTATTAGTATAGGTTATGTGGTACTTGTCTTTCTCTGAGTGGCTTATTTCACTTAGCATAATACTTTCCAGGTCCATCCATGCTGTTGAAAAGGCAAGATTTCCTTCTTTCTTTATGACTGAATAATATTCCACTGTGTAAATGTACCACAGCTTTTTTATCCACTTATCTACTGATGGGCACTTGGGCTGCTTCCAAATCTTGGCTATTGTAAATAATGTTGGAGTGAACATAGGAGTTCAGATGTTATTTCAAATTACTATTTAGACATATGAATGGATGCTCAAAGCCACTAATCATCAGAGAAATACAAATTAAAACCACCATGAGATATCACCTCACACCTGTCAGAATGGCTATCATCAATAAATCAACAAACAACAAGTTTTGGCAAGGTTGTAGAGAAAAGGGAACCCTCATGCTCTGTTGATGGGAATGCTGATTGGCACAGCCACTGTGGAAAACAGTATGGAGTTGCCTCAAAAAAATAAAAATAAATGGAAATGCCTTATGATAGAGTGATTCCACTTCTGGGAATATATCCAAAGAAACCCTAAAATACTTATTTTTTATCTCTCTACTATAGAATCGTTTCCTGTTTTTCTTTTCCTCTTTGTTCTTCAAACTCTTATTGCTTCTTAGGCTCATTTGTTCCCTTTTCTAGTTCTCAGACTGAAGCAGGATAGAAAGAAGTTAGGGAAAACTTCCAATGACTGGAATGAGGAAACAGGAGTGGATATTATACGCTAACTAGAGGCCTGGTGCACAAAATTCATGCATGGGTATGGTCCCTAGGCCTGGCTGATGATCAGGGCTGATCTGTGGGGCAACTGGCAGGGCAATTGGGGGGGTCCCCGCTGGCATCTGCCTTGGCTGGCCTGGCACTGTGCTCGCCGGTCCCTCCCCCTGCTGCTGTCGCCTGGTCGCTTCCCTCTGTGGGGTGACAGGTGAGGTGATCCCTTTCCCCACTGCCCCCCTAACCCTCCACTGGCACCTGACTTGGCTGGCCTGGGGCCTGTGGGCTGGGGACAGCTCCTGCATTGAGCATCTGCCCCCTGGTGGTCAGTGTGCATCATAGCGATCGGTCATTTGGTCGTTCTGTGGTTTGTTTGATTTGCTTATTAGGCTTTTATTATATAGGATAAGCCACTAGGTCCTCCCATCAGAGCCCCTACCTTATGCATGATCAAAGGGAAACAGTTCAACACAGGGAACTTCTGAGGGGGATTGCAGAAGTCAGCTACAACAAGGAATAGCTCAAAATAGATCAATCCAAGATGGAGGAAAATTGACCAGAAACCACCCCAAAGCTCATTGTACCAACATTATAATGAAAACTGACACCACAAGTAGAAGGGTGGCCTAGGGAGACAAATGCTATGACACTTCCAGAAATGATTATATTAAGAACAGGACCCACTCAGAAACAGAAGGTGAAGTCAGAATTTGGTGCCATAAAGTTTGGAAATAACACTCCCTTAGAAACACATAAAATCCCAAGAATGGACTATCACACAGGCAACTCACTTGTTTATCTGCATCCAATCAGATGTGTACTTTCACTTCTTTCACAGCAGCACCCTGTGATACTTGCAACCAGGAACACAGCAGGTGGCTAAACCCTTGGTCCTATCTCCAGGAACCCACATCCTAGCCTCTTTGTCTCTACCTGATTAAAACTTGCTTTCCACTCACTTGTACTTGTTCTTGAAATTTTTCCTGTGTGAGTCAAGAGCCTGGAGGTCCCAGACCATGCTGGGATAGGGCCAGTCCCCAGCACAGAACCAGTCTGGTGACATGACCACAGATTTTTCTATAGTGTCCTAAACCAAACTCCTGATTCAATTTTATCATTAAGACTAACCTACGCATTTCTCAGAAAAATAATGGAAAATAGCACTAATAATGGAAAATTCTCCACAACTTAGAAAATTTTTGTGGTTACATCATATTATTAAACTCAGCATTTGCTAAATGCATATTATAAGGGATACAGAGTATACACTTAGTGGCCAGATTATTATGATCTTTGAATGCATAACAATCTGACCACTCAGTGTATATCCTATATAATAAAAGGCTAATATGCAAATTGTGCCCTTGATCAAGAGTTCGACCAGCAGGCAGGCCGATCAACTGCCCATGTCCCCTCCCCCTGGCCAGGCTGGCCGGACCCCACCCATGCACGAATTCATGCACCAGGACACACACACACATACACACAATGAGTGGCCAGATTATTATGCATTCACAGATCATAATAATCTGACCACTCAGCGTATGTTCAAAATAAATCCTGTCAAAATCGGGGAAATGTTTAGTATATTTTATTCCAATTTCAGTTTTAAAGAATATTTACATGTCATGTACTGTCCATGACTGTTGGTGTACAAAGATACAAAAGCAGGTTTCTGCCCAGCTGGCATGGCTCAGTGGTTGAGTGTTGACCAATGAACCAGGAGGTCACAGTTTGATTCCTGGTCAGGGCATATCCCTGGGTTGCGGGCTCAATCTCCACGTTGGGGCTTGCAGGAGGCAGCTGATCAGTGATTCTCTCATCGTTGGTGTTTCTATCTATCTCTCCCTCTCCCTTTCTTTTTTTAAAAATACATTTTTAAAAAAGCAGGTTTCCTGTACTTTGATTATTAATCATCTAAAAGTCAAAGGGAATGAATATGTAGAAAAAGAAGTGAGTGTTATAATAGAAGGTCTCATATAAACATTTGAGGCAAGCATGAGTAGTAAAGTAGAAGTTCTAACAAATTAATATGTGGGGTGATAGGGAAAGGACATATGTGTAAAAACAAAGTATGAGAGACTGCAATGCATAGGAATTGGCTCCAGTAGAACATGCATGTATGGATTGACAAGAGGAAAACTAGAGGCATAGGCAAGGCCAAATAAGGCAGGTCCAGTAAAACAATTATTAAGAAATTTGAACTTTTTTCCTTAGGTCATTGATTTTTTTTATGCCATTGATTCTGAAACTTTCATTTGCATAAGAAGCAAATATTCTGTTCTTTGGCTAAAGTTATATCTTTGACAAAAGTTTTCTAAATTATGGGGAGAACTGAAATTAACTTATGATGGAAGCCAAGATGCTAAATGATAGATACCTGAGCAGAAGAATCAAATACATGGAACCATTTGAAATAATTAATATTATTAAAATGTTAGTGTCTGTTGGATGAGCTGGTGAAAGAGAAAGAAAATAAAAATGAAAACTTTATTTTTAATCATGTCTCCCCTACATTCTTGTGCACAACATGTGGTTATGTTGATTTTCCTACTGGTTTGTGTGCATATATAGCCTAGGGTAAATCCCTGCTTCTGACCTAATTTGTGACCATATTAGAGATTATTTTATAGAAAAAATGCTTTATGACAATAGATAAATAACCTCAGGGTAAATCACACTTTTTTAATTTAATGTATGACCCATGTTAGAGATTAATTTATGTGAGAAGATATGCTTTGTAGCATCTGAAAATTTTTATTACATTTTTGTCTTGTATAGAAGCAAAAATTACATAGTTTTCTTTATTCTTGGCTTTGAGATTGTAAAAAACTTTGAAACATATTTGTAAAAATGTTTGCCAGGTATTAGCACTACATAAGTCTATAGCTAACTGATGAATTTGGAATGTATCTCTAAATGTCCTTACGGTGCACTAGATTAGGATCACAATTGTACAACATTATTAGCAATGCCATGAATGTAGATTCGACATGTAACTGAATTTATAGTTTTCATTAAGAATAACATGATATTTTTCTGTTCTTCCTTCCTCCCTGTGTTATTTTATACTTCCACTTACCTTTAGATAAATCTGAAAATTCATCTGTGAGTAAAGGAAGATATCTATGATCAAGAGTATGAGAAGGATGTGAAAGAAAATAGAAAACAGCAGTAATTTCTTCACTCAATTTACTTAGTATATGTGTCAAGTTAATTATTATTTAATAAATTTCAGAATTTAATTAAATATACTCCAATTGGGTCATTCTAGCTCTAGTAATTGGATAGAATTTATATAGTTCACATGTTCTCCTATTGCTTCTTTCTTAGCACATTGCAGTCATCCATTGATGAAACAAAGAAAAAAAATCTTCACACTTCATGATTTTTTAAAAGTTAAGTTTGTGCCTTGGGGAAAAAAAGTTTGCACTGGTTGGTATAGGACTGAACTTTTCAATTAAATTAGCTCCTGTTTTCCTTCTTTTCTTCCATATGTTTGATTTATATTAAAATTTAACATTTTAATCATGCTATGAGTGAACTTCAAATGAGATCTGTATCCCATGTACCTAAGTGATTAGAGATGTGAAAAAAGTTATATGTGTTTCTTCTTAAATTTCAAAAATTCATTAGGTACTATTTTCTGAATTTATAACAGCTTGAATGTGTTAGATTAAAATCATGTATAATTTAAAAATTTTCAGCATTTATGTATGATATGTTTTTTTTAACAATACACTGTTTGTTTTTACTTAATTACTTAAAAATTGCAGCACATTCTAGTTGTGAAACAATTTCACTTATTATGTTACCAGAACTGAATGACACACACATATAATTTCTATCAGTCAACATATGATCTCCTCAGCCAGGAATTTAAGCAGTATTTATTACAACCCTAGTAAATGACTGGTACTTTTTTTTCTCTACTTCATAATATGTAGCTTATACTCCAGATAAATTTGACTCATTATTATTTCCTGTATATGCTTGGAACTTGCCTCCATATCTCCATTCATAACTATTTAATTGACACCCATGTCTTCCTCTACCTTGATTCTTTCTTTCTACTATGTTTCACCATCTAACCCAGATTTTAAAATTGTTTTCTCCTTCTTAAACCAGCATAATATCATATACATTTAATTTATATAGTATTTTAATACCAAAGTTTTTATATGATACCTATTTTAAAGTGGTCTCATTGTCATATTTTGTAGTAGACTGTAAACTATGCAATGACAATGTGTTACTCTTCTTTTAATCTACTTTAGCAATTAGCACAGGTTAAAATACTCCATAAGTAAGTGTTGGAATTGAAATATTTTTTCCTGATAATTTAAATTTTTTGTTTTGTTCTGAGTCTCTTCTCTAAAATATTATTTACTACTTATTTAACTATTTTTATATATTGTTAATAGTGAGCTTTCTGAAATCTGAGAATATATCTTATATACTTTGCATTCATGCATATGCATAAATTATTGAGCATTTAATAGATGTTCAAAAAAATACTGTGGTATGCTGGATTTCATTCCTTTATTGATTACAATTTTACTTAGAACATAAGAAAGTCCCTCTAATGCAGAATCAAAGCTCTCCTTGGTATTTTAAGAGAATGCAACATTATTCAGATCATAGAACATCAAAGAACTTAGAGTAGAATGGCTAAGGGTGAAATTGAATATAAATTATGTAAATGTCCTAATTAAATTATTATTAGTACAATGTATTTATCCTACTAGGGATTAAATGTTAAGACCTATGACATGTTTATTCAAGTTATGTACAATGCAATGTTGTATGAGAAATAATCAAAGTAAGTCTGTGTCATCCAAGCAACCTATGTAAAGTGCTAAATTGCTAATAATCCTCTGATGGATTTCGAGTTCAGGGTGTAAAATATAACTAATTTGGTTGACCATTAAGTAGTTTTTTAAGAGACAATAATTTAATTTTTCTGTGAAATCCAGAAAGCAAACAAACTCTGAATCCAAATAGTTTCAGGAAGCATAGGGTTTACATCTTTTCTTGCTGTGTGGTGAGCTCCTAATTTCTTTGTTTTTAAGTAATACAACTATGACCTATGGCTTGCCAGCCTCAAAGTAACAGTCCTTTTATTATTTTTTAACCTACAGTGGCCTTACTTCTGCAGCATTATGACTTTATTCACCAGCAGACTTGCTTTAAGAGTATAATGAGTCCAACTTCCGGCTCAAAAAATGTGTGATAACTTCTGGCTGAGACTTAAGACATTTTAGAAGCTCTCCTTCACATGAGAAAAAAGGCATCAAGCCACTATGCACATGCATGTATCTGTCAGTTATCTTGAATCTGGCACTCAGTTCATGTCATCACTTAAGGGAAAAAATATGCTGAGAGATTGCACTTCCAACACAGAAATTGCTATTTGGTTTCATTTTGGGGTGTGGGTGGGTGGGTGGGGGTTGTTTTGTTTTGCATGTAGAAAGTTTGCAATGGATTATTTCAAATGGTATGCAAGCTTGAAAAGCATTCACATAATATTAATGCTAAAGAAAGACTTTTAGGGATAGATTATTATCTCTTGAACATGTGAATAATAGAAACTTCTAATTTCTGAAGCATGAATAATACCTATGAATTTTACAGTAGATGAAAGCAAACTGTTTTGAATTGGGCTCCACTTCTTTTAACGTTCTCAGTAGCTATTTTCTTCTTTGGTGGCAGTTGCCATTTTGAATTAGTGTAGGAGTGATTTTTGCTAATTTGAGTAGGAAATAGATATGTAGGTGGAGGGTGGGCTAAGGAAGGAGGGGAAGCACCCGCAGCGGAAACCAGAGCAGATATGTGCTCGTGTGTAAAATATTGACTCTGGGCACTATTACTGACACTCTTTGTAACTAAAATTGAAGGTGATCACATCCTAATTTAGTCACATGCTTGAGGCACTTAACCTGACGGGTAGCAAGCATCTGCTCAGTGAAAAACCCCAACATTTGATTGCTGCAGAACATTTCGGTTCATTGTCTTGGTACCCAGTTGTGTACTGCATTCCACATTCGGAGCTCCACAGTACTTTATGAAAATGTAGCTCCTGAGAGTGCTGAGCGATACATTCAGCCCAGGTTGCTCAAGTGAAGAGAAACACGAAATGTTTCTAAAACAATTACAGTAAATAGAGTTAGCATATAATGATCAAGATAGACTCTTCAAAGCTTTTAGGCGCAAATCAAAGTTCCTTACAGAGTAAGCTTGCAAATTATTCAGAATTGCACTTGGGAGAGTATATTCCTAAAGCTAAAATTTAAGACATTTTCTGCAGATTTCTTCCCTAATTTTATCCAGTTTTATCTACGTTGCTAGACTGTTAGTGATGCATCCTTGGGTATTTGTTCTTAGCAAACTCCTACCTTGATGGTAATTTCAAAATTAAGAATAAAAACATAGCCATACCAGCCATAACCTTGTCTTATCAAGGCCCAGGGCACAGGTCATGATAGAGGAGACAGAATAGTAAATTCTCAAGTTCTTTACTTAAGTATACTTCATTATAAGAGATCAAAGTGAAATTTAATTCAAAGTTAGATGCTCTTTACCATCCATCGTGCAGAGGAAAATAAAGTGAATATGTCAATTTATTCACACTTGTACCTATGTTTACATAAATCATTCTAGAATCAAACACACTTTTTAAAAATGTTCATTATCTACCTTTGCCATTTTTTATGGTTTTGATAATTTCAAATAAATTATGTAAGTGGTACAGATTATTATTATCAAAACAAAAATATAAAACATTATTAAAAGGAAATATTAAAAATAATTGAGTTGATAAAATTTCTAAATAAATTGTTGTTTCACATGCAGTTGTAAGAAATAATACAGAGAGATCTAATCTACTGTTTACTACATTTCCACCCAGGGTAACATCTTGCAAAACTATAGTCAACATCACAATCAGACTATTAACTGTGATTTGTCCAAGATACGTGCGATTTCTATTACCCTGTAATCCTTCAAGTTGCCTGTTTATAGTCACACCAACTATCCCACTCCCAAATCATGAACAACCACTAAGCTGTACTTTATTTTTATAATTCGGTATTTCAAGAATGTAACATGTGAGTGCTTGAAAAGACTCTGTATTCTGCTATTGTTGAATGACGGTGTTATATAAATGTCACTTATATCCTGTGAGTTGATGATGTTGGTCAGGTCTATTTATTGATTTTTCTGTCTAGTTGTTCAATCAATTGTTCAGAAAGGAATGTTAAAATCTCCAACTATAGTTGTGAAAATGTCTGTTTCTTTCAATTCTATCAGTTTATACTTTACATATTATGTAGCTCTGTTGCTTGCTGCATACACATTTAGGATTGCTATGACTGCTAGGTGGATTGACATTTTATTGCTATGTAGTGTCCCTCTCTGATAATTTCTCTTCTCTGAAATATATTTTATCTGAGATTAATATAGCCATTCTTATTTTCTTTTAATTAATATTTGCATGATATAAGTTTTCCCATCCTTTCACACTTAATGTAGCTAGCTATGCTTTATATGTGATGTGAGTTTCCTGTAAGTAGCAAATAGTTGGGTCATGTTACTTAAAATCACTCCAACATCTTTCTCTTCATTGGTTTATTTAAGCCATTTAGATTTAATGTAGTTATTGGTAAGTTAGGGCCTAAGTCTCCCATTTAATGGTTTTGTTTTCTGTTTTATCTTATTGTTGTTGTTTTTTCCCCCTAGTCTTACTTTAGGTTATTTGAATATTTTTAAATATTCCATTTGAAATGTATCTCTTTATATAGATTTTGTAGTGGTCACTCTAGATATTATGTTCTGGATACAAAACATTACAGTCTACTGGTGCTGATATTTTACCATTCCAGTAGAGTGTCAAAATCTTACCTATCTTAATGCCTCCTTACCCTTTTGTTTGTAGTATACGTATCTTTGCCTTCACATATATTCAGAATCATATCAGACATTTTTATAATTCTTGCTATTACTTGAGAGAAGTAAGGGCTCTTCATCACTGTTGGATGGGGGTGAGATTTCTGAATGTACACTATGTGTCTAATGCGAGCACTCTGGCTGTAAATAGAAGGGCCTAGTTACTGCTCTCAAGACCTCCACTGACACCATGGAGTCCGGGGGGCAAGGGGACTGAAGGTTAGGGTTAGGATTAACTGGCTGGGAGGAGTAACTTCATTAACTGGGTGGTACTAGAAGTCCTAACTCACCACAGGCTTCCACTGACAACATCCCAGTGGGGGATGGGCAGTTGCTCTGTTACTTCCTGGTCAGCTGGATGTATAGGTTCCCCTTGTGGTTGCAAAAGATATGACAAGTTGGTGTGGTACTTCCTTTCAGTCTGGTGGGTGTGGAAGTCTGTGCCCCCCAGTCAGCCTTTAATGCTAATGTAAGTGGGAATGAGGCTGCTATCTCCCCACCCCCGCCCCCCACACACTCACACCGTGGTGTTTGGCTCACATAGATCAGCTATTGTCTAAATATATGAGAGTATTAACTCTCTACTAGTCATTCTGTTAATGTCTCAGTGCTCTTTCAGTATACCAGTCAAATAAAATTTTGAAAACAATTATTTTAATTTTAGATGTAAACTACTTGAGACTTAGATTATGGAACTTTTCTAAAAAACTGAGAGTGCTTTAGAATCTAACTCCAGTATAATATAATAAAGTTACAACTAGTCTAACTATTATGTCATCTTGGCCATGACAATGTGCAGCTTTGGAAAGCCATTCTTACCTTTGTCCATTATAGAATACAGTGTGTATTCTGCCTTCTGGAGTTACATAACACTAAAACCATCACATGCATGTATTAAAGGTGTCAAAAGCATTCTAGATTCATTATTATTTATTATACAGTAGATAACACTCTTTTACATTTATACTCTTTATACCTTTTTGTTCAAGGTAGAGCAAATGCCAAGATATTTAAGTGCAGATTTTTAAAGTAACATAGAAAAAGATAAGGATTATGTATTGTGTTTCTTTTGAAGAGAAAGGACATTAGAATAAACAATCGTATCTAATAAAGAGGGAATATGCTAATTGATACTCACACCATTGCAAAGATGGCGGTGCCCACAGCCAATAAGGAGGGAATATGCTAATTGTCTGCCCCGCCCTCAAAGATGGCAGCGCTCACAGCCAATAAGGAGGGAATATGCCACGCACTCAAAGATGGCGGCGCCCACAGCCACAAGATGGTGGCACCCAGTCCCCTCAACCCTGCCGGGGCAGCAGGCGCACTGCAAGGTCTGCCTCCAGAGTCCCCCCAGTACCCTTAGCCCTTCAGCCACCCAGGGCCAGCCTGAGGTTCAGGCAAGCCTCGGATGGCAGCTGCCCAGCTGACGCCCGAGGTGCAGGCAAGCCTTGAATGGCAGCTGTCCAGCTGCCCAGGGCCGGCCTGAGGTGCAGGCAAGCCTCAGATGGTGGCTGTCCAGCTGCCCAGGGCCGCCTGAGACTCAGGTAACCAGGGCCGGCTGAGGCTTGCACTGCCAGCAGTGGCAGCAGCAGAGGTGTGATGGGGCATCGCCTTCCTCTGATTGTTGGGTCGCCTCCCACCCCTGAGGGCTCCTGGACTGTAAAAGGAGGGCAAGTGGGCTGAGGGACCCACCCTCCAGTGCAGGCGTCCTCAAACTACGGCCCGAGGGCCACATGCGGGTGTTTTTGCCGTTTTGCTTTTTTACTTCAAAATAAGATATGTGCAGTGTGCATAGGAATTTGTTCATAGTTTTTTTTAAACTATAGTCTAGCCCTCCAACGGTCTGAGGGACAGTGAACTGGCCCCCTGTTTAAAAAGCTTGAGGACCCCTGCTCCAGTGCATGAATTTTCATACACCGAGCCTCTAGTAGTAAGATGAATGTTGCCTTTGAATACATTATCTCCTTATCTTCATTAGGAATTAATGTACATCTTTCATCTCCTTTTAATTTTTATACTTGTAGCCTATGGGATTTCTAGTAAATAGTTAGAATCCACTGGAAGAAAGGAATAAGTCACCTATGTTCCAGTTATCATAATAATTTGAGATGTTCCACACTCCTTGTACTTAATAAATTTTAAACATTTGAATACTATTAAAATAGATTGAAATTCTTGCTATAACTAATTTTTTGGTACAACAGTTTTTAATAGGAAGCAGTATTACAGCATGCAAAGAGCAGGGGCTTAAGAACCATACAAATCTGAGTTTGATAACTAGCTGTATATTATACAAATTATATGATTTAGGGAAGATTATTAAACAAGCTAACAAAAAAAGTTTCAATCTCAATTCTCATATCAATTCTTAGCTTTTGTGTCACAAAGTTTTCCTAAAGATTAATAAATTGATATAGAATTGCCTGCTACCATTTATGGAGAATATAAACTCAATAAATCACAGATAGTAGTAGCATAGTAACAATATCAATTGGAGCACCAACATTACTACACATTAAAACTCTTTCATGTATGTATTAAAAATAGTTTGTTTTTTATTCTCCTTGGAAAAGGAAAATATTTTGAATCTATTTTCTTTAAATAAAAGAAATTATTAATAAATAAGTAAAAAATGTACAATTTTAAGAAAGCACCTTATTTTATTGAACTGGAAAGTTTAATTAACAACTCTGCAGGAAGGATAGAGATCTCAGAGATTCTCTTACTAAGAAACAGGATTTCTTATTGGCAAGAGAGAATGCTATTGGTGTTATGCCACATGAAAAACCATATTTTTCTACAGACTGGATTTTTACTATTATCCTATATAATAAAAGCCTAATATGCTAAATGTCTGGCCATCCGGTCATCCATTCAACCAATCAAAGTGTAATATGCTAATGATATCCTAAGGCCGCTCAACTGCTTGCTATGACATTCACTGACCACTAGGGGGAAGGTGCTCCGACTGGTAAGTTAGCTTGCTGCTGGGGTCTGGCCAATCGGGACTGAGCGAGATGGGCCGGACATGCCCTGGAGCCCTTCCATGGTCCCTCTCCGGCTGGTCAACCTCCTGTGTCCCTTCCCGTTCCCTATCGTGCACCAGTGGGGTCCCTCGGCCTGGCCTGTGCCCTCTCACAATCTGGGACCCCTCAGAGGATATTGGAGAGCCAGTTTCAGCCCAATCCAGCAGGCCAGGCCACGGGACCCCACTGGTGCATGAATTCATGCACCGGGCCTCTAGTTTATAATAATTAGAATACTTTAAGGATTGTAGAGAGTCATTATAAGACATTCCTCCTCATTTCCTTTTTCATTTTTCCAGAAAGAACTAGAAAAAAAAAAATAAAAAGCCATAAATACATACTTAAAAGGTATGGACAGAAACAAAATATATGTTTAGCAAATATCTCTAGAGTGACAAGAGACATCCTGATAATTTCCAATAATAATGTACTATCATCATCCTACATTTCAAACACTTAAATCTTATATAAGTTAAAAAAGCCTGCTCCCACTTTTTTAAGAAATGAATTATCTATGTGTGCTGATGTTCTTGCTAATGATAGAATAATTCAGTTTCTAACCAGTGGAATGGCTCTGTATACTAGTTGAAAGCTCTTTGAACTGACAATCCTTTGTGCACTCAAATTCTTGATACTGAAACCAGTGGTAATACCCACGCTTAACTACCTGCAGAACAAAGAGAAGCTTATAAGATTTCCTTTGTATAATAATTGGAAAGTAGAGGAAAAAAATTCAGTATTGACAAAAGATTTAGGGTACTTTTTACACTTTCATGTATTATAAGGCAATTCTATTAAGTTTTATGATATACTTGTTTTTATAATTATACACATATTGTTTTATTTGATGATGATAATACATTAAGTATGGGAAATATATTTTCTTATTTGTAGCAGAAGAGGTGCTGATTAGTTAAGTATTTCTTATAAGAACAAATAGTAACAACTGAATTTTTAGGGGACATTGTGTCTATAAGCTGCATATATATATTTTTATTTTATAAAGACATGACATCACATTTACATTTTCAAATTACATTATTGCTATATGTTGCATAACTTAAATTATTATGAACAACAACCAATATTTGGATAACTGATATAGATCTTATATATTGCAACTTATGCTCTTCACATGATTATTTACACAGAGTATCAATATATGTTTAATAATTTTTGTCAGACTATGTGCTTGAGTCTCAAGAAGATGGGCCATCTCATTGCTGCATACGATGCCATATATATTTAAAACCTTGCGATGCTAAATCTAACATCTAAGAGGAAATTCAACTCATAGGTACTGTCAGAACTGGGAAAAAAATGTGTTGCTGAACAGTGACCATCTGTCAAACAAAACTGTACTAAAGTAGTGTATGGTACCCACATGATAGAATCTCATTTACTGAAATTGAACTGGGAACACTGCATGCATTTCACATAAGCAAGTGTTTCAATTTGACCTTGGAGAGATTTACAAAAGGAAAAACTCACTCTTCTTGCCTTACTTGTGTTGTCTTCATTATCCTACTGAGACGTTTATTGAAAAAAAAAAAAAAAGTGAAGGGACGCAGGCAATCAGACAAATGAGTCAATGCATACAAATACACTTGTTTAATTATATATAGGTCCTGCTGAACTATTTTATTTGTGATAAGCTGGAGAAAATGCCTAGTAGGTTTGCTGTAACATATGCAGTAAATTCAGGAATGTAAGACATTCTTGGAAACTAATAGGATCATTTCAAGTTTCCTCCTACTTCAATGGTACAGTACAATACAGGCTGATTTTTTACCACTTCGGTTTTATCTTCAGACTAACAACTAAATGATTAATTCAATTCCCTCTCTATGCCAGATCTATATTGGTCACTCTGTTATTTAACATTAACATGCTGCAGAGAAAGTCTTAGAAGTGTTGATGCCTTTTCCATTTGTACACATAAAACAGAATTTGTTTCTTCTTTATCCAAATATAGAAATGGTTATATAATTTTCTTTTTTTCTAAATTAACCTATACTAATAAAAGCCTAGGTAGCCCTCGTGCCCTCATGCCCTCATGCCATCACAAGATGGTCGCCCCATGTTGTCACAAGATGGCCATCCCCACATCATCACAAGATGGCTGCCACAAGATGGCCACCTCAAGATGGCCATCACAAGATGGCTGCCAGGGGAGGGCAGTTGTGGGTGATCGGGCTGGCAGGGGAGGGCAGTTGGGGGCAGACAGGCTGGCAGAGGAGAGCAGTTGGGGGTGACTAGGCCTGCAGGGGAGGGCAGTTGAGGGTGATTGGGGTGGCAGGGGAGCAGTTAAGAGTTAATCAGACTGGCAGGGAAGTGGTTAGGGGGAATCAGGCAGGCAGGTAGGCGAGCAGTTAGGAGCCAGCAGTCCTGGATCGTGACTGGGATCAGGCCTAAACCAGCAGTCGGACATCCCCCGAGGGGTCCCAGATTGGAGAGGGTTCAGGCTGGGCTGAGGAACAGCCACCCCCCCCCCCCGTGCACAAATTTCGTGCACTGGGCCTCTATGTTATATAAGTACAGTTATCAAAATTAGTTATAGGCCAGAGCATATTAAAAACAAATTATATGCTAGCAACTATCTTATAAAATATTATTTTCTACATGTGGTATCTATTTATTGTAGCAACCCCAATATTTTTCCTTACATGTTGATTATTATTTAGAATTCATGACTGTTGTTTTATTATCAGAGGTTTTATTGCAAAAAGATGAAATATTATTTGATTACATTTCTTTGACACTATGTTTTTTCCCTTGTATTATCAGAGAAAAATGTGCCTAATCTTTCCCCGTTGCTAGTGGGAGTAAGGTTCTTGGAGTACTGCTGCAATAAGCATTTCCGGAGGCCCCCACCAGAGGATGCAATATGGTAGAAAGCTTTATTTCCATGGAATTACACCACTGAGTTTCCAAAGTTCCATTTCTTTTAGTCCAGTCATAGAAGTATAGCTGGAGTTTCAGTAGAGCTAAAATCACAGCCAGTGTCCAGAGTTTTCTTTCCATGTCGGAGCCGGGTTCACTACAGCATCAGGCTAGTTACAGTCCATTAGTCCATTGTGTGTGGGGGTCTGCATGGCCATGGGCCACACAGGAGAATGCCAGGAAGCCAAACGTGATCCAAAGGTTAAGTACACAAGAGGAACGAAGAGAGCCAAGAGAGTGAGATTCTTTGTTTAGGGGATTATATAACCCCAAATTTTGGCTTGCTTGCAGTGGCCACACCCATTCTGGCCAATGACCTCGATTCCCTGGTGTGACTGATAGACAGCACCTTCTCTGTTGTCATCCCAACTTTACTTGGCAGGCATCTATTTTCCCTTTTCCCAGACCCCTGCCCCTAATGTTTTGTAGGGACATGCCTGTAATATCAGGACTTCCTTTGCTCTTTCATTATTATCAATAACTAGCTAATTACAACGGTCTCACTTGCACATACAAAACCCACACATTTTTTGGTACTTCTAGTGGGATCACTGACATTTCCTTCAACTTAATTTTTCTGAGTCTTTTGTAGTGACTCAAGGTTATTCAAAATATTAAGTTTACTGCCATTCTTGATACTCATCCTAAAAGGTACAACTCACTCATTCTCCATATGAAATTGTGTTGCTTGTTCTTATCCTACAGTTCAACACTGATTATGAATGACTTGTTACTACTATTGAAAACATAGTTCCTCCCTTGAGTAAAATTTAAGTCCTTGATATGCCTCTCATTAACATATCAACTTGGTGTCCAGTATCATGTCTGGCACAGTATGGACAGCTAATTGATGTTTATTGAATAAATACAGTTATAAATAAGTGAATGCTAGTTCATTAGGTGAATTTTACATTTTACCTAATAACCTGATGCAAAATGCCTCTTTAGACCTACTTCTGATCATCTTATCTTCACCTACTGCTTGCTCCAGCTTGGAGTGGGTACTGACTGCTCTCACCTGCACTCCTGGCTCCCCAGCACATCTCTTACCTGCGAGCAAGGGTCTGTACTAGTGATGGGGTCCATAATGCTCTGTGTTCTTCACCAGAGAAGGGTATCCCATGCGTGCGCAGCCCTGAAAAGCACAGATACGTTAATATCCCCAGGAGCTGAATTTTGTCCAATGTGATATAGGAGCAAGTGGATAAAACCTTCTCCTTGTGGATAGTTTTTAACACAATTTATGTTTCCCCAAGAGCATCATCCCACAGATCATATGATTAGTCACCTTGGTGGCAGAGGACAGCTTGATAATGCATCTTTTAATGAACCACCTCTGCTTTCTTGCTTTATTTTATTTATTCTTCAATCATGAGACTACATTATCTAATTAAACAATGCACATAAACTACACATCTATGGTTCTGTTTTCTGTAGAACCCAACCTAGGCAAGCCCATCTGAAACCAGCCAAAAATTTATGTGTGTTTCTTATCTTTTAGGGTTTCACTGTTAATATAAAAACCTATTTATGTTTCAAATATGCCCTTTATTATGTCAAAATGGTAGTTAATTAATTAATTTATTAAATTAAAGTTTATATGTCCTCCACTTTACTAAGTCACAGAAAATTTATGATGGAAGACATGCCTTAGTCTTAATGCCTATAGAGTAGGGAGAAGGAAAAAATATAAACACAATACAATTACAATGCCTTTCAGAGCACCATACAATGAGACAGAGTGGCTGAGCTATCCATGTCCTACAACCATCAACAAAAGAGACAAGATCAAATTCAAATTGAACACATATCTTCATTTGCATGTATAGATTAATGTTCCTGGTCTCTCTACCCTTGGACTCAGTAACTCTTTGTATCAGGGTTTCTGCCCACTGGGTAGTAGAGGAAGAAGCTGGGCATGTGTGGCTCATTCTCTCCTTGAATTTCCTGCTGTCAGACAGAGTATTTATGTGATTTTCTGTGTAGGAAAGGCCATGTTTTCCACTGAGGCCTTTGACTATTGTAAAGACTGCATTTATGGGCCGATTCTTCATTTATTTCTTCAACTACACCCTCTGCAATGTGACTACGTAGTTCCTTTCACCAGTGAGGCAAAGAGTGTTTCCTAGCCCTTTGAGTCTCAGTTTAACCAAGTGATGTGCTTTGACCAAAGGGATGTCAACAGATATGATCTATGTATAGGCTTGAAAAAGCATGTGTTTCCACTCTTACTCTTGTCCTCTGTCAACATTGTGAGCACAGGCATGAGTGAGTGGGCTCCAGGATGAGACACAGATGGCCCAGTAGCCCCTGTTATCCCATTTGACAGTCTACTAAAATCCAGAAATGTGAGTAAGTGCAATTAAAGCCAGAAGAGCCACCCAGCCTAAACGCTGGACCACAGTCTCCTGAGAAAAAATAAGTGATCATTGGTTTATGTCATTAATTTTTGGAGTGATTTGTTGTGTGGCATTATTGTTACAGTTGATAACTGATGCAGAAATTGGTTCCAGTAGTGGAGTGCTGCCATAGCAGAAACCTAAAATATGTGGTTTTGGTTTGGGGGCTGGATGACAGCAGAAAGGAGGTGTTAGTGGATATACTGAAAAATAGTGAGGACATTGTTGGGGAGACCTGGAAAAACATGACAAGGAAATTTCCGAAGGGGTCTGAAAAATGGCCACCTTTGTTATGTCTCTGAAATCAGCTGGTAAAAATGTTGCCTCAGGTAACTTAACTTTTTAATGCTCCTAAAGAGATTTTGGATTTGGGAAGATTTATCAGAGCAAAAATATTAAGAGAATATATTAATTTATTTTAGCTGTTTATGAAGAAGTGTATTAAAATAGCTGAACACTTTGGAATTAAATTTATAACAAATACAAAGGTATCAGGACTTACTAGGCTGCAAAATAAAGCTTTTTAAAAAATCTACTGAGTCAAAGACTCTAAATACATGGTGTCAGGATAAAGATAAAATCAATATTGTAGCTATGAGATCCTTTGCTAAGACCTCTCAAAGAATTAAGGTGGTACCTAATCAGTTCTATGCTGAACAAAAGTACTTTTAGGAAACTCAAAGTCATGAGCCTTAAAAAAATTCGAGCCAAGAGTTAGCCTTCTACTGAGAGGCATTTACCTTAAACTACAATTTGGATGACTTTGGGGATACGGTAAAATATAATCACATACACAGAAAGCCCATAAAGATTTTAGGGGAGTTGTATTTATAAAATCACGGCCATCATGAAACTGATACTGTTTAAGTTGTAAAATTATCTTTGAGCTTTTGATTTTCTATAAGACACTAGAATAAGACCTATATAAGAAAGTTGCCTTAGATAGGTACTTTACTTAATACACTATTGCTCCACTTACACATACTGTTTGAAGAGAAATTTACCTAGTTCTGTTTCTTCAAAATCTAGATATGTAGCTTCTCCTTGGACTCAGTGATTATTTATATAAAGTTTGTACCTTGGACTCAGTGATTACCTATTTGTGTAAGATTTGTAGGTATTTTCAAGAAAGGCTAAAGCAGTTAAGGCTAATATCCCCATATTCAAGGAACAGATAAGTGCAATGACTTATATAAGGATCAGAACATTTTTCTGTTAAGATCATTGTACTTTCTGTTCCTTGAATATGAGAATGTTAGCCTTAACTGTTTCATCCTTTCTTGAAATTACCAACAAACCTTACACAAATAGGTAAGCCTTTTTGTGGCATAAGGTTTTTGTCACCACTACTCAACTCTGCCATTGTATCTAAACTTCAGAGACTATACATAAATGAATAAGAATGACTGTGTTTCCATATAACTTTATTTATTAGCTTATGAACTATAGTTGGCTGAATTATGATGTCAGAAAATACAGAGATTGCGAGGAAAAGCACATTTGTCATTTAACAGCATTCTATTGCTTTTGCAATGAAGTGCTCAGATAACGTGAATCAAGGTAAATATCAAATTCTGAGCAATCTTACATTTGAATATTTGTTGAATTCTTCTATAAATTATTAAGTTGATATAGATTGATGTTTACAATTCATGACTCATGCTATAAGACCTAAGAGGATTCCATCTAGTGTGGTTATTAAATTCCAAGAAAATTAAAGTGCACCTAAATGCACTCTTACCAATATTTTTCTGCAACATTTTACTTTGGAAGTTTCTATCTTTCTAAATGTAATGTGTCCCTAATTGTACATCTATATAACCACAAAGCTAAATTATGGA
The DNA here is from genome assembly GCF_027574615.1 of Eptesicus fuscus. NCBI lineage: Eukaryota > Metazoa > Chordata > Mammalia > Chiroptera > Vespertilionidae > Eptesicus > Eptesicus fuscus. The sequence goes on along the minus strand of NC_072474.1, from coordinate 76,673,246 downwards.
GATTCAAATCTCAAAATGTATGTTATTGAACCCACTGAGACAACATCTTTTGTTCAACTTAAGACATAATATGTGTTATTAAATAGAGAAAGCTAACTAGTTTTCAAATTGGAACTAATTTCAGTTCTTCTAAGCATAAACTATTCTATTTCAAGTAGGAAAATGAGCCATCTGTCAAATGTTTTTCTCATTCTAATAACATTAATATTATAATTAGAGGAGATTTAATATAGATACTATATGTATATTAATGGCTGACTTTTTTGGTGTAAATCTGAACTTCATTATTTTCTGGGTTTTCATTTTAGGAAAAGTTGGAAGAAAGGCTAAAACCAGATTATGAGTAGAAGGCTATTTTAGACTAAGACTTTTTGTTTTGGACATAAGAGTACTTATTTTATAAAAATTTGTTTTATAATTTTAAGCTATATATTTTAAAAATGATTCATAAGTTTTCTATTCTTCATTTTGGGGAAAAATTTAAAAATTAAAAATTTCTCAACAAAAAACAATCAATTAATTTGATTGCAGTTTGAATTATAAGGAGAAAGTTAGATATTCAGAGACACCAATATCCTATGATCAGCTGACGGTTTCCCCTTATTTAGTTTTGTCCGATGCAAATAGTTTAGCCATTCAATCATAATATGTATTATTACTTGAGAGTCTACCATGTTACATATTGTGCTATTGACAAGATACATTCCTTGAACTCACAGATTACAATCTACCAGGTTAGAAAAATTGTAAACAAAGAAATGTATAGGGCATGAAGGAAAATATAATGTATAATAAAAACATAAGAATGGGAACCAGATTTTTTATGGCCAGTAAAGAACAGCTCTTCTAAGTAAATGAGTTTTCTGCCTAGATCTGAAGATTCAGCAGGAATTAGGCACTTGGAAGGTTGTGTGTGCAGCACTTAAGCAGCAGAAAGAACACAATGCCAAGGAGCTCTGGAAAATAAAATTTGTTCTACTTCAGGTACTGAAAGAGGGTCAATGTGGTCAAACATGATAATACAGAGGAAGAATGTTAGAAAGGAAGTCCAGAAAGTTAAATTGCATTTAATTAATTTGGGCCTTGTCATGCTTTAAATATTTTAGTGTTCATCCAGTGACTATTGATAGCCAGCAAAGGGTTTTAATCAGTAAAGGAATATGATCAATTACTTTTTAGTGTTGAGTAATATCGCATTGTCTGGACGTATCACAGTTTACTGAAAGACATCTTGGATGCTTGTTTGGCATTTATGAATAAAAATGCTATAAATATTAATCTGCAGATTTTGTGGGGGAATAAAATTTTAATTCCTTTGGGTAAATACCAAGGAGCATAATGGCTGGATCATATGGCAAGCTAATATTTAGTTTCTGATACTACCAAACTATCTTTCAAAGTAACTCTATCATTTTGCATTCCCACCATCAATGAATGAGAGTTCCCATTGTTCAGTATTCTTGCCAAAATTTGGTGGTGTTAGTGTTCCATATTTTATCCACTGTAATTGGTATGTAGTGGTATTTCACTGTTTTACTTTGCGTTTCCCTGATGACATATAATGTGGAACATCTTCTCATACAGTTTTCATCTGTATACTAGTATCTTCTTTGGCGAGACACCTGTTAAAAGTTTTGGGCCCCTTTTGAATTGAGTTGTTGTATTATTGTTGAGTTTTAAAGATTCTTTCTATACAATCAGTTTTTTATATAAAAACTTTCTGTAATTTATTTTTATTTGTTTGTTTTTTTTTGTGTGTGTGAAATATGCCAAAAATGAGTATTAAAAGATTATTTTCTAGAGGAATGAAAGTGATGTCACATATTCTATTAGTGCTTAATGCAAGTGAGAGAAATGTGCGATACAGCTGACCAGAATTTGTGGTTTGAGTAAAACAGTGAATGGTGAGAAACAGGAAGATTGTTGATAGCCACAACCTACTGCTATTTACTGAAAAAGAAACGTTTAAATCAATGACAATAAAGCAGGAGTTATTTCCTTTCCCTTGGGTATAAAACAAAGTGTCCTGGGATTTTTCCTTTCACATATACATGCTGAGCCTTCACTTAACAAAGAACATGGCCCTGTTTCTCTGGGTCTGTAGCAGAGTGTCCTGTAGTGTGGAGGATCATCACTCCTGCACCCACCATATCAGCTCCACAGAGGTGGTGTCCTTAGTTGGAATTGGGTTCCCTGAGCTAGGGCAGTGGCAGGTGGTGATAGAGGCATCCTTCCATTTCTTTCTTTCTTCAGTCATGTTTTAATAACAACCTCAGAAGTGGTGCAAAATGTCTTGTCTTTTGTCCTTTCCTATTCCAGACTTTGGAGACCAGGATGACAGTACTCTATGTAACTACATACATGTCTGATAGCTGGAAGAAAGGCATCCAGCATTTTATAAATGCAGATTTATCTTTTCACAGTATAAATATACTTTTAAAGAAAGTAGTTTATAACTAAGTATGGAATACTCAGTCATTCATATTAGTGAATAAAGGGCTAAAAAAGCCCCGAGATCATGTTTTCCATGAATTCTAAAGTAATATTTTTAAAATCATCAACAATAACTCTTCACAGATGCAGTAGAAAATGACAGAAGTTGTTATATTTAGAAAGAAACATTTCCTATGTTTGAATACCTTAAGAATGAATATTTCTTTATAGGACTTTTTTTAGACTAAAACAATAATTCATTTTTTCAATGCCTAATTTATTTTTTCGATGCCTTCTGTGATGGTTATAAAAATCATTTACTGAACCCTTGGTAGGCCCTAGTTAAGCATTTTAAATGTATTAACTTACATAATGCTTATAAATTATAAAACTGGTATGATTGGTATCACCATCATACATGTGGGAAGTTGACATATTGAGACAGAGAGGCTAATTTGCCATGAGATACCCAGGCAGTAATTGAAGAAGATCGAGTCAGAGCCGAGGCAACCTTAGTTAAGATCCATGCTTATCCATTAAGCCAGAGACAATGGGAAAATGAGTTCTCATATTCATGATGAGAATAAACTTGATTTTGTTAAAACCATAAATTTAGTTATATCAGGTCCTCTCTGCCAATAGTATTTGTAGATGCTACTCTAGAATGAGTATTCTGTTATACTGTGTGTGGTTTGTTCATTTGTTTTTAACTTACTTCCTTGAGCTAGGGCCTTGCTGTCTCTGGATGCTTCCCCATTGTTTTTAACAAATATTATGCTCTTTCATATGGTCCCTTTGAATGCTGCTTTTCTGACACTATATGTTGCTGGTCCTGATACCACTGTCAGTTTCAGTGATGCATTTTCAATTAATTTTTGTATATGGTGTAAGGTAAGGGTTTAACTTCATTCTTTTGCATGTGCATATCCAGTATCATTTATTTGTCTTCAGACACATGCAAAAATGAGAGCACCATTACCCCCACCCCTTCTGAGAGTAAAAAGGTAAGGGATTAGCCAAAGGACATAAATGCCAACTCACAGACAACTCAGTAGTGTGTGGATGGCCAGAAGAAAGGGGAGGGGGGAAGAGGGAGGTGGAAAAGGGAGAATAGGGACATCTATAAGTATAAACAATAAAAAAAAGTAAAAAAAAAAAAAAAAAAGGTTGGGAGCCAAGTCAGTGTGTCTCAGTGGTTGAATGTCGACCTGTGAACAGGATGTTGCAGTTGATTCCTGATCAGGGCACATTCCCAGGTTGCAGGCTTGATCCCCAGTAGAGGGCATGCAGGAGGCAGCTGATCTAACGATTCTCTCTCATCATTAATATTTCTATCTCTCTCTCCCTCTTCCTTCCTCTCTCTGAAATCAATGAAAAAAATATATTTTAAAAAATGTTGGGAGCTAGGCTTCTTTCCAATCCCATATGCAGTGAAAGTTGGAATTGTTTCCTTAGTTCAAACTGACAAAGTCAAGACAAAAGGACCTACAGATACTGGATATTTAGTAAAATGATGAGAACTTACCATCCTATTTAATAAAAGCCTAATATGCTAAGTGTCTGATTGCCCAGTTGGCCATTCAACCAATCAAAGTGTAATATGCTAATGATATGCTAAGGCCACTCAACCACTCACTATGACACACACTGACCACCAGGGGGCAGACAGTTGACCAGTCGACCAGTCGCTATGACGTGCACTGACCACCAGGGGGCAGATGCTCTGACCCATAGGTTAGCTTGCTGCTGGGGTCCAGCCAATTGGAACTGAGCAAGATGAGCCAGACACACCCTGGAGCCCTCCCACAATCCCTCCCCAGCTGGCCAACCACCCGCATCTCTCCCTGGCCCAAAGCATGCAGCAGTGGGTCCTTCAGCCTGGCCTGCACCCTCACGCAATCTGGGACCCATTGGGGGATGTTGGAGAGCCAGTTTCAGCCGGATCCCGCAGGCCAGGCCGAGGGACCCCGCTGGTGCATGAATTTGTGCACCAGGCCTCTATTGTTATATTAAGTCCAACATAGGCACCTACCCTCCTCCAAAAACACAAACATACAATTACGTATCAGCCAATGAACAGCCAAGAAAAAACATATTTGCATAAAACTCTAACAGAAAAGACCAATAAAACAAATATTTAAAAAATGACATATAGAAAAATATAGATAATGTAAGAAGTAGGAGAAAATTTAAAATCATTTTAAAATAGTGTCCGAAGGAAAAAAAAATCAGACAATAATAAAAACTGCTCTTACACATTCAAAATATCAGTACAGCCTTGGCTAGGTGACTCAGTTGTTTAGAGCAATGCCATCTCCTGTCTCCCCTCTGTAACTAGCATACTGTTGTCTGTGTCTATGAGTTTGCTCACTTGTTACTTTCAGTTTTATGTCCCACAGATGAGTGAAATCATATGGTTCTTAACTTTTCTATGTGACGTTTCCATTAGCATGATATTCTCAAGTTCTATTCAAATATTACCATTTGCTGTTGCAAATGGTAATATTTCATATTTTCTTATGGTTGAGTAGTATTCCATTGTATATATGTTCCACATCTTCTTTATTCAATCTCTTTTGAAGGACACTTTGGCTGTTTCCATACCTTGACTACCTTGAATAATGCTGCAATGAACATTATAGGTGCATATATCTTTGGAAATAAATATTTTCAAAATTTTAAGGTAGATACCCAGAAGAGGGGTTGCTGGGTCATATGGTAACTATATTCATTTTTTGAGGAGCCTCCACACTGTCTTACTTATCTAACTCTTTTATATAAACAGATTCCATGTTAATTTTTTTTTCTGATGATACTGAATTAACTCTGGAATTACTTACAATATTTATTCTGTAAAGTGACTTTAAAACACTGATTCAGTGATTCAAGGATTTATTATAATGCCTGGATTAATATATGCAACTGAAGGCCTAAACATTACTATTGGTTAAATTTTGCAAAAAGCAAGCTATTATTGTGGAAATATTGGAAACAGAACTATGTTTGACCTTCCTATAAAGTAATTAAAATTTCTCACTTTGATTATCTTGTCTCAGGAACTAAGGAAAATAAAATGATTGAAAAAAATTGTTCTCGATCTCAAGTCTTCAAATTCACAACTCTTTCTATATTATTGCTGAATTGATCACAGAAATTTAGTTTATATTTCATAAAAAAAACATTTCCTTAAGCAAGTAAACCATTGTCCATCATGATGGAAGGCTCATTTCTAAGAATTAATTTATCAGTGAAAGAAACATAATCTCTATTTCCTCAAAAACAGTCCTTTAAGGATATAAATCTGGAAGTACAAGATTCATCTCCTCTTATCAGCGGTTTGGGAGAAACAAAATTAAGATAATAAGTGTTAGTCAGAAGGGTGTATTTGCTCTGATACATATTTTACAGCTAAGGGAGTCAGTGTTAGTTCTAATTTATTACTGCGGATTTCCCTATAAGAAAAACACTTTGGTAGAGATCCACCATAACCAAATCTTGGTATAAGAAACTTTGCAAAGCAGCATTTATGATAGTAACATATAGTATATCTTATGGGAGAAGAGTGGAAAGTAAGAGTTCCTTCCTTTGAGACATCTGAAGGGATGGATGCTACTACTACTACTGCTGCTACTGCTACTCCTTCCTGTCCTCTTAATATAACTATTGGCCAATTCAGTGTTAATGAATGGTTTGAGAACTTAAATATATTTTTTGTTTTTTCTTCTCTTAATTTTTCTAGCCAACTCAGAGAATGCCACATTTCATCTCATAACACTTAAGCAGCCCACTCCTTGACAAATTTGGTCATGTATAGTGCATTGTATTTCTTAAATGATTCTGAGAGAATTGGAAAGAGTTAACTTTGATTATAACTGATTTATCTATTTGTAACAGACTATGGTGTACAATTTTTGGAACTTAGAATAATTCAATATGAGAACATTTTGATTACGTATTGGCAGACAGTTGTTCCGTTTTACAAAAGATCATTAATACTGCCAGGAATCTCAAACTGTAAGGGTGAACCAAGGACAAAAATAAGATCCAGGGGCTGGTGATCGTAAAATTAAGGCACTAGCCTTTAAAAATAAATTGCAGCACCTGTGTGTGTCAGTGGCCAACAAATCAATACTTGTTAGCATTCTCAGTGGGGGAAAAGGGGACTGAATCTAATATATGCACGCTGGAGGTTCAACTCTGTATCTGTATTTCTGAATCAGTCCCAAATTGACAGGAAGCAATCCTGCCATTTGGAGTTAGGAAGCAAATAAATAGCATAAACATTATTGGAGGGAAAAACTATGCATCTTTTTGTCTCTAATGAGGGGAAAAACAATATCCAACACTTTAGCTACACTGTGCACTTGCCTGTTGTAGCTATTTTTCCTTGTAAGATCCATTGCATGGTGTGGGTGAGCATCAGTAGCTGCAACTGCAGAGACATTCCAATCCTCACAGCTGTCAGTAAAGCCTACACTAATGTGTCCTGAAAAAGTGATTAATAGGTTTTGACAATATCATTGCATTGAATATTTAATCAGATTATACATCTGTTAGAGATGGTTTGCTTCTCACATCTGCAGTCAAAATCCACAATTGGTATTCAGATCATCACTTTAACAGAAGCATGAAACTACTATCTATGTCTGTCTTACTATTGACAAGTTAAAACTGCATGCGAAGAACAGATGAATCGTGACATTTTCTTGATTCATTTAATAAGTTTTTTCCAAAAAATTCTGGAAGTTAATCTGTGTCTAATTTGATGATCATTAACAAGGAAGGAGATAAACAGGGGTGGAGCAAAAGTAGGTTTACAGTTCTTCGTATGGAAAGTATTACAATAATTAATAAATAATAATACAAGAATAAATTCTGTTTTGTGTACTCACAGCTGTAAACCTACTTTTGTCCCACCCTGTGTATATAATTGTAAGTTACACTGTGAAAAAGGAGATTACAGTATCTTGATGTAATCCTAAAGTTGGTAGTACTTAGTTTTAATTTCAAAAACATTTAAAACGATGATGCTAGTCTAAAAAGATAGATATTATGAGACAGATAGATAAATTAAAAAATTTGAAAACTGAAATGATCACTCTCTAGGTCTCATATTTCTTTATCTCATTGTACTATTTAGCAGTGTTACTTACATCATTGTTGAAACTGTTCATTTTTCAATTCTCTGGTCATTTTTTTTCTGGGTTTGCTCTGTATCATCCTCTTTCTCTGACTTATCTTTAAATATGGTATTCCATGTACTTACATTGATAATCTTTTCTATTATGAATAAAGTTGCTATAAACATATTTGTACACAGTTTCAGGAGAAGATATCTTAGTTTGGTTTGATAAATACATAAGATTGGAATTGTTGGTTCACGGTAAACTTGTCAAAAATTGTAATACAATTTTACTTTCCAACCAACAATGCATTAAATGTCCTATAACTCCACAATTAGTATTTTCAGTTTTTAAAATTTTAATTTTAGTATTTCTAATTTGTGTTTAGTGGTAGCTCATTTCTTTCCTTTTCTAATATAAATATTTTAAGATCTACTATTCCCTTTAAGCACTGTCTTAAAAGCAACAAAAATTTTTGGATATGTTGTTTTAATTTTTACTCAATACAAAATATCTTCTAAAATCTCTTCTAAATGTTTAAACCATATTTTATTCAAAATGTGTTTTAAAATTATTTTATTAATTTCTGGGTTTTATCATTTTATTCTACTTATTAAGAGAAAATATTCTATCCTATTTCAGTCATTTTAAATATATTGAGAATTATTGGTACAACAAATCATCTATTTTGTTGAGTGTTCCATTCGAACTTGGAAAAAAATGTTATGAACAGGTGGTACATTCTAAAAATGTTATTTATTTCCAATTTACATCTTTATATCTTTTCATTTTTTATCTCCTTTTCTATGGTTAATAGAGAGAAGTACTGATATTGCCAACGTACTTGTAGATTTCTCTATTTCTCTTTTCAGTTATCTCAGTTTTGGCGTTGTTATGAGATAGGTGCATATGATGAGGACTGCTATTTCTTCTTGACGTAATTGTCCCTTTTATCAATATGAAATATTCCTCATCATCCCCGAAAGCATTTTTTAGTCCGAAATTTAAATATTTTGATACTAATATAGTAATTCCAGTAGTCTTTGCATAGTATATCTTTCTCTATTTTTTACCTACCTTATTTTTTTTTTTCTGTAAAGTAGCTTTCTATAGACAACATTCCATTTTCTCTTTCTATTAATCCAGTCTCTTAAGATGTCTCTTTTAATTGGAGTGATTAGATAATTTCTATTCCATGCAATTATTTGATTGAGTTTAAATCTTCACAACACTATTTTGTCATATCTGTTCTTGGTTCTTATCTTCCTCTTTGCCTGCCTTGTTTTGAATTGAGTACTTCTAGCATTCCAATTTCTTTATTATTAGCTTATTTAGCTGTATTCTTTTTATGTTTTTTAAAAAATGCATCTTTCCATTATCAAATACTTTCCAATATAATTTATCAAATATATCAGAGTATGCACACTAAACCACAGTTGATTATTCTCTTCCATCCTTTTGTTAACATACCTGCTCTTCTGCATATATTTATAATAAAATTAAGAATTTTTTACAAAACCAAAATGTCTCTTATTTACTCATATTTTCCATTCCATTGTTCTTTAATTAGCTCTGTAGATCCAAGTTTCCACCTGGTAATTTCTTCCTGCATGAAAAATTACCTTTAATACTGTTTGCTGGCAATAAGTTATCTCATATTTTACTTGCAGATATATACTTATGCACTCCTTCATCTTTAAAAATATTTTTGCTGAGTTTAGATTTCAGTTTGACAGTTTTTATATAAATTTAACATTTTAAAGTTGGTATATTGCCTTTTTGTTTGTACTGTGTGTGACAAAAAATGCAAAGTTGTTTCTTTTTAGTTTGTTTGTTTTTCTGTATATATTCCCCTGGTCCACTCCCACCTGGCAACTTTGAAGACATTCTCTTTATTAGTGGTTTTCAGCAATATTTTACAAACTTACCTTGATGTGATTCTCTTTGTGCTTATCTGCATGAGAATTCTTAGATCAATGAGTTTATACTATTCATAAAATGTAGTACATTTTAAACATTATTTATTCTAGTTAAAAAATCTCTCCCTGAGCTCTTCATTCTTTCTTTGACTCTAATTATATACATGATAGAATTTATATCTCAAGGATACTTATGCTATTTTCATTCTCTTTTTTTCTGTATCTTTTATTTTGCATCATTTTTATTGCCATTTTTCATGTTTTGTGCTCCTTTCTCTTTCTAAGTCTAGACAACTGTTATCTCATGAAGTTAAAATTTCAAAGTCAATATTGTAATCTTAAATTAAAACTTTATTTGTTAGAGAAGTTTTTGATTCACAGCAAATTTGAGGGGAAGACACAGATATTTTTCTATATATCTCCTGTCCCAATGCATGTATAGCCTCCCACCATCTTATATATATAAAAGCCTAAGTGACTGGCCAACTGGCCAACTGGCTGACCGGCCGGTAGCTATGATGTGCACTGAGGACCAGGGGGCAGATGCTCAATGAAGGAGCGGAAACCACAGGCATGGAATCATGTAACAGACTGATGAATCTCAGAGGGAAGTGGGGAGGGAGTAAGGAAGGAAGAGATTAATCAAAGATCTTATATGCATATTAGAGGCCTGGTGCACAGATCCATGCACTGGTAGGGTCCCTCAGCCTGGCCTGCAGGGATCGGGCCGAAACCGGCTCTCTGACACCCTCCGAGGAGTCCGTGTCATGAGAGGGCTCAGGCCAGCCCAAGGGGACCCCACTGGTGTACAAATCCATGCACTGGGCCTCTAGTTATTAATATTCACCCACCAGATTGGGGCATTTGTTATATATTATAAACACTCCAAGTTCATAGTTTCCATTACAGTTCATTTTTGGTGTTGAACATTCTATGGGTATGGATAGATATATAATAAATAATGTGTCTATCATCCTATATAATAAAAAGCTAATATGCAAATGGTCATCAAGGCATCTTGCAATAATTGCTCAGACACTCAACACTGGGAAGAGAGGAATGAGGACCAGCCAAGCACAAATGAGCTCGTGAGAGATGAATGGGGACCAGCCAGGCTGCAGCCTGGGAGAGGGACAAGCCACCCGCCCCGTGGTCCCAGGTGCCAGGGCCTGCTGCTGCAGCCTGGGCAAAGCCACCTGCCCATGGTCTCCTGCAGCTATGGCCAGCCTGGGCAAAGCTGGCCCGGGTCCTAGGTGCCTGCAGCTGGATAGAGGGACAGAAGCCTATGTCCTGGGTGTGGGGTGAGGCAGAGGCAGTTAGGGACGATCAGGCTGGTAGGGGAGAAGTTAGGGGTGATCAGGCAGGCAGGCAGAGGTGGTTAGGGGAGATCAGGCAGCCAGGCAGAGGTGTTGGGGTGATCAGGCAGGTAGGCAGGCAGCGAGCAGTTAGGAGCCAGTGGTCCCAGATTTCAAGAGGCAGTCAGACATCCCCCGAGGGGTCCTGGATTAGAGAGGTGCAGGCTGGGCTGAGGGACTCCCCCCACCCATGCATGAATTTTGTGCATGGGGCCTCAATTATGGTATAATACAAAATATTTTCATTGTCCTAAAATTCTCTGTGCCACACCTGTATATCTCTCTCCAATTCCCCCAACCCCTGCCAACAACTGGTCTTTTTAATTTCTCCATAATTTTGCTTTTTTCAGAATGTCATATTGTTGGACTCTTATAGTATGTAGCCTTTGGATTCTTTCTCATAGTAATATGGATTTAAGTTTCCTCCATGACTTTTTATGGCTTGATAGCTCATTTCATTTTAGCACTGAGTAATATTCCATTGTCTGAATGTACCATACTTATTTATCTATTCACCTACTGAATGACATCTTGATTGCTTCCAATATTTGACAATTATGAATAAAGCTGACATAAACATCTGTGTACAGTTTTTATGTAGACATAAATTTTCAATTCCTTTGGGTAAATACCAAGAGGGTGATTGTTTCATCATATTATAAAAATATGTTTAGTTTTGTAAGGGACCAACAAACTGTCTTTCAAAGTGACTATACATGATTGGATGCTAAATATTGTAAATGCATTCTCTTGAGAGATGCATATTACTTTACTATTAAGGTTATTGGATTTTACTTTACCTACTAGCTAAATAACAAGTAATCCAGCTAAATTAATTTGAGGCATTCTTTTAGAATCTCTTTTCCTATGCTTTTGGATAACCTCAGTCCTCCTGTGGAATATATGCATATGTGGATGCATTTTGGGGGTCTGCACATATATATGCGTCTTGTGGGGCCACAGATACATCTGTTGATATTTTTTAAGTGCTCTTTGCTATATCTTTGTATTGACAATTTTTTTTTCTTTCATATGTTATTTCATGGAAGGAAAGGAGATTCTAACTTTTAATTAGAAGATCTAACAATGTATCAAGAGTTGTAGTTCTGTTTTGTTTTTAAAAAAGCATTACCTGCCTGGCCTGTATGGTTTAATGGCTGAGCATCAGCCCAGGAACCAAGAGGTTGCCAATTCGATTCCTGGTTAGGGCACATGCTGGGTTGCTGGCTCCATCTCCAGTAGGTACTGTGAAGAGGCAGCCAATTGATAGTATTCCTCTCTCATCGATGTTTCTCTCTATCCCTCTCCCTTCTTCTCTCTCTAAAAAGCAATAAAAACATATTAAAAATAATTTCCTTCAACAGATAGTTATGGTACCATCCTATGTCATCTTCTCAAAGTATTACTATTGTTGCTACTTGCACTTAGATCAGCATTCAACCTGAACTCATTTTTTGTGAATACCAGGATAAAGTAAGGTCATGATTATTTCTGTGGCTTTCCACCTGGCACCATTAGTTAAAAAGACCACTGCTCTGAACTGCCACTTTGCTATCACCCCCGTTCAAAAATATTCAAACATGTTTCTGCATTTTTATTCTGTTCCACTAATTCATTTATCTGTTCATTTTCTTCCTTCCTTCCTTCTTTCCTTTCTTCCTTCTTTTTTTCTTTCTTTTTTGTAGTCCTCAACCAAAGATATGTTTTCACTGATTTGAGAGAGAGACGAGAGAGAGAGAGAGAGAGAGAGAGGAGAGAGAGAGAGAGAGAGAGAGAGACTAATATGAGAGAGAAACATTGATCAGTTGCCTCCTGTACATGACCCTACTGGGGATGGAACCTACAACCTAGGTATGTGCCTTGACTGGGAATTGAACCCTCAACCTTTTGGTATATGGAACAACACTCCAACTAACTGAGTTACCTGACCAGGGCCTTTTGTCTATTATTTTATCAGAATAATACACTCATTACTATAGTTTTATAATTGGTAATGTAAGACCTCCCATCTTGTCTTATATTTCAACACCATTTACCAAGCTATACTCATATAAATTATAATTAGTTTTTAATTATATATAGAAACATTATACTATTTAGATTAATATTGTATTGAATATATAATAGTATGTTAATAAATTGTTATTAATATTGTTTTAACTTTTGAGTTTTCCAATCCATATATACATTGAATTGCTCCGGTTGTTTGGGTGCTCTTTAAATTCTCTCAGTACTTACTAGTATTTAGTAGATATATTTCCAGACACATTCTATTTCTAGACTAATCTTGGAAAAACATAAGATGAGCTATGCAAAGCCTACAGGAAATATGTATCACCAGTATTTCATAGTTAATGTTTGAAAGGCATTGGTAAGTAGTTCTTTGGTCTCAAAATTGCTCTGAAGCAAGAGAGAAATAAGTTGTGGAGATGTCATTGTGAGTTTCCCTTCCTTTACTGCAATCTTAGAGCTATCCTGATTTTATGAGCAACCTTTAACACATCAGCTTTCACATAAGAATCTTTTGAAAAAAGTCTAGTTTTTAAAAGCCCCAGTAGCATAAAGTTTATTAGCTTTTCAATCTAGAAAGCCTGAATTTGAATTTCAGTTTTTTTATTTACTAGCATTGTGTTGCTGAGCTATTGTGTGCTTCATGGCTTCAAACTTTAACTTGCTCATATATAAAATAGAGACAATAAAATTACTTGCAAGTTGATTATAAGTGTTAAATATGAAAGTGTATAGCATGAGGTAGACATTCAGTGTAAATGTACCCTACTTTATTTTTATGATGAGGTCTTAATAGTAGGAACTCTAGAAATCACCTATTATGACATCCACCCTATAGCTCAAAAAACTGAATATAATTCATACACTCATCCAATAAATATTTATGGGTTACTTACTAAATGTTAATGGGGATAAATAGTGACAGGCAGTGAAGGTGCCATTATTGAAATGGTGCTCAGGAAAGATATTTAGAAGAAAGAAATCTATTAGCCATGACTTCAATGAAATGACATAGTCAGTCATGTAAATGGCTAAAGAAAAATTGGAAAGAGAAGGACTCATGTGTGAAAATACGCTGCCTGGGTTAGAAATAAGCTTGATAGTTTCAAGAAACAACAAGAAAGCAGTGAGCCAATATTGGAGTAAGCTGTGTTAAGTGGATAGTGGTGTAAAATGAATGGGGAAAAGAGGATCAAATATATGGAAGATATAGCTTTGGGTGGTAAGCACACAATGCAACATATAGATCATTGTATCATAGAATTGTGCATTTGAAACCTATAGAATCTTATTAACCAATGCCACCCCAATTAATCTAATAAAAATAAAAACTAAATAAGAAAAATGAGTTTAAAAATATAAACTGAGGCCATATAATGAAAGTGGAATAGGTTGTGTCAGGAGAAACCACTGAGGAGTTTTGAGCAAGCGAGTGAAATTACTTGATATAGAAGTTGTTTTGTGTCTGATCAAAGAAATCTGTATTTCTACTTCTCCTTTTAAATGTAATGTACTAGTACAGTGGTCGGCAAACTCATTAGTCAACAGAGCCAAATATCAACAGTACAATGATTGAAATTTCTTTTGAGAGCCAAATTTTTTAAACTTAAACTTCTTCTAACGCCACTTCAAAATAGACTCGCCCAGGCCATGGTATTTTGTGGAAGAGCCACACTCAAGGGGCCAAAGAGCTGCATGTGGCTCGTGAGCCGCAGTTTGCCGACCACGGTACTAGTATAAAATTTATCAATCCTAAAGTGGTAATTCTAACAATTTTATTTTTTCAAAAACATATTTGAGCTCAGTGGGATGGGGCTCAATGGTTGAGCATTGACCTATGAACCAGGAGGTCAAGGTTCGATTCCTGGTCAGGGCACATACCCCAGTTCAAGGTTCAATCCCCAGTGTGGGGCATGCAGGAGGCAGCTGGTCAATGGTACTCTCTCATCATTGATGTTTCTATCTCTCTCCCTCTCTCAAATCAATAAAAATATATTTAAAAAAAACACACATACACATATGAATATGATGAGGTTCAGTGCATTGGAATAACACTAAGACTCCCTAAAATCAACTTTATTAACAAAACTAGAGGCCTGGTGCATGAATTCATGCATGGGTGGGGTCCCTTGGCCTGGCCAGCAATCACGACCATCTTGCCCAATCCCGATTGGGGCCAATCGGGGCTGGCCGGCAGGGGCGGGGGGAAGGGGGGACCACATGAGGTTGGCTGTAGGAGCACACTGACTAACTGGGGGCAGCTCCAGCATTGAGCGTCTGCCCCCTGGTGGTCAGTGCGCGTCATAGTGACCAGTTGACTGGTCATTCAGTTGCTTAGGCTTTTATGTATATAAATAAAAAATGGTTTGGCTTGCTTGTAAGATCAGTATGTTCTGTTGCTGGTGTCATAGCTAAAATTTATTGAATTTTTTATAATTTATCTGTAAAGGTGAGATTAAAATAGACTTTTATTATGTGTTATGTATCCCTCAATTAATATTTTATTTTATTGATATATATCAGTTTTTTGGTGCATACAAACTCATATTAAGATATCAGTACTTTCCATTTATTTTATTTATTTATTTTTAATATATTTTTATTAATTTTAGAGGGGAAGGGAGAGGGAGGGAGAGAAACATCCATGATGAGAAAGTGTCATTGATCAGCTGCCTCCTGCATGTCCCACACTGGGGAATGAGCCCATAACCTGGGCAAGTGCCCTGGCTAGGAATTGAACTGTGACCTCCTGGTTCATAGGTCGACACTCAACCACTGAGCCATACCAGCTGTACATCAGTACTTTCCATTATTAAATTTCAATTCATTTTTGCCTTAAGATTATTATTTTAGTTTAAGTAAAATCATTTTAATAAATTTATACTGATGATGTGCAGGAATCAAATTGACAAAAATCCTGCAATGAAGTTAGAACATTATTGGTTTCTGTTCTAACTAAATTCTGACTAGTCTCACAAAAGATTACATAACCTTTATTTCAGTTTCTACTCAGTAAAGTTAATGACAATATCTACCTCAAACATGCTCTATACCAGTAATGTATTAGAAGTTATAGTGGTAAAGTATACTTTAAAACAGTAATCTAAAATACTTATTAGAGTCCAAATATTAAAGATGGGCCTATTCACAGCATGCTCTAATTTTGTAATTAACAATGAATCAAAAGGAGCTATTAAGCTTCTGTGGCATGTCTGCTCTTAATAAACCTCATGCTGCTTAATGCTCAAAATTCTATTGTCCTCATGCTGCTTAATGCTCAAAATTCTATTGTCCTCTGTAATATGTTTATAGATTTTTATAGGGTCAAATATAATAGTATGTTTGGAGGATAATTATTTTCATAAACATTTATAAAGAATTATTTCAACAGTTCCCCTGCTTCTTTCCCATTATAACTATTTAACTTTCTGAGTTGCCTGCATGTTTTCATAGAAGTTAAGTATTGTCCAGCAATTACACAGCAATGTCAGGGTGTATCTTTTTTCACAATATCCTGATCTATTCAGTATATGTTCAAATTTCCTAGGTGTTTGTTCACAGACATATCTGGTCAATATTTAATTTTGGCAGACTTCATTAGTTTTTAATGTACTGACTAATTTTTTTCTGTAAAGAAATCTACGTTTACAAGGTAAGTGTTTTTAATCACACAATGAAAATACTGCTCTGTTAAATTTATACTAATGCTATCAAGTTATTTAAATGCAAATATTGATACTGTCATGATGCATTAAAATTTTCTTGCTAAGAAAGTGATAGGTATTAGGATATTTGGATAAAGAAAGTATATTTTAAGAGATAAACAAATGATTATGTCCATTTTTTTGTCCACAAAATTTAGAGAGAGAGAGTGATAACTCTAAATGTGTGGCACTCTGTGCTTAAATTGATACTTCTTTTACTCTTGCTGGGTTTTGAAGACATGAAAAAAAACAGAAAGGCAATATGAAATTAATAGATTTAATCATTTAGAAAGTCTTCTCTTTTGACCCAGGAGTCCCACTCTCAGAAATGTAAGTTAAAAGAATAATTGAAACAAAGTTAAAACAGAAAAAAAAGAAACAAAAACCAGAAACAAAAACATTCTACTACTAAAAAAACACTTGGCACTTTGTTTTTCTATTTATTAAAATAATAGAAAAAGAGAATAGTTCATAAAACTGAATTACATGTAAGATGTCACTGGCCAGCATTAAAATTTGTGATTATTTAGACTATTGTAACAGCTGCTCTTTAATAATACGGATTGAGCCCTGCCCAGTTTTGCTCAGTGGTTAGGGCATCGGCCCTCTGACTGAATCTAGCAGGCTCCATTCCCAGGCAAGGGCATGTATCTAAGTTGCAGGTTTGATTCCCGCCCTGGCTCGGTTGGGGCGCATGCTGGAGGCAACCAGTCCATGTATCTCTTTCATGTTGATGTTTCTCTCTCTTTCCTCCTCCCTTCCACTCTCTAAGAATCAATGGAAAAATATCCTGGGGTGAGAATTAAAAATAAAAAAAATAATAAAATAATAAGGATTGAAGGAAAAGTAATAAAAAAAAGACATGCATAACAATGAGTTTAAATCCCTTTAACTGAGCTACTATGTAGATTCAGATTAGATGGCAATGCATAAAACTAGAGCTAGATGTTTAACATTTAAAAGATTATGGCTTTTAAAAATTATTTTGAAATATCAATATTTTGAAATGGCATTAATTTTAAGTGGTTAAATAAGGAAATAGATAGAAATCTACATTTTAATGAGAAAATGAAAATATGTAATGGAGACATAAGTTAAATTGTCATGACAATGCAAACATTATGTATCATTTAAGTCAAATAAATACTAAATATGTTCCATTTTATACTTCCACAGTTCATAAAAGGTTATGAATAAAATTAAAGCAATTCAAAGTAAAAAATCCATTTAAAATAATGAATTATTTTATAAATGGAAATGTAACTATTTCTTTATAATATACTAGTGACCCAGTGCATGAAATTCGTGCACATTAAAAGGGAATTAATTAGAGGAAATATTTTAATATTGCTATTCACCCTTTCTCTATAATAGAAGTGTCAGAGATTAAAGGAAATTAGTAAAATGTATATGAAAATAATATATAAATTTATTAATAAATAAACAATCAGAACATGATTTAACAACAAAGACATGATATAAAAACATTGATAAAAACAATGACTAATAAATTGATTAAACATATTCTAATATCTCCCTGTATACCACATTAAGAATAAAAACACTTTCAGAGTGCTTGACTAATTTCCCTTGTGATGAAGTATTTACAACTTTAACGTCACACACTCTTCGAACTTGAGAGAAAGCAACATGTAACTGACCATGTCTGAAAACTGGTTCAGGTAAGAATATTCCTACTCTGTCTAGAGTTTATCCTTATGATTTATTAATTGTCATTGCAAATGCTGGCATATGGGACAGTGTCTTTGAATTAATTTAAATGGGAGGCCAATGTCAGATGGGGACAAATCAATTATTGGAATCAGAACAACCTCTTCTTTCGCAGATCCTGTTAATACTTCAGCTTTGATTATGTTAGGTCGCAATCTTTTGATAATAAATCTAGTACCATTACAAAGACCCCATTTACTATTAAGATTTCTTAGTAGCATGATGTTTGCACCTACTTTTTTTAATTTATGACACAGCATTCCCAAAGGAGTAATACTATTAAGAAATTCAATGGGAAAATTTTCCTTTTCGGCATCATCCGTTGAATCAATTGAATCATCATTCAAAGAGGTGTGAAAATCTCCATCCAGTATATCCAAAATATCTTCATTTAATTTATGAACGTGTTCATTTTTAGGACAAAGAATTGCATGTTTAGATATATTTTTTAATATATCTGTAGATATACTATTTCCAAAGGTAGCTTTAATAATAGATCCATTACAAATGATTTCACGGGGGATTTCATTAACATCCATTCATAAATGAAAACTGCATGCATGAGTCAATGTTTATTTTCAAATTGCCAGTGTGTGTCATATGTACTGACCGGTCGGTCAGTCCCGACTGTCGGATGGATGGATGGTCGGTCACTTAGCCTCTTATATATATAGATAGGCATGATGGAAACAACCTAAATGTCCACTATTTTTGTGTATGCCATATAATATATATGCTATATAATATTCAGACATTAATTCATACTTTAGTAGATTCAGGAGGCCACAAAGAATACCAAGGATAAATCTATCTATGTAGGACGCTTATCAGGTTACCTCACATTCAACAAATGTGGCTAATCTTTAGATACAAATAAACCAATAACAGACAGCAGATCTATAGCCAGGGTAGAATACTTGAATTCATGGATGGACTGAAGAAACACACTCCTAACTGATCTTATGAGAAAAATGCTGAAAGTCACAGTAGTTATGTGCTGCCAAGGCACAGTAGTTATGTACCTCTAGAACTTCCAAGAAGTAGAAGAATCAGGAATTTAGTTTCACAGCAGCATGCTACTTCTACCACCACCAGGAAGCCCCGTGCTAAAATGATGGTACAGTTGCCAGCTTCAGAACTATGCCTCTTCTGCTTTAATATGCAGCAACAAAACAAATGCACACACACTGCCTCACAATACCCTTAAAGCCAGGGCATGGACACTAAGACCTCTAAATAGCTGCTGGGCAGGACAGGGCAGAAGGGAAAGGAGACAAATGAAATAGCAAAGATTGCCAATAGAAATACCGAAATGGTAGATGTTAGTCAGGCTTATATTTCTGTTCTATTTCTGCTTTCCAAATATTTTGCAGATGAATATGATAGGTGACATTTCAAAGATATCTGTAAACTGAGATATACGCTTTCTAGCATCTGGATCTCTGAGCTGTAGAAATGTATACTAGGAAGAGGTTGGAGTGGATGCTGAAACAGCAGATTGACAGTATCTGTTAAAAGAACCTTACTGAGGCACTTTGCATGCTCTGAGAGAATTTGTTGAAACATAGTTGAAATTTTTGTATTTGTACCAAGCATGGGAGACACCTAAAACTCATATTTTAGTTACATAATGCTATTATTATGAATTAAGTGTCTTAAAGATATATTTTAGAGATAAACATTAAACTTATGCATACATATTGAACAATAAATAAATTACATGATTTAGTTTCTGTATTTCAGTGAAAGAGGAGGGAAATGAATGAGGGTATAAATGACTTCATAATTATTGAAGCTGAGTGATAGATACATTGAGATTCTTTACACTTATCACTCTACTTTTGTATATGTTCAAAATTTTCATATTGGGAAAAAATTAAATTCTTCAAAATTTGAAAACATTTTACATTAAAAACAAAATATTCTGTGTTTATAAAACACAATAAAAATAATGATGCCATATGGTAGTAATTAATATCTATATAATTGTACAAGAAATGTGTTACTAAGTAAAAATAAAAACAAATAAAATAGAACAAAATAAATTTGAAGTTATAAGAAATTGTTTATATTTTAACTGCCAACATTTTGTTCTTTCCAAATGTTCCTTAAATTATGGTGTCTTATATTATATAAAATGAAGTATACAGACATGATTTCCATTTATAATGTGGCTTTTACCAAGAAGCATGATACATCACTATCTAAATTTAAATTTACCATAATGAATTATTACAATAAAACTATAATGTTAATGTATTACCTTTTTATGTTATTAGGCATACTTACTTTATAGACTGTACCAACCTCAGAATATGATCTGAAATCATTACCCTCATTTTACATATATCAATGGGGCTGGCTGCAAGCTCAATGATTTCTTTGAGGTTACACCATAAAACTGAGCTTGCATTGTCTTAAGACATTTGAATTCAGACTCTTACCCAAATTCAGCTAAGCTTGAAGGATTTTATTTAACTACTAGTAGCCCATTTGCAGGAAAAATCCTGCAAGCGGTTGCGTGTGCTGCCACCGCCACCGCCATTGCCGCTGCTACGCCTGCACCCGCAGGCCGCTGCCGCCCACCCTGCTCCGCCCCACCCTGGCTTTCCCTCTGGCAGCCACCTTGCTTTCCGCTTTTCCTCCCTCTTCCTTCTAAATTGTCTTCAGTCTTCACTCCTCCCTCCCTCAGCGTATGCAAATTAACCATCATCTTTGTTAGGTAATTTGCATACTCGTCCTGATGGGCTGGTGGGCGTGGCTTTGGCTGGTGGGCCTGGTTTGGGCGTAGCGAAGGTGCGGTCAATTTGCATATTACTATTTTATTAGGTAGGACTAGAAGCCCAATACACGAAGATTTGTGCAAGAATGGGCCTTCCTTCCCCTGGCTGCTGGCACCACTTTCATTCTGTCCCTGAGCCACCTTTCCACCTTCCCATGCTGCCCAGAGGCTCAGAGCAGCTGGGGCTGTGCAGAACACCTGAGTCGTCGCCATGGCTCCTGTGCAGAACACCTGAGTCGTCGCCCCGCCCCCAGTCACTCGGCGCTTGCTTATGCAAATTAACCTACCATCTTTGGCTAATTTGCGTACTCACTCCTGATTGGCTGGTGGGCATTGTGAAGGTATGGTCAATTTGCATCTTACTCTTTTATTAGTGTAGATTTACAACAGACTTAATCTATATTTATATTTCTTATATATTAGTCTAATACACATTTCTTAACCTTCTTACTACCTCATGAAGTGTTGAAATGTCTTTGTCTTCTTTGGTTGTTATGAATTAATTTACCATAACATCAGCTGTCATCTTAATATAGTTATACTAGAGGCCTGGTGCATGAAATTTGTGCATGGAGGGGGGTTCCTCAGCCCGGCCTGCATCCTCTCCAATCTGGGACTCCTTGGGGGATGTCCAACTGCCAGTTTAGGCCCGGTGGGATTGGGCCTAAACTGGCAGTGGGACACCCTAATCCAGGATGACTGGGTCCTAACTACTCACCTGCCTGCCTGCTTGATTGCCCCTAACCCCTCTGCCTGCTGGCCTGATTGCCCCTACCTTGCCCCCCTGCCTGCCTGCCTGATCATCCCTAACTGCCTCTGCCTGCCTGACTGATCGCCCTTAATTGCCCACCCCTGCTGGCCTGATTTTACCCCTAACTTCTCTCCCCTGCTGGCCTGATTGCCCCTAACTGCCTCTGCCTGCCTGATAGCACCTAACTGCCCTCCCCTGCAGGCCTGGTCTCACCCCCAACTGCCCTCCCCTGCTGGCCTGATATCACCCCCAACTGCCCTCTCCTGCCGGCCTGATTGCCCCTAACTGCCTCTGCCTTGGCCCCCACCACCATGACTTTGTCTGGAAGGAAGTCAGATGTCTGGAAGATAGCAGGTTGACCCGGTCTAATTAGCATATTACCCTTTTATTAGTATAGATAGATTATATAGAATATGATTGTTTAAATGGGGGGGCGGAGCCTTTTTTAGCAGGAGGCGATGCTCTTGGCAGGCAAAAACACATAATCCCTATATCTGGACTGATAACCAGCTATAAGCACTATATTGTCAAACCAGTCATTAAAAAATTGAATCACTTTCTTACACCTTACACCAAACAGCTGTTGCACTTAAAACCCCTCCTCAGCCCCCACCGTAGGTTCTGCCTTCGCAGTTCACCCAGAGTAGGTTGGTTGATTGGCTGATTTCTATGCCAGTCAGCGTCGAAAGCTCTGCCTCCTAGGCAGCCATTGGCTCCTCGCAATTCACCCAGATTTGTTTCTGATTGGTCGGTTTCTATGCCAGTCAGCATCTCTAGGCCTATCTCCGGGCCTGATCATAGAGGCGGGGCTGATCAGCGGCCGCCCCAGGCTGCTGGTGAGCAGGCTGAACTGCTGACCTCTGGGAGAGAGAGAGGGAGGCTTGGCTGCTGACAAGACCCGGAGAGAAAAGCAGGGTCTGATCATTCTGCTTCTCTAATCACCCTGCTTCTCTCTCCACACCTCATCAGCAGCTGCTGCCACAACTGATCAGCCCTTCCTCTCTCTCTCTCTCTGAGCGGTCAGCAGTTCAGCCTGCTTGCCTGCTGTGCCCGCATCCTGGTGTCTGGTCAAGCCTTTGGTCATTTTGGATGTTTTGACCCTGGCTCTTTATTATATAGATAATAAGCTCAACACATATATCAACTAATAATTTTATTGTTTTTGAAAAGTTTGATATAGAGAACTGTTATTCATATAAGAAGCAGAAAAGAAGCAGAAAAACAACTATGTATACACTTTGCAGTTGGTACAGTTTGAAAGAAATTCTTAAATAAGGAAAATTTGTGATAAAGTACATTTTTCTCTATATGTATTTTCAATTATATATATGTTAAATTTAAGTCATATTAATATCCCCATAGGAAAACATATCCATGTCTCACCTTCATATAGAAAAGACTAGCCTTAGTATTTCAAATAAAGTGATTTTGGTTATGTGCTCATTGTCCTTATTAATATTTGATACTAATTTTCTTATGTTTTCATATATATTATTTATATTTTATAACTTAATGTGCTTCATGTCCTTAATCTGAGGTCACTATATAACCTTTATTAGAAATGAGCATTACTTTTTATTTTTTCATGGACTCTTTAGAAGTTAACTACATTATCTATACTAATAAAATGGTAATATGCTAATTAGACTGGGAGACCTTCCAGGAGACCTTCCGGATGTCCTTTTGGACAAAGCCATGGTGGCGGGGCCAAAGCAGAGGCAGTTAGGGGCAATCAGGCCAGGAGGGGAAGGCAGTTGGAGGTGATGAGGCCAGTGGGGAGGGCTGTTGGGGGTGAACAGGCTGGCAGGGGGGGCAGTTGGGGGTGATCTGGCTGGCAGGAGGGGCAGTTGGGGTCAAGCAGGATGGCAAGAGGGGGCATTTGGGAGTGAGGAGGCCAGCTGAGGGCAGTTGGGGGCAAGCAGGCAGACAGGCAGAGTGGATAGGGGTGATCAGGCAAGCAGGCAGGTAAGCAGTTAGGACTCAGCGGTCCCAGATTGTGAAAGGGATCCCAGATTGGAGAGGGTGCAGTCCGGGCTGAGGGATACCCCCTGTGCATGAATTTTGTGCACTGGGCCACTAGTTGATTATATAACCTGAAATTTTACAAAGTTACATAACAAAAAACCAGGTGGGTAAGTGCACAACTGGCAGTCAGACACCCCTCCCCAATCTGGGATCACTGGCTTCTAACTGCTCACCTGCCTGCCTGTCTGATTGCCCCTAACTTTTTCTGCCTGCCCAAACTGCCCCTCCCAGCCTGATCTCGCCCCCAACTGCCCTCCTCTGCTGGCCAATTTGGTTCTAATTGGTCGGTTTCTATGCCAGTCAGCATCAAAACCTAGGCAGCCATTGGCTATTCACAGTTGACCCCAATTTGGTTCTGATTGGTCAGTTTCTATGCCAGTCAGTGTCAAAAGCTCTGCCTCCTAGATAGCCATTGGCTCCTCACAGTTGACCCAACTTTGGTTCTGATTGGTCAGTTTCTATGCCAGTCAGCGTCTCTGGGCCTATCAACGTGGCCTGATCAGAAAGGCGGGGCTGATCAGCAGCCCTATTGGAGGCCTGGAGAGAAATGGAGGCGTAGCTGCTGGCCTGGCCCAGAGAGAAAGAGAGAGGCAAGTACTGATCAACATCTGTCACGCAGGCTATGGATCAGACCCTGCTTCTCTCTTCAGGTCTCTCTCTAGGTCTGATTTGCAGCCCCCTCAGCAGACAGTGCTGGGTCACAGTGCCTGCAGCCGCAGCAGTCAGTGCTGGGTCACCATGGCAACCCAGCCGCTGCCTGCAGGACTGACTACTGGTTGGTCAGCCTCAGGTCATGATGGACCCAGGGTGTTTATATATTAGGATAAGACTGTATTGAGTTTTAAGTTGGAAGTTTCAAATATAAAGAATCTGAGTTTAGATTCATAAATTATCTTCTCATCACAAAAAGACATATATATTTCAGGCCAATAAGACTCAACTATAATCTCAGTTAATGCATTAATAAGCTAGAAGGATTGTTCAAATTGAAGATTTCAAAAGATGCTCCAGTTAACCCAAAAGGTAACTAATCATTTTCATACAAGCATTGTCCAAGAAAGTAGTGACTCTTTTTCAAAATGAATGTCTTTTTTTCTTTCTTTCATTTATCATATATTTTTTCCTTTTTATTGAATTTATTGGGGTGGTACTGGTTAACAAAGTTACACAGGTTTCAGGTGGACAATTCTACAACACACCATCTTCACACTGTATTGTGTGTTCAGCAAGTCAAATCTCAGTTCATCACCATTTATTTCCACACCCCATTGGCAACGCCATGGCCATTGAGAAGCACTATGTAACTTTAAACCTCTACATTTTTACATAAATAATTTGAAGAGTGATCCTCTCTTCCATAGTATTTCTTACTCATATCTATTTTTGAGTACATTTTTATGAAATGCTTTCCTGTTATCCCTTGTCTCAGTTAGTTTCTACTTTTATGTTGTCCCCTAATGGCTCTACCTCTCCAATCAAAGCATTTATTGAAAGATGTCAAGGTTGTTTGCATGTTTGTCTTTCTTCAACCATAATAATTTATAAATTCAGTAACCTTGTCTGGTGTGATCATTATTTGTTTCCTGGTATACTATGTACCATTTATGAAATACATATAGTGTTATGAAATACCTTAGTATTTGCTGAAAGAAAACATTTTTGTTTTAAAACTTACATAGGACTATTACAACTTTAATGAACCTATTTTTATTTCCTTGTTTATTTTCTTTGGAGTATGTTTATGATAGTAACTGGTACAGTTTTATAATAAGAAAATTACACATAGAATTCAATCATTTTATATTATGGTTGATGGTGTATGTTAGACTATATTAGAAATACCAATAATTTTCTTAAAAAAATCATTATCAACTTGTATAGCTACAGTAATAAGCTATGTTTTTATTCAGAATTGAACATTTAATGACTGTCCTTCTAGAAGCCTGAACAAGTTAATCAAAATGTAAAGATGGAAAAAAATGTGGGTTTTCTAATAAGTTAAATTGTGAGACATGTCATGAAAAACAAACACTTCCAATATTTTCTCAACTCTCCATCCCCAATGTTAACTCATTGATTCATTAAACTGATGTGAAATTCTTTATTTTACACCTTCAGCTTTATTTCTCATTAATCTCCCTGTAATCCCTTGCCCTGCTTAATGACTTACAATTCAACAAATGCAACACAGCCCCTCAGCACAGTGATATTTTTCTTCCTTTGCTCTTAGGAATTTAAGAGCACATTTTATGATTTCTGACAATTTACTGTGGTCCCTAAAAATTAAGTTACTGAAAGCAGCAGAGGACACATTCACCCCTGATTTCTCTCTGAATCCAAATCTTTATATATAGAGGATGCCTTGCAACTTACAAGGTTTACCAAGTAAACCTTTGCTATTGTATTATTTCAATGCTGGGCTCAGCTTCCTGGGTTTTAATAATAGGAAGCTGGTTAGTCATTTGTTAAGTTATGGATCAATGCCATAATTTAGAGTTCAAGACTAAAATACGTTTTGGTATTATAAAACGCTCATTACAAACATGTTAATTGCTTGATTCGTTGCTCAGCTAGTTAATAAAATTCAAGGTAGTTGCATTATCCAAGAGGGATGTTCACCTTACCCAGGATTCCACATCCTAAATCACTGACTTCTCTATTGTTTAAGAGACTAAAATAGTGAAAATAGAGATTCAGTGCCTGATTATTTATCAGATAACAAAGGTGTCAATATATGTAACCCAGAGAGAAAGAGATTAAATAATTTAAACAAAAGAAATATTTATGCCACTTTACAATAAAAGCAGGGAGAGTTTCAGATATCTCCAAGTGATATCTGCTTTGTATCCCTTTTTGAGGTATGCTGTTTAAAGCAATAATGCAATGTGTAGATACTTCAAAGGTAACTGCTATCCGTATGTCTGTGCAAAAAGCATATTTTTTTTTCTCTTGAGTTTTTTACAAATAAAAACAAATTCTTTTTGCCAGCAAAGTAACAGCTTCAATCAATTTCTTTTTGGCTGGTGTAAAAGATACTGATTAAAATAAGGATGATTCACAGATGGAACATGAAGCACACTGTTCCCCCTGGATATTAAAGAAAAAACAAACAAGGTCTCTTCAGACTTCAATTTTTTTTGTCAGAATGATCAGAGAACAGTAACTGAATGACATCCATTAGGGAGAACTCAAGGCCAACCATGGCAATAGGTTTTGGTAACTTCCTGAGAGTATCCCCTGGGAACCATGAGATTGACAAAACAGAACTTTTCCTGTCATGTCGGGCATCTGAATGATGACCCTTATTTAAGACTGGCATTTGGGTGATTAACTATATTTTGAACTTTTATACTTGTTCTTTTTTGTTATGTTCGCGAGAAGTAACACCTTGCCCTTTGAGAGGGGTGGGATGATTGCAGCATTTTAACATCTGTTCAGGCTGCCTCCCTTTCAAGATGTTTGCACACAGTAGTCAGAGTGGTCACTCAGAATTTCAGTTTTAGTTAGTTGTGTGCTTTGCACTAATTTTAGTTTTAGACTTGATTCATTAAACTGATGTGAAATTCTTTATTTTACACCTTCAGCTTTATTTCTCATTAATCTCCCTGTAATCCCTTGCCCTGATTAGTGACTTACAATTCAACAAATGCAACACAGCTCCTCCAACCACCACTCATTTAGATATGACAGTCCCTCTACTTGAAATTTCATTCTGCTTGGAAATTTCTTATCTACTTCAAATTTATTTTAACATATTATTTCTTTAGGGATATTTTTGCTTATGTCTCCAAGATTAGGTAGAGTGGCTCTACTATAGCTACCCAAGCCTGAATTCTGTTTACTTTTATAGTAGCAGCACTTTTGAAGTTGTACTTGCTTTTTTGCTCTCTCATCTCCTGGACAACAATTCCTTTAGAAAAGAAACCTAGTATTGTCACCTGTGCTGAGTTTACATTTTATAATAAATGGCTATTTTTCTTAGGGTATTTATATTTCTAAGCCAACATGAGCTTAGATGCAACCACAAGAATATTAACTGGAATACACGGGATAAATTTTTCCAATCCTGAAAGAAGGCACTGCAATATGGAAGTTATATTAAATTATATGAAAAATTAAGGTTTTTGTACACAAAAGAGAAAAGCAAAAATAGGTGACAGCAAATGTCCTACCTGATCTATTCCTTTTATTTCTGGAATAATTCAGAAATGGCTATTGATAGAACCTCAGACAATTTCATGATGTAATTTTCTGTGAAGGTATGAATCACTTCACAGAAGTATTGTGTGGGACACGTTAACAGCCAAGTGTTGGAGTCAGATAGGAAGGCTTTCTTACCTCCATCCCTTGATGTTGAGAATCATCATAAACAATGAATTTAGGAGATAATAGATAACTTGTCACATATATTTTTAGGGCTTTTTCAAGCAGGTAGTTATGAAATCCTTTTGTAAAGAGTATTCTAAGAATCAACTAGTTCACTTATTTAGGAGAAATTACAATGCAACTCTCATAAACTATACTTCTAAAGTTAGACCAACCTCTTTACATTTGAGGGAAAAGAAAATGTAACAAGGAAAGAAAAAATATTCATGTGATTTATGTATCCCAGTAACTATTTAAAAATTTGCAAAAGTATTGAAAGAAAACCAAGCTTGTACTGGAAAGGATGATTGCTAACATAAGACTTGCTATTTAGATATTACTCTTTAACTAAATTTAAGTGACAGAAAAGTATTACTTACATATTGTGGAAATTAACATTTTGATCACTGAATTTTAAAAAATTAATTTATAAGATGAGCAGCAGAATAAAAAAGGCATAATGACAACTTAATAGTGAGCTAGATCAGGGCTAACAGCCATCTCTGTATTAGAAATTTCAGCTAAAAATAAGGATCAAGTAAAAATATACTATGAACAAATCCAACAAACTGGAAAACCTTGACATATTCCTAGAAAAATACAATCTTACAAATCTCAATCAGGACGAATTAAAAAAAGTGAATAGGCCAATAACTACTGATGAAATTGAAACAGTAATCAATAAACTTCCAGCAAATAAAAGCCCTGGGCCAGAGAGCTTCACAGGCAAGTTTTACAAACATTCAATATAAATATACCATGATTTTCCAGACATCTTTTTGGACGAAGCCAGGGCTATGAGGGCCGATGCAGCTGCCGCGGATGCGAAGGCCGAACCCCTTGCACAAATTTTGTGCATCGGGCCTCTAGTATAAATATAACATGATCTCACTCATTTGTGGAATATAATGAACAACATAAACTGGAGAACAAAAATAGAACCAGAGTCATAGAAGCATGGAACAGACTGTCCAACCTATGAGGGAAGGTTGGGGGTGTGGGCATAAGAGATCTACCAAAGGACTTATATTTATGCATATGAGCATAACCAATGGACACAGACAGTAGGGGGCTGAGGGCATGTGCTCCGGGGTGCGAGCAGCGGAAGAGAGGTCAATGGGGGAAAAAGGAGACTCATATAATACTTTAAACAATAAAGAATTTAAACTAAACAAAAAACAAAACAAAACAGTAATGTTATTGCCACTACAAAACTCATAGTCCAGAAGAAATCCACAATTCAGGGTATATTTTTTCATATGAAAAACTCCAGCTTAGTACTGTAACTGACATTTTACATTTCTCATGTGTCCCAGGGAACAATGCAAGTGATTTAACCAGATGTTGAATACTCTGGCAGCAGAGCTCAGGGTTTGTGAGTCCTAATCTATTTGTGGGTAAATTCTAGCTCATGTTGGATTAGCTCAGGTAGAACTATTGATTGGCTCATATTATTTGGGTCTTTTGAGCCATAAGCAGTGGAAGAAGATATCTTTCAATATCAGAGTTTTGGGAATTCCATTCACTCATTCATTAAAAAAAATAAGAAGACTGAGTGCTTGCTATCTGCTCAAATCTCTTTTACGCTAGAGGGGTATTCAGGGAACAAGGAATCACATTCTTGTAGGGACATAAAATAACAGTATTGAGAGAAAAATGAGGTGATGCATCATAAAGATTATTTATACCTGCTGATTTCACATGCTAGTAGACATGAGTTTTATGTAGATTCTTACAGAAAGAAATGTGAAACCAGGAGTTCACAGATATTGAAAGGCAAAAGAAGGTAATAGGTCCTGTGAGCAAATAGGAGTTTGGTCTCACTAACAGAATATGCTAGCAGGGACTTTCTTTTATTCTGAATCCTACTATCCAGATTACCTGGCTGGACACCTATTTATGACCCTTATTAGGCCAGTAAACTGAAATATCACTCAAACCCTCTATCTCAATTTGTCTATAAAATGGAGATTATAATATCATTTTTATCCCATAGTGCTTTTATTACTACTATATTTATTAATGTAAACACTTAGAAATAAACCTCACACATAGTGGGCACTCATTAAAGGAATACCAGGTTGGTTTGTTTTTTTGCCAAATGATTTTCTCCATGTCAAATAACACTGAAGTACTGATAGTGGTTGCTTGGATCACTGTGTTGGAAAGGACTGGCTGCTAACTCAGCTGATCATAGAAGGTGTTGGAAGACTCATCATATAAAATTTTAGAAACTGAAGTTTTATGGGTATAAAATAGTTCAGAGTATGGTCATTGGAATGAGTTTTTTTTTAAATATATTTTTATTGATTTCAGAGAGGAAAGGAAAGGAGAGAGAGAGAGAGGATGAGAAGCATTGATCAGCTGTCTCCTGCATTCCCCCTACTGGGGATCGAGCCCGCAACCTGGGCAGGTTCCCTTGATCAGAATTGAACCTGGGACCCTTCAGTCTGCAGGCCGATGCTCTATCCACTGAGCCAAACCAGCTGGGGCTGGAATGAATTTTTGAAGTTAATTATGAATAAAATCACAAGGAGTTTTGGAACTAAATTTTATTTGTCTTCTACCTAGAATCAAAAGTCACTCATGATAATGAGTTATGCTTTCTATCAGCATGTTGTCATGTGGTGTGTATGTACATGTGTGCATGTATGCATATGTGTGTAATAATAATAAAGCCAAATGGAAAATAAATATCTGTAATTTTCAGGATGATGCAAATTGAAGTTAAAAAATATTGAGTGAATTGTTAAATAGTTTATTAAATGAGATTTAGAATTTCTCTTTTCAAATTATAAACAAACTCTTAGGAGAAAGGAAGCATAAACAATCAAACTGCAATTTAAACTATAATTTTACATACAGTCATGTGCCTCTGAAAGATAGGTGTATATTATGAGAAAAGCATCATTAAGCAATTTTCTTGTTTTGCAAACATTATAGAGTGCACTTACACAAACCTAGATGTTATAATCTACTACACACCTAGGCTAACTGATAGAGCCTATCGCTTCTATGCTACAAGCCATACAAAACAACAGGTGATTAATCAAGGACAGGAGAAAATGATGCAATCAAGAGACTTGGTAAACATGAGATGTATGAGGCTGCTGCTGACATAACCCAGCATAGTGTTTTACAGCAAACCTTTTTTTTTTTTTTAATAAATAGAGCACATTCTAAGATAATGATAAAAAGTATAGTATAGTGAATATATAAACTACTAACATGGTTGTTTGTTATCATTATCAAGTATCTGTACTGAGCATAGTTGTGTGTGTTATACTGTTGAAGGACTGGCAGTGCAGTAGGTTTGTTTACACCAACATCACAACACATGAATAATGCCTTGTGTGATGACTTTATGATGGCTATTATGTCAATAGTAGGAATTTTTCAGCTTCATCATAATCTCATGGGACCACTGTCATACATGAGGTCTTCATTGACTACAACATCATTATGTGGCTCATGACTGTATATCAGAGAAACAATTTCTTTATATCAAACTGGTTGAGATTGGTGTTGAAACTGAGAGGAAAGCCTGGTCGGAGTGGCTCAGTGGTTGAGCTTTGACCTATGAACCAGGAGGTCACACTTCGATTCCAGGTCAGGGCACATGCCCGGCTTGCAGGCTCAATCCCCAGAGTGGGGTGTGCAGGAGGCAGCTGATCAATGATTCTCTGTCATCAATGTTTCTATCTCTCTTCATCTTCCTTCCTCTCTGAAATCAATAAAAATATATTTAAAAAATTGAGAGGCCGGGACTGGTTTGGCTCAGTGGATGGAGCGTCGGCCTGCGGACTCAAGGGTCCCGGGTTCGATTCCGGTCAAGGGCATGTACCTTGGTTGCGGGCACATCCCCAGTGGGGGGTGTGCAAGAGGCAGCTGATCGATGTTTCTCTCTCATCGATGTTTCTAACTCTCTATCCCTCTCTCTTCCTCTCTGTAAAAAGTCAATAAAATATATAAAAAAAAAATAAATAAAAGAACTGCAGAGTCAAGAAAGCTCTAGTTTAAAAAAAAAAAAAAAAAAAATTGAGAGAAAAAAAGGCTTTAGTTTGTTTTTCACCTTATTGATATATGTAACTGTCAACTTTGATGACCAGTAATTATCAGATTGCAATGATCTTCAGAAAGATTCATTCTATCTGAGCAATAAATTATTTTACAATCATATTACAAAAATTCTGGAACAAGTAAGTTATATAATTTTTGGGGAGATTAGCTAAGCCTTATTTGAAATAGTTTTCTCTTTCCCTGGATATTAATCTCATTTTTTATGAATTCCAGTAACTGACAAGTATAATGTTTTAATACTGCAATCACAACTTTCCACAATCAAAAGTAATGTACAAAATTATTTTAATCTACTCAAATTGATATGATTTCTTTTTAATTGAATATTTTAGTTTGTTGAGCTAATATGTATTTTAAAGTGAATGTTTTTCTAGTATATTCTTGACAAATGGTTGAAGGATAATAGGAGTTTGAAGATTAGTGTGCAATGTACCATTAACTGGCCATATTTATTTAGGTATTGAGTAATGGGATACTTTTTTTTTTAAGTTAAATATGCAATCACTACTTCAGACTAGCCATTCTCAAAGCAATAATATTATCATTGCTATTTCATTTGTATCTGTACTTTAAATGTTAATACAGAAAGTAGGAAAACTTGTTAGTTTACACTTAGATGAATTATATTATGGCTTTTTTTTTCACTAAATTACATATATATGAACATATCTTATGAAAGTCTCTCTCTTTTTTTGTGGGTGAAATTCATTATCTTAACTCAGCTTCCTAACAAAATTAGGCTCTTCTGAAATTTGAAATTGTTTATCAAATTTAAATCAACAATCTTCACAATTGAATAATATCTAGGAAGCAAAAATCTAAATATAAAAATAAGAAAAATACTATTTCATAACAGCCTCTGATAGATGCTAAAACTATGTATATGTTTTATTAACTATGGATTGTGGAATAGTCTGTGTTTCAAAATGCTAGAGTAAAAACCTCATTTCTATTATGGAGGAGTTTAGTGAAGTATCAAGAAAATGCATATCTCTATTATAAAAACCACTTGGCCGTGATGCCGTCACCCTGTAATGACCAAAGACTGGTCACCAGGAAGCTGCGTGCGCTGCGAGGCATGCACGGGTGGGTGGGGCTGCGTGTGAGGTGTGCGCAGGTGGGTGGGGACTTGACTCTGGGTCCCAGGGCGCAGCAGGACTTGACTCTGGGTCTCGTGGCACAGCGGGAGTTAGTCTGGGTCCCGCCAGCTAGGCGGGTCTGGGTCTCACGCGATATCGTGCGCTGTGCCTCTAGTTTGTGATAAAGGTAAAGATTCCCACAAAATAAACATGGCTCCAGTACCAATTTTCATAAGATTTGTTTATGAGACACTTCCATGGATAACAGATATACTGGGAAGTACTTTGTTAAGAAGGGAGGGGTCATTAGACAATTTTATTTTTCATTCTGTAAACTTATTTTGTAACTTTTTTTTTTTTTTTGAGAGAATGAGCCTGAAAAGATACAGTCTTAATAACTGCAGGCTATTGCACAGAGCTGTAATTCAAAACTGTCAATAAGCAAATCGGCAGTAATTGCCTTTTAAAGGGAGCCTACCTTTTTAACCTATTCAGTGTATGTGATTTGGCGAGAATTTCATCTTCAGGTCAGTTGTAACACTAAATTGCCCCCATTGGTTTTGACCTGTCCCTAATCCTGGAAGTTGCAAGATTTGTACTATTCAGCTGAGAAAGCTATTTTCCCAGAAAGGAGAGTAGAAACAAAGAAAGGCTAGTCAGGAGAGAGCAGGATAATAAGTCAGATGATGTTTCTAAATTGCCTCTTGTCATGACTAGATCCCTCCTGATGCCCATCACAACCCTCTTTCATCACTTTGATTCCAGTCACTTGGGTGGACCAGCTTCCCTGCACATGTTCTAGGGCTTAACCTCATATCCAAACTCCCTCACACTGTGCCTAGATAAAAAATGATCACTTGAACAAGGCTTCACTCATTATCTTATGGCATTTCATCTATGTCATCTTGTCTGGTTTGGTTTTGAACTTGGAATTTAACATCTGAATAAAATAGATCTGATAAAAATTTTAATTGATTAAATCGGAGACATTTATTTAAAGTGTTGGAAAGAGTCTTTTCTCCACCATAATTTAACATGGAAATATGCCAGCTGGAAGCTACTAGGTAAATATCGGTAAGGAAAAGCTTGAATGAGTCAAACCAATACCAAAAGTAAAAGAACCAAAGTATAGAGAATGATTTTCTTGAACCACCCTGGTTACTGGAAAATTTCTCAAACATACATTTTCCTTCTGGAATGTTTACACAATGGCAAGCAGTGGAAACTGTGAGTTGTGTAGGATATATACATTGAATTATATTTTCAAGATATGCTAGGCTATGCAGATGTAAAGATGCATTCTCCAACACCAAAGACATCTCTCTTCTAGGCAGTGACATAAGAATCCAAGCAATTTTATCTATTTTCCACCTCAGTCCATTTTCCCTACTCTCTCCTCATTGGCTTACAGTTCTCAACTTGAAGTGTCACATGTTATTTTTATTTATATTTAACTAGAGGCTCAGTGCACGAAATTCGTGCACGGGGGCGGGGGTGTGTCACTCAGCCCAGCTTGCACCCTCTCCAATCTGGGACCCCTCCAAGGAGTCCGACTGCCTGTTTAGGCCTGATCCCACCGGACATCCCTCTGACAATCCAGGACTGCTGGCTCCCAACTGCTCTCCTGCCTGCCTTCCTGATTTCCCCTAACCACTTCTGCCTGCCAGCCTGATCACCCCCTAACCACTCCCATGTCAGCCTGATTGATGTCTAACTGCTCCCCTGCCAGACTGTTTGCCCCCAACTTCCCTCCTCTGCCAGCCTGGTCAACCCTAACTGCCCTCCTCTGCAGGGTTGATCACCTCCAACTGCCCTCCCTTGCAGGCCTGGTCCCTCTCAACTGACCTCCCTTGCAGGACTGGTCCCTCCCAACTGCCCTCCCCTGCTGGCCATCTTGTGGTGGCCATCTTGTGTCCACATGGGGCAGTATCTTTGACCACATAGGGGCAGCTATCTTGATCTTGTATGTTGGAGTGATGGTCAATCTGCATATTACTCTTTTATTAGATAGGATAGAGGCCTGGTGCATGGGTGGGGACCAGCTGGTTTGCCCTAAAGGGTGTCCTGGATCAGGGTGGGGTTCCCTTGTGGCATGGAGAGGCCTGGGCGAGGGGCCTGTGGTGGTTTGCAGGCCAGCCACGCCCCTGGCGACCCAAGCAGAGGCCCTAGTATCTGGAATTTATTTACCTTCTAAATTGAAACTTTGTAGCCTGGAACGGAGCCAAGCCTCCTGCTCGATCCGTGGCTGCTGCCATTTCTGTTTGGATTTGTTTACCTTCTATAATTGAAACTTTGTATCCTTGAGTGGAGGCCTGGGCCGGCCAGAGTGTGTGGAAAGCTTGGCTTCCTCTGTTGCCAGGGAAACCCAAGCATCCCTTCCGGTACCCTCCTTGGTTGGGGTTAATTTGCATATGCACCCTGATTGGCTGGTGGGCATGGCTTTGGCTGGTGGGCGTGGCTTATGTAGCGGAGTGATGGTTAATTTGCATATTACTCTTTATTAGAGAGGATTGCCTAGAACTGGATTTCTGGATATTGATATGTCTGCATTTCCTATAAGGGTAAGGGTAAATGGTATTAGTTTCTGTAAGAGTAATTAATTAATGGTTTATGGGTTTACTTACTCTTGGAGAGGAGAGAATGATTTCAAAGTGAAAGCTAATACAGCTCCCTTATTCTGACATAGGACCCTCCCAGAGTTGAGGTGAAGGTGGAAGTTTTGCAAATCTATTAGAATAAAAAAAATAAACATGGCTGTGGGTATTTTTTTTTTTAAATCCTCTCCCAAGGATGTGTTTATTGATTTTAGAGAGAGGAAAGGAGAAAGAAAGAGAGATAGACATCAATGTGAGAAACATCTATCAGTTGCCTCCCACACCTGCCCATAACCTAGGTATATTCTCTGACTGAGAATCAAACCTGCATACTTTCTGTGTATGGGATGATGCTCCTACCAACTGAGCCACACAGCTAGGACAATGCCTGTATTAGAATTTAAAGTATAAAAAAGACATTTTACATCAATGAGGAAAAGGCCTATTGCTTTTTGAAATGCTTTTAGTATTACACAAATATATTGATTTTAGATTAATTATATTACAGAAAAATAGTAATACATTTAAAAATATAATTAACATGTAGACTTATTAATCAACTAGAGTTCTGGTGCACAAAATTCATGCACAGGGGTGGGGGGGTGTTTCCCTCAGCCCAGCCTGTACCCTCTCCAATCTGGGACCCCTCGAGGGATATCCGACTGCCTATTTAGGCCTGATCCCACCGGACATCCCTCTCACAATCCAGGACTGCTGGCTCCCAACCACTCGCCTGCCTGCCTGCCTGATTGCCCCTCACTGCTTCTGCCTGTCAGCC
Organism: Eptesicus fuscus; assembly: GCF_027574615.1. NCBI lineage: Eukaryota > Metazoa > Chordata > Mammalia > Chiroptera > Vespertilionidae > Eptesicus > Eptesicus fuscus. The sequence goes on along the minus strand of NC_072474.1, from coordinate 76,636,517 downwards.
TGATCACCCCCTAACCACTCCCCTGCCAACCCGATTGCCCCTAACTGCCCTCCCCTGCCAGCCCGGTCACCCCTAACTGCCCTCCCCTGCAGGCCTGGTCCCCCTCAACTGTCGTCCCCTGCAGACCTGGTCTCACCCAACTGCCCTCCCTTGAAGGCCTGGTCCCTCTCAACTGCCCTCCCCTGCTGGCCTGATCACCCACAACTGCCCTCCCCTGCCGGCCATCTTGTGGCAGCCATCTTGTGTCCACATAGGGCGGCCATCTTTGACCACATGGGGGTGGCCATCTTGCATGTTGGAGTGATGGTCAATTTGCATATTACCTCTTTATTATATAGGATTACTATGTGAACTTTTCACTTTAGGAGAATTTCACATTTAAAATTATGACTCTGCCCAACCAGTGTGGCTCAGTGGGTGAGTGCCCACACATGAACCAGGAGGTTAGGGTTTGATTCCAGGTCTGGCACATGTCTGGGTTCTCTATTCCCCAGTAGGGGGCATGCAGAAAGCAGCCAGTTGATGTTTCTCTCTCATAGATGTTTTTATCTCTCTATCCTTCTCCCTTCCTCTCTAAAATCAATAAAAACATTTAAAAAATAAAATAAACGTATGCCTCTGTTTCTCACATCTTTTTTTCATTGTAGTCTTGATGAGTTAATTTATTAAAGCAGCACATATTTGAAAGTATATAATTGTACACTTTCATGGAAAATATTGGTTTAATATTTGTGTATGTTTTGTATTGCATGTAACCTATAATTGTGCTAATGATTTCCTAGAGAAAGTTGAGCCTCTAGAATTACTGTTTCATTTAAAATACATGTAAAATGGATTGCAAAGATAATATATTTGTATGTATAAAAGCAAATATGCATGAGTGCATGCACACACACAAACACACGTATTTCAGTAACCCAGGCTGTGCAGCATTTTTCTCTACTGGACAATGTGGCTATATTGACTACAGATAGATCTAATACATCTATATAATCAGCCCTCTATATCTGTGGATTCCACATCCATGTATTCAACCATGGGAAAGTATTTGGGAAAAAAATGTTACATGTTGCTGACATGTACCATGAAGTAATACCTATGATAATTGCACCTATCCTGAATATGTTGTCATTATACACTAAACAATACAGTCTAACAACTATTTACATAATATTTACATTGTATTAGGTATCATAAGCAATCTATAGAAGATTTAGAGTACACAGAAGGATGTGTATAAGTTGTATGCAAATACTGTCCCACTTTATATAAGGGACTTGAGCTTCTGCAAATTTGAAGCCTTGGAAGGGTCCTGGAGCCAATATCCCTGTGGATACTGCAGGATGAGTGTATATGCACACATATACATATGCATATGTATTTTATATATTGTTTTTAGTGTATATATATATATATATATATATATATATATATATATATATATATATATATATAATCTGTACAGTAGGTCCTCGGGTTATGTCGGAGATCCATTCCTACAGTGTGGCATAACGTGATTTTCACCGTAAGTCAGAACCCACCTACATAAGCAGCTATATCACTCACATGGAGCACATACACAGCAGTAATGTAGTGAAATAGTAAAAAAAAAAAATTAAAAGAAAGATAACAATTCCTGACCTTTTACTTGTGGTAAATAAATGATAAAAACCTTAAAGCACATATGTACATAAGTTGAAATGATGGAACTATTTTTTAATAAATAAATGGGAGATGGCGCTGTAACCAAGAAACGATGTAAGTTGAGTCCGACATAACCTGAGGACTGCCTGTATATATATTAATACTGACTTTAGAAAATTTTTGGAACTAGTGGTCTTTAACCATTCATTGGGTATTTAAATCATGAATTTAACTAAGGTTAATTATTTTTTCATTATCACAAAATATATTAAAACTTGTTCTAATAAGTTAAAATAGTGATAGAGAAGACTGGGAAAAGCAGATATACAAAACAGAGTGCATGAAATTAAAGGTTAATATAAGTATTTTTAAGAAATATTAAGAGCCCTAACCAGTTTGGTTCAGTGGATAGTGTTTTTCCTGGGGACTTGATTCTGATCAAGAGCATGTACCTTGGTTGCGGGCACATCCCCAGTAGGGGGTGAGCAGAAGGCAGCTGATTGATGTTTCTCTCTCTGATCAATGTTTCTAACTTTCTATTTCTCTCCCTTCCTCTCTGTAAAAAATCAATAAAATATATTTTAGGAAGAAAGATTAAGATATGATATTTATATTTATGAAAAATGAATTAGGCTTTATCTTAGTTTCTGTTACTTCCTATTAATTTATATTAGTTAACTTTTGAGTATTTACAAAGAATTTTTAGCTTAGAGATTAAAAATAGGGGCACTGATTTTAGGATGCCTAATCAACTAATTTTAAGAACTGATTTTATTTATTTATTTATTTATTTATTTATTTATTTATTTATTTGTAATAGATCTGAGCATTTAATTTAATTTATTTATTTTTTAAATGATTTTTTAAAATTTTATTGTTTAAGGTATTAGAAATAGTAGTACATACGTCTCTCTTTTTTTGGGAGGCCGGGGGGAGGTCAGTGGGGAGGAACTGATTTTAGAAAGGTGACTACTTTAAGTATTTTTCATATGTCCATATATAAATGAACACTTGTATAAAAGTTGTAGCTCATTACAGATTGCACATCACAAGATTTAATACAAAGAAAAATATACTTAAAATTGTAATGGCTACAGGAAAGAAATACTGAAATTATGAAGATAAAGAAAGCCCTTCTTAAAACACTTAAACCAATAAGTTGTATAGGGAGAATACATAAATAAATCCTGGCCACAAATTTCCAGGAATTGAAATAATGAAAATAAATGGATATCAATAATGTCACTTAATATTTTAAGTACACTTATTTACAGAAAAAAAACAGCAAAAGTTATGACATATTTCTGATTACATAGAACATAAATATTAGACTAAAATAATTTAAAACTAGATCTAGTCTCTTGTGGCATGCTCCTATACTTAGTGTCATATGATTTAAAAAATATACTGAATATGTATATCATTGGCCAATTGGTAAATAGTATTCTGGTATTTTAGTTAAATCACTGTAATAAAATGTACTCATGATGTAGTATAATAGTATAAAAGATGCAGAAAACTACATGAGTTAGCATTATTGTTTTGTCTCTATCACCAATTTAGTCTTTTATAAATCAAGGAAAAATAGAGAAAATAAGGAGAAAGCTCTTAAGCCTTCCAGGATTAATTGTACTGCCTGTGTTTTTAATCTTGTTCTATTCAAAAAAGTACCAAAAAAAGCCTCTAAAACAAAAATAGATGAAAACACAGTCAAGACTCAAAAAGTACTGATATAGTTGTTGAGAAAGCCTGAACATCCACTCTTCAGTGATAATTTATAAACATTTAAACCTCAGCGTACCCTGAGAGGATAAATTTTTGGAAGCAAGCTGTGGACATCTGGAGTCAGTGTTTTGAATTAACAGTGTTAGGTGAAGTGTGGGTGGATGCTAGCATCTCTTTTCTTTAGAAATGTTTTGGACTGCTACTGTACAATACCAGGGAGAACAGGCAGATTCCTGTAATTATGCCACACAACCCCTCCCATTGTAGGCAACAGAGGTTTTACATACAGAGCAAGTGAAAGGCTGTATTTTCAGGAACCATTTCTTTAGTGAGCAACAAGAGTGGTGAAATAATAGGGTCTTTTATTTATAGAATTTCTTAGTTTAAAGAGCTAAAAGGGAGCAGCAGTCATGATCTCATTAGCGAGCAAAGCAACTCCGTGAGAAAACATAGAACTAATAACAATATTCTGCATACAGTGAAATGGGCTTAGAAAGTTGTGTGTGAGACCCAATTATCTTTACGTCTGTATGTGATGGGAATAGTAATGGGAATACACTTTTCCACTGAACAAAGCAACACCTCCCAAGCAGCCTCCTGTAGGTTGCTTGATTACACAAGGCGGTTGTAATTTGCCTTAGTTTCCTTCCTAGCCCAGTTTCTAATCCCCACAAACCCATAGAAGTTCCTTTATGTAATAATCATAATCACAATAAATTTGCTAAAAGTGGTTTCCATAAAGACTTAAATATATTTCCATCATATTTAAGTTTTAGTTTTATATATGATGTTGCCTAAGATTAATTAATTGATGCCATGATTTTGATTGGGTCTGGGTCAACAATTAGTAATAGTATTTTGCTATGGTTATAATAAATCTTAGGATAAAGTCAAAGTTCTGATAGAATGACTTAGAGGGGCATTTAGAAAAGGTTATAGCTTGTGCTTTATAAGAACGTCAGGTTCACTCACTTTCTGTGCATTTAGAAAATAATTTTGAAACTCCAATTTAGTGGTATCCATGAAGTCCTAAAGATAAAGACAGAAGGTTAAGAATATTATAGGCAGTTACATTCCATAATCTTAGAGAATTTTCAAAAACCGCGTTCAGAGTAGATTAAAACGTTAAAATTTTATATTTTTTCATGAGCATTCTCCTGAACCAATTTTTTACTAAGTAACATTGGTTAAGTACTGTTCTTTCAAGACCCTTTGATGTACTTCCTGGAGAATAATGAAATCCATAACTATTTAAGCATTTCAGATGTTTAATTCTTATATCTAAAAGATACATGCATAGAATTGAAGATGCATCGCTATTTTAATAACAATTGTTTTTCATCACTTGGAGAAATTGAGAAAAATTATCTTATTCATGGTTCAATAGACAGTATTGATTTAAAAATGTTTTGCTAAGATAAGAGCACTTGAACTTACAGTAAATACATATAATCAACCAAGACACTTAGATCTTATAGTTGAGTTTGAGCAGTAATTTTACAGTTCCTTTTCCCTGGAAAAGTCATAGTACTTCCCATTTTTCTAAGTTATAAATTGAGATATTTAATAATATGGCTTGATCAATAAGCTAAAATGATTTAAGTGTGATTATTAAATACTGGCATTTTATACTTCAGTAATTTCTAATTTAATGGGGAAAGGCAAGTAATGATTGTTTGGCATAAAAAAAAAATGAGAAAGAATGTTTAAGTAACTTTCTTCAGTGATGTGAATAAAATTTACTTCACCAGTTAAATGATATTCATCTAGTAGTATTATTTACAATAGCCAAGACCTGGAAACTGCCCAAGTACCCATCAATAGAGAAATCGATAAAAAAGCTGTGGTATATTTATGCAATGGAATACTACACAGCTATAAAAAAGAAGGAACTGTCACCTTTTGCAACAGCATGAATGAACCTGGAGGTTATTATGCTAAGCAAATTAAGCCAGTCAGACAGACAAATGCCATATGATCTTACTGATATGTGGACTATAATGAACAAAAAAAGCTGATGAACAAAAATAAAACCAAATGCATGGATACATGGAACAGACTAATAGGGGTCAGAGGGGAGGGGCATGAGGGACATGGGATGAAAGAAGGTGAAGAGACTAACTAAAATATATATATGTATAGCCCATGAACATAGGCAACAGTGTGGTAAAGGCCAGAGGGAGAGGGGGGAAGGATTGGTGGAGGTGGGCAAAAGGGGGGTAAAATAAGGGACATCTGTAATAAAATAAAATAAAAGATAAAAATATAGCCTATGTGATGAACTTTTCTAAGCTGTTTCTCTTCACTTGAAAGCAGTGGCACAGACAGCAGAGCACAGAAGTTAAATGATTCATTCATGGTCACATGCTATATGTATCAGACAAGGAACCTGATTCCATCCTCTGTGCTATCCATCCAGAGCTCCATAGTTAACATGCCATTTACAGGTTCAGAAACTTATTTAACTCATATCACAAATATAATTTTAAATATTACTTTCTGGAATTCTCTGTCTTCCCTTTGTGAGATGTCAGAAATTGTCATTTCTTTTTTTTTTTTTTTTACACACACAAAAAAAGTGAAAATAATTTAAGGTCCTTATTTTCATCATGTAATCTGTTTACAGATTACTATCCATAGTTACTTTTTTTACAGGGTGATCTTTCCTCCCCTAGCATATTTCTAGTTATGCCGTTTAGATCCCCTTTCATATCCATGGTCACAGTTTAGAGCAACCCCTGACCTTTCTTCCTCTGGTATTTCCTAGTCATGTGATTTAAGACTCCTTACAGGTAGAATAAGGGGTCAGTGAATAGTCTCCTATGACTCCCATACAAGTCCTTGCACAACCACATCAAGTAATCTTAGGAACAAAGCCATGGAGACAAAGATTTGGTCAAACTATAGATAACATCTAGACCTCTGTTGTACTTCAGCTCCAGGTCCAGAAAAGCAGCAAGGCCAGGCAGGGTGATGCCAGGGCTGACATCAAGACTAGGTACAATGACTAATGACTCCCTCCTCTAGTGCTGCTCAATCAGTTGAGACCACAACCCTGAAAGGATACACCTGGAAAAGCTGATGAACATTCTATTGAGATCCTCTTCTGGCACCTCCCCTAAGATCCCAGACTTTAGAGAGTGCATTAAAAATCCTTTCAGAGGACCCATTGCAGCTCTCCCTATGTAGAGAGCACACCTAAGTTTTTCCCCACCCCCACCTCACCCCAGGCACATTTTCCTTGCCTCTCTCTCCTTAGCTCCAAGGACACTTCTTTTGCCTCTGTAACTTGTTTCCTGAGCCCAATTCTTCTACAGCATACGTCTACTTCTGTGACTTTCCAAATAAATGTTCTCTTATAGTTTGAGTCTTGGTTCTGAATTCTTTCTTAGCCAGAATTTAAGTACCAAGGTTGCTGGACCCAGGTCCAATTGCAGGTAATATTCTTGTGCCATTTTTCTACCTATATGTTTATTATACCTCAATACACTTGCTAAAATTTTGTTAAAAATTTTATAAAAGACACAAGTCTTCACTCTCCAAAATGGCAAAAAAAATAATTTTATCAGGAAGCCAGAAACTTTAAAAAAATGTAGGCTTTTCTCATAACCAACCAATATAAGATTATAGGATTTCTGATTCTTAGAAAATCAGAGAAAAGATCTAGAGGGAGATAGGGAGAATTAAAAAAGCCATTTACCTTTTACTGACATCAATTTTAGTTCAGAACATCTTTCTTTTAACTACCCACTTTTCCTACTTTTTGTCTTCATTATTGTGGTGTTGTTATACTTTATTTTCCCTTTTATATTTCCCAAGGAAGCTAAAGCTCTTCTAAGATAATAATTACACCTAAAATATACTATTTTAGACAAATTTCTCATAATAGAGGATATGTAGGGCATAATGTGTACCTGAGAGCCTAGAAGATACAATATTGTTGCAAACTATTTAAATTAAATTCATATATAATTACTTTCTATCATGCCATAGACATCTCCTCAGAAAAAAAATTATTCAGTACTAAAACAATTAAGTAATATATAAATTTGAAACACTCTCTCCTCCTTCTAGAATGAATATCTTAAAGCACTGTAGGTACCTTGGTACTTGAGTTCTGGCCTGGAAAGAATTCAGAGCTAGGACTCAAACTATAAGGGCACATCCTATCTAATAAAAGAGTAATATGCAAATTGACTGTCACTCCAACACACAAGATGGCTGCCCCCATGTGGTCAAAGATGGCTGCCCTCATGTGGACACAAGATGGCCGCCACAAGATGGCCAGCAGGGGAGGGCAGTTGGGAGGGATCAGGCCAGCAGGGGAGGGCAGTTGGGAGGGACCAGGCCTGCAAGGGAGGGCAGCTGGGGGGGACCCAGGCCTGCAGGGGAGAGCAGTTGGGGGCAATCAGGCCTGCAGGGGAGGGCAGTTAGAGGTGACCAGGCCTGCAGCGGAGGGCAGTTAGGGGCAAACAGGCTGGCAGGGGAGCAGTTAGGCATCAATCAGGCTGGCAGGGGAGTGGTTAGAGGGTGATCAGGCTGGCAGGCAGAAGCGGTTAGGGGCAGTCAGGAAGGCAGGCAGGCGAGCAGTTGGGAGCCAGCAGTCCTGGATTGTGAGAGGGATGTCCAACTGCCCGTTTAGGCCCGATCCAACCAGGATCGGGCCTAAACGGGCAGTCAGAAATCCCTAGAGGGGTCCCAGATTGGAGAGGGTGCAGGCTGGGCTGAGGGATACACACCCCCATGCACGAATTTTGTGCACTTGGCCTCTAGTCTATATATATAAAGAGGTAATATGCTAATTGGTCCTAACAGTGTCATAGTCACGACCACTAAGGAGGAGGCTGCCTGCACATGCATGGCGGGGCATTGCTCCCAGAGATGGGATGGAAGTGGGGAGGTGCCTGGAGGACGGAGGCCTATGCCCCGGAGGGTGGGGGTGAGAGCCCCGTAGTGCCCCCCTCACCAGTCCTTCACCACCCACCACTCACACTCAGAGCGCCCTGCCGCTCACCTGCCTGGGGAAGGAGCACAGCGCAGCAGGCGGGAGGTTTCTATCTCATGACGGGGCTGAGCCTCCTGTTGCTCCAGAGATGGGGCAGAAGCTGGGAGGCTCCCGGAGAAGGTGGGACCAGCCCGAGGCAACTTGAGGGACTGAGGGTGGGGCTTGAAGCTGCCAGAGAAGGCCAGAAGGGTTGGGAGACTAGGCCAGGCATGCTGGAGCTCTGCATGGAGAGGTCCGGGTGTCAAGGCAGGGTGTCAAGGCAGGGTGGGTGGGTGGGCGATTTTGCACACTGGGCTCCTAGTTTATTTATAAAATCACAGAAGTAGAAGTAATTTGTAGAGTAAATGGACTGAGAAAACAAGTTACAGAGGCAAAGAAAGGGCCCTTGGAGCTTGAGAAGGAGGAAGGTGAAGGTGACATGCCTGAGGGGAATGGGAAGGATAGGGGAAAAGGCGAGCAAGCTGGTTCCTCTGACCTAAGTATTTTAAGGGTGGAGATTTTAGGGGAGATCCCGGGGACAATCTTAATAGAATATTCAGCAGTTTTCCAGGAAGTTGTGTCATTTCAGGATTATAGTCATTACTGATTGGCTGGCACCAGGGCAGGGGGTCATTATCCAATGCATCTGGTCCTGAGTCAGTTATGGCTGCTTTTGTTGCTTTTCTGAGCCTGGAGTTAAAATACAACTGAGGTCTAGATGTTATCTCTATGGAGGAAAGGACAGAGGGTCCAAACCACATGACCAGCAATATGCTAGGGGTGGAAAGGTCACCCTGAGGGTGAGGTCCCACCTTACAATTTGTCCAGTTGTTAGGCACCTGGGACTTTCCACCCTGATGACCTTCTGTACCTAGCTCATCATCCTTACTTTGCTCTTATCTGTCAGCCTACCACAAATAGACAAACTAAACAAAGATGGCTGAAGAAATACTATGACATTTTATATTAGGACAAACATACTAAAATAAATGAAACTAAAATGATTAAATTCTACTCAGAAAACCTATTTGACCTAAATATGGTCAATATCCAATTAAGGTCAAGGATTCATGGTCAATCCATGTTCTAAATAGTTAATATTTAAAAACTATTATTTAAACAAATTGGTGATCCATCACTCCATGGAGGTCTCTAAATATTTGGTGCTAGCAATACTGAAGTAATCACTAACTAAGTATGGACAGGAAAGCTAAGTAAATTTATAAAATAGGCTTGTTGTCTTCATAAAATCTACAACTGCTGAGATGATTTCAACAAGTTTCTGAAGGGAGTAAGAAAAGAGATAAATTTAAATGTGATCAACTGACGTTAATCTTAATGTTCCCTGAGTTGTACTAGTATAGTTACAGACTATAAAAAGTAAAGTAACAGACTCAGAAGGAAGACACTAATTGGCATGCTATGCATCCTTTTTTCTTAGATCTTCCATAATGTGCTACATGAGTATTGCAAACCACAAGCTTCCATGCAACTTGAATTCCTCAACTGAAAATTAGAATAATATTCTTAGTACCCAATCTTGGCAGACTAATAGGAGAAATGCAGAATAAAAGCCATTTTATAGCAAATACAATTGTTCCTGTAAAATGTTAACCTAAATATTGGTATATGTCATAAGAACAATCCATATCAAAGGAAAACTTAACTTACATTCAACTTTCCTGAAGCTATAATGAGCTTTGAATTCAATGTTATGTTCTAATTTCCTTAAATAAAAAAAAAATATATATATATGTAAAATCAATGTGAGCTTTATAATAGAATTCTTTTATTATGTAGTTGTAGGCCAACCAGGAGGCAGGGGCTGATTTCCTGGTATATTTTACTGAATGCACTATGAATAATAAGTGCCTACCATGAGATTTAAAAATCCACTTAGAGCCTCTTCATCAAAGGGCAGAGGAGTAGAAATCAAATTTTTCCAGACATAACCACCTCCTAAATAAACCTTGCAGTAATTAGAAGCCCATGATAAGAACATTGCATTTGGGAATAACAAGGGCAGAGGCAGGAAGTGCTTATAAGCTTGTCCTGAATTTTAACCAATACTATGGGCAAAAAGAACTTAATGCTCATCAGAGTGTATTTTCTCATTTATGTTAAATCTTTCAAGTCACATATTTAGAATGTGACACATAATGCATTTATATATTATCATCTAACAAAAATAATTTAATATATTTTATGAATATGGGCAGTAAAATACCTGTGAATATTTGAAAGGTTTTTTCTTCGGTTTTGATTGGCTCAGGAAAGTGGAAGAACAAGAACTAAATTTATTAATAAGTATTCCATTTAATTGGCCTAGAACATTTGAGAAAAAAATAGATCTTTTTCAGTGCCCAGTTAGATCTCCTATGTGATGAGAATAGGTGTTTATATTAAAAAGTAAGAGGACTTCACATAGATCTAAATTAAGGTTCAGTTTCAAATATTAGAACATAATATCAAGGTAATTTAAGTATACACATGTAAATACTGGGGCTCTTTACCTATTTATTTGCTTCCTTTTATTGTAGTATTTAGAATGCATTATAAAACTTAAAAGGAAGACATAAATTCTTTATAAAACAATTCCTTTAAGAATGGGGTGATTTTGACTTACACTACAGAGAGCTGCCCACTTCCATGGTCTTGTTTTTGGTCGTCTACAAGGTGGATTTCATAAGGTCCCAGAGAAAAGTGCTATATGGTTTTCTCATGTAATCACTCAGTTGACACAAATTTACAGGCATTGAAAGGCCTATTACTTCAGGTACATAGCAAACTGAAGGAGTATGACTTCCATAATGTAACAAGTTTCCTGATTAGCTGAAGGATGACCTTATTATATCATTATTTATTCCAAGTAGGAACAACATAACAGTTTATTTTCAGGCAATCAATTTAAGGTTTTGACACATAAATAGTTTTATGACTACTTCTGTGGGTCTAAAGTGATACATCCAGAAGGCAAAAATGTACCTAAAGATTGAAAGCTTTGCAATAAGACATATAGTAGAAAATAATATCTACAACTTCCATTTGTTAATTATTTAATGTGTGTCCCATACTGTGATAAATATTTCACATGCAGAATACAAAGCTAGTATAAATAGGAGATAGAAGAAATTGAATTCTAAACTAAATTTTTCTTGATGCCAAAGGCCGTACATACCACAATATAAAAACAGTAGTAGAGGCAGGCTTAAATCATATTTTCTCCTACCTAAATATTCTTTTTCTGAATATTTTTAAGTTCACATTATTGCTTTAATTTGCCTTTCCATTTTTTAAGTCACTGATTACCTGGTCCTATTTCTCAGATGTCCATGTCTGTATCGGTCTATTCCAACTTGACTTACTCCTGCTCTGTTTTTCTTAAACCCACCCTGGTCATGTTCTTGTTTTAAGCTACCTTTACTCCTCTTTGGTTACTTTGACTAAAAGTTTAAATTCATTTTATATAGTGTCGTTCAGTCCTAGTCAACCACAACTGGAATTTCTAGCTCTTGTTCAAGATCATTAGTTTTCAAAGGCCTGGTTTTTCTTTTTCTGACTCCTTTCAAGGTCCAAATTCTAGTTCTGAAATATAGCATAAAGGAATCCTGCACTTACATCCAGGACCCTATATAAATTGTTACTAATTTAAATTTTCATATTTATCATCCAGCTTTCCATATGACCATTTTGATTCATAGTAAATACAACACCTAGGTCTTTGCTTTTTTTTTTTTTTTTTTTTTTTTTTTGCTTAAGCCTTTTATTAAGTTGGGATTATAGGATTCATACTGAGACTGGTTATGGTATTTGTAAAGGATTTAGAAATTTGCTATAAGCAATGATAGGAATGCAACTGTGCAGAAAACAAAGTTTATTCCTCCAGCAATAGAACTGCAACTGAGACATTTGAATTAAGGAAAATAATACAAAATCATTTGGTGAAAATTATTCTGAAAAATTATATTCACCATGGGTCGATCAAAAAGAAAGAATAAGGAAGAGAGGTGAATTTGAGATCTACTTCGATCAACTGAGTGTATAAAGTAGCTGTCCTGAGCTTAATCAGTAGCACTAGAAATTAAGAGGCAAAAACAGCCTGGTTGGTGTTGCTCAGTGGTTGTGCATAGACCTATGAACCAGGAGGTCACATTTGATTCCTGGTCAGGGCACATGCCCTGGTTACAGTAGGGAGCATGCAGAAGGCAGCCAATCCATGATTGTTTCTATCTCTCTCTCCTTCTCCCTCCCTCTCTGAAATGAAAAATAAAAATAATACCATATATTTTTTAAAATTGTAAATGATACAAATTGAAAATTGTTTGGTTCATATCTTACTTGCTATGGGGGATAAAGAAGAGATAACGAGTAAGAACTATTTAAAGTTTTCTTATTTGAATGACTGACTAAAATATGTTGCATTTGAAGTAACAGAAGGATAGGCATTGGTTGGGAAGTGGATGATGAGTTTCATTTTAGATATATTGATTTTAAGGTACTAGCAAAAGGTTCCTGTGAAAATGTCTTGTAGCCAGTTGAAAATGAAGTGAAAGTTTAAGGTTAGAGGTAAAATTTTTCCCCTCTTTAATTCATTTTTAATTATAGCTGACACACAGTATTATATTAGTTTCAGGTGTACAACATAGTGTTCAGTATTTTTACATCTTACAAAGTAATCACTATAAGTCCAGAAATCATCTGTCACTGTGCATAGTTATTACGCTATTCCCTGTACTGTACCTTACCACCTCATGACATTTTATAACTGAAGTTTGTTCTTTTTTTTCTTTTTTATTATTTAAAGTATTAAATATATGTCCTTTTTCCCCAATTGACCACCCCCCTGCCACTTCCGCCCCACAGGAAAAGCCCCCACCACCCCAGTGTCGGTGTCCATTGGTTATGCTCATATGCATGCATACAAGTCCTTTGGTTGATCTCTTACACCCACTTCCCCATCCCCACCGCATTCTTTCTGAGGTTGGATGGTCTGATTAGTGTTTCTTAGTCTCTGGATCTATATTTGTTCATCAGTTTATGTTGTTCATTATATTCCACATATGAGTGAGATCATGTGATATTTATCTTTCTCTGACTGGCTTATTTAATTTAGCATAATGCTCTCCAGGTCCATCCATGGTGTTGCAAATGGTAAACGTTCCTTCTTTTGGTATAGTAGTATAATATTCCATTGTACACATGTACCACAGTTTTCTAATCCACTCATCTGCTGATGGGCACTTAGGCTGTTTCCAAATCTTAGCTATTGTAAATTTTGCTGCTATGAACATAGGGGTGCATATATCCTTTCTGATTGGTGTTTCTGATTTCTTCGGATACATTCCCAGAAGTGGAATTACTGGGTCAAATGAGAGTTCCATTTTTAATTTTTTGAGGAAACTCCATACTGTTTCCCACAGTGGCTGCACCAGGCTGCATTCCCACCAGCAGTGCACGAGGGTTCCTTTTTCTCTGCATCCTCACCAACACTTGTTGTTTGTTGATTTGTTGATGATAGCCATTCTGACAGGTGTGATATGGTATCTCATTGTTGTTTTGATTTGCATCTCTTGGATGATTAGTGACTTTGAACATGTTTTCCTATGTCCCTGGGCTTTGTGTATGACCTCTTTCTGAAAGTGTCTATTTAGGTCCTTTGCCAATTTTTTTTTATTAGATTGTTTATCTTCCTTTTGTTAAGTTGTATGACTTCCCTATAAATTTTGGAGATTAAAACCTTATCTGAGATGACATTCGCAAATACATTCCCCCATGCAGTGGGCTTTCTTATTGTTTTGTTGATGGTTTCTTTTGCTGTGTAGAAGCTTTTTATTTTAATGTAGCCCCATTTGTTTATTTTCTTTTTAGTTTCCATTGTCATAGGAGCTGTATAGGTAAAGATATTGCTATGACATGTGTCTGATATTTTGCTTTCTATGGAGTCTTCTACGATTTTTATGGTTTCCTGTCTTACATTTAAGTCCTTTAACCATTTTGAGTTTACTTTTGTGTATGGTGTAAGTTGGTGAACAGGTTTTATTTTTTTGCATGTATTTGACCAATTTTTCCAGCACCATTTATTGAACAGATTGTCTGGACTCCATTGTATGTTCTTGCCTCCTTTGTCAAATATTAATTGAGCATAATGACTTGGGTCTATTTCTGGGTTCTCTGTTCTGTTCCATTGGTCTATATGTCTTGTTCTTATGCCAGTAACAGGCAGTTTTGAGAACAGTGCCTTGTAATATAGCTTGATATCTGGTATTGTGATCCCTCCAACTTTGTTCTTCTTTCTCAGGATTGCTGTGGCTATAGAGGGTTTTTTTTTTTTTTTTTATTCCAGATGGATTCTTGGAGAGTTTGTTCTAGGTCTTTGATATATGCTATTGGTATTTTAATGGGGATTGCATTGAATCTATAGAATGCTTTGGGTAGTATGGTAATTTTAATGATGTTGATTCTATCAATCCATGAACAGGGTATATTCTTCCATTTGTTTATGTCTTCCTCTACCTCTTTTTTTTTTTAATGTCCTGTAGTTGTCCGAGTACAGGTTTTTTACTTCCTTAGTTAAGTTTATTCCTAGTTAACTTAATTTTTTTGGTGCAATGGTAAATGGGAGTTTTTTTTTTTTTGTTTGTTTTTTTGTGTGTTTTTTTTTTTTTTAGTTCCTCTTTCTGTGAGTTCATTATTGATGTAGAAAAAGGCAATGAATTTTTGGGTGTTAATTTAGTATCCTGCTACTTTGCTGAATTCATTTATTGTCTAGTAGTTTTTTGATGGAGTCTTTAGTGTTTTCTATGTACAATATAATGTCATCTGCGAATAATGGCAGGTTTACTTCTTCTTTCCCAATATGGATGCCTTTTATTTCTTCTTCTTATCTGATCAGTATGAGTAACACTTCCAGTGCTATGTACAATAGGAGTGGTGAAAGTGGGCATCCCTGTCTTGTTTCTGTTCTAGGGGAAATGATTTTAGTTTTTGCCCATTGAGTAATGATGTTGTCTGTAGGTTTGGCATATAAGGCTTTTATTATGTTGAGGTATGATCCTTCTATTCCCACTTTGCTGAGAGTTTTATCAAGAAAGGGTTGTTAGATTTTGTCAAATGCTTTTTCTACACTGATTGATATGATTATGTGATCTTTGTCTCTCAATTTGTTTATGTGATTTATCACATTTATTGATTTGCAGATATTGTACCATCCTTGCATCCCTGAAATAAATCCCACTTGGTCATGGTATATGATCTTTCTAATGTAATGCTGGATCTGATTTGCTAGAATTTTGTTGAGGATTTTATCATCTATGTTTATCATGGATATTGACCTGTACTTCTCTTTTCTTGTGGTATCTTTAACTGGTTTTGGAATTAGGGTAATGCTGGCTAAATGGAAAGAGCTTGGAAGTGTGCCTTCGAATTTTTTGGAGTAGTCTGAGGAGAATAGATTTTAGTTCTTTGAATGTTTGGTAGAACTCTCCTGTAAAGCCATCTGGCACAGGGCTTTAGTTTGCTGGATGACTTTTGATTACTGCTTCAATTTCATTGATAGTTATCAGCCTATTCAGGTTTTTTGATTCTTCCTGATTGAGTTTTGGAAGCTTGTATTTTTCTAAGAATATGTCCATTTTGTCTAGGTCAGTGGTCGTCAAACTCATTAGTCAACAGAGCAAATTTCAACAGTACAACAATTGAAATTTCTTTTGAGAGCCAAAATTTTTAAACTTAAACTTCTAACGCCACTTCTTCAAAATAGACTCACCCAGGCCCTGGTATTTTGTGGAAGAGCCACACTCAAGGGGCAGAGTCGCATGTGGCTCGCGAGCAGCAGTTTGCGGACCACGGGTCTAGGTTGTCCAGTTTGTTGGAGTAGAGTTGTTGTAGTATTGTTTTACAATCCTTTCTATTTCTTTGGTGTCTGTTGTTACTTCACCTCTTTCATTTCTGATTTTGTTTATTTGGGCCCTCTCTCTTTGTTTCTTGGTGAGCCAGGCTAGAGGTTCATCAATCTTGTTTATCCTTTCAAGGAACCAGCTCTTGGTTTTATTGATTTTTTGTATTTTTTTGGCCTCTATGTCATTTATTTCCGCTCTAATCTTTATTATTTCCTTCCATCTGCTTACTCTGGGGTTTACTAGTTGCTCTCTTTCTAATTCTTTCCGTTATAGTGTTATATAATTTATTACCATTTTTTCTTTTTTTTTTTTGAGGTAGGCCTGCATTGCTATGAATTTCCTTCTCAGGACTGCTTTCTCTGTGTCCCATAGATTTTGGATTGTTGTGTTTTAATTTTTATTCATTTCCAGGATGCTTTTTATGTCTTCCTTGATCTCTTTGGTAACCCAATAATTGTTTAATAGCATGCTATTTAGCCTCCAAGTGTTTGATTTTTTTTCATTGTTTTTACTGTAATTGATTTCAAATTTTATGACATTGTGATCCAAGAAGATGCTTGATATGATTTCTATCTTCTTGAATTGGAAGAGACTTTCCCTGTGTCCTAATATGTGGTCTATCTTTTAAAATGTCCTGTGTGCACTTGAGAAGAATGTATATTCTGTAGCTTTGGGGTGAAATGTTCTGAAGGTGCCAATTAATTCCATCTGATTTAGTGAGTCACTCAGGATCGAAGTTTCTTTTTGCTGATTTTATGTTTAGAGGATTTATCCAGGGGTGTCAATGGGGTATTAAAGTCCCCTACTATGACTGTATTGATGTCGATTTCTCCCTTGATATCTTCCAGAATTTTTTTTTAATGTATTTGTGTGCTCCTGTATTGGCTGCATATATGTTTACCAGAGTTATAGCCTCTTGTTGAATTGTCTCCTTTAGTTTTATGAAGTGGTCTTCCTTATCTCTTGTTATGGCATTCATTTTGAGGTCTATTTTGTCAGATAGAAGTATTGCTCCCCCAGCTTTTTTTTTATTTCCATTCGCTTGACAAATTTTTTTTCATCCCTTCACTATCAGTATCTGTGAGTCCTTTGTTCTGAGGAGGGTCTCTTGTAGATAACAGATATATGGGTCATGTTTTGTTATCCATTCAGCTAACCTATGTCAGCATTTAGTCCATTTACGTTTAAAGTTATTATTGATAGGTACCTGTTTGTAGCCATTTTTATTCTTTATGCCTGTGTTCCTTCTTCCCTTCCTATTTCTTCTTTTTATATCAGTCCCTTTAACATTCCTTGCATTGTTGGTTTGGTGGTAATAAACTCAATTAGCCCTTTTTTATCTATATAGCTCTTGATTTCACATTCAATTTTGAATGATAGCCTTGCTGGGTATAGTATTATCAGATTCAGTCCCTTGCTTTGTATCACTTTGTATATCTCATTCCATTCCTTTGTAGCCTGATGTGTTTCTGTTGAGAAATCAGTGGATATTCTAATGGGAGATCTCTTATAGGTAAATTTCTGTCTCTCTGGCAGCCTTTAAGATTCTTATTTTGTTCTTGGTGCTTTCCAATTTAATTATGATGTGTCTTGGAGTTGGTCTTTTTGGTGTCTTTTTGTTTGGGACTCTGTGTGATTCTTGAATTTGTGTGAGTTTTTTCTTCCCAATATCAGGGAAGTTTTCTGTCATTATTTCTTCAAACAGGTTTGCTATTCCTTGCTCAGTTTCCTTTCCTTTTGGCACCCCTATTATGCAGCTGTTGTTTTTGTTGTCCCATAGCTCTTTAGGCTCTCCTCCTGCTGTTTAAGTTTTTTTTCCAGTTGCTGCTCTGCTTGGGTGTTTTTTCCTACCTTGTCTTCTAGCTTGCTGCTGCAGTCCTCAGCTTCTTCTAATCTACTGTTGACCCTTATTATTGAATTCTTTATTGCAGCTATGTCGTTCTTCATTTCCTCTTGGTTATTCTTCATTTCCTATTGATTCTTTCACATGTTGTTGAATTTGTCTTCCATCCTTTTCAGTGTCCTTATGACCATTGCTCTGAATTCTTTCTCTGACAAGTTGCTTGCCTCTATTTTGTTTACTTCCTTTTCTGGTGATTCCTCCTTTTCTTTCGTATGGGGGCTGTTTCTTCATCTCCCCATTTTTGCTCCTCTGGTTATGTGGCTCACTCTCTACCACACTGACTGAAAGGCACAAAATACAACATGACAAGACACAGCACAGAGGGAACTAAACACAAATGTATTCACATCATGGATAACCCCAATAAAGGTGACCACCAGAGAAAAGAGAATTAGGGGAATGAAAAGAGCACAAAAATGATATCCAGAAAAGGAAAAAAAAGTAAGAGAGAAAAGAAAAAGAAGAAATAAGAAGGGGGGAAATATACATATATGGGGAGAAAAGTCCACAAAACAAACAAACAAACCAAAAAATGCAAACAACAAACAGCGACAAAAAAAGGGGGGAAGGGGGACTGAATCTGAAGAGGCAGAGCATTCACCAGGCGCCCTCTGTCCTTTCTGGGCAGGAACTGTCTCACCAGCTGTGTTTAATTCGCCAATACTAGGTGGATGCTATTAGATTTATTTGTTTCTTCTATCTGCTCCGTGAGAAGGCACAGGACGCGTCCACCTAGTTGGCTGCCATTTTCCCTTCCCCTGGACAAACTGTTTAGGAGCCCGCGGCTGGGGAGGCTGGAGTCTTGGTGTTTGTGGGTTTGCAGCCAAGGCAGCAAATCCCTGGCTGGTGTGGCTGTAGGGTCCAGGGTGATGTTCGAGGTCTCCGCGGGTGGAGGTGAGGCTGGGCTCCTAATCACAGCTGCTCTCCACTTGAAAATTGCACAGCCTCTACAGCAGAGCCAGCCACACTGGGAGAAATTTCAGTGGTGGCAGAGGCTACCCAGCTAGGGGAGCCTGGTCCGCCAGCCCCCCAAAGTTCTGTGGAATATAACTGTCTCTCACCCCCACAGAACATGCCCCACACGTCCACGCAATCCCCTTTCGCTCCCTCCCTCACTCACACTCTCTCCCTTAGTGCCGTCCTCTTGGATGCAGAGAGTGGGAGGCAAGAAAGGGCAGAATGAAGGTAAAGCCTGCCACAAAGAGCTGTTTTTGGGTGTCTTTTACTTTCATGTAGAGACTGTGAGCACATTAGTTAGAATCTTAAATAATAATATGGGCATGGCTGGCTTATTGTCATAAACGTTTAAGACACTTGTTGAAATAAAATGAAGGTGTCAAAGAGAGTCAGAAATAGAAACAAGACAATGGGAACCCAGTGGAAGATAATTTCCATGGGTGGAAGACTTATACTGCAAATTCTGGCAGGGAGGGTGGTGTGAAAATTAACAGAGAAAATATTGAAATATTGAGTATGGCAATTAGAATCTCATTAGTAACCTTTGAGACCAGAGTGAAAACATGCTCTATTTATGCAGTGTAAACATTAAATGCAACAAAATACTAAAATAGTATTTCTAGAATTTACATCTATAGCTCCAAAAAGTTCTCTATAGTTATGTTTCATATTTTGATGTAACACATGTCATTAATCTTTTATCCTCATTTTAATAATAAACTGAGGCAAAAGGTCAGAAGACATATTTTACAAATGATGTTGATTAAAGGCCAGAATTTTAAATTTGGCATATGTACCTTTGATATCAAACTTAATGCTCTTTTATTGCCACCATGGCAAGCACTTTTTCTTTATGATGTGATCAGCTCATGCAAGTACTTAAATGGTATATAAACAACAATCAATTCAAATGAAATCATTCCATTTTTAAATGTAGAACCTACCAAGACATCTCATGTCACATAATTGTATAATTCGCTTTAATTACATAATGCTCATATGGTGCTAAAAAAAATTGATAGGCTGACTTAAAAGCAAAATGACTTAAACCCATCTCAATTTAAAAAGCAATGATCACATTACTACTAATAAGATTAGTGCTAAGTTTTGGAATTGTAGTCCCTAGGACTACAGGTTTTTCTCCTACCCAACTTTAATAGCATTCATAGGGAACTACAGGAGAAGGTAGCAAACAGGTTACATATGTTAACAAAATGTCTCTATATTTGTCACATATTTTTAGTATTTCTTTTTTTTTTAAAGATATTTTATTGCTTTTTTACAGAGAGGAAGAGAGAGGGATAGAGAGTTAGAAACATCGATGAGAGAGAAACATCGATCAGCTGCCTCTTGCACACCCCCTACTGGGGATGTGCCCGCAACCAAGGTACATGCCCCTGACCGGAATCGAACCCGGGACCCTTGAGTCCACAGGCCGACGCTCTATCAACTGAGCCAAACCGGTTTTGGCTAGTATTTCTTGATTAACATTTATTTGTTTCCAGCCTATTGAGATTATAAAATATAGTTGATCATAAGTAACAGCAATCTTTTTTATAATTAGCCTCATTTTTAGTGACTTATTCAGTAATAAAGTGAGCCAGATTCTGGAACTTTGATCACTTCTTAGAGAGTGAAATCTTGCATTCTAATGGCTTGAAACTAAAAGAAAAAAAGACCACATTCCTGCTATCCTGATGCTGCATATATTATAGCCAGAGTCCAAGGGGACTTCCTAATTGAGTTATAACCCTAAGACTTCAAGGCATAACTATGACAACTTTTGCTGGCTCACAATATATTAAAAATAAGCTTTTAATAAAAAGAGTTTGAAACTATTGTTTTTAACACTGAACGTAAGGGAATTAGTCAAGGAAAAATTACCCTCAAGACCCATGTCTGGAAACAAGGCAGTCAGCTTCTTTAAGAAAGTAAAAGCTGTGCCAGGCAGGTTTGTTCATTGAGGAGAGTATGTGTTGGGGATCAGATAGTGTACAGTCCTCACACCCAATGGGGAGCAGTGTGCCAGCTGGTAGTGACACAAGAAGAAAGGCAAGATTATCATTTAAAGAAAATTCCGAAAACTTCCCACAGCCTCAACTGCTATTTTTTCAAGAGATTTTATGGTTTTTTTCAGAGGATAGAAAAATATATTTCATTTTAAGATTAAGTTTAATTACACACAGAAAAATAGTTAACTTGTTTTATTTGATTTTTTTTTATGATATGCCTCAAAACAATCATATCTGGAATCACTATATTTTTATCACCAATAAATTTATCATCATCCCAAACATTTTCATTTCCTGCAAATTGAGTTTAGTCTATGTCTCCAAATTTTACTTTTCTTATTTTTTTCTATTTATATGATGGAAAATTTTACATGCATAACAAATTTCCTGTCTCTATATATAAAACCCTAATATGCAAATAGACCAAATGGCAGAACAACTGAGCAACTGGTCACTATGACGTGCGCTGACCACCAAGGGGTGCACACGCAACACGGTGGGCGTCTGTAGCAGGCGGCAGAGTGCAGAACATGGCGGGCTTCGGCTGCAGCCATGGTGGGATGGGGAGCAGGTGAGCAGGGGCTCCAGACCAAGGCGGGGTGCCGGTTGCTGTCATCTGGGCGAGCCTCTGGTGGTTACTGAAAATTCTTTGCTCCCACGTGCCATAGTCCTACCTGGCATTCTCACCTGCTGCTGAAGCCATCCCCCCTTGCACTCACTGCTGGCGCCGGAGCTGGCCCTGATCGCTTGGCGCCATCAGCGGGTGTGAGCAGCGACTGCCGGCCTCGATCGCCTCCAGGGCTTCTTCACCAACCCCTGTTCCTGAGGGGTGATCAGTACCGGCAGCTGCCGCTTGCACCCTCTGCTGGCAACAGCCCCACTGCTCGCACCCACAGCCGGCACTGGTTCTGCTCACGTCCGCAGCTGGCGCCAGAGCTGCCACTCACACCTGCTGCCTGAGCCCAGTGCCTGTCCCAATCGCTCAGCACCATCAGCGGGTGCAAGTGGTGGCTGCCTGTCCCAATTGCCCCTGAGGGCTTCTTGACCTTCTCCTTCTCCTGAGGGGCAATCAGGGCAGCAGCCGCCACTTGCACCCACTGACTGCGCCAGTCCCACTTGCACCTGCTGCTGGTGCCAGCCCCAATTGTTCCGTGCCATCAGCGGGTGTGAGGGGGGCCGGCACCATCAGCACCTGGGAACGGCGGTGGTGGGAGCGGGGCTGACTGGCAGAGAGGGGACTGGGGAGCAATGGGGAGAGGGGCTGGGCGGGGGCGCAGAGGATGGGCCAAGACACGCCCCTGTGCCCACTGTAGCCTCGCGGCCCACAGTTCCTTTCAAGGTGCACTAATTCATGCACTGGGCCCCTAGTCCTACATGATGAAGAGCTAATATGCTAATTAGACAGAACAGCAGAATGAGCATCTGGGCGACCTTCTGGACGACCATCCAGATGACCTTCCCGATGAAGCTGGGGCTGTGAGGGCCGAGGCAGCCAGGGGTGCGAAAGCTGAGCTCCTTGCATGAATTTCATGCATTTGGCCTCTAGTACTAGTATAATGAATTCTGATGAATCCATTTTATTTCTATGTAGTTAACATCAAAGTTCCCTGTAACTCTAATGTCCACAGGTCTTTTCCTAGATACATTTCAGTAGTACATTATTTCTTCCATAAATATTTAAGTATACATCTGTAAAAATGACTATTTAAAAAACATAACTACTCATTAATAACAATATTATTAATTAATGAAGTATACAGCTAGTTTTTATATTACTAAGATTGTCTTTTTTTAAAACCATTTGTTTATACAAATCAGGAAAAAATTAAGGCTCATGCATTACAATTGAATCATCTTTATTTTAATTATTTAATTTCTATAATTTTTTAAATTTATTTCCATCTTTCCACCACCACCCTTCCTAAATTATCTATATATGTAAAAGGCTAATGTGCTAAGTGTTCGTCCAACTGGTAGCTATGACATGCACTGACCACCAGGGGGCAGATGCTCAACACAGGAGCTGCCATGACACGCACTGGCAATTTACAGAGAAACAGCAGCATGGACCTGGCACCCACAAGTCAACACTCAGCTTCCCCCAAGTGGGACACAGGCTCCGCCACCACCCTAGAGTGACACCCCACCAAATCACAGCCAATGCTGCCAAGACCCCATGGTGCAAAAGGCAGTCCACAGCCCAGCCTAGCCCAGAAATGGTTGCTGTGGGCGCCGGGTAATGACATCACATAGCAATGCCTGGCTTCTTCTCCTTAGCGACTAGCCTCCGTGGAGTTTCTTCAGCCCAGAAACACGACTTGCTTTATAGCCAGGTGGACACATTTCACACTTTAACCAAATACCTGTGAGGCGTTTTCCCGTGCCTCATCTCATTTCATCCTCACAGAAGTCCTGGAGTAGGTAAATAAGAGACTCAGTAGAATCCTATTTTCTTTTCATTAGCCAGAAAACAGAGATTTAAAAAGCTTAGAAACTTGACCTGACTGAAAAGAAGTAAGAAATGGTGGACCTTGAAAATGACTTCAGGTTTCCTCACTGTGCAGAATATAGTCAAACACTGCTGCAATTAAATATTTTACCCTTTGTTCTCCCTGCATGACCTACAATAATAACCTGCTTTGTGTTGATATTTACTGTTGTGTTGCTGACAATTACCTGAAAGAGAAGTTGGGGTGCTTCACTGGGCTGGAAAAAGTTTAGCTAAATCAGAAAGCAGGTCTAATTAAGCAAGTTTATTCTACATTTATAAAAGGCTAAGTTGACTCCAGCGTGCATGATACATATAAAGCTCTCACTGGTGCCAATTGCATGTGTGTGTTTCTGTCTGTCATTGTTGATTTTGAATTTGGTTGACACTTCTATTATAGAAAAAGGGTGAATAGCGATATTAAAATATTTCTTCTAAGTAATTTCCTTTCAATGTGCATGAATTTGTGCACTGGGCCACTAGTTTTCCTCTAATTAGCTGTTTAACTGAATAACCTGGGGCATTTCCTCAAACCTAGATTTACTGATTTCATCCATTTGGTTTCACTAACATTTTCTTGGTCTTCTCTGTTTTCTATAAACTTGTAGTTCAGTCAAGAAACTCAATCAGATAGGAGTTCAATGTGGTGTAAAGTTTTATAAGAGTTATTGTGCATTTCCATCAGTATGTGTATTGGTCTAGGTTTATTTTATTTGAATATGCATTTATTTATTTCATTTTGAGATGAAGTTTAAAATATATAAACTAAAGTCTTCTTTACCATAAAGGTAAAATATTTACTGTTACCTCTAGACTATTTTGTCATCAATTGTATCCATTTTATTTGCCTTGTAAGGCCCAATTTGGAAAACTGACTTCAAATATATAGTCAAAAAAAGTAATTTCAATCTTGTTTCCCTGTAAAAACTGCTTTTTTTGTTTTTCTTTTTCTCTTTTACTACTCCTGCAATATTTCTAAAAACCTGTAAACCATAATAAATCTAAGAGCTATAGAAGAAAAGCAAATTGAGTTAATAGCATGAGGAGGCATGGGTAATCCTAGTTTTTAAGAGTATATCTAAATAAACTAAATTGATAAATTAATTATAAATTATAATTTGTAATCTTTAAATAAATTTATTTCTAATAAAATATTTATCTCTTTGTTCAAAATGTTTTAAATAATTTCAAGAATCAAACTACCCATAAAGAGTGTTATTATTTTCTGATAGAAAGTCACGGTTAATAAATGTTGAGGAACGTGGTTTGGAATTTTGTACTGATTTCTATAACAAGATATTATCTGTATATTGGATACTCCCTATGTATATAATGATCTGTATCTATATCTGTATATGTATCTATATCTATATTCTACAATATAATTCCTTCACTGATTAAGAGGCAGATTAATCAATAGTTAAATATCTCTCATTGACTTAACAGCAATCTTGGAGTTATGTTTAGAATAATTTATGACACTCTTGGCATGCCTCCTGACATAGCTCAATAACTACAAATACCACAACTGAAGTCTTTTTTCATTGCAGTTAGTATTGACCAAACATATTTTTGGAATTTGCCATTTTCTTTCATAAGTTCATGTTTCCTACTTACAAATCTTGTCATTCATAATTGTAAGGTGTTTATAAATCTTAAATATCTGTTAATATGTAGTAGTGATGATTATGCCATGGGAAACCTTTGCACTTTAGAAAAGAGGGAAAATTCAATATGATACAGGAAAATTGGACTGGAATGCATGGTGTACCCCTGGGGAGGATGGTTCTCAGGCTCTTGTCCAAGTAGAGTTGAAGAATGAAACCACGGTCAAAAGGTGGTATAGTAAAAGGTGGAAATTTATTGAGAAACAAGTACAGACTTCCATGTGGGGAGGGGAACAAAGTCTCATTCAGTCCCTTTTCTCTAGGGTTTATAAAGGCTTCAGTTCTTTGTGCTTTGACATCCCCTCTGATTGGTCACTATCCCCTTAAATTGGTTACTATAACAACTTCAGAGTTCAAACCTCATGTGAGGTAGTGAGGTACATGAGATTCTCCTCTTCTTCTCCCTCACTGTTTTCTCATTCCCTTTGGACTTTCCTCTTTCCTCTCTGAATGAGGGGATTCCTTCCCTTTATTTTGTAAATGTATACCTTCTGCTGTTTCCAGCTCCCTCATTCTATGGAACTGTGTACCTTTCGTAGCTCTCAGCTCCCTTATTCTATGGAAATATACCTTCTGCAGCTCTGTAGCCATGTGCTTTTTACATGCACCCCTTAATTTCTAAAATTTCCTAACCCTGCCTATTTTACCCCTAAAACCTCCTATTTTACCCCTAAAAACTCTTTTAAATATAACCTCAAGTTGTGCTTTTTAAACTGAGGAATGCAATGAACTGTCAGAGGATGTCCAAAACCAAAGGATAAAAACAATGCACATACATGCATTTACATGACTCAAGTGATTGAAAATTTGTGTGTGTGTGTGTGATTTTGTTGTTACTTGAAAATTTAAAATCTGGTAATCATAGAACCCAAACACTTTTGAAGTGAGGAAGAATAAATTGTTAAATTACAAATAAATTATTCTGTTTTCAGCAGTGTCGTTAACTTTATTCGTTGTCAATAAAATAATAGCACCAAACTATGAACTTTAATATGTCAAGTAGCAGTACCAGATTTAAACAACTGCTTGTGTGAGCTGAGTTGGACGAAAGTAGGTAACCAAGCCCACTTAGTTATCCAGAGTGGGGCAAAAATCAGGTTCACATTTGTAGAATGGAACATAGTACAATAATTAATACATAATAATACAAGAATAAATTCTGTTTTGCATACTCACAACTACAAAGCTACTTTTTCCCAACCCTGTATTTAGAATAATATATATGAAGACAAGTAAATAACACAATATTTAATATTAAACTAATAAGTAGGGGCTTCATGGGGGTGGGGCAGGCCGGGTCTAGTTCTAGCCCAATGGGGTTGGGGCCAGCTGGGTCTGGGTCTCATGCAATTTCAAGGTGCACCTTGGTGGGTGGGGACTTGACTCTGGTTCCCGAGGCGTGCCCCAGACTCTGACAGGAGAGAGATTTTCATATACATTTTACTAATTTTCTTTCATCTCTGACACTTCTATTATAGAGAAAGGGCAAATAGCAATATTAAAATATTTCTTCTAATTCCCTTTTAATGTGCACGAATTTTGTGCACCGGGTCACTAGTATTTCTATAATATGATACCAATGTAATAAATGTTCTAAATTGTTGAACCTGTCAGAGTATTAATTTTTAAAAATTTAACCAAACATCTAATGTTTGTAAACATGGCACAATAGCATTTCATCTAAACATGAAAAAACAGAAAGGAAATTATTTTTCTAGAAGACTGAATAATTTGAAATATGTTTGTTTATGTTATGCTATATTTATATGTATAATAATAGAAGTGTAATATGCTAATTAGACTGGATGTCCTTCCAGATGACCTTACAGATTAAGCCTGGGCTTTGAGGGAAGCCCAGGTCCCAGGTGCCAGAGGGAAGCGGGTGCCAGCAGCTGAGGGAAGGAAGGCCTACTCTTGCAATAATTTCGTGCATCAGGCCTCTAGTTTATTATATATTATATTATATTATATTATATTATATTATATTATATTATATTATATTATATTATACTAGAGGCCCGGTGCATGAAATTTGTGCATGGGGGGAAGGCAATGTGTCCCTCAGCCCAGCCTGTACCCTCTCCAATCTGGGACCCCTCGAGGGATGTCCAATTGCCCTCTAACAATCCAGGACTGTTGGCTCCCAACCACTCGCCTGCCTGCCTGCCTGATTGCCCCTAAGCACTTCTGCCTGCCAGCCTGATCACCCCCTAACCACTCCACTGCAAGCCTGATCGATGCCTAACTGCTCCCCTGCTGGCCTGATTGCCCCTAACTGCCCTCCCCTGCCTGCCTGGTCACCCCTAAGTGCCCTCCCCTGCTGGTCTGGTTGCCCCTAACTGTCCTCCCCTGCAGGCCTTGTACCTTCCAACTTCCCTACCCTGCAGGCCTGGTCCCCCACAACTGCCCTCCTCTGCAGTCCTGGTCACCCCCAACTGCCCTCCCCTGAAGGCCTGGTCACCCCCAACAGCCATCCTCTGCTGGCCCTGTCACCCCTAACTGCTCTACCCTGCAAGCCTGATCATCCCCAACTGCCCTACCCTGCTGGCCATCTTTTTGTCCACATGTGGGTGGCCATCTTTGACCACATGGGAGCGGCTATCTTGTGTGTTGGAGTGATAGTCAATTTGCACATTACCTCTTTATTATATAGGACTATACTAGTGGCCTTGTGCATGAAATTCGTGCATGGGGGTTTCCCTCAGCCCAGCCTGCACCTTCTCCAATCGGGGGGCGGGGCCAGTAGGGCCACTTCACCCTCTGCCCGCCCTGCCTTCCATCCAGGCCTCTTCAGGCCCCGTCTGTTTTGTTTCTACATTCTGAGAGAGGCTCTGAGAGCAAGCTGGGAGGGAGGGAAAGAAAAGGAGAAAAGGCTGTGAGCTGGTGGGCGCTGTGTGTGTCTGTGCATGTGTGTGGTTGTGAGTGATGTGAGTGCTGACCCTGCCTCCTTCGTCCCCGTCTCTGCTGCCACAAGTCCCCACCCACCAGAGCTTGCTGCGTGCGGAGCCTACGCATTGATCGAGTTTCTGGTCGTTGCGAATGTGACGGACCTAGGGTTTTTATATATTAAAATTTATTATTATATTATATTATATTATATTAATTATATTATATTATATTATATTAATATTATAATGACCAGTATTAATAAAATGAAAGTTTTGCATTTTTTTTAAAGAAAAAGAAGAGCCCTTTTAGGCCATTTCTTCAGACTCCTGAAGGATCTAACTCTATCTGATCTATGTTTAGTGATGTCTCATGGGAATATATGGGAAACCATCTCTACCATGGTCCACATTTTTATCTAGGAAATTTTTTTTCTATAGGAAAAACACAGTTCTCTGATATTACACAGTAGCTATGAGATGATTAGTTTTATGTGTCTAGACAACTGGTAAACCATTATTTGTTGGTGTTTTTGTGAGGGTGTTTCTGAAAATGATTAGCATTTCTATTGGTAAAGTGAGAAAGAGGTTCACCCTCACCAGTGTGAACTGGCATCATCCAATTCAGAAAGAGTCCAAATAAAACAAAAAGACAAAGGCAGGGTAAATTATCTTTCTTCTTTTCCTTTTTTTTTTTAATTTTTATTGATTTATTTTTAGAGAGAGAAGAAGGAAGGGAGAGAGGTGGAGAGAGAGAGATACATCGATTGGTTACCTCCTATAAAACCCACAAACCAGGTATGTGCCCTTGACCAGGAATCAAACCTGAGACCCTTTGGGATGAGGGCCTGTGGGCTGACACTCTAACCACTGAGATACACTGTCCATGGCAACTTTCTCTCTTTTTGGGCTGTCACATCCATCTTTTCATGTCCTCAGAGCTCCTGGTTCTCAGGCCTTAGGATTTGGTCGGAATTACACTAGTGGCTTTCCTGGTTCTCCAACTTGCATGAGCCAATTCCTGTAATGTATTTTTAATTTGGTTATGTTTCTCCAGAAAATACCACCTCTTTTTCCCAAAATTTTTACCAGCAATTAGGCTATAAGAGGTTCATTCTGGAAATTAGAATAGTTGGCAAATAAGAATAATATATAATTCTAAAACTAATGTACTCTTTATTCTTTTAGCAATTAAGTAATTCAGGAATAATGTTATAGAGAGCATTCATATTTTGGCTTGGAATTATTTTTTCTCAGAACAATTAAATTTTCTGTATGGGCTCTTAGATCATTAAATATTAATAGCCAAATGTGTATTAGTAACAACTGTTAGTCTGGAAATCGTTAAAGGAATGTCTGCAATTGTAGGTAAATGCCTGGAAATTAGCAGACTTAATTGTATATTAGCTAACCATGGGGGTTAAAAATACAACAAAAGGGTAACATTTATGCTACCAGTGATTAGAATCACAAATTTACAAGGTGTCACCAAAGTGTCATCTATAAGAAACCATAGCCACATTCTGCATATTTTAGGGTCCTCACTCTCATTTTCTGTCTCTCTGTCTCCCCCTCTGTCTTCCTCTCTGCTTCTCTCTCAGCAGTAACAACCCAAGTTTAAGGATCTAAAACCATTTTATAATATGAATAATTTTGAACTTTTGACATAAGTATTTGGTAGATATGGTGGAAATGTTATTATGCTTTATCATAATAATAATAATGATTAAGTTTAGAAAACAAATATTATTTTACTTTTTTGTCATTGATTTCAAACTTCTCTTTAATCAAACTATATAATGTTATTACTTAAAAAACAATTTAAACTTTATGTTTCTTGCTTCTCTTAAATATTACTTTGTGAACAAATTGAAAATGTTATTTAAAGGGCTGGCTTGGTTTACTAGTCAAAATTTATTTTCTGTAGTAATAATGCAAAAAGAAATAAAACCTTGATTTTATTATACCTTTTTAAAGTTTATAACCAGAATAGCGTGGCATAATTCTTTAACATTGAAAGACACTTAGGTAAACAAATACTGAAGTTAAACTTTAAAATATAAATATGGAAAGACCTACAGACATAAGGATATTGCTTTTGGTTTTTCTTAGATCTATTTTTGGTGAAAATATAACGGAACCTTGGTCAGAGAAGTAGGCAAAGAAGGAGTTACAAGAGGAATCAAAGGAAATCAGCTCACCTTCCAAATGTAGCTACTAACCAAGAAATACAGAGTGCTTCTCTCCTTGTTTTACGTGGTGCTACAGTGTTGCAAAATGTCCCTTTCTTAGATATAGCTTTTGGACAAGTACATTTCACTAGAAACTGCATTTTAGATAAATGGGTTTCCCATTGTTCTGAAATTTGGAAGGTCACAAAATAATGGTCACTTTTGGGGGGGAAAATGTAATTTTGTCTTTCCTTATAGGCTTTTCCTGGTGGTTTTTGCTTTAAAGTAACAGAGCCCTGTACATAAGAAGATTGATAGAGTTTAAAGATAGTGGGTATAGTGTCAAATTAATCTGCGTGATTTATTACAAATCTGAGAATGGCCCCTGATCTTGAAGGGTCTGAGGGCATGGCCTTGATGGCTTACATGCTATGACTTGACTCACTGACCTTCAACCTTGGGGTTTTAAAATCATTTTGTGGAACTCTTGAGGACATCATTATATCCAACCAGTACTGTATTCCTTGCCATTGGCTTTTATCTTCAGATGTCTTTTTTCTAAATATCCACAAAATGTTGTCTAATAAAAACAGCTGACGGATAAATAGGTTATCGGGGCTTTAGTCAAATAAAATATTTTATACAGAAAATATTAGATTTTAATTGTTCAATGGGTATCTATAATAATAAAAGGGTAATATGCTAATTAGACCAGACGTCTTCTGGATATCATTCTGGACACCCTTCCTGACGAAGCCAGGGCTGGAGGTAGGCCAGCGGGGGCTCGGGTGTCTGCGGGTGGCCCAGGGGAAGCCAGCCCAGGTCCCGGGTACCTGC
Source organism: Eptesicus fuscus (assembly GCF_027574615.1). Classification (NCBI taxonomy): domain Eukaryota; kingdom Metazoa; phylum Chordata; class Mammalia; order Chiroptera; family Vespertilionidae; genus Eptesicus; species Eptesicus fuscus. The sequence goes on along the minus strand of NC_072474.1, from coordinate 76,605,346 downwards.
CGGTGGTAGGAGGAGGGAAGCCCGGGTCCCAGGTGCCGGAGGGAAGCCGGTGCCAGCAGCCGGGATAAGGAAGGCCTACTCTTACACGAATTTTCATGCATCGGGCCTCTAGTAAAGTTATAATTATACATGGTAAGTTCTAGAGATCTACTGTACAAAATAGTGGTTATGGTTAACAATAAGGTAATATATATTTGAAATTGCTTAAGAAGGCAGACCTGAGCCTGGCCAGTGAGGCTCAGCGGTTGAGCGTTGACCTATGAACCAGGAGGTCATGATTCAGTTCCAAGTCAGAGCACATGCCTGGGTTGTGGGCTTTATCCCCAGTGGGGGCGTGCAGAAGGGAGCCTATTAATGATTCTCTCTGATTATTGATATTTCTATTTCTCTCTCCCTCTCCCTTCCTCTCTGAAATCAATAAAAATATATTTTAAAAAAAGAAGGCAGACCTCATGTTGACCTCTTACCACTCCCCCTCCTACCCCCCCCCAAAAAAAATCCAACAAACACAAGGAAACATTTGGAGGTGATAAATATGTTTATTACCTGAATTGTAGTGATATGCATACAGGTGTATGCCTATGTCCAATCTCACCATATCTTATAGATTAATTATATGCAGTATTTTGTATGCCTATTATACCTCAATAAACCTGGGGAGAAAAAGAAACACTACTTTTGGATAAAATGCAACTTTTATTGCCTTTTCAAGGAAAAAGGAAAAGTAGGAGGAAAAAGGTGTACCAGATGTACCAGTTAATAATGCGGATTTTTTTCAATAGATGGAGTTACACATATGTTGATATATATGCAATTTGATATGTATGTTATTTTGTTGTATTGACAGCAAGCTTCGAAACTTCATATGTCAAATTTTCTGAAGGTGTTAAAATCATAGATATTTTTATGCTTAAAAAATGCTGAAGCTCGTGACAAAAAAAGAGCATTTGCGGGAAGTTTTAATTCATTATTTTGAAGAAAAGTGCTGCTGAAAGTTATCGTATGCTTTGGGAAGCTTATGGTGAACATGCTCCATCTCAAGATAGTTGTGAACGCTGGTTTAAATGCTTTAAAAGTGATGATTTCGATGTGAAAGACAAAACATCCAGGTCAACTGAAAAAGTTTGAAGACCAACAATTACAAGCATTATTGGATGAAGCTGCATGTCAAACTCAAAAACAACTTGCAGAAAGATTAAACGTTGCTCAGCAAACAATTTCCGATCATTTACAAGCAATGGGAAAGATTTTAAAGGAAGGAAAATGGGTGCCACATCAACTGAACGAAAGACAAATGGAAAACTGAAAAGTCATCAGTAAAGTGTTGCTTCAACGGCATGAAAGAAAGTCTTTTTTGCACTGAATTGAGACTGGTGATGAAAAATGGATCTATTTTGAGAATCCCAAATGCACAAAATTATGGGTTGATCAAGGTCAGCCATCAACAACATTGACTGCAAGGCCAAATCACGTTGGAAAGAAGACAATGCTCTGCATTTGGTGGGATCAGGAAGGTGTGGTGTATTATGAGCTTCTAAAACCAGGTGAAACCATTAATACTGACCGCTACTAACAACAAAAAATCAATTTGAACTACACTTTGATTGTAAAATGACCAGAATGTGCCAGAAGACACAACAAAGTAATTTTGTTTCATGATAACGTACCATCACACACTTCAAAACTAGTTAAAGACACGTTAAATAATCTTGCCTGGGAAGTATTAACCCACCTGCCATATTCTCCAGTCCTTGTGCCTTCAGATTACCACTTGATCCGATTGATGGCACACGCACTTTCTGAGCAGCACTTCAAAACATAAGAAGAAGTGGAAAATTGGGTCTCTGAATGGTTTGCCTCAAAACAAGAAAATTTCTATTGGGACGGTACCCACAAATTACCCAAAAGATGGGGGAAATGTGTAGCTAGCAATGGACATTACTTTAAATAAAGCACTTTTGATGTTTCTCTTGAAATTATTGTGTTTTCTTTGTTTACAATATCTGCATTATTAACTGGTATAACTGGTAGAGGGGGAAGAGGAGAAAGAGGGGGAGGAAGAGGAGCATATATTATTTAGGATCATTATAAACAAAAACCAACACCACCTGAATATTCATAAAATCAAATTACTGTTAGTCAAAACCCAAAGAACTAGAACTATCAAGCTAGTTATTAGCATCAGATTTATAAAAGTAATGTATTTGATTGAATTCTTAGATATGTTATTGACCAAAAACCACCAAGAACATACCTATAGTTGAACAAGTTGGGCTTATTACTACTCATTTTAGTGAGAGAGAAGGCACACCCTGGGCAATCATGAGACATCTCAATAAGAGAGTGCCCAAAATAACTTTGAATAGGATGTGGGCTTGTGTTACCAAGATTTTGAGGAAGATTTAAGGAAAGAAGGCTTTGCTTCATATTAGATGTTGCCAGGAAGTGGGGTTAAATCTGTGATTGCACATCTTAATAAATCATATATAGGAACAGTTTGAAAACTAACTGCAACCTAAAATATTTGAGGATTCAAGTGATAATGGATGCAGCATGATTAATTCTTGCACAAGGTAATTTGCTTATAATAATGATTATTGCAATTATTTACTTTATCATTCCTAGAATGTTGAAAAATATTTGATTATTACTATCTATCTGTAACTTGTAATTATATATATATATATATATATATATATATATATATAAAACCTATCATTAAATAAATATAAAATTTTCATCTTTGCTGTTTATATATCAAACTTGATTCATCTCATAGTATGTTTTTCAAGTTTTTATAGAAATGGCAGTATGTAAACTGACAAAAATTATTTAAATTGTCACTGTATTCTCTCCATAAGATATTTTCTATGGCATGTATATACCAAAATATATATGTCTCTCTAGATGTGAAATATAAATTTAGACCCAGAGCATGTCTCAGGGGAAGTTTGTATACATTACACATACTATTCTTTGCTGGTGCAAGGATGACTTTTAAGTTAACCAGTCATGAAATTTTAGCTTAGCCATTTACTAAGGTTGAGATCTAAAAGGAATCGTTTCACTCACTAAGCTTCATTTCCTGGCCTGTAACTTGGAATCTGTAATATTTATCTTAGTGATATATTTAAAGAAATACATGTATCAGAAAATTTCATGATAGCTGTTATTTTATTAATTAAGTCCTTTAACATCACTATTTAATAAAGTTAGAATGGTGTAGGAAAAGTATGGAGATAAGTTTGTGATTTTCTGTTTCTTGATGTGCAGAGATAATACTCTGCCTTGATTGAAAGTAGGAATACATTCTCAGAATTTGACTCAGAGCCACATTAAATAAATTATGGCCTAGCATTTTAGATTTACATTGTTTCATGTTTCACCAGAATTATAAATGAGTCACAAGAGTAACTTGATAGATCTCATGGTGACTTTTAAGCAAATTATATACATACAACAGCCTGGGAGAAAATTCAGAAATATAGCTTTAAATTCAATATTAATGAAAAATTTTGCACTCTAATAGTAGTTTGGGGGAAGAACAAATAAACAGATAAATGCATAACATTATTTGCTTTTTGGCTTTAGATTAAAATCTGGATAAAAAAGTTTTAAACACACTTGTAAACAAAACAATTCTCCCTTTCTCTATTTTTTACTTTTAATCTTTATTCATTTATTTATGTATGCATTCTATAAATAAATTTGAATACATATTATGTAAAGAGAAGTAATTCGGGAGTTTTATTTGAACAAAACAGAAGAAATTCTCATGGAGCTCTCACTTAGTAGCCTCAGACCTTATTTGGCAACATTGAAAAAAACTGTTTTATGCCATGGTGGCTGACCTAGATACAAACAAAACAGAACAGAACAAAACAAAACATAACTATAAACAAAAAATTGTAAAGAATTCCCATTTTATTATGCCATTATTTTTACCTTAAAGTATTTTTAGAACAATATATGTTTATTTAAAATTGGCAGCCTAATCTCTTAGGGCTTTCTCTTTATTTGTGTCATTGATTTATATTGTGCAGAGTTGTAGAAATAGACCAGCAAAATCAGTTGCATCTACTGAAACTATCACTAAAAGTTAATATCATTTTAAGTACTTACAAGGAGTGCATGCATTTGAAAATTCTTTAAGGGAATACAATTTCACAGACCACTGTTTTAGATAAGGTCTTCATCTATTATTATTACCTGTACTAGAGGCCTGTTGCATAGTATTCATGCAAGAATAGGCCTTTCTTCCCCTGGCTTCACTCCCAGCCGCCTGGGAGCCAGCAAGTCCCCACTCCCAGCCCGCCCGGAGCCAGCAAGTCCGCGGGAGCTGGCAAGTCCTTGCTTCTGTTCGGAGCACAGCTCCAGTAGTTCCCTCTGCCGGCCCCCTTCCCCTCATAGCAGGCGACATGCCACTCCCGGCCGCTCTGCACCTGCATATGCAAATTAACCTTCATCTTTGTTGGGTTTATTTGCATACTCACTCTGATTGGCTGTGGGCATAGCGGAGTGATGGTTAATTTGCATGTTTCTCTTTTATTAGGTAAGATTACTACAACAATCTCCTAATCGGTTTCCTTGACAGTTACTGGATTTATCTTCTTCCAATCAAATATTTAGTGGAAAAAATCCAATATTAGTGAAGCAAGCATGATCATATTAACTCTTGCATGAACTTCTACATGCGAGCATCCTTCAATCTTCTGAATAAATCAAACATACTTACCCTTTAACTATGCCTTGTCATTTTGCTCTCTCACTCTTTATGTTCCAACCAGATTCTACTAATTGAGAGATCAAGCTTTGTTGGATTATCATTATCTAACCCTCAATACCCAATATTTAGTCGGCTTAAATCCAATGAGTGCATCTGCCCCAATCTAAATTTCAGCTCTCCCAAGGTGTTATTCCTACTTTCAAGGTTCCAGGGACCTTCTCCTCATCCATCCCCTGTCTCATAGGCTGGGTTAAGTGCTGCCTAACACTCTCGTTGTTTCTCTCTAGTACTGCCATAGTTAAAGGTACTTCTGTTTATGCATAATTTTAATTAGCCTGTAAGCTATTTAAGGCTACCTGCTGTTCCAATGCCTAGACCAGTCCCTGGAATGCAGTTTATATAAAATAATATTTGTTGGATAAATGAATAAAACAACAACAACAAATATCATTGTACAATGCCACTAGCACTGTACAAGTCTATAAAACTTTATCTGAAACCCATAGAACCAGAAGTGTTTTAGAATTCAGAACTGCTTAGACAGGCAGTATGTTCTGAAAGGTAATATGGTGCAGATACTACAGATTATGAAATAACCCAGTGGATTACAGGACAACAATGAGTAATAAAACAGATTAACATATTTATGGCAAAATGTGACAATTCCTACTAGTAAATAGCCTTATGCTAAATTGGGATAAATACCAGTAAATAGTCACATTTAGTTGAAGTCAGATTTTACTGCCAAAATATTTTAGGAAACACACAATGCAATATGCAGATGATATATTATACAATTGTATAGCTGAGTATATACATTTTACTAATTAGTAGGTTTTGTATGTTCTACTTATGCTCATTTTCTAGGTATAAAATGTATCTCAAAGTTTCAGACTTTGTATATATTGTTCACTAAGAGATACATTTTCCTTATGAATTACAGAATTACCTGAATTTATTCTTTTTCTAGTTATCCAATAGTGAATTTATATTTTCCTTCAAATTAAATTAGTTTTCTGTATTGGTAGAAATATTAACCACTTTGTATATTAGACAAAAACACTTTATTTGAAAATATTTTTCTTCTCTAATTTATTTTATTATGTACTAGAGGCCTGATGCACAAAATTTGTGCAAGAGTAGGCCTTCCTTACCCCAGCTGCTGGCACCAGCTTCCCTCTGGCACCCGGGACCCGGGCTTCCCTCTGGCCTCCAGCAGGCACCCAGGACCCTGGCTTCTCTTGCAGCACTGGCTTCGTCCGGAAAAGTTATGTTTCTGTTTGAATATACTGTGTGTGTGTGTGTGTGTGTGTATATATATATATATATATATATATATATATATATATATATATAATCTTTCCTTTTTTTTCTCTAATGCCAGTATTTCAAAACCAGACTGGATTTCTTTTGGAGTAGATCCCAAATTTCTCTAAGACATGTAACTTGTTTTTTCCCTTCCTTTCATCCATTTATTCACTCATTGTATAAAATGAAAGGTAATTTGTCAGACACACCAATGCTCCTCACATATGGCACTCACTTGGAGCAGTCAGTCTCATGTGGTATGTTCACAGTGCCACTCTTAACCAGGTTTCCATCACCATACTTATTACAGTTGAATTCAATCACTAGAGTCATTGATAGAAAGGACAGATTTTGTGTGTCTACAATTTTTTTAAGTTACGTCCCTGCTACTATGACATGGTCTTTAACACTTTTTACTATAATTAAAAATATGGAATAAAGTGGATTGCAGTCCATGTTAAACCCCTTCAACAAAAGACTGAAGGAAAGGAGTTAAATTGATCTGCTCTCCCCCCAGTATGGGGTTGCAGACGACCAGCCTAGTAGCTTGGCTTTGTACATATTGCAATTTGATATAGTAGTTGAAAAGCAGCCAGTTAACAGGGAATTGCAGTAATCAAGTTGTTGGGGGAGGAAAATCAATGTACTGAACAGACTTTCAATCTTATTATAAGACCAACACAAGTAAAGACAGGCAATGGTCCTCCTGTGCCAGCAGCAGTGTGGATAGGGAGAATAGGAAAAAATGACCTCATAGCTCAAGAAATATATATATATATGTGTATGTGTATGTGTATATAGATATATATATATATATATCATTCAAAAGGCCACTAAGTGTCAAATAAATCTTAAAATCATGAAATTGGAATTTGATCAAAAGCCTTTTCTGTCAAATATAAAATGAAATGACTTCATTATGAAGTCACTTAAATGAGCTAATATAATTTTATTTATTATTTGTGTGAGTTGAATTATAAAAAAAAAATTGAATATAACTGGTATACAAGATTACGCAAAACTCAGGGAAAATAATATAGTGTACCAATGTTTAAATATAGGCAAATGCTAATGAGTTATAGTACACTAGAGGCCCAGTGCATGAAAATTCATGCACTGGAGCAGGGGATCCCTCAGCCCAGCCTGCTCCCTCTCACAGTACAGGAGCCCTCAGGGGCGGGAGGCGACCCAGCAATCAGGGGAAGGCGATGCCCCATCATACCTCTGCTGCTGCCACTGCCGGCAGCGCAAGCTTCGGCCTGGCCCTGGTTACCAGAGCCTCAGATGGCCCTGAGCGGCTGGGGGCTGAGGGGACTGGAGGACTCTGGAGGCAGGCCTGCGGTGGGGCTGAGGGGACTGGGCCCTGCCATCTTATGACTGTGGGCGCCGCCATCTTTGAAGGTGTGGCAGTCAATTAGCATATTCCCTCCTTATTGGCTTTGGGCACCACCATCTTTGAGGGCGGGGAGTCAATTACCATATTCCCTGCTTATTAGCTGTGGGTGCTGCCATCTTTGAGGGCGGGGAGTCAATTAGCATATTCCCTCCTTATTGGCTGTGGGCGCCACCATCTTTGCAATGGCATAAGGGTCAAATAGCATATTCCCTCTTTATTAGATAGGATGGCTTAGTCACATAAACTGATTTAAATATGAGAATCATGGAGTAGATTGGATATTGCAAATGAAATCAACCAGATTTGGAGATTTCCTTTAATTCACTGACATACTTTGTTTCAAATGGCAACGAAGAGGAGAAATTAGGTGAGGGAAGATCAGAAGACAGAGAAGAAGGGAGAAAAGGTAAGAATACACAGAATGGTGTTGATTACTCTCTTAGGGGCAGCTAAGGCCTAAATCAATCTGAGGCAGCTCTTGAAATGCAGGCATACTAGTACATTTCCAAGCATTGTATTAAAATTTCATGATCAATAACGCTGAAAGCTGCAAAACATACAAGCAAAATAAGTGCTGACAATTCACCAACATCTGAATTTAATAAAATGTCATTCCTTGGACTCAGCAGTAGTGCCAGGAGGAGAGGCCATGCTGATTAGAATCTGCAGAAGAATCTCCATTTGTCGGGTAGTAATAAACACAGGATAGTACCTTTTGCTCCAGGTTGTGTTTACTCTCCAAAATACAACAGTCAATTCATATTCTGATATAATGCTATTGTTTTCAACACTGAGTCAACCAATCAAACAAAAACCTTTTTTTTTTTCAGCCTGGGGAAAAATCTAATATTACGACCTACTTTGATATTATATGTCCATAACATCTAGGTTGGAGGATTAGTCCTTTGTAATTAAGTGGGTTTGGTTCGAAGGGCTCTGGAAATGTGTCCACACACCATTCATCTAGTTTGCAATGTAGTTTCATCATCTTTGGCATCCTACTTGTTACTTTTTAAGGACATGGGAAATGTTGCCTTGCGTATTTACTGAAAAAGTCAATATCATTTTACTTAAGATATTCTCCATGGATCCAGGCAATAAGAGGTAATTATTTAGAGAAATCATCAGTTTTTTTCTTTAACAGAAACCCCCATTCCATTGATGGGCATTCACAATGCCTAAGAAAATCCTGGTGATCCAGGATCTAGCACATCTGAGGGATTGGCCAAAATATGATTTCTACAGCCCTTCTTATTATTAAATAAGTGATGAGAAAGACTGAAAAGACACTTGATGGGTTTTAAAAAATATTTTCTTTACAAAAATGTATTGCTATATGTTTTTTATCTATTGTTAAATATTGCTATAATCTTAACAATACTATTAACAGAGCATACTGGAATAGTCCTCAGAGATATCCTTAAGTGATGAGAATTTTCCTTAAGTTGATATATCTACAAACTCACCATACTATCCAGGATTGCCTTTCTTTTAAAGTATTTATTCAGGGATTGCCTTGGTTATATATTCATGTATTCACTCAATTAATCAACATTCATTGGCACCCAGGTATCAGACTCTATGCTCAGCACTTGATGGCTCCCTTGCATTGAAAACTGGTGAATGTTTACTGATGTTTGTACTGTCATTTGACCTAATTCTGAACCCTTTCATTCTTATCTTATTCACTCTGGTTAGAGCTCTGTCTAGGACATAAATTTCTAAATTTGAAAGAGTGTATAACTAAGATTATCTGGAATAGATTCAACAGGTGATTAAAGACTGCAGAGAAAGCTTTCAACTCTGGAATCTGTGATTTTATGAAACAAAAGCTTTAAGCTATAATGTGATGTGCATGATTTTTTCTTGATTAAAATATAGTGTGATTTGTCTTCACCCAATAGTATACCATGGTTTACCTGTTTAAATCCACCTCTAGGATGTAAAGAACTATTACACTTTCCCAGAAACATTTATTAAGACATGACACTTGAATGGGCTATTGGTATGTGAAGCCATACCTGGTAGTTTTGCTGTAAACATCTTTGCTGAAAGCATTTGTGCTGTGGCAAAGATGTTTACAATGAAACTGCATAGAACCCTACACTGGAACTTGAGAGTATGTCACCTTACATGGCAAAAGGGACTTTGCAAATGAAACTGAATTAATTATTTTGAGATGGGAAAATTATCCTGGATTATCCAGTGAAATCACAGGGTCTATCAAAGTAAAGAGGGAGGGAGAAGAGGAGGTCAGTATGAGGCAATGCAAGAAAGACTAGAGCCCCTATTGCTGGCTTTGAAGGAGAAGGGAGGGTAACACAAGCCAACGAATGGTGACATCCTCTGGAAGCTGGAAAAAACAAGAAAATATATTCTTCCCTAGAGCTTTCTAAAGGGAACACAACCCTGTAGACACCTTGATTTTAGACCAAAGAAACCTTGCTGAACTGATTTTACAGAATTTTAAGATGATAAATTTGTGTTGTTTAAGTTTGTGATAATTTGTTATAGCAGCCATAGGATATATTGGGGCTAATGTCAATATCTCTTCCATTATTCTTCAGCTGGAGAATGGTGGAACTGATGATTACATCACACTTTATATCTGCTTTGCTAACAGTCTAACAAAGAAATGAATCACAGCTGAATATGAATATGTTTTGCATGTCAATAGTATAGAGATAATTTAAAAATATGTATTTGAGGGAACATATTTAGAAATATTGTTTGGGCCTAGCAAGAGAGACCATCATCTTAATTCATGTTGAGGGAAAAACATTATACATGCAAATTCATAAATATTTAAACTGAATAAAACTAGATAAATGGAATTAAGAGTATTACTCATTTGAAAATCACCAAAAGACTGTTAATGATCAAATGTGCCTGACAGCCTATATTCTATGTAATAATATAATTTTCCAAATGTATACATAGTATTTTTTTAAACTATAGACCTTTTTAGCGATTTGAAAAAGACACAGTTGGTTACCTGGGAAAATGTGAAATAGTTAAATGTATGAAGCACCCCCATCTCTTACTTGTTGTCTCTTCTCACTGCAGTACTCATTGCAGCCCCAGCGCGAGGAGGTGCCTCCGCTGTGACAATCCTTCTATTCAGTATGTTAATCTGGACTTCTCTAGCTCCCCCCTTATAAAAACTGCCATCTTCTTCTTTAGAAAATTGTCATTTTCCAGGCCTTCAAAGTGTAAAATGTTAATACATTTTTTTGGGTCAACGTTGAGCAAAGAGAAAGAAAACCACATAGGGGCTGGTAGGAGAGGCTGGAACACGGTCTCACTATAAACCCCGCCCCTAGTGTGGGTTCCACAAATGGGAGGGAACTCAAAAACCTGGAGCTTCGACCTGAAGCATCAGGCATTGGGCATCCAAACTCTGAAGACATAGAGTTGAGAGATGACTTCCCCAAACACCTAACTTTGAAAACCAAAGGGGTTCATGTCCTAAGCCCCATAGGCTGTAGCTATGGGAGAAACAACTCTGAAAGGGCTCAAGTGCTCAGAATCACTCACCCCAGGGTAAAGCTTAGAGGCATTTATGACACCCAGACTTAAAGTGAGGGAGGACTTAAAGTGATGGCTTTAGGGGCAGACGCATAAGTTAGTGCAGACATCTGGGAGCCTGCAGGAACACTCTCCTGGGACAGAGCCTGGTGGGAGCACCTTCCTGCTCCCCCTTTGCAGTGTTGAGAGCACCAGTATCTCCAAGAAGGGAGCTTTTCCACATATCAGAGACTAAAAGATTCAGTAATATACACTTTTACAATATCATTAGGAAATGCTTGTCTTTAATGATAATAGTGTAGAAAGGTTCTCCTTCTTCTTGGGATTTTATATTAGATATTTCAAATCACATCATGGGATCAATTTTTGTTTCTCAATCAAGGCATGCAACTGGAATTTCATTTACTGAACTACCTATTTGCATTTTAAAAATAAGTTATAGGCTTTATTTTTATACTAAGTAATGAAGAAAAAGAATTAAAATTTGAAAAGGCTAGCAAGAAAGCAACACCCTCTCCCACTTTATCAGCACAGCTCTGCTATTGCAATATGCTTGGTCCTAAGGGATAGATCTTAATGGAAATCAAATAGGAAAACCCTGTTCTACGTTTCCCCAGCTTCAATTGCAGCTAAGTAAGGTTGGACATATGATGCATGTCAGGCTAGTGTGACTAAACAGAAGCCCACTCTGGGGAACTTTGGGGAACTGGGAAATATCTTGCTTCTGGGAAAACATTTACTTTCTCAAAAAAAAAAAAAAAAAAAAAAGCCTAAAATGAAAGAATAGAGAAGACAGAGAGAAGTTACTGACCATCTACAGTTTGTGTGCTTTAGCAGTTACACATATATTTCCTGACTTATTCAATAATTATGTATTGCATGTCAAATTTGTGCCAAATACTATATAATATAACAGGCATAAAAGATGGAAAATGCATTAGTCCATACCTTCAAGAAGTATATGTGGAAAAAGAGAAGCTTATTCAGTGCAGAAGGGACATACAAACCAAAAGAAAAAAAGACTGTAAAACATCTCAGGCTGGGGAAGGTACTACAATTGTGTCTTTCCAGTGTGTGATGTGTGAATTAAAAAAGAAAGAAAGGAGGGGGAGGTTGTGGGGGTGAGAAGATAGAGAGGGAGAGGGAGTGAGAGAGAGAAAGAGAGAGAAAAGAAGGAATATAGGTCCTAACTCTCCGGAGTGCTATGAAGAAGCCAGGTGCTTGGGAATTTAATGTGCATCATTGCAAAGTTCCTCCTTGTATATACTTCATTTTGCTAGCTCACCATGGTGCTAAGTAAAAGTGCACCATGGTCATTCAGGGAAATACTGCATGATATTTCATTCTTTTGGGGACTACCAATATATAATAGCAAATTAAAAATTCTAAAATTCACCAGCTGTACTTGTTTAATAAATATTTTGTAAATGTATAAACCATGAACCAGCTTGTTTTCTAATAACACCTATTTGTATGGAACACTAGATTATAAAGGATAGATGTATTTTATAAAATGCATTTTGATATCAGTTTGAAGGAAGGGTTAAAGAAAAGACTGGGAACAAAACTTTTGCTGGTGAATGATACTCTAACCAAAATAGTGTGATGAAATCATCAATTGGAACAATGTTTGAGAAGACCATCAATTGTGGCCATATTAAGTGCTTTATAATATAAACCATTCATATTTTTATTCTTTTATTCTTTCTCCTATAAATTTAAGAGAATGTTAACTTTGGTGAGAAGATCTATACTCAGGTAGTTGTTTTTCTCCCTATCTTCTAAATCCAAATGAAGTTAAGATGAAAACTAATTTGAAAAGGCCTTGCATGCAAGGCAAGAATATATTAAAATATTGAAAATAGAAAACATCGTTTTTATTTTTCCTTCTGCTTGTTTTATTTCAGATTATGTTGACATAGGCTGGTTTTCAAGAAAAGAAAAACAATTCAATATATTTGTGAAAACAAGAGACTCATTTAGAGTAACTACTTGGGACTTAAATAAAGAAGTAACCATATTTAGTAAAAAACATAGGCCTGGTGGAGGGCGGGTCCAGGGTGAAGGGTGTCATTGGGGAAAAAGAGGACATCTGTAATACTTTCAATAATAAAGTTAAATAAATAAATAAAAAACATAGGCAACAAATATTATATATTGATTTTGTTTTATAATTAAAGGTCAAATATGCCTAAATCGAGTGCTCAGATAATAAACATCTTATTAATATTTGGATGATTAAAAATAAGAAACTATTGTTCCTCGAGAAAAGTAAGTGAGAAATATTATCTGAAAATAACTCTATGTAGTGTCTGGAGAAGTAGAAGGAATGATATCTGAGAAAAGAGAAGAAACATAAGACTAGAAAAATGGATGGCATTATCTAGATAACTTACTCAAAGGATTGTATTGAAACAGGGTAGATATGCACATCCAGTAATTATGTTTATTTGAAATAGAACATTAAGATAAATGAATACAGTGGCCACTTCTTAGCTATTCAATGGAGCAAAAGAATATTTGTCTACACAAATGACATAAATGATTTATATCTATTTAACATTTAATATCCTAATATGGTTCAAATTGATTTAATTAAAATCTGAAAGAGATGATACATATATGATATATATGATAATTTATTCATATCAGACAAAAGAGAATGATTAATCATTAATTGTTTACTAGAAAAAATTATAAAATAGTTGAAGGAAAATATTATAGGAATGAGACTTTTCAAATTTATTTGAGGAAAATGTAATACAAGAATAACAAATAATACTAAGGCTTCAAAATAGCAATAGTGTATGGATTAAGTAGAGATTAATTGAGTTTTTCTGAGCAATAGCTTGACATAAATCTGACTGAAAAACATCAATCTTATAACTATGTCATAATGGTCTACTATAGAACATTAAAAACAACTCTTAATATGGTTAATAACTTCACACAATAGTTAGCAAATTGCAAAGGGTGCCCTGGCCAGTTTGGCTCAGTAGATGAAGCATCGGCCTGCACACTGAGGGGTCCCGGGTTCGATTCCAGTCAAGGGCATGTACCTTGGTTGCAGGCACATCCTCAGTGAGGGGTGTCCAGGAGGCAGCTGATGGATGTTTCTCTCTCATCGATGTTTCTAACTGTCCCTCTCCCTTCCTCTCTGTAAAAAATCAATAAAATATATTGTAAAAAAAGGGTTCTAAGATGGTTCTTTACTTTTAAGCTATCTAAGACATTTCAAAGGATTGACTGCAAAATGAGTTAGTGAGGAGGCCTTCCTTGTCTTCTGACAAATGAGCATATTTCCCTGGGATTCATGGTGAGCTCAGTATCCAGTCCTGCAATATTTACTCAAGCCTACTATCTTTTTGCCTTTCCAATCGCTATGGTAGTACTCAGTACTGCAACACTTGCACTCTTTTGGTCCTCTCATAATTAAAAGCTCAGGAGTTTAAGGAAATATAATCTTCAGTGGGCACATGGAATTGTGCTTCTCTACTGTGATGTAGCTGGATTAAAGGAATAATGGTAGCGCAAGAACAAGTATTCTGTTTTTAAGTTATAATTCATAAAGGCCATACTGATAATTTAAATTTGTTGTTATTTTAGTTTTAGTGGTTCATTTTCAAAGTTAAACCATAGAAAACATACCTTAACACTTCTATAAAATTTTATAGTTATCACCTTATTATTATTAAATATCATTTCTTGTGTCTTCATTTTGTTCCTGACCATATGTAATATAACTTATCTGAAAAAGGAATATAATCTCTCCAATAACTCTATGAAGTAAACAATATTGCTATTATCATATGAAATTACCAGCTATTATTATTAAGGGGGAAAAAAAAAGACACATGAAAACCTGCTCTAAATCACTAATCATCAGAGAGATGCAAATCAAAACAACAATGCGGTACCATCTCACACCTGTCAGAAAGGCTATCACCAACAAGTCAACAAATGACAAGTGCTGGCGAGGATGTGGGGAAAAAGGAACCCTCGTGCACTGCTGGTGGGAATGCAGACTGGTGCAGCCACTGTGGAGAACAGTATGGAGTTTCCTTAAAAAAATAAAAATAGAACTCCCATTTGACCCAGTGATCCCTCTTCTAGGAATATATCCTAAGAAACTGGAATCATCAATCAGAAAGGATATATGCACCCGTATGTTCATAGCAGCACAATTCACCATAGCTAAGATTTGGAAACAGCCTAAGTGCCCATCAGCAGATGAATGGATTGAAACCAATTGTTTTATAACATGCTGTGATAGAGCAAAAAATGAACCTAAGTCTGACTGATATCTATAATAATAAAAGGGTAATATGCTAATTAGACCAAACATCATTAGACATCATTCTGGACATCCTGGGATGGAGGGAAGTCCGGGTCCCAGGTGCCTGCTGGCGGCTGGAGGAAAGCCTGGGTCCCGGGTGCCAGAAGGAAGCCGGTGCCAGCAGCTGGAGGAAGGAAGGCCTACTCTTGCACGAATTTCATGCATCGGGCCTCTAGTATCAACATAAACAAAAACAAACTGAACATTTTTTTTTAAAAGGAAGGAGTAGGAAAATTATTTTAAAAATAATCAGGACCAAGATTGATTTTTCATTGATTTGTGAAAAAAAAAAAATAGCCTAGACAATTTTTAAAAACAAATATCTTAAAACTCTTCTGGCTTCCATTACTTGTACTTAAAAAGGCTTTAACTAGAAGTTTGACATGAAAGAGCAATATTCTTAGCTTAAACTGCTTCAGATAAAAATAACATTCTATAATCTCTATACTCTTTCTAGTAAAATACTTGTTCAGTGAAATAAAGTGTTTTAATACTTTTATTTTAACCCTTTTATAATTTTGAATGAATTTGGGAAAATTTTTAAAATATATTTCAAAGCTTACTTAGATGTTTATCAATAAAAATATGGACAATATATAAACTGGATTCTGGAGTGAGATCGGTTGGGCTCAAATCACATTTCTGTCATTTCTAGCTGTGTAACCTTAGGCAAGATATTTAACCTCTCTAAAACCAGTGTCCTTATTTGTAAAATGGGTAAAGTCTTGCAAAGTCACTAAGAATATTACATGAGTTAACACTTGTAATGCACAGAGAACAGTGCATGACATATAGTAAGTTTTCAAGTGAGCATTAACTATTTTCATTATCATACATGCCACTGAGAACAAGCCATGTTCTGGAGACTTTTAAATATAAATGTACTCAAATAATTTATCCAATGCACATATTGACATTTTATCCTTGATTGCAATATAAGCAATTAATGCAGGAGAAACGTTTTATAGAAGTGATAAAGTTTCTAAAGCCACTTAGAAACTTATGGGAAACATTTAGCAGTTTTATATGTAATACAAAGGTTCTTATTTAATCTAAAACCTGTATATCTTATACACACATACATACACATATATGACCAAGAACAACAAAATTTCAAGAAGTTGATGTACTTTCCTTCTGACCTGAATGTAATGGGTCACCCAAAGAACACGTTGGCCCTTTAAGAAAGTATAACTATATCCACTATCATTAAACTTCAGTTTATTCACTTTCTATGAATGGTTTATGGAAAAAAAGTTTTTTACAATATGTTATTTCCTCTACACTGACCATTTGATAAATAAGATTAAATGCTAATAATAAATTATTAACTTCTAAGCAATGAAGTATCTCAAATGCCGTTGAATGCTTACAAGCAATGTTAAGGTTTATATGATTGCTTAATCAGATCTCAGTGGGTCATTGAGAATGCCTATGAAATGGAAATTAATTGTTTTATATATTCAAATATACACTGGTTTCTTAGTGTAACCATTTTAGGCAGATGTGATTTGTGACCATTTATTAGATAATTGAATATAAATCAGGCCCTTTTCCCCAAAAGGGAAAGGCTTAACTTCTAGATATTCAATGCCATTTATTGTATTCAGAATTTGAGTTGAACTTCTTACCAATTAGCTGTATTATTCTGTGCTGAAACAACCATTCAAATAAAAGAAAGAAATCAACTATTCATTGCCCCTCACAAAATGATAAAGACTTGAATATTGAAAAGGTAAAAAAAAATCTCTAAGTAGTCAAGCTTTATAAATCATCAATTTTCTACAAATCTCACAGATACTGCATTATTTTGTGTCATGTAAGCTGCAGTAACAAATAGACACCAAAATTTCAAAGACTCATTGTAGAATATCTGTGCAAGTGTGCAGGTCTTTGGGGGCTGTTGCACTTTCAAAATCTATCAAGTGCTCCATTTGCTAGACATTTATCCATCTTTAGCACTGGTTATCAATGTCAGCCTGTCCTTATTTTCATAGTTAAGCCTAAACTGCAACCTTCAGTTTCTAGCTGGAGGAAGAGGAAAGCAGAAAACTGGAGTACATAGGAGATGTTCATGTCCCACCAAACAACTAATGCTTATCATTTCTTCTCAAATGTATTAGCCTGAATTCAATCACAAGACCACATCTGTAATGGAGTCTGGAAAATATACTATAGCTGTGTACCCTGAAAGTAAAAGTCATGGATTTTGATGAAGCACTATAAAGCATGGATGGTGAATATATTTATCAGAATATGCCCATCAGAGAAAGGGAATAAAGTAGCATATTGATGAAAAAGATAAAATAAATTCTAGTAAAGGATTGAATAGAACTAAGCACAATTAAAGGAAGATGCACTTATTGTCATAACCTGGATGCATTTCAGCCTGGCAGGGTGGCTGCTTGGAAGTTTTTTCATGTTTTCACCCCTACTGCTTTTCTTCTATCACCAAGTTTTATCCAAGTGTGAAAATTAGTCAAGGCAGAATAGGTGTTTAACTTTTTATAGATACAACCACCTTCACTTTGGAATTCTCCATATGCCAAGAATAAATTCAGCTTAGATTCTTACCTTTATTCTCTAGTCAGTATTCCCTAGATTCAAAAATAATAAATATTTAATAAACATAGCATAATAACCACTGAATAACATAGCTTTAGTGGCAACATACTGGCATGGAACCCTCATGTAAAAATAAAATCAGACCATACAACTACAGAAAGAGTAAAGAGAACCCTGATGGGCAAACAACTTCAATTATTAGTTATTTTGAGAAGACTTTGAGTCCTATCATATATGTGTATGTATGTTTGTGGATATAAGATTAAATAAGTGACTTTATGTTATGCACAAAGGTTGCCCTTAGATTTCCAAGTGGCTTTAAACACTTCTGTAGAACATTTCTTCTCCTTAAGTTGTATATATATTGCAATCAAGACTAAAATGTCAATTTGTTCATTGGATAAATTTTTGAGTACATTTATATGAAAAATTTCCAGATTTTGATAAAGGTTTGGGGGATAAAAATTTGGATTTTTTAAAAGATAAATATGATATTGATATCTGATGTTTGGGAGAACAATGCTCCATTCCTTGAAGTCAGTAGCTGATAGAGTGAGCAAAAAAAATAAATAAATAAAAAGTAAAAAATAAATGAAATGGCAAAGCAAAATTCTACATGTGAGGAAAGATAATCAACAAAATCAATAAGCATTCTCAGACAAAATGAAAACAATAGTACAAGAA
Source organism: Eptesicus fuscus (assembly GCF_027574615.1). Lineage (NCBI taxonomy): Eukaryota > Metazoa > Chordata > Mammalia > Chiroptera > Vespertilionidae > Eptesicus > Eptesicus fuscus. The sequence continues at coordinate 76,586,803 of NC_072474.1, read as the reverse complement.
TCGATATACAATTAGTTTCTAGTAACCTTATTTATAATTATTCCGGTATTTTATGATGACACTTTTATGGACTAGATGAATATTTTGGGTGATTGGTGTGTTTTCATAAGGGGTCATTATTGTCTTTGTCATATTGAGTATTCTCTTCATTATACTGTGGTTGAACAGTCTTACTTTTTTTCCTCTCATTCAAAACTGATAACTTTTTTTGATATCCATTGAAGAGTTAACTATCATGCAACATCAGGGAATTTATTACTAAACTAGAGGCCCGGTACACGAAATTTGTGCATGGTGGGGGGGCGTATCCCTCAGCCCAGCCAGCACCCTCTCCAATCTAGGACGCCTCGAGGGATGTCTGACTGCCCATTTAAGCCCAATCCCAATAGGATCCCGGGAGTTGGACATCCCTCTCACAATCCAGGACTGCTGGCTCCCAACTGCTCGCCTGCCTGTCTTCCTGATTGCTGCTAACCACTTCTGCCTGCCAGCCTAATCACCCCCTAACCACTCCCCTGACAGCCTGATTGATGCCTAACTACTCCCCTGCCAGCCTGATTGCCCCTAACTGCCCTCCCCTGCAGGTCTGGTCCCCCCCAACTGCCCTCCCCTGCAGGCCTGGTCGCCCCCAACTTCCCTCCTCTGCCGGCCTGGTCACTCCTAACTGCCCTCCCCTGCAGTCTTGATCGCCCCCAACTGCCCTCCCTTGCAGGCCTGGTATCTCCCAACTGCCCTCCCCTGCTGGCCTGATCACCCACAACTGCCCTCCCTTGCAGGCCTGGTCCCTCCCAACTGCCCTCCCCTGCTGGCCATCTTGTGATGGCCATCTTGTGTCCACATGGGGGCAGGATCTTTGACCACATAGGGGCAGCCATCTTGTGTATTGGAGTGATGGTCAATTTGCATATTACTCTTTTATTAGATAGGATAGTGGCCTGGTGCATGGGTGGGAGCCGGCTGGTTTGCCCTGAAGGGTGTCCTGGATCAGGGTGGGTATTCCCTTGGAGTGTGGGGTGACCTGGGCGAGGAACCTGTGGTGGTTTGCAGTCTGGCCATGCCCCCCGGCGACTTAAGTGGAGGCCCTGGTATCTAGGATTTATTTATCTTCTATAATTGAAACTTTGTAACCTTGAGTGGAGGCCAGGGCAGGCCAGGAAGTTTGGCTTCCTCCATCGCCAGGGAAACCCAAGCCTCCTGCTCGCTCCATGGCCGGCTGACATCTTGGTTGGGTTTATTTGCATACTCGCTCCTGATTGGCTGGTGGGCATGGCTTGTGGGTGTAGTGGAGTGATGGTTAATTTGCATGTTTCTTTTTTATTAGAGTAGATATACAATTCATCTTATTTGGATAGATTATGATAGATGCTACTGAATTTACTCAAGGAAAATTACTTTTTAATGACATTAAATGAAAATTGCAATCAGAGAACCAAACATGTTGAATACCAATTGCAGCTTGCATTTACAGTGTTAACCTATATGTTATTGATATAACTAAAGGAATCTTGAATAATGGAAAATACTTGTGTTTGGACATTTAATAAACATGATGTCAAATCTTAGTTCTTTAACTTAATCATGTGCCTTGGAATATAAATTGGTAAATCTTTTTGAATGTCACAAAAATGAATTTGCTATTTATAAAGTACAAGTGATTGTATGAGACAATGTATCTTACAGGCTTTTGACATTGCCTGGTGATTGGTAAATAGTAATATTGATTATGGTTATCTTATTATGTTTGTGGTTGTTATCTCATTTCACCACCTGCTGAAATATGTATATAGTTTTGTCTGATTTGTTTTCAATATTAAATGAAAAAATAGTTTTAAAATATATTTAGTAGCCTATATTCCACTAAGCATTGACATAATTTTAGGAGTTATTCTAGATAAAGAGGTTGACTTCCCAACTATGGCCTGCATTGTTATTTGAGAAAGAAGTGGTGTGTGTATGTTTACACGTGTGTGTGTTTATTTTTATACATAGTATCAGGCATTTGCCTTAAAATGCAGGGCTTATAGTGCATCTCCCACATGGTAATTTTATAAATGCTAGATTTCTTAGTACTTAACTGGTTTGATATAATATACATGCTTTATATCTATGTAACATATGGGACCATATCCATAAAGAGGAGATGGATCCTTATAACATCTAATATTGGCTTATTATTAGGAAATTTATTCAATATTACAAAATATGTCAAATTTGCTAACATTTCTAAAAAATGATTCCTTATCATTGAAAAAATTTTTACTTGGTTTTCTTTTTAATTTTTTTTTTCTTTATTGATTAAGGTATTACATATGTGTTCTTATCATATCATTGTCCCCCAACCCCCCCACACACACACTTATGCCCTCACACCCCTGTTGTCTGTGTCCATTGGTTAGGCTTCATATCATTGAAATTTATTCACTTATTGGTACATTCACATTACTCCAGAAATATTGGCCTCCACTAATCAAATTTAGAGAAAGTTATTATTTACTCAAAAACATTTTCAGGGCCCACCCAGCATGGCTCAGTGGCTGAGCCTTGACTTATGAACCGGGAGGTCACTGTTTGATTCCTGGTCAGGGCACATGCCCGGGCTGCAGGCTATATCCCCCGTGGGAGCGTATAGAGGCAGCCTATCAATGATTCTCTCTGATTATTGATGTTTCTTTCTTTTTTTAAAAAATATATTGTATTGATTTTTTACAGAGAGGAAGGGAGAGGGATAGAGAGTCAGAAACATCGATGGGAGAGAAACATCGATCAGTTGCCTCTTGCACACCTCCTAATGGGGATGTGCCCGCAACCAAGGTACATGCCCTTGACCGGAATTGAACCTGGGACCCTTCAGTCTGCAGGCCGATGCTCTATCCACTGAGCCAAACCAGTCAGGGCTGATTATTGATGTTTCTATCTCTCCCTCTCCCTCTATGAAATCAATAAAAATATACTTAATAAACATTTTTAGAGCTTATTCTGTGTAGTAAACACTGTACTTTGTAGCAAAATATAGCAGTGATGACAGAGTTACAGTTCTTGTCCTCATGGAACTTACAGTCTGGAAGGAGGACATGTGAATATAAGGATAATGTATTTCAAAGAAGTTTAGTGTGATACTGAACTAGAACAGGAGAATATAAGTCATATTTTGAAGCTTTTTATGTTTCAAAAGACTACTTTTATTTTCATATTGTATTATTCTTTTATTACATGTCACTGTAATACATATTTTTAATATTTTATGATCTAAACATTTCTATATTACAATATCAAATGGGAAAAAAACACACATATTGCTCTAGAAATTGATACCAATGAAAATTACTGAGTGTTTAGGGTGTATTAATGGAAAATACACCATTAAGTTTGTACAATTTGTTTGGTGCATATCTCTTCTGGTTTCAGGTTGGCACAATGGAGAATTAGGCATGCCTTTGACAAAAGCCTGTATATAGGCAAATTTGTACTTTTCATGAACATGATGTCTCAACTATTATAACTTTACTGAAGTTCTGATGATGAGTCCTGACATTTTTTTTTAAAGAATAGTTTATTGATTTTTTTTTAGTGAGAGCGGAAGGGAGAAGAGAGAAACATCAAAGTGAGAGTATAGGGATTGGCTCCTCCTACAAGCCCCCTAATGAGGATCCAGCCTGAATAGGGCGTGTGCCCTGACTGGGAACTGAATCAGCAACCTCTTGGTGCATGAAAGGATGCCCAACCAACTGAGGCACATATTTTAGTCTCACATTTTTATCCATGCTAGAAAACTGAAAGACCAATATTTAATTGTTGTCTGAAATCACCAACTTAAAAGAAGGCTAGTTGATTCCAAGTTTTTGAAGCTAGGTCAGTTGGCTCATCCTGAAATTCCATAAGACTTTTCTAGGTTGATGTAGAATTAGGAAAATCTAGTGAGGATATATAATATTTCTAGGTGTGAAAACACTTCAGAGAACTTTTAAAATCTCATTCTATAACTACTCTTAAAACACAAATTTCCTTGAATGAATCTTATGGATTATCTAAGCAAATCAAACCAAAGCTTTGGATAATTGCTAAAGAGTGTCCAAGATGCTGCTTTCTGTTAGTATTCAGTTTGGCACCTTTTACAGAGTCTAGTCATTATAATACAAAGTTTTCTATTTATTTCTGTCTATTAAAAGCAACAACACAGAAACTCTTTGCTTTTGTTTTTGTTCTCTTAAACTTGCCTCTTATAATTTGCTGAACACTATCATTGAGAAGAGCATTCGTGGTTTGTATGCAAAATTGATCATCTTAAATTACATTTGACCTGAATATGGGGAGTTTCAAAAAGTGGGGATTAGAAATGTGAGTCAAAAATTAATGTATCCACATTTGTTTGGCCTACAAATCTTAATTACACCTATGTTCTGTGCAAAGCCATCAATAACAAAGACCCTCCCAAAAAAACAAATATAAAAGCAAAATATTTTATTTATGTTTGGAGTTGTACAGCAGGCAGTACTTTCTAAAATAATAGCATAGAACATTTCCCAACATTCTTGTCATTTAATGTTATACCTTCATCCCATACCTATTTATTGATGTAATAGATAAAATTAAATACACATGCAATGACTCAAGATTTTTCAGATTTACATATTATAAATGTGAAAAATACATGTGAAAATATATGTTAATGGGAAAAAATAAAGTTAATTTTTTTCTCCTGTCAGTGAAAAAACAAACAAACAAAAAACCCTTAAATATAGGTTTCTGAAACTGTATTGCTATTTTTAATATGCTCCACTCCTATCACAATAAATCCATTCTTGAGCTTGACTCCTCATTCTTTTAGCAATTAACACAATTTATCAGGTTATGAATATGCAACAAAAATAACCGTGACAGATTTCTCTCTCCTGGTTATGAAACCAAGCTTCATTTTTCCATATGGCATTCCAACTGCTGGCACAATTGTTCTATCTCACTTAGCATTGACTGCCCTATTACTGTCTTCCATTGCCTTTTTTTATCAGTGTGTGTCCAAATTTACCATTTCTGCCACTTAAAGCAGAATTATTCAATTACATTTTTAAATGACAAGAACTTTTGAGCAATTGGGTGAGTTTTAAGTGAAGAGATGAAATTAGATATAGATATCATTGCATGACAATCCAATTACATAAACGCATTATGAAAGTATCATTCTACATTTAATGCCCAAGGTATAAACCGTTTTTTATTGCTACAGCTTCCATCTTGCATTATTAACATAAATAGTAAAGTTGAATATAAAGAACAGGCAAATTGCAAAAGGAGGTGTAAAAGTATCCTTACTGTTAAAAGCCTGCTCTCTAAACAGAGGTAAGACACATAGCCCTGTGTTTCAGTTTACTCAGTCTACAAGGAATGTGGGCTGTCTGCCCTTTGTGTACTGACATCAGAGGGATGAGAAGATCCCGTGAGAACCACCAGGTGAAATGTTTCAAACTTCTTGGACATTTGTAACAGCAAAAGTCAGGGATGCTGTAATTATTTGTTTGGTATTTTTTGAATAATAACAGACCTTCATGGTGCTATTTCTTTTCATTTAGTTTACAACTTAAATTTAAAAATTAGTACAATTTTAGGAAAAGTATAACTGAATAAAATTTTAGTATATTTAAAAGCTCAACTCTTCTAATTCTTTCTTTAAGTGCTTTAAAGTCAATGAATTTTTAGGAAACATTTGCTATCCTGAGGTAGACAGACTTTTTAAAATGTCAATTAATTTTTGATATTATTTAATAGTCTTGGCAACAAACTATAAAAGAATATTTTATGGGAAGTATTTGTAATAATAGTTTATAAAAATTAATGCTTTTCCAAAATATGCATAACACAAATATGTCATAAATATGATGCCCATACACAAAAAATAAGATATATTTAAGTGAGAATGTTATGAAAGAAGGCAGTATAATCTTAAAAGGGAAGATCCCTGGTAAAATCATTGTCCTTTGTAGTACTCCCTTGAACTGACTGTTAAAGTTATATACTCTGTGCACAAAATGCTTGGTGTACTGATCCACTCTGTCCACTGAGCCCTGGAGCCTGTGAAGATGTGCCAGTATTGCTCTAGCTGCTTTTGCTCAGTGAATAGAGCGTCAGCCCTGGGACTGGAGGGTCCCAGGTTTGATTCCAGTCAAGGGCACATACCTAGGTTGCAGGCTGGGTCCCTGACCCTGGTCATGGTGTAAGCGGGATACAATCAATCACTGTGTCTCTCTCACATTGATGTCTTTCTCTCTCTCTCTCTCTCTCTCTCTTTCTCTCTCTCTCTCTCTCATCCCCTCTTCCTCCTCCCTTCTACTCTCTCTAAAAATCAATTGAAAAAATATTCTCAGGTGAATATTAACAACAACACAACAAAAAGATTTGCAAATATTATGCAAGAAGCTGTGTACATCTATAACAGAACTTAACTAATCCTAAATATTAATGATAAACCACTCCTTCTGCAGCATTGTATTCCACATTTACTTGGTATCTAACTTGCTAGCTGCTAAACATCATGTCATCACAACATACTGCAAAGCATGGAATGAATAGTAAAAATTTGGAGTCTGGTTGTTCAATGTGCTTTCAAATGCCACATTCTGTTTATACTTAATGTGGGTATTTATTTATTTACTAGAGGCCTGGTGCACGAAAATTAGTGCATTGGGGGGTCTCTCAGCCTGGCCTGCCCCCTCTCACAGTCCTGGCGCTCTCAGAGGATGTCCTGAGCCGCAGTCTGGCCTCCGTCTGCAGGAGGCGACCAGGCTGATCAGGGGAAGGCACGCCCCCATCACCCTGCTGCTGCTGCCACTTCATCACACTGCCACTTCATCACACTGCCACATCATCACACTGCTGGCTGCCTGCCCTCCTCGGCCCTCACAGTCACTGCAGCTTTTGTCCGGAAGGACGTCTGGAAGATGTCCAGTCTATCTGGTCTAATTAGCATATTACCTTTTTATTAGTATAGATTTTAAATGTATTGTTATTGATTTCAGAAAGGAAGGGAGAGTGAGATAGAAACATCAATGATGAGAGAGAATCATTGATTGGCTGCTCCTACACACCCTCTACTGAGGATGGAGCCTGCAACCTGGGCATGAGCCCTTGACCAGAACCAAACTTGGGACCCTTCAGTCTGCAGGCCAATGCGCTATCCATTGAGCCATATCTGCTAGTGCAATGTGGGTTTTTATTTTGTTCTCGATGCCAATCCGATGTGTGCCCTCCTGAGTAAAGATTTAGTTTGAAAAGGAGAAAAGTAGAAGGGCTTATACTTGAACAACTTGACGACTTTGTCCCCCTCAGAAAATGTGGCCATCGTGAATGTTGTGAATGTTCTCTCTCAACTTTTTTGTTGTCTCCTTCCTTCTTGGATAAAATGCCTGGGAAGTGGTTAGATGTGACAGATCCACAGGAAGTGCTTGTTCTCTGGTTACACCCACTTATGGTCTCTGGTTTCCAAGACTCAAAACTAGAAGCAGTTAATCCTCACCTGATTTAAATATTTCCTTCATGTTCTCAAACTTAAAATTGCTGTTAACTGACTCCTAAATTATGTTATGTCCTACTATGGCTTAAACTGACAATCTTAATAGAAAAGCTGAAAAAAAAAAGGGGGGGAGGGATAAGAGGGATAAATTATTCAATCAATCAGTTAATCAATTTGTTGTAAGATAGATTGCATGAACAAATTCATAGGGCTTTCATTTCCTAATCTCAATTATAAATTTTAACAGTCTCTCCTTAGCTTAAGAATTATATGTTTATATATTATTTTATTATTTATTGAATTTATTGGGGTTATATTGGTTAATAAAATTATACAGGTTTCAAGTATACTATTCTATAAGACAACATCTGTATATTGGATCGTGTGTTCACTATCCAAAGTCTAGTCTTCTTCCATCACCATATATTTATTTTTAAAAGCTACCTATCTTGTTAGAACTTAACAACTATCAAATATTCAAGAGAAACTAAGTTTAAAAAGCAAACAAACCATGCAATGATTTAATAAATTATAAACACACAATCTCAGTGTAGTTACGGTCCTAGAGCAGTGCATTGGAAATTGAACCACATGTCTACTTGAAGATTGTGAGAATGAGGTCTCCTGAGATATATATATGGCAGCGGTAAGGTGAGAGTTAATTGGCACAAACTACAAGCATGTCCATGCTTCATCTTAATTCATGAATCTAATTTGAAATTTCAGCATAGTTCCAATAAAGAGAGAAAAGACCCCATTATCCCATGAAAACATGGCTTATATTACAACACGTTTCCTACCAAAGGGGAAATTTTTTCATTACTTAATACTAAAGTGCTGAAACCATTAGCATACCCTTTTAGACTTAAAATAAACATGTGTATTATGTGTCTGTATTTCCCCATGGAGATCACAAGTGGTGTCACATTGCACTGTGGATCCATTAGTAACATAATGGTATCCAACCACAGGTCTAATGGTTTAAATTGGAAAGCAGGGTGCTTTTTTAAAATTCAAGATAGAAAGAAATGAGAGAAAAATAGAGGAAGAAAGGAAGGAGGGAAGGAAGGAAGGGAGGGAAGGAGAGAGAGAGAGGGAGGGAGGAAGGAAGGAAGGAAGGAAGGAAGGAAGGAAGGAAGGAAGGAAGGAAGGAAGGAAGGAAGGAAGACAGGGAAAGAAAAGGGAAGGGGAAAGAAAAGGAAAATAAAATTTCTCTCTTGCTCTTTTTAAGCACATAGCTTAAAACTGTGTTTTTGCTAATTAATTCAGGATGTGGCACTTAAAAAAAATAAAGAATCAGATGACCCAGTACTTTGAAAAAAGTTATTTAGAATATGCAAGAATTAATAAAGGGCATAGCCCATGTAAACTCATTCAACAAGATGTTTTTCTCATGAAATAGAGAAGTGTAACATTTTAACATGGGGCCATGTGACCTAATTAGGGATAGATATCTCAGGACACTTTAAAGTTTGTTTGCATAAACCATGTACAAATAAGCTAATTGGCTCCTCAGTGTGACTTACAATAGCATCCTTATAGCAATATTGCCTCAATTACTAGGAAAAAAAAAGGGGAGTTTAAAGTTTGTAGTCATGAAAGTTAGAAACATCTCTATTACTAAAAAAATGGAAAACATAATTCTATGGTAAAATTTTAAGTATTGAAATAATGTGTATTAAGAATGCTCTCTTTTCTGTGTTTTGGAAGGATATGAAAAATAAGACAGGACACTTGATTACTGTATCTCACACTGTAACTAAAGCATGGCTCTCTCTGACTGCTAATATAGTAGACAGGGTACTTAAAAGGGAATTCGTTGGGGAGATATCTGGCTCACAGTTATTGTTTGTTATTGTAGAAGCCAGAGTTTTCCAAGAAACCTAGCTGTGCTTTTATTTACCGAATAGGGTCCTAAGGCCACCAAGCTCCATTCCATTTCTCTCTCTCTCTCTTTTTTAAGAGCCCTGAATATAGTGAGTCTGGTCATTTTTTTTTTCCTTAGGAAAATATAGGCATATGTTCACTCATTCTGCCATGTTGCACTTAAGTGATTAAAAATTTATGTTCCAAGTAAGAAGCTGTTAAGTAGCTAATTATTTATTCTGTTTACAAGATGCCCCAACTGGTTAGGGAAATGCATTCTGGGGCTGAAAAAGCATTACATTTACTTAGGGTGAGAAGGCCAACCTCGCCTCCTGGCGAGTATATTACCAAGTGGTACAAATTAAAAGAGTGCCTGAAGAAAATAAACCACCCACTAAATAAATGGAATATTCATTTTAGAAAGATGTGGAATTATGTTTTACCTTTTAAAAATCCCTCACAGCAATTTATTTGAAATTCATTGTCAGAGAACTCAATTCATTATGTATCCCAAATTATCTTGTTGAATAGAAGAACATTTAAAATGGATTACATACCATAGAAATTTGGTTTTCAAAAAAGAAGGATCAGAAAAATATGTAGACTTAAAATGAGATGAATATTATATTTTAAAAGTTATATACCAAAAATATGCATACTAAACTGTTAAAATATATTTAGAATGAAATTGAAAATTGTCATTAACACCACTAATAAAAACACTTTTATAAAGCCCTCAAAATTAGTAAAATGGCTATAACTGGAACACTTGACACAAGTGATACTTGACACTTGAAGAAATAAACTTATATTCTGTACAATTAATTCAGTAACCGACTGTCAATAGTCATACTTATGATTTGCATGAAGAATATATGATCTGTAGAGATAATAGTAATGTGTACTGTGGAATGCACAAGTGTACTGTGAAAAGTTTGTCACTGGGTTTCAGAAAGTGTATTCTGAATCAAAAAGTGCTGGAATGGAAATAAGAGCTGAAAAGGTGACGACCTACTGAATCTGGAAAATCCTAAATTACCATTTTATGGGCTTTCAATCTTTCTTGAAACTTCTGTTTAAATGTTGAATGTCACTGAACTAAGATTTCTACACCTATAGTGTTAGGTGTTTCTAAATGAATATATGATTACATTTTTATTGAGAATATTTAGGGAACAGGACAATCTCATTAATTAAATAAGCCTAATTAATAAACAGCACCTGATTAACAATTTTATAGAGTTTTGTACACTGACAGAAACTATTTTAATGAAATCAAACCTTTATTATATTTTTGATAATTCAATACATTGTTTCAGGTCAAAATTATGGGCATTAGTTAATATTAAAGCCACATTACCTTTTCCAGGAAAAGGAATAATATAGAAAAGACTTCATTACATCTGTGTGTGTTTTTTTTGGATCCTATAACTTAAGACTGTCACCTTTTGTTATTTCTGATTATATAACAGATGATATAATGAATCATACATAAAGTTATGGCTATAAAACCCAATCCAAGTCTTGTAACAAATATCTCAATATTCTGGTCACTGTGCCATTTAGATGTTTGCTTATGACTTTTATTTCCTAACAATGACCAGGCTAATACAATATAAAATACAAATGAATTAATTAGCATCATAATTACAAATGTTCTGGGTATAATTTTGTTTTGCAACTTCTTTAACATTGCTTCATTCAGTTTCTAAATTTTCAGCTTAATAGGAATATTCTTTTTAGCCTTTGTTTTTAAGTACTTAGAACTTGCATGCATTTATTATACCACTAATTAATGTGCATTTTATCCTGCCATTTTAAAATTCAGTCTGCCTATAATGCTATTGCCATTGATTCAGTTATTATAGGATATACAACAAATAAAATTATCAAAGTAGTATTTCCATTCTGATGAAGCATCATACTACACTGATTTTACCTTTAATCACCTAGAACAGTGGTCGGCAAATTGCGGCTCGCGAGCCACATGCAGCTCTTTGGCACCTTGAGTGTGGCTCTTCCACAAAATACCATGGCCTGGGCGAGTCTATTTTGAAGAAGTGGCATTAGAAGAAGTTTAAGTTTAAAAAAATTTGGCTCTCAAAAGAAATTTCAATTGTTGTACTGTTGATATTTAGCTCTGTTGACTAATGAGTTTGCCGACCACTGACGTAGAATATAGTTGGTAAACTACATCCTCAGGGTTAAATATACTTCACCATTTGCAAATAAAGTTTTGTTGGAACACTAGAGGCCCAGTGCACGAATTCGTGCACGGGGGAGGTGGAGAAGTCCTGCCAGCCCAGCCCCAATAAGGTCAGATCGGGGCTGGGCCTGTCAGGGGAGGAGATGGCAGGAGGTTGGCCAGCCAGGCCCACTGCGGGGAGGGGCCGCGGGCGATTGGTCAACGGGCTCCATCCCAAATGGGGTGGGGGGGCCGATCTGGAGTCAGTGGCTGGGGGAAGGGCCATGGGAGGTTGGCCGGCCAGCCCCACCCCTGATTGGTGTGAGGAGGCCCACTGGAGGCAGAGCTGGCTTGGGGGAGGGGCCGCGGGCCAATAGGGGTGGTGGGGGCCCATCAGGTGCAGGGCTGGCCAGGGGGAGGGGCTGCAGGAGGTTGGCCAGCCAGCCACTCCCCCTACTGGGGTGGGGTGGGCCAATCAGGAGCAGGGCCGGCTGGGGGCGTGGCCAAGGGGATTGGCTGCCAGCCCCACTCCCCAATCAGGCGGTTTGCTGGCACAGTGGGCGTCATAGTGAGCAGTTGTTCTGGTCCTTACAGCATTCCGGTCACTCGCTTTTTATAAATATAGATTGTTATACATAGGCCTCAAGTAACACTTAGTAAAAAAGGACTTCTAGGAATAAAGCCTACATAAGCAGTCTACTCAGGAGGATTTCATGCATGCCACGTCTGACAATCACTGGTATAGCTTGATCTTTTTAACTATATATATTTTGTATTTTTTTCTTAGTGGTTACTATAGGGATTAGGACATACATCTTAACATCAAATATATACTACTTTGAGTCTGGTGAGACATAGAAAATCCACACTTTGTACTGTTATTCATATGTGTATGTAAATACATATATTTACATATACACACATGTATATATACATGTATGTACACACATACACATATGCATATATATGCTTTGGGGCACAAACCTATAGAAATTATGTACATATATGTATACATGCATAGTCATGCGTTCATAATGTTTACATATATAATTTCTATATGAGTATCCACATACTGCTAGTCCCAGATACTTTGGAACACACATTAGAATGTACATATATATTTTTCCTTATATGAGTATGCCTCAAAGCATTTAGCACTGGATAGTGCAAGAGGAATAGAGTTGGAAATCTATAGAGGCTGAAGGTAGTCTATGGGAACTTCTCCAATATTCAGTTATAAATAAGTGAAGAGTTAGGTTCTCAAATAGCCTAGCAAAATGGAAGTTCTTTCTTATTAGAAATGTACTTGATTGCATACAATGGAGTCAAGACAGTCTCTTCAATAAATAGTGTTGGAAAATTGGACAGATACATGCAAAAAATGAAACTACACCACCAGCTTACACCATACATAAAAATAAACTCAAAATGTTTAAAGAACTTAAATGTAAGACGGGAAACCATAAAAATCTTAGAAGAAGCTATAGGCAGCAAAAGAGCAGACATTTGTCACAGCAATGTCTTTACTTATACAGCTCATAGGGCAATGGAAACTAAGGAGAAAATAAACAAATGGGACTACATCAAAATAAAAAGCTCCTATACAGCAAAAGAAACCATCAACAAAACAACAAGAAAGCCCACTGCATGGGAGAACATATTTACCAATGTTATCTCCAATAAGGGTTTAGTCTCCAAAATTTATAGGGAACTCATACAATTTAACAAAAGGAAGATAAATTATCCAATCAAAAATGGGCAAAGGACCTAAATAGACACTTTTCAAAAGAGGACATAAGGAGGACCAAGAGACATATGAAAACATGCTCAAAGTCACTAATCATCTGAGACATGCAAATCAAAACAACAATGCAGTACCATCTCACACCTGTCAGAATGGCTATCTCAACAAATCAACAAATGACAAGTACTGGGGAGGATGTGGAGAAAAAGGAACCCTATTGCACTGCTGGTGGTAATGCAGCCTAGTTCAGCCACTGTGGAGAACAGTATGGCATTTCCTCAAAAAAACAAAAAAACAAAAATGGAACTCCCATTGACCCAGTAATCCCACTTCTAGGAATATATCTCAAGAAAACAGAAACTCCAATCAGAAAGGATATATGTACCATTATGTTCATAGCAGCACAATTTACAATAGCTAAGAATTGGAAACAGCCTAGGTGCCCATCAGCAGATGAGTGGATTAGAAAACAGTGGTACATCTATACAATGGAATACTAAGCTGCTGTAAAAAATAAGGAATTCTTACCATTTGCAACAGCAAACAGCATGGATGAAACTGGAGAGCATTATGCTAAGTGAAATAAACCAATCAGAGAAAGATAAATATCACATGATCTCTCATTTGTGGAATATAATGAACAACATAAACTGATGAACAAATATAGAACCAGAGTCATAGAAGCATGGAACAAACTATCCAACCTATGAGGGAAGGTGAGTGGATAAGAGATCAACCACAGGACTTGTATGCATGCATATGAGCATAACCAATGGACACAGACAGTAGTGGGTGAGGATATGTGCTGGAGTGTGGGAGCAGCTGGGGAGAGGTCAATAGGGAAAAAAGGAGACTTTTGTAATATTTTAAACAATAAAGAATTAAAAAAAAAGAAATGTACTTGATGATGAAGCATATCCTACCTAATAAAATAGTAATATGCAAATTGACCACACCTTCGCTATGCCCAAGCCACACCCACCAGCCCAAGCCACGCCCACCAGCCAATCAGGGTGAGTATGCAAATTACCCAACAAATATGGCGGTTAATTTGCATACGCTGAGGGAGGGAGGAGTGAAGACTGAAGACAACTTAGAAGGAAGAGGGAGGAAAAGCAGAAAGCAAGGTGGCTGCCAGAGGGAAAGCCCTGATGGGGCAGGGCGGGGTGGAGCAGGGCGGAGCAGGATGGGCGGCAGCGGCCCGAGGGTGCAGGTGCAGCGGCCGCAATGGAGGCGGCAGTGGCAGCGCACGCGGCCGCAGCGGCCGCTTGCAGAATTCTTCCTGCAAATGGGCTACTAGTCCTATATAATAAAGATGTAATATGCAAATGGTCATTAAGCCGTGAAGTGTAAAGACCGACCATGTAATGACCAGTTCACGATCAACGGGAGGGTAGGGTAGCAAGCTACAAGTGGGAGCTGAGAGAACTACAGGAGGGGGCAGGGCAGCAAGCTATGAGGGGGGGGATGAATGGGGGGCGGGGGAAGCTACAGGAGGGCGGGGCAGCAGGTGGAGAGCTACTGGAGGGCAGCGGTGAGCTACTGGCTCACGGATTCATGTGCAGGGCTACTAATATAATTATAAATGTTTCATATACCAATTCATAAAAAGTGACTAAATCTAGAGGAAAGATAGATTTATTTTCCCTTATCTTTTACAAAATGTGCAATTTAAAATATAAAATGTACATTGTACCAGCTCAAATTAAAATTTACAATTAGAAAATTATCAAGTAAAGAAGCAATCAAAGAACACAAATTCAAAGTATAGGGAGAAGTGTTATACAAATATGATGGAAGTTAAGTACTATGTCATTTCTCTGGATTTTGAATTGTTGGTTGCCTTGTCAGATATTTGGAAGAAGGAGAGAAATCACCTCTGTGAGGCTGGCATAATAGAGACATTCCTGCATGGTGAGAAGAGTGTTACCAAAATCGAACAACCATTCACTCTTTCGGGTAAACTCTTCCCCTGTGGTTTTCTTAAAATAGCAAATTTCCCACCAATAAATGAAAACTTGTCATCCATATCTTGGTTTGAATTATTTTATCAGATCATTTATTTTATTTATTAATTAATTCATTCATATGTGTTCCTTATGCCAGAGAAAAGAATAGGGCCCTGTTAGATCATTAAGGAAAGAAGACATTGTTAGGGAATAGCAAAGAAAGAAAGAATAGTAGAGTGAAAGTATCAATAAAAATAAAATTTACCTGCCATAATTGTGGCTAAATTCATCCTTTAGCTTCAGAATGCTGAAACATCTTGACAATACTTTAAATAGCAACCCCTTGAATGGAAAATTACCTTTTCTATGCAAAATAAAAACACGCCTTGTATTTCCCTGTAGTCATTTCTAAGAAAGTCAAATGAATTAGCATTAGTAAAAATCCTATTATTTTAATCTATTTTTCTTACTTTTACAAATGAAAAATTTGAGGTAAATTAAGTATTTTACTCAGGTTCTTATAGCAAGCTGGGCCAGAGCAAAGATTAGAGTTGAAATCTTTCAGTTCTGGTCCTTGAGCTGTAACACATGGACCTGGTGCAGGGGTCCTCAACTATTAAATGTTCCTGAGGCTTAACCTCCGTTATCTCATCCTTTCTCACTTTTCTTCATTTTACAAAACTGGCACAAATCTTTGTCTGAAAATTTCTTACACCAATTATTCTTTACATGATAAAGGTACAAAATATCTTATTTGCTTTAGACTTATTTTTAACTTTAGAAATGTAGACTCAGCAGTGTAGACGAAAAGTTGCTGAGGGTTATTGCTGTGGACATGGACGTTTTTTGGGATGAAAACTGCAGAGTATCTAACCTCTCTGGAGACATAATAAAAATAGACTAAATTACACTTTAGTATTTTTCCAGACCCTCCAAAACTCCTCAAGAGAACACTTTTTGCCTTTTAAAAACTTGTAGTTTTACTTCAATTATTAAAGGAGAAATTCTGCTTAATAAGTGAAACCAGAACAAAGAAAATATTAAAGTGAAACCTGTAATTTTGATTGAAGAATAATTGCACCCACACACAGATTCATATGTTCCTCACAGTATATTATAAGGATGTCAACTACATCAATATATTATAAAAACAGAATGCTAATCAAGTTATTTTAAGAAGTTGAATTGGGAAATATGGTAGAAAATGTAACACATAAATACAATTATTTGACATACCTTCCAAAGTAAAACTATATAAAATGTTCTTTTTTATTTTGATACTAGAGGCCCGTTGCAGGAAGATTCCTGCAAGAATAGAGCTTCCTCGGGCCTATTCCTGCAAGAATAGGGCTTCCTACGGCCATCTCCTCCACCCCGCCTGCTTCCCTCCAGTCTCCGCCACCCCGCTTGCTTCTCTGCAGCTTCGCTCCCTTCTGCAGCACATGGCTTCCTTCTACGCTGTCTTCAGTCTTAGCTCTGTGCCTGGATATGCAAATTAACCACCACCTTGGTTGGATTAATTTGCTTACTCGCTCCTGATTGGCTGGTGAGTGTGGCTTGTGGGTGTAGTGGAGGTACAGTCAATTTGCATGTTTCTCTTTTATTAGATAGGACTAGGGGCCCAGTGCATGAATTCATGCACCTTAAAAGGAACTGTGGGCTGTGAGGCTGCAGTAGGCACAGGGGCAGGTCTCAGCCCATCCTGGCCCCTGCCACTGTGGCCCCGGTCCCCTGTCTGCCAGCAGCCCCACTCCTGCTGCTGCCGCTCCCACACTGACAGGGCAGAACAATTGGGGCTGGCACCAGCAGCATGTGCGAGCAGGGCCAGTGCCATCAGCGGATGCGAGCAGCAGCTGCTGCCCTGATCTTCCCTCTGGAACATGGGGAGGTGGAGAAGCCCTCAGGGGCAATCATGGCCTGCAGCTGCTGCTTGCACCCACTGATGGCACTGAGTGATCAGGACCAGCAACAGGTGCAAGTGGTGGCTCCAGCACTGGCTGCGGGTGTGAGTTGTGCCGGTGCCGGCAGCAGGTGCAAGCACCGGGCAGGACCGCAGTGTGCGGGAGCAAAGAATTTTCAGTAACCACCAGAGGCTCACCCCAATGACAGTGACTGGCGCCCCACCTTGGTCTGATGCCCCCACCCACCTGCTCCACCATCCCACACAGCCAACACCCTCCATGTTCCACACATGCCCCCTGGTGGTCAGTGCACATCATAGCGACCAGATGTTCAGTTGTTCAGTTGTTCCACCATTCAGTCTATTTGCATATTAGTCTTTTATTATATAGAATTCTGATTGGGAGACTATATACTTATCTAAAATAATCTTGCCTCACTCAAAAGTGTTTATAAAGTTCCTATGATATTTTTCCCCATTTCAAAAATCATGATACATTCTTTTGACCATCCTTAGTGATGAACTCTGTATTAATTGATAATGTATTAGTTTCAGAAGCCATTAATAGTTATTTAGAGTCAAGTCCAATAAATGTTTGTTTATTGGGTTTGTATGTTTGAAAAGTTGCTACATTGAAGCAAGATTTTAATGTCAGTTTGGCTGAGAAATAGAAAAAACAAACAAAAACTGGTTACATTACAGGTAGATTTATTTAATAATATCCAAGACTCTCTCATGGGCCATATTGTGCCAGTACATTTTTCTCAGACTGTTCACACTATGTATATTGTTCATACTATATTCCCAACTGAAAACACAAACATTTACTTTTCATTTTAGTATTTATTAGGTAAAATAAAACAGAAATCCCCATATGTCCCCTGCACCTTTATAGTAAACCCACTAAACTGTAGGTGTATCAAAACAGAAGAAAAATCTAAAGAACAAAAATACAACTGAGAAATTACAAAATACTACAAATACTGTTCATCAGAGATTTTTGTCAATATTAGTAATAATCAGCCAAAAACTTAAATATCTATATCTATCTATCTATATCTATCTATCTATCTCTCTATCTGTCTACCTATCTATCATCATCTATCTATCATCTATCTTAATCTATCTTCTATCTATCATCTATCTTTGTATATAAATGTTATATGTGTGGATAAAATTACATATATTAATTTACTCTTAAATTTCTTTAATGGGAAATATTTCATTTAAAGAGTATCAATAATGTCATTGACACACCAAGAATTTAGGTTATTTTCATCTGATGGCTCAAATGCTTTACTACAGTCTTTTCTCTTATTTCTTAACACATTAATATATTTGCAGGCCTTTTTGAGTGTCTGCAATGATGTGGCTGTAGAGATCTGCCATTTCTGATATATTTTCATTTCTCTCCAACTGGAGGATTTTTTTAATTGAAATTATTAGTTAAAAGTTTTTGCAAAGAGAAATAATTTCCATGTTAAAGAGATACACTAAAAAGGAATGTAATGATGCCAAGTTATGCATATATCATTTAATTTTATAAAGTCCCAAAAACTAATAATTGGACTAAGTTTGCTCAATCTTCTCTCCTCTGGAAAGACACCTTGCCTTGAGATTCCGTGTGCATGCATACATTTGTGTTTGTATAATGTGTGCATGTGCATTTTGGTTCCTCTTAGATTAGGCATTACTTAAGCACTAGTTTATTTGTCCTTGACACTCATGCTACATAAATGTCATTGCAAATGAGAGGTGCATGACTTTAATATTCTAGCTAAATCTCATGGGTCATGATATGGCCAAGAAATTTTGCTGTTAAAAGTAGATGCTCCCCTAATTTGAATGCAGAAAGGAAATATATGCTTTTTTTGAAAAATAGAGGATTGGGAAGTAGAGTAATGAATTTTTTTTCAGAAAAAAATGTGTTATTTAAGCATATTTCTTACAGTTTAGAATGTTATTGCATGTGCTAGACATGATTATTTAGTATAACTACATTTAAACATGCAAAAAACTTGTTTTGATCTCCCATAATTCTCGATAAGCCACATGACTAAACAGCATTAAAAAAAGTGAGAAGAAAATAACTGAATCTTGTGGTCTTCGCTACAGAATGAATAATTTGTTTTCAAGTAGATTTTCTTGGGTTGCTAATGCATACTGGTTTCATTAATTTATCACCAACTTTGTCTAGTGCCCCTACATTAAAGAGGATTATAACAGGAAATACAAAATTATTCATTCTGTAATGAAGACCACAAGATTCAGTTATTTTCTTCTCACTTTTTTTTTTAATGCTGTTTAGTCATGTAGCTTATTGAGAATTATGGGAGATCTAAACAAGGAAAAAGAAGTGACAAGTACATGTGCTTTGTTTTCTTTTCTTGTCTTGTTAACACAGCCAATAATTTCAGTATCATAACTACACACTGATATATTTTACAGATTCTCTGTTCTTGAGAAATATCACATTACTAAACAACCCAACTGGACTTTCTTATCTTAACATTTTTTCCCTACGTGCTTCTTTCTCTCTTTTAAGTTATTGCTTTAAATGTCGCTGTGTGTGTGTGTGTGTGTGTGTGTGTGTGTGTGTGTGTGTGAGAGAGAGAGAGTGAGAGAGAGAGAGAGAGAGAGAGAGAATGCTATTATTTACCTTTTTATCTTAATTAAGCATCCATCCTAATGATGTGATTTCAGAATGCAACATTTTCTCTCTATCAAACTACTTACTTCTGATCTTCCCTCATTTTCTTGAGGATCCTTAACACTCTCACAGGTAAACTTGTAGGGAGAGACCATTTGCTGATGAGACCTTATTTTTTAAAGTTAGTGATAAATTAAACTATTTAACAGTTTGATTACCAATAGGGGTTACCCAAATTTCAGCTGAATTAATTAATTAATGTACTTTAGAATAGACAGTTATAATCTATGCCATTCCATTTAATTTCTGGTTATTATTAATATGTTTTACATAGAAAAAAAGTAGAAAGAAGGCAGAGGTAAACAAAAAACTTTAAAGCAAAATTACAGTCTTGAATTGTTAATAAGAAAATAATATAACAGCTCTCTGTATGGAGCATGCCCACACCTTCCCTCCCCCGTCCCCGTCCTCTCCTCTCTCCCCCACCCCCCGCACATTTTCCTTTGCCTCTCTTTCTCCTAAGCTCCAAGGGCCCTTCTTTGCCTCTGTAACCTGTTTTCTGAGCCCATTTCTTCTACAGATCAGGATCACTTCTACCTGCGACTTTCTCTAAATAAACGTTCTCTTACAGTTTGAGTCTTGGCTCTGAATTCTTTCTTAGCCAGAACTCAAGTACCAAGGTTTGGTCTGACTCCACTGATCTAAAACCTGGTGCCTTTTCGCCACCAACATAATCATACACACAATCATATACTCACACACAGACCAGAGAGCTCTCAAAGACACTTCCCTCTGGGCTTTGATGTATGTGGGAGGCAACCAGTTGATGTATCTCTCTCACATCCATGTTTTTCTCTCTCTTTTCTCTCTGTTCTCCCCTTTTCTTACTAACTCCTTTTAAACCTGATCATGCTTTGGTGCCTTCACAATCTCCCATCTCGCCTCTGCCCAGAACCTATCCTTCCTTATCACCACTCACTACCCCTTCTAATTTCCAAAGTAGCTGATCCCTCCCACCCGCCAAAGTACCTGATAGTGTTCTTTAAAGTAAATTTATTTAAGAAAAAAAAAAGAAAATAATATACCACATGTTTCATATTATAGAATTAGAAATCAAGTATATGCAATTCACTTGTACTAGAATACTACTTAGTTAAATTTGGTGAAAATATTCCATTTCAAATAATGTAGGATTTTTCTGAGCAAAATGCTGCCATTATTGTTAAGATGTTACATTAAGAAAAATAATTCCTTACATAATTTCTTTTAAGGGTTTTACAATTTAACTAAGAAATATGTCTAACCAAAAAAATGGGTAAATAAAAAAAATTTAATGAATACTTTATAACATCTAGGAAAACAAGAGGATCTTAGAGGACATGCGACTCACTGAATCATGAGTACTGTCTTCAGACCAACACTGTCTATCTCATTTGCTATGGCATTTTTGCATTTCTTAGTATCTTTAACATTATAGATGATAAATAAATATTAAAAATGAATTAATATCTTAGGATAAATTTAATTATCAGAATGTAGATTGTGGAATTATTTAAGTGATTACAGAGTTAAATTAGACCCATTTTCTATTATAACAGAAACCTGGAAATCATCAATATAAAATTACAGAATTAGTTATAAACAGGTCATTTTGAAAGACTTGAAAAGCAGCATTTACCCCAAAATTGTATATACAACTCATGAACTGTGTCACCCAAGTGACATTATAAAAGACTAGTAGCTCTGCACACGAATCCATGCACCAGTAGCTCTCTGCGGGGCCTGGCCACGCCTCGCCCGATACCCAGAGGCTCTCCAAAGCCCAGAGGCCCATCTGTGCCTTAGCCTGGCCAGAGGCCCATCCGTGACAGAGCGTGGAACGCTTGCCTCGTTGCCGCAGAGATGAAGCAAGCATTCTGCCAGGCCACTCACACTGCCCGCTCTCAGCGGCCACCCCACCGGGACTGGGGGACTCCGGCGGGACTGAGAGGACTGGGTGCCACCATCTTTGTGACAGAGTGATGGTTAATTTGCATATTACCCTTTTATTAGATAGGATTACTGATGGTTTAGTTCATGTATCAATTTGATTGGACCAAGGGATGCTCAGATAGCTGGTTAAATAGTATTTGGGGTATGCCTGTGAGGGAGTTTCAGGAAGGGATCAGCATTTGAATGGGTGAGCTTGAGTAAGGCAGATGGCTCTTTCCAATGTGGGTGGGCATCATACAATTTATTTAGAACTGGAATAGAATAAAATGGCCAAGAAAAATTGATTCATTCTCTGCTTGGCTGCTGAGCTGAAACATGGGTCTTCTCCTGTCCTCACAGATCCTGGTTCTCAGGTTTTGAGATCCAAACTGAAACTTCCATCACTGGCTATCTGGCTCTTAGGCCTAGGAATTATACCACTAGCTTCCTGGGTTCCCAACTTGCAGATGGCAGATGGTGGGACTTCTGTCTCCATAATTCCATAATTTGGTGACTCAATCAATACTTTATAATAAATCTCTCTGTATATGTATATAATTGGTGCTATTTCTCTGGAGAATCCTAATATATGACTTAAAAGAAAAAGATTGGAGGTGATTTCATGTCTATATTTTTATTTTGTTTTAGGTAAAACTCTGTTTTGTTATATGTTCAGGGTATCTTCTATTGATTAACCTACTTAAGGAGTAAAATGGTATTTATTCCTCCAAGCATAAAATGTGAAGCTGAAAATGGAATTACTTGTAGAATTTAGTTGAGTTCTTTGCAATTGGAGGGTATGGGGTCGGAAATGTAATGACATTGTGTCTGCAGAACCTACTGAGTAAAAGAGAGATGGCTCACTTGGGTAGCTGGAATTCCTCAAATTTCTTAGGCCAGAAGGATATGTGAGTTTTTTCCAAGATTCAAATATGAGCTATAGGGACTAGAGAGGCAATGGAGCTGCAAGGAACAGTCCGTGTGGAAAGTACTACCTGAAAACTAGGTGGCAAGAAGGAAAATGTGGCGAGGAGGAAAATGAAAAGCAATATTTTGCCATCCAGTGGAGAGTGAATTTTTATTTTGCGGGGGAGGGAGTCAAGAAAACAACTGGTGAGATTATTCTGAAAACTGAAATGTTCTCATAAGAGAAAATCAGTTGTAAATACATAAATGGACAATTGTGTATAAGGACATTTCATGACAGTACCAGCAAGTTATAACTTTCCTAATTCCTTGAAGACAAGATAAAGGAGAGATTTAAGTCTGAATAAGAAAAAAAAAACATGTAGACAGACAGTTACTTTAATGAGCTATGGATTTCTTGTCTACTGCAAGGTCCAGATGGAACAATGAGCAGAAATTTAAATAACAATGGAAACTTTGGCTATTTTGCAGAAAGACTAGATATTAAAAGTACAATTTTAAGCCTTTTTTTGCAATATAAATTGATCATAGAAATTGCATTACATATAAATGTATATGATACAGGACATAAAAATGTTCAGTGTAAGTACAATGATAAACAGAATCTCTCTGAGTGTGATACACATTTTATGTGAGACCTTGCCACCAATACCACTATATTAAAAAAACAACAACAAACTTCTACTGCATTTATCACCTTCAATTAGATTAGTGTATCAAGGTTTAGTTGTAATACATGCCATAGAATGTATATGTATTCTATTGTTTTATTTCCTAGTGAGTATAAAGGTAACAATTGCTTTTTAAGTAAAAAAAGGGGGGATTAATAAAAAAAGGTGGTTTTTTAAAAATATATAATTGCTCCAAACTTTTCTTTCACCTTCTAAAGGTGGTCTCTTATTACAAAAATTAGGCTCTAGAAAACCATATGACACAATGTATACATTAAAATATATAAATACTAGAGGCCCGGTGCATGAAATTCATGCACTCAGGGAGGGGTGGGGGTCCTTAGCCTGGTCCTCTCGCAGTCTGGGAGCCCTTGGGGGATATCTGACTGACAGCTTAGGCCCGCTTCCCTAGCTCTGGTGTTGAGTGGGATCAGGCCGAAACTGGCTCTCCTACATTTCCCAAGGGGTCCTGGATTACAAGAGGGTGCAGGCCAGGCCGAGGGACCCCACTGGTGCACGATTGGGGTCGGGGAGGGATACAGGAGGTTGGCCAGCTGGGGAGGGACCACAAGAGGGCTCCAGAGCATGCCTGGCCTGCCTCACTCAGTCCCAATTGGCGGGACCCCAGCAGCAAGCTAACCAATGGGTCAGAGCATCTGCCCCCTGGTGGTCAGTGCACGTCATAGCGAGTGGTTGAGCGACCTTAGAATATCATTAGCATATTGTGCTTTGATTGGTTGAATGAGGACCAGACACTTAGCATATTAGGCTTTTACTATATAGGATATATTATAGTTATTTAAGTACATATAATTAAAATACATGCATATATAAATTTATATTTTGGTACACACACAAATTTATTTTCACTGAGATGTTCTGCATTGGGTTGAGAATGCATGGTTTTCAATGTAAGAGGTATTTTCCTTTATTGAAGAGTAGCAACACAGCTTTGCAGTATTTTTGTTTAAATTATTATATTTTACATTTACTTAATCAGTTTTTTTGTTGTCATATTCTTAAAAATGGTCAAATTTATGTCTCTGAAGATCTCATTAATTGCTTTTAGCATTCTACAAAAACTTCTAAGTTACTGATGAAGTTTTAACAGTATGCCAAATACTGACACTGAGATGCTTGGCTTTTCCAGTGTAAATAAAGACAAATACAATAAAATATAATTTTTATTAAACTTTTTATAAAGAATAAAATTTCTTCTAGGAAAATATTGGAAATCTTTGTAAGCAATCTAATATTCAGTTTTAAATAATAAATGTGGAAAAGCAATGTAGAATAGTTTATTATCTACTCTTAAATTATTCTAATAATAATCACATTATTCCTGTTCTGGTGCGCTAGGATACTTACTGGTGGTTACTTGTATTCTTAGATTTATTAAAAAACTACATGTATATAGAATTTTTCTAAACATGTATCAGTTAAATAAAACAAAAAGTATGATATAGTGATATTTTATTTGAGTGCACATCACTTAATTGGATTTTTTTTTTTTAGTTTGCCATGACAGTAGATAATTTTTCAAACATTTTTTAGTAAATAAATAGAAATGTCTCATAGACAATTGAAAGTCAGCAATAAAATCAGTTTCTTATTTTTCTAAAATTATCTGATTCTTTTGTGACTTCCCAGGTGGTAGAAACTTATACAATCCAATCAATTATTAGACTAGGAAGGATCTCTTCATTCAAACTCCAAGTTTCTGTTGTTCTAGTTGATAGAATCATGCACTACTTTCTGCTTAGTGACATTAATCACTGTTTTGCTTTTTTGCTGACTTCCATGCCAACCGTAAGTATCATAGATCCACATATACCTAAAACTGTAGAATGTATCTTGCATTTCTGCACACTTTGCAAGAAGAGGCACTTGTTGGCTTTGTTCCAGACTCTCTTTTCAAGGAAATTTCATATAGCAAACATCTTTGGAAGATTTGATAACACCTCCTTTCAGTTCAAAGAACAGGTTTTCTATCTTTTTTTAATAATATATTTTTAAGTTGATTTTAGAGAGGAAGGAAGAGGGAGAGACAGAAACATCAATTATTTCTTTATTTCTTTATTTTTAAATATGTTTTAATTGATTTTTAGAGAGCGAGGGAGAGAGAGATAGAAACATCTCTGAGAAACATTAACATCAATCAGCTGCCTCCTGCATGCCCCCTCCTGACGATTGAGCCTGCAAAATGGCATGTGCCCTTACCTAGAATCTAACAGGTGACCTCTTAGTGCATGAATTGATGTTCAACTACTGAATCACACTGGCCGGGCAAGTTCTTGTTTTTAAATATGTGACTCTCCACACCTTTCTTTTGTCTTCAAAGGCTGGTCTCAGGAAAATTAGGCTCTAGATAACCATATAACACAAAATACTGTCTTTACTTTTCAAATCAGTAAGATGAGTAAAATGAACAATAACTGAAGAAAAAACTCATCAGTTTAATGAGTACATTTCATTACATAAAAGTTTCAGATCATCTTTAACATCACTGAGGGGTTACCTCCTTGAGAAGACTAAATAAAAGTATTGTGCTTTTGCCCTGTTATAGACAGACTAAAGCTTTATTCTAAAAAACAAACAAAACAAAAAAATGGTATCTGTGCCCTAGAAATTTCATGTTTAGCATGAAGACATTATGATAAATGGCAACCACTTTATTAGGTCTCTCAAACCATCTGTTTCTATCTCTTCAAGCAAATAGTTTCCAATACCTCTAAATTATAATCTACAAGTTATGAAAACAAATTTCACATGTATACTAATTAATTTACTATTACTTTAAAATATGCTAGGAAAGTAATGATAATATAATTTTTGTTTATGCCATGTGATGGCTGAGTTTCCACAAATATTCAATTGCATACTTCTAATTACTCATTCATATTTAGAGTTTTCTACCTGGTTGAAGAGAGAGAGAGAGAGAGGAAGAGAGAGAAAGAGAGGTGAATATTTGTCGAATAAGTTTTTTTCTATTCCAGATTGTTCTAAAAAACCTGGGTCAATGGGTTTAGATTTAAATCTACCTCCATCCTGTGTGACTTGGTGTTTTACCAACTTCTGCTCAGCAGCATAGAGAAAAAGTAAAAGAGTGGGAATTCCTAGACCTCAAGAGATAATTGACATTAATTATCCGTAAACTTTTGGAAGAGAGTGAGAAGAGAACCAGAGACATGCAGCGTATTTAGAGTTTTCCCCCTTATGACATAATATGATCCCTAGTGTCTCTGTAGAAATCAACATCTGAGATTTTAAGAAAGCAGGTTAGTATATTGTGAGAAAGAAAAGAAAAACATAATATTTTCCCTGAAATAGTAGAATGGCAAATAACAGTTATTTTATGATTCATTCATGATGCAAACTTACTGCCATTCGACTCTGAACAAATGTGTTTTTCACAACTTCATCGTGATGGTTAACCCAAGAACACTTCGTGACACTACTTTGATATTCTTAGAGGAATGTGGTAACCTGTATAAGAATTATCTTTTGGCCAATAGTCTTTGAAAAAAGTGTACTTTATCTAGTAATGATGTTCCTTCTTCCCTATTACTTGACCTCAGATCATTAGGATTCATGTAAAATTCTCATATGTTGCCATAACCCTCTTTAGTTCTTAAATAAACACACACACACACACACACACACATACACACACACACACGCACGCACACACACACAAATGTATTTTGTTTTTTCTTACCAAAATAAGAATCAGATATTTGCTTACTTCTTTTTCATTACATAAAAATTGCATTGTTGTAGATATTGTTCCTGAATATGGAATTAATTTTTCTTTTAATTATGAAGATATTATTATAAAATAAAAATATAAAATGCTCAGCCTAAAACCATTTGTTTAGGCCACTATAAACTTTGTGAATCTCCAGAGTTTTTAAGTACTTAAAATGCTCAGAGTCCTTCCCACTGATTATTGACACCGAGATGTTCACCCACAGCATATTTTAGATTAACCAAACAAACTAGAAAAAAAAGGAAGCTAACAGTAACACATAACAATAGAAAATGGATTACTGTAATTTGTAGCTTATTTACACTAATAAAAGAGAAATATGCAAATTGACCATCACTTTGTGACACCCACCAGCCAATCAGGAGTGTGTATGCAAATTAACCCACCAAAGATGGGGGCAGCTCTACCCCCAGCTG
Organism: Eptesicus fuscus; assembly: GCF_027574615.1. Lineage (NCBI taxonomy): Eukaryota > Metazoa > Chordata > Mammalia > Chiroptera > Vespertilionidae > Eptesicus > Eptesicus fuscus. The sequence continues at coordinate 76,559,254 of NC_072474.1, read as the reverse complement.
CTCTGGGCCTCTGGGCAGCAGGCATGCAGGCACGGAGCAGCAGGGTGGGGTGGAACGCCTGCTGTGAGGGGGAGGGTGAGGGATGGAGGGAACTACAGGTGCGGCGCTCCAGCTGGAGTGAAGACTGAAGGCGGTGGCCAGAGTGAAAGCCTGGTTCCCAGGCACTGGAGGAAAACCAGTGCCGGCAGCCAGGGGAAGGAAGGCCTATTGCACGAATCTCATGCAATGGGCCTCTAGTTCATAAATAAAATCCTGGAGTCATTTAAAATGGGCACAAATGTGTTAATAATATTGGAAATGTTTACATTCTCATGTTAAGTGAAAAGTGAGAATATCAAATTATATAAGCAAAATACTCTCATCACTTAAAATATGGTACATAAAGAGAGGAAAATTTGCCCAAAGTCAGTTAACTGTGGTCACTGAGTGTGTTTCTTTGGATGGATTTAATTTCTTTAATATATTTTTGTATTTTATAATGTGCATATTTTGTTCATATAATCACCTATTTCAAAATTGGTTGATGTAAATAAAATTTTAAAAGCAATTTTAACTATATGGTTTTCATAAAAATTACAAGTTAAAAGATTAAGCACTTGTAATTTAAAGAGATTGTATTGTATAACAATCTGATAATTTTATCAAATTAATGTCCTAGCAGAAAAGGGTGCAAGTGTGAAAACTTTGAAAGAACATTTTAAATTTCTATAAAATTTTGTACTATTTTCTGATATTTGTTCTACTCTTTCATTTTTTTAAAAGTATATTTTATTGATTTTTTACAGAGAGGAAATGAGAGGGATAGAGAGTTAGAAACATCAATCAGCTGCCTCCTGCACACCCCCTATTGGGGATGTGCCCACAACCAAGGTACATGCCCTTGACCGGAATCAAACCTGGGACCCATCAGTCCCCAGGCCAACGCTTTATCCACTGAGCCAAACTAGTTAGGGCTAGTCTTTCATTTTGATTCAGCACCTTGTTTTTCTTAGCTTTTTAGGTAATCAAGCAATTAATGGAAAATAGTATCATTTTTAAAAAAAAATTATACTTGATGTATAGAGTTGTCAGAGGTAGAACTGTATGGACTTAAACTCTCTCTTTTTAACCATTCTCAAATGGTTATTTCTAACTGCAATCTAGAAATAAGGTTCAGTTAATAACCTTATGATATGTAGATAAAACTCACAGTCACTGTATATGCATGCCAAAATCTATCAAAACAAGTGAACAAAAAATTATTAGACAAAATTTAATTAAACAAGTAGATTGCACCAAACTTATTTCAGAGACATGACTGTATCTATATTTTGATGGTTTCCTTTAAAAAACACAAAAAATAATTTAAGTTATCCTCAATTATGTTGTATTAAAGCAGTGGTCGGCAAACTCATTAGTCAACAGAGCCAAATATCAACAGTACAACGATTGAAATTTCTTTTGAGAGCCAAATTTTTTAAACTTAAACTTCTTCTAATGTCACTTCTTCAAAATAGACTCGTCTAGGCTGCGGTATTTTGTGGAAGAGCCACACTCTAGGGGCCAAAGAGCCACATGTGGCTCGCGAGCCGCAGTTTGCCGACCATGGTATTAGACAATTCTCTTGTCATCTGCAGCTATGTCATTAAATTTATACTATGAACCTATTCTATATTTTGCCACTATATCTCACCTATATTTAGGCCTAAATTCATAGCAAATTTAAACCCACAAATAACTATAAGAGACTACATTTTACAAGGTAGTCATCTAAATAAATATGAACAAAGACGAGCTTTGATACTGACCAAATTCAACATGGAAAGTTAGTTAAGGCAATCTAATTTATAGGTGTATCAAGACAAATATTGTGAGTATTTAGCATATTTGAGTACTTGTTACTTAGGGTAACTGTGAAACAGCCAATGGAAAATTGAGGTAAACAAATTTTTTGACCAGTATTTATATCGTGTGCTAATCTGTTATTAAGTCTTTAATGTATATTTATTGTGTGCATATTATATACCACTAGAGGCCCAGTGCACAAAGTTTGTGCACAGGTGTGGTCCCTAGGCCTGGCCAGCGATCGAAGCACGAGCGTCTGGCATGGAAGGGCAGGTCCCAGCTGACCCCTGGGCCCTTGGCAGCACCTGGGCCCCTGGGCCCCCACTCGCCCACCTCCACCTGAGTCATGGTGCCCGAGTCCCCCCGTGGAAATGTGGTGAGCACGGCAGGACACCACGGGCTGAGGCGCAGCATGGGCCTTTGGGCCTCCCGACAGCACCACTTGGAAGCTGGGTGGGCAGCACACTCTCTCCCAGCTGGCCTCGCAGACCTGTGGTCCCAGTGGCTGCAGCCCAGCTCACCCAGAAGAGGCTGCACTGGTGCAGGGCGGGCTCCTCGTGGGCTTGCCTGACATCCGGGGGAAGGGTAGCAGGGGGAGTGAGAGTGAGCTCTGCGAACAACCCCCATTCTCACCACACCTCCGTCCCCATCACCCCTGCCCCCAGGTAGCCAGTGAGATGTTGTAGCCCCCTGCCCAGACACTATTAGAGTTTGGTCACCACCATCCATCCCCAGTTCCCCATCCCAGCCTGGGGCATGGCTCCAATCGGGCGATCAGGGCCTGCTGGCAGCTGGTGACCATCTGTGGGGTAATTGGTCAGGGCTGAGGCCCCCGTCCTCGCTCGACTCCCCCAGTGCCTGAGAGCTGTGGCCCCGCCCCCCACTGCTGCTGGTCGCCATCTGCGGGGTGATTGGGCCTCTGCTCACACCCATCTTGGCCTGGTGCAACTCGCTCACCTGCTCCACCATCCTGCCAGGGTCCTGCTCTCACCGGGCCCATCGGGGCCGCAGCACCTCCACTGCCGCCTGCTGCCAGTGCAGCATTGCGGCACCTGCCACATTCTGCACTACCCCCTGCTGGTCAGTGCACGTCATAGCCAGCAATTGAACTCCCAGGTGAGGGGACAATTTGCATATTGGGCTTTTATTATATAGGATAATAGGAGTTGGAGAAGCAATGGTCCTGCCATGCCAGTGCTTACCTTTGAATGGCAGATAGGTAAGTAAAGTGATTCTCAAACACAGAACTGATTAAATGACAAAGAAATTACAGGCTTTTGTGTAAGCATCTGAGATCTTTGCATAGACTTGTTGAAAATGAAAAGGCATTTTTAAGGAAGTGATGTCTACTTTATCCATATGGAGGTTAAAAAAGAAGTTCTTTAGCATTCATGAATACATCTTCAATCTGTGTATTAACTATGCTCTAAATTTCCTAGGATATGTGCTCCGCTATTGCAAACCAATATTTTTATATTTTAAATTACTATTTTATTCCTCAAGTATCTAATTCTAAAATTAAAATGCTACTCTTATAGAGTATGTTTCTTCAAGGTATTGAAATAATCCATTTATATACTAATTAACTTTGTTCTACGTTGCATCTGACAAACTTCACAAAGCATTAAACATCACTGAATTATTAAGTATAAAGGTGAGAGCAACAGAAAAAAACTTGGGAATGAAAAAAAATATTAATTATTAGCTGAAAAAATAGTATTTACTCATTTGCTTCATTACTATCATATATTTGCAATGATTATCACAGCATAAAATCCATGTGCTAAATTTTAATACTATGAAAGTTTAAGTAATTAGTCAATTAACTGTTGTGATAACTGACTGGTCAATGACATTAGATAAAATATAAAAATGAACAAATATACATATATGTATGTAACAAATAAGATACTTTGTTTAACAAATAATACAATATAGTTTTTAATATCAGGCTTTTTCATATGTCAATTACTAATCTGATGCATTAGGCAGTGCACAACTTTTTTAAATTTGCATAACAAAAACAATTCAAGTAAGTGAAGAGAAAGTTAAATCTACATATGACCTAGAGAAAAATTGGTGCTAAATATGGATAGGCAATTTAAGTTAGAGTGAATACATAATGAAATCTAAATTAATTGTCAAAATAGCTGGAAGAAGAAATTGGCTCTGGTTCACTTGCTGATAAATACATTTCTCTTTTTATCTCTCTTTTTTGATCAATATATTAATTAAAGGCTGCTAGGAATACTAGAAAGAGATGGGGTATTTAACAAATAGGCTTGCATTTAAATACTCTTCAATTAATTTAATTTAAATAATAAATTAATAAGTCAATGTACTCTTTGCTGTTTTATTTTCAAGGTGTGCTCAGATACAATATTGTATGAGCTGGTACTATATTGGGTTATAGCTAACGGAAATCCCAAGTTGTCTGACGCAGACCATTGCTGGCATGGATTTAGAAGCCTGTTGAAGTCGGAGTCAGCATCTTTGCAGTTCCCTTAGCCTGTCGTTATAAGCCGTAACTACATGATTGCAGAAGATTCACTGTTGTTCTAGAGATTACATTTACATTAAAGGCAGGACAGCCCAGCCAGCGTGGCTCAGTGGTTGAGCATTGACTTATGAACCAGGTGGTCACGATTCAACTCCTGGTCAGGGCACCTGGCCAGGCTGCGGGCTCGGACCCCTAGTGCAGGAGGCAGCCGATCAATGATAATCTCTTATCATTGATGTTTCTATCTCTTGCTCTCTCTCCATTCCTCTCTGAAATCAAAAAAAATATATTAAAAATAAAATAAAATAAAGGCAGGATAGCTCCCCTGTAATCAGCTTAGCAAAATCTTTTAGAGAACTCTTCTTCCCAGCAGATTTCTGCTTAAATCTAACACAGTTTTGGGTAGGAGTAGGTCACATGGTCACTTCTACCGTCAAAAGTGGTGGGGAAAATAGAAAAAGTTCAGCCCTACTTGCTCAGTGGATAGATCGTCAGCCAGCGGATCAAAGGGACCAGGGTTTGATTCTGGTCAAGGGCAAGTATCTTGGTTGCAGGCTCCTCCCTGGCCAGGGTCATGGTCAGGACTCATGCAGGAGGCACCCAATCCATGTGCTTCTCTCACAGTGATGTTTCTCTTGGTCTTTCCCTATCTTCCGTTCTCCCTAAAAATCAAAGGCAAAATATCCTCAGGTGAAGATTAACAAAAAAAAAAAAAAAAAAACAAAAAAAAAACACACCACAAAAACCAGCTCATACGATGATTAACTTAACTCAATTATAATCCACTGTTTGAAGGCTAGAAACTTTAATCAAAATTCTGTTAAACAAAAGAAAAGGGAAAATGGGTATCAAGCCAAAAACAGATTCTGCCACAAACTGTCATCAGATTCTGACTGTAAATTAGAACGAAATTTCTCTCCTGGTTATCTAAATTGATGTGTTATATCCTATTTCGAGAATGAAGGATTCAACATAAGGTCATACAATTTTTTGAAATATTGAATGTGATGACTTATTGCCACTCATCAAATCCAAAAAGTCAGTTTTTGTTACCATTACTTGGAAACTTAAAAACTAGGAAATTTGTTAATTATTCAAATCAGTCAATGGGCCACATTTGCCACCAAAAGTTCCACTGGCATTGGCAAATGATATCATCATCTTAAACTCAGTTCCCAGGAATCTGCAGACAGTGGCAATTTTTAATGATTAAAATAAAACAATTTATATCTTTTCAAAGTTTTAAATGGAAATATAGGTATTATACACTGAATCTCTTCTTTTTTTCTTAAGGATGAAGAAGTAAGACACAAGAAGGATTGGGTAGCAAAATTACTAAATTAAAATTGGGATAAATTAGACCCAAGAAGAAAAAAATAAAAAAAATTAAATTATGTTGCTAAGGAATTTTTTTACAGCTGCCCTGGGTAACCAATACATATGGTAATATATGCTATCTTGTGGCCTTTGGCTTTCCAGAGCAACAGGATAGCCTGCTAGTAATAACTGGTTAATGCCTAAGTTAGGGACATCCCTGAAGGGCCGCCCATGGAATTGCCCGAGGTCCCTGGTGCAACTGCATCACAGATCAACTTCTCCCTCTTCCCAATCATGCTAACTACTGTCCTGAGAACATTAGTAAATACACCTGTGCATCCAAATCTTAGAGTCTGTTTCCCAGGGAACCCAGACACTGGGGATTGGTAGAAGTCTTGTTTCTAAGAAGCAAAATCTGAAATGAAAATTTGGAGCTGAATTACCTGCAAAACGAGGGACCTGTAACTGGTGGAAGGTTGTGTATCATAACCATTTTCCATCTCTTATTTTTTCATTTTGTTCTCTGTTGAACCAAAATTGCTAAAATGTTCAACAGTGATAACTTAAGACAGAATTTTTGTGGAAGGGATTACACTGGTGATTATATTATCTTAGGCTTTGAGAGGGGTGGTTAGATGTAACAATTTTCAGGCTATTTCATGCAGAATAGTGAATGGTTTTGTTGATTGGTATGGGCCGAGTAGAAGAAAGATTAAAAATATGGGACATAGACAACTAGTAAAGAAGGGTGCAGATGGAATTCTGCAAGAGGTGTAACCTTTTCATGGTGCCATGTCCCTAATAGTTAGAGTACATGTGTCTAGAACTAAGTGGTGGTCATAGGAATCACCCTGATTAACCTCACTTCCAGTGACTTATCTGGATTTTTTTGTATTTCTGATCCTGAAACTCTAATCTCTGCAGGTCTAAATGTTGTGGTTTTCTAGGTTGAATGTTTGTAGAAGTCTGACTAAGTGTAATCTGTTGGTCACTTTAGGCTCTTTTACCAAAAGTCCTGAAGTCCTTTAAAAGAGGAACCATTTTAAGAGTAGTATGGGAAAAAAAAGATGTAAATGTAGATGAATCCTGAATTCAAAAACCCAACTAAGTCAAGAAAGCAACCAAGTAGAAATATTTCCTTAAATATTTAAATTTCAGGAATAATTTTAAAAATTATTGCTGGTCTTGGTTATATGTAAAAAACAAAATTCAGACCTAACTGGTTTGGCTCAGTGGATAGAGCATCGGCTTGCAGACTGAAGGGTCTTAGGTTCAATTCCAGTCAAGGGCATGTACCTTGGTTGCAGGCACATCCCCAGTAGGGGGTGTGCAGAAAGCAGCTGATCTATGTTTCTCTCTCATCTAAATTTCTAACTCTCTATCCCTCTCCCTTCCTCTCTGTAAAAAATCAATAAAATATATATATTTTTAAAAAGGACAAAATTCAACCAAGTAAACTGAAGAAGGCCTAATTGGATTTATTAAGCAATTCATGAATCTGGCAGTATTCATCTAGCAACTAGAACAAAACTCCAAGTAGTTGTACAAAATGGAAAGTTTTTATAGGCAGAAGGGTGTAGCAAAAGAAAAAAAAAAGGATTATTTTCAAAGCCAGGTCATCTTTGAGAGCAGTTGAATGGCAGAGATTTTATAATGCAGATTACTTCACTATCATTGACCAGGAAATTCCAGACTGATTGGTTTAAAATTTCACTCCTGGGATAGCATGACACTGCAATCTGATTAATTACTAAGTTTTGGTTGGGTTACAAGGCTTAGCAAAAGTGACTTGATTTGGTCTTTTTTTATTTTTTATTTTTTGCCTTTTTTTAAGCATATATCATTAACCTATGGTATACCAGTGAGGAATAATTTTTCAGTAGGATAATTATCTATCTATCTCTGTCTACCTATCTATGAATTTACCTTCCCATCTATGCATATCTCTTGATCTATACTGGTTTACATATATCAGGTAAAAGGTACTCTATAAGCCAATAAACCCGGCTGAACAATAACAGAAATTCAGACTTCTTAGACAAAAAAAAAAAAAAAATGTTTTCCATTAAATAAAACCCTCCTGAAGGCTTGGTGGGAATGCAGATTGGTGCAGCCACTGTGGAAAATAGTATGGAGTTTCCTCAAAAAATTAAAAATGGAACTGCCTTATGACCCAGCGATTCTACTTTTGGGAATATATCTGAAGAAGCACGGAACACTAATTCCAAAGAATATATGTAACCCTATGTTCTATTGCAGTGTAATTTACAATAGTCAAGATTTTAAAGCAACCCAAGTGCCCACCAGTAGACGAGTTGATAAAACAGTTGTGTTACATTTACACAATGGAATACTACTCAGCCATGCAAAAGAATTAAATCTTACCTTTTTCAACAGTGTGGATGGACCTAGAGAGTATTATGCTAAGTGAAATAAGCCAGTCAAAGAAAGACAAATACCTTATGAGTTCACTTGTATCTAGAATCTAATGAACAAAATAAACTAACAGACAAGATAGAAAGATACACATAGTTATAGAGAACAGGCTGCCAGCTGAAGGAAGGTAAGGGGTTTGGGGGGGATGGGTGAAAAAGTTGAAGGAATTAAACAAACATAAAAACACTTATACATACAGAAAGCAATGTGGTCATTACCAGAGGGAAAGCGGGGGTAGGGCAAGGTAGAAAAGAGTAAAGCGGGCATAAGTGGTGAAGGAAGGAGATTTGACTTTAAGTGGTAAACACACAGTACAATATACAGATGATGTATTACAGAATTGTACACTTGAAACATATATAATTTTATTAACCAATGTCACCCCAATAAGTTCAATAAAAATTTAAAAAGTAAAATAAAATGTAGAGATAAACTATACAGTTTAAAATTACTTGTATACGTTTAGCCTATTTGAATAGTCTCAGACTTCCACACACTATCTGTATATATAAAAGCCTAAGCAACCGTTATGACTGAATGACTGGAATGACTGGTCGACCAGTTGCTATGACACACACTGACTACTAGGGGGCAGACACTCAATGCAGGAGCTGCCCCCTGGTGGTGAGTGCGCTCCCACAGCCAATCTCCCGCAGCTGACCAACCTTCGCCAGTCCTTCCCCGGACCCTCCCCCTGGCCAGTCCTTCCCGCAGTCCCTCCCCCAGGCCAGCTGGCCTACCCCCTGTGGTTCTTCCCCTCACCCCTCCCTCCAGCTGGTAGGCCCTGATCAGCCCTGATCTCCGGCCAGGCCTAGGGACCTCATCCATGCAGGAATTTGTGTACCGGGCATCTAGTAACGTATAATGTTGGCTCTTTAGAGTAATGGCTTCCTTTTTTTCCTTCTAGGAATCCAGTTAGCCACAAACTTGACATATCTCAGAGACATTTTTGCCCATTTTTTGCTTGAAAATGTAAGTATAGCTTTTTATAAGTTATGCTACTAGTGAACACTCATATTCTCTAATCTTTTCAGCTTTTTTGTGTTTAAACACCACACACTCAGGGAAAGATTTAATGAATTTATCCACTATCATATAACATAAACCCTTCCTTATGTACAGTTGTAAAGCCTTATGTAACTGCAGAACCAGCTCAGAATTTTTCTATCCTGTTTAATGAGATCCTGAGTTGTTTTCCAGAGCAACATTGAGAATACAAGTCATGCAGCCAGGACATGAGCAGAGGAGAGAAATTTGTCCTCCAGTTGCACCTGAATCCAAAGTCTTCCCCTTGCCCCCCCGCCCCGACCCCCGCACCCAGCATGGAACTAAAAGACCAGGACATAGTGAGAACTTGAACACCAGACCTTTTTCCAGAAGTCAAGGGTCCGTTGTCCAGGAAAATCTGATGTTGATGCCCCTTTACCATAAATGGACAATTTCCAAGATCCTCCAAATAAAATGTGCTCCATGAGAACTTCCACATACTCATTCCCCCTAAGCCTCTTCTAAACCTTTGAGTCTGGTCTAACAAGAAAGATGGATTTGAGACAACACTAAGTCTCCCATCCTCTCAGTTGGCGTATTCTCCATCAACAAACTTTTCCTTACTTCAAACGCTGACATTTTGAGTTTTGACCTTTGGAAGCATCAGGCACACATGCTTTGATTCAGTAGCAATTAGTGTGCACAAATCCGGCAAAACATGATAGTACTTCAGAAATGATTTTTAAAAATTACAACTTGTGTTCAAGAACTGATAAAGCTAAGAAGGAAAATGATTTCAAACTGTGTGTCCAGGGAATGCTAAATGGATGGGTTGATTTAAATTAGACATGTGAAATATAAAGAATTTATCTGGAAGAAAAGCAAATTTCTTAGTTCATGTAATACCTCTCATTGCTTCAACTACACCTGTCCTAAATAGACTACTCATGGTAATTTCCAATTTTTGGGCAACTCCTGCACCATTAGTAAATGGTTCTATGGATTAACAGTTTTAATATGGTATAACATATATTATGGTTATATACTATATATCACTTTTATTTCAATAATCAAAACTGTTTTATTGTGTTACCTAATTTCTTCATGTTATTTTAGAGCAATACTCAGTAGTTTCTAATTCTGTTGTTCACTATATGATGGTACTGTGATCAGCAGTATGCAACTAGAATAGCAATGTATGGGATTCAATTCATAAATGGTAATAATTGATATTTGATATTTTTGAGAAAAAGCTTTCTAGAAATTTCAAAAAAATACTCGCATTCTCAAGGTTGAAAGGAATATCATACAATGTAAAGCCATGAGAAAGAAGGGAATAACAAACACACCAGCATGCATTGAACCAGGTCTTTGATTAAGCCCTTTTGTGCACCATCTCATTTCTGCCTCAAAGAAAGGAGACCAATTCGACTCATTAATTCCTATTTTGGTCCCATATTCAGCTTATGAAATGAATGCAATGTAATTTTGGATCTCGATTTAAGAATTTTGTTCAAATGCTTCTATAGGTGGTCAAACTGAAAACCTGACAAGTACAAGCATATGAAGAAGGGCATTCAGTGATAAAATGAATTGCAAGGTCCCCTTGCTCCTGGTTGGTATAATTTTTTTTTAATTGTATTTTTAGAAAAAACTTTAAAGCAAGAATAATTACAGGAGAATTCTCCTATATCAGTAATGAAACAGAAGTTTTCTGGGATAAACTCTTCCTTGATGTTTTTATATATACAAAGAGGAATGCTTGCTTTCTCATTACTCCCAGGATCCCAATACCTTATCCGTTTCTGGGGACAAATCAAAGAAAAATGGAAGGTCGTCTTTGGGTCACTGCTATTCAGTGTGCTGTGCCAAGCTGAAAACCCAGGCCATTAAATATGAAAATCCACTCATTGTCTCAGGCCTGATTGTATCCTGCCTTTTAGATCAGACTCGCCATAGTCATAGCAACCATAATGGGCAGTTGTGCATTGGACCACATCATTTGCAGGGTGTCTTTAACTGAGAAAAGTTTTGTTGAAAATATGTGTGATTAATGCCTTAAACTATTATCTCTAATTGAACAGACATGAAAGAGGGATTACTTTGTTATTAAAGGCATATTCAGCCTTCCCTTCTTGTCTTTGGTAACCATAACATGTTGTTGGAAGGCTGTGCAAAATTTTAAGTAATTGTTTGAAACACAGCTCCAGTAATCTTCTAGACATGGATGAAAGAGAAGAGGGAAAAGCTGTTTAGTGCACAGTTGAATGTGAAAATAACAGAACATATTCAATGCTATTTTTGTTTACACTGTAAAGGTAGCTATGCCTAAAACAGTGTAAACAAAAATAGCATTGAATATGTTCTGTTATTTTGAACTAGAGGCCCGGTGCATGAAATTGGTGCACGGGGGAGGGGGTGTCCCTCATCCCGGCCTGCACCCTCTCCAATCTGGGACCCCTTGGGGGAGTCGGACATCCCTTTCACAATCCGAGACTGCTGGATCCTAACCACTCACCTGCCTGCCTGCCTAATTGCCCCTAACAGCTTCTGCCTGCCTGCCTGCCTGATCACCCCCTAACCGCTCCTCTGCTGGCATGATGGACGCTTAACTGTTACCCTGCCAGCCCGATTGCCCCCAACTGCCCTCCCCTTCCAGCCATCTTGTGGTGGCCATCTTGAGATGACATCACGCGAGGGCATTGTGCAAGGGTGTGACGCCACCTAGGCTTTTGTTATATAGGATAGGTAAGAGCAAATTCTATCTTGCCAGTCAATGAGTTACTCAACAAATGTATTAAGTGAACAATGGTATATATAATAATTCAACATGTGTTAAATAATAAAAAGTATTGTGATATTAAATATAGCAAGTTAAAATTGTAGGAGAAATAAGCTAAATTTTGCAATTACTTAAATGCATAATATTTATGTCAAATATTTCTTATAATTTGTTAATCTCTAATTAGCTATCCATTTATAATATTATAGAATTAAATCTGCACAGAACACATTACTGCATATAAAAATACATTGAAAATTACCAAAGGATCAAGCATAAATGCCCTAAATGTACACATATGGGAATAAATATAGAAGAGTTTTAAAAATAATTTTGATTTCAGGATGTCCAATGTAAGTTTCATATTTTTAAAATAAAATATTATTAGATTTAGCAACATAAAATTCAAAATTTCTGTGTAGAAAATAATTTACACAAAGTTAAGAAAAAAAATGAAAGCCTGCATAAATATTTATATTATAGAACTGAATTTTTGATCAGAATATGTGAAGTCTTCTAACAATAAAATTTAGAACACAATTTTAAAGAGTAAAAACTTATGGGTTCTTATTCTTATATAAATTCAAATTTATTAATGTAACTTTTCCTTTCTAATAGTAGAAAAAATAAAAATAAATCCAATGACATCATTCTTTTCCTAAAAGAGTGACAACATTTTAAAATTTATTATATCCATTATTAACTAGGTTATGCTGATAAGAGCATTTTTATATACCCCTGATTCAAATAAATTGACCAAGGCATTGGGTGCGGGCATTTGAGCATTCTATGTCAAATTTAAAATAAATATTTTCACTGATACATAAATTCAACATAAGAAACCTGTTTCATACAATTATAATGGTCTCTCTCTATATTTAAATCACCTACAGTTATATACATAGTAGTATTGCTTGTAATTATGACAGACTAAAAGCAATCTGAAGCTCCACCAATAAAAGAAGCTTTAAATCACAAACAAATGTATCCTTTGGAAAACTATACAACCATTCAAAAGAATATATATATTAAAATGAAAATACTTCTATGACACACTGTAAGTTTTTTTAAAGGGTTGATAGAAGAATATGTGCATTGTTATTCTGTTTATATGAGGACAATCAGAAAGATAGAATATCTTTGGTCATTGTTGTACATATACATAGAAATGAATCATATATTCTAAGACAAATCATAAACAACTGTATATACATGTCATTATTTTTTAAATTCATTATTCCCTATACTTCAGTTACCTTCAGATCTTGGCTCCACCACATCTTTCCTCTATAAACTCAAGAAAATTTCTTAACTTCCCTATATCTCACCTACCTTACCCTTCACTGCTGATATATTGTGATGTTTAACACTGCTCTTGAGTGCTGGAAATTTGCTACACTTACTCATTAGTTCTTGGAGCTTTTTGCAGATCTTAGTATTTTCTATATACATCAATGTGTCTTTAAGAAACAAAAAAAAAAAACGCTTTACTGGTATTGTCTTCTTTTGCTTATTTTCCCCCTCATTGAACTGACAGGGCCTCCAGTACCATATTGAATAGAAGAGGTGAGAATGGACATCTATGTCTTGTTCTTGATCTATTGTAGAAAGCATACAGGGTTTTTAAATATATTTTTATTGATTTTAGAGAGGAAGGGAGAGGGAAAGAAAAATAGAAACATCAATGGGGAGAGAGAACCATTGATTGGCTGCCTCCTGCATGCTCCACACTGGGGACTGAGCCTACAACCAGGGAATGTGACCTGATGGAGAATTGAACTGTGACTTCAACATTCAATCACTGATCCATGCCAGCTGGGCATAGAAAGCATACAGTTTTTATCATTAAGATATTACTTATACATTTTTCTACATGCTGATTATCAGATTAAGGATGTTACTTTTGTTTTATAGATTGCTACAAATTTAATCACAAATGGATATTGACTTTTGTCAGGTAGTTTTCTACATTTATTGAAATCATATGACATATCTTCATTCCATTAATATATTGTGTAGCACTAATAGATATTTGAATGTTAAACTAACCTTAAATGTGTGTTATTGAACTCACTGAGTCAAGATGTATTATCATTTCTCCATACTATTTTATTCTAGTTGATAATATTTTGTTAGGACTTTTGTGGCATGTTCATTAAGTGGTATGTTTTCATATTTGTTTCCCATGATCCTTTAGTCTTTGTTTGGTATAAGGTAGCACTGGATTAATAAAATGAGTTGAAAGTGCCCCTTTATTCACTATTTTCAGGTTTTGATCTTATCCAAATATTTTTTTTATTAGTTAAATGTACTTAATTTATTTTATTTTATTTTTTAAACATCTTTTTATTGATTTCAGAGAGGAAGAGGGAGGGAGAGAGAGACAGAAACATCAATGATGGGAGAGAATCATCTATTGGCTGCCTCCTGAATGCCCCCTTCTTGGGACTGAGCCCGCAACCCGGGCATGTGCCCTGAATAAAACTTTGACCTCCTGGTTCATAGGTCTATGCTCAACCACTGTGCACACTGGCTGGGCAAATGTGTTTATTCTTAACTCTAGTGATGTCCTTCTGACATTGATAATTTTTTTCTTATCTCTTTTTTCCTCCTTAATTGGGTGAGCTTTTCTTTTTTCTTATTCTATTGGTCTTTTCAAATATTCATTCATTTAATTTTATTAAATTACCTTTATTTTTAACTGTTTTGAGTTTTATGGACTTCTACTCTCATCTTTCTTGTTCCTTTTTTTTCTACTTATATTAGTTTTAATTTTATCTCTTTATAATTTCTTAGAAGCTAATTGGTTTATTATTTTTAATATTACATGAAAAAAATATAAATTTCCCTCCATATGTGTCCACAAATTTTGATGAGTATTTTAATATCATTCCATTCAAATATTTTCTAATTTTTCATGTTATTTCCTTTTTAATCCATGGGTAATTCTTAAGCCTGTGATTAAATTTTCATATGGTATTTCCTTTCTTTCTGATATTTCTTTCTAATTTAAATCTGGTGTGGTTAGAGAACAAGTATTGTATGATAATTATTTCATTATCCAGCATATGTTCTATTTTGGTAAATTTTCAATGTGCTTTCTCAAAGCAAGTATATGGGTATAGTTAGTGTTTTATAGTTGTTGATTTATCCTATTGATTGATAATATTTTTCAAGTCTTCTATACATTTACTGATTTTCTGTCTGCTTGCTATGTCAATTGGTGAGAACAATTTTTAATTATCAAATTATAATTGTTTTTGTCTATTTTTCTTTTTCACTTTTGTCTGTTTTTGTTTCATGTATTATGGAATTTTCTTTTTTTAAGTGAATTAATATTTTTATATCTTCTTGATCTCTAAGCTTTTAATCATAGTGAAAATATCCCTCTTTATAGAAATATTTATTTCTTAAACGTTATTGTGTCTGACATTAGTACATTCAGTTTAGTTCTCTTAAGTCTCCTTTTTTGCATGCTCTACCATTTCCTTTTGTTTTGCTTTCAATCTATTTACATTTTTAATTTAAATTATTTCTCTTATGGACCACATATGGCTGTATATTTAGTCAGATCAATTCTAATTTTTTTATCCCAGTGTTCAGTCTATTCACATTTAATATAATTATGCATCTTGGTGTTTAGCTTTTACCATTTAACTACCTCCTGTTTGTCTCATTTCTTTTGTTGTCTATTCCTAATGTATTTATATCTGTTGTATTAAATATTTTACTGTTATTTTAATACTTCTATTGCATTTTATTTATATTTTTATGTTATGCCTAAGAATTTAATGTACATATTTTATTTAACACAATTTATTTTGTTAATTTGGACTTTATTCTAGTCATTTTCCACTTGTTAGTTCCATTTTCCCCTTCCTTTGTAATACTAATGTCATGCATTTTGTATACATATAGGGTGTCCCCCCAAAATGTATACACATACTTTGAATAATTATAAAGACAGTGTTTATTAAAATACATTTCATTTTCAAAATTGAGCTATCAGCTTTCATAGTGTGTATACATTTTTGGGGAGATGCCCTGTATATATGTTGTAAACTCAACAACACAGTGTTGTACATGTTCCTTTAGGCAGTCATATGTCTGCTATAGAAGTTAATATATATATATATATATATATATATATATATATATATAACATATATATCAAGTTAAACAAATAATATATTTTTATTTTATATCTATCCATATTTTTACTATTTACATTGCCCTATATTGCCTCCTATAGGTCTGAGTTAGTATCTGGTGTCATTTTCCCTCAGCCTAAAGACTTTATTTTTGCATTTCTTATAGCATTATTTGTTAACAATAGATTATTTCAGTTTTATATGTAAATATATCTACATTTTGAAATTAATATAAGGGATAATTTGCTGAATATATAATTACTAGAGGCCCGGTGCATGAATTTATGCACGAGTGGGGTCCCGTGGCCTGGCTGGTGAGCAGAGCCCATTGGGGCAGGCCAGCTGGGTGAGGGACCATGGGAGGTTGGCCAGCCGCAGAGGTTGGCTGTGGGAGCGCACTGACCACCAGGGGGCAGCTCCTGCATTCAGTGTCTGTCCCCTGGTAATCAGTGTGCATCATAGTGAAAGGTCGACCAGTCGACCAGTTGTTCAGTCGTTCGGTCTCTTAGGCTTTTACATATATAGATTGGCAGATTTTTATCATTACTTTCTATATGTCATTCCATGTCTTTTGACATCAATATTTTTGATAAAATAGTCATTTATTATATTATTGCATCCCTTTTGTCACTTTCTGCTTTCAAAATTTTCTCTATATTTTGCTATTCAAAAGTTTGGTACAATAGGGGAATATGTTAATTTCTTTGAACTAATTCTACTTGTGTTTATGGCACCCTAAAGTTGGTCAATTTTTTTTAGCATTGTGGCAGTGATTTGGGTAAAGATTAGGATCAGAGAGAAACCAAGATGGCGGCATAGGTAATCACCTATACTTGCTGCCTCTCACAACCACATCAAAACTACAACTAAACGGCAGAACAACTACCACCCAGAACTGCGGGAAAGCTGGCTGAGTGGAAATTCCACAACTAGAGAGGTAAAGAAAGCTCATTAAGTCCAGTAAGAGGTGCGGAGGCACAAAGTGCTGCACCTGGATGTGCTGCTTTTTAAACCGGGAGGGAAATACAAGCTCCCGCTTGCTCTGAACTCCAGTTCCGGGTGAGACCCTGGGGGACCCAGACACATACGGGAGACACTGGACTGTCTGGCATGGGAACAGGAACGTGAGGGTGGCTTACTCTTAGAGGTGCTCGCAGTGATCATTGTTCCTGCACAGGGGTGCGGGACACAGAGAACCAGGGACTTCTCTGGTTCAGGGCAGCCATTGCTGTTTGCTCTGCCCTGGTGATTCCCAGAGACCCCGCCCCACCCAATTTACAACCACACCCAAGCTGTGAGCAGCAGCTTTTGCATATGAATGGCCTGTTCTTTTGCCTAAAACAAACTGCAGCTGGGTCAGAGAGCCCTAGAGATTCCAAAAGAAGGCCCACTACCTGGCAGCAGCAGCAGCCTTGCTTCACAGCTGGGCCTCTTCTGAGCACTTCCAAACCCCATACAAAGAGGAAGAAACTGCAGATGTCTCTGTAGCTCCTGCTGGGCAGCCCCAGACAGTGGCTGACCTTGCACCTCCTTGTAGATCCAAGAGCCATTGTACCCAGTGGTCAGAGTGAGACCATATCGGATTACATCTCTTCATATCCATAAGAGACACACTCAATGGGCAGATTCAGTGAGCACCAAAGCCCCACTGAAGCAAGTCCTGCCCCATAAGGGTGGCTCCTGCACAAAGATCTTCCAGTGTAGATATAGTTGGTCATCTCAGCTAATTGGCCTGGAGGTCAATTCCCCCCAGTGATACCAAAAGCAGTCAAGGGTTAACTACAAGACTGTGAAAATAGCCCACAAAGGGGTGCACCAAGACTGTCCACCTCAGGTGACTGGGGAGACATAGACACTGGGCCCTATAGTACACCAACCACACAAGGCCACTCTATCAACTCAAGGAGACTTAGCAGCTACCCAGTACATAGAAACAAACACAGGGAAGCAGCCAAAATGTGGAGACAAAGAAACAAGTCACAACTGAAATAATTGGATGAAAGCAAAATACTGGCTATGGAGTTCAAAACCATGGTTAAAAGGTTGCTCAAGAATCTTCTCGAAACCTCTGAGAAATTTAGTGAGACCCTCAAGGATATGAAAAAGGACCAATCAGAAATTAAGCATACACTGACTGAAATAAAGAATAATATACAGAGATCCAACAGCAGACTAGAGGATCCCAAGAATCAAGTCAAAGATTTGAAATATGAAGAAGCAAAAAACACCCAACTGGAAAAGCAAAAAGAAAAAAGAATCCAAAAGTATGAAGATAGTGTAAGGAGCCTCTGGGACAACTTCAAGCATACCAACATCTGAATTAAGGGGGTGCCAGAAGAAGAGAGAGAGCAAGATATTGAAAACATATTTGAAGAAATAATGACAGAAAAGTTCCCCTACTTGGTGAAATAAATAGACTTACAAGTCCAGGAAGTGCAGAGAACCCCAAACAAGAAGAATCTAAAGAGGACCACACCAGGACACATCATAATTAAAATGCCAAGGGCAAAAGACAAAGAGAATCTTAAAGCAGCAAGAGAAAAACAGTTAATTACCTACAAGGGAGCACCCATATGACTGTCAGCTGATTTCTCAACAGAAACTATGCAGGCCAGAAGTGAGTGGCAAGAAATATACAAAGTGATGAATAGCAAGAACCTACAACCAAGATTACTCTACCCAACAAAGTTATCATTCAGAATTGAAGGTCAGATAAAGAGCTTCACAGACAAGAAAAAACTAAAGGAGTTCATCACCACCAAACCGGTATTATATGAAATGCTGAAGGGTATTCTCTAAGAAGAGGAAGAAAAAGGTAAAGATAAAAATTATGGACAACAAAGTGACAACAAAT
The DNA here is from genome assembly GCF_027574615.1 of Eptesicus fuscus. Lineage (NCBI taxonomy): Eukaryota > Metazoa > Chordata > Mammalia > Chiroptera > Vespertilionidae > Eptesicus > Eptesicus fuscus. The sequence goes on along the minus strand of NC_072474.1, from coordinate 76,540,403 downwards.
ACATATCTATCAACAAGTGAATCTAAAAATCAAGTGAATAAAAAATCTGAAGAACAGAATAAACTGGTGAATATAATAGAATCAGGGGCATAGAAAGGGAGTGGACTGACAATTCTCGGGGGGAAGGGGGTGTGGAGGGTGCGGGAAGAGATTGAACAACAATCTTACACTTATGGACGAGGACAATGGGGGGGTAAGGGCATGGGGTGGGGTGGGAACTGGGTGGAGGGGAGCTATGGGGGGAAAAAGGAACAACTGAATAATCTGAACAATAAATATTTATTTAAAAAAAAAAGATTAGGATCACACATTAGGGGGTTGTTGCCTGAGCCATATATGTGTTGAGCATTGCATTAAAAGGGGCAGCATATTTATAACATTTTTCTGTCTTTACATTTTAATGGGACTCCCTAGGGTGCATGTATACATCAGAGTGCTTCTATGGCTCTCTCACTTCCCAACATCTCTGCCTAAGTGTCTAGCTGCTCTGTAACCTTCCCCTAAATTCATCACTTCTGATGGATAAAGCTGTGGGTTTTGCCATCCTTGTTGAGGGCAATGAATTCTCCATTCTCAGGTAAGAAGAGCACAAACTCATAAATCTGTCACAACATAGTACCAGACATTTATGGGTAGATACAGTCAGTCCTCATTATTTATTGACTAGAGGCCTGATGCACAAAAATTCATTCAAGAGTAGGCCTTCCTTCCCCCGGCTGCCAGCACCAGCTTCCCTCTGGCACCTGGGATCTGGGCTGCCCTCCTCCAGCTGCCGGCAGGCACCCGGGACCCGGGCAGCTTCCTTCCGACTGCCCACATGTACCAGCGACCCAGGCTGGCTTCCCTCTGGACCCAGCTTCGTCAGGAAGGACATCTGGAATGACGTCCAGTCTAATTAGCATATTACCCTTTTATTATTATAGATTTCATATTTGTGAATTTGCCCACTCACTAAAATGTATTTGTAACCCCCAAAAATCAATCCTCATGGGCTTTGGCACTTATTCACAGACACATGCAGAATTGGAAAAATTTTAATGACACAAATTCTCAACTGAGATTGACCAAGTTAATGCTTTGCCTTCTTGTTTAGCTTTCATACTATAAACAAGTGTACTTTTCACCATCTGTTTAGTGCCATGTTTGCCACATTTTTGTGCTTTTTCTTGGTGATTTAACTGCTTAAAATGCCAAGCTGTAATGTACCTTATGGAGAAAATATACATGTAGTTAGATAAGTTATAGTGCTACAAGCCATGAATCCAATGCTAATGAATCAATAATATATAATAAAGAATCTTTAAACACAAACACACATAAAATAAAGTTATGTATTGATCAGTTGATGAAAGCTGTGATCAGATAGCAGGAATCTAACCCTGTATTCCCCCTAAGGGCAATAATTTTGTATTTAATAAGGCAGTGTTAATGGCAACTTTCTAGACTATAACTAAAAAAAAAATAACAGTACCTCACAACTTCTTGTCTACTTTCAGTGTCCTGAAATAATCGTTCATGATTATTTGCTCCAGTTATATAGTACCTCTCTTCTATAGAGTAAATTTGCTCAAGCTTCTCATGTTATCTTTTCTGCAAATAAAATCTGCTGCTTATTTTGTTGATGTTAACATATTAGATTATGTACATTTATAAATTATGCTTTATTTTTTATATTATTAGCTATAAAAGTTTGTATTGGAAATAATGATGTCTGAGGGACTCTGTGTATTCAATAATGTGGCATTTACATACAGGTAATTTCTTTTTCTTTTAGCTACTTGGGAAAAAGAAGCCTAAAATATTTGGAAGTCTCACACCAAAATATTACCTTTCCATATAATTTTTATTTAAAATATATTTAACAAAAAATGAATAGAACATATATTTCAAGCATAAATAAAATTAATAAAGCAAATAATCTCATTTGGGTGTATGGAAAAATAATAGAACATTATCAGTACTTCAGAGGCTATTTTCTGAATAAATTCTTTGACCTAGTCCTTTCATAAATGTCTTGGTTATTATTTTGTAGAGCCAATAAACTTTTAATTGTATACTGTAAAATAATAATCCTGCAGATATTTTAAGTAGCATTGCCTTCAACCTATCATGAGTCTTGGGAAAATTGCAATCTTTACAATATTGAGTTTTCTAGTCAGTTTACATGATATATCTTCCAATTTATGTAGTTATTCTTTCTTTATATCTATAACTTTTATAATTTTATCTGAGAAATCTTTGTGCAACCTTGAAATTTACTCCTATGCCTTCAAGTTGTTCAGATCAGATCAGCATACTTTATTCTTTGTAGATATTGTAATGTTTATATCTGTATCTTATCACTTCCTACAATAAATTGAAAGTATTTCTTAGATGTGTTTGTGTCTCACACTAGATCTGTAGTCACTCAGAACAGGATTATGCCTCATTCGGTTTTGAACCTAACATAGTTTCTCACATTGGGTGCTCAGTAAATGTATGTTTATTAAAATGTGACAACTATTCAGCCATATGGGAATGGTTATTATAATTATGGTAAAACCACACAACATAATATTATTTAAGAAATTATTATGCAGAGAGAGAAAGATGTGAGAAAGACACATCAATTGGTTGCTTCCCACACGTGCACTGACCTGGGCCTGGGATTGAACCTGCAACCGAGATTGGAGCCCTTGACTGGGAATCAAATCTGCGACCCTTTGGTGCATGGGCAGATGTTCTAACCACTTAGCTCACACATCAGGGCTAGAAGATTTTTAATAAAGTAATCAAACCTTACTCTTGAGGAAAACACAAATGACTTAAGCACTTATTATATCCTACACTTAAGTGTTATATATCAGTTTGCTATTTGAAAATCATCTCTATAAATGCTGCATGTACTTAAAGAGGAACTTCTCTTTAATTGTCATTATATTTCAAATACATAGTGAGAAGTGCATTAACTATGACTTTGTCACAGGAAATCACCAGTGACATAGCAGTGAAACTGATAGAATCTTTCCTCAGGAAGTACACAGGTGGCAGTGAGACCAGATTTTCTTAGACCATTAATAAAAAATTTCCACGTGTACTTTAAATATTTTAAAATGACTTCTAATGGAAGCAAATTCAGAAGGCTCCCTTCAAAATGTCTGATATGTACTACTATTTGTAATACCTTAAACAATAATAAATAAATAAATAATAAATAAATAAAACAAAACAAAAATGCCTCATTTTTACTGGCAAATAAACCAAAAATAAATTATAGAAAATTATATCAAAACAATTCAGAATACTAATTCACACTTTTGATGAATGGCCAACAATTCCAAACATTTTGAATTAAAACTAATGTATTATTTCTGCCAGTTCTTGTTGTTTAGCCCATTGTTTCTTCTGTTACTTGCACCCAAGCTTACTCGTGTGACTGCCTTCAGCTAGATCAGCTGTCCTGGGAGGTTAAAAGTGGCTTTAATCACGTGTATGCAAATGCATGGCTGATTTTTCTGCTTAGGAGCCTCACTTCTTCTGCACAGGGATTCTCAACTTGCTGGAGGTAAGACTTAACTTCTGTATATGATGGTCAGAACTTTTCCAAGCGAGGGAAGGCAGAAGCTGCAAAACCTCATGTGGCCTGGGCTCCAGAACTCACACATTGTCACTTCCACTACCATTTATTGTTCAAAAGGGGATGGGAAATGGGTTCTGTGCTTAAGGAGAGGAGCTGCATGCCATCTATGGCATATTTCATTTACCATCCTATATAATAAAGAGGTAATATGCAAATTGACCATCACTCCAACACACAAGATGGCCACCCCCATGTGGACACAAGATGGCCTGCAGAGGAGGGCAGTTAGGGATGACCAGGCTGGCAAGGGAGGGCAGTTAGGGGTGACCAGGCCAGCAGGGAAGGGCAGTTAGGGGCAATCAGGCCGGCAGGGGAGCAGTTAGGCATCAATCAGGTTGGCAGGGGAGTGGTTAGGGGCAATCAGGCAGGCAAACAGGCAGGCGAGTGGTTGGGAGCCAACAGTCCTGGATTGTGAGAGGGATGTCCTACTGCCCACTGGGATCAGGCCTAAAAGGCAGTCAGACATCCCTTGAGGGGTCCCAGATTGGAGAGGGTGCAGGCTGGGCTGAGGGACACCGCCCCATGCACAAATTTCATGCACCAGGCCTCTAGTAGTATCATAAAACAATTTCATTGAATTTTTGTAATAAGCTCTGAGTCACAGAGATGGCATTTAAGAGTGTATAACAGCAAGCAGATTTATAGAGAGAGGGTTAATGATGTAATGGAAGATGGAAAAATAGTCAATATAAGAACTCAATGTGATGTTTAATAACATAGTTCTTTCCTATAGCCAATTGTTTTTATGATTTTTTTTTACCAGAAAATGAAGTAAAATATAAACAAAAAAGGTTGTCAAATCAAGGAGGTAAAAACCAAAGTTTACCTACATAGTTGAATATATCATAGGTTTGACTAAGCTTTACTGTGCTGATTAATGAGTAGGATACAGGTGTATAAAGCATAATCACTGCCCACACAGTGAAAATCCCTAAGGGAAGGCAATATACAAATATAAGAAATGGCTCCAAATTCCTTCTTAGATGTGTAGTGTCTGGGCATGCTACTAATAATGTAGCAACCAGGGGATTAGTTGCTAGCATCAGCACTCATCATATCAGAGACAAGATACATAGTGTGAAATCACCAAAGTTGAACAGGATTTGATAAAAATAAAAAGCTGAGGTTTAAAGAAAGTGGGGCGAGAACCCAGAAGATGCAATTTGTAGGTTCATCACATACAGCTGGACAGCAAATTGAAAAACAGCTGAAACCGGTTTGGCTCAGTGGATAGAGCGTCAGTCTGTGGACTAAAGGGTCCCAGGTTTGATTCCGGTCAAGGGCATGTACATTGGTTGTGGGCACATCCCCAGTAGGGGGTGTGCAGGAGGCAGCTGGTCAATGTTTCTCTCTCATCAATGTTTCTAGCTCTCTATCCCTCTCCCTTCCTCTCTGTAAAAAATCAATAAAATATATTTAAAAAATAAAAAAAGAAAGAAAAACAATCTTCCAGTGCTTTTGGCGGTTTTCACTGCAATGTCTGTGGCTGCTAGTTTAACCATGGTGAGATCAGTTAAATTTGCTGACATCATTCAGGGACATAGGATATCTTTCTTTCTCTATCTCTCCCCCTGCCCTCTCTCCCTCCCTCCCTCGCTCTCCGCTTCCCTGTCTCCCTTAATGTAAGGGCTAAATGAAGTGTTAAGTGCAGGTTGAAATAAGATCCTAATCCAATGATCCTCAAGCTTTAGTGACCACTGAGATCACCTGGAGAGCTTGCTAAACCATGGACTTCTGGATCCCACACCAGAGTTTCTTCCGGTTTAGTAGGTCTGCGGTGGTCACTGAGAATTTGCATATCTAATATGTTGCAAGTGATGCCTTTGCTGCTGGCGTAGGAAACACCTTGAGAAACAATACCCTAAGTCAACCTAGAGCACCATATGAGCCTTCTAATGCTACACTCTAAACTGTAGATTATCCATAGCCAGGACACCAGAAGCTGCTGTCGTCTCTGACATCACTGCTGTTCTTAGAAAATCAATTTTTAAAAAATTACTACAAAGATCTCTACACCACTATCCTGTGACTCAGTGCATGGTTAGCTGCATTTGTTTAGCCAAAAGCCTACTTCACATCTTAATGTAGCTGCAAGACAGCTTGGGAAGGTAGCTCAAGTTAAGGGGTTTCCCAAACACAGAAGTGGTCCAGATTCTGAATAGCCAGTAGGAGTGACAATGTGTATTCCAGGAATTGAGATCTCAGTTAGCAAGAGGCAAGATTAACTCTTGTAGATCCTGATCTCTCAATTTGGAGGAATCCAGATGTATCTGAGTTACTCATATTGTGTAGGTAAAAGTAAAGCTTTAAAAAGCAGAGACAGACTGAATCCAAGGGAAAGAATTATTACCTTTGTGTATTCCAAGTTAAAGACAAGTATTCTAAATATTTAAGAGTCAAAAGATTTATTTTTTTATGGAAGAGAGGGAAATATCTCTCTAATAACTGATGATACTAAGCAGTAGGTATTAAGAGGAAGTAATACTCCGATAACAAAATTCAGGGCTATAAGATCCAGCAGCCATTTTCAAATCTATGGGACCTAGGATTTATCATACAGGGTGAATGGCAATTTTGGTGTGAAAGATTACATAGAAGACTATTTTGATAATATAGGGGTTTACGGTATGAATTAGGATGATGGCACAAGAAATAGACAGAAATTTGGAAAAGCAACATCATATTTAAAGTGAAATGATAGGTCTTTGTTACTAAATAATTACAGGCAGTGAAATATTTGCTTTGAGGATAATTAGAAGCATAGGAATCAATTTTTAAAAGATATAAATTGATATAAAGATCCTGTTTGAAGAAAAGAAAAGTATGTTTTGGATATATTGCTATTGTGGTGATGGGAAACTAGTTGTTTTGAGATATGATACTGAAAAATAGGGAGACAAGTTTTAGATAGAGATTTCAATGTCATTTTCCAAAGAAAACAATTTTCAAAGATTTTAATGACAATGTGATCAAAGGTAACAGCCACAATTATTTTATTAAGAAAAATCATAACTGATATTATCACCTTTAATAAAAATGTATCTCTGCTGTTTTCTAATTTCAAGTTATTAAAGTTTGGGGCATCGGGTAGATAGTAAAAAATGTAGTCTCACTGACTACCATATCTCTTAATGAATGATCAAGAAAGGATTTCATCCCTGGCCAAGTAAGTGGCTCAGTTGGTTGGAGCGTCATCCCACACACCAAATGGTTATGGCACATACCTAGGTTGGGGGTCCCATCCATGCATGGTCAGGGTATATCTCTCTCATTCTCTCTCTCTCCCTCCATCCTTTTCCCTCCTGCCTCTCTTCTCTCTTTCTCACACCCTCCCTCTTCCTCCCTTCCTCTCTCTAAAAGTGTATCCTTCAGTGAGGATTAAAACAGTGTTCAAATTTCAAAAGTATTTAGAATTCAAAATGTAAGATAAAACATGTTACTGGGGGGTAAGTTTCCTCTTGATCTTGCTTGCTGCAGCAATTGTGGAAGTACTCATTCATTTAGCCTGCTCCACTACGGTAACTGTTGGGTCCCCCTCTGCCAGGGGCTGGACCTTTTTGGACACTGGGCATTGGGTGAAGAAGACATAAGAAGTTGTAGGCATATAAAAGAGCCTTTATTGCAGCCCAAGTAACCATTGCTACCAAGGAGCCATTAGACAAAGCAGATCTTCAAAGTAGCCTTACAGAGGAGCTCTTACTAATACAGTAGTAAACACAGGAGCCATCCTAGTAAAAACAGCCAGCACCGGCTGGTCAGTAATACATCTTCCTCACAATGCAACCCCCAACATAGGAGCCATACAAAGCAGCCACACTCTAGATGGTCAGTAACACACTTTATACTAACTCAGACAAAAGAGGCTTCTTGCCAAATAGTGACCTCAGTCTTTGGGTTATAGAGGAGCATGCCTGCTCAGTGTCTGCATTCTTGCTTTTGCACCTGCATATAGCAAATTAGCCTTAAACACCCTGATTAGGATTCCCATGCTCAGAGTGGCCTTGAACATTCAGCTTACCCTGGACAGGGCCCCCACACATGTATTTTAAATTCATAATTATATATGTATACTAAAAACATAAAATATAATGTAGGCCAAAATTAATATTCTAATAGTTGTTTATAAACTACTAAAATACTGTTAAAATAACTACATATAACATCAAAGTGAATAAATTTCTTTGTAAATTTAAATTATATATAAATATATTAAACAGATAATTATAGCAATTTAATTTTGTTTAAAATATGATCTTTAGAAACAAAGGACATCTATACTTTCAGCATTAGTTTCTGAGAGTGTGTGTGGGTGTGTTCAGAAAATCTTATAAGATATGAGATTATTCTTGCCTGATAGTTTCTTCCTTTGTCTTTTTTTAACTTTCTTTTCCTTTCTCCTCTTCATCTTCTCTTCTTCCTCCTCTCACTTTTTTCTACTTTTTGCAATTACCAAAAGGGTACAGAAAAATCTACATAAATCTACAGAAATAATATTTTCCTCTTGCAAAATTTAAAATATTTTTAATCTATATGTAAGGCCATGCAATTATTATCAAATAGAATTTAATATACTGGTCCTGTTTAGGTAAACACAATTTGTCATTAATATGCTAAGCATTCAAGGATATATACATAAAGATTAGCTAATTCACTGGGAATGGACTTTATTTGCTTTGCTATAATATGGTAGAGTTTTAGTAGTACTGTATTTGAATATATAATTATATGCATTTATATTATTAAGAAGCACAATATTTATCCACTTCTTTTAGAGTCTCCAGTCACAGTTTATGCTTTACTTTAGGTACTTATTTTGGTTTCTCTTTTTGAATTCTTAATTAAAATTCCCATAATGGACAGGAATTATTACAAAATACTTATTTAGCTTCTTGTTTTGGCTTCTACATTCATGTAAAATAGAAAATTTTGGGGGAAATTATTAATTTTCATAATCGATATTTGACATAGTATTTGAGGTGGCTGCTAGTTATTTTTTTCATATACATAATTTTGCCAATCTTTTCAACAGTTGGAAAATTTAAAACTCTGCCAAGATCTGGTAATGAACTTTCCAACATATAATTAATTTTAAAACTTCAAATATTTGGGAGAATGTTCCAGTGGAAGGAACTGTCTTGCTCAGTACGATATTTTAGGAGTTCGAAAAAGGTGGGAAAAGGGGGACATAATGCATACAATAGCAATAAAATTGGCTGGCTGATATTAAGTAGCTTTGACATCTTACAGTGAATGAAAAGCAGAACTGTTTGTAAAAAATTGAAAACTAAGTGTGAAGTTCAAGGGCCTGTTAGTGACTTACAAAGAGACCCTTGTGTGATTCTGTGGGAGAATAGGAAAATGTGAAGACTGAACTCGAGATTTCATATTTAGAGTCCCTGAACTTAAAGACCCGTTGAATGTATAGCTGATGAAGTTCTATTAGGCTAAACTTTGGTTCCTGGTTCAAAATGCCAGCTACTCAAGCACATGGAATGGATACATCTGGATAGAATGACACCCAAGGTTTTGACTCCCCAGCCTCTTAAACCCTAACTGTACAGAGGTAGGACACCTTTCTCTAATAAGAACTATCACTTTCCTCAAATAAAAAGTCACAGTAGAGGCCTCTCTCCCACAGCATACTAGTATCTTCCCCCTTAAGAACTTTCCCCAAATCATTGGCTACTACTAATTGTGGCATAATCTAGACAGGAATGTGCTAGACCCCATGAGAGGGGAAGGTGTTAATGCCTTAAAGAAGCTGGGGAATGTTTCTTCAGGAGCTAGGAGAGTGCCAGTGTAACTGGATTAAAATGATGCTTAATAATTAAGAGGACTGAAGCATAAGACTGTAAAGGATAATTTATTGATTTGGGGATATTGTTGAGATTCAGTATATAATACCTTGATAAAGTACCAGGGAAAGATGCCAACAAGCTGTTTGGATGACTCCTAAAAATGTAGAAAATGTAGGCCCTATTGAGTGATGTGAACATATTTGAATTTCCATGGCAGATGGTGGTGGAAGGAATTAAAAGGACACGGGGCATGGTGAAGTGGATATATGTATTACATGAGGCCAGAAGAACCACCACCCCATTCATCAAGGTCATCAACAATGTGCTGCTTGGAGGAACATTCATTTCACTAAGAAGTTCAGTGGTAGGCGGCTCTTCTCTCTAGTCAGGACCAATGACAGGAGAGGCTGTCACATAGCTTAGCTCCTTTGAGTACAATAGGCCTCACAGTAACAGTCATCAGATGATGGTGTTAAAATGCCAGACATCAGTGGCCATAACTATCATAATACCAGCAAGGTCAGAGTGGCAGCCAAGGGAGCTAGGCCCACATGCAAATGAATACTAGAATATGACATTCCTAAGGGCAAACATAAATGGGCAGGCATTATATAAATAATCAAAAGGAAGAAAAATGGGTCAGTAGGAATGTAAGGGTGGTTGCTTCAATAAAAGTTCAAGGCTCCTTACTCAATTCCTGGGTATGAGACAGTTTTCCAACCTTCAACTGTTAAGTGAAATGGTGACCGGCCCCCAGGAGAATTGACTATGTAACCACAGAGCAAGTACAGACACATCTCAGAGATATTGCAGGTTCTGTTCCATAGCACTGGAATAGTGAGTGACACAAAATGTTTGGTTTACTGGGGCACATAAAAGTATTTTTACACCAACCTGTAGTATAGTAAGTGTGCAACAATATTATGCCTACAAAATACAGTGTACATGCATTAATTATAAAATACTTTTTTACTAAGAAATACCAACCATCTTCTGAGCTTTCAGCAAGCTGTGATCTTTTTACTGGTTGAAAGTCTTACCTTCAATTTGTAAAAATGCAGTATCTGCAAAGGGCAATAAAACAAGGATTCCTGTATATGCATACCGATTCCCTAATCTTTCCTCAATGGACCCCAAAGCCATTTACTCATGTGTACTGTATGTTGAGGAAAATGGAATAACAGGCATTTTAATAAGTACTGGAACCAGAGTCTACATTAATACTCACAGACTCCATTAATACTCAGAGACTACATTAATACTCAGAGACTCAAAATATTATCATAGTCCTCTATTAGAATGGTGGCATATAGGAGTCATATGAAACAAGAAGGCCTGGCTATATTCCAAGCTACAGTGGGTCTATAGCATCCACAAAAACCATTCCTTGGTGAGTTCCCAAGACTCTGACTATATACTTAAGACTAACATACTTGGCAGTTGGAGTAACCTTCCTATTAGGTGCTGGTTATGTGAAGTAAGAGCAATTATAGTGAGAAAGGCAAATGGAAGCTTTTAGAACCACAACCCCTGATTCATATACTAAATAAAAAGCAGTATAACATCCTTGTGGGGAGGTGTAAGGGAAGTGGTGAAGTTTAGTGGCACCCTTACGTATCTCAAGAATGCTAGGTGATAGTCCTTTCTATACCTTCATGTAGTTCACCAGTCTACCCAATGCAGTAACCAAATGGATTCTGGAGAAAGACTGTGTACTGCTATAAGCTCAACCAGTTAGTAGTCCCAATTTCAACTGCCATGCTAGATTTTGAATTTTTATTAGAGCAGATTAATATTACCTGAGTATATGGTATATGCCCTTGGATTAGGGGTGTGTGTGTGTGTGTGTGGTGGTGTGTGTGTGTGTTTAATTTTAATAAAGAGGGACAGAAACACTTCTCATTTACAGGGCATTACCAGGACCACAAATCAGTATACATAGTGGCAGAGATGGAGGTTGGGAACGTGCCCAACAACATGGATTCTTACCTACCAAGGCTTATCTAGTTATTGCACCTTCTGAATGCCCAACAAGCCCTCAACAGAAATAAATGATGAAACCTCAGTATGGCACAATTCCTCAAAAGAGCCAACCAAATACTTGGTTTTAAATTTACTAAGTCCTTTCTATTTTAAAAGAGCCTGCAATTTGTTCTCAAAACAGCAGGTACCTATTCTGGGTATGGATTTGTATTTTCTGCTCTGAGAGTCTCAGCTGGCATTAGAGTCTAAAGACTTATGAAGTGTCTACTTGCTAAGCATGGGATTTTACACAAGGGGATCTCATTCTTTCAGGAATGAAATGTGTCACTTTACAAGGTAAGCCACCAAGAGCAGCAGAAATGGTAGCTAGGGGTGATGAAAATTTGGAAGGAATGTTGGAGCTAAAGGATGGCCAGTAGTAATTAAGGCCCTCAACCTTCTGGGTCTCCCCTTAAGAAATGAGGCTCACTAGGAACCTGTAAGTGCTTCCCTCCAAATACAAGGGTGGGCAGAAGTAGGTTTACAGTTGTGAGTACACAAAACAAAGTTTATTCTTCTCTATTATTTATTTATGCTTGTATTTTCCATATGAACAGCTGTAAACCTATTTTTGCCAACCCCACATATAGGTTGACCTGGGACAGCCCTGGCAGGGCACCACTCAATTCTCCCTCAATAAAAACTTGCCTCCAACTGCCACACTTGGGGCTCTGCTGCAGGTTTGCATCAAGCCGTGCTCTTCACAGCGAAGCCAGAGGGTGGATGTGCACAGCAGTACCCCGGCCACGCCATTTCTTCGTACAGGGCTCCTATAACAATCTAGAGCTCCATGTTTTGGGGCAAAATCTTTATTTGATCTGCATCACAGTCTGAGGCTCAGTTCTCCTTTCTATCCCCTTTTCTTCACAGATGCCCTATCAGATTTGACACCTGAAATCTTGCCCTGAGAAACCCTGTTTCCTCCCTCTTATTATTCACAGGCATCACCTCAAGTAGACCTTGTTGTACTCCCATCTCCATCTCAGCATATGCTGCCTAATTCTTTGAATTGATACAGTTGTATGTACCTCATGTCTTTGTGTTGGTTCAGTCTTTTATAAATTCATTTCAGACATTCCAGTGGCGTCAATCTGCTTACCATAAGTGTTATTTACTAAATGTCAATCATGTGATTTGTTCTCTTGAATCTTTTCAATATTTTCTCTATACTCAGAGGTTTTATGTGTTTCTCAACGTAGGGTAAAATCAAGAAAAAGTGTGTGTGCGTATTTAAAGCCATCGGGTCTTTGTGACACAGCTTTCAATATCTGTTTTCCTTATTTTGAAGAAACTAATATTAAAGTTACTACATATATATATGTGTGTATATATATATGAGTAAATGGAAAAATATACAAATATAAGGATAAAATGTGAGTCAGAAAAAGTATTGTTGTATCAAAATATTCTGAGCTTTAAGCAATATCCTCAGAGGCAATGTTTTTCATAGTATCTCAGCTCAGTCTTAAGAGGCGCTTTAGTGGAGATGTTGGAAAATATGAGCCCAAAATATGGCTACAATTTAAAAACATTGGCTGACTACACAAAAACCCAGTCTAACTCTTGTGCTCACTTCCTACCATATGTTGCAGGAACCCAAATCCCATCCAATGTTTTCTCATGTGTCTGGTTCTGTACTTTTTTTTGTTCTGCCTAGATTATTCTGTACTAGGTCTTGGTGGAAAAGTGCTTTTCATGACTGTGACATGATTCTCTAAGACTTGCACTAATTCAAAGAATGATTTTGTAGCAGAAAATTTGCAAGTGTAAATTGGTATGAGGCTGGGCAGAATCCATAAGGACAGTCAATGTGTCTGAAATCCACATGACCAATAAGCCTCAGGCTGATCCTAAGTGTTTGAGGACCTGGATTCCTGAGTCAGCTTCCACGTATTCTGAACAGTAGGTCCTTCTTAACTCAAAGGTTTATGTTTTCTTCAGTTGTTTTCTTCTTCTGTCTTTGAAGTCTCTTCTCTCTCCAATTTATAACTGTATCTCATCTATTTTAATGTAAAACTTACTGTGCCAATACGTACTTCTTTGTTACCGCAATTAGCATAACTCATTTTTAGTTATGTGGTTATGGGGAGGAAGAAGGGAAAAGTCCTCGGGGCTATGAAATAATTCAGCGAACACTACAGAGAAGAAGGTGGAGAAAGAAATACCTAGATGAATATTTAGACATATTATCATTTATTCTTTTCTATCCCTGGAATATTCCCTCTTTCTTTCATCCTCTCATTACTTCATCCAGTAAAACAGCTTGACCCCTTATTAACATCCAGTCTTGTTAATTGTCCCTCATATTCTCCAATAGCATATGTCACCTGCCTACTTCATAAAAGTTGTCTTACTATATTGAATTTTTAGTTGTTCATCTTCACAGAAAGTCTCTTGAGCTTTTATGGAGGGCAGAGACTAGAGACTGGTCATATTTCCTTATCCTCGGTGCTTGTCATCTAGTATACATACAGTAAATGTGCAAATGAATAAGAAAATATATGATATTTTACAGTTTCAAAAATACTGAATTGTTGCTACTATTTAAGAAAAGGAAAAAAATATATTAACCTTAAAAAATGACTGAAGGCAAACCACAAAATAAAATTTTATACCCATACCTGTCTGCAAAAGCAGTTAACTTATATTGAGTAAAGTATTATATACTTTACAGTTACTTTCTCCTGAAGATTAATGGAACATCTAAAGTAAAGAAATAAAAGGCATGTTTCAAGTATTTTAGTGTGTTTTTAAATATGGGGATTATTCAAAGGGAACAAAAGAGAAAGAGAAGTTACTGATGAATAAAAGTGACATAAATCTTAACCATAAAACAAAGACTAATTCAATTGTGGCAAAAGTTCTTGTGAGTTATTGCTTTGGATAGCAAACTCAGACGTATCTAAATGCTAAGTTTTATGTCAAAATCCATTACATTATGTTTGGCTTTCTTTTTCATAGGGTAATCAAAGTCTCTGTTATGAAACAATGAAGTGATGTAACACTGAAGTAATGTTGGGAAACCCTTCAATATATTCACAGTATAGTGATGATTTTCAGAATTGGGGTTAGCTTCTAGGGTTGCTCTTTCTTCCAAGATGAAAGAAAAAAATAAAGGATGGGGCAAAAATAGGTTTACAGTTGTGACTACATGAAACCCAGAGTTTATTCCTGTCTTATTATTTATTAATTATGGAATTATTTTTCCATAAAACAACTGTAAACCTACTGTATATACAACTTAATACCAAAAGATGGTGAAAGAAAGTATTATTAACAAGTTAATTTTTAAAATATATTTTATTGATTTTTTACAGAGAGGAAGGGAGAGGGAGAGAGAGTTAGAAACATCGATGAGAGAGAAACATTGATAAGCTGCCTCCTGCACACCTCCTACTGAGGATGTGTCCACAACCAAGGTACATGCCCTTTACCGGAATCGAACCTGGGACCTTTCAGTCTGCAGGCCGACACTCTATCCACTGAGCCAAACCGGCTAGGCAACAAGTTAATTTTTAACAAATAGCTTGTTAATACATTTTGAAAAATTTTCTTCATTATTTTCATAGTCAATTTGAGATGGTTTCCTACTTTCAAAATATATATGAAGTCGAGAGATTTAACAGGACATCATAATTCCATTTTACTATAGAGTAGTGTGATGACTTTGAAAAGTATATTTGAACTCAGTCCCCGGTGGACACTTGAGAAAGATAGCCCTGGAATTGGTGCAGATAGACTGACTAAACAATAGCATAAATGAATTGTGAATACATAAATTAAAATTTTGAAGGTCTTAGAAATTCACATAATAAATTCACATTTATTCACAAAAAATGAATTGTGAATACATAAATTAAAATCAAGGTCTTAGAAAGGTTGGCTAAAAATAAGAACTCAAATTTCTAGTACACATTATTTTAAAAATATATTTTATTGATTTTTTTTTTTACAGAGACGAAGAGAGAGGGATAGAGAGTTAGAAACATGGATGAGAGAGAAACATCGATCAGCTGCCTCCTGCACACCTCTTACTGGGGATGTGCCCACAACCAAGGTACATGCCCTCGACCGGAATCAAACCTGAGACCCTCCAGTCCACAGACCGATGCTCTATCCACTGAGGCAAACCAGTTAGGGCTTTAGTACACATTTTTTTTTAAGTATTCAGTGTAGCTGATTGATTTCTTGCTGTCTTACTTAAAACCCACTTACACAGCGGGTATAAGAAGTTTCAAAAGAACACTATTAATGGAAAGTTAAGTTTCTTGTTGAAACTTTTGAGAAATGTCAGGTGAAAAAAATTAACAGTAATTGACTTTGTAAATGCAGAAAAATCTAGTGATCTGAAAAAAAATAGTAAAAAATACAAGTGTGAAAAATTGGCATCTGTACTGGATGTTTCAGTATATTTTGTCCTACATAACGCTTCAAAATCTAGTAGCTATAGACCTTAAATCCCTTGCATCTAGAATTTCAGATATTAAGCAAGTTTGAGTATCTCTGTATATTATTACAAATACAAATGTATTAATGTTTATCCATATTTAAATAGAATTTTTATTTTATAGAATGTTTATTAAAATTATTTCATATTATAGAATACTTTGTTTTGAAATTTTGTCATCTTGATTTGGAAAGGAAGGGATAGTAGTCAGGATTCAAAATAGAAGATTTATTTTATCTTTGCAATACTTTTCTCACCACTGCCTTCCCCTCAATGCTCATCACTATCACCTGAGGTCAGACCATTACCATCAGTTAAATATTGCAATACTCTAGTATCAAGTCTCCTTACCCAAGTTTATTAGAAGTAACTCAGTGACTTTATACACATTACTACAGGAAGGAAACAATATACATATACAGGAAGCTGAAACAGTAAATCCAGTAACGGAACACATTCAGATATGTCTGTTCTTTCGAAAGCTACTTACTCCACATCCAATTTTTTTACTGTCTAAATACCTTTTTCTTCAGTTTTGTTAACATAGTACTCGGCTTTCTCTATTATGAAATAGCTTGTCATGTTCCCATTTATTATTTTTAAAACAATTCAATTCATAATTTTTTAAAATCACAGAATACGTAAGACAATGAAGAACAAATAAGCAATAGTTTATGTACAGTATGCAGATCCCTTTTGATTTTAACTTGACTTCATCTCCTCCCAGACATTGGATCTGCTCTCACCTACTAAACCCATACTGGTTCTTGAACCCCAGACCAGCACCTGCCTTTGTTTTACTCATGCCATTCAAAAGGCGTGGTGATTGTAATCATTCTGTTCCTCTTTCTTAGCCTATACTCAACTTATTTTTTCCCCCTAAATAACAGTAGTGATTATGTCACTGTCAGTCACTCAACAATATCAACATCAACCTCTAAAGAAACAACAGACTTTTTATGGCTTTCCATGTCCATGGAGGAAAATGTAATGGACCAGTAAATGGCAGGACAGATTTGGAATCCCAGTGGAGTCAGAGGTAGCAATACAAATGTTCTTTACTGTAAAACCACTTTAAAATGGGGATCTGGCCCTAACCGGTTTGGCTCAGTGGATAGAGCGTCGGCCTGTGGACTGAAGGATCCCAGGTTCGATTCCGGTCAAGGGCATGTACCTTGGTTACGGGCACATCCCCAGTAGGGTGTGTGCAGGAGGCAGCTGATCGATGTTTCTCTCTCATCGATGTTTCTAACTCTCTATCCGTCTCCCTTCCTCTCTGTTAAAAGTCAATAAAATATATTAAAAAAATAAAATAAAATGGGGATCTGATTTATATGCTGAATCAGCCTTCTATTAATGTGTGAGGAATCAGAATGAAGTTAATATGAGCTTTGAAAAATAATACTACAAACTGGATTTCTCAAAGTAAATTGAGAAGAGATCTAAATAGAGTCAAAATAAAACAAATATTTAAGTGATTCTGGTGATAACATGCTATTCTAGGTTATCTATTCACAATACGGTTTTCACAATTTTTGAAGGAAACCCTTTAATAAAATGTTCTTGTTGTTTGCTCATGAATCATGCTTTTTCTGAGTCTGTAATTCTTTCTACCTTTTCTCTGTCTTCTCAATGCAAATTACTCTTTCCCAGCACTGATCCAAGGCTTCCAGCTTCTGCTAAACTTTATAAAGATGCCTTGATAGATGTCCTTGGTACTCACTGAAAAGTCACGTCCACTTGACTTTCCTTAGACTCTACTGCCACCTATTCTAAGTATAGGTATTTCCTCCAGGCATCACTGCCACTTCTATCCATAGGGCCAATTTAACTGAGCAGTACATGCTCTGTCAAGTATGACTGCACCCTCCACTGGGTTTTACCACTTGTTGCTGTTTGATCCGGTAAGATCTCCAAGATATGTCCACCAGGGAATGAAACCTGTGGGGCTAACATCCAGGGTAGAACATCAAGAAGTTTATTTCTATAGATATTAGAGGGCACTCTTTCTTCTATACAATAACCATATGCTTTCTAAAGTACACAACTTCTTACAGCAAATGCAGTCACTACTTAGTAGCACTACTTCCACTTTTGATTAATATGTCCATTTGGGTTCTCTTAGAATCAGATATCTATATAAGATTAGATATGTAAATGTTTTATTGGGGGAAGTGCTGTGAAGAATAAAGTAGGAGGGTGCTAGAATAGGCCGTTGGAGCCTTCAGCCCACAAAGCATGCTGACTCATGTGAAAGGAGAGAGGGGAAAAAGGGGTTAGGTAGGAAGATTCTCAGATTGCAGCACAGTTTGAGAAATCCCTGGACAGGCCAATGTGGAGTCCATGAGAGAAAAGGTTGCCTATTGTAGGAGTCCTGAATCTGACCTCAGTGATCCAGCTCTAATACCATTCTGCCCACCATAGTCAGTCATTGGCTCAGAGTATCTGAAGAGGAAGTGTGGCCTCACTGTGACCACTCGAAGTAGATCCAAAGGCATGGTAGGGGATGGATATAAATTAACTGTTTTCTTAGCAGCAGGTTGTTTTGAAGGAGATTTGAGCAGGGCTCCTTCATGGCCATGCTGTTATTAACCACAAGGTCCATAGCTCTATAGGACTCTAAGGCAAAGTAGGGGAAATTGTACATAACAAGTAAATTGTAACTTCTCTCCCAATCCAATATTAAAGTTCATATCTAAATTTCTACTTCCACCTACTATCCTATCCTCTCTGAAAAACCCAGTCTAAGTCTACAGGGACCTAAATTGAGCACAAATTTTTCTCTAGTAACATGGAATACTTAATCCTACTGATAATCTGAATCTTATTTGGGGCTAATAATTTCTGGCCAATTTAATTTCACTGGAAATTAATAACTTCCTAATTTGCTCTTTAACACCTCATGGAAATAAATTCCTTGATCCTTTATCCTGCACATTAGTCTTGCATACTTGAATTCATCTGATAGACATAGTTTGGGGATCAACCTGGGTCCCCCACTATGCTATCATAATGTAGGATAGGATAAAAATAAAAGAATAAAGAAGCCACTTTCTCTATGGATATTGAAGGCCATTAACCCCTTAACCTTTTGCACTCAGATGTCGAGTGTGACTCGATATGGTTAGCATCGGTAGCAGCTCTTTTTATACTCTTTGAATGTATCAATAATTTGAAATATAAAAAAAATCCAAATAAATAAGTTTGTACGAAAAGAAACTCCAGTTTTTTATTCTACTGCCGCACTTTGTAAAATCTGGGGTATTTAAAAAATTAAATCCCGAGTAGAATAAAGGAATCGAGAAAAAAGCAAGCGAGTGCAAAGGGTTAACTTATTTAAATTTAATTATGTTAAATTAAATTATTAGTCCTGTTTTGGTATAAGGAATTTGTAAAATTCATTGGGTTGCTTTCGTCTCTATTTTAATAACTGGTATAATAAGTGATTTTTTAACATATATTCACCCTGCCCCCTCCCCCCAACTCTGCCTTCATTTCACATTAGTGTTGGCCTTGACAATGTAGCCAGTTTTGTCCAAAATCATAGTTGGAAGTGAAAAAGTGCCAGTTTCATATCTATATCTTATTGGTCACATCTGATTTTACTCATCACCCTTAGATTTTTAATTCACCACAAGGAAAGTAAGTCTTAGTGGAGGCTGTCCCACTAGCCTTGCCCCACAATGAGATCTGTGTAGCCCACCCAAACTCAGCAAAAACCTGAAGAAGAGCCATACAAGTGAACACAGCTGATAAATAACTGCCTACTTTTGCATGCTATTCCAGTTTTATTATGTATCAAAAGCTACTCAAGTATTATCCCCAGTGTCATGAGTAAAGAAGTTGAGTATTTCCTGACTTTTCTCTTTTTGGTTCTGAAGTCCAACACATAAAACTTTTTCATGAAGAGTCCTTTATAGCCTTTTCCACTTGAGCTGCTTTGTCTCACATCCAGAGTCCTTTATAACCATCCAGAGTCCTTTATAGCCTTTTCCACTTGAGCTGCTTTGTCTCACATCCTCATTTTGTTGTGATTGGAATGGATCATAAATAAATTAAAACAAAAAAGAAAATCAATAAGAAAAGCAGTATTAGTTTTCAATTTCCAGTAATGAGATTTCGTGTGAAAGAGTGTGAAAGAGTGAGCCTTTGTTATATAAATATATAAAGGTAGGAAGATACCTTAAAGCATGCATAGGGATGAGAGAACTAACACATGGCAAATATTAACCATCCTGAATGCAGCATCATTCTCATTTATAAATAGGCATTGGACATTTTGTAAGGAATTTATTGAAACAAGGCATCTTGTTAATGTAGGAAATTGACACAGCAGGATTAGAAGAGCATAGATATATAATTTTTTGTTTTTATTGGAAAAATTATATAAGCTTCAGTAAATATTATCAATTCTTCTGATGCCATCCAGCAAAATGCAAATTATAGCAAGCTACAGTGATTTTTGAAGGTTGCTGAAATTAATAGCAAAGAGAGGTAAGACCTTAGACTGAATCTAACATGTTGATGAACAAAAGCTTTGTAGCTTGGACATGACAATTTTCAAGAGCCACTTCAGAGCAACAACTTATTCTTAACCCAAAGTCATGTTTAAATGTATACCATTTAAAAGTAGATTTACAGTTGTGAGTAGGCAAAAAACAGAGTTTATTCTTGTATTATTATTATTAACTAGGGGCCCAGTGCACGAATTCATGCACCTTGAAAAGAACTGTGGGTCGGTCATGAGGCTGCGGCAGTCACAGGGGTGGGTCTCAGCCCATCCTCCACACCCCCTCCCTGCCTCACCCGCCATGGCCCCTGGTCCCCTCTTAGCCGGCAGCCCCGCCCCTGCCGTTGCTCTCATGCGCTGATGGAGCCAACCCTGCTTGCACTTGCTGATGGCACTGAGTGATTGGGGCCAGCGCCAGCAGCAGGTGTGAGTGGAGCCTGCGCCATCAGTGGGTGCGAGCGGCAGCTGCTGTCCTGATCACCCCTCAGGAGCAGGGGGAGGTGGAGAAGCCCTCAGGGGCGATTGGGCCCGGCAGCCGCTGCTGGCAGCGGGTGCATGCAGCAGCTCCGGCACCAGCAGCGGGTGTGAGCGCCGGGTGGGTCCACTACGCGTGGGAGCAAAGAATTTTCAGTAACCACCAGAGGCTCGCTCAGATGACAGCAACCAGCTCCCCACCTTGGTCTGGAGCCCCTGTTCACCTGCTCCACCGTCCCGCAGGGGCCGATGCCTGCCAAGTTCCGTGCGTGTCCCGTGGTGGTCAGTGCATGTCATAGCTACTGGTTGTTTGGTTGTTCTGCTGTTTGGTCTATTTGCATTTAGGGTTATACATATAACCCTAAAATGCAATACATATTATATATATATATATATTATTGTATTATTTTCTATATGAAGAACTGTAAACCTACTTTTGTCCCACCATGTTTGTGTGTATACATATTTTCATTTTGGTGGCAACATGGATCCTCCTTAAACATTCCTGTAATAATGGTAGTCTAGATTTTTTTTCTACACAGTTCCTGTTGGTTAATTTTTAATTTCATTGGGTCTCTGAAAGGTTAAATTGTAACTTTTCAATTAAGGGCACATGCTTAGATTTTATGTGTATGTCTTTCTACCCTCATTCCTTTTCTTTTTCTCTAATATTTCCCAGGCCCACAGCCTCCTTGACTGTCACAAATATTTTGTTGAGTAGGTAAAAGCAGCAGACGTTTTAGTTGTCCTTTTTATTTGAAATAAGGTGAATGTCAGAATAGATACAAAAAGAAGGAATTATTATGGTAAACACCAAAACTAAGTAAATTTTTTGAATACATGAAAATATTTTATTTCCTAGATGGGAAGAATGAACATAAATATACATTTGTAAAGAAAAAGATATTGCTGATTACATGTTCTGTTTCTCTTTATTAAAAAATCAAAGCATAAAAAACACAAAGCATAATATCATTTTAAAGCTAGATACAATTTTTTGTTGACTAATCTCAAGCCTCCAATATTGGAATTCTTAAGACTTATATTGATATTTGTTTGCAATCTTTATGAAAAAGAAGCTTTGGTTTGGGATTTAAATTTCAAACAGGGTGAGCAGAAGTTACTTTAAAACATAATTTCTTTCAGTCTTTTAAAAAACATTTAAAATTGAAAACAAAACAGGATGAACAAAGCAAGTCTTATTTTTAGGGTGTATTATGTTTAATATTCTGAATTCAAAGTGGAGCTCACATTAGATATCAAAAGCACAGTCGTTCTATCTCAGAAACCAAAAATGTCATGTAGGCAAAAAATAAAGTTTTTTTTCATTTATTAACAAATAAATTTGATCATTTTTAACAGAGAAAAATTACTTTTAAGATAATACCTTTCAGTCAAATCAAAGAATTTGTAATTTTTACACAAGAAAAGTATAAAGGCACCACCTTTGTACTATTATTTCTGTAAAAATATAATCTTCTACAAGGAAAACTTACTTTTTAAATTCCTTCTTATGTCCTTTTTAAACAAATGAGTAAAACCTTTCACTTAATGCCTCAGTATGAGGGATTCCCTCTAGTTCAGCTCTACTGTGCTTTTGATATTTTCTATTTAATATGGACCTCAGAAAATCTGAACTGTAATTGAAAATGTTTCTAATGTGTGGAAGAAAGGAGGGCTGATTTGTGTCTGCTAGAAAAAAACACAAACAAACAAACAAACAAACAAAAAACCACACCAAACTCTGTTGTCTGTGTGGGGTTTCGGCCTATCCATAACCAATGTTGTGGTTTGACTGGCCCTTCTAGTTCTTATTGTAATTGCAAGATGCCCTTCAGCAATAACCATCAGGAAACTTTGAAAAAAATAAAGGTTTACTAATTACAGGACCTGAAAATTACAGAGCACTCCTGGGACTGCACAGTGAGGCAGTGGGTAGGTAGATAGGTAGAGAAAGAGAGAATGCACAAGGTTCTGCTTTTGTTGGGGTTCAGATTAGGGGTCTAAGGTTTTACAAGCTCCTTCTTTTTGGTGAATTTAAAACATAAGCCGAAATTTAAAGTGTGAGAAAGAGAAAAAACAAGTTTCCCAATAGTCAGTTATCAAAATAAACCAGGAACTCTAAAACAAAGAAGTCTCAGTGGGGGGAGGTGGCCTGGGGCTGGCAATGCCTTTATTCTAGACAGCCATTTTTGAAGTGGATGCCCCTTTGAAAGAGGATTCTTTGTCATCAAAGCTGAAGTCAGCAGTTTCTTTACACAAAACAAACAAAAAAACTGGCAGGGTTTATATTACCCCTGTATATTTGAAAGTTTCTAAGAGAGTAAACCTCATCACCAGAAAAACTATTGTAACTATGTGTGATGAAGGTTGTTAACTAGACTTGTGATCCTCTTGCAATGTATGCAAATATCGAGTCCATATGTTATACACTGGAAACTAACATAATGCCAATTACATCTCATTCATATTTTTAAAAGAGTGTCAGTAAAAACGTTTTCATCATGAAGCTGATAACAGCATTTTCTTTTTGTCATACAAGAAGATTCTCATTTAACCAATTTACCGGAACAGGAAAAACTTGGTCTCAGAAAAACCATTTGTCTAGAAAAGCCTGAGGCCCTGAACTGAGGCAAAAATCACGTTTGTAAAGGATACACTCAGTAACTGAGACACATTTCTGAGGTAGAATCCAAGATAATTTATTTATTTACTGAAAGTGGAAGTCAAGAAAAGAGAAACTAAGGTTGACATCAAGATTTCTTGTCTTCAGACTGGGTTCTTGGTAATGTCACCATCCAAGGCTTTAAAAAAGTGGCAGAAATTATGGTGGGAGAAGAAAAGTTTATTGCACATATATTAAATTTAATACCTATAGAAAAATCTCAAATAATGTATTATAGGGTTTGACTTGGCAAGATGGACAAGGAGATAGCTATATATTAGAGCAGTAGCTAAATTCATAGGAGGGAAACACAAAAGAAAATAAGATTAAACCCTGCTGATTCTAGAATTTAAGAGGTAGTCATAGCAGGGAATATATTTCTTAGACATGAGGAAACATCCATCAGTTATAGTGAGGGATATTATATACATTCATGAGATTCAATAACTATCCTAAAGTAACGTTTATTGTATATTTTTACCAACATGAATAAAATCTTAAATTGGTTCTATTCAAAGTGTTTGTTATATATGTATTTGAATCAGTTCATAACCTTTCTATATATTGAAATCAAATTAAATTGGCACTATCAAAAGAGTTTTGATTTAGAATAAAAGACAATTTTATATGTTTCATCTAATAATTTTAAAGTATAAAATCCTAATTTATCAGTCTGACATGGGCATTATATATAATTAAGTTAATTTTGGTACATGGCTTAATATTTTAAACAACAGATTATTCAAATATGTTTCTTGACCATTTGAACATTTTATTGGTTCATCATTTCTCTAGATGATAAATTTGGCTATTTTGTACTGAGAGGCTTGGGGCAGAGCTGTGATTTCATATGGATGTGTTTTTGATAGGTTGCTATTTCCAGGAGAGTTAAAAATATGCTGGAGAACATGGAAATACATAATGTCTTTATTTCTCAGTTGGAAAAAAATGAAATTGACAGAATACCATTGAAAGACTCATCTGGGCAAAACCACTGTATATAAATCCCTAAGATCTCACTTCATTTTCCATAGGCTGAAGCTATCAGGGGAATTTAGACTGTTAACTTTAATGTAAAATAAAGATTAAATACAAATTTAGACTGAGTAGTGTGAGTCAAATGTCTGATTTTTCTTTGAAGAAAACTTGAGAACCTCCTTTAAACTAAAGTTCTTGTCTTTCAGGAAAAATTTAGTTTGCATAACTCTACTCTTTCCTCTGCTGAGCTTTGCAATATAAGTACTTCATTGAGCTCTAACCTAAATAAACCTGTGAAATATACCTGAAATTCTATAGTATCAAGAGTGAAACAATGGGAGAGTAGTGAAGGGTGAGTTTAATACCCACTTATGGTGGCTTCTCTCTCTCTCTCTCAAAAAAAAAAAAAGGAAAAAATGATTTATGTGTAAAACATTTAACTATTTGAAACTAAGGAAACACAAGACCGATTGGCAAAAAGAATAGCACCTTAGTTCTAGCCATGATCTTACCTATTTTGGACTTTTGCATTATCATTCTAGCTTATTTCTCTGCATCCATTATTGCCCTCTACCCAGTGTAGAATATTCCTCAAAATTCTATAAATATTTTTCCTCTTGCTCAGAATATCAAACCACAGTTTAAAAGGCCTTTTGTGACTAGAAACTGAATAATGATTATTGATATATTTTGTAATGATTGATGCCCTGAACTGCGTCCATTCAACAAAGGGAAGAATTCAGGGTCAATGTGCACTGTCCGGCCATCTCCCCTGAGCTCTCAGGGGTCCAGCCAGACAGTGCAACCTGGCCCTGAATTCTTCCCTTTGTTGAATGGATACGGTTCATGTGGAGACCCACATGGGGTGCCACATGAATCTCGTCCAGCATGGCCAATGGTGAACCTGAGGAGGGCAGTGAAGGATTAAAAACAATAGGCAAGAGAATATACTTGGGGCCAGGTGGATCACTGTGCCTGGATGAGAACACAGTGACCCAGCCTGTAAGCTGAATCTTTATTTTATAGTCAGATCACACAAAGCAAAACAAGGGAGTGGTCAAGGTATTTACAATGTTCTTGTGAGTTTCAAATCTGCTTCTTTTGTATTATTGGAATTCTCTGAACTCTATCAAGCTTTGTTTTGGCAGCACTTGCTGTACCTCCTGAAGCCCACATCCCTCAGCTACCTAGGACTACAAGGTCAGACTATAAGGTCAAGCTTACATACAACTATAGCCTTTGGCTATAATTGTGCTGGGAGGGCTTTGCCCTCCAAGCTGGGACTTGTATGTGGCTTGGCCACAAGAGGACTGTGCCTTCTTGTCCAAGGCTTGATCCTGTCTGAACGCTGTAGCTGCTCTCCACAATGCCTTAATTGAAACCTTTCCCTAATAATTCCTGATATTTTTCTTTGCTCTCTCTGAGCTAGCAAGGCTAGTAAAGGTAATTTTTCTCACTTTAAGGAAAGGAATTCTAAGAAGTTATCTTAATGTTTATAATATGAACAAAAACTTCAGTTATTTAGAGGAAAGAGATGGAGTGAGAATCATCTACAGAATTAAAGGAAGGGATAAGAGTAGAGAGAAAGAAAGAGAAAGGGACCAAAAAGGCAGAGAAACACACAGATAGAAAGAGCTTTGAATAAGGACAAATAGAAGAATGGAGTGGGAGAGGAATATTTCTTGTATCCACTCAGAAAAAAAAAGTGCCTGCCAGAACCATTTAGTGGAGCTGCTCAACAGCTTTGCTAAGGTGATTATCCCCTAGTTGCAGTGCTGAGCTGTGGGTATTAAGGTGTATAGAAACAAATTGAGATTATGCCAAGAACACAAGACAAGGTTTCCTAGGCAGAGACAGTGTTGTGATTCGTCTGCATAATCTCCTCACCCTACCCAAGGAGGAGGAAGAAAGAACCATGAATCCTGGCGATGTCAGCCCTGACAGCTTTATTACAAAGAAGGAGCCACTCAACTACTATACATTCTGGTGTCCTTACTTTCAGGTATACTAGACCCACCCAACTGTGAGGATGCTCAGGTTGGCTGCTAACTTATTTCTCTCTAAGTTACAAAGGGTTGGAAGATAAAGATAATTAAACAGATTTGACTATGAACTCACAGATTCAATTTCCTCAGTTTCTGTTGGCTACCCAGATCAATGGAAGGTAAGGAGATGGAGAGAGGAGAATGGGTTATCTTTCCCACTTAATACCTATAATTTTACTTATCAATGCACACTTGCTTCTGTCAATACTATTGTCCTTTTTCCTATCCATGCCCTTCTCTCTCCTATCTCCATGCTCCATGGGGGAAATCTTAGACCAATTTATTTTTTAAAAATGTTAGACCACTTTATTAAAAATAGCTTATATTGTAGTAATACATTCAACCTCCTTTCTTTTTTATATCTTCCTGTTTACCTATAGTATTCCACTTTAAGAAATTAGTATGCTGGTGTTTTGGTTAAATAATTTACTTAGGCTTTTTTTTTTTTCTTGATCAGAAGTGGAACTAGAGAAAAGCGAAATGAGGACAACTTACCTATTTCCAAATATGTTTCCAGATTAGATCAATATCCTCAGTGTTAGAATGGATTAGGTCTATTAAATTTAGATTATGTTAATTGAAGAAGAAGAATATGGTAAGAAATATAGGCAACTGTTGAAAATAGGTTGGAAAATATTGCAGAATATTAACAGAGAAGTGACAATCTCTATTATGTTTTTTTTTTAAATATTTCTAAAATTCCAACATGGACATGTTAAACTGGATAAATAAGTGTAAAGTTCAAATTTTAAGACAGTTAAAAAATATGCTTAGTATGTATTTAAAGGCATGTAACTTTGTGATATTAATAGTCAAAGGAGTAACAAAGAAAGAGAAGGCCCAAGAGCAATTACTATAGCATTTCAATATTTAGTTGAGTCATGGATAGGAGCTAGCAAAAATACTAACAGAAGTGAGGTAGAGAGGAAATCTGGAAAGCAAAAGAAGAAAGTCTTTTTAAAAAGTGGTTATGATAACAGTCACTAATGTGGATTGACAGCTACGAAGTCAATGAAAAGTTTGAGGAGGAAAATGTCTGCAGTAGAGAAACACACACACACACACACACACACACACACACCCACACACACACAACCAAAAAACCAAAACCAAAACCAAAACAAAAAACAAACAACCAAAAAATAAATAAATAACTGTAGTGGGTGTGGAGACTGGGAAATAGCAAGAGGGGGCAGCCAACCAGAGAAAAATGTTTTAAGAGTTTTGCAGTTAAGGGAAGGTAAGCATTCAGTTTATTTTGGGGCTCAGACATGATTGTGGTTGAGTTTGGGGTTTCTTAAATTATTACTTTAAATATTGAACCTATTGAGATGTTTATTTACTCTGGGAGATGGTCTAGAAGAGTAAGAAAAACTGGTAAGAAGAAGATAACAAAGAAAATGGAGAAAACTCTCCATAAGACTTGAGGGACAGGATCCATGACACAAATGAAGGGTTTGGGCTTTGAGGATACATAAATAAAATGAGTCATTCATTGTAACAGGAAATAAGGATATAAATGGCAGATTAGTAGTCATGAATTAGGAGTAGAGTAGTTTCTGAATGATGGCTTATGATTGCTCAATTCATATAGAACATCATCAGAGTTAAGAGAGTTTTTAAAGAGTGATAAGAGAGTGTGGTGCATAACTGTATAATTGTTTTAAATATCATCTCCGCATACATTTAGAACTGCATAAGGCAGTTATAATTTTTGCTTCAAACAGAATCTAAATTACTCAAAACATAAGGATACATTTATCTTATTTTTAATCTTTCTCTTGTTCTTTCCTTTTGATGTCCCAAGGTTTCTTTGATTGTTTTCTTTCTATGGAGAAAAAAAAAAAAATCCATTCTTTTAGTTCATGTCTCCTGGTGGCATATTCTCTTAGTTTCCTTCATCTAAGAATGTCTCAATTCCCCCTTCATTCCTAAGCATACTTTTGCTGGACATAAAATTCTGTGTTGATGGTCCTATTTTTCCAGCACTTCAAATCTGTTGTGCTATTTTTCTCTGGATTCTATCATTTCTAATAAGAAATCTGCTCTCAATTAAATTGTTTTGCCCTTATAGACAAGATGTTGTTTCTGTCTTGTTGCTTTGATACATTTTGTTTTTGTTTTGTTTACAGAAGATGTACTGCAATATGTTTGATGTGGATGACTTTGATTTATCAAATTTAGAGTTTTGTCAGCTTCTTGAATCTGTAGGTTTTTGCCTTTTGCCAGGATGTGAAGTTTTGGCCTTGCCAATTTTCTCCTTTCCTAATGGAAATCATAGGACATGAATAATAGGTCTGAGAAGTCCCTGAGA
This sequence comes from Eptesicus fuscus, assembly GCF_027574615.1. Taxonomy (NCBI): domain Eukaryota; kingdom Metazoa; phylum Chordata; class Mammalia; order Chiroptera; family Vespertilionidae; genus Eptesicus; species Eptesicus fuscus. Next base: position 76,511,531 of record NC_072474.1, on the reverse strand, counting down.
CTCTGTTTATTATTTTCCCATCCTGTGTTTTCTCTGTGGTTCACAGTGGATGTTGTTGTCACTTTGTCTTCAACTTTACTGAATGATACCATTTCGGTGCAGAACGATGTGTTAGTACAGACAGGTGTGGGTTGAGTCCAGATTCCCTATGTGGTCTGCTACGATACCACAAGCAGGGGAAGTAGGGATTGTTACCTCCCTGCTGAGACGAAAATCCTGGCTCCTTACTCGGCCTTTTCTGACACCAGCCTGGTTAGCAGGGTGGAGGTGCAGTTCCTTGTTATAACCTAGATATCGTTCACATCCGTGCTTTGCACTAGGACTTTGCTGGCATGGGTGGAGTGTCACCAAAATTTCTACTGTGGTGTTAAAATGGAGTAGAGCAGTTACTGTATAAGGCTTTCTTATTTGCTAGGTGTCCCCTTTTCCGGCCCATTGGCAAGATAAAGCAGCATTTTGGGGGACTTTTAGGACTGTGCTCACTGATATTTCTAGGCTTTGGGTGTTTCACATTCAAGTCTGGGTTATGAGTCATAAAGAAAATCCAGGAAAGTCCCTACATTGTTTTCCCTGGGTCCTAATGCCAAATTGGTCTTTCTTCTACTCTCCAATTTTCAGTTATCTTATGTTTGCTTTATATGTAATGTCCAAGATTTTCCATCATATTGAGTGGGTGGAATCATCAAAAATGTGTCTACTTCATCTTCCCAGAAGCAACATTTGACACTGTATCAGCTTTTTAAAGTTTGGATTTTGATATGTATTGTTGAAAATTATGTCTTGAGAAAAGTTACTCGTATGTTAAAGAGGCTAATTATAATAAAAGGAAAAAGTAATTCAATTTAGTATAAAAAATGTGATAAGAAAGGTTTCTAAGAAAATGTGGTAAGAAAGGTTTCTAAGAAAAAGTTTGTAGTATTTCTGGGATGTAAAAATTCTAGATGAATAAAGGTATTGAAGTAGGGAAAGAAGGATGCCATAGTCAGTAAGTATAAGATAAAAGTGTTAGATCTGTTTTGAAAATTAGATAGAAAAATTTGAAATAATTGCACATCAATTTTCAAATTTTCCAATCTCTCCAAAATATATTGTAATCCCAATAAATATCTGTAGCTGTGTAACCTTGAACAAGTTCCTTAATCTTTCTAAATTTCACATTCTCACAGGATTATTTTACATATTATTGGAGATGATGTAACCTGCTGAATGTTTGTACTAACATAAAAATAGTGAGAATTTAAATAGAGATACTTGGTACTATAGATAGGGATGACATCACTTCTACAGAATTTAATGGGTCTGGAAGAAGGCTCTAGTAGAAATTTAGGGAGACATATTTCATTTGGAATCAAGAAGGGAAAAAGCTATATCGGAATACCTAAGCTTAGAAATTGAATCGAAGATATCTGGTAGAAAAGAAATCCTTAAGAAAACATAGGTTAACACATTGTCCAAACTGCAATTCAAGCCTGGAATTTTAAATAATTTTAATTAGAAAATCTCTCTTAGGGGAATTTTTATACTAGAAATAATATACCTTTTTACTCACATGCCTCTAGCTTTATAAGCCTAATTAAAAGTTGCAGGTAAGAAATGGAGTCATTGCTTAATATAGCTTCTGTTCTTTCCGTATTCTCAACAATTATTTAAATATTCAATTTGATGTGGTTATCAAAATAAAAGTTTTAAATAATGCATAGTTTATTGTTTAACCCTCTGTTTCCAGATAATGGAAACTTTTGCATTCTCTACTAACTTGCCTTTTTAAAACAGGGCTGTCTCTATTTTAACTCAGTAAGTTTTCTTGGACTATAGTAATTTTTAAAATTATAAAAATCTGAATATGTGTCCAAAATTACTTTCTTATCAGAGAGAATAGTAGCCTATTAATGCACACCTGTGAGATTGAGTTGGGGGGGGGTCACAATAACTTTCGAAGAGATTGTGAAATTTGAAAGTTATAGTCCAAACTAAGAGAAACAAGATTACAAAAAGAACTTGATGTGCAAGTTAAAAATAACAGCATCAGGATAAAAGCCGCTTTACTTGTGTGATGTCAGGCAAGTTGCTCAACTGTCTGTGCCTGAATTTTTTCAATTCCTCCCAAAGTTTGTTTGAATATTTTTTCCTTAAAAAATCACATAGTACATGGCACATTTCGGGTACATAGCAATTGTTAATTATCCCTGTTCTGTTTGTATTGCCAAAAATAAAATCACAAGAAAAGAGCTAAAATGGGTAGCTGACAAGGGCAGAGAAGTCTCATTTGCTTGGTGTGGCAGTTCTGGGGATTTTATAGGCTGACTGGAAAATATGATCCTTAGTTTGTTTTTAACAAATAGATTTTTTTCTGTCTATTTACTGCATCCTTTTCACTAACCTTCAGTCACTAACCTATAGTGAGTGCCTTCCCATTTCCCACCCTGAGGAGAGTTCTTTCCATGTGCCCCCTCCCTCCTAAGGACACTGAGGACACAGTCAGAATAAAGCCACATTATACTTGTGATGCACTGTTTAATGCATCCAATTGATTGAACCAACAGAGAGTGTAAGATAATGATAGTCACTCATCTTAGCAGATCCCAAGCTGTATTTTGGAACTTCCAATAACTTTGTGTTAAAATTCTAAAAGGCAAGTGTAGATGCTTTTAAATTTTATGATATAAGGTTCAAAAAAAAGAGACCTTATGTTTGCTGAGGAGAACTTTTCCCATTGACATCTAATCTTTTTCAGAAAAAAAAAAACAAAAAAAAACAGCCATCTCCTGAAGTGACCAACTACAATGGCTTTGGGTTTATTTTCTCATTCTTTGTGCACAAAATGCTGATAGAAATCTTGCAAATATTGCAAAATTAAATTACACATATATGTGTGCATACACACACACACACACACACAGATTTACGGTTATTGCATTATTGTTTGTGTGTACATTTAACATTATTGACACATTGTTTAAATCAGTATTTAATGGGAGTCTAGCAAGTGCCAGGATGGCTCAATATAGTTTCCAGGGATACAGAGCTGAAGCAGGTTCCTTCCCTCTAATTCATAGGTAAGTGGATCAGGATGGGCATTTCAAAGATTACAAATATGAACTACATACTAAAACATAATGAGTACATGCCAAACATTAAGCAGAATGGTAGCACTGGTTTAAAAGAGAATTTGAGTGACTAAAGTATACAGTCAATAAAGAATATTAAAGTTAGTTTGTAGAATTGTAAAATACTTGCAAAATTGGTTATAAAACTATGTTTATGGTTATCTTTTTTTGCAAATAGAAATTATTAGACTTTCTAACAGACTAAATTTATTTGCAAGTTATCAATATTCTTCAAGGTTGCATCTAACATTCAAATTTTAGGCCATAATAGCAGCAAACAAAAATTTAATGAACGAAAAACACTTTGGCTTCAGAGGACTTGAGGCAGACTTTCTGGATGATGCTCTAGCATAATGTTGTAATACCTAGTGAACCTGTGCCACATTCCTAACTCGATAAGTTTTAGGAACATTTGTATGAGGAAGATGGGTAACTAGAGATTTGAAACAGTTTTGGAGTGATTTAAGATTCAGGAAATACTTGCCTGAGGTTTTCTTTTGCAAAGTTTCAAGTTAAAATATTCATTGAATAAAATAATTTTTAAGCATTGACTTTCATTATGCAACTAATGTCTTTTAAAATGCCATATATAATGCTCTAAAGTTGTATTTTTGACCTAATATATTATGGTGAATGCTTGTGATAATTTTCTTCACTACCCTGGTGGCCCTCAATAATTAACTTTCATTTTCTTGATAGTCTATCAGTTTAATCTTCCTAAATGCTATTTGGGAGGTGCCAGATACAGCTGCTTCCAAAGTCTTCAAACCTACATGGGGCTGTGCACCCCTTATCTAATCCATGTGAACAGGGAGATTTCCAGCTTCCATGGTTATTATCTCGGCCCACCCTAGAATCAGGCAAGAATCTCTGAAGTAAAATCCTCTGCTGGGCCATCTGTTAATATAGGACAGTTTAAAATATTATTTGCATTTACTATATCACACAGAAAAATTCCCTCTTGGCTAAATCTGTGACACAGATATTAACATTGAATTTTTAAAGCCAACTTTTTTTTTTTTAATAGGAGATAATGTAACACCCATTAACTCAATTGGGAATACAATTCAGCCCCCTATTCCCGCACCAACTTATCTCCATGAGCAGATGTTAATATAAAAATAAAATTAAAATACAAAAATCACAAATCAACACTGGAATTAGGGAGCAAGCATCTCCACGTTTAAACAGATCATGCTCCCTTTTCATTATGAGGCTCTTTGTTGGCAGTTTCTAAAGAAAGACAGAAAGCTCTCATAGCTCCAGGTAATAACTTGCCTTTTCAATTCTAAGTTTTACTGCTGGTTACAATGTTAAAGAGGTGCTGGTAGCCTTGGCCAGTGTGGCTCAGGTGGTTGAACACCATCCCCTATACATGTGGGAGATAACCCATCAATGTCTCTCTCTCTCTCTTTCCCTCTCTCATCAATAAGAACATATTTAAAAAAATAAATAAATAACCTGTGGTTATAGATCTTTTCAAGAGTTTAGTACTGGATCTCATTAACAAATAAAAAATTCAAAACTCTTAAACTTTGAAACAGAAAACTTATGCCAGTATTCAGAATGCTTAATTAAATATTTCCATACCCCTGCTCCATAGTCTATATACAAGCCATGCTGTTATTTTATTCTCTATGATGTATCTCTGATTTTACCAAAAAAAATGGTGTACACTAAACTTCCCATAAAAATTGTTTAATCATAGCTTACCTACATTTGAAAGGAAAACACATCTACTATTTGGTGGCTTAACCTTCCTTCCCCCACCCCCAAACACACACACATACACAAAACCAACAACCTGAGAAAATTAGATAAGGAACCTCGTTGAAATTGTTTTTAGTTGTTACTGTCCTGATTATTCTATAATAATCCAAATGTAGATTTACTTCTAGGATACTTTTTAAGGATCCTCTTTTGTTTTGTTTTTTAACTCTCTTTTGAAAAATTTCTCTATCCCCCAATCCTTTAAGCAAGTCCCAGCTGCTAATAATAATCATAATTTGATTTTGTTTCATGATTATTATTATAAAAATCAAATTATTACATGGTAAAATAGTAAATGTTTATTTTAGTGAAATGAATTCATGGAAAGAAAAAGAAAAAAATTAAGATAATTGTTCTACTTTCCCCTACCAGGAGATAGGTGTCATTATTAAAATTAGGTTAGTGTCTTTCCAAACACCTGTATTGGTTTATAGAAAAACTAGGAGAGTCAGATAGGTTAAAATACTTCTACAAAAATTTGACCATATTATATGGAGTAACTTGAATATTGATTATTTATTATTTATCATTATAATAAGTACAAGGGAAAAAGTTGAAGTGAAAAAATTGCTAGAATTCACTTTGTATTTGCAAGGCAAGCTTTTCTTAACTATTAATTAAAAAGATATGTGACAAAAATTAATTGGTTAGAATTGTATTACTTTCACATATATGTCTTGAATGTAGACAAATTTGCCTTTCTGCTCTGAGGAGGTCCTTAGTCTTCAGACATTTGCTCCCACTCCTCAGCTATGACTTTTTGTTAGTTCATTTGTCAGTATTATATTTTTTTCCCACTACCAACCTTTAAAATATTTAATTATTTTCTTAACAAGAACTTAAACTATTATCTAAAATTGTTCCAGATTTAAATGGAATAACTACTTACATTGGCTTCTTCATATTTAAGTCTTTTATTATGACATCTATCTTAAATGGCTAGATTCCTGCATCTCCTTTCTTCCTTCTATTCTTCCTCTCACTTTTTAATGTCTATGTCAATGAGCAGATTTCTCTTTTTATCAGGTTGTTCATAGATATTTCCTCCTCCTCCCTCCATCCCTCTTTCCTACAAGCCTTTCTTCCTCCCTCCCTTCCTTTCTTTCCTCCTTAATTCTCTCATTCCTTCTTTTCTTTCTTCAATTCTTTCTTAACTGTTTTTATAAGATATTGGTAGAGCTTTTATTGAGCATTTCCCCAATGAACATTTGAAGATTTATACATTTACATTTGTCTCTGTTCTTTAAATGAATAATGCTATACAGTATAAAATAGGGTTATTACCTAAACCTGTTAACCTTTTATTGGGAATCTGGAAGAAAGACCAGTTATTCAAATAGACTCTTTAAAAAAAAAAAAATCCTCACTCAAGGATACGATTTTAGAGGGAGAAGATGGGAGAAGGAGAGAGAGAAAAACACTGATGTGAAAGAGAAACATCAATCAGTTGCCTCCTGTATTTGCAGGAATCAAACCTGCAGCCTAGTGTGTGCCCTGACCTGGAATTAAACCTGCCACCTTTCGGGGCACAGGATGATGCTCCAACCAACTGAACCACACCAGCCAAGGCTATTCAAATAGACTCTTAACTATGAATTCATAGTACACAGAGAACTTCAATTAATTATATATATGCTTTAGAAGAACAACACATTTGTATTAGTATGTGCATCTTATCTCTTGCGTAGGTTGTACAGATAAAATATAGGCCCCTACTTAAACATGAATGTCAGGCAAAAATTAATTTCTTTTTACTATGTCTCATGGTACCTCATGGCACATACTTATACAAATAAATAAAAGAGAAAAAAATGAAAATATTTGTATATGTGACATTCATATTTGACTGGGGACCTGTATTTTTACTGGCTAAATTGAGTTACCCCATTTTTTGAAAAGAATATGAAATAGGATAAAGTAAGAAAATCCAAAAACATTAAAATGGTCAGTTTTCCTAAACTGTTATAGACTGAATGTTCATGTTCCCCCAAAGTCATGTGTTGAAATTCTTACTCCCTTTGTGATAGAATGTGATGGTATCAGGAACTGCAGTCTTTGAAAGGCAAGTAGGGATTACTGCTCTGTATGATGGGACATTTTCTCTCTCCCTCTCTCTCTGTCTGCCATGATTTGAGGAAACAAGGAAGAGGGCTCTCATCAGAATCCAATCATGCTGGTACCCCTATCTCAGACCTATGGCCTCCAAACTGTGAAAAATGTACTTTGGTTATTTAAGCTGCACAGTTTATAGTATCTTGTCATAACAGTTCAAGCTCAGACAAAATCGGATTTTGTTGAAAATATTGTGATTTTTTTTTTCCCTTTTGTCATTGCCAGTTTTCACTGTCCTACTTTGCTGAGAAATGAGGGTAAACTTTCTGGTACCATATTCATCTTTATATTAATTGAATACTTTGAAAAATGATTGAGGACATCCATGCCACAGAATATTATACAGAAATGGCAATGAACAAACTATAGCTACCAAAGGAATATGAATGAATGTCACATACCAAAACCTTGGAGAAAAATGTAGCAAGACACAAAGAATCCTATATAATAAAGAGGTGATATACAAATTGACCATCACACCCTTGCACATGATGGCCGCCCCCAGGTGGTCACAAGATGGGCGCTACAAGGTGGCCGGCAGGGGAGGGCAGTTGGAGGGGACAAGGCCTGCAGGGGAGGGCAGTTAGGGGCAACTGGGCCGGAAGGGGAGGGCAGTTAGGGGTAACCAGGCCTTCAGGGGAGGGCAGTTGGGGGTGATCAGGGCTGCAGGGGAAGGCAGTTGGAGGTGACCAGGCCTGCAGGGGAGGAAGGGCAGTTGGGGGGGTACCAGGCCTGCAGGGGAGGGCAGTTAGGGGTGACCAGGCCAGCAGGGGAGGGCAGTTAGGGGTGACCGGGCCGGCAGGGGAGGGCAGTTGGGGGCAATAAGGCCTGCAGGGGAAGGCAGTTAGAGGTGACTGGGCCTGCAGGGGAGGGCAGTTGGGGGCAATCAGGCCTGCACGAGAACGCAGTTAGGGGTGACCGGGCCTGCAGGAGAGGGAGGGCAGTTGGGGGACCAGGTCTGCAGGGGAGGGCAATTAGGGGCGACCAGGTTGGCAGGGAAGGGCAGTTGGGGGATGACCGGGCTGTCAGGGGAGGGCTGTTGGGGTGACTGGGCTGGCAGAGGAGGGCCATTGGGGGCATCCAGGCCTGCAGGGGAGGGCCATTGGGGGGGACCAGGCCTGCAGAGGTGGGCAGTTAGGGGCAACCAGGCCTGCAGGGGAAGGCAATTGGGGGTGACAGGGTCTGCAGGGGAGGGAGGGCAGTTGGGGGGACCAGGCCTGCAGAGGAGCAGTTAGGCATTGATCAGGCTGGCAGGAGAGTGGTTAGGGGTGATTGATCAGGCTGGCAGGCAGAAGCATTTAGGGGCAAATCAGGCAGGCAGGCAGGCAGGCAAGCGGTTGGGAGCCAGCAGTCCCAGATTGTGAGAGGGATCCCCTGTGGTATCAGGCCTAAACCAGTAGTCAGACATCCTCTGAGGGGTCCCAGATTGGAAAGGGTGCGGGCTGCGCTGAGGGACACCCCCCCCCCCTCCCAGTGCACAAATTTCATGCACTGGGCCTCTAGTCTATACTAATAAAAGGGTAATATGCGAATTAGACCAGACATCTTCTGGATGTCATTCTGGACGTCCTTCTTGACAAAATTGGGGGCATGGCTGGCCTGCAGACCACCTGCAACCCCTCACCCAGGCTGGCTCCATCTCCCCAGCAGGGACCCTCATCCCAATTTGGGGCATAGCAGGCCTGCAAACCCTTGGCAGCCCCAATCCCAAGCTGGCCCGCCCCCCCAGTGGGGACCTCCCCACCCCAATCCCGGGCCCCCTTCAGGGCAGGACAGCCGTCCCACACCTGTGCACTTGGCCTCAATCCTATATAATAAAAGGGTAATATGCAAATTGACCCTAAGTACAGTACAACCAGAATGACCGCTGGACCAGTCACTATGAGGCACACTGACCACCTTTTGGTCCCTTTCCCTGGCCAGCAGGCACCCATCACCAGATGGCAAATGGGGAACTGGGGGTGGGTGGTGGCGCGAGGCGGGTCCGGCTGCGGGCAGCTGGGGAAGATGGCCCTGATCGCAGGCCAAGCCTAGGGAACATACCCATGCACGAATTTCATAAAGTCTGGTGTATGGGAAGAGCATGAAGAGGGTTTATAGAGTACTGGCAATGTTCTATCATTAGCAACTAATTCCCTACTGCTCAGTTCATTCTCTTCAGTAACCTGTCTAGTCTGAGACTATAAATATTTCTTGCTTTAGCATCATCACATCATTATCATCACCATCCTCATTATCATTCTTCTAAAGCTTAATATATAACTTAATTCTACTAAAAGCTCTGAGAAAAGTACTATTACCATACTTATTTTACAGTTGAGAAAACTTAGATTCAGAATTTAAATAATTTGCTCATGTCATACAGCTAGTCCAAAGCTGTTTTATAATGAGAAGCCATATGCAGTGTTATTCACAAAGACACTTAGGTTTAAATCTTCTGTGGCAAAAAAGCAGAAAGTAAAAGCAAACATTTTCTAATATGAGATATTAATTATCTAAAAATGTAAATGGATTTCCATCTACTGGGACTTGGACATTAACTGGCAAATAGTTATATGCTCCTAGAGTAATTAAAATAATTACTCTGGGATCCCAAGTGTTGGTCTCCCCCCATCTCCTCTTTCGTTTTGTGGCTTACCAATGTACTTTATTGCTTAAGAACTTTTCTATATGAATCTCTACTCTTTTCTCTCACTTGTTATTTGATTTAGTCTGATCATTAACAGTCACTCAAAGGGATGAAAAAGAGGCCTCATCTCCTAAAAGCCATGGGATCTATACAACTGTATATCACTGTATACTGACAGAATAAATGACAATGTGTTAAGAAGCTCCAACATCTGCATCTATATTTATGTCTATTACTATATATCTGCATCTACATGTACATCTACATTTATATCCATATTATTCGTGTGAAATGGACTGAATGAAAAATGGGTAGTGAGAGGAAATTGAAATTACAAGGAAGCTTTTTATAGAAGAAAGTTATTTATTGATTCCGCTTTCATGTATTTTACAAGACTTTTATGAAAAGCATTAAGCTAGATACTGGGAACAATATTGAGATTTATTGTTTATGCTAAACAACACCACACCTTCTGTAATGTCAGTTCCCCTCTTCTACACTTTTTTGTAGCATGTGAACTTTTATATATACTAGTTATTATTTTATTTTGTTTGTTATGTATTATATGTCTGTCCTTGCCAGAATATAAGCTCCATAAACTCGGATTTTTGCTATGTTCATTGATATATCCTCAGCATGTAAAAGAATGCCTATCATATATTAAGCTCTCAATAAATATTTGTGGGAATAAATTAGATTACTATGATGTATTTCCTTCTCTGAAGGACTTGATAATGTAGTTGGAAATCCAAGATGGCTTATGAGAGATATTTCAAATGGGCCAGTCAGAGTTATTTCTAGAAAAAAGAAGAAAAAGAAAAGGGTGGCCAACAATGTCAAATGTAACTGGGGGATCAAAGAAGATGTTGAGTAAAATAAGTTCCTGGTTTTAGGATCAGATCATTGGGACAAGTCAAAAAGAGAAGAGAATCAAGTTGTTGTTGTTGTTGTTGTTTTTTCATAATAGCAAGTATTATTGTTACAAATTTGGTAGACTTGGGAGTTTAAAAGCAGAAGGAAAAAAAATCCAGTTCCAATAATGAAAGAATTAGTGTGAGATGAGTCATGTGAGAAACAGATGCAACACTTGTTCAGCTTAAGTCTTTAGAAAAAGAGTTTATGGAAATAGGAAAAGACAAGGGATCTACATGTACATCTACAATTACCTCCATATTATTTGTGTGAAATAAGCTGAGTGAAAATGGGTAGTGAGAGAAAATTGATATCACAAGGAAGCTTTTTATAGAATAAAGTTATTTATTGATTCAGTTTTCATGTATTTTATAAGACTTATATGAAAAGCATTAAGCTAGATATTGGGAACAGTACAAAGGATTATCATGATCAAATTGTGGTGATAACTGAGTGATGTATACATATGGGACAATTTTTTAACTGTTGACAAGAATGGGCAATGGTAGAGATTCATATTCTTCACCCAGGAGAAATAGCATATTTGTACAGACATCTATTAAGTGGGCTGACAATTCAGTTATCTTCAGGCAGTGTACAGCAAAGAGAAAACTTAAAAACAAAAAGAAATAAAAACTAATCAGCAACAATTTCAAATATAGAGAAACTTCAATGCACTTTAAATTCACTTTCCTCTCCACAAAAGAAAGCAACTCTATACGCTAGTGACTGCCAAGGTTTTAACATTCAGTAATATCCCACCAGTGCACACTAAAGAAAGTGGAAAGCAAATGCCATGCCAAGATTAGACGTTCGCTGTTCTGTCTGCCTTTCCAACTCTCATCATACTCAGATACAAGGGACTGAAACAGCATCATTTTAAACTTAAAAGTAAATTTTGTCTTTTGAAAATTGCATATGAAATAAATCCTACGTCAGCATGCCCTTTTCTCTCAGGAAATTTTTTAAAAAGTAAATAGGATTATCAGGATCAAATTGCCCCACTGCTTTGAGAAGTATTCAAATATTCAGTTATGCACTATGCATTTGCAATTTATGCATTCTTATTACACTCCTGTTTTTGTATGAATTAATGCTAGGTAAACAGATTCTCTGCAAAATAAACTCTACTTAAGAGATGTTAATTTTAGGACACACACAAGCCAAAAATGCAAATTAAAGATGCCTCCTGGTGCTTTGACTGCCCTGCTGGGGTAAGAAAACATTCAGGGAAAAGGGTCAAAACTGAAAGCATGCCTAGAAAATTGGGTCTATGTTTTTTCATGTTTGCAAACATTTGAAAAATTGACTTCTGTTATTTGAATGTTTTTAGAGAAAATGTCTAGTTCTAAAAACCCAAAAATCAATAATGAAATACAGGAAAGTGTATATTTTAAACGTTTACTTAAATAATTCTAGGCAGCCAGGTATCTCTGCTTTGAAAGTGTGTTTTGCTTCAAAAATGGCAGGATGATAATAGTAGTAACTGCATTCTATTTTATGTTTAGTTTTCTAAGAATTATGGAAGCATGACTAATTCTAAATTTTTTGGTGCAGGTTTATGGAAATATAATTCTTAGGCGATATAATTTATCCATTTAAAATATGCAAGTCAATGTTTTTAGTATTAATTCAGTATTTACTTTAGTATTGGAATTTAGTATGTTTGTATTTATGCACCCATTGGCACAAACAATTTTAAAATTTTTTCATCACTCCAACACCAAACACTACCCTTAACAACCACCCCTCTCAACTATAGATAATCACTAAGCTACTTTCTGTCTTTATAGATTTCCCTCTTCTGGACATCTATACTAATAAAAGGGTAATATGCTAATTAGACCAGATGTCCTTCCTGACAAAGCGGGGCCCAGGAGAAGCCACCCCCCACACCCCACCCCACCCAGCGGTCCCGGGCACCAGCACCTGTGCCTGCGGCCTGGGAGAGGGAGAAAAGCCGCCTGCCCCATGGTCCCAGGTGCCTGCAGCTGTGGCCTGGGCAAAGCCACCTGCCCATTCTCCCCTGCAGCTGTGGCCAACCCAGGTGAAGCTGGCCTGGGTCCCAGGTGCCTATGACTGGCCAGAGGAGGGAATCCTGGGTCCTGGGTGCAGGGTGAGGCAGAGGCGGTTAGGGGCAATCAGGCTGGCAGGGGAGAAGTTAGGGGTGATCAGGCAGGCAGGCAGGAGAGCGATTAGGAGCCAGCGGTCCCGGATTGTGAGAGGGATGTCCAATTGCCGGTTTAAACCAGCAGTAGGACATCCTCCAAAGGGTCCCAGATTGGAGAGGGTGCAGGCCGGGCTGAGGGACCTCCCCGCTCTGTGCACAACTTTCACGCACCGGGTCTTTAGTTTCAAATAAATTTTATTATATATGCTCTTTTGTGACTGGCTTCTTTCTCATTCATGTTATAGTATGTATACTTCATTCTCATGGTCAGATAGTATAGTCTATGGTTAAACCACATTTGTTTATCTATTAATTAGTTAATGGGCATTTGGGTTGTTTGTACCTTTTGAATTTTATGAGTTATGTTGCTATGAACATTAGCATACAATTTTTGCGCATGGACATATGTTGTTGTTTTTTTAAATCTTCACCAAAGGATATATATTGAAGTTTAGAGAAAGAGGGAGAGGGAGAGAGAGAGAGAGAGAGATAGAGAGAGCGAGAGAGACAGAGAGAGAGAGAGATGAGAGAGAAATATCAATTGTTGCCTACCCCAAATCCACAGGGATTGAACCTGCAATCTATTTGGTGTTTGGGAAGACACTCCACGAACTAAAAATAAAAATATGTTTTTCTTTCTCTTGGGTATATACCTATGAGTGGAATTGCTGGGACAAATGGTAACTCTACATTTAACATTTTGAGAAGTGCAAGACTTTTACAAAAGTGCTTCATGTTACATTCACACCAGCAGTGTTTGAGAGAGCCAATCTCTCTACAAAACTTACCAATACATCTTACTAAGTACATTAATGATCTCCATCAAATTTAGAAGTATTCAACCATGAATTCTTTGAATACTTTTTCTTCTGTTTTCTCTCCCCCTTTCTGTTTGGCACTCCCATTAAGTATGTGCCGTTGCATTGAATGGTGGCCCACATTTCTCTGAGGCTCTGTTTATTCTTCTTCATCCCCTTTTCTCTCTATTTTTCAAGTTGTGTAATCTCTGTAAGTCCATTTCCAAGTTTACAATTCTTTCCCTGCCAGCTCAAATCTACCGAGGCCCTCTTTTTTTTTTTTTTTAATTATATACCTTTGGTTCTTCTTTTTTATTCAGTCATTTTTATCTTTATTGATAATCTCTACTTGATGAGACTTTGCCATCATATCTTCCTTGACTCCTTTAAACTTAGTTAGCTATAGTACTTTGAAAATATTTTTAATGGTTTCTTTGAAGTCTTTGTTAAATATGATTTCTGATTGCTCTCACGAGCAATTTCTGTTGTTTGATTTTCTCCTCCATGTCAGAATTTTCTGTTTCTTTGCATGCCTCATAAATATTTGTAGCAGATCTCAGTGCTAGTCACCCTCCACCCAGGGCTGGTTATTATTGTTTCCTTGCTCACTTACTTGGTGGCTGGCTGGATTATTACAGCGCAGTCTATTTCCCCAGCAGCATGGAGCCTCTGATGTTGTTTCTCAGGGATGCGGCCTTGGACATGCTCAGTCACCCTGGGATAGCAGTAGTTTTATCAGTGTTCTCCTTGTCTCTTTCCCTGACCCCACCCAGAAAATAGTGTCACTGATTGCCGGTTGATGGTTCTGTCTTTAATAATATTCTTGGGCTAAATTGCTCCACAGAGTGATCCAATTAACATCAGGATCAATTGTAAGGATAGTTTTAGGTTTGAGATTTGTTCTGACCCCCAGAAGAACTCTACTTAACTCTCTTTTTTTCCTGGTCCTCTTATGAGCTAGCTGACCTCTAGTTTAGCTTATATCTCCAATAAAACTACCCACTGCTATTCCCCACACCCTCCATTGATTTTGAGAACATCCATAGGCTTAACCTCCTTATCATTTGTTTCTAATAAAGCTATTTCTTTTACAGCCTGCCTCTCACCTGGGCAATATTTCTGAGCCATGGCTCTGGAGCTGGGACAGGGGTGCACTGCTTTTGGAGTGCCACCTCTGCTTTAGGAGGGGTAGTAGCCTCAATCTCTGGTCTTCCTTCTCAGCTTTCTTGTCCTGACTTGGAACCTCCACTTTCTGAATCAGGCAATGAGGGTGAATGGGGCTCCTTTATTCTCAGCACATCAAGCACATGCTAGAGCTTCAATCCCACAAGTGGGAGCTCTACAGAAGGGAGCCCCTGACTCGAATTTAGCCTCTATAGCATGTGGCTGGGTGATAGAATGTGAACTGCTGATGCCCAACCCTGACTGAGCTGGGGATAGAGGAAGCCCTGTGTTCCTGGCTTCTGTCTGGGTTGGAGTTACCATCACACTAAGCTAGAAGCAACGAGAGAGTGTGAAGGATGTGGTCCAATCCCACAGACTTTTCCTGTTCTTACAGAGTTTTAGTAGACTTTCTTGAATAAATACTTATTTCTTTGTTGCATATACATGGGACCATTTCCAGAGATTTTATTTTTTAAATAATTTACCAATTTTTCTGGGGAGTGTATCCTACATAGCTCCTCATATTGACATTCTGAAAAGGAAAACCTCAGCCTTTCTTTTTAGGAATGCAAATTATTTCAAACTCTAGTGTTTCAAAGTAGTAGAGATTTCCCTTGATCTTTCCAAGGGCAAAAAGACTAATCCCTAATTTGGAGTGTTACTGATGATCACAGATGGGTCACATATCCAAAGTTATAAAGTAACCAAAAGGAAGAGTAGCTCTGAGATTGCTGGTCTAGTAATAATGGTAACAACTTTCACCAGCATGATGCCCAGCACAATATTTTAAATTTCTGAGATGGTTATTATACCTCCTGCTTTACAGATGAAAAAACATTGGAGATAGTGACTGTGCATCTCCCTCAGAGCTCTCCCTTGTCCGTCCCCTGTTCTCTCCTGCATTGCAGGGAAGGCCTGCAGGCTACATTGCCCACACTCCATCTGGGTTCTGAATGGGATCAGGCCATGAGGCAACAGTGAGAAGTGGGAAGATGGAGAAAAGCCAGGCCATTTCTCCCCTCCTTCTCTGCCTCTCCATTCTCTCCTTCCCTTTTCCACCACCTGCTGTATCTCTTACAGAGTTCCACCTGCCATTGATGGAGCCCCTCTATTGCTACATTTTCTGAGGGGTCTGAAACCTGCACTCCAGAGCATTAATCCTTCCCTCAGACCTTCTGGTCTTAGGTTTCAAGTCACTTTCTGCTGGGTTTCATCCATAGCTTACCTTACTTTCCACTTTCTGGCCCCACCTCTCCCTCATCATTCATGCAACTAAATTAAAACTCTTTAATATATATTCTAGAGGCCCGGTGCGTGAAATTCATGCACAAGAGGAGTCCCTCAGGCCGGCCTGCACCCTCTCCAATCTGGGACCCCACTTGCAATCTGGGACTGCTGGCTCCTAACCACTCACCTGCCTGCCTGCCTGATCGCCCCTAACCACTCTGCCTGCCTGATGCCCCTAACTGTTTCCCTGCCTGCCTGATCACCCCTAACCTCTCTGCCTGCCTGCCTGATCACCCCTAAACGCCTCTGCCTGCCTGCCTGATCACATCTAAACACCTCTGTCTGCTGGCCTGATCGCACCTAACTGCTCCCCTGCCAGCTGGATTGCCCCTAACTGCTCCCCTGCCTGCCTGATCACCCCTAACTGCCTCTGCCTGCCAGCCTGGTCGCCCCTAACTGCCCTCCCCTGCAGGCCTGGTCACCCCTAAGTGCCCTCCCCTGCCAGCCTGGTTGCCCCTCAGTGCCCTCCCCTGCCAACCTGATCGCCCCTAATGGCCTCTGCCTCAGCCCCCGTCACCGTGGCTTTGTCCGGAAGGACGTCTGGATGGATATCCGAAAGATGTCTGGTCTAATTAGCATATTGCCCTTTTATTAGTATAGATAACATATATGCCCCTAAAAAGTTATATTATTTTACACGCTTTAAATTATACAGTACATATTAAACCTCTTTTACCCTGTTTTTTGTTTTTCTAAATATATCTAATTGATTTTTTCACAAAGAGGAAGGGAGAGGGATAGAGAGTTAGAAACATTGATGAGAGAGAAACATCAATCAGCTGCCTCCTGCACACCCCCAACTGGGGATGTGCCTGCAACCAAGGTATATGCCCTTGACTGGAATCGAACCTGGGACCCTTCAGTCCGCAGGCCGATGCTCTATCCACTGAGCCAAACCAGTTAGGGCCTCCCACTTTTTTCTTTTTTTTTTTTTTTTTAGATTATCCATGTTTGTAGATATGGCATTATTTCATTTTTTCCATTGATTTTTAGAGAGAGTGGAAGGGAGAGGGATAAAGAGAGAGAAACATCAATGTAAGAAACATGTCTTCAGTTGCCTTCCTTAGGAGCCCCGACCAGGGATCCAACTTGAAACCCAGGTATGTGCCAGGTATGTGCCCTGACCTGGAATCGAACCTGCAGCCTTTCCGTGCATAGGACCACGCTCATGCCCAACCAACCTATCCACTTCAGCCTGGCTGTTATACAATTTCTGGAATTTTATTTCAATTAATTCTCTCAAATCTGTGGGGTAGGTAATATTCACATTTTTCTGATGAGAGAAAAAAAAACAAAAAACAACCTCTCCGTTTTGAGACATTATTCTTCACTTATTGCCGTGTTTTCCTGCCAGCCCTAGAAAGGCTTTTGACGGCAGTTTCACTGGGTATCCAGAGTCAGAAGCATTCTCCTCACCACCACCCTCTCCAAAGCCTCCTCTGCACTGGCACTGAGGCTGCCCTGGAGGGCGCCGAGGCTAGGTAATGTGAGACAATGACAGGATTTGGACCACTGGAGCCACCATGCCTGCCTCTCCTCTCTCAGCCTTTTTCCTCTGAGCTGGAGAAGGCAGGGCTAGCGACTTCCCGCAGCACAGAGCTTCCAGATAGGCCAAGGTTTGCAGCGCTAGCAGTTCGGACACCGGAAGTGCTGCAGTCTCTCTCTCCAGAGCCGCTGTCACCACCAAGGTTATAGGGCTGCCCCAAAAGTCCTCCGCACGCCTCCCGTCAGGGGCATATATGGCGGTGGACTCAGCAATGGAACTGCTATTTTTAGATACTTTCAAACACCCCAGCACTGAGGTAAGACTTTGCTTCTTGATTCTGACTCTGCTTCTCGACTGTGGGACATGTACAAAAAATCCTTAGACATGCCTCAACTTTCCCTCTTGCCTTTGGCCTTAAATTCTGCACGTACACACCCCCTCCCCCAGCTGGGTACCATGTCTGCGGGAGAGCATCGGTGGCCAGGACATTTCTCTGCATTATCTTAGGCTCCTGTGTCTTTGGTCGAGTTGGCTGTTCTGCTTGCTTTGCTCCCCTGCCCCCTTACCTCCGTCAACGTTGGGCCTTGAAAATATGTTGGTTCTCAGGTTTAGCTCAGGTGGTGTTTGGGAGGGTCTCAGACTGCCTGTGTTTGACAGCAGTTCCAGAGACCGAGCAGGTCACAATGGCTTTGTGATTCCTACATCCCTCCTCCCAGGTCCTTTTTCTAACGCGAGTTAGGTTGCCCAGGTGTGACACTCATTCGGTTTAGGATTCACCCATCAGGACATGACATATTTGCACAGAACGGCTTTTGCATGGAGGATACCCTCGAGGAGGGGAATCAGCAGTGAAAGGAACGAACGGGCGGATTTGGAACCCCCACACAGGGAACCTCGCTCACTCTCCTCATGTCTCCCCACTGCACTCCCCGCATGTCTCCCTTGGCACCGGCCCGGGCGTGCAGAAGGCATGGCCCTGGGTGACGAAGGAAGCCAAGCATCCCGCCCGCTCCGCTGGCTCTGTGGCTCTGGCTGGCGCCGCCATCTTTGTGGCTATGGGTGCCACCATCTTTGTTGCAGAGTGATGGTTAATTTGCATATTACCCTTTTATTAGTGTAGATTGATTTCAGACAGGAAGGGGAGGGAGAGAGAGACAGAAACATCAGTGATGAGAGAGAATTATTGATTGGCTGCCTCCTGCATGCCCTCCACTGAAAATAGAGCCCAAAACCTGAGCACGTGCCCTGACCATAAATCATACTGTGACCTCCTGGTTCATAGGTTGACACTCAACCACTGAGCCACACCAGCTAGGAAGAAACCCCTTTGTTTTAAAGATTCAAGTGATTTCTGTTGTGGCTCATGAAACGAATGTTAAAAGGTGAAAATGAAACCTGAATCCAGAATATATGAATGTAATCACAACTGTTGCCACTGTATATCAGAGTAGACTTCAGACTCAATTTAGTGTTGATCTTAATTGGGAAGGGAGCATTCTGTTTAATGGAGAGAGACAAAAAAATGTAACAGTTTGTAAAATCACAATTCTTAGAAATCTGTATGCTGTAAATGTAAGGAATGTTACTCATTGTTCTGTAATTATTCTGAAGATATTACTAAGTCTTCACATATGCTCTCTTTATTGTCATCAACTATAAATAGCAAATAAGATATTAGTAGAATATGACATATTTGATAGAATATTACTTTAAAGTGTCAAATCAAATATATTTAGCCACCTTTGTCCCTATGTAACCTTAGGTTTGTTTCAAATAGGATGGCAAATTACTGTTTTTAAAATTCATTATCATAATTCATATGTAGGGCATGAAAAATACGTCACAAAAAATCCTATTTGTAATCACAAAAGCCAATGTTCTCTTTTTATCTGGAAATATATCTTAATAAGTACTAGTAATCTTCATATATAAGTTTAAAGTTATCTATGAAAATTTACTCACTTAAAATATACATTTTTTACATATTTTGCCATATTAAATTTAAAGGAATCTTGACAAATTATATTTTCTAATTCTTTTTATCTGTTTGTATTTTGTTATTAACAAATATTTGATAGAGGACTGTCAAGAAACAGAAGAAAGTCAATGTATATATGTACACATATATGCTTTCATCTAATTCATGAATACTATGTCATTTAAAAATGTAAAGCAGATACTATATCAAGATAATTAGTTTTAATCTAATTTTACCTTTTTCTTAAATGGAGTATTGGTTTGGTTTTAAGAGTACAGTCACAAAGGAAACTAGTATGTGTTTTAGCCCATAAATTTGTCTTTTTACTTGCCTTATCTAGTAGCATATAATTTATGTCATTTAAAGCTTGTTTTTCCTTCTCATTATTATTATCATCCAATCAATAAACCATATCAAGTGCCTACACACACACAAACTCTAGTTATCAGAAATATATTTCATTTAAAAAGCTCATTAATGTCCTTTTCCAGCTAACAAAATCAAATTAAAATCTATACTGACGAAATAGAGACAACTGATATAATACATATCCCTCAAACACATAGGTGTGCATGCATACTCACACACTCACTCACCCACACTAGACATAAGCAAACATGATGACAAAAGTCCTAGAATTTGTAATCAAATTTGTATGCTTAGTATACCGGAAAAGCGGGTTAAATAAGCAATGACTTCTTATTATAGATACCCCAGTTTAAATAGCTACAATAAAACCATCTGGGCATATCCACAGATGCACAGCTTGGCAGCAAGCACAGCAGTTTGCAGAAGGTCATATGCTAAGTTTGGACATCCAGGCATTCCCTTTGCACTAAAATTTCAAAGCAAGATTATGGAGAAAAGAGTTATAAATTTAATACACTTGTATAGTTGGCGATATTTTTGCATTTTAAACATTTGAAATCGATTGCAGTTTAAGGATGCAGTTATGTGCTTTCTAACCCCATTTTGAACACATCAGGGGAGGTCATTTCAGAGTAATTACTTCATAAGACAGTTCTGTAAAGTCAAGTCAGTTTCTTAAACCAATAACTCAAACTTGTACCTTGACTAATTTTATGATTCTGTTCATGATTAGGTTTAATTTTCCTTGTTTTTGAAAATCTAATATTTCCCCCAATATACATTTATGAGTATAAATACATTAAGAAAAAATGGCCCAGCCAGAGTGGCTCAGTGGTTGACCTATGAAACAGGAGGTCACGGTTCAATTCCAGGTCAGGGCACATGCCTGGGTTGAGGGCTCAATCCCCAGTGTGGGGTGTGCAGGAGGCAGCTGATCAATGATTCTTTTATCATTGATGTTTCTATCTGTCTCTCCCTCTCCCTTCCTCTCTGAAATCAATAAAATTACATTTTAAAAAACACCAGCAAACTACACAACTTAAAAAAAAAGAAAAGAAAAATATATACTATGTAGTTGTGCTCAACCAAGGGTGACTTTTATCCCCATGGGACATTTGATAATGTCTGGATACATTTTTCACTGTCCCACCAAAGAAAGAGGTTGCTACAGGCATCTAGCACTGAGAAGTCAGGTGAGCTACTGATCTTTATACAGTGCATAGGACCATCCTCTTGCTATCTAGCCAAAAGTGTCCCTAACTCTGAGGTGAAAATCCTGTAATAGTATAACTTTTGATGATACAATTTTATTGCCATGTCACTAGTTCATAATTACACACATGGTCAGTTTTGTGTCATATGTGTAAGAATAAGGAGGTCAAAAGCAGAGGGGAGATGACAGAGTAAAGAGTCAATGAACCTGGAAGATGACTGCTAAAAATTATTTAATTTGAAGAAGTCAGACAAAAAATATGGGCTAATAATAATAAATAAGACCTCACTGGCATGTGAGACAGTGTGATATCTCACAAGCATGCAATTGGAGTCCGATATGCAGAGAATAGATCAGAAAACATAATTTAAAGGTCATAGTGGTCAAATATTTTCCAAATTTGGGGATGGTGATGCACATCAACCTAAAAATTCAAGAAGTTCAGTGAATCTTATGAGGTTTAAAAACAAAGAGATACTAGAAACAGCATAGTCAAACCTTTAAAAGTAAAGATAAAGAGAAAAGTCTTGAACAGGGAAAAACTATAAACTGTAGAGGCCAGAAGATTAAAGGAAATGACTTCTTTAAAAAAAAAAAAAAGATTAAATTTGTCCCAAATTCTGTATCCAGCAAAAATATCATTTAAAAATACAGGTGAAATTAAGATATTTTGTGATACTAAAATAATTTATTGCTAGCAAACTGCTCTACGATCTATATATATAAAAGCCTAAGTGACCATCTGACCATTTGACTGTCTGACCGGTAGCTCTGATGTGCAATGACCATCAGGGGGCAGATGCTCAACGCAGGAACTGCTGAGCTGCAGTGACTTGGCAGCTGCGGTTCTTGGGTGACGCAGCCAGAACCAGAGAGGAGAGAGCCCAATTCTGAGGTATGTCACCTGAGAACTGCCCTCTCACAATTCGGGACCCCTCGGGGGATGTCAGAGAGCCAGTTTCAACCCAATCCCCACAGGCCAGGTTGAGGGACCCCATGAATCCGTGCACCAGGCCTCTAGTAAATAAATAAAGAACTTAATGAAGTTTAATGTAAATTGTACAAAAATACCTAGAGAAAAACTAGATCTCAAAGAAGGAGTTAACACCAACCATGGAAAATAAGTGGTAAATAATTCAAGGCTACTTTTTTCCTGCTAACTAGTGTAAAAAATTGCTGTTTAAAACAGAAAATAATGCCATTCTAATTGGAGTTTATATTGTTTGTAGAACTGAAATAGATAACATTAATATCCAATGTTTGTGGTATGATGCATGTAATTATACTTTTGTAAGTCTCATATATTTTAAAACTGACTATGAAGTAATATAACTTTACACTGGGATAAGTAGAGGATGCACTTCATAATTCCTAGAGCAACTAATAAAATATAATAAAAATATATTTGACTAAAAATCTATATAGAGAATAAAATTCATCTAAGAATATTAGAATAAAAAATAAAAATATTAGACTAATTCAAAAGAAGGGGAAAAAAAGAAAACACCAAAATAACAAAAATGAAATGGGAGAAAAACACACAAAAAGGAAAATAAGAATTTAGACTTAAATACAAGAGATTAAAAACTATGCTAAGTGTAATGAAGTTAACATTTTGATAAAAAGGCATAGATTATCACACACAATAAAAATAAGACCATGGAATATTGAAAATAGATGCACTTTAAATATAAAGACACATAAGATGAAGGTAAAGTGTAGGGAATTATTTATTATGCCTATAATAACCATAATATAGCAAGAGTAGCAATAATGATATCAGAAATTAGATGTCAAGATAAGATATATCACAGATAAAATGGAGATTATGACTTAATAAAGATTTTGATTCAACAGGAAAACATAAAATCCAAAATTTGTTGGATTTGCATCTAAGAATAAAAATTCAAAATAAATTAAGAAAAATTGATGGCACTAAAGGTATGTATTTAGTTATCAAACAGGTAGCAATGATAGAGGCTCAGTGAATACACGTCACTTTTATTATTGTAAATGTAAGCAGAGAAACAGGTAATCAAGGCAGGCCAATCTCAAAACCAACATAGTTCTACCTACAGTTTTAATTCAATAAATGCATGTGTTTTACTCAGAAAATTAATCCAATTCGTATTACTTGGATCATGTTAAGGACATATAAAATGAATTGGCATTCTCTGAGCACACAGTGAATGACAGAGGGTAGAAAATTTGTTCAGGCTGGTGGTAACCAGAAGCCAGCTTGGCATTAACCAATTTGCTATGGATAAATCAAAACCCTTTATGATACACATAGCGATCATAGTTAACTAAATTAGAGTGGCCACACAGACTTAAAGCAGAACAATCTGTGTCTTGCTATATTTTCAGTTTCAATAATTATTTGTTTTCAACATTAATTTACACAACACAAAAATATTCTATTTTTTATCTATTTTTAGAAGGCTAAAAACAATGCATGTGTCTTCCAAATAGTTTTGGACCATGCCCCACAGTAACACACACACACAACACACACACACACACACACACACAGTCATGAATACAGAAAATGGGAATTTAAAAAAAGTGTCATAAAATAATATACCCCCTTACAATGCACAAAGGCAATCTGCTACATTATGCTGTGCCCCATAATATTCTATTCTACTCTGTTTAATTATATCAATTAATACTGGGCTTAACCCATTAAAATGATTTTATGATATACTAATGGGTCCAATATTTGAAACTTAACAGATTATAATGAACATATTTGGTTAGATTAAGCCACCAAAATATAATCCTATCTAATAAAGAGGGAATATGCAAATTGACCATCACTCTGTAACAAAATGGCTGTGCCCACAGCAGAAGCCGAGTTCCCGTAATGAGCCTTAATGAGCAATCAGCAGGGACCTGAGGCTGCGCCCCTGGCCTGGTGGGGCTTGACATGGGACCTCAAGCCATGCCCCATGCCCCAGCGCCAGGCTGGGGGACTTCAGGCCACACCCCCTGGCCGGCCAGGCTTGACAGGGGACCTCAGGTTGTGCCCCCCATCCTAGCGTTGGGCCAGAGGACCTGAGGCCATAACCCCATCTGTGGGGCTTGACGGGGGACCTGAGGCCATGACCCCTGCCCACGGGGCTTGACAGGGGACCTCAGGCAATGACCCCCACCGGCGGGGCTTGATGGAGGACCTCAAGGTGTGCCCCCCACCCCAGCCCAGGCAGGAGTATCACAGGTTGTACCCCCCACCCCAGGCCGGGTACCTGAGGCTTCACCCCCCGCCTGGCGGGGCTTGATGAGGGTCCTCAGGCTGCAACCCCGCCCCAACACCAGGCCAGGTGACCTGAGGCCGCACCCCCTGCCAGGCAGGGCTTGATGAGGGTGGGGCCAGCCAGGTCTTTCTAGGCCAATGGGGTTGGGGCTGGCTGGGTCTGGGTCTCGCGCGATTTCGAGGCACATATGGGTGGGCAGGAACTTGACTCTGGTTCTCATGGCACAACCCAGACTCTGACAGGAGGAAGATTTTTATATGTATTTTACTAATTTTCTTTCATCTTTGACACTTCTATTATAGAGAAAGGGCAAATAGCAATATTAAAATATTTTCTGTAATTAATTCCCTTTTAATGTGCATGAATTTCATGCACCGGGTCACTAGTCCTACCTAATAAAAGGGTAATATGCAAATTGACCGCACCTTCGCTACACTTAAGCCACGCCCACCAGCCACACCCACCAGCCAATCAGGGCGAGTATGCAAATAAACCCAACCAAGATGGCTACAGCTACAGAGAGCAAGGTTTCCCAGGCAACGGAGGAAGCCAAGCTTTCTGCCTGCCCTTGGTAGGCCTAAGCCTCCACTCAAGCTACAGTTTCAATTATAGAAGGTAAACAAATCTTAACAGAAATGGCGGCAGCCACGGAGCTGGAGAGAGCAGGCCAGGGTTGCCCCTGGCAATGGAGAAAGCAAAGCTTTCCGCACACCCTGGCCAGGCCCAGGCCTCCACTTAAGGCTACAAAGTTTCAATTATAGAAGGTGAATTAACCCCAACAGAAATGGCTGTCGGCCACGGAGCAAGCAGGAGGCTTGGCTCCACTCCAGGCTACAAAGTTTCAATTGTAGAAAGTAAATAAATTCTAGATACCAGGGCCTCCTCTTGGGTTGCAAGGGGGCGTGGCCAGCCTGCAAAACACCACAGGCCCCTTTCTCAGGCCGCCCCACGCCCCAAGGGAACCCCCATCCTGATCCAGAACACCCTTCAGGGCAAACCAGCTGGCCCCCACTTCTACACCAGGCCTCTATCCTATCTAATAAAAGAGTAATATTCAGATTGACCATCACTGCAACACACAATATAGCTGCCCCCATGTGGTCAAAGATCCTGCCCCCATGTGGACACAAGATGGCCACCACAAGATGGCCAGTAGGGAAGGGCAGTTGGGAGGCACCAGGCCTATAAGGGAGGGCAGTTGAGAGGGACCCAGGCCTGCAAGGGAGGGAAGTTGGAGGCGGTGAATCCTGCAAGGGAGGGCAGTTAGGGGTGACCAGGCCGGCAGAGGAGGGAAATTGGGGGCAAACAGGCTGGCAGGAGAGCAGTTAGGCATTAATCAGGCTGGCAGGCAGAAGTGGTTAGGGGCAATCAGGAAGCCAGCCAGGCGAGCAGTTGGGAGCCAGCAGTCCTTGATTGTGAGAGGGATGTCCGACTGCCCTCGAGGAGTCCCAGATTGGAGAGGGTACAGGCTGGGCTGAGGGACAGCCCCTCTCCGTGCACGAATTTCCTGCAACAGTTCTCTAGTATATAATAAAAAGTGAAGTGTCTGCAATCATTCACTAAAATAAATGACTTAGACAATTGTGCATAGGAGTATTTAACTAGATTCTATTTAATTAGAAAATAAATCAATAATCTGATTCTTATTCTGTTCATTTGTGGGGTAATCATGATTTTTAGTGTGCTACTCAATATATGTTACCCCTTTTCCTCCTCAATTAAATGAGTTGTATATATAAAGAGAGTTTCACCAATGAGCCTGGAGAAGTCAATATATAATGAGTGTGAAAGGAAGGGAAATTAGAAGTATTGATGATAATATTAGGAGTACAATAAGATCAAGAGAAGAAAACATACAGAAGAATACAAAGCAGAAAAGAAAAATAAGACATATACATAACATGTACATACATTTATGTACATACATATGTATACACACACACAAATATATATATATATATATTTGTGTGTGTGTTACTTAACAAACCAATCCTATATAATAAGAGGTAATATGCAAATTGACTGTCATGGCTTAACACACAAGATGGCCACCCCTATGTCATCACAAGATGGCTGCCACAAGATGGCCAACAAGGAAGGGCAGTTGTGGGTGATCAGGCCAGCAGGGGAGGACAGTTAGGGGATACCAGGCCGGCAGGGGAATCAGTTAGGGGTGACCAGGCCAGCAGAGGAGGGCAGTTGGAGTCAATCAGGCTGGCAGGGGAGGGCAGATGGGGGCAATCAGGCCAGCAGTGGAGCAGTTAGGCTGGCAGAGGACTGGTTAGGGAGTGATCAGTCTGGCAGACAGAAGCAGTTTGGGATGATCAGGCAGGCAGGCAGGCAGGCGAGTGGTTAGGAGCCAGCAGTCCCCGATTGTGAGAGGAATGTCTGACTGCCAGTTTAGGCCCTGAGGGATCGGGCCTAAACTGGTAGTTGGACATCCCCTGTGGGGTTCCAGATTGGAGAGGGTGCAGGTTGGGCTGAGGGATACCGCCCACCCCCCAGTACACTGGGCCTCTAGTAAAGGATAAAAAGAGGAGATATGCTACTGCTATACAATGAACATGTCAAAATCAAGACCCTTTCAGCAGAGCTTAATAATAATGATAGTGAAAATCTACTGAGTTCTTGTCAGGTGCTTTCCTTGCTGCTTAACATATGCAAATTCATTTATAGTCTCATAAAAACCGCAGGCAGGTGCAGTTTTTATCCCCATTTCATAGAGGTGAAATCCCAGCTAAGGCTTTCTAGATCATACAGCCAAGAAGTCTTAGAGCCAGGGAGTGAGCACAAATTATCTAACCCCAAAGCCCACAGTCTTAATTATTACCCCATACTAATATTGTTACTAGATTGTGAGCTAGACAAAATTATGTTCATATTGAAAATAAAGAGCTTTTTAGAATCACACAATCCAGTAAATGGCAGAGCCCCAACAGTATGGTCTTAAAACATTATATGAAAACATTTTCAAATGGAGAGAGTTAAGGATTACAGTAGGGAGAAAAGGGTCCAGACTTGCTGGAGCATCTTTGTATACATTGCATTTCATAATGAAATAACTGTGGGACATTGTAGTCCCAGTAAGAGTTGTACTAAGTACAATAAAGACACGTGGGCATAGTTGTGGTAGTAAGTATTTATAGATATTAACTACCTATAACCAGAGAAGACTGGTTATGGGAGATAGTAGAAACCTTCTAAATTTCTAACCTCATACCAAAGGCCAAGATAAATCACTGATATATATCAGAGTTAATAAAGAAAATTAATAAAATAAAAAAATAACAAAAAGGTGAATTTATATTATGTCTGAGGTATTTTATGTCATAACCTTTCTAATACCGCGACCCTTTAATACAGTTCCTCATGTTGTGGTGACCCCCAACCATAAAATTATTTTCGTTGATACTTCATAACAAATTTAAAAAATAATTTAAAAAATAAAAAAAATGTGTTTTAAAAACTTCTTACTATAATCAAAAGCAATTGAGTAGGGAAACCTGGGAAAAATCACACAACTAAAGTATTTGCAAATTTATGACCAAGAAAGTGTTGCTAAGCTTAATCAACAAAATGCTCATAAAAGTCAATATGAAATACACTTAAAACCCTAATAGGAAAATAGACTCCACAAAGCAAAGTAGAGAAAGTGGTACTTTATGAGCAAACACAATGCCCTTTGTTTTTGCAAGGACATCCTAACATATAAAAAGCCAGGGGCTATCACCACCTGAACCACCAAACAGGAGGCTGTGTGGGGCAACCAGGCAGGCAAGGGGGGGCAGTGAAGGAGCTCTGGGCCCTGGCAGGGGAGCGGCAGAACTCTGGGTCTCCTGTGATCGGAGGTGTGGCTGGCCTTCAAACCCGGGTCCCAGAGTTCCCTGTCACCTCCGCACCTGAGATGGGGCTCAGAGCTCCCTTCTGCCACTGCACCCCGGTAGAGGGAGCAGTTAGGGGAAACCAGGCTGGCAGGGGGGGGGGAGTGAGGGGCGACCAGGTTGATGAGGAGGGGGCAGTTAGGGTGACCAGGCCAGCAGAGGGGGGCAGTTGGGGGCGACCAGGCCAGCAGGGGGAGCTGTGAGGGATGACCAGGTTGGCAGGGAGGGGACAGTTGGGTGACTAGGCCATCGGGGGGGGGGGGCAGTTAGGGGCAACCAGACTGGCAGGGGGGAAGTTGGGGACTACCAGGCTGGCAGAGGGAGACAATTGGGGGCAACCAGGCCAGCAGGGGGGACAGTAAGGGGCAACCAGGCCTCCAGAGGGGGGTAGTTGGGGGTGACCAGGCTGGCAGGGGGATCAGTGAGGGGTGACCAGGCCGGCAGGGGGGCAGTGAGGGGCAATCAGGCAGGCAGGCAGGTGAGTGGTTAGGAGCCAGCGGTCTAGGATTGTGAGAGAGATGCCTGACTGCCGGTTTAGGCCAGATCTCCGGGATTGGGCCTAAACCGGCAGTCGGACATCCCCTGAAGGGTCCCGGATTGGAGAGGGTGCAGGCTGGGCTGAGAGGACCCCGCACCCCGTGCATAAATTTTGTGCACCGAGCCTCTAGGACAGTGGTTCTCAACCTTTCTAATGCCGCGACCCTTTAATACAGTTCCTCATGTTGTGGTGACCCCCAACCATAAAATTATTTTTCGTTGCTACTTCATAACTGTAATTTTGCTACTGTTAATGAATCGTAGTGTAAATATCTGTGTTTTCCCATGGTCTTAGGCTCTACAGCAGCGGTTCTCTACCTGTGGGTCAACCTGAGAACCGCTAGCAGGGTTGCCTAAGACCATGGGAAAACACAGATATTTACATTACGATTCATTAAGAGTAGCAAAATTACAGTTATGAAGTAGCAACGAAAATAATTTTATGGTTGGGGGTCACCACAACATGAGGAACTGTATTAAAGGGTCGCAGCATTAGAAAGGTTGAGAACCACTGCTCTAGTAGGTTATAAAAGAATGGAGTCCATTATGTGGCTTCAAATTGATTAAAAGTTTGGACTTTGAAATCTGACAGACCTGGGTTTGAATCCAGATTCACTGAACCTCATTGAAGCTGTCTAATTAACTTTACAATCTCCTTTAGAAACATGACTTCTTGCGACATTGACCTCACTTACTTAATTGTATATTGTTTCTATCTCTTAAGTAAATTTTCTGTTGCAATCTCTGCATTTCTTACATGACTTTTTGTCCTTGTAAGCTTGGCTCATGTATGTTTTTTAGTGAGTACCTTATGTTCCCTCCTATCTTTTTTTCTGTTATTTTGTCAATCTTTTCCTCTTTTATTGACCTACCCTTATACCCTGAATATTATTTAATGGAAGAATGATAGAAAATTAGCATAATTAATACATATCAAAAGACGATATGGAGCATAAAAGGGAGGGTCAATATTGGAAATTTCTGCAGATAACTTTTGAGGAAGATAGGGTTGCTATATATAATGCCAACACTTAGGTAATTTGAATTTAAAAAAAGAAATAAAAAATATTTGGCACGCACTTATAGTTATTTTTAATTTATTTTTTATTTTTAGTAAACTTGATGATCATAAAGAAAGGCCATGTACCAAATAAAACTGGCCTGACATTGGAAGACTTATTTTAAAACTGACCTATTTTTGAAGTAGACTAAAATCACCACCTAGGAGCTATGGAGAAATGAAACTGAAGAAAATGCTCAAATAAATCAGGCTACTAAAAAAGGAGAACAATGTGTTACAAAGCATGGGACTGGATTTAGACCTCTTCTTAGGTGAGAAGCTGTGGAAGGGCAATCAAAGGCCAGCAGTTTTGTTTAATACAAATAAAATGGCTGACCCTAAATATCAGATATGACTTTGAAGATGTATTGCAAGGATGAGTTACCAAAGGGAAATAAATTAGAATTATAATTATGTAAATCCAGAGAGAGATTTTTAGAAAAAAATGTTTTTTATGAATGGAACCAGGAGGATGATTCAATATATCAAGTCAAATGTATGTCAAATATATTAGTTGAAATGCATGTGAGTATCCTAAAATTTTGTTAAAAAGACAATGTCAATTATGTAGAAGAAGTGGTTTTATCAACTTTAATTAAAGCCAATGGTCTATCAAGCTTTCTTTTTGCAGGCATAAGAATAATATTTCCTTTAAAAAGTTATGCACATGACCAATCTGTAAAATAGACCACAAGGAAACCACAGCGGTGGAAGCAGCTGAGAGGCTCACATTTCCAGTGAGGATCAGATGAGAAAGGTAGCAATCTTAAACAATGACGTAATGATCGCTTTCCTCACTGTCCTATAAACTCACACATAAACACATACATTCAAAATTATAAGATAATTTGAAATCTCAAAGTATCAATTGATTGTTAATTTTAAATATAAATTAATGTTTCCACCTTTTAGGATACTTGTTTTCTTTAGTTTCTTTTTAATATATTTTTATTGATTTCAGAGAGGAAAGGAGAAGGAGAAAGAAACATTGATGATGAGAGAGAATCATTGACAGGCTGACTCCTGCATGCCCTCTAATAAGGATTGAACCCTGATCTCCTGGCTCATAGGTCAACGCTCCTTCAACCACTGAGCAATACCGGATGGGCTAGAATACTTGTTTTACTAGTAGTTTATATAAGGGCACAGTATACATCCTGTACAACTCCGCAATAGTAAAGGCTATAATGTTTCTCCTGCTTCCTCCAAAGAGAGTTTAAAGGACTAGGAGAGATTGGATCAAGAATATATTTGAGGCAAAGGCACTTAAGTAAGTTCAGTAAAAGTAACAGGAATGATAAGCAAAAAGGAATAAAACTTGTGAAGCATGGCATGAAAGACATCAGCTTTCCTGAACGTTATGGTGTCAAAAAATAAAAATATATATTTTAAAAACTAGAAATCTTACATGGAAATTATCTAACTTGTGATAATAGGAAATTACTACAGAGGAGACAGGGAGAGTAATGAAAGGAACAGAAGCCCCATTTTTATTTCAAGATGGCCAAGTATGGGTATAATTTAAAATAGAAAATAGACACCTCTCACATAAAAAGTATAAGGCTTCGGGATTTAAAGAGCATTAGTAAGTATTTCCAATTGCAATATCACTTAATGGAGTTCAAAGCCAGAGAGTAGAAATTGAAGAAACAGCAGGCAATAGAAATATTTTATCTTCACCTATGCTGTGTAAGCCTTTCTAAATATTCTAGTCACAGACTTTAATTTATTACACTCTCTTACTGGGTAATCCCACCTGTTCTCAGGATAGCAGATATCGCCTCTATATTGTTAGTGTTCACAGTAACACAGATATTTCAACATTTCACTGGAGTTTCACAAAATGAATTTGGTGGATGATTGATAGGTCAATATATAGATAGGTAGATAGGTAGATGATAGATAGATAGATAGATAGATAGATAGATAGATAGATGATAGATAGATAGATAGATAGATAGATAGATAGATAGATAGATAGATAGATGGATGAATGGTAGGAGACCAAAACCAATACAGATTGTGTTTGCACTGCAACCCAGAAGCAGCCACCTTGTTCTGAAACATGTAAGTGTTATAGTCTTACATTTGGTCCTTAATTTGGAGGTAGATGTGCTGTAAAACAGGATTACTATTTCAGTCTATGTCTTGGAAACCTAGACTCTTGATTGGGCTGTACCATTTGTCTTGAGTGTGAACAACTTCGGCAGAGGGAAGTTGAGAGGTTTATCTCTCATTTAAGGCACTCAGGTCTCATGTAGCAGTTGTCACGACTCAACCCTGAATTGAGAGCTGGCCAATGTACTGTGAAGGATGCAGAGGTAGGGCAAGAAAGACACGGGTCTCTTCTGAGTCAGCACACACTGAGGGGAACTACCTGCCTGTGGTTTTTCCCTTGTTGGGGATGTAGAGCCAAATGGCAATTAAGTCAGCTTCAGAGTGCTAATGGGTTCTGTCCAATCCACAGAAGAGATTACCTCACTAGCTATACAAAGCTGAGATCCCAGCACTAAAGATGAGCAAAGAGCCAGCAACCAGAGGATGCTGAGGACAGTGCAAAGTCCAGGGATGGCATCTTATCACTGTTGCTGCCCCATCTCTGTCCTGTGTTTGCTCATAACCCAACCCATGCTGAAGTTTGAAAAGCCATGCTCAGCCACTAACCACATTATGAAAACCTGATTTTGTTTTTAATTAAAATGAGATTGAGCATCACTTACATAGCCTCTTTACATTGTTACACAGGATTACGTTTACTGTGTGTAACTCAAGTTAATGTTCTTTTCACATTAAACCGGGAGTGAATTCTCATGAGGAAGTAATAAATAAAATAAAATATAAAAGTAATTTAAATAAGATTACAAAGCAATATGTTCTCAGCTCAGAAGAGTTTTGTTATGGGTGAATTTTGCCAACTCACTAACCAACAATGCTATTCATATTGCTGCATTTATTAACATTGAATGACAATTACAGTAAGTATCTCATATACATTCCTTGGCAAATATGCCTCCAGTATTTTGGTAACAGAGGACTGTAAAGGAGGAAATATTGTAGAAAGGAGAGCTGGGGTCCTATCTTGAAAATCTATTTGCTCTGAAAATAGTCTTTTCACTTAGAGTGAATTATTATTTAGTGTGGCTTTGATGGAATTGAATAAAACTTATTCAGTGCTTTTTCCCATGCCTTAGGAGTGCCTATCTGAAACTGTTTATTATGCTTTTAGAGCAGATAAATTCAGAAATTATGACTGGCAGTTATATGTGAAATTTTATTTATCTAGGCAATATGCAAGTTCAATCTCTGTAAGTTTAAATGTGTGGGTGTGCATTGCCAACTCTCTTTATATTCAGATTCAAATAATAGTTACCGATTGCCATTTGCAGTCCAGAACTAGTGCTAAGCTCTTTACAAACATTTTACCATAAAAAAATCTCCTGAAAAAATATGTGAGGTCAATATTAATATACCCAGTTTATAGATGATCAAGCTGATATTGAAAGTGGTTAATTAACTTCCCAAGCTATGAAAATGATAAATCCAAAATTTGAATTTTGTTAGTAGGTGGTATGGTTTAAATTCTAATGTTTTGGTTGTTGATGAGACTGCCTTTTTCTGGTTGTTGTTTGTTTTTATTCTGCCTTTCCTAGGCCCTTCAGAAAACCAACCTATGTTCCGAGAGACTCTGATATTCAAACATCATTTCCAGCTCCCAAACCCCATCAAATTAAACAGATTGGGGCTTTTAAAGTAATGTTTCAAAATAAAAGCCAAAGTAAACCCAGTTTAGCTTCATGGCAGATGTTCTAGTTCTAGGATGAATTAGTTATCAAATCTGCCTTCCTATTTATGTTTTTATTGTTATTGATTTTGGAGAAGGATACCAAATTAATGAATTGCCTTTCAAATCCCCCTTGAAAATGTGCTTATAGCCAGAGATGCTAGGCCCAGGTGTGGTAGCAGAGTTAATTAGAATGTGCACATTAGAGGCATCTCAGCAGGCTGCATATCCAATGCAAATTTTTGTGTGCTTAATGTCCATTCAGATGTGGGTAGTGACTGCAGGATTACAGGGGACAAACCTAGAATGCTTTGAGTTTATGAGCTTGGACAGAGCTTTCTTTATGAACTCGGGAGAAAACTGAGTGAGGCGAGGTGGCAAAATCTTTTACCGATTCCTTCTAAATGGATTCTTATTGCATTAGCCAGTAGGATGCATATCTTGCACGATCATAATTACATGGCTATAATAAGACATTAATTTTGGCTCGATTTAGTGAATAACACTCAGTCTATGTTTATGTGTGCACTGGCCCCTTGTAAAGTGCACACACTCAAATAAAATGCTAGTGATACCTGGCAAACATGTCTAATATTCTTGTTTATCATCTAGTGACTACAGCTTATCTTTCAAAAGTCCTATAATTTCTGTTGGGCTTTTATGACTTAGTAAATTATGACTTTTTTTGGTACAAATTTGTAAAAGAAATTGAGTGACATAAGAGTCTGTCAGACAGATGGATATCAAAATAGCATTATTCTAACCAAGTAAGCCAGTTAGAAAGTGGTGCTTTAGATTTATGACCAAAGGACTCATTGATGGCAGAATCAGGTTTGAATTAGGTAGTGACAGGCAGCACTGGACATCCTCAGCCCTCCTCTGTCAGGAAGAGGCCTCTGAGTGCACCGCAGAGAACTTGCAGAATGAATGCATTGCTCTGATAACAGTTTCCAAAAAGTGAATCAAAATAGAGCCCAGACACACTTATTTAGTTCATCTTTCAAATTCACCAATCAAATACATTCATTACCATTTAAGAATGTCAAATGCTGTCTCCCATAAGAGAATAGCATCTTGTGTTGTTAAAACAAGAACAAAAACTTGCCACCAAAATTTTAAAGAACACTAATTGGAAATTTGAGGAGTTGTAAAAAATAAGTATGACAAGAGTCTCTCTCTTTGTGTCACTTTTAAACAATAAGTAAAAATTGCCAGCTTGTGCAGGTCAGCCAAGGACACGAAGTATTTAAGGATTTGATGTTGGCTATAAGAAACTACTACAGTTCTCGCCAGGTAAGGCCAAAGAGACTTAAAAATTGTGACAAAAATTATTTTCATGGAAATGCACTTTTAAGCTGAGGTTACCCAAACTGTGTCTTAAGCATCTTATGTTTTTCTAGAGGCCCGGTACATGAAATTCATGCATGGGTAGGGTCCCTAGGCCTGGCTGTCAATCGAGGCTGATTGGGGCCTTCTGGCTGCCAGCTGAGGCTTTCCTTTGTTCCATTCCATCCCCTAGTGGTCAGTGAACGTCATAGTGAGTAAAAGAACTCCTGGTCTCACAGTCTAACTCCCATGGGGACACTTTGCATATTAGCCTTATATATATACTAGAGGCCCAGGGCACAAAATTTGTGCACTGGGGGGAGGGTGGGGTGTCCCTCAGCCCAGCCTGCATCCTCTCCAATCTGGGACCCCCCGAGGGATGTCTGACTGCCCCTTTATGCCCGATCCAGGTAGGGCAGGCCCGATCCTAAACGGGCAGTCAGACATCCCTCTCACAATCCAGGACTGCTGGCTCCCAACTGCTCGCCTGCCTGTCTTCCTGATTGCCCCTAACTGATTCTGCCTGCCAGCCTGATCACCCCCTAACCACTCCCCTGATAGCCTGATTGATGCCTAACTGCTACCCTGACAGCCTGTTTGCCCCTAACTTCCCTCCCCTGCCAGCCTGGTCACCCCTAACTGCCCTCCCCTGCAGGCCTGGGTCCCCCACAACTGACCTTCCCTGCAGGCCCAGTCGCCCCAACTTCCCTCCTCTGCCAGCCTGGTCACCCCTAACTTTCCTCCTCTGCTGGCCTGATCTCCCATAACTGCCCTCACTTGCAGGCCTGGTCCCTACCAACTGCCCTCCCCTACTGGTCATCTTGTGGTGGCCATCTTGTGACCACATGGGGGCAGCCATCCTGTGTGTTGGAGTGATGGTCAATTTGCATATTACTCTTTTATTAGATAGGATAGAGGCCCGGTGCACGGGTGGGGGCTGGCTGGTTTGCCCTAAAAGGTGTCCCGGATCAAGGTGGCGGTTCCCTTGGGGCATGGGGCGGCCTGGACAAGGGGCCTGTTGTGGTTTGCAAGCTTGCCACACCCCCCAGCGACCCAAGCGGAGGCCCTTGTATCTGGGATTTATTTATCTTCTATAATTGAAACTGTAGCCTTGAGCGGAGGACAGGGCAGACCAGGGCTGCAGGAAGCTTGGCTTCCTCCATTGCCGGGGAAATCCAAGCCTCCTGCTCACTCTATGGCTTCAGCCATCTTGATTAGATTAATTTGCATGCTTGCTCCTCATTGGCTAGTGGGTGTGGCTTGTGGGCATAGTGGAGGTACGGTCAATTTGCAAATTACCACAAATTTAGTGGCTTAAAAGAATACATATTTGTTATCATTTTGGTGTGGAGATTAGAAGTACACAATGAGTTTCAGTCAGCTAAAGTCATTGTCAGCAGAGCTCCCTTCCATCTGGAGGCTGTAGGGGAGAATCTATCCCCTTTCCTCTTTTGGGGTCTGGACACTACCTGCATCTCTTGGCGTACATTCCCTTCTTCCATCTTCAAGCCAGCAGTGAACTCTTCTATAAGTTTCTTATGTAGGATTTTCTGATACTCTGTGATTACTTTGGACTCCTCCTAATCCAAAAACAATCTCCCCACCTAGGGCTCTTAGTGTAATCACATCTGCAAAGCCCCTTTACTATGATTAAGGTAATATATATATATATATATATATATATATATATATATATATATATATACAGGTGCCAGCAATTGGGACATGGGTGCTTTTAGAGGGTTATTTTTCTGCCTACCTAATCTAAACATCTCATATAGTCTGTTGGGTATGATATTACTCATGTTAGTATCCACAGTTCCTTACTATAAGAACTCTGGAGTAAATCAAAGGACTTGTATGCATGCATATGAGCAAAACCAATGAACACAGACAGTAGGAGGGTGAGGGCTTGTGTGTGGGGCAGGGGGTTGTTGGGGGAGAGGTCAATGGGTGGGGGAGGAGACTCATGCAATAATTTAAACAATAAATAATTAAAAAACATCTTGTTGTAAATTATAAATGTAATATTTAGCTAAAAGTAAAAGACAAAAACACATGTAATATTTAGCTGAGTGTAAAAGACAAAAACAAATGATCATTTGAATAGATGCAGAAAAATATGTGTGTATGTATTCTTTCTACCTTTGACATATAATCATCATTTTCACTGTAAAATTATATACTCAAGAGAAATAAGGAAATAAGTCCACAAAAATATATGCACAAGATACAGGAGATTTATTTATAATCGTTAAAAGCAATCTACTTGCACACCAATGGAGAATGGATAAATGAAAACCTTGGATAATCTCAGAGGGAAGGCAGGGGTGGGTGAGTGGGTGGGTGGGAAGAGATCAACCAAAGAACTTGTATGCATATAGGCATAACCATGGACACAGACAATGTAATGGTGAAGGCCTGGGGTGGGGAGCAGGGGTGGGTTAGAAGGGTCAATGAGGGAAAAAGGGGACATATGTAATACTTTCAACAATATATTTTTAAAATAATATAATTAAAAATAATAGAATAATTCTACACAGCAATCTAAAGGAATAAACACATTTTACCTGTAGTAAAATGGATGAATTTCACAAGTATATTAATGACAATTGAAGTTAGACACCAAAGCATAAACAATTTTATTTAAGTACAGCATGAAAGAAAAATAGAGTTACCTATGTGGAATGCTATAGAATGGGATGTATAGGAGAGAAACATAGGGTGCTAAAAACATTCTAAATATTTATCATAGTAGCAATTACATAAGTGTTTCATGTATAAAATATTTAAGCTTTATGAAATGAAATTAGTGCACTTCAAAGATTTTATGAACATTATTTATCAATTTAAAATAACTCGCTTGTCTATGTAAAAGAAAAATGATCATATTTTCATCGGGATTATGTGTTTCAACTAAGGAACATAGACTCTTCACTTATTAAGTGTTTTTTACTTTCACTGAATATTTATTATTGTTTTCTCATAAAAAATATTATACAACTTAAAATTTCCCAAGATATGTTTTGGTTTATATTGCTACTAGTGTCCTGGTGCACAGATTCATGCACACTGAAAGGAAATTAATTAGGAGAATTATCTTACTACTAGAGGCCCAGTGCACAAATTTGTGCCTGGGTGGGGTCCCTCAGGGTGGCCTGTGGGGATCGGGCAGCTCCTGCCTGCCACTCCCACTCATCCCAGCCCTGCTATGCCTGCTGCTGGCTCACTTCCAGTCAGTCCTGATCAGGAGAAGCTCGCACTGCCACAGTGGCGCTCACCAGATGTGAACCTTGCGTCTGGCGCCCATCCTGAGGGTGGTGAGGGGGAGCCCAGGATGTGATCAGCCCTCTGAGCAGGCAGTGGGATGCCCTTGCCGTCCTGGGATCTGGATCCATCCTGCTGATGTTCGCACCAGTTGGTAGGAGCCACCTGGCAGCTGCTTTCATATCATTTCTTCCTTGTGGAGCATCTAGGCAGGGGAAGCAGCTGCGGTGCCCAAGGTTGACTTCTAGGAGGCCGGCAGCACTGTTGTGATCATGCTGGCAGCACCGGTCTGTTGGTGCCTGGCCTGTTCTCTGAAGATTGGACCTGCAGGACTACTGAGGGAGTGAATGGCTGCCACTGGGCTGGTGGGCCGCCAGGAGGGGTCAGTCAGCTGAGCAGTGCACCCACTATGGGAGCACACTGACCACCAGGGGGCAGCTCTGCATTGAGTATCTGCCCCCTGGTGGTCAGTGCATGTCATAGCGACCGGTCAACCAGTCATTCGATCGCTTAGGCTTTTATATATATAGATTGCTATTCGCCCTTTCTCTATAATAGAAGTGTCAAACAAATTCATGATTGACAATGAGAGATGGAAATACATTCATGTGATTGGCACCAGCGAGAGCTTTATATGTATTGCACATGTGCGAGTTAACTTAGCCTTTTATAGATATAGAATAAACTTACTTAATTAGACCTGCTTTCTAATTTAGCTAAACTTTTTCCAGTCCAGTGAAGCACCCCAACTTCTCTTTCAGGTAATTGTCAGCAACAGAGCAGCAAATATCAACACAAAGCAGATTATTATTGTAGATTACGCAGGGAGAACAAAGGGTAAAATATTTAACTGTAGCAGTGTTTGACTATATTCTGCGCAGTGAGAAAACCTGAAGTCATTTTCAAGATCCACCATTTCTTACTTCTTTTCAGTCAGGTCAAGTTTCTAAACTTTCTAACTCCGTTGCCTTGCTAATGAAAAGAAAATAGGATTCTACCGATTCTCCTATCTCCCTACTCCAGGACTTCTATGAGGATCAAATGAGATGAAGCATGGAAAAATGTTTCTCAAACATTTGGTTGAACTGTAAAATGTTTCCACCTGGCTATAAAGCAAGTCACGTTCCTGGGCTGAAGAAACTGCAAGGAGGCTAGTCGCTAGGGAGAGGAAGTTGGGCATTGCTACATGACATCATTACCCAGCACCCACTGCAATGCTTTCTGGGCTGGGCTATGGACTGCATTTTGTGCCATGGGGTCTCAGCAGCATTGGCTGTGATTTGGTGGGGTGTTGCTCTGGGGTGGTGGCCGGGCCTGTGTCCCACTTGGGGGAAGCTGAATGTTGGTTTGTCAGTTCCAGGTCTGTGGTGCCCTTTATTTTTAAATGGCCAGTGCACATCATGGCAGTTCCTATGTTGAGCATCTGCTCCCTGGTGATCAGTGCACATCATAGCTACTGGTCAGAAGGAAGGA
Organism: Eptesicus fuscus; assembly: GCF_027574615.1. Lineage (NCBI taxonomy): Eukaryota > Metazoa > Chordata > Mammalia > Chiroptera > Vespertilionidae > Eptesicus > Eptesicus fuscus. The sequence goes on along the minus strand of NC_072474.1, from coordinate 76,471,955 downwards.
TGAACACTTAGCCTTTTATATATATAGATTGTAAATGGTATTTTTAAAAAGTTCTACAACTACTCATAGAAATTCTTTACAATTGTTCATGTGACTGAGTGATAAGTGTTTTAAAAAAAGTGAAAACATGGTAACATCTTTATGAGTAACAAGCTAGAAATAATCAGTTTGATTCAGGCATGACACCACTGCTCCACCTGCTTCTCCACATTTCTACAGGACTCGTCTAATTAAATTTCTGTATGCAAAACACAGTAGCATTGGCACAAAGGTTATAGCAGAGAAGGGTATGGCTTAGACCTTTTGTTTCTAAGTACATAGTCTAAGATTAGTATTTTCTAGTTTTTAAAGTCATGTGAAAATTTGAAGTGACAGGTAACATACTATATTTTTAATGTAGTCTAACTACATTTTTAACATAAAACAGTATTTTCACGTGAGTGACATTGCTAACAAAGCTCTAGTAGGCTTATGAAATGATTTGGAAAATGTGCCTTCTTTTTTATTATCTGCAATATTTAGGCAAATATGGTGACATTTCTTATTTGTTTTGTATAATTGACCAGTGAATCTAACTTGCCCTCTGGAAAGGTATTTAATTCAGATTCAATTGAATCAGTAGACATAAGGGTATTCAGATATACTATATTATGTTGTTTAAATTTTAGTAATTTTTATATTTAAGGAAATTTGTGCATTTCATCTTTTTGTTTGGTTTCTGTTGGTTCTTTCTACAGTTTATCTTTGAGTTCCTTATAAAAAAGTGATATAATTTAGATTTCATTATGTTACCCTTGTAATTGGGTGAATTCCTATCTTCCTGGGACATCCTATCTAATAAAAGAGTAATATGCAAATTGGCCATCACTCCAAGACACAAGATGGCCACCCCCATGTGGTCAAAGATGGCTGCCCCCATGTGGACAGAAGATGGCCGCCACAAGATGGCCTGCAGGGGAGGGCAGTTGTGAGCAGTTAGGGGTGACCAGGCCAGCAGAGGAGAGCAATTGGGGGTGACCAGGCTGGCAGAGGGGGCAAGTGGGGGGGACCCAGGCCTACAGGGGAGGGCAGTTGGGGGGACCAGGCCTGCAGGGGAGGGCAGTTGGGGGCAATCAGGCCAGCAGGGAGGGAAGTTGGGGAGACCAGGCCAGCAGGGGAAGACAGTTGGGGGGAACCCAGGCCTGCAGGGGAGGGAAGTTTTGGGGTACCAGGCCAGCAGGGGAGGGCAATTGGGGGGGACCAGGCCTGCAGGGGAGAGTAGTTGTGGGGGACCAGGCATGCAGGCGAGGGCAGTTGTGGGCTATCAGGCCAGCAGGGTGGGCAGTTAGGGATGACCGGGCCAGCAAGGGAGGGCAGTTGAGGGCGACCAGGCCTGCAAGGGAGGACAGTTAGGGGCAACCAGACTGGCAGGTGAGGGCAGTTAGGGGTGACCTGGCCTGGCAGGGGAAGGCAGTTAGGGGCAATCAGGCTGGCCGGGCAGCAGTTAGGCATTGATCAGGCTGGCAGGGGAGTGGTTAGGAGGTGATCAGGCTGGCAGGCAGAAGCGGTTAGGGGCAATCAGGCAGAGGCAGGAGGGTGGTTGGGAGCCAGCAGTCCTGGATTGTGAGAGGGATGTCCGACCGCGCGTTTAGGCCCACTGGGATCGGGCCTAAATGCGCGGTCGGACATCCCTCTAGGGGTCCCAGATTGGACATGATGCAGGCTGGGGTGAGGGGGCCCCCCCCCTCCATGCACAAATTTTATGCACTGGGCCTCTAGTTTTAAATATAAGGAGACTTGTCATGCAAGGGGGTAAAAGTAAAGCAGTAAACCATTCTAACAAATTTCTTAACAGTTGGCCCAATAACCCTTAAATGTATACACTCAATCACAATTACATAACCATAACAGCATGAAACTCTCACATTTTTCTCAGAATAATATAATGTAAACTATAGGCCCGGTGCACAAAATTTGTGCATGGGGGGGGGCAGCGGGGAGGGTGTCCCTCAGCCTGGGCCTGCACCCTCTCCAATCTGGGACCCCTCATAAGATAACCAGCCATTGGACATCGCTCTCACAATTCAGAACTGCTGGCTCCTAACCACTCACCTGCCTGCCTGATCGCCCCTAACTGCTTCTGCCTACCAGCCTGATTGTCCCTAACTGCTCCCCTGCTGGCTTGATTGTCCCTAACCACCTCTGCCTCGGCCCACGCCACACCCAGTACCCAGGATTCCCTCCTCCAGCTGACCACAGGCACCCAGGATCCGGGCTTCCCTCCCTCTGGTCAGCCATAGGCGCCCAGGCTGGCTGCAGCCTCAGGGGATGGTGGACAGGGGGCTTGGCCTGTGCTGCAGCTGCAAGTGCTGGTGCCCAGGACCGCAGTGTGGGCGGCTTCTTTGTCTCCCAGGCCACAGCCATCCACAGGTGCTGGTGCCCGGCACTGCAGGGTGGGCGGCTTCTCCATCTACCAGACTATAGCCAGCTGTAGGTGCTGGCATCTGGACCGCAGGGTGGGTGGCTTCTCTGTCTCCCAGGCCACAGCCAGCCACAGGTACTGGTGCCCAGGACCGCAGGGTGGGCGGCTTCTCTGTCTCCCAGGCCACAGCCAGCCGCAGGTACTGGTGCCCAGGACCGCAGGGTGGGCGGCTTCTCTGTCTCCCAGGCCTCAGCCAGCCACAGGTGCTGGTGCCCAGGACCGCAGAGTGGGGGGCTTCTCCATCTCCTGGGCTGCAGCCAGCCTCAGGTACTGGGGCCCGGTTTCTCCATCTCCCCCAGGATGTGGGGCGGGTGGACATGGGGTGGGCGGCTTCTCCAGCTGGCTGTAGCCTGGGATCAAGGCGGCTTCTTTGTCTCCCAGATCGCATCCATCCTCAGGTGCTGGCACCCAGTTTCTTGTCTCCCCCAGGACGTGGGGTGAACTGCTTCTCCAGCTGGCTATGGCTTGGGATCACGGGGCAGGCGGCTTCTTGGTCTCTGTGGCTGCAGTCTGCCTCAGGCACTGGGGCCCGGTTTCTCCATCTCCCCAGGACATGGGGCGGTCAGACCTGAGGCTTCTGAGACTGGCTGCAGCCTGGGATCATGGAGCGGGCGGCTTCTTCGTCTCCTGGCCGCACCCAGCCTCAGGCGCGGGGGCTGGTTTCTCCATCTCCCCAGGACGTGGGGCAGCCACTCGTGAGGCGGGCAGACCTGAGGCTTCTGAGGCTGGCTGAGGCCTGGGATCATGGGGCAGGCAGCTTCTTGGTCTCTGAGGCTGAAGCCAGCCTCAGGTGCTAGGGCCTGACTTCTCTGACTCCCAGAGACCTGGAGAGGCTGGGGGGCAGGACTGCCACCATGTTTTCAGTTTAATTGCATACTCACTCTGATTGGATGGTGGGCGTGGCTGGGGCGTGGTTGGTGGGCGTGGCTTGTGAGTGTAGCGGAGTGATGATTTGCATATTACTCTATTATTAGATAGGATAATTTATAGTATAGGAGATAGAAACAGAATTGTGAGAACAGAGAAATAAATGCCCAATTAAGATAAAAAAACATTTACATCATTATTTAGTGTACACAAAAGAAAAATTATATTTCCTAAAACAGAACTTAAAACATTTGAAATATGAGTAAGTAGCCAAACTCCTTTGCTCAGCCAGGGAGGTTTTCCTCTGTATTTATAAGATAGGAGTTAATGTTCTTACGATAGTATATAAAGAAGGTGTCATGGTAAGCATAGAAAGTAAAATACTGCCCAGTCATTAATTATGAAAGACATGTCTCTTAGAAACCCCTTGAATGATGTAGGCAAAAAAAGAAGTAAGGAGGAGACAAAGATACATTGATACAGAAGAGTTCCAAACCTAAGGGAAAGCTAAGAAAAAATTGTAGGTGGAATTACCATTAGTAGAAAAAGGGGAATTAGAATATATTTTCCAAGAGGAGTAGACAGAGAAGTCAAAGAATTACAGGTAAAATGAAAAGCAATAAAATGTGTTCAAAAGTGGAAAAAATATAATAGATTCTGTGGCAATACTGGACAGCTTCCCATAATCAAACTCATAATTGTTTTCATTCTAATTTGAAGTTTACCAACTTGGTCTGAAGTTTTACTATTTTCAAAATATTCTCTCTCTCTCTCTCTCTCTCTCTCTCTCTCTCTCTCTCTCTCTCATTCTCTCTCTCTCTCTCCTTCCTCCCTCTGTGTGTGTGCATGTAGGTAACACAATGCAATTATTAAGTAAGAAGAAATATTACAAATTGGCAGTATGTTTCTAGGATAAGTAAAAGTTTTCAATTTTTTCTAGTGTTGTCTTTTCACTTTTAACATGTTCTTACATGCCTTATGACTATTGGTGAAAAAATTCTAAAAAGAGGAAACAATAGAATTCTTTAGAGACTTTGGTCCCTGTTCTGTCTTGGTCTCTAACTTTAATCAGGGCAATGGGTAACAGTGCTTAGTAAGGAAAAGGGGCTCACGAAGCCTCAAGCACACGAAATTTCTGCCCTGAATGCTGCCTCTGCAGTTATTGACTTCCACATGTAAGGTTGTTTCATTTGAAGCCTTGCTAGGGGGAAAGAGACTTGGTTCTGGGAATCTCATAAGAAAGCATGTTCCCAGGAAATTTTCAGCTCAGTTTTGTACTGTAATGTATAACATCTGTATAAGTTTATCTGAAATGAGCTTCTGAACCTATCAAGGTTTCTAACATAATTTTGGTACAAAACATATTTTCCTTTGTCACAATCTGGAATGTGGAAATACCCTCAGCAAACCAATATCAAACGTGACAGTCAGTCTGGCATTAGCAAAACATTTACTTGATTTTTTTTCTAAAAATGCATCAATCAAAGAAATGAAAGTTAAAGGATTTAATGGACTATACCTCTAAGCCAATGTGCTAATGGATTTTGTGAATAAGAAATACTGTCATGGGTCACTGTATAGCATATATATGTGAAGCAAAATTATTTAACATTTTAATAAGGACATCCCATTTTTTTAAATTTCATGTTTTCCCTTATTAACTCACTAGAGGCCCGGTGCACGAAATTCGTGCACTGAGGGGGGTTGTCCCTCAGCCCAGCCTGTACCCTCTCCAATATGGGACCCTTTGAGGGATGTCCGACTGCCCATTTAGGCCCAATCCCAGTGGGCAGTCGGATCCCTAAACGGGCAGTCGGACATCCCTCTCACAATCCAGGACTGCTGGCTCCCAACTGCTTGCCTGCCTGCCTTCCTGATTGCCCCTAACCGCTTCTGCCTGCCAGCCTGATCACCCCCTAACCACTCTGCTGCCAGCCTGTTTGCCCCCAACTTCCCTCCTCTGCCAGCCTGGTCACCCCTAACTGCCCTCTCCTGCAGGGTTGATCACCTCCAACTGCCCTCCCTTGCAGGCTTGGTCCCTCTCAACTGCCCTCCCTTGCAGGCCGGCTGCTTCCCAACTGCCCTCTCCTGCTGGTCATCTTGTGGTGGCCATCTTGTGTCCACATGGGGGCAGGATCTTTGACCACATGGGGGCAGCTATATTGTGTGTTGCAGTGATGATCAATCTGCATATTACTCTTTTATTAGATAGGATATCGTTGTTGCCCTTAGAGTTAAAAAATAATAATTTTGTGTATTATAAAGTCAATTTCATACTAAAATTAAATAATACATTGGAAAATATGGGTGAAGACATCAAATTATTGACAAAATCACAAAAATGTTGATTGAAAAAAAAACATTTTTAAATGATCTTACCGCTTTCAAAGAGTACTGGTAAAGCATTTTGTAGAAATTCCAAAACAGATTTTGTGTAATATTTTCTCATGATTAGATTAGGGTTATAGGTTTGGCGATGAAGACCACAAGATAAAATGCTGTTTTCATAACTCATAACGAGTAGTACATGATATCAACATGACATCACTGGTAGTACTAAACTTGCTATTGGTTAAGGTAGTGTTTGCTGGTATTCTACAATGTACAGAAATTACTTTTTTTTTTCCTATACTCATTTTTTGAATGCGAGTCACTAGTCATTTTATGTATCCCTTCTTTTATTTATTTTTAGAATTTTTTTATAATAACATGGCATCATGTCTATTTATTCTATTCTATATTATACAATATTATTTCTATTTGTTTTGTTTTTCAAATTTTCCAGGTTTGACTAGTAAGAGGTCTTTTATGTGGGCTTCTGTGTCCATTTAACATTCCCCATACCATACACCCATGAGACTCATCATCAAGGTCTTAATAATAAAAGAATGAAGCTGGTTTTAGCTCAACACATGATGGATAGAGAACCAATACTGACCTAGTCTCTGGATGCAATGCATTCTTTAAAAATAATTCATATTAACCTTTCCATTTTAGAATAGTTTTAGGTATACAAAATATTGCAAGGACTTTGCAGATTCCTATGTACTCTGCACATAGTTTCTCCTGTTGTTAACACTATTCTATAGCATATTGGTCAAACTAATGAACTAATCCTGACAAATTATCATTGGCTAAAGTCCATATTTAATTTGAATGTCTTTAGATTTTACCTACATGTCTTTTTACCATTCCAGAATTTCCCCCCCAGGATTCCATATTATACTTAGAAACCCTATATCTTAGGATCCTCTAGATTGTAGCAGTTCCTCAGATTTTTTTATAACTTTGAGGAATACTGAAAAATATGTCCTTGAATGTTCTTTAGTTATGATTTGTCTGGAATTTTTCTCATGGTTAGACTACTAATGCATTTTTTAGAAGAAATACTACAGAAGTAAAGTGTCATTCTATCACATCCCATAAAAGGTATATGCCATTAACAGGATATATCACTGATGATATTAACCCAGGTCATTTCGCTGAGGTACTGTTTGTCAGGTGTCTGTTCTGAAATGTTTCTTTCCCTCCCATCTTCCTCCCTTAATTAGAAAGTAACTGTGTGTGGTCCAAATTTAAGGGATGGGGAATACCAGGTAATGCTATACCTCTTTGAGAAGTAAATAACTACATCAATAGTTTGGAATCTTTCATGCTGAAGATTTGTCAATTTCACCTTACTTATTTAATAAATGGATTTATTTCAGTTTAAATTCATGGATATTTATTTTATATTTTGAATTATCCAATCCTTTGTTATTTCTTTGGCTTCTCAAATTATTTCAGATTAAGTTATTGGAAATTTTTTCAGATGAATCCTGTGTCCATTTGACACACCTCCATCATTCTGCTTTTTGAGTACTTCTTTACAGTTATAGAATCATCAATTTTTCCAGGGATTCCTGCTACTGTTTATTGAAGAATTTTAGGAACCAGGATCTAGGCATTGGGTGTATTTGTTGCTACTGGGGAATAATTTTTTTCTATGCCTTCTCAGAGGAAAAAGTTAGGGAATGCTTGTATGATAACCCAACTGTACATACATATGTATATTCATTATTTCCCTCTCTTTGTTTCTTTTATTCATTCTTTTTTTCTTTCTTTACATCTTTCCATTTTTCCATCTATCTACAACTCTAATCTAGTACCACATAATTCATTCTAGTCTTTCCCCTTTGTGTATATGTAACTTCCTTCTCCAGTCATGAGAAACATGGTTCTCACCATCTGTTATTCATTTACTTCTTCATTCCCAATATATAGCTATGGGGGTTTCAGAATTTTTAACTTATACTTCCATGGGGAATAACTTTATGAACTAGAATACAGTATGTATGTACATTTACTTTAGTCTGTATGTAGTCTTGCAGTTTCTATTCATTACCTACTTTACTTAGGTCAGCACCTTGGCCCTCATTGTCTTTATGAAATTATGTCAAAAATGTGTAATATAATCAAATCTTTTGTCGTAGGCTGCATTCCATGCTGAAATTCTCATAGTTCCTTACTTATTTTTAACTTGTGTATATTAAGTTTAGTTTATTTAAAGTCTATGGGTTTTTTAAAAATGCATAGTATTGTGTATCTACCAATACAGTAGCATACATAATGGTTTCACTAGCCAAACACTCTCACACATGAACTCCTGAACCCCTGGAAACTACTGATGTTCTCTACAGTCTGTATTATTTTACCTTTGCCAGGACATCATAAGGGTGGAATTATATATTATGTTGCTGCATCAAGCTAGCACTTTCTCTTAGAAATAATGCAATTAACATTAACCTGTTCCTTTCATGGCTTGATAGCTCATTTCTTTTTATTGATGAACTAGAGACCCGGTGCACGAATTTGTGCATGGGTGGGGTCCCTCTGGGTGCCCTGCAGGGATCAGACCAAAACCCACAGTCCAACGCCACCTGCATCTCCTACCTGCTGCTCCCGCTCATCCCAGCCCCACTGTGCCTGCCGCAGGTTCACGCCCAATCAGTCCTGTTTAGAAGAGGTTCTCACCTCTGCAGCGGTGCCTCGCCAGCCTTGAGCCCTGCATCTGGCACCCTCCCAAGGGGAGTGGCCTGTGGGATCAGGCTGAAACCGGCTCTCCGACATCCCCCGAGGAGTCCCGGATTATGAGAGGGCGCAGGCCAGGCTACAGGACTCCATCTGTGCATGATCGGGCCAGGGAGGGACCGCGGGAGGGCTCCAGGGTGTGTCTGGCCCATCTCGCTCAGTCCCAATCTGCCAGACCCCAGCAGCAAGCTAAACCTACTGTTCAGAGCATCTGCCCCCTGGTGGTCAGTGCATGTCATAGTGAGCAGTTGAGTACCCTTAGCATATCGTTAGCATATTACACTTTGATTGTTTGGTTGGTTGTTCTGCCCTTTAGTCTATTTGCATAATACCCTTTTATTATATAGGATTATATTCCATTGTATGGAAGTACTATACTTTTTTTTTTTTAATCATTCACCTATTGAAGAACCTCTTGGCTGCTTTTAGTGTATGAAGATTATGAATGAAGCCTTTATTACATTCTTAGGAAGGTTTTTATGTAGACATACATAGTTAAATCAGTTGGATAGATACTTGTCTATAGTTTTGTTATTTGTAAGGTCTTTATCTGTTTTTGATACCACAGTAATTAATACTTTCCTCATAAAATGATTTTTACAGTTTTCTCTCTTCCATATCTGAAGTAGATTGCTAATAATTGGTATTTTTGTCTTACTCAAATTTTTGATAGAATTTACTAGTGAAACCATCTGGCTCTGATGTTTTCTCTTTGTCTACTAATTTATTTTATTTAATGAAGAGCTATTCAGATTATTTTTCTGTAAGTGAAATTTGATGGATTTTATTTTTTAAATAATTGATTCACTTCATAAAGTTATCAAATTTGTTGACAAAAGTTGTTCATAATAACTTTCAGTACCCTTTTAATATCCATAGGAAGAGTAGACATATACCATATTTTATTTCTGATATTTGGAATTTGTATCTTCATTCTTTGATCTCAGTAAGCCTGGGTATATTTTTATCAGTTTTATTTATCTAATTTATATTTTTCTTTTGTCTGCTAGTGTAAGTTTACATTGCATTTTTACATAATTTCTTTAGGTAAAAGTTACGTTATTGATTTTATATTTTTTCTTCTTTTCTAATGTACTTATTTGAATATAAATATGTCTAAATACTGCTTTTACTAAATCCCAAACATTTTGATAAGTTGTATTTCATTTTAATTTAATTTTAAATTATTTTTAATTTCTCTCTTATTTGATCTTTGAGTTGTTTTGAAGTGAATTCTTTAATTTCTAAATATTTGGGAATTTCCAAACTACTTTTTGTTAATTTCTACTTAAATTATGTTGTTATTTTCTACTTAAATATTCTGCATGAATTCCATGCTTTTACATTTGTTAAGATGTTTGATAGCACTGACCATGGTCTATTTTGGTGACTGTTCCATGTGACCTTTAGAAGAAGGAGGATTCTGCTGTTGTTGGAGTATTCTGTAAATGTCAATTAGATCACATTCATCATAATACTATTTAGATAATCTTTATTTTTATTTTAACCCACAACGTTTGTCAATTATTATGAGGGAGGGTTGAACTTACTAGTATAATAAGTTTGTCTATTTTTCCTTTCAGTTCCATCCATTTGGCCTCATGTATTTTGCATTATTTTGTTAGGTACATAAACATTTAGTATTCTTTTGATTGCTTTATTATTTACTTTAAAAAATATGTAGTGTTTCTCTTTATCTCTGATAATCTTTCTTTTTCTGAATGAAGTCTCCTTTATCAGAAATTGATATACCTACTTTAGCTCTCATTCTCTATCCCATAATTTTACCCTATTTGAGTTTTTATATTTAATATAGATTTCTTGTAAATAGTATATAGTGGAGTGTTGTTTTTCCCCCCAATTCAATCTGAAAATCTCTTAAACAGTTGTATTTAGACCCTTAACATTTTAAGTGGTTATAAATATGTTTAAATTATGAGTCTGCTATCCATGTCACTTTTTTAGTTGTTGCTTTTGGTCCCCTGCCCCCATTTTTTTGCACTATCTGGCTTTAACTGAGCATTTTTTATTATCTAGTCTCCCCTCTCTTGGAATATCATTAATATATTTTAAAAACACATTTTTAGTAATTTCCCTAGAATTTATAATACACATTTTAAAATCATCTAAATCCATCTTCATGTATAGTGCTGTTATCTTAGAGTATTTCCTAATTCTCCCTATTGTCCCTTATGATATTGTTGTAATTTATTTCAGTTATCCATATGCTATAATCACCCAATACAATGTTATTTGTATTGCCTACAGTTATCATTAAGATCAGCAATGTTCAACCTTTCTCATCTCATGGCACACATAAATTAATTACTCAAAATTCTGCGGCACACCAAAATACACACACACACACACACACACACACACACACACACACACACACATATATATATATATATATATAGTGAGTGGCCAGATTATTATGATGACCTGATGTTTGTAGGCAAATTAGCCGTACACTGCATCATATGGGATATGGAAGCCGAAGGCCTGTTCGAACACCTTTGCTGTCTGCAGTTACCAAGATAAAATGTCTCCAATTCGCACAGGAACACAAGGATTGGACAGTTGAGCATTGGAAAAAAGTCATGTGGTCCGATGAATCACGTTTCCAGTTGCATCGTGCAGATGGCAGAGTGAGAATTTGGCGGAAACAGCATGAAAGCATAACACTGCCCCCACCACCTTCAAGATGGTGGGGGCAGTGTTATGGTTTGAGGCATGTTTTCCTGGCATGATTTGGGTTTGGGACCTTTAATTCGTGTGGAACAACGTCTGAATAGCACAACATAACTAAGTATCGTTGCTGATCAAGTTCATCCTATCATGTTGATGGCATATCCCAATGGGGATGGCTTCTTCCAACAAGACAATGCGCCATGCCACGGTGCTCGTATTGTGCAGGAGTGGTTTCAAGAACATGAGGGAGACTTTACCTTGCTTAGGTGGCCCCCACAATCACCAGATCTCAATCCAATTGAGCATTTGTGGGACGAAGTTAAAAGAGCCATCAGCCAGCTGGTTCCACAACCATCAAATCTCACAGAACTGGACAGTGCTATTCATCAGGCATGGTGTCAGATTCCTCGCATCACCTTTCAACATCTCGTGGAGTCAATGCCAAGAAAAATAGCCACAGTATTGAAGGCAAAAGATGGCCCAAAGAAGTACTGAGGGGATGGTCATAATAATCTGGCCCCTCAGTATATATATATATAAAGCCAATCTGATAAAAATTTGGTATACTTTTGATTCATTCACACCAGATGGCTTTTCTTATGTTGGCTGTAATCTTTTTCTTTTTATGTGACCATTTAAGGGAAAAGAGGTCAGTGTCCCTGACTAAATAATCAGGTATCACATGTTTTAAAAATTATTGTAGCACAGTGGTTGAAAATCAGCAATTTAGATAAATTAAGAATAAGAAAAATGGTTTATGTTTATTCCTTCGATAACTTTTTGCAGGGAAGTTTTTCTGGTAATGAATTTTCTCAGGTTGTGTTTTTCTGAGAAAGTTTGGCATTTAAGGGCCTGGATATTAACCTGGGCCCTGACAGCTTCTAATTGTGTGATTTTGAGCAAGACATTCCACCTCTCTAAGACTTAATTTACTCATCTGTTAAATGGAGACGTGTGAAGACTTCATGAGCTAATCTGTATATGTCACACAGTAGGCATTCACATAAGAATTATTACCATTATTATTACTAAAACTCCTTAAAAATATTACTTTTAAAACATGCAAAATTTTAAACTTCCAAAGTGGTATCTAATGTTAAAAGTAATCCTATCTAATAAAAGAGTAATATGCAAATCATCACTCTGCTACACTCACAAGCCATGCCCACCAGCCACGCCCCAGCCACGCCCACCAGCCAATCAGAGTGAGTATGCAAATTAAACCAAAAACATGGCAGCAGCCCCGCCCCCCAGCCTCTCCAGGCCTGTGGGAGTCAGAGAAGTCAGGCGCCAGCGCCTGAGGCTGGCTGCAGCCACAGAGACCAAGAAGCCGCCTGCCCCATGATCCCAGGCTGCAGCCAGCCTCAGAAGCCTCACATCCGCCTGCCTCACGTCCTCCTTCCCCACGTCCTGGGGAGATGGAGAAACCGGGCCACAGCACCTGAGGCTGGGTGTGGCCCGGGAGACGAAGAAGCCACCTGCCCCATGATCCCAGGCCACAGCCAGCTGGAGAAGCTGCCCGCCCCATGTCCGCCCGCCCCACATCCTGGGGAGATGGAGAAACCGAGCCCCAGTGCCTGAGGCTGGCTGCAGCCACAGAGACCAAGAAGCTGCCTGCCCTGTGATCCCAGGCCTCAGCCAGCTGGAGAAGCAGTTCACCCCACGTCCTGGGGGAGACAAGAAACCAGGTGCCAGTGCCTGAGGCTGGCTGCAGCCACAGAGACCAAGAAGCCGCCTGCCCTGTGATCCCAAGCCATAGCCAGCTGGAGAGGCCGCCTTCCCCACGTCCTGGGGGAGACAAGAAACTGGGTGCCAGCACCTGAGGGTGGATGCGATCTGGGAGACAAAGAAGCCGCCTGCCCCGTGATCCCAGGCTACAGCCAGATGGAGAAGCCGCCCACCCCATGTCCACCCGCCCCACGTCCTGGGGGAGATGGAGAAACCGGGCCCCAGTGCCTGAGGCTGGCTGCAGCCTGGGAGATGAAGAAGCCACCTGCTCTATGATCCCAGGCCACAGCCAGACAGAGAAGTCGCCCCCACTGCATCCGAGGGAAGATGAAGAAGCTGCCCGCCTGCGGTCCAGGCTCCAGCACCTACAGCTGGCTACAGCCTGGTAGATGGAGAAGCCACCCACCCTGCAGTCCCGGACACCAGCACCTGTGGCTGGCTGTGGCCTGGGAGACAGAGAAGCCGCCCACCCTGCGGTCCTGGGTGCCAGCACTTGCAGCTGCAGCACAGGCAAAGCCACCTGCCCACCATCCCCTGAGGCTGCAGCCAGCCTGGGCGCCTATGGCTGACCAGAGGGAGGGAAGCCTGGATCCTGGGTGCCTGTGGTCGGCTGGAGGAGGGAATCCTGGGTACCGGGTGTGGGCCAAGGCAGAGGTGGTTAGGGGCAATCAAGCCAGCAGGGGAGCAGTTAGGGACAATCAGGCTGGTAGGCAGAAGCAGTTAGGGGCAATCAGGCAGGCAGGCGAGCGGTTAGGAGCCAGCAGTTCTGAATTGTGAGAGAGATGTCCAACTGCTGGTTATCCCACAAGGGGTCCCAGATTGGAGAGGATGCAGGCCAGGCTGAGGGACACCCTCCCCGCTGCCCCCCGTGCACGAATTTCATGCACTGGGCCTCTAGTTTTTAATAATTTCTCATCAAATTTAAACAAATTTTGTTAACAATAGCAGCTAACACATTCTGGGCACTCAATATTTGCCAAATGTTGTTTTAAGCAAGTATTAAACCCTGTGATCATCCTCAGTGGGTAGGCATGACCACCCGTGTTATAGATGAAGAAACAGTCACATAGCAGTGAGGTGACTTTCACAGAGCTGGTTATGAACTCAAGCAGCATGAGCACAGAGCCTGTTTCTCACTTATCCACTTTCATTGTATTAATTTATTTTTGTACTGAATAGAGGGTGGTATGTAGGCATATGTGTGTGTGTGACTCTCTCTCACTCTCTCTCTCTCTCTCTCTCTCTCTCTCTCTCTCTCTCTCTCTCTATGTGTGTGTGTGTGTGTGTAGAAATACTATATATCTATATATATTTAAAAATTCACATTTCATGCTCCAAATTTTATTCTTGAGAAGCCTTTCCCCATTCTCACTCCTTAAAGACTAAAGTAATATAAGTAAAAGTATTTGGAAACGGACTGATCCTGTTTCTGCAAATGTGTCTTCATATGTGAAGGACAACAATCATTATACTAAGAATACAAAGGCTATATAATAATGACAGGAAACGGTCACTGCTTTATTATATCTTACAAGTTCACTAATTTTCCTTAGCTATGGTGTGTCTACCAAGCCTGTAATCAAATACTTTCTTGATTTCTGTTACCATGATTTTTCTTTCTAGCTTTTTCTTTGGATTCTTGTAGTTTTCATCTCTGCTGATATTATCCATTTGATATTCTATGTATTCTACTTTTCCATTATAACACAACGTATTATTCATAATGATTTAAAATTTCTTGTCTGATAATTCCAGCACTTGTGTCATATGTGAATCTGGTTCTGATGCTTGCTTTATCATTTTGGATTTTTTTTCTTGACTTTGTTACATCTCTTGCAATGCTCTCTTGAAAGTCTGAAAGGGTGCTTCAAGAAGAGTTGTTGGTTTTTCGTTTCTATAGCTTTTTTTTTTTTAATGTGGGAAATAAGTACTTAGGTAAATAGTCCTCCAATGTCCTGATTTATATTAATCTGGATATAAGTTGGACTGTGTTTATTATTAGCTCTATTTATAGTTTATTTATAACTATAAAAGGCTTCACATTCCTCTAGCATCTTTGTTTTGTCTCCTCTCTTGGCTTTCTCTGCTGTCACCCACTGTGACAATACTGGAGGCTTGTTAGTGTGGTGGTGGGGTATAGGGGACCCAGAGCTTTGTACAGTGCTCTGATTAAGTCTCTATCCAGAAGGGAGAGTGTGGAGGCCTCCCAATGACTATAGCCTCTCTGGGAATTTCTTACTCTCACATTATTCTGCACTCAGCTTCCAGTAGTTCAACATGAGCATGTAAGTGTTCCCACCAGTTTACGGATGTCAGTGGTTTCTGCCCTGGTAAGCAATTCTTGGGAGCTGCTTATCTCTAGATTTTCTTTTTGTTTGTTTGTTTTCATTCAAATTTGGAGTGGCAGTTTGCCTTTCAGTTTAAGTTTTCTGGGTGCTTCAAGAAGTTTTCGGTTTTCAGTTTGTATAGCATTCTCTGTCACTAAACATTGTAACCGGCCATTGCCCTGGTCTTTATGAATCATTGCAGTAAGGTACCACAAAGTGGACAGGACAGTGGCAGCCTCAGGGGTGGCCATGGTGAGGCACTGAGCCTAGTCAGCAGAATATAGCAATGCTATGGGAGGCTTAAAAATCAGAAGGCAGCCCTAGCTGATTTGGCTCAGTGGATAGAGCATGAGCCTGTGGACTGAGGGGTCCCAGGTTCGATTCTGGTCAAAAGCACATGCCTGGGTTGTGGGCTTGATCCCCATTGGGGGAGGTGCAGGAGGCAGCCAATCAATGATTCTCTCTCATCATTGATGTTTCTATCTCTCTTTTCCTCTTCCTTCCTCTCTGAAATCAATCAATAAATTTTTATTTATTTTTTTTTAAGCAGAAGACAGAGTGTCTGGACTCAGCCATCCAGAGGTAGTACTGAGAAACTCAACAATAGAAGTAGAATGCAGAAGCTAAATTCAGGTTAATACTTAAAAATTTTTTAAAGAGTTAAAATATTCAGGTTTAGGTCTTTCCATCTTTGAAAAATTTATTTTAAATTAACCACAAAATTATACCATTTGGAGACAGGTGAGTGTGAATGTTTTTTTCTCATAGCATAATACACAATGCTAAACATAATAGCATTTTATTTGTTTATTAAAAGTATTAACTATGGTATGTATTTTTGATACAAATCTCTAGGGGGTTTCAAGTGTCTTTCAATATAGGATATATTAATTAAGTTAAATATTGCAATGAGTAATTCAGGAAAGTTGATTCTCATACTTAAAAAACTCACGTTAACATCTTTAGGTCTTTAAATTTGCCTACATAGAAGAATCATCATAGTTCTATAAATTGCCTGAATAACTTCATTAAAATACAAGATATTTGGGCCTTAGTTTACTTACATTCTACTTATATAATTATTTACCCAGATTTCTTCTGGTTCAAATTGCTCCAAGTTAAATAGTCACTAAAAATGAACTGAGAGCATAGTATTGAAGCAAACAATTTTTAATTAATCTTCTAGAAGAGTACACCTTGACAATCATTTTGAAAATTAACTTATTTAAATACAATTGTCAATAACTGGGAAATAATGAAAATATGACCAAAGTTAGTAAGAAAGTATGACTAGAATTGTAAGTAGATATGTATTATGTATCATATTCTAACAGAACATAAAAAAGCAAAGTTGTTTAATCAATATTAACCTGATATGAAGAATATCAGATTTTAACAGTATTTCAGAACTCTTTGAATCTCATTTCTACCAGATAAACTAATTTCACAGAATTATAAAAAAAGGTAGAGAAAATATAACTGGTAGGTGGCATATGTTCAGTGTCAGCCCTCCACCAATCTTTTGTATGGGCAAATTAGTTATGTATTATTCCCTAATCAATTTTATTCCAGTCTAAATCTCATCATTTCTTTAAGACCCAAATAACCACACCTTTGCTATGAAGATTCTCTAATGGTCATACACAACCTATAGCTATTGCTTACTCCTCTCAACTATGTAAGCCTCAGAATATTCTACCTTTTAATGATATTTTCTTAGTTGCATGTTCATTCATTCTATGTCCCCTCAAATAGGACTCTTTCAAAGATTAAGGATTGCTGCATGTCTAGGACTATTATAGTACTCTGTATATACTCAGTAAAGACTTGTTGCTACTGGGAATGCGATCTTCATCAAAATATATGCAATTTTGTTTTGTTTGTTAAATTTTCTTTCTTTGGATTGTGGCAGTCATAATTTCAGAATTCATTTTTATAAGGATATAAAATAAATGAGTTTCACCACAGAACTTCTAATATGAAAGAGAAAATTCTAGATGGGAGAAACTACCAGAGGAAACAGGACAACTCATCCAGCTGTGAATGCAAATACATTGTATTTGCCATTCCTTTAATTCCGATACTCCATTTCAGTGACAAATTTAGGTGCATATTATCATTATCATTACCATAAGTTTTTACTTATTCTTTCTTTTGCAAAGATCCAGAAATGAAGTCATTAGAGTTACAGTATCAGCTAAAAATTAATATAATAATACTTTATAAAAATAACATGTAAATTATGTTTTTCCATTTTTGTTTTATTTTGAATTCAGCCCTACTTTCATTCAGCATTTCCTTTCATCAGAATCCCATCCTCTTTAACTCGTTATTACCATTTGAGAAATCAGGAAAAATATTTTCAAGTTAGTCAAAGATGATTTTGGAGAGAAAATTTTTATCTGAATATCATATAGGATTTGAACAAATGTCCATATCTAATTTATTTACCCACTAGGGAAAATTACACAGCAGTTGAGATCATTGCAATATCACCCTGAGTTTTTAGAATAAACCCGAAAGTTCAGAATTTATAAAAGAGAAGTTTAGTTGTGAAACTCAAAAACTCTCTAAGTCTGTATGTAAAGTAAAAAGTAAGCTGAATAAACAGAGAAGGTTAATCTATAACCCAGCCTGTCCAGTCTACTATTTTAAATATAGCCTTTAGTTATGAGCCTCCCTTCATAGTGGAATGTGTTTTCATTGGACATTGATTACTTTATTGTGGAGGTAGTTTGGATCAAATCTCACTTCTCACAACCCATTTCCTATCAGAGCTAATGGGTTTGCAGCTCATTTATAATGATCATATTGGCAGGGATTTAGCTGATACTAAATTTTCAAATACTCCATAGGAGAGGTTTTTCCACTCTCCTGAGTGCCTTTCAGCTGCAGGTAAAGAATGTTACAGCTGGATGAGAGAGCTAATTAGAGCCAATTATAGCCTAAGTGACCAACATTGGCATTAAAATGTCTGGCAGAATCTACCTGTACTTGCAACACAGAGGTTTTGAATTTCTACAAATACCTGTCTTGGAACATTAACATTTTATAGAATAGCAGGTAATAAGTACTTAAATTTAATAATCAAATGAGCCATTGAGAAATGAATCCTGAAAGTAGGACTTCACTAGACATGATTTTACACTGACTGCCAAAGGCATCTCAAAATTAATAGTAAATATCAGATACTTAATGAGAAGCATCAAGGTTCTACAACCAATTTGGACTTTATAAATCCAGTGACCTGAATTTAATTCAACATATAAACTCATATTTTCTCATATGAGGCACATTGGATCAGCATTCTAAAGGAGCTATTTGCAGACTAACATCACTTTATTTTATTTCGCTTAGTTTGTCTAACAGAATTCAGAGATTCCTTAGTGAGTGGAATTGTTTTTGTCCAAAATCTCCATTCCTATCTATTCTAGTTGTAAGGACGTAGGTCCTCATCTGTCCCTTAAAAAGTAGGGAAAAGTTTGTATAGGGACAAACATTTTCTCTAGCCTTTTAAAGCTTTTGTTTGACAAGCAAATGGTATGATAGAGGAATAGAGTGAAATAGAATACTTAGCACTGAATGTTAAAGTTTGGAAGGGACTTTAAAGAAACTTACATTACTTTCAATATGTAATTGTGAAAAATTGAAATTTTTATCTATCTCTCTAATCCATTAATCTCTCCAACATCTATCTATCTAGTTATCTATCCATCCATCTGTCATGAATATAAGTATCTATCTCAGAAACTATAATACTACATTCTGAAATATGCAGATGCTCCAAAAATGTTCAGAGGTAAATATAATGAATAATTTTGAAATACATTTACAAGGACTGAGAATTAAAAATGTTAGAAATGAAAAAATATTTTAAAACATTTCATTCTTATGCTTTATGCTTGTCAGGCATGTCTTATTTGTAGAAAATTACATTAGAAGTTTCTACTGCTTAATCAGTTTTTAATTTAAAACACAAAGCCTACATCTCTATATATAAAACCCTAATATGCAAATAGACCGAACGGCAGAACAACCGAACAACCAAACAGCTGGTCGCTATGACATGCGCTGACCACCAGGGTTTGCATGAGGAACATGGTGGGTGTCGGCCACTGCAGGATGGTGGTGCAGGTGAGTGGGGGTGCCAGACCAAGGCGGGGTGCTGGTTGCTGTCATTGGGGCACTGGTTGCTGTCATCAGGGCGAGCCTCTAGTGGTTATTGAAAATTCTTTGCTCCCGCCAGGTGCTCGCACCTGCTGCCAGCGCTGGCCCTGCTTGTACCCACTGCCAGTGCTGGAGCTGCCACTTGCACCCACTGCCAGCGCCTAGCGCCAGCCCTGATCACTTGGCGCTATCAGTGGGTGCGAGTGGTGGCTGCTAGCCCTGATTGCCCCTCAGGTCTTCTCCACCTCCTCCTGCTCCTGAGGGGCTATCAGAGCCAACAGCTGACTCTCGCACCCACTGACGGCGCTGGCCCTGCTTGCACCTGCTGCTGGTGCCGGCCCCAATCACTCCATGCTGCCAGTAGGTGTGAATGGGGCCAGTGCTATCAGCATGTGGGAGTGGTGGTGGCGGGGGCTATCAGCAGACAGGGGATTGGGGGCCATGACTGGAGGTGCTGGGTGGGGACACAGAAGATGGGCTGAGACCCGCCCCTGTGCCCACCACAGGCTCATGGCCCACAGCTCCTTTCAAGGTGCATGAATTTATGCACTGGGCCCCTAGTCCTATCTAATAATAGACAAATATGCAAATTGACCATACCTCCAACACACCCACAAGCCACACCCACAAGCCACACCCACAAGCCACACCCACCATCCAATCAGAGCGAGCATGCAAATTAACCCAAACCAAGATGGCTACAGCCACAGAGAGCAAAGTTTCCTAGGTAACAGAGGAAGCCAAGCTTTCCGCCTGCCCTTGCCAGGCCTAAGCTTCCACTCAAGCTACAGAGTTTCAATTATAGAAGGTAAACAAATTCAAACAAATGGCGGCAGAATGGAGCTTGAGAGAGCAGGCCAGGGTTGCCGCTGGCAACAGGGGAAGCAAAGCTTTCCGCACACCCTGGTGGGGCCCACCTGCTTAAGGCAACAAAGTTTCAATTATAACCCCAGCACAAATGGCTACCAGCCTCGGAGGGAGCCCCAGGCCTGGCTCCCCTCCAGGCTACAAACTTTCAATTGTAGAAGGAAAATAAATTCCAGATACCAGGGCCTCCGCTTGCATTGCCAGGGGGCGTGGTCTGCCTGCAAACCACCACAGGCCCCTTGCTCAGGCCACCCCACACCCCAAGGGAACCCCCACCTGATCCGGGACGCCCTTCAGGGCAAACCAGCTGTCCCCCATCCTTGTACCAGGCCTCTATCCTATCTAATAAAAGAGTACTATGCAGATTGATCATCACTGCAACACACAATACAGCTGCCCCCATGTGGTCAAAGATCCTGCCCCCATGTGGACACAAGATGGCCACCACAAGATGGCCAGCAGGAGAGGGCAGTTGGGAGGCACCAGGCCTGCAAGGGAGGGCAGTTGAGAAGGACCAGGCCTGCAAGGGAGGGCAGTTGGAGGTGATCAACCCTGCAGGAGAGGGCAGTTAGGGGTAACCAGGCTGGCAGAGGAGGGAAGTTGGGGGCAAACAGGCTGGCAGCAGAGTGGTTAGGGGGTAATCAGGCTGGCAGGCAGAAGCAGTTAGGGGCAATCAGAAAGGCAGGCAGGCAAGCAGTTGGGAGCCAGAAGTCCTGGATTGTGAGAGGGATTGTGAGAGGGATGTCCCAGATTGGAGAGGGTACAGGCTGGGCTGAGGGACAACCCCCCTCCGTGCACGAATTTCATGCACCGGGCCTCTAGTTTATTATATAATTGTATATATTTATAATGCACCATTTTCTGAAATTCACAGCCACAGCATGTAGCAATAAGTTATAGGGAGTAATCAATAATTTCTGATAGGTTGAACACAACAAAATCAATTAACATCTAATGAAAACAAAAGTTGTTCTTCTGGTATGCATTTCTAAACAGCATTAAAAACTATCTGATGAAAATACACTTCATGGAATTGTTTGTCCTTACTCAAATTCAATTCCAGTTATGACCCTGAGAGATGATTAGTAAATGTGACTTTTTAATTAGCATTTTGCATAATTCATTGAAATTATAATGCATTCATGAATTTGATTGTCAAGGTGCAGATGTGCTAATATGAAGCTATAATTTTCTCATCTAAATAACTCTTTTAGTAGCACTCTCATTTCTTACAATTTTATTGTTTAGGACCTATTATTTTTCATTTTAAAGAATGAGTTCAGAGAGAAGTGGATCTTGGTCAGTCTGTATTGTGATAGTGGATTGTTTAGAATAGTAGAAATCAAAGGAAACTAACATCATATATAAAAGGTTGTTTATTTTATTTTAGTGAAATCTGACCATTATTTATGTAACTTTAAAATGTAAAAAGCGGCTTTCCTTTTCAAACCACCACTAAATTAGAGTGAAATTGAGTCAAATAGGAATTATACAATAAAAAATTGGAGGTTTGTTTCATTGCACAGGAGTTGCATGGACACAAAAATCAGACTGTTCACATGATGCTCATATGACACTGGTAGTAAACATAAAATATGGGCATGTATTTGATACTTGGTTTTATGAGATGAGCCCTGGTACTTGAAAAATATATGAAACATAATCTATTCATACCTCTGTTAAACAGATTTCCAGACTGTTCCCCAACATATATCTGTTTCTATTGGTATTAGTATTTGTTTCTATGAAAATATCAAACTTCTATCAACTGGGCAGCTCAGCTTCAACTCTGAGGAGAATGAGAAAAAAAGGGAGTAAATATAGAATGTGGTTGCTCCAAAGAAATGCAGGGTGCACCGTGTTTTTACTAAAAGGCTCACTGTGACTTTGTTTTTCTTTCTGTACACCGGATGGGCTGTTAGAATGAAATAGATGTTTCCAAATGAGGTGAGAGAACTTTTGAACTAGGATTCTTAGCCATTGGTCCTATTTACAAATGAGTTACTAGTAAACTTCTGGGAATCAAACACCCACACACGTGGATAGTTGCTACCTACTTCGCCAACATAGATTTTTGTGTTCTTGGTACTGAAAAATTTGCCAGTAAAACTGCGATTATTGCAAACATGTGTGGTGACACTGAATGAGAATTCCAGGGAGTGGTGTGGTAGAATGAATATTATTATTTGGGGAAATGCTTCCTTAGGACATTATAGGAAAAGCACTGCCTACATTTCCAAACTCTGCCATACAGAATTCTTATTACATGGATAACAGTATGAAAAGACCTCTATGTTGCTCCTGGCACAGTCCACATGGGTCCCTGGTAGGTAATCCCTCACAGCAATTTTATAGCATCTGGCTCCAGGTGCTCATAAAACATAGTGAAGCATTGCATTTGTGGCAACGCTGATGAGCTGAGATTGGCTCCTGTTGAGTTCCACTGCTGTGTTTCTAGGTAGCATTATAATGTGTCATAGGATTCTTTAATGCTAAGATACTACTTTTTCCCTTTACTTACAAATCCTATCTAATAAAAGAGTAATATGCAAATTGGCCATCACTCCAAGGCACAAGATGGTGGCCCCCATGTGGACACAAGATGGCTGCCACAAGATGGCCTGCAGGGGAGGGCAGTTGTGGGAAGTTGGGGTGACCAGGCCGGCAGAGGAGGGCAGTTGGGAGGGACCCAGGCCTGCAGGAAGGGCAGTTGGGGGGAAACCAGGTGAGCCCTGGAGGACAGTTGGGGGGAACCCAGGCCTGCAGGGGAGGGCAGTTGTGGGCAGTTGTGGGTGATCAGGCCAGCAGGGAGAGCAGTTAGGGGTGACCGGGCCAGCAGAGAAGGGCAGTTGGGGGAGACCAAGCCAGCAGGGGAGGGCAGTTCAAGGGGGACCAGGCCTGCAGGAAAGGACAGTTGGGGGGACCCAGGCCTGCAGGGCAAGGCAGTTGGGGGGGCAGGCTAACAGGAAAGGACATTTGGGGGGACCCAGGCCTGCAGGGGAGGGCAGTTTGGGGGATCAGGCCTGCAGGGGAGGGCAGTTGTGGGCGATAAAGCCAGCAGGGAGGACAGTTAGGGATAACCGCGCCAGCAGAGGAGGGCAATTGGGGGAGACCAGGCCAGCAGGGGACGGCAGTTGGGGGGACCAGGCCTGCAGGGGAGGGAAGTTGGGGGGATCAGGTCTGCATGGGAGGGCAGTTGGGGGGGACCCAGGCCTGCAGGGGAGGGCCATTTGGGGGGGGCAGGCCTGCAGGAAAGGACAGTTGAGGAGGACCAGGCCTGCAGGGGAGGGCAGTTGGGAGCCAGCAGTCCTGGATCGCGAGAGGGATGTCCAACTGCCTGATCCCAGTGGGATTGGGCCTAAATGGGTGGTCAGACATCCCTCAAGGGGTCCCAGATTAGAGAGGGTGCAGGCTGGGCTTAGGGACACCCTCCCCCCTGTGCACGAATTTCACGCACCGGGCCTCTAGTGGTTATATAAAAGTGAAATAACAGGTTGGTTTCATAATATATTAATTAACTTGAAATTTGAGGATGAAGGTTTTATATGTCCCAGAAATTGCCAAATATTTGGAAATCATCATATTAGATCAATAATGTGGAATTTCCAAATAAGAAAGTAATTGATTAAAAATATTTCATTACCGCTTTAAGAGTAAACTTGCAGTTCTAAATTTTATGTTAGAAGGGCTAAGTAATTGTATTTTTTGTGTGATCTTTATGTGCATATCACTTGTACCTTCACTTAATGGTCTTTATCTTTAGTAACATTATAAAAGTCATGAACCCTTAACAGTAAACTCTTGGAAGTTCAAATATATGTAAAGAAAGGCTTTCTGAATACCATACAAATGAAAACATAAAGATAATCATTTATAAGATCACTTAAAAATTAGGCGAATGTTGTAGGATATCATAGTAATATTTCCTTAATGCTAATGTTCCCAGAAGGTTTCCAGTTAAGAAGGTGATTTGATTTTACAGGCAGGCTGGCAAAGAAGAAACAGTGAGGAGACGTGAAACACACTTTGTAGTATGTTGTGTTTTAGTATACAAATCATATTTGTAGACATTTCCTTGTTTGATAACACTGTCCATGTTCTCCTACATTACCATTAACCTAAAGTCTTTGAATCATTCGGTTGCTTTAACTGTAATATTTCTAGGAAAATTCAAGTGCTTTACAGATAAAATCTCACTAATCAACATACAGCTCTCAGAAAAGGCAAATGCATGCATTAGATTCTACTGGGTGTATGGCAAGCCTGGGACATGATGAAGTGAATTACATCGCAGAATCTCAACTCCAATGCTTTTGTGGGGTTATGTAGAGCAAAGTGGCATTGACTAGTGTGTACCTTACCTGGATTATAAAGATAATTGTGTCGGCCCTCTTCTTAAATTTGGCTTCATATTTTATTAAAATAAAAAGATGAGGTGATAACTTAATGTTTTACACTTTGCACTTTTTTGTCTTAGTCATATTTCATTGAAAGAGACCAATTTTTAGCTCAATTTTAGTCTAGTTTTTAGCAATTTAAAAATGAAATATGAGAAGGGACAGAAATTTATGGGAAAATAGATGCAAAAATACTTTACAGAAAGTAACCCTTCATAGAAAGGACAATGCCCAATAGTCAATGGGAAAGTGTTGGGAAGTTATTTTTGAATTGTTAGAACCACAGAGGTCTCTACAGCATTGCTTACTGAAACCAGGTAATAGGTGGCACTAGTAGGTATTCTGATCATCATCACACAGCAAGAACCTCATTAATTTTCAACTTTGTAGATTCCTCAGATATTATGTCTTACTGTGATAAGAGGCCAGTAGACAACAAGGGACTATCACCATCCTAGCAGGATAATTGTGATCAGTTAGAGAAACAGCTGCATTTAGATAATAGCATAGAGAAGAATTTGCTTGAAACTTCAAGTGATTCGCTTGAGCATCTTTTGGCATTTTCTTGCTCAGTTTGGATGGGAAAAGGAAATAGTATGGTGGCCAAGAGATCAAACTTCTTAGAAATAAAGGTCTGTATCACCCCAACAGATAAACCACTCAAAACAGCAGAAGTGAGGGTAAAGGGGATCTATAATGAGTAGTAGAGAAGAGAAATAGCACAGATCAGTTGTGCCTTCAAGACTAGCTGTAGTGGCATATTGAAGTTCATTTACACATCTTATAAGTTCTCCTGATAAAGAAGCCCACCAGATTATTGAGTAGTTCTTTCTAGAACTTACATTACAAAGCAACGTAGGGACAGATTGGACTCAATCACCCTACAACTTCTACCCTTTCCACCCTGGCTTCAGAACTGAAGCACTGATTTTCCTAGCTGCTGAGTGTGCTGGTGGCTAGCAGTTGTCAGCTGATTCCCCTTTTGGGAATTGCTTATGATTATAGAGAACTGCCTCATTCCATGTCAAGCCTGGTCCCCAGAGACTATTCACAGCCCTTGATGGTTTAATCAGGATACAGAGAGAGCCTGGTCCTTCTGCTACCATGCAAAATAATTCTACAGGACCTTTCCTCTTCCAGGGTTTTCCAATTGACTGAAACCACTGTTGTAACTGTGTCACAGTTCAAATTCTATTTTCATTTGAAGTATACTATTCAAACTGGTAAGTGCATACATGTGCCAGAATATGTTTACATAAGTTTTCACGATGGATAACCTCTTAAGAAACTAGTAAACAAGATCAAGAAACATAGCATTATGACTAGCGTCCCTAAAGCCACAATTGGGCTGCCTTTCAGTCACTCTTCAATGCAAAGGAGCACCCACAATCCTGACTTCTAATACCAGGAATTGGTGGTGTTTGATTTTTATCTTTATATAAATACAAAAAAAAAAGTCTGTGTGCTTT
Source organism: Eptesicus fuscus (assembly GCF_027574615.1). Taxonomy (NCBI): domain Eukaryota; kingdom Metazoa; phylum Chordata; class Mammalia; order Chiroptera; family Vespertilionidae; genus Eptesicus; species Eptesicus fuscus. The sequence continues at coordinate 76,445,908 of NC_072474.1, read as the reverse complement.
GGGTGTTTTTTTTCAGTATTATATTTTGAGATTCTTATATGTTGTGGATTTATTTGTGGTCCATGCTCTATAGTGATCAATGCATGATATATTGCAAAACACTCATCCATTCTACAGCAAAGTAACATTTGGGGTGAATTTTCTTAGACGCTATTATGAATGGTTCTGCAATCAAGCACCTTGTAAATGAGTTTTGTCAAATATATACATACAGTTTATATATACATATATACAATTCTATTTATTTATACTCAATCCTGCTTTATTTACTCTCCACAATTTTGGATTCAAAGTGTAATCTCTCCATTAAACTTCCTACCTTCATCTCAGACTCTTTCCTGGGAAAGTCCACTTATATGCTGTGGGTCAAATTGCATTCTCCAAAAAGATATTTTCAAGTCCTAACCTCTGGGTCAAATTGCATTCTCCAAAAAGATATGTTCAAGTCCTAGCCTCTGGTGACTGTGAATGTGACATTATTTGGAAACAGGGTCTTAGCAGGTGTAATTAGTAAGAAATCAACCGAAGGACTTGTATGCATGCATATGAGCATAACCAATGGACGCAAGACACTGGGGAGGCGGGGTAAGGGCATGTGCGGGGGGGTGGGGTAGGAGAGGCTGGGTGGAGGTCAATGGGGAAAAAAAAGGAGACATATGTACTATTATTTGTAATACTTTAAACAATAAAATAAAATAAAAATAAAAAGATGAGGTCATACTGGATTATGATAACCTCTAAATCCAATGGCTTTGTCTTTATAGAGCAGGTGATATTTAAAGACACAGACACAGCAGAGACACACAAGGATGAAGGCAGTGTGACAGCAGAAACAGTGATTGGCATGATGCAGCTAGAGAAATATGCAAATTAGCCAGGACGCCATAATGTCACGACAGAACAGCAGGAACCTGAGGCTGCATGGCGCCTGGCCAGGGTGAGGGACCTCAGGTTGTGCCCCCCACCCCAGTGCTGGGCTGGGGGACCTCAGGCCATGCCCCCCACCCGGCGGGGCTTGACGGGGGACTTCAGGCCGCTCCCCTTGCACAATGGGGCTTGACAGGGACCTCAGGCCATGCCCCCTACCCCAGCACCAGGCCGGGGGGCCTCAGGCCACGCCCCCCACCCCAGCACTGGGCTGGGGGACCTGAGGATGCGCCCCCCACCTGGAGGGGCTTGATGGGGGTGGGGCCAGCCGAGTCTGGGTCTCCTGCGTTTTCGAAGTGTGTGTGGGTGGTGGGTGGGGACTTGACTCTAGGTCCCGCGGCGTGCTCCAGACTCTGACAGGAGGGAGATTTTCATATACATTTTACTAATTTTCTTTCATCTCTGACACTTGTATTATAGAGAAAGGGCAAATAACAATATTAAAATATTTCCTCTAATTAATTCCCTTTTAATGTGCATGAATTTTGTGCATCGGGCCACTAGTAAGCCAAGAATTGCCTGGGCCACCAGAAGCTTAGAGGCAAGAAAAATTCTTCCTAAAGTCTTCAGAGGGAGCATGGTTCTGCCAAAAATCTTGATTTGGAATTCTGGTTTCCAGGATTTCTGGAGAATAATTTCCTGTTATAACTTCAAGTTACCAAGGTTGTGGTAATTTTTTTACTATAGCCTTAGACAACTGATACTCTTCAACAAAAGCCAAAGCCAAAGAATGGGTATGAATTTTACTGACATTTTTAAAAATAGGTGAAGTTTTTGAGGAGCCTCCATACTGTTTTCCATAGTGCTGCATCAATTTATATTCCCACCAACAATGCAAAAGGATTCCCTTCTCTCTACATCTCCAGTACTTACTAGTTTTTGTATTTTTTATAATAACCATTCTAATAATTGTGAAGTGATGTCTAATTGTGGTTTTGATTTGCATTTCCCTGATTAGTGATGCTGAGTATCTTTTCACAGGGTCACATTACATATGGGTGATATCAACTACTATGATGAAAATTTTAATTAGACAAAGACAATGATTATTATCATAAAAAAAATAAAAGTTAGTACTCTCTTATTTTAACTATTTCTTTTCTTATGAAAAGGAGACTGTTCTCTACTTGTTATAGGAATAACACAGAATAAAACCTGTGAGTCTCCATGGTGGTCAAATGTAGTTTGCAATATCCTATAATATTTCCCTGTAAAATTAAAAGGTGGTTGAATATTTTTGGTGATCAAATACATTTTGACATTTTTTAAAAATATATTTCTTTATTGATTTCAGAGAGGAAGGGAGAAGGAGAGAGAGATAGAAACATCAATGATGAGAATCATAGATCGGCTATCTCCTGCACGCCCCCTACTGGAGATTGAGCCTGCAACCCAGGCATGTGCCTTTCGCCAGAATCAAACCTGGGACCTTTCAGTCTGCAGGCTGATGCTCTATCCACTGAGCCAAGCTGGCTAGGGCTCATTTTGACATTTTTGAGTCATGTATAGTCAGCAGTCATTGTTTTAAAATCATGAATATTTTAATAAGTTTTAACATAAAGTATAAACATAAAGTAGCATACTTAAAACATTATTTGTGATAAATTAATAACTAGTCAAATAAAATACTCAATATTGTTTTCTCCTGTTTCTCTAATAGATATAAAAGTTTTATTTAAATAAGGAGGGGCACATTTATAGATTTGTGTGAAGAAGCTAAATATAAGATGGCAGAGATTCAGAAATTGATTAACTTCCATCCTTGGGATACCTGGAGATTCCTATAATAATATCACTGTCAGTCTATTTATCATGGCCAAACAATAAGTCTCTCTTAACCACAATCTCCTGGGAAGAGAAGCAAGCAGGGTTTGACAATGATTAACTATATCAACTCTTTATATGGAGCAATTGGACAGAAGTATATCTCATATATATGCATTGTCTATTAAAAAGATGAGTGAATAAACAAATGGATAAGAAGCAATGCCTGGTAAGAATTGTCTTACAACAGAAACTGCAGAGGATAAACTGGCATATGATAGATAAATCCACTAAAGATTGGTAAATAAAATGAAAAAGGCATAAACATGAATATGCATGCCTTTTGATTATTAATTCTCTATGGAAAATATAAAATCCTATATAATAAAAGCCTAATATGCTAAGTGTCTGGTTGTCTGGTCATCCATTCAATCAATCAAAGCGTAATATGCTAATGATATGCTGAGGCTGCTCAACCACTCACTATGACATGCACTGACCCCCAGGGAACAGATGCTCCGACCAGTAGGTTAACTTGCTGCTGGATTCCAGCCGATCAGGACTGAGCAAGATGGGCCAGACATGCCCTGAAGCCCTCCTGTGGTCCTCCACTGGGTGGCCAACCTCCCGTGTCCCTCCCTGGCCACAATCGTGCACTGGTGGGGTCCCTTGGCCTGGCCTGCTCCCTCTCGCAATCCAGGACCCCTCAGGGGATGTCTGAGAGCAAGTTTTGGCCTGACAGAGGAATGACCAGTCATTATGATGCACAATGACCACCAGGGGGCAGACACTCAAAGAAGGAGCTTCCCCCATGGTGGTCAGTGCACTCCCACTGGGGGAGCACCGCTCAGCCAGAAGCCGGGCTCATGGCTGGAGAGCGCAGAGGCAGTGGTGGGAGCCTCTCCCGCCTCCGCAGCAGTGCTAAGGATGTCTGACTGCCCATTCAGGCCCACTCGCCACAGTGTGCAGGCCAGGCTGAGGGATTACACGCCCCTCCCCCCCCCCAAGTACACAAATTCCATGCACCGGGTCTCTAGTCATTTAATAATTGTAAGAGATACCTAGAGATTATTATTTTCTTTCCTTCATAAACCATTAGCCAACAGTAATTTTTTTCTTCATGAATTTTAGAAGAAACTCTGAAACAAAAGCCTATTATAGGATACTAGAGGCCCGGTGCATGAAATTCATGCATAGGGGGTTGTGGCCCTCAGCCAAGCCTGCACCCTCTCCAATCTGGGACCCCTCGAGGGATGTCTGACTGCCCGTTTAGGCCTGATTCTGGTAGGATCGGGCCTAAATGGGCAGTTGGACATCCCTCACACAACCCAGGACTGCTGGCTCCCAATTGCTCACCTGCCTGCCTTCTTGATTGCCCCTAAGCACTTCTGCCTGCCAGTCTGATCACCCACTAACCACTCCCCTGCCAGCCTGATTGATGCCTAACTGCTCCCCTGCCAACCTGATTGCTTCTAACTGCCATCCCCTGCAGGCCTGGTCCCCCCCAACTGCTCTCCCCTATAGGCCTAGGTCCCCCCCAACTGCCCTTCCCTGAAGGCCAGGTTGCCCCCAACTTCCCTCCTCTGCCAGCCTGGTCACCCTAATTTTTCTCCCCTGCAGGCTTGATTGCCCCCAACTGCCCTCCCGTGCAGGCCTGGTCCCTCTCAACTGCCCTTCCCTGCTGGCCTGATTTCCCACAACTGCCCTCCCTTGTAGGCCTGGTCCCTCCCAACTGCCCTCCCCTGCTGGCCATCTTGTGGTGGCCATCTTACGTCCACATGGGGGCAGCCATCTTGTGTTGGAGTGATGGTCAATTTGCATATTATTCTTTTATTAGATAGGATAGATGCCTGGTGCACAGGTGGGGGCTGGCTGGTTTGCCCTGAAGGGCGTCCCGGATCAGGGTGAGGGTTCCCTTGGGGCATAGGGTAGCCTGGGCAAGGGGCCTATAGTGGTTTGCAGGTGGGCCTCAACCCCCAGCGACCCAAGCAGAGGCCCTGGTATCTGGGATTTATTTATCTTCTATAATTGAAACTTTGTAACCTTGAGCAGAGGCCAGGGCAGGCCAGGGTGGGCGGAAAGCTTGCCTTCCTCCATTGCTGGGGCAACCCAAGCCTCCAGCTGGCTCCAGCTCTGTGGCTGCCGCCATCTTTGTTGGGATTTATTTATCTTCTATAATTGAGACTTTGTAGCCTTGAGTGGAGGCCAGGGCTGGCCAGGATGGGCGGGAAGCTTGGCTTCCTCCATCGCTGGGGGCAACTCAAGCCTCCTGCTCTCTACAGCTCTATGGCTGCTGCCATTTTTGTGGGTTAATTTTCATACTCGCTCCTGATTGGCTGGTGGACATGGCTTGTGGGTGTATCGGAGGTACAGTCAGTTTGCATGTTTCTCTTTTATTAGATAGGATGCCTACATACAAATTCATATAAAGGGTAGGGCAAGAATAGATTTAGAGCTATGAGTAAATAATATTATTTATTATTCTTTTCCATATAAGCTATTATTAATCTACTTTTGCCCCACCTTGTGCATATATATTCATTTATTCACATATATATTTTAATATTTTTATTGATTTCAGAGATGAAGGGAAAGGGGAGAGAGAGAGAGAGAAACATCAAGGATGAGAAAGAATCATTGATTGACTGCCCACACTGGGGATCGAACCTGCAACCCAGACATGTACTGCAATTTGGAATCAAACCCTGACCTCCTGGTTCATAGGTCAATGCTCAACCACTGAGCAATGCCAGCTGGGCTATTCATATATTTTATATTTAATTGCTCCTAGTGTATTCTGATGAACAAATATTGATTAACAAAAAATGTAGTTAAGGTCATTTATTGGAAAATAAGTTCTTCTGAAAAAAAGAAGAAACTATAGTTAAAAGTGTATTTCTATGATATACTGATAATTCATATAGCCTACAGAATGAATCTTAGATGTTCTTTAAGCATATGGAAAACAAAAAAGGAAGTGAAGTTATTTGGACAGTATTAATTTGGAGATGCTAAAAGGAAGATAGTAGTTAAATAAATAGACATGTCTTAAATAAGTAGACAGAATATCTTAGGTAAGACATATTTTTAAGGAAATATTTTTAAACAGGGTCATGTAAATATTATTTCAAGTATGGACAATTATTTTCCTAGTGTTTATCTTTCTTTTCTTCCTCTGGTACCAGGGACCTTATATAGACCACAAGTGGATGTGGTGAGTCTTTCTTGGCAAAAGAAGAGAAAATCAGAATATAAATTTTCTAGAAATCCTCTAAGAAAATAAAAGCAGGTTTTCTGTTGCATGCATATGGAATTACCTCCTAGAGAGTAAAAGAGAACAGGAAGAACAATATCTTGCATGTAGTATTGGCTAAAATCTTATTATACACTAGTGAATTTTCATTTTGTCTGGAAGAAGCTATTATTCATTTCAAGCTCAAATACATTACTCAAAATTATAAGTTTTCTGGCACTTTTTACTAAAATCCAGGTGTGCTAGCTGTCATAACCAGAAAATGCAGCACCTTAAAGGCTGTATACTCCTGGGATTCCAAATACCCTTAAAAGTATACACACTGATTACTTTCTTGGATTTAACATTTTAAATCATCATTACAAGGAAAGGGGCTTTATTCCTTTTTCATAAATTCCATGCAACCATGTAGAATCTCATCCATTTTATTTGACAAAAGTTTACAAAAATGTCTTTAAATTTGTATAAAACCTATAGTGGGAGGGTTCTTGACTAGCCCAAGTCTTGTTCCTGTGCTACAAATAACCAACATTATATTCAGTTGCACTAGATGTGAATTCCTTTTGTTCACTTTCATGAAGTCTTATTTAGCATACTGTGATGAATAAATATTGCTTTCTGGAATGGAGGGAAAGATTGCTTAGAAGGACTCTAAGAATAACATTATTTAGGAGCTGCCCTGGCTGGTGTTGCGCTCAGTGGTTGGAGCATTGGCCCACCCTCTTAAGGGTCTCAAGTTCCTTCAGGTTCTATTCCTGGTCAAGGGCATGTACCTAGGTTGTTGCAGGTTCCCTTCTTGCCCCCTGGTAGGGGTGTCTGTGGGAGGCAACCAGTGGATGTGTCTCACCGCAATGCCTCCCTCTCCCTCTCCCTCTCCCTCTCCCTCTCCCTCTCCCTCTCCCTCTCCCTCTCCCTCTCCCTCTCCCTCTCCCTCTCCCTCTCCCTCTCCCTCTCCCTCTCCCTCTCCCTCTCCCACTCCCTCTCCCTCTCCCTCTCTCTCTCCCTCTCCCTCTCTCCCTCTCCCTCTCCCCCTCCCTCTCCCTCTCTCCCTCTCCCTCTCCCTCTCCCTCTCCCTCTCCCTCTCCCTCTCCCTCTCCCTCTCCCTCTCCCTCTCCCTCTCCCTCTCCCTCTCCCTCTCTCTCTCCCTCTCCCTCTTCCTCTCTCTCTCTCTCTCCCTCTCCCTCCCCTCTCCCTTTCCCTCCCTCATTCTTTCCACTCTCTCTGAAAAGCAATGTTATATATATATATCTATCTATCCATACTCTGGTGAGGATTAACAAAAAACAAAACAAACAAAAAATTATTTAGAAGCCAATTTTTCACAATTTGTCAATAATAAATCTGAAGAGCCTAAAAAATATTGTCTCTTAATGAACCGCTGAAAGAAAGGAAAGCAAACTTATTTGAAGCACATTAGTTTGGAGAGGTTGAAGCCTCCTATTTTAATTGAATGTAAATGGTGCATTCAGTATGCAAGGCACCATCATTTGAACAGTCTTGAAAAAGAAAAAAAAAAGAAGTCTCTCTATTCAAGAAATAGCACATTAAAAAGCCATGTACAGCCTAGTTATGTCAGTAACCAGTGTTATGTGTGTGTTAGCAGACCACCTTAGTGGATGAGATGTATTATAATCAGGATGTTCATCATACATAATTACTGAACAGGAGCTGTGTTATATGGCACCGACAAGCATTGATCTGAAGTTCTAGATTTATGTTCTTTTAGGTTCCTAAGCAGAGCTTGTTATGTGTAAACCAGCAGAAGCAGATGGACTGCTCCCCAGAGTACAATAGAACAATGTAGGGTTTTACAGAGGAGAAAGGTTCCTCTAGTGAAACCACAGACATACAGGAGCTGGAGAGGCAAATCCCACAACTGACCAAAAGGAACCACTGGTCACACTTAAAATCGAATTGATATATATCAAATCTGACAAGCAGGACACCTAGGGAGGGAGAGAGAGAACCTCTTGTTTAAAAACTGGCACAAACCTGTGTGTATTGAATAAAAATCGAAAGCACTCAATCTACAGTCACTTTTTAGTAGATGTGTAACTTTGAAAGCATCTGTTATCTCTTTTTCCATTTTCTCTTCCAAAAAATAGAGAGAATACTTGTACTGCCCACATGGTTTCCATAAGAATTCAATAGGATGAGGATGGGATAGTAACCTCTATGTAATTGTCAGCTATAATTAATATCCTGATTTTATTGATGAGAAAAATTCTCAGAGTTTAAGTGACTGGCCCAACATTACCCAGCTGTGAGTAACAAAATAAAAGACAAATGAGTGCTTAAGTTATTTGATGCTGCATAACAAATCACCCCGACATTTATTGACTTAAAATGAGAACAAATGCCCTAGCTGGTTTGGCTCAGTGGATAGAGGGTCCACCTGCAGACTGAAGGGTCCCAGGTTCGATTCCGGCCAAGGGCACATGCCCAGGGTTGTGGGCTCGATCCCCAGTAGGGGGCATGCAGGAGGCAGCGGATCAATGATTCTCATCATTGATGTTTTCTCTCTCTCTCTTCCTCTCTGAAATCAATAAAAATATATTTTAAAAAAGAACAGTGTGTTATTTCCCATGATTCTGCTGGACTCACTTGGGCTCATTTACAGCTGCCTTTTTCTGGGTCAGGTGGGTGTTGGGCTCAGCTAGGACAGCTGAGATGGGAGAGCCTTTCTTCTCAAAACGTTTGTCTTTTTTTTTTTTTTTTTAGATTTTCAAAATGCAAGCCACCAGTCTCCAAATGAACACCTCTGCATGCCTCAGATTTACTGAAAAATACATTGACCAAATCAAGTCACAGAGGTAAGTAAGCCTATAGTCTACAGGAGAGCACTACCCAAGGGTAAACACTAGAAGGTATGACTTATGGAATGTGGTTATTTGTGGATCTGAAAATCCTTTCATTTTAATGTGGTATTTTATTTATTAACTACAAGTAAGGACATTTACAAAAAATAGAATAATTTTATAGACATTTTTAGAGTGAACAATCTGTGTATTTGTGTGTTTGTGAATATTTACATGGAAGTTTTACTGAAAATCCTTGAAATTTACTGACAGAATGATCTACAATCTAATTGTAAAAATATGAATAAATGATGTTCTAAGTTTGTGGCAAGCCACATAATCAGAATAATTAAACTATTAAAGTATAAATTTATTTAGAAAACAAGGTACATGGATATTGAATTTTGCCTGTGCCACCAACTTGATAATTCATAATCTATTGATAGATATTTACTGATATGAATATCTAAGGCAATAGATGCTAGCTATCATATTGAATGCTCTATGCATATGGAAATAGTTATGAAATAATGTGTATATTTTTAGTAACATGTGCCTGTGATAAATCATGTATATCTTGCTCAAGTGAGTTCACCTTAGTGTAATACTTCCTCATTTACACTGTGTTTTGGTTACTGCCTCTCCAAAGTGCAGATAATCCTGTATAATAAAAGAGAAACATGTAAATTGACCGTACCTCCGCTATGCTCACCAGCCAATCAGGAATGAGTATGCAAATTAACCAGACAAAGATGCCAGTTTAATTTGCATACCCAGGCCGCTCTGAGCCTGTAGGCCTGCGCATAGGGTCCCAGAATGCCCCTGGCCAGGAGTGGCCTACGGGCGCTGGTGCCAAGTGGCCCGGGTCCCAGGACGAGTGGCCGGGGGTGTCAAGTGGGTGGGTCCCAGGACAAGCAGCCAGGGATGCCAAGCACAAGTGGCCGTGGGGTGGGGTGGGAACTTGGCGATGTGGTGGAAGTTCCTGCCCCATGGCCACTTGAACCGTGTCACCATGTCTGTGGGATCCACGCGCCCCAGCCCACGGACACAGTGAATGCACGGACGCCGGGCTTGGGGTGTGACCCTAGCCCAGTGGACACAATGCAGGGGATCCTCTGCACATGGGCCGCAGAGAAAACACCTTTTCTTTTCTTTCTTTTAAAAAAAAAATATTTTATTGATTTTTTTACAGAGAAGAGGTGAGAGGGATAGACTCTCAGAAACATCAGTGAGAGAGAAACATCAATCAGCTGCCTCCTGCATACTCCCCACTGGGGATGTGCCCCCAACCAAGGTACAACCAGGAATCAAACCTGGGACCCTTCAGTCTGCAGGCCGATGCTCATCCACTGAGTCAAACCAGTTCGAGCGTAAACACCTTTTCTGACCGCTCATTGGCTAAGCTCCCTGTACACCTCCACTTGCAGTGTTCTTGGTAACTTGGGTAATAAGAATCCAAGAAGGTGATCTAGGGTTTTTCCACAACACTCCTGGAGTAAAAAGCTAAGGTCCACTGCTTGAGGGGCTAAGAAATGTCCTATCCTGCCCTAGCCAGTTTGGCTCAGTGGATAGAGCCTTGGCCTGCCAACCACAGGGTCTGGGTTCAATTCTGATCAAGGGCATGTACCTAGGTTACAGGCTTCTCCCTGGCTGGGGCCTAGGTCAGGGCTCATGCAGGAGGCAACCAATCAAAGTGTCCCTCTTACACTGATGTTTCTCTGTCTCTCCCTCTCTCTCTCTTCCACACTCTCTAAAAATCAATGGAAATATATCCTCAGGTGAGGATAAAAAAAAAAGAAAGAAAGAAAGAAATGTCATAGCCTATGAAAGACACATCTTGAAAATGCCTAAAGAAAGTTGTCATTTTTTCATGGTGAAGGAACTGGAGTCTGTGTTAATGAAAACACCTTGGCAGTTGCGGTGGCTGGCAGTGGCTGCAGCAGCAGGGTGATGGGGCTGGCACCTGCCCCTGATCAGCTCATTCGCCTCCCACAGAGGGAGGCCAGACTGCAGCTTAGGCCCGCTCCCCTTGGACATCTGTCAGTAGGACATCGCCTGAGGGCTCCCAGTCTGTTGAGAGAGGGCAGGCTGGACTGAGGGACACCCCCTGTGCACAAATTTTGTGCACCGGGCCCCTAGTCTATATATATAAAAGGCTAAGTGACCCACCATCCATCCGTCTGACAGTCCAACCGATGGACTGGCTGACACATATGACGCGCACTGGCAATTTAAAAATAAATGTTGACTCATGTATGCTCAATACATATAAAGCTCTTGCTGGTGCCAATCACATGTGTGTTTTAATTTTATAATACTATATTATATATACTACTAGTGGCCCGGTACACAAAATTCGTGCATAGAGGAGAGGGTTCCCTCAGCCCAGCCTGTACCCTCTACAATCGGGGACCCCTTGGGGGATGTCCGACTGCCGGTTTAGGCCCAATCCTGGGGCCTAAACATGCAGTCGAACATCCCTCTCACAATCTGGGACTGCTGGCTCCTAACTGCTCACCTGCCTGCCTGATCGCTCCTGATTGCCTTTCTCTGCCTGCCTGATTGCCCCTTACCCCTCTGCCTGCCTGCCTGATCGCCCCTAATTGCCCTCCCCTGCTGGCCTGATCTCGCCTCTGACTGCTCTCCCCTGCCTTCCCTCCCGGCCTTATCTCACCCCTAACTGCCCTCCCCTGCTGGCCTGATCTTGCCCCTGACTGCCCTCCCCTGCCAACCAATTTGGTTCTGATTGGTTGGTTTCTATGCCAGTCAACATCTAAGGGCCTATCTTCAGGCCTGATCATAGAGGTGGAGCTGATCAGCAGCCCCCATGGAGGCCCGGAGAGAAACAGAGACACAGCTGCTGACAAAGTCCAGAGAGAAAGAGAGAAGCAATGGCTAATCAACAGCTGCCATGTAGGCTGTGGATCAGACCCTGCCTCTCTCTTCCAGGCTCTCTCCAGGCCTGATCCACAGCCCCCTTGGCAGTCAGTGCTGGGTCGCCACGGCAACCCAGCACTGACTGCAGGACTGACTTCCTGTTGGTCGAGCCTTCAGTCATTTTGGATGTTACAGACCCTGGGTTTTTATATATTAGGATTTTTGACATGTAATTTTTTGCAGTAATGTAATTACTGCACAAATCTTTATTATAATTAATTTATTTTCAATGTGCATGAATCCATGCACCAGGCCACATTAATACCTATAATACAATTTCCCAGCATTTATAGAATTAGAGATGAGGTACATCAAGAATCCATCATAGTGTTTGGCACTCAGTAGTCACTAAATAAACTTTAGCAATGTCCTCTCCTTTGTTTTGCTACTGATGTGCCTCCTCCTCCTCCTCTCTTGACTTTCCTTCCTTTTTTATCTTCTCCTCCTAACTGCATCCCTTTTTTCTGTTCCCTTCCCCTCTTCCTCCTCTTCTGCTTCTGTTTATTCTGCATCTACTCCTCCTTCTTTTCCATTTCTAGTGTCTAACAGACTGCAGGTATTCAATAAATATTTGTTTATTGAATGAAATAATTTATAGAATTTTGGCCTTTGCATTAATTAAATGCCTTATTCAAATAACCTCCAAAGTTATAACCACATGAGTGGTATATACACACCATATTGACACTACACATAAATTTGAAGTCAAGAGATTTTATATGGTGTCCTTGTATTTTTCCTTTTTAATGATAAAGATAAGCATCTTCTCTCTCAGGCTAGATGCTTATGTGTATAATACCAGTTAATACTTCCAAATGTAGTAAGTCTTTATTCAGAACTATACCTGGTAATATTAAGTTTTTCAGACTTTACAATTTTAAATAATAAGATGTTCAATAGTCGATTTAATATTTTGTGCATAAATGTTTCTTCCTGGCATCTCATTAAGTTATACTTTATAAGTATTTACTGTACCTGATAATGAGGAAACTCACTTTTTAATTTAATGGATTCTTATCAGATCATTAATATTCTTATAGCTTAAAGCTTGCTGGTGAGAGAATAAAAACAGAATATTTAAATAATACTTTGTGGTGATGGTGATGTGTGTGTGTGTGCCTTTGTGTGTACATGTATACATATGTGTTCATGAATATGTATACTTCTTCCTTCCTCTCTTTCTTCCTTCCTTCTTAAATTTTATTTATGATTTCTTTTCCTATGCACTATTTAAATATTTGTTTAGTAAAATTAGCATATTTTCCTTTATGACTTCTGGGTTACAACATACTTGATAAGTTTACAGCCATAAATTATTTTTTTAATTTTCCATATTTTCTTCCAATTGTGTATATTTTAAACTCACCATGAAGTTTTATGCATTTGGTTGGGCATATGTTTGCTGTAAAATCAAACACTATACTTTTGGTTATATAAAACTGTAGTTGCCCTAACCGGTTTGGTTCAGTGGATAGAGCGTCGGCCTGTGGACTAAAAGGTCCCAGGTTCGATTCCAGTCAAGGGCATGTACTTTGGTTGCAGGCACAAACCCAGCAGATGGTGTGCAGGAGGCAGCTGATGGATGTTTTTCTCTCATCAATGTTTCTAACTCTCTATCCCTCTCCCTTCCTCTCTGTAAAAAAATCCATAAAATGTATTTAAAAAAAAATAAAAATAAAACTGTAGCTAATTATCACACAATCTCTAATTTAATATCATCTTTACCATGTACTACTATAACATTTATACATACTTTACTGTCTAAACCTAACTGATTCCATTAAGGCATTTTATTATTCTTATACCAAAACCACACCTTTTTAATTACTGTAACTTTTAGTATGTTATGACATCTGGTGGCATGTTTACTTTCTCTATCTCAAAGTAATTATTTTTCAAAATGTTCTTAGATAATCCTGTGAATTTTATTTTACATATAAAATTTAAAATCTTTTTACCTCTTTTCTGTTGATTTTCTTAATTTCTGCAATTATTCACACTTTTTGGAATTTTAATTAAACAAATGTTGGATTTTTCTGACTTCTCAATTTTATGTAACCTTTTTATTATGTAGTTCTTTTTTTTTATACTTAGTGAATTATATTCTGTGTTATTTCCTTTATTCAACTTCTATGTGGGAATCTTATTGCTCTTATGATACATAAGGTTTTTACAAATGTTAGCTCACTTAATTCTATAAACAACCCTAGCAGGTTGGTACCTTATCACCATTTTTTACATTAGAAAAATTGTACAGAAATCTTTAGAATTTGCTTAAGACCACATGACTATAAGCAGCACACCATAGATTTCAATCAACACACCTGGCTTATGAATTGATCTTAACCATTACACTAATTTCTTCAGTAATTACTTGTTCTATTTCTTAAGCAGAGAATGCCCACTAACTAGCTGTCCTGTAGGGTTAGTGGGTAGAAATCAGACAAGAAGATGTGGATTCCTAACTGTATCCTGACTATGAAAAGATTTACTCTGGGAGTGAAGTGGTTTTTGTCTATATCTGGAAGTAGATGCTACATTTTCTTTCTTTTTCTGTATAAATTCTTTCTTATATCCAATAAAATGATTTCGATTATTTTGACTGGGTCTGCTTTAGTTTGCCCTCATCCCTCTAGGAGAGCTCTCTCTATGAACATGCTACACTTTGAAATTGTTGGGCTTTATTGTTATGAAGGCAAGCATTTAAGTACCTGCTTATGTTGAGATAATATCTTCTCTATACTCACTTTGTTGAGAGTTTTTATCAAAAAAGGATGTTGAATTTTGTCAAATGCTTTTTCAACATCTATTGAGATGATCATAAGGTTTTTATCTTTTATTTTGCTAATGTAATGTATAATGTTGACTGATTAATAGCTGTTGAACATCATTATATCCTTGAATGAAGCTGCTTGGTCACGTTGAGTAATATACTTAATGTATTGTTGAATCTATGTTGCTAGCATTTTGTTGAGGAAATTTGAATCTATGTTCATCAAGAATACTGGCCTGTCATTTTCTTTTTTGTAATGTCTTTGTCTGCTTTTGTTATTAGAGACTAGAGGCCCAGTGCACAAAACTTGTGCACGGGTCGGGGGATGTCCCTCAGCCCAACCTGCACCCTCTCCAATCTGGGACCTCACGAGGGATGTTCAACTGCTCATTTAGGACTGGTCAGTTGGACATCCCTTTCACAATTCAGGACTGCTGGCTCCAACTGCTCACCTGCCTGCCTGCCTGATTGCCCCTAACCACTTCTGCCTGCCAGCCTGATCACCCACTAACCACTACCCTGCCAGCCTGATCGACGCCTAACTGCTCTCCTGCCGGCCCAATTGCCCCTAACTGCTCTCCCCTGCCAGCCTGGTAACCCCTAACTGCCTTCCCCTGCTGGCCTGGTCACCCCTAACTGCCCTCCCTTGCAGGCCTGGTAGCCCCCAACTGCCCTCCCCTGCAGGCCTGGTCCCTCCCAACTGCCTTCCCCTGCTGGCCATCTTGTGGCAGCCATCTTGTGTCCACATGGGGGTGGCCATCTTGTGTGTTGGGGTGATGGTCAATTTGCATATTACCTCTTTATTATATAGGATTATTATATAGGATATGCTGGTTTTGTGGAAGGAGTTTGGAAGCATTCATTCCTCTTCAATTTTTTGAAATAGTTAAGAAGGATGGATATTGCCTGGCCAGTGTGGCTCAGTGGTTGAGTGTTGACCTATACACCAGAAGGTAACCTGTTCAACTCCAGTCAGAGCACATGCCCTGTTTGTGAGCTCAATCCCCGGCAGGGTGTGTGTAGGAGGCAGCCAATTGATATTGATGTTTCTCTCTCATTGATAGTTCTATTTCTCTCTCCCTCTCCCTTCCTCTTTCTCTAAAAATCATTAAAAACATATTTTTTTGAAAGGATAGGTATTAATTCTTCTTGGAATATTTGGTAAAATTCATTGTAAAGCTATCTGGTCCTGAAATTTTATTTGTTTGAAGTTTTTTATTACTGTTTCAATTTCCTTGCCAATAATCAGTCTGTTTATATTTTATATTTCTTCCTGGTTCAGTTCTGGAAGGTCATATTTTCTAGAAATTTATCAGTTTCTCCTAGATTGTCAAATGTGTTGGCATATAATTTTTCATAGCATTCTTTAATTATTCTGTGTATTTCTGTGGTGTCAGTTGTAATTTCTCTTTCATTTATGATTTTATTTATTAGGCTCTTTCTCTTTTTATTGATGAGTATGGCTTAAGGTTTGTCAATTTGGTTTATATATTCAAAGAATCAGCTCTTAGTTTTATTGATCTTGTCTATTTTTTTTAATTTCTATTTTGCTTATTTCTGTTCAGATCTTATTTCCTTCCATATGTTTACTTTGGATTATGGTTGTTGTTGTTGTTGTTGTTGTTGTTTTTCTAGTTCTTTTAGTTGTAGAGTTAGATTTTTATTTTGGGATTTTTATTTTTATTTATTTATTTTTTTTGCAGTAAACCTTGATAGCTTTGAACTTTTCTCTTATAACTGTAGTCTCACTCTAATATTTTGCCCTCTTTCTATAACTTTCATTTTCTCATTATTATGTGCCTTTCCCTGTTTACCCAAAGATATGTCCTCCTCCTACAAGTCTCAATCTTTAGACCCTTAAGTCCAGTCGGATCTTTAGAAAACATACACTGTTCTCATGAGTAAAAGGGGGCAGAAAGAAGAGAAGAGATAAGTCAGTTTCTGTTCTTAAAAAGATAGGATCATGGAAGAGAGTTCATTACCAACTACACAGAGAAAGCTATCAAGATGAATGGGTAATCTTTCTAATTCATTTGTGAAAAACATTCCACAGGTGAATAAAAAAAGTGCTATGATGCAATACTGAGAAAACTTCCACCTTTGTTTTGAAAATCTTGCTAATGAATCACCAGTAGTTATTAATTTAACACAGCAGAGGACTCTAACATACTAAAACATTATATTTTACTAATGATCCTATAGCCTACAAGAGTAGCACAATTAAAACCAATTATCACATAGCCAAGAAAACACTGAATTAGTTACAGATACTCATTTAGTCACAAATAACCATATCCTCCATTAGAAGAACAGTTAAACAAGTAGAAAGCATCCTTAGTCTAGGTATATTTTGAAAATAAAGATGAAAATAGGACATCTTTATTATAAAATGGCTTTCTGATTGGGGTATGGAATAACATAGCATGCTGCCAAATTTGCTAAACATAACCATTAGGCAATTCAATAAACATTTTCACTTTCCCTCAAACACATATGACAGTAGAAACTGTGAAATAAATTGACCCCAATGTGCAGCTGAGCATGAATCTCCTGGGACAAGTCCAGTCCTGTGGGTGGAGACACTCATGCCTGATAACTGCTAGCCTAAAATATACAACTCTAAGAAAGAATTCAGAATAAATTAGAAAAGAGAGTGGAAAAGGTTCAAGAAATAGAAAAATATGTCTATCATTCTCATATTTAGTTTTTTTTTTTTCCTCTCTATAGAGCTTCATTTTTAAGGATTTCTATGAAAAAACAAATTTTTTAAAATATATTTTATTGGATTTTTGCAGACAGAATAGGAGAGGGATAGAGAGTTAGAAACATCAATGAGAGAGAAACATCAATCAGTTGCCTCCTGCACAACCCCTACTGGGGATGTGCCTGCAACCAAGGTAGATGCCCTTGACCAGAATCGAACATGGGATCCTTCAGTCCGTAGGCTGATGCTCTATCCACTGAGCCAAACCGTTAGGGCAAGAAAAACAAATTTTGTTCTCTGGTTCTCAGCCTGAAGTTTTCTCCAATTGCAGCATCTCAGAAGATGGTTAACTTGTAAAGCAGGGACGCTTCCTTTGTTGATGTACCTTGATATATCAAGCAATAGGAAAGTAAATAGAATGTTAACAAAAGAATCTTTCTCTATACACCATTAATTTTCCAACTTTTTTATTATTTCTGCAAGAAATAAATTGTATATGCTACAAAATTAAAGCCTTGAGAACATTTTCAATCTATTTCTAGATTTAAGAAATTTTCATTCCTTATTTGTCTACTCTTATTTTACTCTCCCTCCTTTCATGGAGGTCAGGCTCCATAATTGCCAAGACCTGTTTTATTCACTCTTCCAGACCCATATCTGACACAACTATGAAGTGCAATAATTTTCAGTAGGGATGTTATTACAACTTTACTTGCAATGATATTTTGCAAATATTGGCGTAGAACCAAAAAGTGCACCACAGTGCTTATATTGTGAGAAAAAGGGATATTCTCCAAGTCTGTTATACGTCCAGCTATAATGAAAATTTATAAAAATTAAAGGATTTTTACATCAGAGTTTAATCTGATTGTCAAGTGCACCTATTTAATTTTTATTTTGTCTTTGAGTGATATTATCATTTTTTCCTTAATAAAATGATATCAAGATGAAGAGGAGATTTAATTATCAGTTATATGGTTAGATTAGATGTGAGTTAAGGTCTCTTCTAACCCTGAGATTTTTATTTCATAACAAATGAGAGACATCCAGAGGAGTTGGCCAATCAGTAATTGCCTAGAACTAGAGAGTATAAAAATTATTTTACACACTGGGACAACTTCAAAAGTAAAATGAGATACTTTGAATAATTAAAACAGGATACTGGCATGAAGAATACTATCTAGGTGAAACTGGGATCTGATTTCACACTATCTAGTAATGGTATTAAGATAGTCAATTACTATCAACTCCCAGAAAGTCAGTCTCTCTCTCTCTCTCTCTCTCTCTCTCTCTCTCTCTCTCACACACACACACACACACACACACACACACACACACTCACACACACACACACACTGGTAAAAGCTGGGGATTCCTCAATATCTGGAAGGTCTGAACAAGATACAGTGCTCTTTACTAACAAATGGGCTCTTCAGAAATGTAGAAAGGAAGGTTACTATTTTACTGATCACCCTACTTTTACTTACCACTTTTTGCTAAAGGCTTTAGTGTATGAGTTTTTGAAAAATTACTCAGTGGAACTAAACATTATCATCACAGAGCCAAGTTTGCAGTGTTCGGAAAGATTTACCAAATGAAAACTTCATTCAAAAAACATTGATAACCTAACAAAAAGTTGGAGGGATCAGTACAAATTGCAACCTGATCCAGACTGAACAATAGCAAATGATTATGATAACTACCTTGAAAATTTGTGACCAAGATAGGATTATCCAAATGTTTGGCTTTTGTTTCTGGATTTATTATCCTAATCCCAGAAGAGTTGGTTTAAATTATGCTTACTAAACTAGCTCTGCTTTTTATCTGAAACTAGAGGCCCGGTGCACAAAATTTGTGCACTCAGAGGGGAGGGTCCTCAGCCCGGCCTGCATCCTCTCACCGTCTGGGAGCCCTCGGGGGTTGTCTGACTGCTGTGGAGGCAGGAGAGGCTCCTGCCACTGCCACTACACTCACCAGCCATGAGCCCGGCTTCTGGCTGAGCAGTGCTCCCCCTGTGGGAGCACACTGACCAACAGGGGGCAGCTCCTGCGTTGAGTCCCTGCCCCCTGGTGGTCAGTGCGCATCACAGCGACCGGTCATTCCACCATTCAGTCGATTTGCATATTAGCCTTTTATTATATAGGATAATTGTGGTTTGCATCTGGCCACTAATTATACATAACATATTTACTGTAATGCTCCCAAAGTTTGACAATTGTTTCTAATATAGTGTTTCAGTGATCTGGCTCACAATCCTATAGTACTATTTGAGAGTGCTTTTCCAAAATGAAAAGAGCAGATTAACTTTTCGTTAAGAATGATGGAAATCATGTAAATAACCTCAAGACCAGAATAAGTAAGGAGTATTCCTGCAGACTAAGGATTTAGGCTACTACATGCTCAATATAAAATATTGTGACCGACTATAATGTGGATTAAGGAGTTTCGGAGAGACTGAGGCTGATATAGTCCAGCCATAATTCGATACATCAAACAGTGCAGGGATTAGCTGAAAGACTGATTATGTTTGTATGCATCTACATATATTCAATATTTAAAATAGTTGCTTTTATGTAGCTCTTGATTTTATGCACATAGTGTGCATAATGAAAAAATTAAGATTATTTTGGAAAAATCATTTTACATCATAGGGAAAATAATGGAATGTAAGAACTTGAGAAACATCTAAGATGGTATCTGGAATGGGTAATTAGGACCATTTTTCCCCAGCTGTTTGACACATAATGTAGTGTCTAAATAGTATATTTTTAAATTAAGTAGCTTAGGTATTTAGAAAAAAAATAACAAAAAAATCTTAAAAGTTTAGGAATTTAATTTAGTTCCAAATCACTGACCTGGCTATACCTTTTAAAAATGTTTAATATATATTTTTAAATTTCAAAATTAAAAAAGTTTAGAATTGACTTGAAATAAAAATTAATGTAAAAATTAACTTGTGTTAATAAAATTATATTTTATAAAATGTTTTTAATCTATCAATAATTCCTATATTCATATATGTGATTGTGCAAAAGAGTTAAAACAAACATACATATTATCACAGTAACATATTTTACCTACCAGTAAGTCATGTAAAAAACTATGAAAATAACAAAGGCAAAAACAAAATTAAAGCAAAACAAACATTCTAAATAAAGTGTAAAATTAATAAAAAGAAAAATAATGAGATGTAAAAATGGATGATTGTGACCATTTTTTCCCAGGCTGCTTGACACATAATGTAGTAGTTAATCTATCTATACTAATAAAAGCCTAGGTGGTGTCTCAGCCTCACGTCATCACAAGATGACCGCCCCCATATCATCACAAGATGGCCACCCCCATGCCATCACAAGATGGCCACCCCATTGTCATCACATGATCAGGGGAGGGCAGTTAGGGGCGATCAGGCCAGCAGGGGAGCAGTTAGGTGTCAATCAGGCCAACAGGGGAGTGATTAGGGGGTGATCAGGCTGGCAGGCAGAAGCAGTTAGGAGCCAGCAGTCCCAGATTGTGAGAGGTATGTCTTACTGCTGGCTAAACTGGCAGTCACACATCCCCCGAGGGTTCCCAGATTGGAGAGGGTGCAGGCTGGGCTGAGGGACACCCCCCCCAATGCACAAATTTTGTGCACCGGGCCACTAGGCCTATATAATAAAGCTGCAATATGCAAATTGACCATCACACCCTCACAAGATGGCTGCCTTCGACCAGGCCGGCAGGGGGGTTAGTAAGGAATGACCCAACGACTGAACAAGCAGGCTGCGTGGGGTGACCAGGCCAGTAGGGGGGTTAGTGAGGGATGACCAAACAATTGAATAGCAGGCTGTGTGGGGAGACCAGGCCAGCATGGGGGGGGGAGGACAGTTAGGGGTGATCAAGTTGGCATGCAGAGGCATTGAGGAGCAATCAGGGCAGCAGGGGGGGGGGGGCAGTTAGGGGCAACCAGGCAGGCAGGCAGGTGAGCCATTAGGAGCCAGCAGTCCAGGATTGTGGACTAAACTGGCAGACAGACATCCCCCAAGGAGTCTCAGATTGAAGTGGGTGCAGGCTGGGCTGAGGGACACCCCTCCCCCATGCACGAATTTTGTGCACTGGGCCTCTAGTATATATAAAAGGCTAATATGCAACGTGTCCCCTCAGGAGTTCAACCTGGAGATGGGAAGTTTGAGTGCTCGCTATGATGTGTGCTGACCACCAGGGGGCGGTGTGGAATGAAGGAAGGCCCTGGGCGGTATCCAGAAGGACCCGAATGGCCCTGATTGCTGGCCAGGCCTACGGACCCAACCTGTGCAGAATTTCATTCACCGGGCCTCTAGTTATTATATAAAAAGTAATCATTAAATATAATTTTTTCCTGGATCTTTTGTAGTTCCTCCTTGTTCCTTTCTTCTTTCATTGTGATTTGTCATTTTCTTCTGTGATATGCTTAGAATGCTTTGTCTTTATCTTTTGTGAACTACTGAAGGTTTTTGCTTTGTGGTTACCATGAAGCTTACAGATAAGTTACATTTATAAAAATCTATTAAGTTGATAACTTACATTTGAGTGCATTCTAAAACTCTATATTTTCATTCACCTCCAAGTTTTGTTTTTAATGTCATATTTTTCATTATCTATTTGTGTATCCCTTAATAACGTATTATAGTGAGAGTAAAATTTTACTTTTGTCTTTTAATATTCATAACTTCATATGTAATTAATCCACCATCTTTACAAAACTAAATTTTTCAAAAGTTTATTTTATGCTTATTTTTTATCAGTGATATTTTTATTTTCATAAGTTTTCTGTTACTAATTAGATCCTTTCTTTTTACTTTAAAGTTTTCCCTTTAATATTTCTTCTAATGCTGATGTAGTAGGGACAAACTTCTTTAGCTTCTTTAGAAAACTCTATCTCTTCTTCAGTTCTAAATGATAGCTTTGCCAGGTAGTGTATTTATGACTTTTTTTCCCCTTTCTTTCAACACTAAATAAACAGGGGTGGGCAAAATGAGGTTTACAGTTGTAATGTAAATAATATAATAATTAATAAATAATAATATAAAATAAGCTCTATTTTTTTGCATACTCACAACTGTAAACTATTTTTCCCACCCCTGTGTTGTGCCCTACCTTCTACTTGCCAATGGTTCTGTGAAAAAATATCCTATAGGTCTTATGGGATTGCCCTTGTTTATAGCAAGTTATTTTTCTCTAGATGCTTTTAAGATTCTCTCCTTGTCTTTAACTTTCGACATTTTAATTATAATGTGTTGCTAAGTGGGTCTCTTTAGATTCACCTATCTCAGAACTCTGTGGGCTTCATAGATCTTTTTTTGTTTTAATTTAAATTAATTATTGTTTAAGGTATTACATAAGTGTCCTTTTACCACATTGATCTCTCCCCAGCCACTCCCACTGCCTAGCAAATGCCCTCACCCCCCTACTATCTGTGTCTCACTGCCTAGCAAATGCCCTCACCCCTCTACTATCTGTGTCCATTGATTATGCTTATATACATCCATACAAGTCCTTTGGTTGATCTCTTACCCATCCCCCCTCTCCTCTGCCTTCCCTCTTAGGTTGGATGTATCTGTTCAATGCTTCTATGACTCTGGCTCTATTTTTGTTCATCAGTTTATGTTGTTCATTATATTCCACAAATGAGTGAGATCATGTGATATTTATCTTTCTCCAACTGGCTTACTTCCCTTAGCATAATGCTCTCCAGGTCCATCCATGCTGTTGCAAATGATAAGAGTTCCTTCTTTATTTTCAGCAATATAATATTCTATTGTGTAGATGTACCACAGTTTTTTTATTCCACTCATCTGCTGATGAACACTTAAGCTGTTTCCAAATCTTAGCTATTGTAAATTGTGCTGCTATGAACATAGGGGTGCATAAATCCTTTCTGAATGGTATTTCTGGTTTCTTGGGATATATTCCTAGAAGTGGGATTACTGGGTCAAATGGGAGTTCCATTTTTAGTTTTTTGAGGGAACACCCTACTGTTCTCCACAGTGGCTGCACCAGTCTGCATTCCTACCAGCAGTGCATGAGGGTTCCTTTTTCTCCACATTCTCGCCAGCTCTTGTCATTTGTTGATTTGTTGATGATAGACATTCTGACAGGTGTGAGATGGTACCTCATTGTCTTTTTGATTTGCATCTCTCGGATGATTAGTGACTTTGAGCATGTTTTCATATGTCTCTTGGCCTTCCTTATGTCCTCTTTCAAAAAGTATCTATTTAGGTCCGTTGCCCACTTTTTGATTGGGTTGTTTATCTTCCTTTTGTTAAGTTGTATGAGTTCCCTGTAAATTTTGGAGATTGAACCCTTATCGGATATAACATTGGCAAGTATGTTCTCCCATGAAGTGGGCTTTCTTGTATTGTTGATGATTTCTTTTGCTGTGCAGAAGCTTTTTATTTTGATGTAGTCCCATTTGTTTATTTTCTCCTTAGTTTCCATTGTCCTAGGGGCTGTATTGGTAAAGATATTGCTATGACATATGTCTGATATTTTGCTGTCTATGGATTCTTCTAAGATTTTTATGGTTTTCCATCTTACATTTAAGTCCTTTATCCACTTTGAGTTTATTTTTGTATATGATGTAAGTTGGTGGTCTAGTTTCACTTTTTGGCATGTATCTGTCTAATTTTCCCAACACCATTTATTGAAGAGACTGTCTTGACTCCATTGTATGCTCTTGCCTCCTTTGTCAAATAATTATTGAGTATAATGGTTTGGGTTGATTTCTGGGTTCTCTGTTCTGTCCCATTGCTCTACTAGTATATGTCTGTTCTTGTGCCAATACCAGGCAATTTTCAGAATAGTGGCTTTGTAATATAGCTTGATATCTGGTATTGTGATCCCTCCAACTTTGTTCTTCTTCCTCAGGATTGCTATGGCTATTCGGGGTCTTTTTTTTTTATTATTCCAGATGAATTTTTGAGAGTCTGTTCTAGGTCTTTGAAATATGCCTTTGGTATTTTAAAGGGGATTGCATCGAATCTATAGATTGCTTTGGGTAGTATGGACATTTTAATGATGTTGATTCTACCAATCCATGAACACAGTATATTCTTTCATTTGTTTATGTCTTCCTCTATATCTTTTTTGCAATATCCTGTAGTTTTCTGAGTATGGCTTTTTACCTCCTTAGTTAAGTTTATTCCTAGGTATCTTAATTGTTTTGTTGCAATGGTAAATAGAATTGTTTTTAGTTTCTCTTTCTGTAAGTTCATTATTGGTGTATAAAAAATCCATAGATTTCTGGATGTTAATTTTGTATCCTGCTACTTTGCCAAATTCATTTCTTAAGTCTAGTCGTTTCTTGATGGACTCTTTAGGGTTTTCTATGTACAATATAATGTCATCTGTAAATAATGACAGTTTTATTTCTTCTTTTCCAATTTGGATGCCTTTTATTTCTTCTTTTCTGATTGCTATGCCTAGCATTTCCAGTACTATATTGAACAGGAGTGGTAAAAGTGGGCATCCCTGTCTTGTTCCTGTTCTTAGGGGAAATGGTTTTAGTTTTTGCCCATTGAGTATGATGTTGGCTATAGGGTTGTCACATAAGGATTTTATTATGTTGAAGTATGATCCTTCTAGTCCCACTTTGTTGAGCATTTTTATCAGTAAAGGGTGTTGGATTTTGTCAAATGCTTTTTTCTGCATCGATTGATATGATTATATGAGTTTTGTCTCTTAATTTGTTTATGCGATGTATAATGTTTAGATATTTGGATATTGTATCAACGTTGTATCCCTGGAATAAATCCCACCTGGTCACGGTGTATGATCTTTCTGATGTAATGCTGGATCTGATTTGCTAGAATTTTGTTGAGGATTTTAGCACCTATGCTTATCAGGAATATTGGCCTGTAATTCTCTTTCTTTGTAGTCTCTTTATCTGGTTTTGGTATTAGGATAATGTTGACTTCATCGAAAACATTGAAAGAGCTTGGAAATGTGCCTTCCTCTTGAATTTTTTGGAATAGTCTGAGGAGGATAGGTTTTAGTTCATAGATCTTGATATCTGTTTTCATCATCAAGGTAAGAAAGTTTTCAGCCTTTATTTCTTCCATGAATTTTCTGCCCTTTTCTGTCCCTATCCTCTCGCTGGGATTTCTATACTGTGAATGTCATTCTGCTTGATGTTATACCATAATTTGCTTAAGCTATCTTCATTTCTTTTCATTCTTTTTTCATTTTGCTGATCTGTTTGGGTGGCTTCCAATTTCCCACATCTAGTTCACTGATCCTTTCTTCTGCTTCACGTAGTCTGTGTTGAATTGGTCTAATGTATTTTTCAATGTACTTATCGTATTACTTATGTCTGCGACTCCTATTTGCTACATTCTTATATTCCCATCTCTTTGTTGAAGTTATTACTGTTTTCATCTAATATTTTCCTAAACTCAGTGAGCAACTTTATGTGATCATTATTTTGAAATATTTATTAGGTAAGTCACTTATATTCATTTCAACAAGAACTTTTCCTGAGGTTTATCTTATTTTGTTTGGAACATATACCTTTATTGTTTTCTTTTTCATTTCCCTTGATTCTCTGTGTTGGTTTCTATGAATTAGCTAAAACAACACTTCTCCTAGTCTTGATGGCGTGACCTTATGTAGTAGATGAAGCTTATTGTTCAACTGTTTCCTAGCTATTGACTGTATCACAAACATTTGTGATTGTCCAAGTAACCTATTTTATTTCTAGTGGCTCCCAGTAGTGGAGGGTGTTCCAAGACCTGTCAGTGTTCCAAAGGGGAAGACTTCAGTCAACTCCAGATTATGCTGTTTAGAAGCCAAATCTTCAGGGCAGAAGCTTTTAATGAATACAAATGTATACTGTATTGCTGGCACCAGAGCCAAGCTTTCTAGAGGTACCTTCTTGGTGGAAATTATAAAAATTGAGCCAGATGTACAAGCTCCTTTCTGGGATTTGCCATCCACCAGGCTCTCTCTGGGCCTCCGGATTTGTGCTAATCTGAAATCCTGCCGCTGGGGCTGAAACTGCAGGGCAAGCAAATAAACCTCTTCCACAAAAACACTGGGCATGTATTTAAGTCCACTCTCTGCATGGTGCATTGGGTATGTTAGCCAGGCAAGAACTAACACTCCATTTGTCACTATCCCATGGGACTCAGGAATGCTCACCTGCTGGCCACCAGGACTAGGTGATGAACAGGTGTCCTCTGGGTAGCAGCTCCAAAAACTGGGGAACTGGACAGGTATAGAAGTTACCTTTTGGGAGATACTTGCATTCTTGGAGTGTGGCAGAGGGAGAACTTAATGACAGCACTATTCCTCTAATGTTTCTAGATGGCCTTTAGATGTTTAATTAGAAGGCTGACCCTCAGGCTGCAGCTTTGCACAGAAAGACTGGACTCCTAAGTCTGTTGCCTCTCACTGTGCCCTGGAGGCGATAGCTGTTTAGAACACTGTTTTCATTGGTTACAGTCCTGTGGGATTATCATGCAATCTGATAGTGTGACCTGGGCTGCAGATACCAAAATCAGGGTACCTGAGGAGGGTACAAGCTCCTTTCCTGGAGATACCAGCAAGCTGGGGTGCAGCAGAGGAGGAGTGTGAAGAAGGTGTTCCATCCCCAAAGAGTTATTCAATGGGACTCAAATGTGTGTTATATTAGATGTCTGCCCCTCATCCCCAGGAAGATCCTGTAAGATAAAAAAAAAAAAAAAAAAAAAAGACTTTCAATAAAGTCTCAACAACTTTCAATTGTCTCAGCACTGAGCTCTGGTTGGGGTGGAGGTTCTGAGTGCATGAGCCCTTAAAAAGCCCTTTCTCCATTTGTTATAGCCTTGTGGGCCTCGTGGATACAGGCCCTGTTGATTTTCAAAGTTAGATGTTTTGTGAATTCATCTCGCAAATGCCATCCTAAAAGTTCAGTTGCTCAGTGTGAGGTTCAAACTCTTCACTCCTTAGGGAAAAGCTTCAAGTTTTAAGTTACCTCCCAATTGTAGGTCACCATGACAGATAGGAGTTCATGGTGATATTGTGTCAGCTTCTCCTCCCTGCTTTGCTGTGGATTTTGTTCTTGTTAGTTTGTTCAGTGTGTAGGAGTTCCTCACTAATAAAAATGTATTTAGCTTTATTCAGAGAAAATTGTTCCACATGTAGCTGTGGATTTAGTATGTTCATGGGAGGAGGTGAATTTGGAATCTTTCTACATTGCCATCTTGAACTAGAACCCCTTTATTTGTTGTTTTTATAATAAAGCACTTCCAGTTGTATTAATATGATTTCTGAAAAAGAAAAGTGAGTTTCTTAAGTTTTTTTTAAATCCTAATAACTACAGTTGTAGAAGGGTGTGATTTTGTTTTTCTGAGAACATTTTAGAGACACATTCAATACAGTATAATTAGAATTTTAATCAGGCCAGTGGAGTGTAAGCCATTATGCAGGAAGTACAGTTCCTGAGGCACTAGAATATCATGTAGAAATGTGCACTTATTACCTTACTGAGAGTATTTAGGTTTGCAGTTTACCTAAGTGTAAATAGCCAATGGCTTTTGTAAGTTGTGTGTAACTTGATTAGTCAATAATCCATACTGAAGTACATAATAATGCATTTACCATATACAGTTACCCATTCAAGCCTGCCATCCACTGAACTGTGCATAAAATGATGTTTCCGGGGTAGCGTATTCATTTTTTTAATGAAATCTTTCTTTGTATCAGTACATAAAATGTATCAGTACACAACATTTAGTAATTAGTAATGGGTCTCAGTTCATTTAATGGAAGTGAGCAAGATCTCTGCTGTACTACATTCTCTTAGGGTATAATAGCTCTTTTGACCTCCACCTAGGAACAAGGTTTTTCATCCAACACCAAGGGAAAATGAAAATGGCAGTGGCTTCCTTCATCTTTTTGAAAATGCAAAGTACCTTTTACATCCATTTGTATTAATGAATGAAGAAAATGTGAGATTACTTTCGTTTATCAGACCCAAACTATAGTCATCACTGCATGAATGTGCATTTTTGGTGGTTTGAGCCACAAATTGAAGTCAACAGTAACATTTTCACCTTTTCTTTATGAATAGAAACTTCAAACATAAAATAAACATTTTAAATTGCTTTTCTCTTCACACGCAGGAAGAGAAACAATTTTGTGAAGTTAATAACATTTCTGCAAAGACTGTGGGGAAATCATGCAAAGCTAAACTGTATAGCATGGAAGCCTACTAAACAAAAACAAAAAATTTAGAACTTTTTTTCTTTATTTTTCTATGAGATTTAACCTTTTTTTTTTTTTAAAGAAACTAGATATTTTATACATCTTGGAGAAGGAAACATTTAAACCATCATTCATTCTTATGTCAATCACATTTATACAAGTTATAAGTTTCTCAGATAGGATTTCTTTTATGCTTTTAAAAATGTATAAATGTCTAGTTATTTTTAATACATGTCTTAATAGATGAGAAAAATATTATTTCAATGGGTTACAACATTTTTAAGATATTAGTTCTCTAAATTATGACTTGCTGTGGCTGTTATTTTACAAAACAGAATGAATATAACATTTTTTTTTCATATTTGATACTCTAAACAAGGAAAACTCCTTGGAAAAATATGATGTAGAATTTTAATGTGTTATAAGCAACAGAATCATATGTCCAAAATTGCCTTGCTCTCTACTCTCACCCAGTCAGAAATCCATTGTAGTTGAAAGCCACCTTGATCAGTCTATTGGTAGAACTAAACATGAAAAATCTTCTATAGACTCATAGGCTTTAGATGTCAGCAAGCTTTCTTAAAGGGCCAGAGAGCAAATACTTTAGAGTTGGTAGGCCAGGTATTTTCTGTAGCAACTACACAAGTCCACTCTTACGATATAAAAATAGTCATAGGTGATGCATAAATAAATGATCATGGCTTTTTACCAATAAAATATTAGTTGGGGACAATAAAATTTGAATCTTATTTAATTTTCACATTATAAAGTGTTCTTGTTTTTGTCAACCGTTCAAAAATGTAAAAATCATTTGAACTTGCAGGTCATTAAGAGACAAGCAATGGGTCCAGTTGGGCTTGTAGATCATACTTTGCAGACCTCTGGCTTAAGATATACCTCTTATGTGCTGGCTAAAATGCTTGCTTTCCTTTCTGAGCCCATGGTTGTGATCAATGCTACCAAATCTAAGATATATTTCAACATATTGACACATATATAATATTTGCTATATCCTTTAAACTTTCTTAACTGCCCAAACTCCTTCTATATTTCTTTTATATACTTCTTTGTATTGTTACCTTTCACAGATCAAAAAATACAATGCTAACATAATTTTGTAGTCTCATGCTAGATGTTATTTCTCCAGCCTATTGTTTTCAGTTCTACCTACTTGATTTTGTTTTTAAAGGCCCAAATTATGAATACAGTGATGGAAACAACTAAGGAGATAGCAATGAGTAAATCATTAAAATCTTTGCTCTCACAGAGCAACAGGAAAACAATGTCATGCATCAGTATAAATGTTTTGAGTATTTTCTATTTAAAGTTGGCCACTGGTTGTGGGTCCCAGTGTCATGGACTGATGTTGCTAGGCTTTTCATTAATCATAATACTTATATAACAGAATTTCTTAATATAGTCTATGTAATCTTTCTGCTTTATTTAGACAATTTGACAATGCTTCATCTTCTTTTGTGTGCATAATTTCAATTTGTTCCACCTGAACTCACTCTCATCTAAGCGACTTTACACCAGAATTACTATATCATTTCATGTTATATTTACATGTTAAAGAGTGAAGACAAAGAAATATTCTAGGTTCTAGTTTTCCTGTTAATTTTTTATTTTGATCTCAGGTTTCTTAGAAGTTTAATGGAAATATACAGTGGGTTGCTCAGTTATCAATACATGTATAAATGTACTAGAGGCCCAATGCACAAATTCATGCACCAGTGGGGTCCCTCAGCCTGGCCTGTGGGATAAGGCCAAAACCGGCTCTCCTACATCCCCCGAGGGGTCCTGGATTGTTAGAGGGCTCTGGTCAGGCCAAGGGACCCCACTGGTGCATGATTGGGGCCAGGGAGGGACATGGGAGGTTGGCCAGCCAGGGAGGAATTACAGGAGGGTTCCAGGACATGTCCGGCCCGTCTTACTCAGTCCCTATTGGCTGGACCCCAACAGCAAGATAATCTACCTGTCAGAGTATCTGCTCCCTGGTGGTCAGTGCATATCATAGCGAGCCGTTGAGTGGCCTTAGCATATCATTAGTATACTAGCATATTACAGTTGAATGGCTGTCCGGACGACAGGACACTTAGCATATTAGGCTTTTATTATATGGGGTGTACAAGAGAAATACCATGGATCAAATTTCAGGGCAAACCATTTCCAGTGACCCATGGCAATATGAGTCTTTGCACTTTCTCCCTAGAAAATTACACCCAATAAATATTTTTTGTCATATAAAATTCTGACTTTCATAATTATGTAGATTTATCTACTGCTAAAACATATCTTCTAAAACTTCTCAATCCAAATTAATGTTAACATCTTTCTCATTGGAAGTTACTTAAACATTCAGTTTTCTCATCCATTTCAGGTCAGACAGAATCAATCATTAAATGAAATTTAATGGTGTAAAACAACGTAAATAGGTGCTGAGAAGGAATGTATTAAACATAGCTGATAATATATGAGTCTAACTGAAACCTATTTAATCAGAAATAATTAGGTCATAAATATAATTGAAAAGCATAGAATTGTTATTTAAAATTCTAGCACCTTATAGAATTTTAATAGTACAAATATGTCATAGAAAGCAAAGATAAGTGTTCCTTTAATGTTCAGCTTTGCAGAGTATTATAATTTCTTGAAATGATGAATTAAATTTACTGTTGCATTTCAAGAGAACACTTTTTTGTTAAGTGTAAGAAATCATTCAAAAAGAGGAAACTTGCTCAGAAAGTTTACTTTTTTAAAAAACAAAGAGAATGCGAGCAAGTGAAGTCTGAACCAAATAAATGTAGAAAAATTAATTCTGGGAAAATATGATTCTTATTAAAAAAAAAAAAGCTTTCTCAGGAATGATTTTCCACTCTGTAAATATATTAAAAGTTCTTAAGTTATCATTTTTCTGTAGTTTTTACAAAACAATAATAATATTCTCTAGATTATCCATATTTGGTTTAGCTACCTGCAGAGTCAGGGTCTAACACTTTATTACAATATGTCTACTTAATATAGAGAGTAAAATTAGAAAATTTTGTAAATCTTTTTAGGGCTGTTATTTTAGGGACAGAATCTCACCATGGCAATAAGTCTCTAAGAATCAAATGAAGAGCAGACAATTATATAATGCCTACTATGTGGGAGACACTGTACTTAGAATTTTACATATATAATCATTAAATTTAAAGAGAACCTATAAGTGGCCATGGCTGGAGTGGCTCAGTTGCATTACCATGGCCCCATGAACCAAAAGGTTACCTGTTTGATTCCCAGTCAGGTCACATGCCCGGCTTCTGGGCTTGATCCCTGATAGAGGGCATGCAGGAGGCAGGTGATCGAAGTTTCACTCTCACATCTATGTTTCTCTCTCCCTCTCAAAAAAAAAAATGAATAATAAAATGAAACCTATGTGAGGAACTATTATTATTTTTGCTTTCCTAAGAGAAAACTAGTATAGAAAATTCAGTAACATATCAAATGACAACTGCTGAGTTAGAAATTGATGCAGGAAAGATTTATACTAGAATCATATATAAACATATATATATATATATATATATATGGTTTTTAATTTAAATTCTTTATTGTTTAAAGTATCACATAGTCTCCTTTTTCCGCTATTGATCTATTCCCAGCCACTCCCACCACCCAGCACTTGCCCACACCCCCCTACTATCTGTGTCCATTGATTATGCTCATATGCATGCATACAAGTCCTTTGGTTGATCTCTTAGCCATCCCCACTCTCCTCTGCCTTCCCTCTTAGGTTGGATGGTGTGTTCGATGCTTCTATGACTCTGGAAACTATTTTTGTTCATCAGTTTATGTTGTTCATTATATTCCACAAATGAGTGAGATCATGTGATATTTATCTTTCTCCAACTGGCTTATTTCCCTAAGCATAATGCTCTCCAGGTCCATCCTGGAGATTCAAATGATAAGAATTCCTTCTTTTTTACAGCAGCATAGTATTCCATTGTGTAGATGTACCACAGTATTTTATTCCACTCATCTGCTAATGGGCACTTAGGCTGTTTCCAAATCTTAGCTATTGTAAATTGTGCTGCTATGAACACAGGGGTGCATACATCCTTTCTGATTGGTGTTCTGATTTCTTGGGATATATTCTTAGAAGTGGGATTACTGAGTCAAATGGGAGTTCCATTTTTAGTTTTTTGAGGAAATTCCATACTGTTTTCCACAGTGGCTGCACCAGTCTGCATTCCCACCAGCAGTGTATGAGGGTTCCTTTTTCTCTGCATCCTCACCAGCACTTGTCATTTGTTGATTTGTTGATGATAACCATTGTGACAGGTATGAGATGATACCTCATTGTCGTTTTGTTTTGCATCTCTTGGATGATTAGTGACTTTGAGCATGTTTTCATATGTCTCTTGGCCTTCACTATGTCCCCTTTTGACAGTGTCTATTTAGGTCCTTTGCCCATTTTTTGATTGGATTGTTAATCTTCCTTTTGTTTAGTTGTATGAGTTCCCTGTAAATTTTGGAGATTGAACGCTTATTGATATAACATTGGCAAATTGGTCATCTGTATGTCCTCTTTGGAGAAATGTCTATTCGGGTTCTCTGCCTATGTTTTAATCTGACTGTGTGGGATTTTTTGGTATAATGTGGTATGAGTTCCTATATAGTATGTATCATTGGCAAATATCTTCATCCATTTATTAGGTTGTCTTTTCATTTTGTTGATGGTTTCCTTTGCTGTGCAAACTTTTTAGTTTGATGTTGTCTCATTTGTCTATTTTTTTCTTTTGTTTCCATTGCAGAAGGAGATATATTCTACCCCTCAAAAAATATTACTAAGAACAATGTCAAAAAGTTTGCTGCCTATGTTTTATTTATGTTTTAATAGTCTTATGGTTTTGGGTCTTATGTTTAACTCTTTAATCCATTTTGAATTTATTCTTGTATATGACATAAGAATGGGTTCTAGTTTTGTTTGTTTGTTTGTTTTTGTTTGTTTGTTTTTTGTTTTTTTGGCATGGACCCATCCTTTTTTCCAAAACCACTTATGAAAGAGACGATCTTTAACCTATTGTATGTTCTTGCCTCCTTTGTCATAGATTGATTATCTATAAAGCATAGGTTTATTTCTAGTATCTCTTTTCTGTTTCATTTATCTGTGTATCTTTTTATATCAGTACCATGCCATTTTGATTACTATAGCCTTGTAGTATATAGTTTGATATCAGTATAACACTTTCAACTTTGTTCTTCTTTCTCAAGATTGCTTTGGGTTTTTGGGGTCTTTTGTGGTTCCATATAAATTTTAAGATTATTTGTTCTAGTTCTGTGAAAAAAAGATCATTGATATTTTGATAGGGGTTGCATTGCATTTACAAATTGTTTTGGATAGTATAGACATTTAAAAGTTGTTAATTCTTCCTATATATGGTATAAATGAACATGGTATATGTTTCCATTTATTTGTATCTTTAATTTCTTCCTTCAATGTCTTTTGATTTTATAAGTACAAGTATTTTACCTCTTTGGTTATGTTTACCCCTAGATATTTTATTCATTTTATGCAAGTATAAATGGAGTTGTTTTATTTTCTCCATTTAATAATTTTGTTATTGGTGTATGAAGAAGCAGCCAATTTTTGAATGTTCATTTTGTATCTGCAGCTTTTTTGAATTCATGTATTAGTTCTAATAGTATTCTGGTGGATTCTTTAGGATTCTCTCTCTATAGTATCATGTCATCTGCAATTAATAACAGTTTTACTTCTTTCTTTCCAATTTGGATGTCTTTATATCTTTTTTTTTTATCTTATTGCTATGGCAGAACTTCCAATACTATGTTGAATAAAAGTGGTGAAACTGGACATCCTTGTCTTATTCCTGATCTTACAAAGTTTTCAAATTCTTTCCATTGAGTACAATGCTAACTATGGGTTGTCATATATAGATTTTATTGTGTTGAAGTATGTTTCCTCTCCCATTTTGCTGAAAGTTTTTAAAGAACGAGTAAAATTAGCTTGGTATGTGCTACTTTTATTGAATTTAAAATGGCTTTTAGTGGTTGTATCTAACTGTACTTGGAATTTACAAATCATCTTATGCTAATCTGTCCAAACCATATACTCAGTATTCATGTGATACCCATTGGTAGATGGCTTTTAAACAAATGGGCATTAGTTTATCTATAGTTTTTCCCCACAACAAATATTATAGTTTAGGCACTAGAGAATATTAAACTAAACAAGCCTGTGTGGCTTCCCTTAAGGAGTTACACTGATCTTTATGGTAAAATCCAATTTCTTCTTTTGATATGAAAGTAAATCATTATATTTCAGAAGTACCATTACCATCATGTTTATTTCCATAAGTGCAAATTTCTACATTTTAGTTGTCTTTTGGGTAGTTTATCAGTAATCAATATCTACTCAATTTTCCTCTATATTTCTTCATTGCTGAGCAATCAATTATTCATTAGCAAATTATGAGACAAACCAAACTGCTTTAATATTAGAACAATAACCAATTTTTAAAGATAACTGTGATAGTTATCATTTATAAAGTGCCTAGTATGCCCTAGCCATTATATATAGGTATATGTAATCCTCACAATAACTCTACAAGGAATATATCATTGTCCAAATTTAACAAAGAGAGTAAAGTTCTGAAATGTTAAATAACTGGCACTATTTCGTGCAGCAGGTAATTGGCACCATCATGATGTGTATTTATGCCTTCTGTTGCTTCCATTTTTCTAAAACTACTTTTCTTGCCTCTTTCAGAGAACAGTCCATATATTCTTCAGACAATGATTTTTAGAAGCAATAGAATATTTTAGAGCAAGTAGTATAATGTGGGTTGGAAATGTTTGCGTGCATCAAAGAATTCCTGTCAAGAAGGTGTAGTTTATGAAATAGGTACCATTACTATCCTACTTAGCTCCCTGAAGTTAAAAACCTTAAATTGCATCATAGTGGTCTGCAAAAGGTAATACTGTATAGTTTAAAAATGTTCCACATGATTTCCATTGAATCATTTATATATTATAGAAATATATTAATGTCAAAATTGGTTTATTGGAAATGATGGTAACTCCCAAATTCATCTTTCCAGTCACTGTAATGTGCAGATTTTTTAGTCCTATTTCTTGGACCTATATTAAGAAGCAGCAGAAATGGAAACAAATGACGATTGATTGCTTGATTTAACTCTGTATTTAATCATGATGATCTATTAGAGTTTTTTAATTATCAGATTGAACTTGTAGTCTCAACAGTAATTCACTAAATTTTAATCTTATCTGGAATCCTTACCAAGAAACCCAAAATATGCTGTTTTGGGACCTGATATTTAGAAATACTAATAGTGATTTTTGAATCAGTCACTTGAGCTCCCTCTAAGTTTATTCTTGATATTTCTAAAAATTCAATAGATTATTTCCCCTTTTTTGTATTAATAGGAATCTATATATATATATAAAACCCTAATATGCAAATAGACTGAACGGCAGAACAATGGGCCATTATGACGTTCACTGACCACCAGTGGTCGTGCACAGAACATGGCGGGCATCGGCTGTGGTGGGATGGCAGAGCAGGTGAGTGGGGGCACCAGACCAAGGTGGGGCACCAGTCGCTGACATTTGGGCAAGGCTCTGATGGTTACTGAAAATTCTTTGCTCCCGTGTGCGGTGGTCCCACCCCACTGCCAGTGCTGGAGCCGCTGCTCGCACCTGCTCCTGGTGCCAGTCCCGATTGGTCAGCGCTGTCAATGGGTGCCAGCAGCAGCTGCTGGCCCTGATTGATTGCCCCGGAGGGCTTCTCCACCTTCCCCTGCTCCTGACGGACGATTGGGGCAGCAGCCACTTCTCACACCTGCTGCTGGCACCAGCCCCAATCGCTCTGCACCATCAGCGGGTGCGAGCAGGGCTGGCGCCATCAGCGCATGGGAGCAGCAGAGGGAGGGGCTGGGTGGAGGAGTGGAGGATGGAGCAAGACCCGCCCCTATGCCCACCACAGCCTCAGGGCCCACAGTTCCTTTCAAAGTGCACTAATTCATACACTGGGCCCCTAGTCAATCCTATCTAATAAAAGAGTAATGTGCAAATTGACTGTCACTCCAACAAACAAGACGGCCACACCATGTGCTCAAAGATGGCCGCCCCCATGTGGACAGACGATGGCCACCACAAGATGGCCAGCAGAGGAGGGCAGTTGGGAGGGACCAGGCCTGCAAGGGAGGGCAGTTGGGGACGATTGGGCCTGCAGGGGAGGGCAGTTGGGAGGGACCAGGCCTGCAGGGGAGAGCAGTTGGGAGGAACCAGGCCTGCAGGGGAGGGCAGTTGGGGGGGACCAGGCTTGCAGGGGAGGGCAGTTGGGGGGGACCAGGCCGGCATGGGAGAGCAGTTAGGGGTGACCAGGCCAGCAGGGGAGGGCAGTTGTGGGTGACCAGGCCAGCAGGGGAGGGCAGTTAGGGGCAATCGGGCTGGTAGGGGAGCAGTTAGGCATTGATCAGGCTGTCAGGGGAGTGGTTAAGGGGGTGATCAGGCTGGCAGGCAGAAGCAGTTAGGGGCAATCAGGCAGGCAGGCAGGCAAGCGGTTGGGAGCCAGCAGTCCTGGATTGTGAGAGGGATGTCCGACTGCCTGTTGAGTCCCGATCCCACCAGGCAGTCAGACATCCCTCAAGGGGTCCCAGATTGGAGAGGGTGCAGGCTGGGCTGAGGGACACACCCACCTTGGGCACGAATTTCGTGCACCAGACCTTTAGTAATTATATAATATCGATTATATTTTAACTATG
Organism: Eptesicus fuscus; assembly: GCF_027574615.1. Taxonomy (NCBI): domain Eukaryota; kingdom Metazoa; phylum Chordata; class Mammalia; order Chiroptera; family Vespertilionidae; genus Eptesicus; species Eptesicus fuscus. The sequence continues at coordinate 76,408,761 of NC_072474.1, read as the reverse complement.
AAACATGACAACCTCAATGCTAGAAATTGGATTTTGAGAGTTAAAGTTACCTTTAAAAAATGCATTTCACTTGTAAGGCTTATTGTTCTAGTTTGCATTATAACATTTGACTTAGCCTGCTTCTTGACTAAGAGTAAGCAGTTCATAATAATTTTAATATTTTTGTGGCTACCCATCTTACCTTTATTCTGGTTCAGTTTTTGAGAAGTTGTATGGATGGCATACATTCTGAGATTGCAAGTTTGAAAAGTCTTTCATTTACACATGAAACATATATTGGCAGGGTTCATCACATTCAGATTGTTGTCCTTGACTCAAAAATATGTATCTTTAAGGATTTAATATTGTAGAAGGGAATGTCAGAATGTTTTTCTTCTTTACATTTTTATCTGCTCACAACCTTATAAAAATGTTTACCTTGTTCTTAAATCCAGCAGTGATAGCTAGCAGAAATTGTTTAGATGTAGATCTTCAAAAAATGTTCCAGTTGCCATTGAGTTTCTGTCCACTCCTTCCAGTGTAATAGGAAGGAATTGGCTGAGGGAACAGGATTACTGAGGAATGGTTAGCAATTCCCTCAGTGCACTTGAGCAAGCTTGCAGAGTAATCATAGCAGTGTTGCATTCTTCAGGATCTTACTTGCTTCAACCTAGAATCTGATGATTGATTATGGACTGCAGGTAGGTCCCTCTTGTGATTTCCAATAGTATAATTCTGTTTCTAAAAGGAAAAGAGATCTTACAAAGTATCTCTCTTCCATCTATCCTCATTTTTAGGTACCATATATACTCTCTTACTTATATAACTCAAACTTAAGTGTTTCTTTAAATTTAAACATATAATGAAGACTTTCAGTAAAACATAGGATAACTTTTTACTTTATTTTATTTTATTTTTTTAATATATTTTATTGATTTTTTACAGAGAGGAGGGGAGAGAGATAGAGAGTTAGAAACATCGATGAGAGAGAATCATCGATCAGCTGCCTCCTACACGCCCCCCGCTGGGGATGTGCCCGCAGCCAACGTACGTGCCCTTGACCGGAATTGAACCTGGGACCCTTCAGTCCACAGGCTGACGCTCTATCCACTGAGCCAAACCGGCTTCGGCTAGGATAACTTTTGTTTCAGTGTACCCTTCAGCCAGGAAATGTTAGCAAAGATCTCATGCTGGGTAACATCCTATCTAATAATAGACAAATATGCAAATTGACCATACCTCTGACACACCCACAAGCCACGCCCACACACCACACCCACCATCCAAACAGAGCGAGTATGCAAATTAACCCAAACAAAGATGGCTACAGCCACAGAGAGCAAGGTTTCCTAGGTAACAGAGGAAGCCAAGCTTTCCGCCTGCCCTTGCCATGCCTAAGCCTCCACTCAAGCTACAAAGTTTAAATTATAGAAGGTAAACAAATTCAAACAGAAATGGCAGCAGAATGGAGCTTGAGAGAGCAGGCCAGGGTTGTCGCCGGCAACAGGGGAAGCAAAGCTTTCCGCACACCCTGGCTAGGCCCACCCGCTTAAGGCAACAAAGTTTCAATTATAACCCCAACACAAATGGCTTCCGGCCTCGGAGGGAGCCCCAGGCCTGGCTCCGCTCCAGGCTACAAAGTTTCAATTGTAGAAGGAAAATAAATTCCAGATACCAGGGCCTCTGTTTGGGTTGCCAGGGGGCGTGGCCGGCCTGCAAACCACCACAGGCCCCTTGCTCAGGCTGCCCTACGCCCCAAGGGAGCCCCCACCTGATCCGGGAGACCCTTCAGGGAAAACCAGCTGGCCCCCACCCCTATACCAGGCCTCTATCCTATCTAATAAAAGAGTAATATGCAGATTGATCATCACTGCAACACACAACATGGCTGCCCCCATGTGGACACAAGATGGCCACCACAAGATGGCCAGAAGGAGAGGGCAGTTGGGAGGTACCCAGCCTGCAAGGGAGGGCAGTTGAGAAGGACCAGGCCTGCAAGAGAGGGCAGTTGAGAGGGACCAAACCTGCAAGGGAGGGCAGTTGGAGGTGATCAACCCTGCAGGAGAGGGCAGTTAGGGGTGACCAGGCCAGCAGAGGAGGGAAGTTGGGGGCAAACAGGCTGGCAGCAGAGTGGTTAGGGGGTGATCAGGCTGGCAGGCAGAAGCGGTTAGGGGCAATCAGGAAGGCAGGCAGGCAAGCGGTTGGGAGCCAGCAGTCCTGGATTGTGAGAGGGATGTCCGACTGCCCATTTAGGCCCGATCCCTGGGATCGGGCCTAAACGGGCAGTCGGACATCCCTTGAGGGGTCCCAGATTGGAGAGGGTACAGGCTGGGCTGAGGGACAACCCCCCTCCGTGCATGAATTTCGTGCACCGGGCCTCTAGTATAATATAATGTAATGTAATATAATATAATATAATATAATATAATATAATATAATATAATGGCAACATGTACATATCAAGCTAAGTTTAATCAGAAAAACAGAAACATAGGAATTTTTCAAAGTAAATTATTTAATACAGGGAATTGTTTGCACAGGTAGAAAACCCAAAGAGCATAAAGAAAATGCTGAGGTTACTCAGAAATTAATAACTATAAGAAGAGGCTATCACCCTTAAAATTGAGGAAACCAAAGTGATGAGTGAGCTTGCCAGAACCTGGCCCTAAGAGGATGGGTCCCTTAGGGTCAGTGCTTGGACCTATTGAAAGAGGCTCTATGGAGGGCATCTCATGTGTTTAACATTCAGAACTATTATCTGTAACTCTAAGTACCAAGGGCAAGATGCCACTGGTACCTCTGAGGGGACTCTTTATGGCTGGCAGCAAGCGACACAAAAGCATGTGGAGGATGGAGTTAGCTGCTCTCTTTTGATGAGGGACATTGTCAGAAACTAAATGTAGGAAGGTAGTCTCTTGTTTCTTTTTCTTAACTTCTAGTCTCCTCTGGATTTCATTGGCAAAAATTAATACCAAACTAGTGAACTAAATGTCTGTGAAGTACTAGTATAGTTTCTAAAACTCTAGACCCAAAAATGTTCAGTCTGAGGATTGCTATGACATGTATAACAATAAAAGCATAATATGTAAATCAACTGAACAGCCAAACAGCAGAACTGTCTGGACGACCACGCTATGACGCTCACTAGGGCCAGACCAACCAAGGTGGGTGCAATGCGATTGCTCAGGGGGCCCCCACCATTGCCCCATGATTGCCCCACAGATGGAGGCCCAGGCCACCAGCCAGTGGGGCATCAATTGGGGAGCTCCGTGATCGCCCCAAAGAGGGAGGCCCAGGCCACCCACATGGGGGATCGGGCCTAAGCTGGCAGTCAGACATCCCTCTGGCAACCCAGGAGCCCTCAGGGAGATGTCCTACTAACATCTTGGGCCCGCTTCCTGCAGGGAGCAGGCCCAAGCCATTAGTCAGACATCCTTAGCACTGCCATGGAGGCAGGAGAGGCTCCTGCCACTGCCACTGCACTAGCCAACCATGAGCCAGCTTCTGGCTGAGCGGCACTCCCCCTGTGGAAGTGCACTGACCACCAGGGGGAAGGTCCTGCATTGAGCATTGGCCCCCTAGTGGTCAGTGCATGTTATTGTGACCGGTCGTTCCACAGTTAGTGTCAATTTGCATATTACCCTTATATTATTTAGGACTAGAGGCTCAGTACATGAATTTGTGCATGGGAGGGGAGTCCAGCTGGCTGGCCCCAATTGGGGCCAAGCCTGTCGGAGGAGGAGACGGTGGGAGGTTGGCTGGCCCACCCTGAATGGGGCCCAATCAAGGCTGACTGGGGAAGGGGCCGTGGGCAATTGGGCCGATCGGGGGTCAGTGGCTGGGGGAGGGGCCATGGAAGGTTGGCCAGCCAGCCCTACCTCTGATTGGTGTGGGGGGGCTGATCAGGGGCAGAGCTGGCTGTGGGGAGGGGCTGTGGGCCAATCAGGGTGGTAGGGGCTGATCAGGGGTGGGACTGGCCATGGGGAGGGGTTGTGGGTGGTGGGCTGGCCAGCCCTGTTCCTGAATGGGGTGGGGGACCGATTGGGAGCCAGTGGCTGGGGGGAGGGTCCATGGGTAGTTGGCCAGCCAGCCCTGCCCCTGATCTGGGTTGGGGGTTCGATCTGTGGTGGGGCTGGCCAAGGGGAGGGGCTTCAGGAGGTTAGCCAGCTGGCCATGCCCCCTATTGGGGTAGTGGGGTGCGGTCAGGGGTGGGGCCAGCTATGGGGAAGGGCTGCGGGCCAATTGAGATGGGGCAGACCAATCGGGGGCAGGGCCAGCCAGGGGGAGTGGCCACTGGAGGGTTGGCTGGCCAACTGCCCCACCCTCGATTGGGATGGGAGGTGAGGGGCTGTGGGAGGTTGGCCACTGGCCCCATCCCCCCATCAGGCCCGGTTGCTGGCCGCAGTGGGCATCATAGCAACCGGTCATTCCAGTGTTCAGGTCGCTGGCTTTTTATATATATATATATATATATATATATATATATATATATATATATATATATAGAGAGAGAGAGAGAGAGAGAGAGAGATAGATAGATAGATAAGGACACAAGTGGATAAATCTAGCCTTGCACTGTCTCCTTTATTTATAATTGATACACTCCCACATTCAAGGATATTTTAGCCATCTTTTATAGGAAAATATCTACTAAATGAAAGGTAAACTATTAAACTGAGGCATATTACTTTCTCTCAATGTTCCATGTCACCCAGGCCCAACATCTAGATTTTGGACCCGAATTTGTCAGGAATTAGGAATCTCCCTTTTCCTGCATTGGCATTTCAATATAAAAGTTTTTGTTTATGCCTTGTTAGGACCCATATCCAACCACATTTTTCTTGATACAGACATATACAGGGGGAATAAGTGACCAATAAGTCCTTTTAAAATTTATATTAAAATACTATATTACAAAATGTAGCAAGATGTTTAACAGCATAAATGGTAAAGAAGTATTCCATTGATTCAAATTCCAGTTCTGCTTCCTACCAACTGAATAACGTTGGCAATCTACTATACTTCTCTTCTTATTATTTTCATATTTAAAGAAAGAAGCTAATGTATCTTATAGCGTTAGTTAAATAAGTTATTATATTCTAAGATGCAAAGACTTAAGCAGAATTCTAAAGGCTAACAAATACTATAGCATCTGACAATATTTTATACATCTGTAATGTAATATGTAATGCACAATGTAATTCTCAAATAAATAAAAATAAAAATGGCACAATGTTAACACATACTAAAAATAACTTTTGGTATGATGGCAGAGAAGTTTAAATGAGCTAAAGATGTTTTCCTTTTGTATAGGAATAGCTGTAAGCCATTTATAGTTGAATCTTTATATTTTGATACTGAAATAGATAAGTTCATTATTATAATAAGTAGTATAATACAAATTTAAAATGAAACTTCCAGAATTCTCTCGATAAAGGAAATGAGGAATAGTATATGAATGCAAAAGCATATTTTCACCCTACAAAGATGAATGTTACTCTAAAACACATATAGAATACTAGAGGCCCAGTGCATGAAATTCGTGCTGGCTGCCAGCCAGGGCCTCCCTTCTCCAGCCAGGGCCTCCCTCCCCCTTTGTTCTGTGCCACCCCCTGGTGGTCAGCGCACATCATAGCGAGTGATTGAACTCCTGCTCTCCTGTTCGAACTCCTGAGTGGACAATTTGCATATTAGCCTTTTATATATATATATATAGATTATAAAAAATTGATTATATGATTGCCTCCCCCATATACACTTTTCTAAGAAAAAATCTAATTGTTTGTGTTCTTCATTTGATATTATCAGAACTAAATTAAATTGATATTCTTCTATTTATATATATAAAAGCCTAAGCAACTGTTATGACCGGTAGCTATGATGTGCACTGACCACCAAAGGGCAGATGCTCAATGCAGGAGCTGCCTCCTGGTGGTCAGTGCACTCCTACAGCCAACCTCCCGCAGTCCTTCCCCCGAGCCGGCCGGTCCTGATCGGCTCCAATCCCCAGCCAGGCAGAGGGACCCACCCGTGCATGAATTCATGCACTGGGCCTCTAGTAGAACAATAATCTTTAGATTAAGGCAGAAATGGAAGCATAAATTATGGGTATTTACAGACTCATAAAAAATATAAGGAAAGCAGATTAAGCAGTATTTTGAAAAGCTTTCACAGTTTTGAATTCTACTGAATATTAATAAACCTTTAACTCAAGAATTTTATGAAAAAATACAAATAAACTAAAGAAAATAAATTATAATCTTAGAAATAATTAACTTAGAAAATACAATTATCAGATATTAGATTCATATGTTTTAAATGAAGAACATAAAGAGAAAGCATGCATGTATGATACTGTAAATAATAAAAGCAATAAGCCACAAATTCAAAGAGAATATATCATATACATTATGTTGTTATAATTTTTGGTAAGTGTTTTTGATAATTTTCTCTGCAATAGGTAGAAATACATACTAATCACCTTGAAGAAATTAAAAGCTTTATCAATGAGATATATCACAAAGAAATAAACGTCTAAGAAGTATAGTTACTAGAATTCTAGACCCAGAATGTACAATTTATTGATCTAAATTATAAGAAGATGTTGAAATATTTTGTAAGATATAAAACAGAATTATTCTAAATTCAATTCATAGGTTAGCATACAATTCATTGGGCTAGGGATAGATTTAAACTAGGCTTAGATCAACCAAATTGACAAAGAATCTCAAGTAAGAGAAAATATATAGAGAGACACATATTACACATATAGATGGAGAAGTCCTTAACAAGAGATCATTGTTAACCAAATTAAAAAGATTGATAAAAACAGACCATGGCCAATTAGGTTTCAATCTAAAAATAGAAGAGTGATTTGACATTAAGAATTTCCTTTACAAAGCTCAGTCCATTCATGCATTATGCTAAAAGTATAATAATATCAGTAAGTACTATAATGCATTAAATAATGCATAATTATTTACATTCTTTTCTGCTTTAAAAAATGACAAAAGTCTAAAGTGATGCCTGGAATGGATTAACTGTACCAAAATTAAATATGTAATTTCTATACAAACTGCAAATGTCATATTAAAAAACTCCATAAAATTCTTAGCAAAAAAAAAAAAACAAAACAAAATTTTCCAACTGCTTAAATTTTTTTGAAAATTTTATCCAATACAAGAAAAGGAAAAGTGGAGAAAAATCACATAGGCATTGGCATTAGTGCTGGTAAAAAGAGCATAATATTCCCATCTAGCGTTGTCTTCAATTCATCTTGGAAATCTTTCCATATAATCCCAAAATGTTCTGTCACATTCTGCTGAGAAGATGTCACAGCTCTTTAATGTTGTCCTGAACCTCCTCTCAAGGATAAACTTTACTACACTCCATCAAAGAAGAAAAGGTAATGATGTAGAAAGTGCCTCAACTCACTTTCCTTCCGCACAATTTACTTTTATCCAAAATAATTCCTTTCATCATTCCTCTGTCACAGTGGAAGAGATCTTTTTATATCCCAAGTTAATATGTTTCTGGTGCAGTGCTTGAAATAGTTGTTTTAAGATTGGGAAAAATGGAATATGTTTATGCACCAGACAGAGAATCTGACTGATGGAGCAAAGATGTACTAGTTAGTACAAGGTAGCTGCAGAGGATGGAATACCGTCAAGAGTACAGGTTTCTTATTCAAAGCTTTTGGAAGAAGCCACCAAACTAGAGTTCCAAACTTCACTACTCTTCTCATATAGCATCACGTGCTATTTTAAAATCATATATTGGGTGCTATTTATAGTAATTATATCTATATTAGCATTTGACCTTTTTCTCTACTAAGTTATAAACTCTCTCAAAGTCAATAACTTCAACTAAGATAAAATAAATGGCACTAAATAAAGCTGAAACCCTGAGCAGCCTCCGAATTCTGATGCATCTTCCTTGATCATCTCCACGCTGCAGGCATTCATCCCAGAATGCACTACTCCTCATACAGATAGTAAGCCAGTGTCATCTCTCTCCTGTCCTCTTGAATTCCAGTTTCTTCAGTGAGACTAATGTACAGTGAAACAGAAGGCCTCCCTCCTTGGGATAGAGACTACATAGAGGCACCAAATGAAATCTCAACCAAAAGATAATTACTGATTTGTTAAGAATATGTATGTATTTAATTCCATCAAAAACTTAAAGAAACATATGCATCTGCCAGATGTAAAAAATATGAGAGCTTGCTGAGAGAGAAAGAGATTGCTGGTTACAATCATACATTAACTTTATGATTAAACTCAGCATATAAGCTGTGATATGGTGAATAATGGATTGTCATAGCAGATGATATAAAGCCTCTCTATTAATTAGTCATAGCTGTAATCCTTTCCACTTGCTCTCGCCAACACTTAATCAGTTATTCTTCAGAGTAGAAGCAAGCTCTGATAAGGCATAAACCAATCCAGCATAGAGAGCACACACTCATTCACACCTCACTATTGCATTGGGCTTCAAATCCAGCTGATGAGGTGATTTCCACTTACAGTGGCAAGTAAAAGAAGCAGCTGCACCTCTAAATGTGCTAGCAATCGCAGTCTCAGAACATAGTCACCGAAAAAAGCCTATCATGTTAACCTCAAATTCATATTTTGTTTGTTACAATTCATGCTTCTAATCCCCTCCCTGCATCACTGCTTTGTTGCAAAGTAGCATCATTTACAATCCTGACAGGAGGAGGTTGGAGAGCCAGGGACTGCAGATGTGTTATCATCTGACCTCAGTAGGGATTTAGAAACCCAAACAATAGTGTAACATATTTTTAACAAGAATAATCCCCTTAAAATATAAAACCAAACATATAAATAGTCTAGAAGCAATATATATTTTAAGGTGTCTGCTAAATAGTTTTCATGTTTTTTCATACTTTTTTTTTCTTTTGGATTCTTTCACCAAATAAGAACTGTTTCTTTCCCCCTCCATTGTAATAACTATTTTTGCCAAATCTGTAATGGCAATAGAAGACTTCAAATAAAAATTTATTAAGCATTTTGCTTGGAGTACTTTTAAGTGCTTGTTACTTTAAAGTTTTTTTGTTTTTTTAAAAAATGATGATAACTAAGAAAAATGGTAGGAGACTCGGAAATCCAAACCTGCTATGTACTGCAAAGCTATACATGAATCAAGTCAATGTGTTAATTCATAGACTGTTCAAAGGTATAGATGGAAATATGAATCCTAGATCTTATTTCTTATGTGCACAAGGATGAGAAAAGGCATTCAGGATCTCTCCCTTTACTCTCTTCTGGGATCTTACTATCTTTCCAGGTAGCAACAGGCAGAGCCTTTTTCAAATCAGCCTCTGAACTCATACTTTTCTTTCATCCCATCACCTGTTTCAATACCAGTGGATTATTTTTTTTAATTCAGAACATGATGGTATCTCATTCTTAAAATACCACTTCTCCTATACATTTTGGTTATACCTGGAATTGCCTTTGATTCCCTAAGTGCATAGGTATTTGTAAGCCTTGCCACTCTTCTTCTGAAGACACCACACAAATTCTAAATACATGAGTTAAAGATGGAATGCTATGAGAGAGAGAAAGAACCATGAAGGAGGTAAATAGCTGATTTTTAAAATGTCTTTCCATATAGCCACCTATAATATAAGCAAAGGTTTTCAAGTTGAGGAAGGGGAAGTCAGTACAATGTCTATGTATTTTATAAAAATGAAACCTGTGGGATCCCTTATCACGTCCCGCGTGTTTCAGGGTTCCCGTTCAGGTCCAGTTTCTGGAGAAGGCCGCAATCAAAATGAAAAGAAGCTAGAAAAGAATCAATTTGGGTAAATGGGGGGCCAGGCGGGAGCCCACCTCTAATGGGAGGACTACTCCTGCTCTGGCCTTTGCCATCCCTTTTATTGGGGTTCTGAGATACACCCATATCCTTTAGGCAGGTAATTCCAGTAACAGGCAGGTTATCTTATCAATAAGGATTTACATGATTATTTGGTGGGGAAGTTGCCTCAGTTACTATTGTTCTCAATTAGATAGGGAGTGGTTGGCTCTGACCTTTAGGTTAAAGGTTGACCAGCCTTCCTGGATTCCCTTTAACTACCAAGTGACAATGTTTGGTTTCCAGCAAATGAAACCCTTTGCCTATTTGCCCTCCTTATTCTTTCCTAAGTTTTGTGATGTGGCTAGTTTTCACTAAACCCAGAATGTTATTTCTTTGATATCCTCACCTGACCAAGTTTCTGTTAGAGATGTTTAACCTGGAATCTATGGATAGAAGTCAGGAAGTCCATGAATTAGGATGGCAAAATAGTAGCTACATCTATATTTCTCCCAACATTTAACTGAAAATTAATATTTTTCTATATCATCAATATGACTAACAGACTATTATAGTATTACTATCTGTGAATTTACCAATATAAATTACAAATATATTACAATTTATACACTTTAAAATATATTTGCATTTATTATTATAAATTTTATTAGTTATTGAAAACACTACTACATCTTGTTATTTAATGCATTAGTAAAGGAGAAGATTTATTACTCTTTCCTTCTGTTTTGCTTGTAAATATTTCAAAGACTAAATTTCAGTATAACTAATTTCCTTTATAACTGCATGCTTTTATAGTTTTCTTTTTAAAACATTAGTTGAAGAAGGGGTACATAATCTTCACCAAATGGCCAAATGGGTACATGGCATACACACAAAAGTTTATGATTATGGTTTCTGATGGAGCCAGATATATTTTTACATTACCCATGTCACTAGCAGACAGAATTATGAGGGGTGTTAGTTAGGACTTGCTTTCTGGTCTTTGATTTTAAATATTTGTGGAAATATGATTAAACAAGAAAAAATATAGAGCTTACTTATATTTCTTTGACCCAAAATACAAGAAATGATGTTTTACTACTAGTCAATGGATGGAGTCACCCTGGCTCCCTCACCAGGTCCACATAACTTGTTACTTAAGTGACAAGTGATGTGGAAAAGTTCCTAAAGGAAGACTGTGTACTTATAAAGGGCTGATCATGGTGGACTCATCTTCTTTCACTAGCAGAACATTACAATACATTGCCATGTTTATGCTACAAGATGTCCCTAATATGTTTTGGAAATAATAACCTTAAATAGTAAATTCTACAATAATTTGTAATATGATGGAATTGAGTTTAAAGAGAAGTCAGTAATTTTCTATTTTCCACACACTTTTCTCACTTTACAAAAATATAAGAAAAAGCTTCAAATTTGCTGTCCTTATCTGTAACAAGTCATTGGTTTGCTACCAAATAGAGATATTAAAAAAAATAAAGACACAATTTGTCATTTCAATATAAAGATGGTGTTGTAATAGTAAGGAAGAAAATTGACTACTGTTCAAAGTAAAGTTTTCCTACAGAGAGAATAGTTTTAAAATATATGCTTGGAAACTTTTCATCTTTATGTAATTTTGTTGCCAAAAATGATGTGTCATATATGTTTATCAGTTTCAAGACTCTGAAATAAGATTTAGAAGCTAAAAAGCTTCAAAATTATAATTTTCATTGGGTTTTAAGTTGTTTAGTAAAAACATAAAAATGCAACATCTTAGTCTGGAAGAACTCTCTAAGATCATGGAAAAGGAAAATATTCTATATCTATTTCAAAAAAATCTGTATAAGAAAATGAGATAGAAAAATGATCACAATGGTTTAATAAGTGTTATTAAAAAGTATTTATTAATTTATGATTATCATTAAACATATTATAAAAAAATAAACTGGGTTTTGCAAAAGATGCCTAAAGTGGTAAACTCATTTTAAAATAAAATCATAAAGACATTAATAGTTTGCTCTCAACAGAAATATTAATTTTAGTGAAGCCAAATGTTTTGTGCTAGTAGTAAATATATTAGATATTTATATGACATATATATCACTTCGTTAACTGTCTATGTTTAATATATTTTACAATATATATTCTCCTAGTTTGATGGTATGTATATACAATTTATTGAGATTAATAAACATATAGTGGGATATAAATTTTAAAATGTTTTCACTAATAGGGTGCATAATCCCCCAAACTGGCACATCACTAGAATAAACATGCAAGAATTTCCATGAATGAATAATATTGATTGAATGAATAATTTGATTTAATCTTTTGTCAACAGATATTTTTTAAAACTCATTTACTGTTACATTGATGGCGGTGCTTTTAATATCTCAAGTGGTCGTTTGAAAACCATTTTCTCTTGAAGGTCACTTGAAATGGCTTTTACTAGGCAAGGCTATTTGTTTCATGTTTCAATTAATTCAGGAGTTCTTATAATTATGGGCATATTTCACACACTCCATGTTCCATAACATGGAAGTCCTCTCTGGCATTAGTGTTTCTCCTAAGTAAATATTTTAGCAACACAAGGAGTTTTTATTAACTTTTGTTGCTGCCCCATCCTCTTTCCACTGTCAATGTCTTAAGCTGTGGCTGGGGATTCAGATCTCCTGCCCAGGTTACTGCAAAATCTCCTAACCTGTCTCCCTATCCCTGTTGCAGCTTGTTCAATGTTGCTGCCAGAAAGATATTTCAAAAAAAAAAAAAAAATAACCCAGGAACTCTTCAATGGCTTGCCTCCAGCCTCGAAATAAAATCCCAACTCCTGAGCCTTGTAGCAAAGTTCCTGCTTGATTGGGCATCATCAGTTCAGCCTCTTTGGACCACTTGCACCACTCGATGTGGGCCCACTTGTGGCCACGCTATTGCACACGCAGTTTCTCTGATGAAAACCCCATTTTCTCACACCTAACACATTCTCCCTCTTTTTTTTATTTTTATTTCTTTATTGATTAAGGTGTCACATATTTGTCCTCATCCCCCCATTCCCATCCCACACCCCTCCCCACGGATGCCCCCACCCTCCTGTTGTCCTTAACCATTGGTTAGGCTCGTATGCATGCACACAAGTCCTTTGGTTGATCTGTCCCCCCCTCCCTCTTCTTATAAGACTGATATTCATCCCTCATGTGTTCCAAAATATAGCTAGGGTTTAGGAGAAACATTTATTTATTTTCCTAATTGAGTACTAATTAAAAATATTTCTCCTCTGAAAAACCTATGGATTCCTTTTAAAAACTCTCTGATAATACTGAAAGCAACCAAGGAAGTGCTTATATGTAATTAGTAAAGATTTTTGTGAGGATTTTCACAAACCAAGTAGTGGCGACTTATAAAAAAGACCCCCTTTACTGTACTTTAGAAAATACAATTCAAATAAAGTACTTCATATATTTGGGAAAAAAAGGTATTTTGGAACTTTCTTCGTAGTTTAAATTGTTTTTAAGAAGAGGCACAAAATTTCATATAGACTTAAAGATCAGTACCCAAGTTTACCAAAGGAATATCAAAATGTTTTGCACTTTTTAACAACATATACCTACATAGAGATTATTGGTGCTGGAATAATCAATATATTATTTGCAGTTTATTTACTTAAAATTTTCAAATATTATGTTTTTATTGATTTCAGAGAGAGGAAGGAGAGGGAGAGTGATAGAAACATTAATGAGGAGAGAGAATCATCGAATAGCTGCCTCCTGCATGCCCACGACTGGGGATCGAGCCTGCACCCTGGGCATTTGCCCTGACCAGGAATCAACCATAACCTCCAGGTTCATAGGTTGATGTTCCAACATTGAACCACACCAGCTGGGCCCTTTAATTGGCTTTAATATTTTAATTTAACTAATTTATTTTCTTTGAAAGTGATCTATTTTTGGTAAGTTTAAAGTTTTTTTCAGTTATGATGTAAATATTTAAGTCAGTTGATAAAAATATATCAGTAAAATAAATATAACTTAAGTAATATAAGGATATGTCAGACACATAGAAGGCATTAGTAAATAACTATGAAGTAGAAAATACTACCATATAAAATACAGGAAATAATTAATTTTCTTGATTTATAAAGTACTTCTTACTAGTACCTCTCCTCTAACCAAAATAACCCAATTCACTATTTTTAGAAAACATTTTAAAATCATTTTTTACACTTATTCTGTATTTTATTATAATTCCTCTCATCCCTTTTTCTTTTTCACTATAAAAACATATATAAAATAAATATATAATTTTTCTGTCTCTCTTCACAAACCACTTCAGTTTGCAGAAACCATTATTTTTAAATACAACAGTGCCTTTATAGTAGAATTATGAATAGTCATTAAAATTGTTATGAATTGTTCTTTAATATCTACTTTCCTGAAATGGAAACTATAGTTTTTAAGTAAAGATTGTATTTCCATAATGCACAGAACATAAGACTAGAGAATATCATCTCAAATTTCTAGTCCTTTCTTTGCTATTCACTCATGAATAAGTAAATTACCTATTGTAATTATCATTTTTTTCTTCTAAATGAGAGAATTGAAACTTACTGTCCTTAATATTATTTTCAGATCTGTACTAAAAGGAGTACCTCCTTAAAATATTGGCATTGCATGATTTTATACAGATTCAGGCATTTTTAGTTTAGACATCCTAATTGGTTTTCATCTGCCTTTTTTGACCCACACTATTTTTATCAGGAATTAGCCAGAAATATAATTAATAATATATCTTTGAATCTTGAGGCTTATGCATTAGAATCCAAACTTTTTGATAAGTTTTATTAATTGCTCTGTGTTCTCTACTAAACTGGGAATATCTTAAGAGCATAATCCCTACTAATTCATCTTTGTAATTTTATAGCACATAAAACAAAGTGGCTTGCATGTTATGGTCTTAAAAGTGTTCATGAAATAGAAGAAACAAATCAGTAATTTATATTGCTAGCACTGTTCACATTGAAAAGGCCAATTTTCTAGAATCCCAACTTGAGAAACATTGTTCAGTTTTATAGTAAACACTGTGAAAAATAATATAAACAAAACCACTTCAAAATGGAATCGGAGCTGCCATCCTAGGGGAATTGCTTTGCAAGTCTTACCCCTCAACCTTTTGCACTATTTGAACTGGACAAAATAATCTTTAGACTGGACCAAACCAACAGTTTCTTACAAACAAATGTTTGTAAAACTAACAGGAAAGCAGACATCCTGACTATAAGAACTGAAAATCAAAAACATTTCTTCAGAATTCACACCATGTTAATAGCTAAAGAATAGCTTTGCTTATTTGCATCTGTAAAAGGTCCTTCCTTCTATTTGTGTAATTATTTCCCTTCCCTGTCTCATACTAATCGGGACAATATTTGGATTTCTGTATGAATCAGAACTTTCAGAATAGCTGTACTTTATTCTCAAACTCCTTTTGCCTCTCACTTAGGCTTTTATTTTTATGTTAACACTAGGGACCCGGTGCACGAAATTCGTGCACTGGGGGTTAGGGGTCCCTCAGCCCAACCTGCCCCCTCTCACATACTGGGAGCCCTCAGGGGATGTCCTACTGGTGGCTTAGGCCCGATCCCCATGGGAAGTGGGCCTAAGCCGCAGTCTGGCCTCTTTCTGTGGGAAGCAACCGGACTGGTCAGGGGAAGGCACCAGCCCCATCACCCCACTGCTGCAGCCACTGCCAGTCATCACAGCCACCAAGGTGTTTTCATCAACACGAACTCCAGTACCTTCACCAAGAAAAAATGACAAATTTCTTTAGGCATTTTCAAGATGTGTCTTTCATAGGATATGCATTTCTTTCTTTCTTTCTTTTTTTTTTTTTTTTATCCTCACCTAAGGATATGTTTCCATTGACTTTTAGAGAATGTGGAAGAGAAAGGGAAAGACAGAGAGAAACATCAAAGTGAGAGGAACACTTTGATTGGTTGCCTCCTGCATGAGCCCTGATCTGGGCCCCGGCCAGGGAGGAGCCTGCAACCTAGGTACATGCCCTTGATCAGAATTCAACCCAGACCCTGGTGTGGGCAGGCCGAGGCTCTATCCATTGAGTCAAACCAGCTAAGGCAGGATATGACATTTCTTAGCCCTCCAGCAGCGGACCTTTGTTTTTTCTCCAGAAGTGTGGTGGAAAAACCCTAGATCACCTTTTTGGATTCTTATTACCCAAGTTACTAAGAATATTACCAGTGGCATACAGGAAGCTTAGACAATGTGCAGTCAGAAAAGGTGTTTCCTCTATAGTTCACACCCATCACCGGCTGTGCCCTGCCCAGGCCTAAAGTCTCTGGCCGAAGCTTTAGGCCTGGGAAGGGGACCTCCAGCTCCCTGTGATCGCAGACACTGCCCATTGGGCAGGGGACCCCAACTCCCTGCAATCCACCACAGGAGCAGACCCCCTCGCAGGAGCGGACCCCCAGTTGCCTGCGACCCATCGCAGGCTCCTCACTGGTGCCTAAGGCCGGAAAAGCCTCTGGTGGATAGTTTCCTGTTGGGTGTGGCTGGTGGGCGTGGCTGGTGGGTGTAGCAGAGTGATGATTAATTTGCATATTACTCTTTTATTAGGTAAGATATAATGAAACTAAAACTGACAAAATAATTTATATCATCAACTTTTAGAGTTATTTTCATCAGGTAAAGCCAGACTCAATTTTAGAAAAAGAAATAGCATAAAAGAATGGAGAAATGCAGTTATTAGAGGTAGGAGATGATCTAGTTGGCATACAAGATATCAAACATTTCACACTGCCACAAAAAGATTGAGCTTTTTTTCAGTGTCTTTTCTCTTCCCTATTTCTATCGCAAGATATTATTCATGTAGATGATAATTTCAGGTATCCTTATCAAATCACAATCTAAAAGTCACTGCTTAATTTCAAACCCCCTTTACCGCTATTGCTTTTAAATGTGACTGATGTTGGGAGCTTTCCCTGTATCATTGCCTTGAGCAGTCAGTATTGATGAAGCAGATATAATCTCAGATGATCAGGTACCTGTTACTCTTATGAGACAGTATCTACAATAGGCGATTATTTATGTTTCAGATCTCACTTAGTCATTTATAGATGATTTAACAGTACTGTTCACGGGCATTCTATTGATCTGCATTTGTGGCTAATTTATCTTTCCTTCCCTATGATGAAAGATAAAGCAGAGCACATTTTTCCTTTTTCTTTTCTTCCAACAAATTATCATGTAGTAGAATTGTTTATTTCTCTGATTAAAATGTTATTGTATTTATTTATAAAATCCAGCATTTATATCTATGTTAAAGTCTTAATTCGTATCACAAAAAGACATTTATAAAAACACAGACGTAAGCCTTATTTAACAAAATAAGTAAAAGCAAGCCCCAGTGTCCTTGAAGTTCTCTCTTTAAGTTCTGATTTTAGTTCTGATAGTTGACCCTCATAACACAAAGCACAGTCTTCAAAAAAAATGCAGCTTTTGCCTCCCTTGCTTTGTTCTCAACACACACACATACACACACACACACACACACACACACACACACACACACACACACGTGCTGTAGAGGAATAAGATTGTCCGGTGCTGCAGAAAACACTGCCTTTCTAGGATCTATCACAGTCTAAGATTACTTTGTGAACAATAAAAGTAGAGCCACCAGAACAGGGGTAGAGAAGGGAACTCAAACCATTATTAACTTTACTTTCAAACATATCTACCTCATAAAATGATGGACAGCCTAAAGGTGAGGAAATCATGAGTTTACATAAGACCTCTTAAGCCTTTTCCTCCAATGGCAGTGGAGAGTGTGTAGATAGAAAAGAAAGACCCAGATAGCAAACATGATCTTCACTATGTAGGGATCATAGTTTAAACTTGAACTACCTTTTGGACACATCCTCCTAAATGAATCTTTCTAGCTTCCCTGGGGATTTTTTTCTTCTAAATATGCATTACACCAAGTTTTAAAAATGAATATTAAGACATACATATTGATGACAAAAGAAGGAAAAGAGAACACAAAATTACAGCTTACTTCCCAGTTATAGAATAACTTAAGTTTTTGGAGTTTTATTTCTTCTTCCTCTTTTTCCTTATCTCAAAGTATACCTCTTGATCCAGAAGAACTCCAGGATTTGCATATAAATCTAATTGTGAGTATTCATGCAAAACTTTTCAATTCATGACAAACTATCCACAGATATTAAAATTAATTTATGAGGAAAGAGCCATTGTGTTCAGAGATAGAAAGTGTCAAGCTTCCTGCTCCCCCTCATTTCACTGCCACTTTGCTGTCCACAATGTGGACTTATGAGAAGTGCTAAACATTTACCTAAGAAAAGAGCTACATGTCTGAGAAAGGTATATACATGAACTTGGTCATGTGTATCTCTGTACTTTTGCATATGTACTTGTTGGTTTCATTATTACTAAAGGGAAATATAAGGCTTTGCATATTGAGATATTGATACAAATAACTAACTAAACCTGTGACAACTGAAAGTTATTTTTATCACTTGCATCATATAGTAAGCCACAAGTTTTTCAGCAATAGACTTGCTATTTATGTGTTTACTGTGTGTAAATAAATTTTTCTGGCTAAAATAAAGAGCATTGAATTCTTTGATTTTTAAATTAAATTTTAACTAGGTTGAATTCAGTAGATGTATTCATTTATTCATTTACTTCGAGGCCCGGTGCATGGGTTCATGCACTGGTGGGGTCCCTTGGCCTGGCCTACAGGGATCAGGCTGAAACCAGCTCTCCAACATCCCTCGAGGGGTCTCAGATTGCGAGAGAGCGCAGGCCAGGTGGAAGGACACCACTGGTGCACAAATCCATGCACTGGGCCTCTAGTACGCATATAAGATCTTTTGTTAATCTCTTCCAGCCCTTCCTCTTCCCTGCTTCCCTCTGAGATTCATCAGTCAGTTCCATGTTTCCACGCCTGTGCGTTGAGCATTTGCCTCCTGGTGGTCAGTGTGCATCATAGCTACCAGTTGAATGGCTGAAAGATATCTTATCATAGGGTATTGCTTGCTTTCATGCTGATTTAAGTCATAGGGCTCTCCACTTTATGGAGACAGAATGAGATATTTTCAGTAAATATAATGGAACCTTCATATTTTGACAGTGACTTCTCCATTTCCAAATAGCTTTTTCTGATTGTGAAATTCCAAAGTTCCGTGTGTACTCCTTCGAACTATCACACTGTTTCTTTAGATGAACTTAAAGGGGTAGAAAGGTTTGACAAAATATTTACTGATGCATTTGGAACCATAATATCAAAATTGGAAAAGGGAAGTTTACTCTTAAACACATAGGAGAAAAAAGTCAGTTCTTATCTTTATAGCTTTCTCAAAACTACTGTTTCGGTTCATAACTTTTATCGTGGGTGAAGAAGACAAAAGTTTAAGACTATAATCATGTCCATAGCTTAATAGTAGAAGTAATATCATGGATAGCATATTATCAGATTTTTCCATCTTATTAGAGATTTTATAGACTATGGGCTTATGTTGTTCACCACATCATACTGGACATACATGATTTTATTCAGTGTCATGTATTTAACATAATAAACATAGGGCCAAGAAGATGGCATGTTTAACCTAAAAGTTAATGTGAACATTTCTAAAACATCAGTTGGCTGTGTAGGGAATTCAACTGTTTGAAAACACTTGATCCTATCAATTCAAATAGAACTTTTAGAATTTAGAAACTTTTAACAAAAAGCCAGAAATTCTATATCTTCACATTTCTCTTTCAAAGTGAGCTATATGGGTAAATTACCACAAATCTGAGACTAAATTAATTACGTGTTACTGAATAAAATTTGGATAATGTCTGAAAAAACCTAAAGGAGGTGATGGGTAACCTTTGTTACCCACGTACTAAGGATTGCTTTTCAAACTTAAATAGGACATAGAGGTTTTTGTTATTAATAAAATACATAAATTAAGAAAATGTAGAGATGATGAAATTAATGGATGGTTATATATATAAATTAATTAGCTTACTGTGCTAATTACATACAAACATCATATTTTCAAGCTGGTAATGACTAATATCAAATCTACTTTAAAAACACAGAGTTAATAGCCTGAAATCAGTAGAGTTTGCATATGTTCATTCAAGGATAGAATTTAGAATTTTGAAATTCAGCATGATGGCCACTTAAATGCTACTTTTACAGATAAAATCTTACCATGACAGTTGCACGGCAACTAAATTTTCTGCTACTGAAGTCACTGAGAGTTCTGTTCACAGAAATGTGACCACAAACTGACTTACTCTGACATTGTAGATATTTTTTTTAATCTTTATTGTTGAAAGTATTACATATGTCCCCTCTTCCCCCATTGCCCTCACCATCCTATTGTCTGTGTCTATGGGTTAAATATATTATTTAGTTATGAGGCCTCGCTTGTGGGCATTAGGAGACGGTGAGAGTTTGTGGGTGGCAGAATAATTATTTACTTAATTAGAGGCCCAGTGCACAAAATCCATGCACTTGGGGGGTTCCCTCAGCCCAGCCTGCATCCTCTCTCAGTCCGGGAGCCCTTAGGAAATGGGGAGCGGGCCTAAGCCATCAGTCAGACATCCTTAGAGCTGCCACGGAGGCGGGAGAGGCTCCCAGCACTGCCACTGCAGTTGCCAGCCATGAGCCTGGCTTCTTGTTGAGTGGCGCTCCCGCTGTGGGAGCAGTGACCACCAGGGGGCAGCTCCTGAAATGAGCATCTGCCCCCTGATGGTCAGTGTACATCATAGCAACCGGTCGTTCTGCCGTTCAGTCAATTTGCATATTAGCTTTTCATTAGTTTCAAAAGGTTTGCTTTCTAATTGATCATCTCATGTTAAATATGTCATAAAGATATGATAATTTACGTTATCTTTCTGATGTTCTTATAATTATTAAGATTATATGCAATCTAAATTCAAAATTTTTAATGGTGATTTTATGACATTTGATAGATATTTTATGTCTATACTAATTGAGATTTGTATATTAAATCACACTTCTATTTCAAGTGAAGAAGCATGAATTTTTTAATATCTAGTAAATATTGTTTAATATATTATACCATTTTTCATAGCTTTAAAAAAACTATGGAGGATTAAAGGAGTCTTATAGCATAACACTCATCTAATAAATAAACCTAATAATAATTAAAATGACAAGTCATAGGATAACCAGAAACATTATTTGACTAATCAAAATTTTTATACCTTACATATATTTTTAAAAAGACTTAAGTAAAATGCATTAAGATATAAGCCAAATATATATATTTGTATGCTTTAATCTGGACTGAAAAACACATATTCAGAAAGAGGAAAACAAAAACATAAAGAAATACCACTGCTAAGAAGTAAACCATTAAAGTAAAACTGTCAAAATAATTCTAACTTCTTTCAATTCAGTTGGAAGTAACACTAGGGTATATATAATTTTATTGAAGATGTCTAAATTATTTCCATGTATAAAAACAACAACTACATTAAAGCTTGCTCTACTATAGTTAATAGTGTATGACTAATATTCAAGTCTTGCCCTTGAGGAATTTATAGTCTAGAAGGTAAGAAAGGTACACATAACAAAATGAAAGATGTGCAGCAATGGAAGAAATGAACAAGAGAAAGGGATAATCAATGTAGGAAAGCCCTATGAAGATTAGAGTTACCCATCACTAGTAACTGGAGTTGTCAAACAAACAAACAAACAACAACAAAAAACCCACAACCCAGACATTACAAATGAATGGACTTTTCCAAGAGAAATCACTTGAAAAGTATTGTTTTACAGTTAGAAGTACTCTTCTGCTCCTGACAAATGTAGCTTCTTCACTGGGAAGGTAAAGAAAAAGTTGTTTTTCTGCCACACTAAAAGTTGGAATGAATGAATCTGAAAGCACGGAATGTGAATTTGAAAGCACCAAAGTGATTATTGTACATTGAAAGTGAATTTCAACATGTATGGACACAATTTTCCTGTGAGTGAGGAGACTGTGTTAAATTCCTAGACATTTAATTTGCCTGCTTCTACAACTGTTCCATGCCCCGCCCCGCCCCGCCCGGGCTTTCCCTCTGGCAGCCACCTTGCTTTCCGCTTTTCCTCCCTCTTCCTTCTAAGTTGTCTTCAGTCTTCACTCCTCCCTCCCTCAGCGTATGCAAATTAACTGCCATCTTGGTCGTGTAATTTGCATACTAGCTCTGATTGGCTGGTGGGCATGGCTTTGGCTGGTGGGCGTGGCTTGGGCATAGCAAAGGTGCGGTCAATTTGCATATCTGTCTATTATTAGGTAGGATGTCTCCACTGCTATATGCACCATGGTGTCCCTATAAAATTGCACACAGAGATGCTCAAAAATAAAACTAGAAAAACAAACAAAAAATGGATGAATAAAGATGAGTTATGGAGACCTCCCAAATATAGTGATCTATAATTAAGAGAAAAGTGATCTAATTGAGAGTGGCAAACTTAAGAATAAACACTCAGTTGAGTCAGTATTTTTTGATGTTTCTTCAGTGTGTTGATTTACATAGAGTAGCTGAACACTGCTAAAACACTAAGATCATTTGAAATAAACCAGAAATAAAGTGTGTGAAACTTATGTAAGTCTAAACACAAAGACTTTATAAATCCAATTGAGGAGCAATGTATTTCTGTTATTTTTGTTTCCTTTTGTCATTATGTTTGACATTTTTGAAACTGAGTTTTGTTACAGTTCATTAGGCGATTGCTATGTGCTGGTATAATGAGATTGCACTGAAATGCATAACATAACATTTTAGCATGAACAATTGAAATTACAAGGTCTTATAGATAATGTGTTGTGGAGATTGTTTCAGCTTGGCTTGCATGCTGAGTTTGTGAGCAGGTAGCTTGTTGTGATGGAGTAATATGAAGTTGGTGCCCAATCACTGGAGAAAGTTGTAATGATGTATGAAATGAAAACCCCTGCCCGCCCAGTGCAAATAGAATAGAAACCCTCCTCTGCAATCATGGCTGTGCTATTTCCTGTAATATATCCCGTTGCTCCAAAGAAAAGAATGTCCATGGCAGAACCAAAACTCGCAGTATATTAGAGAAAGTGAGAAATAAGATTCATTGGGGGATTTGGGTAAATGAAGTATTACAAAGCTTCCAATTTTAAGCAAGATTTTTTAGCATATATGTTCACATTCTCCCATTTACACAAATTAATTCCAACTTCCTCAAAACAACATTATAGAAAACAACAAATATTTAAGCAATTTTTATGTTATCATCTTTCTAATGTTCTAGAAGAGCCTATGAGAAGAAGAGTCATTCATTTGTTCAGCAATTATTTAGTGAAAAATTGGTTGTGTGTCATGCATAGTATTCAGCACTCCGGGTACAGAGTGAGCAAAATACAAATACCTGTTTTACTGGAATTTACATTCTAATTCATTCAATAAGGAGAATAAAGAAGGAAAGTAGGTAATGTGTTTGCAACGAGTGTTATGGAGAAGAATGAAGTGAGAAAAAAATCAAAAGGAGTGAAGGTTTGTATTATAAATGAATTGGTGAAAGAAAGTCTCACTAAGATGTGTTTTGAGAACTGTCCTGAAAGAAGTGTGGAAGCAATCCATTCTATGATTTGAAGAAAAGGCATTTCAAGCACCGAAAAAAGTGAAGGAAACCAGCAGGGGAGAGCCTGGAACATTTGAGAAACACCAATAGATATGTGTGGGTATGTAAACAGAGAGCCATTGGAAGAGGAGGTACCTAGTAAGACTTGTAAGCCATTGTAACTCTTTGTTTTCCATTGTAGCTCTTTGTTTTATTTATTCTAAGTGAAATAAGTGAAATAGAAAGTGGGCGGGGAGGTGGGGAGCGGGGGCGGGGATAGAGCCAGGAAATGCCATAGTCAGGGATACCTGAAGAGGATCACTTTGTCTGGTTTATTGGAAGGATGCCTATTCGTCAGGGTTTACTGCATTAATCCAGAGGAGAAGGAATGATAGTTTGCATGAGAAAGATAACAGAAGTCAAGATATAACAAAACTTAAAAGGAAGAGAGAGACAAATAAACCTAAAGCTACTTCAAATGCATACTATAACCACACTGAAAAAGGAGGAGGAGGAGAGGGTGGAAATGAAGCAGCCACATAAGATTTAAACATGCGATTCTTATCCACATTCTCTCAAAGTCATGATGAAAGAACTTACAATTATTAAATCTAAGTTATTCTGAAGTGACTTGAATTAGGGATTCTGAGTTTTCTAGAAATATTCTGATAAGTAAATATATTAAAGATAATATAATAGGAGCCTAAATGTATTGAAGATAATATAATAGGAGCCAGGTATTACAAATAAAAGAAAGGAAGGAAATCTAGAATAAACCTGATGATACTGGATTAGAATTAGGTGTATGACTGTAAGCTTACAAATAGATATAAAAATAGATACATATAAACATACATGCACACAAAAGTTTTCTTCCTCCTTTGAGAAGACATAGAAACAATGACACCTCAGTAACAATGAGTGGCCCTTGTGCATAGATATCGGTGTTTAAATATCACTCTCCACTAAATAATAAAAAATAAGAAACAAAAACAGGGCTTTGTGGAGAAATGATTCCAAGTCTTGGCAATAAAAAGGAATCATCGAAGGACTAATGTGAACATGTTGAATGGGCTCCTGCTGACCAAGTTGTTCTGAACATCAGGACAAAAAATTGTAGTAATGTACTATAACCTATAGAATAAAATATTTTTTTTTAGTGCACAGTAACATAAATAGAAAAATAATTAACGGAGGAAAAGAAAAAGGCATTTTTTTATGATACGGTAGACTTCCAACAAACAAAATCAGGATAAAATTAATTAATCATCATTTGGCAGCCATCAAAGTTATAATTGATTCAGTCAGGAATCATCAATGTGTGCTAAAAATAGTAAATGAAAGTTTAATGAGGAGCAGGATATTTATATAGTCTCAAAATATGTCCTCACTAATTACTCAGTAATTGGGAAGGGGAAAGTATTAACTTTTCAGTAGAGAAACCAGAAGGCACAATCTTAAACCAGTGATCAACAACATGACCAACAACAGAGCAGACTGCATTATGTACCTCCTTACGTTGTGCATTCCTAAGTTCACAACATCATTTCCATTGAATTTCTGACCAAAATTAACAACATGAATCTGAGGAAATATGGAGAGAAATTCTATAAAATAATCTCCAGGTTCTGTGAAGATAAAAACTATGAAAGACCAAGGAAATATTCTCATGAAAGGAAATGCTATATATCCTGATTTTAAGATTTTATTATACTGTGAAGAGGAAGAGAGTGAGACAGAGAATAAATCAAATGGGGCAAAAATTTTAAATTCTTGCATGTGTAAAAGGGCTTATATAAATACCATGTACTAGTAATTAAGCGTTGACCTATGAACCAGGAGGTCACCATTCAATTCCTGATCAGGGCATATGCCCATGTTGTGGGCTTGATCCCAAGTGTGGGGCATGCAGGTGGCAGCTGATCCATGATTCTATCTCATCATTGGTGTTTCTATCTCTCTCTCCTTCTCCCTTCAATAAAAACATATTAAAAAAAGAAATTGGCCTATATGTTTATGCAGTTATCATCTCATATTTAATACTTAAATGAGTTCTAATATAGACATTACCCTTATCTATTTTATGGATAGAGAAATCAAGGATTAGAGAAGTCATAAAAGTTGTTCTAGGTTACACAACTAACACATCCTGGAATTGGGGCAGGACATGATCTCCACATCACAGTCTGCAGCCTTAACTGTCATACTACAGACAATTTAAATGTTTCGTTGTTTGATTCCTGGGAAATATATACAAAATGTTTTCTTTTATTCTACTTTATGTTCCAGAAATGTCAAATTGAAGGATGTATTTGACAATATCTTTGAGCTGGGTTATTAAATAAGCCTGTTCAAAGTTTTTAGAACTCTAATTCCCAGTTACTTTTAGACTTAATGTCTGTGATTAAATAATAAAACCAGTTTATTACAACTACAATTTGTTGTTATTCTTTGGAAGAAACAGGCAGATAATACTTATTCTGCTAAATGGTTTTGTCTCCAGGCCTAAAATAACTACGTGCATGTGGAGCGAAATGGACAAGAACAGGTCAGAAGATGGAAGTTGACTTCAGATGACAATAAACAAACAACTCAAAAGCAGGTATAAACAAATATCATAAAATATAAATAAAGTTCATAAATGGTACTTTTTAAAATCAAGACTCATTGAGATCACTTAAGAACTCACTTAAGAAACATTCGACTTTTTTGGCTGGCACAGGTTCAATATGAATCAGTACTGTAGCTATACTGATAGATTGAAAAAATGTGTGTACATAATATTTCATGATTTTATTTTACTTTTAGTCATTTTTTTACTTGAGAAAGAAAGAGATGTGAGAGAGAAACATGGATTGGTTGCCTCCCACACGCGCCCTGACTGGGTACTGAACCCGCAATCTTTGGTATATGGGATGATTCTCCAAACAACTGAGCCACACCAGCCAGGGCCTATTTCATGATTTTATAAAAAACATTTTGGGTTCTAGCTGGTTTAGCTCAGTGGATAGAGTGTGGGCTTGTGGACTGAAAGGTCCCGGGGTCAATTCCAGTCAAGGACACGTGCCTGGGTTGCAGGCTCAATCCCCACTTGGGGGCATGCAGAAGGTAGCCAATCAATGATTCTCTCTCATCACTGATGTTTCTATTTCTCTCTGAAATTAATAAAAATATATTTAAAAAACATTTTGGAAAACTTTATCATACAACAGGAATGTACAGGAAACTGGATTAGACTGTGTACATATAAAGGCTCTCTATTATCTGACTTTGGATAGAACAGATTCAAAACAGATCAATCACAGAATGATAAAAGAAAGAAATACCTTGATCTGTTGAAAATTTTAAGCCAAACAGTTAAAAAAGTTTAATAAAAGTTGTGTTGGTTTAAAATTTCAATATTTGTAAAAACAAAATAACTGGTCTGGTATTGTGTATAATACCAGTAACAAACACAGTAACAAAAGATAATTTATGTAATTTAGATACAATTTGTTATGAAGAAAAGATACTATTTGGTGACCCTGATTTAATATAATCTATGTGAAAGAGGCAAAGGAATCTTACCTTATAATAGACAAATATGCAAATTGACCGCACCTTCGCTACGCCCAAGCCACGCCCATCAACCACGCCCACCAGGAAACCGTTGCAGGGATGTTGGGGTGTGGCGGAGCCCAAGGCCAGGAAAGCCGCCCGAGGCTTTCCCGGCCTTGGGCGCCAGCGGGGAGCCTGCACCAATCGCAGGAGACCACTGGGGGTCGGCTCCTGTGATCGGTCGCAGGGACGCTGGGTGCAGCCGAGCCCAAGGCCACCGCCCGGGGCCAAGCCCGGACCTTGAAAGAAGGCAGAAGGCGGTGGCCACAGCCAAGGCCTGGGTCCCCGGTGCCGGCAGAAAACTGGTGCAGGCAGCCAGGTGAATGAAGGTCTATTGCACGAATCTTCGTGTAATCGGGCTTCTAGTTTTAAATAAATATAATATCAAAGTACATCAATACCATAAGTTTTCTCTCCTTTATATTGAAATGACATTGCTCTTAATAGATCAGTTGTACCCTCTTAATTCTCAAATTGGTGGGCCTCTTCCTATCCCAGTATAGTCCCAAGTAGTGTGGGCCAGATGAAACATGTTGTGTGAGAAATGGAAGAAAGGCAAGAGCTATATTCTTTATGTGCTTGGAAGGTCATTGCAGACCACCAGGCACTGATGCAGGTCATGTGTATTAACACTTATCAGTGGAACAGTGGCCAGGCCTATGGCTTCTCCAGCTCCTGCCAGATCTCAGCTGCCAACTTCTCTCAATCTTGGGCCCAGTGTGTATTTGGATATGTAATGTGATGTAGGCACCATTGTCTCCTTCAAAGCACTTACATCCCAGAAATTAGATACTCAAAGTCAGTAAGTAACCAACATGGATTCCAAACCAAACTTGTAGGTACCAGCTTGTTCTCTCAGGTTCCAATTGATGTGAATCTTCTCCCAATTAACATCTATCTTTCCTTACTGACTGCCTACTCCTCTGACTCTAAGTCCCAGGATCATAAACAGAAAAAACAGCTTTACATAGAAAGTTTCACTGGACTAAGCATCTTCCAAATTGTGTAAGGGCAAATCCTCCTATCTAATAAAGAGGGAATATGCTAATTGACTGTCACACCCTCAAAGATGGCGGCACCCACAGCCACAAGATGGTGGCTCCCAGTCTCCTCAGCCCCGCTGGGGCAGCAGGTGTGCGGCACGGCGGGCCTGCACCCAGGCGGGTCTGGCCGCTCTGCGAGCTTGCCTCTGGAGTTCCCCAGTACCCTCACCTCCCCCAGACACCCAGGACTGGCCTGAGGTGCAGGCAAACCTCGGATGGCAGCTGGCCAGCCACCCAGGACCACCCAAGGCTCAGGGCCGAACAAGGCTTGCGCGGCTGGCAGTGGCAGCAGCAGAGGTGTGATGGGGGTGTCGCCTTCCCCTGATCACCGGGTCGCTTCCCACCCCTGAAGGCTCCCGGACTGTAAGAGGGGGCAGGCTGGGCTGAGGGACCACCCACTCCAGTGCCTGAATTTTCATGCACTGGGCCTTCAGTATATAATAAAGAGCTAATATGCTAATTAGACCGAACAGCAGAATGACCTTCTGAACAACCTTCCAGACAACCTTCCAGATGAAGCCAGGGCTGTGAGGGCCAAGCCCCTTGCACAAATTTTGTGCATTGGGTCTCTACTTACTTTTGGCTATTCCCATCATGCTATTAAGAATAGTTGTTTGGCCCTAACCAGTTTGGCTCAGTGGATAGAGCATCAGCCTGCAGACTCAAGGGTCCAAGTTAGATTCTGGTCAGGGGCATGTACCTTGGTTGCAGGCACATACCCAAGTGGGGAGTGTGCAGGAGGCAGCTGATCGATGATGTTTCTCTCTCATATTGCTTTTTTAAATAGGAAATCTGTTTTCAATTCATGGATGCATCATTGTCTGTTGCTCTTCTGAGTCTCAATCATGTCTGTTTTAAATTCTCTTTCATCTAATACTATTGTGTCTTTGTTCCCACCATGCTGGATTTCCTCATGGTGAAATTGGTGCTGCTTATTTATTTTCATTGATTTCCCTAAATATTTGGTGATTTGTGGTTTTATGTTAGAAATTGTATGTGCATTTCCCATATGCTTAATTGAGGATTTTTAAAATTTTGAACGATTTTAAAATAAAAAAGATGAATAGGCTCTGGGCAGGGTATGTGGCTGGCCTATTTCCCATGTTGTTTATACTGGCCACCCTTCACTCAGCCATGCCTTCTCTGTCACCACTCTGAGCTTGGGGCAATCGTTCTGCTACCTAATGTTCTATAAGGAGTGACAATGTTATAGAGGCAGTTAACCCAGTTGCCTTGAATTACTTTCTCATTGTACCCACTTTATTTTAACGACAGGTTTGCCATCTGATCTTGTACCACCCAGACTGGGAACACAGATCCTTTCCACACAGGTTTTGTACTATAGGGTTTCCCTCAATCCTCTATCAATGACTTTCTATCTCTGGATGTTGCCTGGACCTTGAATAACATTCTTCTCACTTTTGATATTTTTGTTTATTCCTTTCTCGGTTGTTTTAAGGTAAGTGATAAGTGTCTGCTCAGTTTATTACTTTTATACATCCTTGTAATTGATTTATTTTTATAACCCTTTTATTCAGATTGTACAATGGATCTTTCTCCCATTCAGTGTGCCTCTCAGTGCTTCTCCGGTGTCTGATGCAGAGCAGCAGCATGGCGAATGGTCATGGGATCAAACTGGAAGTGCCAGAGCAGACCCCGGCTGAGTGTACAACAGAGACATTAAGGGAGGAGTTTCTAAACTGGACAAGGGATTGGGGGCCTGATTCCTCAGTGTCCTTTCAATGTCTCAAGGTCTGATTTGAGTTAGTCTGTGTACTTATTTGTCCATATTGCTCACAACGGCCAAGGTAACATATTCCTTCCCGCTCGGTCTCTTTAAACTTCCCTGATAATTAAGTGAAAAGAACATAAATAAAAGGATGCACCCCCAGAACTTACATTATTAATGTTCTATAACTAAATTGGAAATATGTTACTGTACCTCAAGGGGGTGATTCATTTAGCAGAGTGAGAGTTTTGATTAAAAAGGAATGAAATGTCTGACAAGTAGTCTATCAGTTATTATGATATTAAAACACTCTAATCATTGTGGTGCCCAAATTCCTAATGTCACTTTATTTTGCTTCTTTGATTTGGTGATGTTTTACAAGCTTATATCGGTGAATGTGTATGCATGTATGAGTGTGTGCTGCATGAAAGAAATCATACAGCAAGAAAGCATTTGGGCCGAAACCGGTTTGGCTCAGTGGATAGAGCGTCAGCCTGCGGACTGAGTGGTCCCAGGTTCGATTCCAGTCAAGGGCATGTACCTTGGTTGCAGGCACATCCCCAGTGAGGGGTGTGCAAGAGGCAGCTGATCGATGTTTCTCTCTCATCGATGTTTCTAACTCTCTATCCCTTTCTCTTCCTCTCTGTAAAAAATCAATAAAATATATTAAAAAAAAAAAAAGAAAGCATTTGGCCACAAGCTGGGTTCCCTATTTCTCCATATTTCAGAAAATAGGAGAGATACATATAATTTCTAAATTAACTGGCTATTCCTCTAATACAGATGTTATTATAAAATATATTGCTACTAAGCAGCCAAGATTTTTATTTATTAGAATTTATAATTTAAGATATTTACTTCAGTAAGAAATTGACTCCACTGGACCCAAATATTAAAATATAAAGTTAAATGATATAATTGATTTAACTATTACCTCTTCTTTAGAAATAAACAACATAGAAAAAAAGGAACAGAAATTTTGTTCAGTGAGCATAGCTTTAATTATTTGAATCCTTTAGAATGTGCAAAAGATTTCAAATGCTAGTGAATGAATAAAATAAATAGTATTACCATATTTTGACCTCTTTCTTCCCTTCTTCCCAGATAATTTCACCCCATTCTTATTTGTGGAAATAAGTAAAAAAATATTTGATTCACTTAATTCTCTTTCTCTGCCTCCCTCCTTTCCTATTCATGGAACTACAATCAGTCTTTTTTATTAATTCCTAAGCAACTTTTATAACATGGCCTAGGTAGGAGTATTTGAGTGGGTTGATCTTTCCCATTCTTATTTCTAGACCACCCTTATCCCTCAGACCTGGGATAAGACAGGTTTGATCTAGTTTCCCACCCCCTTTCTATTCCAATCCATATCTATACATATACACTGAGTGGCCAGATTGTTATGATCTCTGAACGCATAATAATCTGGCCACTCAATGTATATCCTATATAATAAAAGGCTAATATGCAAAGTGTCCCCTCGACCAGGAATTTGACCAGCAGTCAGGCCAGCCAACCGCCCATGTCCCTTCCCCCTGGCCAGGCTAGCGCGACCCCGCCCATGCACAAATTCATGCACTGGACCTCTAATATACATATGTATACACTGAGTGGCCAGATTATTATGCGTTCAGAGATCATAATAATCTGGATCTGGGCACTCAGTGTAAAGAGGTAATATGCTAATTTGTCCATTACAGTGTCCTAGTCACGACCAGTCTGTGGGCGGGGATGGGAGCGGGGACTTCCGCCCCCAGTGCTGATGTCACACTGCCTGCGTGGGTCCCCGCCCAGTGCTGAGGTGAAGCTGCCTTCCTGCGTCCCTGGCTAGGGATGTGGCACTGCCTACATGCATCCCTGTTCAGCACTGATGTGATGCTGTGTGTGTGGGGGGTGTGGCTGGGCTTGACAGGGGACCTCAGGCCACACCCCCTGCCCAAGCTCTGGGCCAGGATACCTCAGGCTGTGCCCCCTGCCCCATGGAGCTTGACGGGGGACCTCAGGCCACACACCTCCCCCCCCAGCAGGTCTTGACGGGGGACCTCAGGCTGTGCTCCCCCCCACCCCCACCCCTGGCACTGGGCCAGGAGAGCTTAACCACTCAACGCAGGCGCTCATCTTGTGGGCTCAGCCAGAAGCCAGGCTCAAGGCTGGCAAGCGCAGCGTGAGGGTGGGCAAGAGGACAAACTTCAGAGTTCTTAAGCCACAATCACTTCTATCTCACAAACTAGCTACTTGAGATTTTGCCCAGCCACTTAACCTTTCTTTGAGTTTAGTTTCCTTTCATATAAAAGGAGGATATATGGTAACCGTTTTCTATGTCGAACTGTGGACATAAAAGATAAGGAATGCAAGAGGGCTAGTGCTATGATTGGCACAGATAATGTAATCAAGAAAGTAGGTACTGTACTAAGATTTCCAGTTTCTGAGGGACTGATGAGACTATCAGCTCCAGAACTTGCTCTGCTTCTCTAACTCTATTTCCAGCTTACTTCTAATGTAGCCACATGCCCATGTTTTCTCTTTTAAAGTCCACAAGAGGATGAGCATGATGTTCGATAAAGAGGAAGTTGAGGCTCAGAGAATTTGTATGATTAAGTTAAACATGAAGAGCCCTCAAATCCATCTCATGTCTGTCCCGGTTGTACTCCACAGTGCCTTTGGGTGCTCAATGCCCTTATGCCATCCCCTCCATCAGCAGTGCAAGACAGTCCGAGCACATCAGCTCCCCCACCAGCTGTGGAGTTGCTTATGATGAAGAGAAGTTTAAAAACTGCAGACCTGGACATTCTGTATCCTAAAAGCTATCCGATTCTTGGCTCCAATATCGACAATACTTCTCTCCCCAGCAGAAAGATGAAAAAGCCCCTTCAGTGACCCAACATAGGCTATTCACCCTGCATTTAGCATGCACTAGATGTGCATTTAGTCCTTGCCCTTGTATAACTTAAATGTGGTTGTATAGCAGAGCTTGCCACATCAGGCAGAATTTGCTTGGAATTAGATGTGTCTATTTTTTCCTTCCTATTTTTCTCTTTTTTAACCTGTGACAATTTCTAGTCAAAGTAAGTAAAACTGATTATTGCCAATTCTGGGCTTCAGAAATAAGTCTAAAAGGCTCAGTCTTAGGAACTACTTTTATTTTTTTTTTTAAGTAAATCTGCAGAGAGATGGTTAAAAGTAAGCCACATCCTCTGTTTAACACCTCAAGTCTCCTTCCATCAATATTTATACACTTTTTAGCCTCTTCTCAGTACAACATACAGATGATGTATTGGAGAATTGTACACCTGAAACCTATATAATTTTATTAACCAATGTCACCCCAATAAATTCAATTTTTTTTTTTTTAAAGTGAACTAGACCCATTAGACTCTTGACTCTGAGACAAAGTATGTAAAGTGTGAAGGATTGGGGAGGTAATCTGTGAAGGTGATTATTTCTGTAAAAAGGGAGTAACTCTGATTTGAGAATACCTCCCTGCCACAAAAGGCAAAGGCTGACCATGCTCCCAAAGTGGGCTTTCTGTTTTAACACTATACTCAATATTTTCAGGGAATTCAGAGGTTTTTTTTGTTTTGTTTTGTTTTTTTCACTTCAAGGTTCCCCTGGGTTTATTTTCATCATTAGTTGATAGCATAATGCCAGTGATTCCATGTGTACGGTCTGTTATTCTACAAAGAGCCAAAACGCCAATCAATCAATAGCTCAGTACCCTCCTTGCCCTTTTTCTTTCACCTCACTGGGGTCAGCAGTATGAGTGAGGATCGCTGGTGGTCTCCTTGCATTTCTCTGCCTGCTAGGTCAGAGCTTGGGGTGAAGCCAAGGGTGACAATAGGCTTGCATTAAAACTTAACTGGGATTTAAATTCTACAAGGATGTTGTCATTTCATGTTTATTTAATACACAAAGTACTATGGGGGTAGTGTGATAAGGATTGTACTAACAAGTACCATTTCTTTCAGAGATTTATACTCAAGTGAGACTCAAAACCTCACCTATTGTGTTTATGGATTTTATGTTTGAGCTCTTTTGTTCTGTTGAGTTTCTTTTCCTTCATATTTTTTTTTCTTTGCTGAAATCCATGTTTCAGGGAAGAAGGGAATGGATATACGCAGAACAAATTAGTGGACATTTGATTGGATATACAGTTGGAATAAAGTGAAAGTGAAGTGACTGGAAAGAAGCAGACAAGGGTGACACACGTAGTCGGTATGATAGGACTAATGGGAAATGGGAGAACGGACGTCAGGAATAACCTGAAAAAGAAAGTTGTTTCTGGCTGAAAATTGAATTATGATTATTTGAGTATGCAAAGACAGAGATGATGTTGGATTGGACAGCACTAGTAATATAGCTCCTGTTCTACCGGTTTTGTAAACATGGTTCTCAGTTCCCCAGGGAATAGACATGAGCAGACAATAATGCTTTGTGTTATTATTTTTTACCATCATCATATTGAATTTTATGAAGTATCCTTTCCCTTCTCTGGAATACTCTGGAGGAAAGTAGTGACAGATTACAGTAATCTCTGTTGACTGGGGCAGCAGGAAACAACTGTAACTGTTTATCTTTCTCAAACCTATTTAAAGTTTATGTTACTGGGTAAAACCTATAGAATCCACTGTATATATTCCCTTATAGAATAATCAGTCAATTCTTAGAAGTAATGCTAATCATTTTTCTTAGCAGTTTCTTGGTTGCTGTGTCTTTTTCATGCATTGTAACTTAATGTGAGGCACAAGTCCAAAATCAAGTGTGTCTCTGCCTTCATTCAGAGCATGCCTGACCAGAGCTTTCATTTTCATCACTGTTTTGATCTCAGCATTCTAATGTCATACCTGCCTGTATATTTTGCAGGATCTAGAAAAGCCTTTCATTTATTTAGGAAATAAACAGAAACAATTAAAGCAGGGGGTTACGTGTTTTAGATAAATTTCTTTCCAAGTTTCTTGCAAACTTTTCCTTTGTCCCTTCAAAACTGGCATCCTATGTGACTATACTTTCTTTGGAAAGTATATATAATAAAAGGCTAATATGCAAATCGACCAAATGGCAGAATGACTGGTTGCTATGATGCACACTGACCACCAGGGGGAAGATACTCAATGCAGTTGCTCCCCTTGTGGGCTCAGCCAGAAGCCAGGCTCACTGCTGGCAAGGCCTGCTCCCCAAGGCAGGCAAACATCCCCCGAGGGGGTCCAGAACTACAAGAGGGCACAGGCCAGGCTGAGGAACGCCCCCCCACTGCCCCAGTGCATGAATGTTGTGCACCAGGCCTCTAGTATTCACTATAAGATTCTTAGTAAGTAAGTGTTCACGTATTTCAAAGGTTTGTTATATTTGCCCCCCAGAATCATTTCATTTGTACTTTGCTTAAATGTAATACACAGAATAAATATTGTGGCAGCTTGTGTGGGCGATTGAGTTCTGATGTTGAAAACAATAACATAGAAAGCAATAAGGAACTCTGTCTCTGGCATGTGAGTTAGAAACAGACTCACAAAGCTCCTGGAGATGGGCATCTGTGGAAAGTTTTGTAAGAGATAAATGTTTCTCTTTACCATGATTCACAACGATGCTGCTAAACAAAAATGTGCATTTTTGCCTAACTGCCAATACAACTGCTATGTTCTATGTGGGATTCTGACTTCAAGTAGAGATGTAATGGGAATACCAGACAGACTCAAATGCACAACCACAGCCTTCATTGAATTATCCCAAAAGCTTCTTAAGTGACCTTGAAAGCAATTTGAAATCTATGTAATTTTGTGCTTATTATCCAGTGGATCCAAGTGGGCACATCTCCATTTCAATCAGGCTCTCAAATTTAAAAGGGAATTTTAGAGACACAAAAGGAATGTCTTCATTTTCCTCATATACAAAAAAGGGAAGTAATTTTAAAAATACTTATAATGTCTTCTACATTTATACACCTCATAACTTAGAGACATGCTTCTGAAGATCAGGAAAGCTCTTCCTAATTTTTTTATCCAAAATATAACTTACACATAGTAGGTGTTCAACAGGTAAGTGCTGAATATCAGCATCTGTTGATAGGAGGACTGGCATCTGAATTTTATGGAGGACATTTTATTTTTTTTGCTGAGCTTTGGTGATGTGCATATAAACTTTCTCACTATCTCCTTAATGCTGCTAATACCAAGGCAAGATAAATAAATGAATAGATAGAGAACAGATAGACAGATATATGTAGATAGATATATACATAGGGAAATAGACACATAGATAAATACATCGAAAAATAAATATATAGATACACACAAATAGACATAGATGATACATACAGATAGTCTATAAATACATGACAGATACACACACATATACACAGATAAATAAATAGATGATAGATACAAACAGAAAATCACAATGATAAAAAACTTGATGCAGCTTCTTCTATACTTACTAAGAAATATGTATGTGCTTAAAACTATTCAATGGCCACACACTGGAATAATTACCAGGCTCAAAAGAGACTACATTATTTTCCATTTAAGCAATAAAAAGGTTACTTTAAGATATCATCATCACACCTTTATCCCACACTCAGAGAATTCATGGCACTTGCTTCTGTGTGGTGTGGTCCTCTCTCACCTGGCCAGCTAACACATGTAGTTTTAAATAAGGTCCTTCAGTGATCTTAGATTATTCTCTAACATTTTTTTTTTTTTACTTATTTAAAATGTTATACTGTATATTCTTCGTCCAGGGTGTCCTTGTCTTTTTACTTTCCATAACAGAAAGATAGTCTCTGTCTTCTTATTTTACACACACTCACATTTAGCCACAGAAGCCACCTCAAACCAAATTTTAAGACCAGACCCTCTTTTAACCAAGAAACTGCTCTGTGACACTCCTCATACGTTTCACTGTCTTTTACCACCAGCTGTTTTATAATTTTGAGTTTTGCTTATAGGGAATCAACTTTCATTAAACACCATAAATTTCTGTCCAGGTATGCCTTAGGCCAAGCAGGTGTGGGATCTTTAAAACATTTGTCTTTTTTGTGCAAACAGATCCTCAAAACAATTTTTTATTAAGGAAACAATAATTTCACTGAATCCTTGAATAAAAAATTCTCATTAAAGAGGTCCTCACTTCCTTTATGGTTTCTGATTACAAATACAAAAAATATTGGTTTGTGTATCTCAATAAATTCTCTTTTATTATCTATACTAGGGGCCCAGTGCACGAAATTCGTGCACTGGAGTGGGGTCCCTCAGCCCAGCCTGCCCCCTCTCACAGACTGGGAGCACTCAGGGGATGTCCTACTGATGGCTTAGGCCCGCTCGCAGTCTGGCTTCCCTCTGCGGGAGGCGACTGGGCTGATCAGGGGAAGGCGCCAGCCCCATTACTCCACTGCTGTAGCCACTGCCAGCCACCGTAGCGGCCAAGGTGTTTTCATCAACACGGACTCCAGTCCCTTCACCATGAAAAAATGACAACTTTCTTTAGGCATTTTCAAGATGTGTCTTTCATAGGATATGACCTTTCTTTCTTCCTTTCTTTCTTCCTTCCTTCTTTTCTTTTCTTTTCTTTTCTTTTCTTTTCTTTTCTTTTCTTTTCTTTTCTTTTCTTTTCTTTTCTTTTCTTTCTTTTCCTTCCTTCTTTCTTTCTTTCTTTCTTTCTTTCTTTCTTTCTTTCTTTCTTTCTTTCTTTCTTTCTTTCTTTCTTTCTTTCTTTCTTTCTTTCTTTCTTTCTTTCTTCCTCACCTGAAGATATGTTTCCATTGATTTTTAGAGAGTGTGGAAGAGAGAGGGAAAGGCAGAGAGAAACATCAATGTGAGAGGTACACTTTGATTGGTTGCCTCCTGCATGAGCCCTGTTGTGGGCCCCAGCCAGGGAGGAGCCTGCAACCTAGGTACATGCCCTTGATCAGAATCGAACCCGGACCCTGCGGTCGGCAGACCAAGCCATTATCCACTGAGCTAAACCCGCTAGGGAAGGATATGACATTTCTTAGACCTCCAGCAGTGGACCTTCATTTTTTCCTCCAGGAGTATGGTGAAAAAACCCTAGATCACCTTTTTGGATTCTTATTACCCAAGTTACCAAGAACATTACCAGTGGCATACAGGGAGCTTAGCCAATGTGCAGTCAGAAAAGGTGCTTCCTCTGCAGCTCATGAGCAGAGGCAGGACTGCTGGCAAGAGGAGGCTGGCACACCACGCCCCCGCATGTCTCCCGGTCTGCTCAAGCCTCCACAGCTTAGGCAGGGTCCCCCCCCACCACCACTCCACTCAAGCCTCCACTGCGGCTTCGGCAGGGACCCCCAGCTCCGATCAAGCCTCTACTGTGGCTTGGGCAGGGCTCCCCAGCTCTGTTCAGGCCCTGTTCAGGCCTCTGCCGCCCCACCCCCTGCCAATCTGTGCCAAGGCCCATAGGCTAGGGCATTCTGGGACCCCAGCAGCTCAGAGCCTACACGTGGGCCTACAGGCTCGGAGCGGCCTAGGTCCTGAGGATGTTCCCAGGACCCAGGCCACTGGATGCCTGCATACGCAAATTAACCTTCCATCTTTGTCAGGTTAATTTGCATACTCACTCCTGATTGGCTGATGGGTGTAGCGGAGGTACAGTCAAATTGCATATTTCTCTTTTATTAGTGTAGATATCTCTCTATATATATAAGCCTAAGCAACCACCCAACCATTCGACCATCCAACCAGTAGCTATGACATGCACTGACCACCAAGGGGCTGATGTTCAATGCAGGAGCTGCCAAGCTGCAGTGACTTGGCAGCTGTGGTTCTTGGGTGACACACCCGGAACCAGATAGGAGGGAGCCCGATTCTGGGTTGCATCACCTGAGAACCACCCTCACAATCCGGCACCTCTCGGGGGATGTCAGAGAGCGAGTTTTGGCCCAATCCCCAAAGGCCAGGCCAAGGGACCACACCGGTGCATGAATCCATGCACCTGCCTCTAGTTTAATTATAAGAACTGTCTCTCTTGGACCTACACTGGCATCAATGGTTGCCAGGATGTTGGCAATGTAAATAGACTTGCAGATCATAAGAGAGCCATGATATTCTACATACAATGAAAAAGCAACGTATGTCTCTTTCTTGGTTTGTCTGACATTCCT
The DNA here is from genome assembly GCF_027574615.1 of Eptesicus fuscus. Classification (NCBI taxonomy): domain Eukaryota; kingdom Metazoa; phylum Chordata; class Mammalia; order Chiroptera; family Vespertilionidae; genus Eptesicus; species Eptesicus fuscus. The sequence goes on along the minus strand of NC_072474.1, from coordinate 76,369,862 downwards.
CCTAGGAATACTTCTGTCTTTTACATGTTTTCTCATTAAAATCTAATTCTTGTGCCTATTTTTCTAAATAAAATAACTTCACAAAGCATAACCGAATTGCAACTGCTTTCTGTGGAACTTCTAATTTGATTAAATCGGTATATTTTTATATACCAACTTTTATATACCTGCCCCCAAAAGAGAATTTCAAACATCAACTGGTCAGTCTACTTTCACTGGTATACTTAGCTTGTCAAATAAAACTGTGAGCAAATTATGAACACAAATGGAATACTTACAAAGATTTATTGACTAAAGCAAATGAGAAAACATCTCTAACTGATCTGAGGTTTTGCTTCTCATATCCACTACCCCTATCTATTTTTGCCGTACTATAACCACACCCAATATACCTCAACCATAGTTTATACTAAGAGGAATGTACTGTATGGAATACCATTTCTTTACAATTATAATTTTGAATCCTTAATTCACTCTAAACAATGTCCAAGTACCTCACGGTTGAATTGCTTAAATTACTATAAAAACTAACTTCTGTTTTATTGTACAACTATATTTAAGAACTTTTAAAAATCACAGAAGACAGAACTAGTTGAGACAAGAGTTCAGAATTAGTTCCCAATGGCTTAGGTTTTTCAGACCTCTGCTATTCAATGTACTTGCTGGATGCATCAAATGGAGACAAATAGACAGTGGCTGTCAATTGAAACCTAATTACAAGTCATAAATAGTCTAAAATATCTAACACATTAAAAGATCTTGTAATGGCTAAAAGGTAGGAGAGAACACTATTTAGGATTTTCCTTCCTTAATGGGCTATTAAACAAAAATTCAAGACTGTAAACTGCACAATAAGAAATTATGAATGGAATTATGAGGTAATTTCAAAATCAGATTGCATTAAAGGCTTAAGTAATACTTGGATTTCAACCCAGCTACAGAAGTTAAGAAGCACTCAACTCAATTTGTTATTAATTAAGCATGAAAAAGAGGTAATTTCACTTAGCAAATCATTATATCCAGAGGGCTATAATGAATAGACAAACTAAAACCCAAAAGATATTCCTCACCTGAAAAAATATTTAAACAACTGGCCCATGTTCAAAATAACTAAATTATAGATTTTCAACCATATCTGTCCTAAAGCCAGTAGATTGACAAATATGTTCAGTAGATAATGCAGAAACAAAAGGATATTGTAAAAAATTACCTTTAGACCAGCACTCGGGAATAGACAACAATCATCCTATATAATAAAAGGGTAATATGCAAATGACCAAACTACTGAATGACTGGTTGCTATGACATGCACTGACCACCAGAGGGCAGACGCTCAGCACAGTAGCTGCCCCCTGATGGTCAGTGCGCTCCCACAAGGGGGTCTATGCTCAACCACAAGCCAGGCTGAAGGCTGGCGAGCACAGCGGAGGTGGCGGGAGCTTCTTCTGCCTCTGCGGCAGCCCTAAGGTTGTCCAACTGCTAAAGGGCACAGGCTGGGCTGAGAGGACCCCCCTTCCCTGCCCCTCCTCCCCCCAGTGCATGAATGTTGTGTACTGGGCCTCTAGTAGGAATATAAATAAGAAATACCCTTGTATTTGCCTGGCAGGCAAGGCTCAGTGGTAAGCATCCACCTATGAACCAGGAGGTTATGGTGGGGTTCCCCAAAAGGGCACGAGATTAAGCCCCAGTAGGGGGTGTGCAGGAGGTAGCTGATCAATGATTCTCATCATTGATGTTTCTATCTTTTCATCCCTCTCCCTCTCTGAAATCAATAAAAAGTAAATAAATACCCTTTGACTTAGATGCTATGTCTAAATCCCAAATAACTTTGCGCCATTTAACCATTGAAGTATGTAAAATCACAAATATAGTTTTAAGTACTAATAAATACCAACTATTTTCCATCTCAACCAGCATATTTCCTTTGGGACCCCTTAAAGATGCTTTAAAAAAATGGGGCACTATCTGAAAATTTAATTGAAAAGCCTTATTATGTAAAAACCATTGCCAAACCAGATGTTCAGAAAACACATTGTTTTTGGAAGTATTTATTGGTTCTCCATGCATCTACCTAATAAAAGAATAACATGCTAATTGACCATACCTTTGAAAGGCCCAACAGCCAATCAGGAGTGAGTATGCACAAGGATGGTGGATTAATTTGCATACACAGGAGCGGCTGGGGACAGGTTGGGATGCTTGCATAGTTGCCATGGCAATAACGCAGGCATCCTGCACCACCCCAGCCTCTCGGGGCCTCTGGCAGCGTGGGAAGGCAGAAAGGCTGCTCCAGCCAGAGTGAAGGCGGTGCTGGCAGTCAGGGGAACGAAGGCCCATTCTTGCACACATCTTCATTCGTGCATCAGGCCACTAGTAACTAAATAAAAGCCCGTCTTGGAAAAACTGTCCAACTTGTGATGTCCATAAAGAAAATAGGATTCAAATATCTAGAAGTCCCAAACACTATCTGGATGAAATATTCAATGTATTATAAAAAACTAAAGGATTTAGATCCAACTGAAGTCCAACTGAAAACTTTCTTTCTCTAATAGCATATAATACCTACCAAAACTAGAAGCCAAGACTGACCATACACAAATAATTGAAACACTAGTCACAATAAAAACTTAGTAACACTTTTCACATCCCCCCTAAAACACCCACTTTCTTAGAGGTTAAAAAAAGCCAAAAGTAGAGGATATAGATTTGAATTGGACTTAAGGACATTTTTAATATACACTGAGTGGCCAGATTATTATGACCACCACATCAGTACTTCATTGGGCCACCTTTTGCCTTCAATACTGTGGCTATTCTTCTTGGCCTTGACTCCATGAGATGTTGAAAGGTGATGCGAAGAATCTGACACCATGCCTGATGAATAGCACTGTCCAGTTCTGTGAGATTTGATGGTTGTGGAACCAGCTGCCTGATGGCTCTTTTAACTTCGTCCCACAAATGCTCAATTGGATTGAGATCTGGTGATTGTGGGGGCCACCTAAGCAAGGTAAAGTCTCCCTCATGTTCTTGAAACCAAACCACTCCTGCACAATATGAGCACCGTGGCATGGTGCATTGTCTGTTGGAAGAAGCCATCTCCATTGGGATACACCATCAACATGATAGGATGAACTTGATCAGCAACGATACTTAGGTATGTTGTGCTATTCAGATGTTGTTCCACACGAATTAAAGGGCCCAAATCATGCCAGTAAAACATGCCCCAAACCATAACACTGCCCCCACCAGCTTGAAGGGTTGTGCTCATGCATGTGGGGTGCATGCTTTCATGCTGTTTCTGCAAAATTCTCACTCTGCCATCTGCATGATGCAACTGGAAACGTGATTCATCGGACCACATGACTTTTTTCCAATGCTCAACTGTCCAATCCTTGTGTTCCTGTGCGAATTGGAGACGTTTTATCTTGGTAACTGCAGACAACAAAGGTGTTCGAACAGGCCTTCGGCTTCCATATCCCATACGATGCAGTGTACGGCTAATTTGCCTACAAACGTCAGGTGGTCATAATAATCTGGCCACTCAGTGTAAGTATTCATACAATTTTCTGTAGCACCTATCACAAACACTATCCTTGCCTCCATATTCACTTACAGTAAATTGTAAGCTATTACAGAAGCTATTTTTTTTTTAAGATAGTGGAGATCTGCTTGTGTCCACTTTGGAAAGTCAACAGTACACTTAAATGAAAATGTTCCGTAGATTTATTAAGACATTGCCAATTTTTATATCATTGTTAGTCAATCATGACATAACAAAGTCTCCATAGAATTCCCTCATGATACACTTTGATATGGTATGTATATAAACTTCTTTCTTCTGGCCAAAAAGAGCTTACAAGTGTATCTGCCTTACTTATTATGATTCTTAACTAAACAGGTTCATAAGAATTTTACTTCACACACAGGATCTTGTTGTGAAATCAGACTTACATGAATCAGGCATCTTGCCCAGTATCAAGCTTTAGAAATTAATTCAAAAAGACAGCTGATGAAAAGATTCAGATAAAGTGAAGAGAGGCTATGGCATTGAGGGAGCTCTCTAGGCCCTTCCTTTCCATACTGGACATGCATCTCCAGCCCAGAATAGATGAGGTCTTTTAACTTATGTCTGTGAGGTTCTTCACAGAATATGAGCACTCAAGTATGAAACATCTTCATTTAATATGCCAGTGAGTTGTATAATTTATATGAACTTCTTTAAACAGCCTAGCCTTATAGGATTCTATAAGTAATCTTTATCCAGGTATATTCTACTGAAGACATTGTAGAGATTAAATCTCTTCCTTCTAGAAAATATCATTAGTTTATTAATACCAAGCTCCAGTTGGCAAGGAAATAAAACCAGATAATTTGTCATCTTGTTTTCCCTCTGTGTAGGATGGGTATTTTTGATAAGTAAAAGGGGTTGAACAGATTTCAGGCAAGTTAGTTTAAACCCATCTTCTCAATTTACCAAGGAAAAGAACCAGTGTTACCGAAGACCAGTATACCACTTAAAACATGATATATTATCAAAGGTTTGAGTATTGTATGATGAAATAATTAAAGCTAATCACGGCATTTTCATCAATTAAGAATATTTTTAAGAATTAGTAGAATAGTAAAAGCAACAGTTCCCAGAATTTTCAGCCCTTTCTAAAACCCCTTTGTGACCACATCAATTTGATGGTTCCTATATATAACCATGAAATTCAGTAGTGGAACAAAGCTTTTATATCCTACAAGTTAAGTTTGACCTCAACATTCTCATATATGTTTTTACTTCTATATACACAGAAACAAAGGCCACTCATTAACATTACTTATGCAATAACATTGTCATACATATCAGACAGCCACAGTCTGCAAAGCCTTTCTTTAGACCCTGTAACTACATTTATCTTTTCTCTTTCAAAGATGTTACTAATAAAAGCAACAGCATCATTGTATGTAATTTTAGGTAACCCCCTCTACTAGATAGCTCCTCACATGGTATAATTTGATAGTAATGGGTCTATCATGTAATCCACCATGAAGTTTTGTATCACATGTATAATGATCCATTCCTGCAGCAGCAACCACCATGCCAACATATTATACTGACTGGAAAAAAAGAAAGTCTCAGGTTAATAATTATCCATGACACTAACCAATGTTTTTATTTTAGCACATGACAATTCACATTTAATTGTTTGTTGATGCCTCGTATTTAAAGACTGAGCTAGGAATCTTTAATTCTAGATATATTTTCTCACCAAAGTTCTTGATAGAATCCAACTCCTATGTTAAATCACTTCAGTCAAGGACATGCCAGAAAGTTCAATAATAGAACACATAATTGTACAACTAATAAATATGCATGTTATGTGTTATAGGAAGTTTACATTGCTATTAAAATAATTAGCACATAAGCGAATTTCCCCCTGTGAAAAGTTAACCAATCTTCCCACTTGCCCTCATGCTTCATGTATATTTAACCCCACAATCTCTGAAAGAAATATAGTGCAAACCACAAATGGGAGTCTCACGTGTAATTTTAAAATTAAAGCCTCAGATGTAGCTGCATTATAAAAGTAAAAAGAAATAGGTAAAATAAAATTTTTTTTTCTCCAATATATCCAACATATTATCTAATCTAATAAAACAGTAATATGCAAATTGACCGTACCTTCGCTATGCCCACAGCCAATCAGAGTGAACAAGATGGCGGTTAATTTGCATATGCTGAGGGAGGGAGGAGTGAAGAAAGCAGAAAGCATGGCAGCTGCGCGGGTGGGCAGTGGCGCAGCTATGGAGCATGCGGCCATGGTGGCCTCTGAGGCGGTGGCAGGCAGTGTGACCAGCGGTGACATGGCCACAGCGGTGGCGGCGGCGGCGGTGGGCGGGGCGCGCAGTGGAGGCGGCAGGCGGGGCATGGCGGGCGGTGTGCGAGGCCGCGGTGGCCTTGGAGGTGGTGGTGGCTGCGGGTGGGGCGTGGCGAGGCGGGTGGCGTGTGGTGGGGTGGGTGGGTGGGGCCCACAGCAGCAGCCCGCGGGGCTGAGGAGGCGGCGGCAGCGTGCGTGGTGGGTCGGGGTGATCAGAGGCAGCGGCAGTGCACAGCCACAGAGGCAGCTGTGTCAGCGGGCGCAGAGGGTCGGGAGTGCGGGGTGAGGTGGGCTGGGTTGGGTGGGCGGGACAGGCAGGAGGCGCCCCACCCGTTCGGCCCACCCTGCCCTGCCCGCCACAGCGGGAGAGGTGGGGGGGCAGGAGGGAAGCCCGCCAGAAGTCTTGCAGGAAATATTCCTGCAACGGGCCCCTAGTTTATATATATCAAGCCTAATATGCAAAGCGTCCCCTAGGGAGTTTGACCAACCTGGAGTTTGCTTGCTCGCTATGACGTGCGCTGACCACCAGGGGGCAGTGCAGAACAAAGGAAGGCCCCGGTCGGCAGCTGGGCCTCTAGTATTATAAATATGTAATCAACATAAATTTATTAATGAGATATATTATTTTGTTCTTACTAAGCTTTCAAAATGCAGTGTGCATTTTACACTTACTGAACATCTTAATTAGAACAAGCCACATTGAAAGAGCTCAACAGCCACTTGTGGTTACTGGCTACTATATTGTTCCATCTATAATAATAAAAGTATAATATGCTAATTAGACCAGACAACCTTCTGGACCTCCTTGCAGACAACCTTCTGGACAAAGCCGGGGCTGTGAGGGAAGCCTGGGTCCTGAGTGCCTGCTGGCAGGCTAAAGGGAAGCCTGGGTGCCGGAGGGAAGCCGGTGCCAGCATCTGGGGGAAGGAAGGCCTACTCTTACAATATTCGTGCATCAGGCCCTAGTATTGCATAATTGCTTAATTATCCCAGGTCATTTTCTTAAGCCATCAACTAAGAATGAAAATAGTTGCTATACTAGTAAACAAAAATAAATGTGCCATACTAATATTTTGAAACCTCACCACAAAAAAAAAAATAAAATAGAACCTGTCAGAAATAATAAAACTATCCTCTGAAACCATGTGGTGTGATAAACACTTCTTGATGACATGATTAATATTGGGGAAATTCAGTGAATTTCTATTCAGTAAGTTTGAGCTCCTCTGGGGTATAAGATATCTTATAGGTATGAGATATTTTAAACAACAGGTTTTAACTAATTAATTTAATTAAGGAAATATATCTTGGAGACCTATTAAGTGTAACATACTTTTCGGTTGTCGGAATTTAAGCAAAGAACAACAGATGAAATTCACTCCTATAAAATGATTTGGCAACATGAAGGTAGTTATGCCCCTGGAATTACAAAAGAAATGATACATTGCCCAAGCATGCAAGGCGTTACTCTCTGTTTAAAGAAAAGTAAAACATGAAGATCTACAAGACAGCGTGAAAAAGTCATCATAAGAGCACACATGAGTAAACAGATTGAAAATAAAATGTCAGGTAGATAATAGAAAGCACAATGAAAGAAAATAAAGGTGGATGATTTGTTAGCTAATGGTGTGATGAGAAAGTATAACCTATTTTATATACAGTGCTCAGGAGAGATAATTTTGATAAAACTACATGAATAAGTAAAGGATGAATCATGTGAATATTTGAAGGAGGATTTTCCAAGCCCAGGAAAATGCAAATTAATTATCTGAGCAGAGAAAATGACACCCTCTCTATATTTTTAAGATTTCTTTTATTTTTATTTTTATTTTTTTTAGAGAGAGAAAGGGAGAGGGAGAGGGAGAAAGGGAGAAATATCCATGTGACAGTGAAACATCAATCAGCTGCCTCCTGCACTCTTACTGGGGATGGAGCCCACAACCTGGTTATGTGCCCTTTTCAGGGAATCAAACTGGCAACATTTCAGAGCATGGATTGATGCTCAACCAATTGAGTCACAATGGCCAGGGCTAAGATTTTTTTTGAGAGAGAGAGCAAAGATAGTGAGTATGGTTGTGAGTTTAAAAATGTGCATAAGAGCCAGATCATTCAGTTATACCATGGTAACAACTTTGGATTATTTTTTTCTGAGTGGGATGGAAGCTACTGGAGCATTTTCATTTTAAAAATGATATACTCCTACAGTTACTTGTGAGAAATAGAAAATAAGGGAAAATATTGAGTTGGGGACAATATTGGGAAAATATTGAATATTAAATTGAATACAGGGACAGTTATTTATAATCTACGTTGGTTGTCCATGGAAAGCTGATAGTTGTTTTTCTAGGATGATGGAGATGTAATGGTATAGAATTGAGGTACATTTAGAGGGTGGAGAAAATAGGGAACTTGCTAATGCAGTGATTTCAACTGGTGTGCCATAAGAATTTTTAAAATGTGCATACCTAACTAGCAGGGACATTAACCTCTTTTCCCTTACATTGTCAAATTGAAAAAAAAAAAAGAAGAAGAAGAAGAAGAAGAAGAAGAAGAAGACAATACCCAACACAACAATAGCCATCCAGTGTGAATGAATCAAAAGTATACCTGTTATTTTGTCAGTTGGCAAAACAATATATTTTTTCTTGTGCAGCAGAATTATTGTAATTAGTATGTGCACCATAAAATGAAAAAGGTTGAAAATTACTGTTCTAATGGCTTGATATAGATTGCTTAATTAAGGGGAAAGTAAAAGTTTGAAAAGCAGTGGATACAAAGAAGACATTAAGGAACCATATTCCAGACAAAAGAAGTACTTCGAAACTGAGCATAGACCCAAAGTAGCAACCATACCTAGAGGCGAGAACCTAGTCCAATTGAAACCGCAAAGGAATTAGTTGGCCTAACATTTTACACGGTCAGAAAGAAATTGGAAAATCCTTTTATGACAGTGTAAGTGAAAGGACAGGCTGGAATTGGGAAGAGTCTGAAATATAAAATCATCTACTTCAATAAAACACCCTTTTCCTACACCAGAATTTTACTGAGTAAGCAGAAAAGAGTTTTTAAAAGTAGAGAATTCATAAAATCTTGAACATTCCTACAGTAATTGGATTCTAATTCTGCAAGAATAGACGACAATATCAGAAACTAAATTCCTTCCTTGCTCAACCAATAGCTTGATAGCAACCTCAGCCTTTTGCAATGTAGCTTAAGAATTGGGAGCTAAGCATGGCCAATGTGGGTCAGTGGTTGAGCGTTGACTTATGACCCAGGAGGTCACAGTTTGATTCCCTGGTCAGGGCACATGCCACATTGCAGACTCGGTCCCCAGTGGGGGGCATGCAGGAGCCAGCAGATCAATGATTCTCTCTCATCTCTCCCTCCCTCTCCCTTCCTCCCTGAAATCAATAAAAAGACATTAAAATTAAAAATAATAACTGGGAGCTAAATTATCCAAAACTGATTTCAAACTCATTAAACCCATAAGTTCCTCACCTCAAACTTCTACACAATAGGAAGGATGTGCACTTTCTGGAAAACACAAAACAAAGCAAAGCAAACTATAGTTTACTTCCCATTGAGATTTAATGTGTGTATATATATATGATATATACACACATACATATATATGTATAAATGTGAACATATTTCAGTGTACATATATATCTATAAATGTGAAAATATTTCAGTGTACATATTATATATAGTTAGATTTATATTTATCATTTTATATTATATAAATAATATGTATTATAGTTATATTATAAAGATTATTTCATATATTGATATTATCTATAATAATAAAAGCATAATATGCTAATTAGACTGAACAGCCAAACAACCTTCTGGATGTCCTTCCAAACAACCTTCTGGGTGAAGCTGCAGTGGCGGGGCTGAGGCAGAGGCGGTTCGGAGTGATCAGGCAGGCAGGCAGAGTGGTTAGGGGTGATCAGGCAGGCAGGTGAGCAGTTAGGGGTGATCAGGTGGGCAGGTAAGTGGTTTGGAGCCAGCAGTCCCAGATTGTGAGAGAGATCCCTGCAGGATCAGGCCTAACCTGGCAGTCGGACATCCCCCGAGGGGTCCTGGATTGTGAGAACTGCAAGAGGGTGCAGGCCGGGCTAAGGGACTCCCTCTCCCCCCGTGCATGAATTTCATGCACTGGGCCTCTAGTATATCCTATATAATAAAAGGCTAATATGCAAATCGACCGAACAGCAGAACAACCGGACACTATGAAGTGCACTGACTACCAGAGTCAGCTGCTCAACACAGGAGCTGCCCCCTGGTGGTCAGTGTGCTCCCACAGGGGGAGCGCCACTCAGCCACAAGCCAGGCTGATAGCTGGCAAGTTCAATGGCCCACCTCTGCAGCAGCGCTAAGGATGTCGCTGGGAGCGGGCCTAAGCCATCAGTCGGACATCTCCCCAGGGCTCCCTGACTGTGAGAGGGCACAGGCCAGGCTGAGGGACGCCCCCCTACCACTCCACCAAGTGCATGAATGTCATGCACCGGGCCTCTAGTACATATATATAAAATAAAATTAAAGGTCATGCAAATAGCTAGAAAATGTAACACATAATTAAAGTATAGATTAATTAGTGGAAGCATACTCATTGATGACTTAGATATTATACTTTGCAAACAAGGACAGTCCCCCCCAAAAAAAAACCAAAAAAAAACTTTCATTATATGTATGAATTTTTCGATGGAAGTATAGGAATTAAGTGTGCAGAAAGGTAAATAGACATGATATAAATAGCTTTAAGCCAACCAATAAATACAACTTAAGTGATATACAAATTCTATGGTGCCAGCATAAGTCTGAGAAAATAAGTCCAAATGCGTCATTATTTCAAGCTTGTTTTGACTATCAGATCATTTGAAATTCTATACAAATGTACAATTGGGATATTTACAAAATGTCTGCTAAAATTTGAATTATAATTTCATTGAATTTACAGATCAGTTTTTATACCATTTACATTTTGTTTTTGAGCTCTTCTATTCATACACATGGTCTATCTCTATTTATGTGTTAATTTTTCTCTGCATTGTTTTGCTTGTTTTGGTAGGTAAGTATTATGCATTATTTATAAGACATATTCCTAATTATGTTATGTTATTTTATTCTACAGTATATTGTATATATAAATTTTATTTTCTGTTATTTCTCAAACATAGAAATAAAATTGATTTTATTTAAACAATTTCTCAATTCACTAATTTTAATATTTAAAATACTTATTATAACTTTTTATGTGCAAATCAAATACTCACAAATAAAACTTTAACTTTTCTTTTCCAAATTATAGCCTTTAATTTTATTTTCTTTCATTATTACAGTGGCTGGAACCTCCAACATGTTGAAAATAAGTGGTAAGAAAGTACATTATTGCCTTGCTGACTTCTTGATCCTAGAAAAATAATGTTCTGGTTTTTTTTCAGTAAATATAATTTTAGCTTGTACATTTTTTATAGATACTTTACACACTGAGAAAAGTCTCTCCTTTTTCTAGTCTATTGGATTTTTTTATATCACAAATGATGTTTTCAATACTTTTTCTGTATTGAGATGATCATTTATTTTTTATTTTTTATTCTATTAATTAATTCTATTATATTGATTGATATTTAAAAGTTAAACCAACCTTATGTTTGTGGAATAAGTTCCTCTTGGTCATAATATGTCATATTTTTTACATATTGCTGAATTCTATTTACTAACATATTTGTAACAGTTTTTGAAGCTATATTAATGAGCTCTACAACAGATTCAGGTTGCTGTGTAAATTAATTTGACATTCGGGCCCTATGGCCTAGCAAACTGAATGCTAGCTGAAGCATCTGTAGCAGATAAGGATGCTGTATAGGAACTTTGACAAATCCCTAAGAGAATGACAGAACTGACCCTAATGATATTGGAGCAAAGTCATGCCATCTATTATAGATAACTATTCTCCATTGAAAAACAGTTTCTGGGTTGCTAATGGGCTCGAACAGAGACTGAAGATTTAAACATAGTCCACTAAAGTATCATGTAGTATGAACTGTCTATTATGACTACTGCGCTATGTAACCCCACATGTTATAAATATGGGCTTTTGCAATAGTTCTCCTCTAGAGAAATTCAATATGGAGATGGGATCGGGTTTAAGCAGGTCTTAAAGACACGAGTAGCATGAAAAACTGGCAGTCTCATTGCCTCTATCCCCTCTGTATCAGTCATTTCTCCTTCAACCCAAACATAAAGGCACTTGCGGAAATGATCTATAATGAGTTGAATGAGGAAGAGTAAATAAGGGGTTAGGGAAGATTATAGATAACTATATCATAAAATCTGTAATAACTGATGCTGATTATCCAGAGGAAAGAGGTATGTTACTACATACTGTTTATGCTGAAATGAGGAGGAATGTCTGATTTGCCTATTACTGTTCCTTTGGCACATGGCATAATTAAATGGGAAGCTACAGGAACAAAAGATCATTTATAGTACCGACACTTTGAGAATAGAGGTTTGGGTCACAAATTCAAGTAAATATGCCTGACTGTTTGGCTATTCTTTGTTCCTTTAAAATAATTACATTTTCTAAATCTGATTATAAGCATTCTTAGGAACTTTAAATTTATCTGATCACTTTGGTTGCTGGTGAACTTTTATGCAGTTTCTTGGACATAATGATTTCTCTTTTACTTTGGAGTAAGTACAAAATTCTTTGGGTGGATAATGACCAAATTCAATTAAGATAAAAATCATTGTTTTTTTAAAAAGTGACAATTTTATGTAAGATGGATTGTGAAGCTCATGCAAATCTAGGCACTGACAAAGGGAAAACACAGTTTTTGGATCCTGCAACTGTGACAGTAGGTATCATCTAACATTCCCATCAGGGTCCTTGGCATGGAGGATAAAGTATACCATAAATCAAAGGAAAATATTCTAAATATCCCCTGGTTATTACCAGTCATCATTCATTCTTTAAACTAAGAATTCTGAATACCAAAGAGAGAGAGACAACTCTATGTACTGAGTTAACATTGTTTCTCTTGAATTAATTTTCCAGTTTTATTTTTTAAATAAGATGTAATAAGGTAGATTTTTATTTTCTAGTTTCACACCATTTTGATGAAAAATTTATCTAAGTTGTGTTTTCATATATTCATACTTCTAAAATGCATGAAAACAACACACAAATGAAACTGAGTGGGAAGATGCTGTCATTACTTATAGAAATAGCTACTATCTATGCAGCCATCTGTTGTGAATGACTCAACTCTGAGACATGTCATAAAACAGGAAATCTTGATGTTAGAAAGTATGCATTGCTCCAATAATGGCAATGCTTGTTGTTGTTTTTAACTTAAATATTTCATTTTATTGTTTCATTTTTGAACATATATATATATATATATATATATATATATATATATATGTGTATATATATATACATATATATGTGTGTATATATATACATATATATGTGTGTATATATATATACACATATATCTGTGTATATATATATACATATATATGTGTGTGTGTGTATATATATATATATATACACACACACACACACACACACACACACACACACACACATATGTTTAACCCTTACACAAGGATATGGTCTTTTTATTGATTTTAGAGGAAGAGAGAGGAGAGAGGGAGAGAGAGAGAAACATTTATGTGAGAGAAACATGGATCAGTTGCTTCCCATACATGCCCTTACCAGGGATTGAATCTGCAATCTAGGTGTTCTCTGATTGGGAATCAAACCCTGAACCTTTTTGTGTATGGGAGAATGCTCCAACCAACTGAACCACCTGGCCAGGGCTATATATATCATTTTATATACTGAGGGATGAAGACAGATTAGATTTCTTAGAATATGTTCAGTTAGATTTAATCATTCCTTTTATTCATTTTCAGTCTGTAAATAATTCATCATTTCATTTGCTCAGATTTCTCTTCTAACTAATGTATTTTTAATGTTGGGAAATATGGTTAAATAAAAGTATTTTGAACTTTATAGGCAGTAATGCCCACTATGAAAAACCTTAAAGTTTAAATTATTCCTACTTTCAGGTGAGCATTTCTGTTGCTTTCTGTTTGTGACATCTCAAGATTAGAGATGAAAGAATCTTGAGAATCCCAGTGTTTCCAGAGGAAATGTAAGGTGGTGGGGAAAAAGACTGGAGTGAATTTAGGAGACGTAGGATCTAAAATTGGTTGCATTTTCATTTAAGTTCTGGGTTCTTCATTTTATTTTTATTTTCTTTATTGATTAAGGTATTACATGTGTCCTTATCCCCTCATTGCCCCCCACCTCCTTGCTCATGCCCTTACCCCCCTGGTGTCTGTGTCCATTGGTTATGCTTGTATGCATGCATACAAGTCCTTTGGTTGATCTCTCCCCCTTATATTGAAGAAAATTGAATAATCTTAATCCTCAGCCTTTTTCAACTCTGAGTTTATTTGTTACTATTCTATTTCTATATAGTGGAGATAATCCAGGAATGCTACTGAGGAGTTACAGAGTAGCATTAAACAAAGTTGGCACCAGAAAGAACACCTAGGGTGATTGGCTCAAATTTCTAGCTACTTTAGTTGTCAGGCCTTCAAGTAAATTATAGATATTTCAAATAAAAACAGCTGAAGAAACATGGATCACTTATGTGTTTTTTAACACAATATGTAATATTCATAAGACCTTCTCTATTTAAAAAGCCTGCATGCTACATTTTCCCTGTTTGAGAAAATGTACAGTTTAGGAGAGTAAAAGTAAGAGGAAGGATGCTTTAAGGATATTGACTTCAATATATACAGTATAGATATAGATACAGATGTAGATATAGATATAGATATAGATATAGATATAGATGTAGATGTAGACGTAGACGTAGACGTAGACATAGACATAGACATAGATACAGATACAGATACAGATACAGAGATAGATATAGATATAGATATCTATCTATTTATATATATATTAAAATCAGAGATTTTAAATGAAGTCAGTTTAAAGGAAAGAGGGAAAAGTCTTGGTGTTTGGGATTTTTTAAAATAGTAAAAGTTCAGATATTTTGTCCCTCTCTATGCACATGCACTGTACATACCCATGTAGCAGATGCAGAGGGCAAGCTATGTGCAGGAAATGAACATCACTCATTGTGACACCACCAGTGGAAAATGAACATAACATAAATTGAGTATGAGACAAGACTATACTTAGAAAAAGCTAAAAAGTAAATTCATTAGAAGTATCTAGAACAAGGATAAGAATAAGGAATGTGTCCAATAACAGTTATTTTTTAATGGCACAAATTGGCATTATTTTCCCCCACGATTAAAAATAAATAAAGCCTGATATTTTGTGAAGCACCACTTGGACCTTCAACTGCTAGCTTTCTCCTTTCAATGTGGTGTGGGCTTTCCCTATTATTAATACACAAAACAAGGCTCACATGAATCAGCAGCCAGACAGAGAGGACTGTCTTGGAAATAGTTTCTAACTTAATGTAACCTGTCTATACATTCAAAGGACGTCATCTTCCTTATGTATGTGTGTACTTCTGAGTGTACTAGAAGGAGGGAGACAGGGAAATAAGATACCTGGCTTTACCAATCCCACCCTTTATATTCTGTCTAATGGAGACTTTCAGGACTCCATTTAGTTCTGGAGTCCAATTAGTGAAGATCAAACTCTTGATAGTAGATTATAGTTGTTTGGAGAGTGCAACAGAGGAAAATAAGTCATCTCTCATAGGAATTTCATATAGCATATTGCTTTTAAATTATATTATGTATAACCATGTGATGTATATAGTGTCAATAGGGTCATCCTGGATATAGTGTCTCTTGAAGGATCATAGAAACACAACTATATGGACTTGCAAGAACCTTAAATATTATGTAATAACCTGATTTACCAACACATAGGAAATTGAACATCAATACTATCTGGCTCTGGTTGGACTGGGAAATACATGATGGCAAATGTCATCAGCAGGTGGGGTTATTAAAATTCTATCTTACAGTTTTCCTGTACATTTAGAGTTCTCTCCAGGTGTTTGTCTTTTGCCTTCTTAACAACTATAGTCTATAAAAAATGGATAGTGGACTATATGAAAGTATTATAAAAAAATCTGTTCTTTGATCATGTTTCCTCCTCCATAAGTGTGAAAGTTTATGTAAATAAATCTGAAAATTTTAAAGTAACTATTGAGAAAACATCATATAATTGTATTGATAAGAAATACAACCAAAGGAAACTAGAACTAAGGGTTCACATGTGCATAGTGACTCAGTGCTGATTTTTGAAAGTACTGATATTTCTTTCATTTTTCTAATTTTTCTGAGATGCAGATATAGAATTTGATCCTACTCTTCAATTAAGTTTGTGTTTTTTTTTCATAAGTGTATTTACAGTAACTTCTTTAGCTCTTTTATATTTGTAATGCCTGCATCTAGGTCTTATTGTTACTGGTCAATGTTCTGATTTTCATTAATATCTGTGAAAGGTAAGGAACACATTTTATTGTCTTATAAAAAGTTCTACTTTTATAAAACAACTAGAGGCCAGGTGCACAAATCCGTGCATGGGTGGGGTCTGGCCAGCCTGCCCCAATCAGGGCCGATTGATAGGGGACAGCTGGCTGGGGAGAGGGGCTGCAGGAGGTTGGCCTGCTGGCCTCGCCCCCAATTGGGCCAGTTGGCTGGCTGCAATTCGCATCATAGAGACCTGTTGTTCTGGTCATTCTGGTTGCTTGGCTTTTATTGATATACTAAAGGCCTGGTGCATAAAATTCGTGCATGGGGGTGTGTGTCCCTCAGCCCAGCCTGCACCCTCTCTAATCTGGGACCCCTTGATGGATGTCCGACTGCCCGTTTAAGCCCGATCCCAGTGGATCAGGCCTAAACAGGCAGTGGGACATCCCTCACAATCCAAGACTCCCAAACACTCACCTGCCTGCCTGCCTGATTGCCCCTAACCACTTCTGCCTACCAGCCTGATCACCCCCTAACCACTCCCCTGCCAGCCTGAATGATGCCTAACTGCTCCCCTGCCAGCCCGATTGCCCCTAACTGCCCTCCCCTGCAGGCCTGGTCACCTCTAACTGCCCTCCCCTGCAACTGCCCTTCCCTGCAGCCTGGTTGCCCCCAACTTCCCTCCTCTGCTGGCCTGGTCACCCCTAACTGCCTTCCCCTTGAGGCTTAATTGCCTCCTACTGCCCTCCCTTGCAGACCTGGTCCCTCCCAACTGCCCTCCCCTGCTGGCCATCTTGTGGCAGCCATCTTGTGTCAACATGGGGGCAGTCATCTTGTGTGTTGGAGTGATGGTCAATTTGCATATTACTCTTTTATTAGATAGTATTATTAGATAGGATAGATATTTAAAGATAAACATCATGCTGCTTTGAAAACATCTATTATGGCAAAAGGAACTGGAAAGGAAACTAATCAATGGAAATTATTATGACCATTAACTAATCTGGTTTTTAGATAATTAATTAAAATACAAATATAACATGATTAAAATTTCCTCATAAGGCTTAAAACCCTATATCTATAATCAGCCTGTCACATATTAACATGTTTTTCCTTTTTAGGTGTCATTCTAACACTTACCAATATGCATTATTTATAGTCCTGATATCTACACTTATTAGTAATAACATTTTTTGCTTGGGAGAATCCAAAAGATATTTAATGATGTCATTTCCATAGTTCTTCTCTTACCCTCTCCTTTACAATGTTAGAGAACTTAAAATATATTATAAAGGTAGAGATATATAGGCTTTCTGTTGGAAAGTTTTACAGGTGAAAATGCTAAAAGTGTTGAAAATAGAAATATATACATAGGAGATAAGAAAGGGAAATAAGAAAGGCATTTTATTGGGAGATTTTAAAAAAAAAGGGATTTTATTGTGAAAAGTATGTACATAATTTTTCAAGTCTCTATGGCAACTAACAGTATATTTTCAGGTTTTATATCTAAAATTAAAATAAATTCATCATGGATAAGCCTTCTTTCATATACAGAATTTTAGTGCAGACTCTCACAGGTATTTTTTGTTTTGGGGAGATATATTACTAACAGTAAATAAATAGACAAATATTTTGCTGACAGCTTTTTTCAGTACAGTAAGGCAAATATTAAAGATATTAGTAATTAGTAATTATAAGAAAAATAGTACATCAAGATAAGAGTTTTTCAGAGAATAGTTTGCATATGCTAAGAGATCATATGCGAGTGATATGAGTGAAGCCTCTCTAAAAAGGTGACTTGTAATCTAAGACCTGACTAACCAGAAAGGGCCCAAATGTGAATATTAGAGAAAAAGTGTTTCCAAGTAGATGGAATAGGATGAAAATGCTCTATAATGGGAAACTGCATTTTTAAGACAGATTTAAGAGAGAGTGGCTATAGGCTGGGAGGTAGATAGCGAAGGGGAGAGAGGCTGGAGATGTAGGAGGTTTTAGATCACAGAAGGGTTTTTTTGGTTTTGTTTAAACATTAAGAATTTACTGAAGTTTTCATAAGAAATTATAAATAAGTGGAAAGATAAGTTCATGGAAGAGAATAATTACATAATTTGAAGTTTCAATACTACCCATATTAATTAATTCAATAAAATCTCTATTTTAAAAATCTCAAAGTGTTTTGTGGACTTGACTAATAAACTCAAAATTAATATGTGATAATATATATGCAGAGATGGCCAAGATGATGTTCAAAAAAAATAAGGAAAACAATAAGAACAAGAAGGAAATTTGCCCCAGGGTGTTTAGGGCAGAGAATAAAGAGAGTTTTCCATGTGGGCCTTATATACAGGATGGCTGACTGATGGGACCTGATTATAGGGCGAGTGAGCTTTTATAATTAGACTCCAAGTACCAGAGACCAAAAGACAACTCTTAAGGATCCCTAGCAATTATCTCAAGGAGTGGAGGTGAGGGAGTTATCTTAGAAGAATTTACAAACAATTCCTTCAGATAAAGTGATGAATTTTTACAACATTCAAGAGAGAAAGTATAACAGCCTAAACCTAGAAGGAACTTTTATGTTCCTGCAGGTGCTTCCTTCTCCTTTAAACTCCAACCCTGGAAGGTTAGAATTTGAGAGAAAGTAGGAGTAATAGGAGAAAGAAAGAAAGAAAGAAAGAAAGAAAGAAAGAAAGAAAGAAAGAAAGAAAGAAAGAAAGAAAGAAAGAAAGAAAGAAAGAAAGAAAGAAACAAACAAACACACAACACATCAAACAGTTCACCCAAGGTAAGTTAACCGAGTAATTAATTTGGCTGGCTTTTATGACTCTAAAGAGAAAAGTAAGCAATTAGATTTAATATATTCTTTTCAATTTCTAGTGGGGGAAAAACCCAACACATTTGTATGCATAGATGATGAATTTTTAAGAAAGAGAACTTGTTCATGGGTTGAGACATGAATAAAAGGAAGATTGCATTCTGCTGAAAACAGTCTGTTCATAGTGGCCAATATATTACTTTTCAGAATCATAACCACCAATCACTTAAAAATCATCATTTTAAAAATGCATTATGTTCTCTATTCATTTTTTACTCTCCATAGTATCCAATTAATAAAAATATCACTCTTTGTATTTTTGCCCAGCCATTTTTAATCAGGTACGAAGGAACATCAGAATTATACAGCTTAGAAGTTGTGAACTACATTGTAACACTGGTGTATTTGAAATTTCCATAAAGCTAACACATATGCCATTCAAAATGAGGTTTGTTAATTTCTGAGGAAATTTATTTAATCTAGATTTCTAGAAGAAGTTGTTACAGTTATTTCACAAATAAGATCATAGATAAACATGATCAAGTGCTTTTCTATTCATATACCATCTCAAGGTCATAATTTATTTCCACAAATAAGCATGTGAAAATTATACCACAACATATCACTGTTAACCATCACAAGACCAGAGGCCCAGGCTCTTAAATTGAAGCCCAGATGCTAACTTGAAATTATATAATGAATACCGTATTTTCCGGCATATAAGATGACTTTTTAACCCAGGAAAATCTTCTCAGAAGTCGCGGATCTTATACGCCGGAAAATACGGTATATACAATGAATACGTATAATAAAGATATTATATATATAATAAGGATATTATACACACACACACACACATACACACATATATATACACATATATACATATATATACACATATATATACACATATATATATATGTATATATATATTTGAGATCTCAAAATACGATAAACTTCTGGTGGTAATTTTTTCCTGTTGGCACTGTATTACATAATATAGCTTGTATTCAGCATTTAAGAAGTTGTAGCTACATTCCATTATCAAAGACATATTTGTTGAAACATGCATATAAAAGGATTTGTAATTGAAGCACAGCTTTGATATATTTAATAGGATGTAAAACTGCCATCCTATTTTAATAGGCAATGTTTTATGTGCATTAGCAGTAATATAATAATGCCTCTTCCGTGTGCTCTTGCCATTAGCACTTTTTCCCTCCCTTTCTTTTAGTTAGTCTTAAAACTTTAATGTAATCCAAACACATTAACATCTCTTTCTCCCCTTAATGTTCATGAATAAAAGGGAGCTTTGAAATTAACTTTCCTTAACTGAAGGATAGTTACTATACAACTTGATCATCAGTACTTTTTCTTCAGTTCTGCCTGCCTGTTAATTTTTGTACACTCTTTCTAGCCTTAGCAATGCTTATGGTCACTGAAAGAGTTAGAATGAAGAAAATAAGTAGATGATGAATTTCATGCATTTAAGAATAACTGCATCCTCTTATGTGCTATTAGGCCAGGCTCCTTCTGACAGCTTTGAATTAAAATGACAAAACAGTGAATGAACCATCTATGACTTAATGATGGTAGAATTATTAGAATTATTACAAAAATGCACTGATATTATCTCACAAGATTTTTTACATTTTTTCTCTGATTCAGAAGATTCAGACTGTATTATTTTTCTTATGATATTTCAGTATGACTTTTAATATTGTCTTTGAAGAATGTGGCATATAGGAATATATCAATAAATTTAATCAAACTAATGGGAATTACCTGATTGAATTTCCCAAAAGTAGTCTTATCTGGACTTCAGCTAATTATACACACACACATGCAGTTCAATAACAGCAGTGTAGAAGGAAAAGCTTGCCTTCAAACAA
Organism: Eptesicus fuscus; assembly: GCF_027574615.1. Classification (NCBI taxonomy): domain Eukaryota; kingdom Metazoa; phylum Chordata; class Mammalia; order Chiroptera; family Vespertilionidae; genus Eptesicus; species Eptesicus fuscus. The sequence goes on along the minus strand of NC_072474.1, from coordinate 76,348,797 downwards.
CAGGAGAAATCTGTATGGTTTAATGATCTTAGACTCTTTTACCTTTAACATACTACAGCTCAAATTTAATATTTTTATATTCTTTCAAGAGTAATTTTTGGTACATATTTAATTATTTTCATGATATAAAAACTAGAGATGCTGAATTCAAAGACAATTGTGGAATCACAGTGGAAGTGTGGGAAGAGATTAACCAAAGAATTTATATGCGTATATGCATAACCCTTGACACAGGCAATGGTGTGTGGTAAAGGCCTGGGGGTACTGGGGGGGGGGGGGTTGGCGAAGGGGGACAGGGGGGTGGATGCTGGTTAGAAGGGGTCAATGAGGGGGGAAAAGGAGACATCTGTAATACTTTTGATAATAAAGATAAACTAAAAACAAAAACATATTCCAGCAACAAACAAACAAAGAACAACAACTAAAGACAATTGGGTCAGTTCTCCTGTTCAACTCTATCAAAGCTTAGGTGGCTTGGAGTTGCTGGGACTTGGTAAATTAATCTAAAATTCTTTCAGAAGTTAGACAAGATCCTACACCTCAGTGTTGCAACTGCTTTAAGGGGGCCCGATAATGTTCTTGGAAATACCCCAGGACGCTTGAGTGTTTTGGTTACTCTAGAAGTTTCCCTTACGTTTCAACCTAGTTGTTTACCTCTTGAATTTTCTATTAATGTAAGCTGCAGCTGTTTATATAAAATTAAGTATTACCTGAAAATTTTCTTGACTTAAAATTGAAAGTTAAAAGCTACTTCATCTAGATCTTATCACTGATGAGCTTTAGAGAGTAAATGTCTAACTTCACTCATTCATTAAATAAACTTTGAGTGTCTGTTACATAGAATGTATATATTTCTCACATTCACATTTTAGAAAAATAGATGTTTAAAAAGCAGCTTTAGTAAAGAGGATGTTGCAGGCTTGAATCTTTTAAACCACACATCACAAAGTTTTTCACAAGACTAACATTGGCTTTTAATCAAAAGGTACCTCTCCAATGCACTGACCTCATTTCAGGGGTTAATCACTTAATTCACTTGTTTCAACATTTTGAGCATAAATAATTCTGGTGTGTTTTTCATTGTATAGTCCTTTATTCAATAATTTGAGGATTCTCTTTAAATTTGTTAATATTTGGGGGATAAGAGAATTACCTATGTGGATTCTAATTATGTTAATTTGAGGATACATACTATTTTGGGATAGGATGGAGGGAGGAGAGAGACACAGAGAGATTTCCTGAAAATATTACTTACTGAAAATTTGGAAAGGGAATATTAAACATTATATAAAAGTCCTGACCTTTATACCTAGAAAGTGTTAAAATAAAAATTTTGGAAAATACAAATATTGTCCCTTAAGTCTTATCTTTCATAACTCAAGTGTAATAGAAAAGATTATCTGAAATACTGATTACCAAAATTTTGGTTTATGGTCATACCACCATGCACATTCCTGATCTTATCTGTTCCCTAACATTTTGATTTTCTGTCAATATATTAAGAAAAAAACAATGTTAAAGAACAAAATACAGATGAAAAATCAGAAAATACATAATCTATGAAAAAATTGCTTGTCCTTACCATTTTAGCAAGGTAAATAAACCTTCCTACAAAATTATAATAAAATCAAATTAAGTAAAATGAATCCAGTAATATAGCAGTATGTATGACAAATCAATTCCAAAAATATACAAAAATTATAATGACCAGAGGAGTTTATTTCAGCAATGCAGGTTTGGCTAAACATTTAATAATTAAACAATTTAATTCATCTTTTTAAAAGACTAAAAAAGGGAAAAAAATTATGGTCATTTCCGCAGAGGCAAAAAAAAAAAAAAGCATTTAATAAAATTCAGCACACATTCATTATAAAACGGCTCACCAAACTAAGCATAGAAATAAACTTCCTCATTCTAATGAAGGGAATATAAAAAAAAAAAAAAAAATACCTACAACTAACAATGTACCCCATGGTGAAAAACTAAATGTTTTCTTCCTCATTTAAAGTAAAGTAGGTATGCTTACTTTAAATATTATAGAGAAGATAAAAATCAGTATCATAAGGCATCCAAAATAAATACCCTACAGACTGGAAAGCAAAAATCAATACTGACTTTATTTTAGGCCACATAATCACCTTTGTAGAAACTTTAAGGCATTCACAAAAATAGCTATGAAAGTAAGGCCACCGAATATATGATCATTATGTAATAGCCAACTGTATTTCTATATGCTAAATAGTAACCAATTAAAACTAAAATTTTTTAAATATTATAATAGTATCAAAAATAAAATAATTAGTGAAATACATGCATGCTACAAAATGTCATGAAGAGAAAAATAATGGAAGATATGCTATGCTCATGATTAGAAGAAATCCTATAAAAAAGATAAAATCCTTAGTAAACTAATCTATAGAGCCAACTCCATCCCAGTCCAAATCCAATAAGGGTGTTATAAAAATAAATAGTTTTTAAAATGAGGTGATAAAATATTATGATACTAGAGGCCCGATGCACGAAGATTCATGCAAGAATGGGCCTTCCTTCCCCTGGTTGCCGGCACCGCCTTCACTCCAGGCGCAGCCGCCTTTCCGCCTTCCCACACTGCCCAGAGGCCCAGAGCTGCTGGAGTGGTGCCTGTATATGCAAATTAACCCACCAGCTTTGTTGTGTTAATTTGCATACTCACTCCTGATTGGCTGGCGGGCGTCATGAAGTTACGGTTAATTTGCATCTTACTCTTTTATTAGTGTAGATAGCCAATAGAATTATAATAAGAAGAACAAATTTGAGGGAATTGTACAACCTGACTTCAAGATTTAGAACACAGCTACAGTAATCAAGTAAGTGTCGGCAGTAATAGAAACATGCTGAACGACAGAACAGAAGACGATGTCTACAAATAGAACTACACATATATAGTCAATTAGTTTTTGACAAATATGCCAGGATAATTCAATAAGTTATTAATAGTTTTTTCAACAAATGATGATAAAAGTTGGATATTTATATTTTTAAAAGGGAAATCTAAGTTTTTACAACATACATAACATGAATATTACATGCATCATAAACATAAACACAAGTGTTTAAATTATAAAACTTCTAGAAGAAATCACTAAAATATTCTTTATGACCTTGGATTAGGTAAATAGTGGCTAAGCAACACACACACACAAAATAGATAAATTGATTCCATCAAAATTGTAAACTTTTTCTATTCAAAAATGCTCTTAAGAAAATGAAAATGCTAGACCCAAACATGTAGAAAATATTTAGAAAGTATCTATCTCATAAAATAGTTGCATCTAGAAATGTTGAGAACTTTTTAACTAAAATACAAGAAAAGAGACAATCCAATTTAAACATAGGCAAAAGACTTAAACAGATCCTTCATCAAAGAAGCACATATAAAGATGCTCACTATCATTAGTGGTTAGGGAACTGCAAATTAAAACTCCACAGAGGTACCACTGGAATGTCTAAAATTAGTAAGACTGATGATACCAGGTGTTGGAAAGGTTGTGAAGTAGAAGGAACTCTCAAATATTGCTGATGAAAATGCAAAATAGTAAAGCTACTCTGGAAAACAGTTTGGCTGTTTCTTAAAAGTTAACATACCCTTAGGCTATAATCCAACAATCCCAACCCTACAGATTTACTCTTGAGAAATGAAAACACATGCTTACTCAAAGACTTGTACTTAAAACTTAATAGCAACTTTATTCATTATAACTCAAACCTGAAAACAACCCAAATGTTTATCAACTGGTAAATGGGTAAACAAAATGAAGTATATTGGTACAACAACATACTAGTCAGCAACAAAAAGGAGCAAACCAGCAATCCATGCAAACTTATGGATGAATTTCAAGGACATTAGGCTAAGTGAAAGAAGATATAAAAGACAAGGTATTGTATGGTTCCTTTTATATGTCAGTTGGCAAAGGCAAAACTATAATGACTGGAAGCAGATCAATGGTTGCCAGAGGCAGGGTGTGGTGGGAGGGGATTGACTACAAAAAGGTACAAGGGAGCCTTTTTGGGAAATAGAAATATTCTACATCAAATTGTACTGGTGATGGGCACACAACTGTATAAAACTGTCAAACGTCATCAAAGTGTACAACTAAAAATGGTTTTTTTCTTGTATCTACATCATACCATGATAAAGCAGGCAAAAAAAATTAAGAGTGTTAGAAAACAACACATTAGATAATATCTCCCCCCAAAATTAAAAAGAACATAATCTTTGTTTATTTGCTCTAAATAAACTTAGTTTATTAAACACTCACTATATTATCCTTTTTAAATTTTCAGTTTTTTTCAAGAAGCACTAAGAACTCAATCACCCATGTGTTGCTGGGAAAACTGCTTTAATGTCCTTTTTCATTAATGCCTTTCGAATTTTGTGCTCGCTCTCTGGGACCACATTCCCTCTCCTGACCTTGGCTGCCCATTCTCCTTGGAGCTCAGACTATTAACTCTGGTCTCAGTAAGTCTGTTTGTTTATTTGTTTGTTTGTTTGTTTGTTTTTAACCCATTGTACGCCATAAGCATCTAGAGACACAAGCAGCAGACCTCCCCCACACGCCATGTGCCTCTATAGCCGCAAACCTCGCATATCAACTCTGGTCGCCCAATTTTAAAATCAGACTTGTGAGTGACATCTCTGGGTTTGTAAAGAAAATTATGGTAACTTAAATTCATAAATATTCCAGCACGTATGGAAGAAATGGGGATGGTTTCTATTTTGGATGTGTGGCAGTTAACTGGTTAATAGTCCATAAACATGAACCAATTTCACATTAAGATATGGTAACTTTTAATAGATAAATGTGTCTCCAAGGGCTATATACATTAACAAATTTTATATATTAAACTACATTTATACAATACAGTAAGATATACAAATCACATTAATAAGAATTATCTCATTTTATCCATGTAACTCGGTGAAATAAATGGCAAGCAATATCATTATCTTCGTTTAACAAATGACACAGCAGAGACTCATAAAGGATTACAAGACACTTCCTTTGCTATGAAAATATTATAATTTACCTACATTGATGATATTTCAGTGATTGAGGCTCTTATTAAGGAGTAATATTTTGGGGCAATCTGTCAAATGGCCTTAAATCCCATTTCATAGACAAACATGCATATTCTCTTCTCTACTTAAGCCAACCTGAATAATAGATAACATTACCTGACAGTCTTTATGTCAAAGTTGCAGATATTAATAAAAATCTTACAAATAAATAATATGTTCATATTAAAAATAATGAGGCTATGATTTTCCCTATATCTTATAAACTCACCAGTACACCAGCAAAAACTCATGAAATGTCTATTAGCTTTAGCAATTTAGAAAGTTATGTCTTTCAAGTCATCAGACTATGCTAATTTTATGACTGTATTAATTTCCTAAGTGATAAATACTATGAAAGTGCTGAACAAAATAGTGATTCGGACAGCAATGACTTTAATGGAAAAAAGGTCAGCAGCTGAATAAACAGTACAATGCGAGTGGAGAGAGTGATGCCTGGGTGATACACTCTCTGACATGAGGATGGGTTGTCTAGTGATGGGGCCAGACAAGACAAAGCAGGGTGTTCTGGTCCAGACCCTCCCCCAACCTTTGCTATTCTCTGAAGAAGGCAATATTCAACTGCCACACTGCTTTAGTGCTCAACTACAAAAATCAAGTAGTTTAACTGACTAGAGAAGTGGTCGGCAAACTCATTAGTCAACAGAGAGGCAAACTGCGGCTCGTGAGCAGCATGTGGCTCACGAGCCGCAGTTTGCCGACCAGTGGACTAGAGTATCATCTGATGCCTGAATCACTTTATGAACTTTATACACTTTCCTGAGACTCAACACCCTTAAGGCATTATGTCTAGACTAGAGGCGCAGTGCATGGATCCATGCACTGGTGGTGTCCCTTGGCCTGGCCTGCACCCTCTCGCAATCCAGGATCCCTCTGGGGATGTTGGACTGCCTGTTTTGGCCTGGTCCCCACAGGCCAGACTTAGAGACCCCACCAAATCCGTGCACCAGGCCTCTAGTATGCATATAGATCTTTAGCTAATCTCTTTCTCCCCTCTCTCCTCCTCCTTTCTCTCTGAGATTCAAATAGTCAAACAGTTCTGTCCAGCCTTCAGTCCATCTTTACCATGTAATGCCAAAAGTTAATAGATTCTTGGTAATTTAATAAATTATTCCTCAATAACTTCTGGCAATTTTTTTTTGTTCTTGTTTTTTCCTATACAGAATATGTAATGCAGTCTCTCCCTGTTTTACAGGATTGATATTCAAATAGTCAAATAAACAGTTCTGTCCAGCCTTCAGTCCATCTTTACCATGTAATGCCAAAAGTTAATAGATTCTTGGTAATAACATCCAATGACCTCTTTAAATGTATTCTTCCTTGGTTGCCACTATAGTTGTTGAATCACTATTGGCCTTGATTCTTGAACCTTTCTCCTCCTTTAACTTCCAGGACACTATTACCTTTTAGATCCTCTCCTGCCTCTTATGAAACTACTTCTTGTCTTTGGTGCTTCTATCTTTTCCAGTTCCCAAAATAAAGGTAACCTCAAAGAGTCTCTTTCTCTTCTTTCATTATCCCAATCTCTACCTCTCTACTACCCTGAAAGTATTATTTCTGAAAGCACTGACTTTCAATTATTTGTAGATATCCCACATTATGTATCAATAGCACAGTCATATTTTCTTAATTATATTAATACATTATTTCTACAGCTTGCTATATACCTAAAAATCAATAGACTTACAAATTCATAAGTGTAACATATCAAAAATAGAATTTGTTATTTTCCTTCTCATACGCATCTGTAAGTCACTACACCAAATTCCTTATCATGGTTCAAATCCTTGGTTTGGAACAGATATGTTCTGTCAATATGATTTCTTCATTAGCTGTTGCAATTGTACCATTTCTCTATTCTGACAATGGCTACACTATCTTAACACTATGGGAAAACCTCTCTCTTTGGTTTTGTTTAGAGTTCCCAAAATAATCGTCCTGAAATACAAATCTTGTCCTTTAATTTTATTACATACTAGAGGCCCAGTGCACGAAATTCGTGCATGGGGGGGCATGTCCCTCAGCCCAGCCTGCACCATCTCCAATCTGGGACCCCTTAAGGGATGTCTGACTGCCCATTTAGGCCCGATCCCAGTAGGGCAGTCGGACATCCCTAAATGGGCAGTCGGACATCCCTCTCATAATCCAGGACTGCTGGCTCCCAACTGCTCACCTGCCTGCCTTCCTGATTGCCCCTAACCACTTCTGCCTGCCAGCCTGATAACCCCCTAACCACTCCCCTGCCAGCCTGATTGATGCCTAACTGATCCCCTGCCAGCCTGATTGCCCTTAACTGTCCTCCCCTGTAGGCCTGGTCACCCCTAACTGCCCTGCCCTGCAGTCCTGGTCCCCTCCCAACTGCCCTTCCCTACAAACCTGGTCACCTCCAACTTCCCTCCTCTGCCAGCCTGGTCACCCCTAACTGCCCTCCCTTGCAGGCCTGATCCCTCCCAACTGCCATCCCCTGCTGGCTATCTTGTGGCAGCCATCTTGTGTCCACATAGGGGTGGCCATTTTTGACCACATCAGGGCAGCCATCTTGTTTGTTGGAGTGATGGTCAATTTGCATATTACTCTTTTATTAGATAGAATGTATTTTCAACATTAAATCTATTGCCTACAGGATTCAGAGTAAAGCACATACTCTATGCTAATACCATAGCCTATATTTGTCCTTACCAAGAAGAGGAAAGAAGAGGAGGAGGAGGAGGACGAGGAGGAGGAGGGAAAGAGAAAGAAAGAAAGAAAGAAAGAAAGAAAGAAAGAAAGCAAGAAAGAAAGAAAGCAAGAAAGAAAGAAAGAAAGAAAGAAAGAAAGAAAGAAAGAAAGAAGAAAGGAAGGAAGGAAGGAAGGAAGGAAGGAAGGAAGGAAGGAAGGAAGGAAGGAAGGAAGGAAGGAAGGAATAGACTAACAAAAACTATTTCCATGTCAAACCATTTAAAGAAACTGCTGGGAGAAGAACCTACACTTTTGTTCTTACAGAAATCTAATCTCTACTGACATTAAACAAACATAACAGATATGGCCCCTAGCCTAGAAGGTAGAATTGAGCACAGGCATAGTCTGACCCTTCCCCTGCGAACCCCATAGATGGGATGGAAATGAGGACATTTTCAGATAATAAAGCTGAAAAAAATTGGGTAAGAATGAAATGGATGAGATTGTTTTGTGGACAATCTAAAAAGAAAAAAAGGATATGCAGAGGAGAAAGCAGTAGTAAAAGCAGGAGTCATTTTTCTAAGAGAAGTTTTAGAGAGAATTCTGATGCAGAATCTTTAAGAACACAAAGTGGAAATGGAAGAGAAGGAAAATCCACGTGAATAATTGAGGGACAGCTATAAAGAGAACATTGCCATTTAGGCTCCTCAGTCTCCTTCACCTCTTACAAGCAAACCTGGCACCTATGATGTTTTCATAGTGATAAACTCCAAATGATTTCTGAAAAAGATTTCATAATTATGGAGGTGAGAGAACTTAGAGCTATTACAAAGAAGGCATAAGCTTCCCACCTTGTTAAGAATATATCAAAGTTATTTGAAATTCAAAAAAAAATTAAAACATTTGCTACAAAACCCATTTACACTGTGTAGTTGGTGATTTCACTTTAATAACCTAAACCTTACATATGAAAACACTGCCAAAATTATGACCAATTCAAAGAAAAAACATACCCTGAAAGGAGAGAACCACAAAAGGAACAAAAGAAAATACATACTTTACTTTTCAAGTACAAAAAGCACAGAGGAAAAGAACATTCGGAAATTAAAATTGAGAACACATTTCAGAAAGTTGATGAAAAACAAACAGAAAAAAGGAAACCAGAGGATTAATCTAAGCATCCCAACATTTTAATAATAGGAGCTTCTGAGGGAAAAGAAAACAAGTAAAATAGTGGGAGAAAATTACCAAAGAAGTACAATGTCATTCCACAGAACCAAAAACAACATGTTTTCAAGATTAACAATATCTGCTGAGTGCTCGGTTTAATGAATTAAAAAATGTTTCATGCTGAGACAGAATATGATGGAATTTTGTAGCACTGAGGATATAAAGAAAAGATTCTAAAATGTTCCTGAGAAGACAAAAATCAAAGTTTCATCAAACTATTCAAAATGAGGTGGATCAAATTCGAGATCTGCAATACTAATGGCTATTACAGAGCAAAGCACTGGAATACTGCCAAAAAGTAATTTTCAAGAAGCAATTCTCTGCCTAGGCAAAAAGTATGAGGATAAAATAATTAAATTCTAATATGAAAGGTCTTAATACTTTTAGCATCCATACAGCCATTATTAAAAAGCTAAACTTATATCCATGTTTTAGAAAGTACAAAAAGATAAAGAGAATTGTGGCTGAATGTTAGTTGAGCAATTAGTAACAAAACCTTGATTATATTTAAAAGCCCAAATACTAATCTCACACACATTCCAGTTAACTATTGCTTAGTAACAAAGCATTCCAAAAGTTGGTGCCATGAAACTGTTTTATTGGGATCAAGGATTCTGAGAGCCATTAATTTGAATAAGGCACAATGAAGGGATCCTGTCTCTGTTCTATGTGACCCGGTGCCTCATCTAGGAAGACCCAGCAGCCGGAGGCTATTATTATCTGGAGGTGGTTCACTCACATGTCTGCTGTTTAATGCTGGCTTTCAGCTGAGACATCAGCAAGGGTTATTGCCAGATCACCTACGCATGGCCTTTCAGTGCTGGGCTTCCGCACAGCATGGTAACTGGGTTACGAGAGCAGAAGGACACAGAATGGCATTATATTGCCATTTATAAGCTAGGTTTAGAACTTTCAAAATATTTCTGCTGTATTCCCAAGTCTTCCCAGATTCAAATGGAGGGAATATCTAAGCTGTTTATTGATAGAAGGAGTGACCAATTATATGAAAGTGGATGCTTTTCTGTTAAATAGAATAGTCATTGTGCAAAGGCCTTTATGTCATTCCTTTTTTCTTGTTCTTTTTCAAGTCTAGCATCTGTAAATGATGATTAGAGCAACAGTAGCTATTTTAGACCATGAAGCATCCTGAAGATGAATGTGACACTTGCATTAATTTGTATAACAAAAAAATAATTGAAGCAAAACAGTGTGCCAGGCACCAGAGAGACAAAGAGAATTGAGCAAAGGAGTGACATGGTATATTTGACTTTTTAGAAAAATTGTATTAGCATACATATTGAGAATAGGTGTTAAAATGGAAGAAAATCTGGAGGAAGGGAGAACAGTTAGTAAAGAATTGGTAGGTGGTGATAATGTTAGTATTAGTGGAGTAGCAAGAAGTGCTATAATTCTGTATATAATTTTGAAGGCAAAGCAAAGGGATTTGTTGAAAAATTTAATGTGGAAATGGGAAAGCAAGGAAGGAGTTAAAGATGACTTCAAGATTTTTAATTTAAACAACTAAGAATAAAAGGGCTTCCATTTCTGTGATGGAGAAGATTGCAGGAGGAGCAGAAAATTTCCTCACAAGAAAATTTACATTAGAAAGGAAATTTTATGTTAGAAAGGAAATTTTATGTTAGAAAGGAAATTTTATGTTAAAAAAGAAATTTTCTTAGAAAGGACATTTTCTAACAAGTTCTATATTCGACTTGATACATTTGAAATGCTTATTCGATTTTTTAGAGAGAGATACATTTGTTCTTGCAATATTAATCAGGATTCCTGAGCGGGAGTTATAAATAAGGAATTCATCAGTTATATGTGTTATTTAAATGTAAGAAATAGAATAAGTTATTAAGGGACTGAATGAAATAGAGAAAAGTGGATCTCAAGTTATTCCAATGTTCAGAAATTGGGGAAATGAGAGGAGTGAGCAAAGAAGACGGGAGAAGAGCAGCATGTAAAGTAGAAGATAATTGTTATATGCTTGAAGCCAAGTGAAGAATGCGTTTCAAGAAGTAGGAAGTAATAAACATTGTCCAACACTGATGGTTCCTTCAGAAAGGAGAGAGGTTTTCCACTGTGTTCAGAAACTTAAAAAGATCATTAGAGAAACACTGACAAAAGCAGTTCCAATGAAGTGTGATAAGGGCAAAGGCTTGACTGGAAACTACAGGTATAGAAAAACTTTTCAAAAGTTTAACCGTAAAAAGTAGCAAAGAAAAAAAAGTTGTTGTCATGAGGATTTTTCTATAATAGAAAATTATAAACTATTTTGATGCTTATGGGAATGATTTAACTTAAAAAAGTAATTATTGATGAGATAGTACAACTAACTGTTAGCCCAAGTATGTTAGGAAGTGATGGGATTAATTAAAGAGGAAAGGTTCAGACTTGGGAGCATAAAAAGTTCATATGGCAGGGCATATGGGAATGTTGTTGAGTAGATATATATTGTGGAACATCTCTTTTGATTCTTACATCTCTCAGAAAAATAAAAAGTAAGGTTATTAACTGAGAGTGAAGGAAGGGAAGGAATTGGAGAGGAATTAGAACAGAAACCAAAGCATGAATTATTCATCTAGGAGAACAAAGGAGTACATGGACCATCAAAGCGTAGTAGAATGGGGTCAGTATCACACTCCAATTTGAAGTTCAGGATTTTTAAGTGAATAAAGTCCCAGGAGTTTTTCTTCCTCCTTGTTCAGCAGCATGGGTTCTTTCAAATAGCTGAATTTAGCCCGAGTTGGAGCTCTGCTTGTGAGTGTAACAGAGTAAAGAGAAAGGACATTAGTTGAACATTGAGGTTAGTATGGCAGATGGACTTGGCCACTATTTTATTATCAATGTCCTTCTGGGAGCTTTCTGATATTGATGGAGCTGAAACGTTAGAAACTACATTTCCCAGATGCTCTTGGATCTAAGCTCCAGATGCAAATTAAAATCTAAAGTAAATCTATTTCTGAGAGAGATTAGAGCTTTCTTTCTGCTGTTTTTTTCTGTTTTCTATTGCAGGTAAAGGTTGTGGAGTTTGGGGATTTTTAGCAGCAACACTGAACCCTTCAGTAAAGATTGGGAAGGAGTTTCAGCAGATATGGTGCCCAGCTTTGTGTTCGAACACCCACTTAACAAATGTGTATGTGTGCTGAGAGGTATGTGGGATAGCAGAAGAGGTTTCCTAGTGCTAGATTTCTAAACTTTGTTCATAATTACAAATCACAGTTTTTGTTCAATATTGGAGTTACATAGCCCAGCATTGCCTCCTAATTCCCTTCTTTCCTGTTCATAGAAAAGTTAGCAGCTCTCCAGTTGATCAGTCAGCTGCAACTCTGTCCTTTGAACCACTGCATAGTGTCTGTGCACACCCAGGATGATCTCATATACCAGCTGCCCAGAACTGTTCTTTGATGCAGACTATTGTCTTATTATTAGCACCTCAGTATACTCTCAAAATGTTTTGATAAAAATGATAAATTTTATAGTCACTGTAACCATTTGGAAACCCCACTCTACACAGTGTGAATGTTCTAATACTGCAAATCAAGAAGAATCTGAAGATCCATTTTAGATATAAAAGGCTCAATAAAAATACAATTGAAATAATTTTCCCTATATTTTTGTAGATTTTCTATTGATTTTGTAAGCCTCCTGAATAAAAAAACAAACAAACATAAACTTATGTTTTATCTCACACCTGTCAGAATGGCTATCATCAACAAATCAACAAAGGAAAAGTGCTGGCAAGGATGTGGAGAAAAAGGAACCCTTGGGCACTGCTGGAGGGAATGCAGATTGGTGCAGCCACTGTGGAAACAGTATGGAGTTTCCTCAAAAAACTAAAAATGGAACTCCCATTTGACCCAGTGATCCCACTTCTAGGAATATAACCCAAGAAATTAGAAACACCAATCAGAAAGGATATATGCACCCCGATGTTCATAGCAGCACAATTTACCATAGCTAAGATTTGGAAACAGCCTAAGTGCCCATCAGCAGATGAGTGGATTAAAAAAACAGTGGTACATCTGCACAATGGAATACTACACTGCTGTAAAAAAGAAAGAACTCTTACCATTCACAACAGCATGGATGGAACTGGAAAGCATTATGCTAAGCGAAACAAGCCAATCAGAGAAAGATAAATATCACATGATTTCACTCATTTGTGGAATATAACAACATAAACTGATGAACAAAAATAGATCCAGAGACAGAGAAGCATCGAACAGACCGTCAAACCTCAGAGGAAAGGTGGGGTGGGAGGAGAGGGAGAGTAAGAGATCAACCAAAGGACTTGTATGCATGCATATAAGCATAACCAATGAACACAGACACTAGGGGGCTGAGGGCATTTGCTGGGGGGTGGGAGTAGTCAGGGAGAGGTCAATGGGTAAAAAAGGAGACATACATAATAATACTTGAATCAATAAAGAATAAAAAATAAATTTATGTTTTATATAATGTCATGATTGATAAGATAATATTGGCTATTGTTTGGTTATAAAGCACATTTGAATACCTTTACTATATTTAGGGTTTACTTCATTATAGGAATCTTAGTGGACTGTAGAAATCACTATCAGAAGCTAGTCACCTTTTCCAGCCTCCCTTATTGAGGTGAATGACTTAGGCTCCACTAATCAGCAGCATCTACCTATGATTCTTAAATCTTGAGTTGAATAAAGAAAGAGCTCATGAAATCCATTCCAAGGAGAAGGGCAGTTGCATCAAAGGTTTCCAGAAGCACTGGTGACATTCCACTGGACTACAGTGGCTTTGGGGGTTTATTCCTAGCAATATAGAATGTAAATCTGTTTACCTGTCCATTTTAGAGATATCCTATATAATAAAAGGCTAATATGCAAATTGTCCCCCTGACTGGGAATTTAACAGGGAGTTCAACCTGAAGTTCTACCAGGGGTGGGGCAGGCCAACTGCCTGTGGCCCCTCCCCCTGGCCAGCCCCACCCCTGATCATCCCCCCACCCTGATTGGGGGCAGGGCCAGCCGGCCAACCAGACCCCAACCATACATGAATTCATGCACTGGGCCTCTAGTTTAATATATTTCCTTTAGCTTAAAGTAGTCAGAATTGTTTTGTGTTTCAGCAACAGAGAATGATGTGATTTTTACAACATCCATAATAACTATCTATGATAATTATTTTTCTTATTTCTGTTTCTAAAACTAAATGAGATAAGCTACAAAATGGACTGAGAGGAAAAGTAGAAGAAAATATAGTTAAGGTCAAATGTGAAATTTTGAAACAAATTTTTAAAGAAAGTAGCAAAGCATGTGACAGGACCATGTTCAGACAATAAATTGTAGTTTAGAGTGGTATATTATTTATTGATGTCATCACTTATCAGATAATCTTTCCCAACTCCAGACATCTGAACAATAGCATGTGTTTTCATATTGATTGATTAAATGCAATACCTTATATGGCAAATAAGTTTTTAAATCACATTTCCTTCTGAAATTTGAAACTCCTCCACCAATTAGGTTTTCCCAAGTTCTCTGCCTCTCTGAACTTCTATTTCCTTTTCTGTTAACTAGTGTAATAATTCCCACTGCAAAGATTTTATGAGATAAACTGAGAGATGTTTAAAAAAACTAGTATGGTACCTCATTTGTTAATTTCACTTGCTTTTCTTCAAAAGCAAAATTGAAGCAATTTTAACTTAACAACAAATCTAATGGTTACTCTGGTTTCATTTAAAATATTACTTAAATAAAATTTTGCATATACAACTGACATTATGTTAATATTTTATTTTTATGATACTAGAGTTTGCATGAGTCATTACCTCCATGTTTCAACTTGTCAGAGTAAAGATTAAATTTTAAAAATATATGTAATATTTCAATTATATCACTTGCTTAAATAAAAGGATTATTATCTTCTTATTGTTATTATTAAGTTCTTGTTGTCACCTTTCATGAAAAATTTTGTGTTTTACTTACTTCAGTAATGTATTCAACATTCCAATGTTTGTTTTCCCCAAATGAACTTCTCCTTTCTGTTATTAAATTCTGTACTTTTCATAAAAATTTAATTGACTTATTTGTCAAACCTAGCTCTTGATAATGTCCAAAATCATAAAATGATCATTTTTCAAATTAGCTCCCTCTTATTATTTATTTTCAGACTCTGTTCAAAATAACTATCCTTTGTCTTTCCTATCTAAGTTGGAATAGTTTATTCCATTTTCCACTGGAATAAAGACATATAATATTAATGATTGAGATATGTTTAGAAGCTTTATGTCAAGTTCTGCCTATTTCTATTATAAATAAAAGTCTTATCATATAAGTATTATCATGTATACCTATGAGTAAACAGTCAATTCAAATGGTTAGTATTTTTATGACTGAGATTTGTATTCACTTCAAGAATGTAAAAGTAAACCTATTTTATTTATTTTTACAGGTTAAGATATTTAAGTTTTTTAATTTTCAAATAATTTTAATTTATATAAATGATCTCCCTTACAAATTGTTTACTAACTATTTAAATAGCATGAATGTAGGAAGTTACCTCACTATTAGTTTGCTCACACAAGCAAACCTAGACCTGGCTACTTGTACATACATACTCAGCAAGTCCAAGAGAAGAAAGAAGTCTTTACAGATCTATTTTACACTTTGAACATTTTCCTATCCTTTCTCCTTCAACAGAATGTTAAAAAATTGAAGAAAATACACCAAAAATATAATCAAATAAAATTCTTGGTTTGTTTATTTTCCCCCTGAATAACAACAAATGAGCTATTACCTCATCAATTCATAATATTATCTCAACTCAAAATAACCATGGAGTCTGGCTAAATTTATTACATGAATATGTGTAGATTTTAAATAAAAATGTATTCATGTTGTGATTTTTAACTAAACTCGTCTAGTTCAATTTTACTTATATGAACACATTCAAGGGCCTTTGTGATCTTATGTGTAGAAGACTTTAAATATGAGAAAATCTGAATTCATGGCATTATTGTTTGGGAATTTATTCTTTAATTAAAATATTGAACATAAAACATTTTAAGGATTTATAAGTAAAGCAGGCAATTTGAATTTTCTAGATCAAATTTGAGAAAAGTAATTCTCCCCATAAAAATTAATTTTATAAACCAATTTTTAAAGATTGAACTTTGGATGATTTTTAAAAAAACAATGGTCAGAATCTCAAGTACATGAACCTTGATGCAAGAAGTAGATACATAGGACACTCAGAACCAGCAAAGTTGAGACACATCAGCACAAAACATAGAAGGAATCTACTTCCAAAGTCTTCAGAAAATGGAGGAAGATGAACCCAGAAATATTCTGTTAGACTGACAGGTTAAGATTTACTACCAATGTCTGAGTAATGAGGAAATAGAAACTATGTAAGAATTCCCATATATTCCCCGAGGTCCGTTGTATACACTTATTCATAGCAAATCATATGGAGCTCTACTGAGAGTATATGTTCATTCATTCTCAACACAGCCACTAAGAACTTCACATAAAGTCCCAAATTAGACACATCTCCATTTTTTAAGTAGGCATCAAACCAGATAGAAACCCTGTGTCACAGATTTTTTAGGGCTATTTGTCATTCTAGACTGTGCTGAGATGTTTGCCTTCAGTGGCTCACTATTTGCAGATCCATTTGGCATTGATATATGCCCATGTTTCAAGTTCACTTAATGCTCTCTATGACTCTGTCTCTATTTTGAGAACAGACTAATAGCTGGAGTAGGGGGCTTGGGGGATTGAGCAAAAAAAATAGAGAGATAGAGATAGAGAGAGAGAGAGAAAGAGAGAGAGAGAGAGAGAGAACTCATGAACAGGGACAACAGTGTGGTGGTGATTGCAGGGGGGTAGTGGGAGGATGGAGGTGGAGGAGAGTATAGGGGGGATAAATGGTGATGGAAACAAATAAAATAAAGAGAATAATAAAGAGTAAATTCACTGAATATACAGAATAGTTACCATTTGAAAATCAAGAAAGCTTGATTTACCTGTAATAGTCAAATTGTCTTTCTCCTCCTAATTTGTGTCCTATTAGTTCTTTTGGATTTTATGTCCTGATCCTCTTTGTCCTGTGCAGTCTTCTGCATTTTAATATTTTGTCTAAATGGTATTTTCATATTTCCATATGAAATGACTCTTATGTCCATTTTTTATAGAAACTGCAATTTCCCAAATAGGGACAAATCTAAGAATAGAGCTGACTTATCTGAATGGGTAGAAGTGGAAATATTTTTACTCATTTTTTACAAAACTCATTCTTTGAGGAGTAGCTTTTCTTTTATAGCTAATTCTCTTATGACTACATAATTCACACTTTAGAAAGAATGCATTCATTTAGAACCTTTCACTGTATCAGTTTCCTCATCCACAAATTGGGAAAAATTATGTATTTCAATGAACTGAATATACTTTTATTGTTAGACACATCCTGATGTACCACAGAGAAAAGGCAATATGACCAATTACATTATTACATCAGCAACAGTACTGGATAACATGTTAATCACTCCCACAGCCTACGATTGTTTTGAAATTTCTTTTAAATATTCAAGGCATTTGGAGATTTCTCCTGCCTTTAGTAGAGTTCATAATAGGAATTCTTTTGTATGTGTTTCAGGAATATAGTATTGTACAGCCTCAAAGAAGTAATTCTCAAATTTTAAGTATACACATCGCCCAGGGAGCTTGTTAAAAGTAGATTCTAATTTAGTAGATCTGGAATGAAGCCTAAGACTCTACATTTCTAATAAGCAGCCAGCTACTCAGGACCACGCTTTGAGTAAAAAAGGCTCAGAACACTTGGTTGAGGCTTCCAAGGAAATATGGAATTGTGTCATTTTTCAAATGGCAGACTCATGCTTCACTTTTATTCACAAAGTATTCTATTCCTGTGCCTATCGGGATATAAAGTAAATTTCTGCTTCAATGTTAAACCAGAGGTTATGTTTATAAAGACACTTTAAACAAAACTAGTACGGAGCCCTAGCCAGTTTGGTTCAGTGGATAGAGCGTCAACTTGGGGACCAAAGGGTCCCGGGTTAGATTCTGGTCAAGGGCATGTACCTCGGTTGCAGGCTCCTCCCCGGCTCAGGCCCTGGTTGGGGCATATGCAGGAGGCAACCAATCAATGTGTTTCTCTCACATTGATATTTCTCTCTGTCT
The DNA here is from genome assembly GCF_027574615.1 of Eptesicus fuscus. NCBI lineage: Eukaryota > Metazoa > Chordata > Mammalia > Chiroptera > Vespertilionidae > Eptesicus > Eptesicus fuscus. The sequence goes on along the minus strand of NC_072474.1, from coordinate 76,330,608 downwards.
TTCCCTCTCTCTCCCACTCTCCCTAAAATCAATGGAAAAATATCCTCAGATGAAGATTAAAAAAAAAAAAATAGTACCAATAACATACCAAACTCAATTAAAATGAAGACAGTTTGAAGACCTATGACCAAAATTGTTCATGCAATAACAATGTTGAAATGAACTTGAGCCTTGTGCCCCTTGAACACAGTGACAGTTAAAAAATTCCCGAGCCAGTTTGTACCCTAAAAAGCAGGCTATTGAGACAACACCAGCCTGCCCTCTGGTATTCCAATATGAAGCCTGCCTCCATCCTTCCCCAGGACACCCGGTTTCCCTGCCTCTATTGAACACCAGGCCCCTTCCTTTACTTTGAGGCATTCCTCAGTAAGGAATGTTCTCCCTCCCCTATTGCAATAGCTGGAGTAAAATAATCTACTTAACTGTTCATCCACAGTAGGCAGTGTCTATATTCAGGGTAGAGCATAGTGGATACCTGTGTGGGACGCCAGAGTGAGATTAATGTTCAGTCCGGGCTCTTTTGGTTATTAGCTATGTAACCTTAGAAAAATATACTAAACCTCCAATCCTCAATTTTAACATAACTAAAATTAGGTATATAAAGTATTTTTATCCAATTATATCACTTCCCTGTACAAAAATGTTCCTTGAAACTGGCCCTCTACTCCTTTTCTCTCCCCCCCCCTCCCTTCCTTTCCCCTCTTCTACCAGGTTGCTACTGCTCACTCTGCTTAGGCCACAATGACTATCTCTATCCCTATCCCTATCTCTATCTCTATCCCTATCTCTATCTCTATCTCTATCTCTATCTCTATCTCTATCTCTATCTCTATCTCTATCTCTCTATCTCTATCTCTATCTCTCTCTCTATCTCTATCTCTATCTCTATCTTTATTTCTATCATCTATCATCTATCTATCTGTCTATCAACTATCTATGATCTCTTTTTTTACCATTTCTGGAACGCATGAAGCTATTTCCCGTATCTAGGACTTTCCTTATGCTGCTCCCTTCTTCCTATATTTTCCACTTCCATGTTAGATTTTAGTTTAGAAGATCTGGAATGAAACCTTGTGCTCCTTCCATGGGTATTATTAGGCCTGGCTCCTTCCCATTATTCAGGTCTCTGTTCTAATTTCACCTTCTCAAACAGATGGAATCCCTTCTCTGAAATTCTTATCTGAAATACCCCCTCCCTTCATCACTATCTATTCCTTTCTTGTGTTAGAACATTTCCATATCTGTCTTAATAAGTGTGTTTATGGTCTGTTTCCCCATGAGAGAGTAAGCTACGAATGAAAATGTGAGGCTCCTTACTCAAAAACAGGTATAAAATATAAAGCGTTCTTCCCCCACTCCCACCCCCATGGTCTCTCTCTCTCAGCTTGCCATGGTATTTTTATTTATTACTTAATGTAATTGTAATTAAAAAAGTATTTTAAATTAAAAGTATTAGCAATGAATTTTACCACATACCTTTGTATTATGTGATTCACTTCAAGATGTGGGAGAATTTAAATTATGTAAAAATCACAGAATTTATACAATTTAGGCATATTGCCCTAACCAGAACAGTTGGAAATAGTGCACAATTCCATTTTTTGTTTGACTTCTGGATACATGTGCATTCTACCAATACACACTACCTTTAGCTTACTGATGAGTAAGGAAGAACTGAAAGAAAATGGAACTATGGTTTAACTATCTTTCTCTTTACTTCTTTGTAATCATTTTCTGAAAATGTTACTTATCTTGTTTTTGCTTTGAGTCCCACTGAATTCTCATGTATCAATGGACCACCAGAATTCTGTGGTTCTGGGGCATCATAAATGCTATACATGAATGGTGCAGGTTTCTCTATTGTCACATCAATCTTCACATATAAAACACAAGTTCAAATAAAATTTAAAATTTCAACTAGTAAAAGCAGGGGGTATTAATCCAAGAAATGAGTTCTCAATATGGGGCACAGGTCACAAGCCCATAAAGTGAACCTTGCTATATTAGTTTGGGAACTCTCAGATTGGTTCATTTATATGCTACTAGAGGCCTGGTGCATGAAATTTGTGCATCTAATATAGGATTAAAGATCAAAACAAAGCCTGGGCATGAAGAAAATGATGGACTACTTTTGAATAAATAAAAGAATACATGAGTATTTATGGTGAGATAACACATGAATCCTTTGCAAATTACCTGATACACAGAAAGTTATCTAGTAATAGTGCTGCTCTTAATACCTTTATTATATATTCATAATAATTTTGAAGTTACTTCTGGAAAATTAACAATATTTCTTATACTCAATTTCTACTTGTGCATTCACTATAATCATTGAATCAGTTAGTGCAGACTGAATGGGGAAAAGTACAAATGAATTAATTTAACTTCCTGCTAGCTTCACAGGGAAAAGGTTTAATGAAATATTAGGTTGAATTTAATGGTGAACTAATACTCAATGATCTACATGTACATTGCACTTAATTTTCACAAATAAATGTCATATCTTAGGTATATTTGGTTTCTAAAAATGTTACCTCTTCAATTTTACTACATAATTTGAGACTTAAAATAAGCAATGGGAGCTTATTGTTGAGATCATCTTTCCAACTTTGTTCCCAAATGGCTTTTTCAATGAGGGAGAGATACCAAAAATCTCCTTTTTATGAAATTTTGCAGAACTCAGAGCACTAGTGTGGTTAATGTTAGCATTGGACAGAGGAGTTATGCTGGCATCTTCCATTTTTAAATAATTCAAGAGCCTCAATTCACTTATAAGCTTGTTTCACAGAAGATGGAGTTTAATATGTAGATCTTTCTGGTCAGGTTTTTTTTTTTTTCTAGTATAATATCAAATTAGGCTCTAAATAATAGATCTGCAAATATTTGCAGAATGTCTCTATGGATGCCTCAGAGTAATTGTATTTGGAGAAAGTAAAGAAGGGATGAGAAATTTTAACTGCATTCACATTTTTTTTTAAAGCTTCAATGAGATATTTCAAGACAGAATGTATTTAATAACCAGTAAACAACATTTAGCTTAAGAATTGGCCACTGCACAAAGTAGGGGAATGTAGAAAAAATGGTAAAAATGTTCTCAATGGAAAATTTAGCACTACCTATATATAGCTCACCCTTTAGAGTTGGCTGATTCTAATCTGTGGGAGCTATTTTACAACTGTGGTAATTTAGATAATTAATACCAATGTAAAAGTATTCTTTAACAGATACAAATGAATTCAGTGTCAAGAGACACGCTCCACTCCCCCAGTTTGGGTTATATTTTCACATTCACTATAATATTCTGGATTCATAAATATTCTGTTCTTCAAATTCTCCTCTGAACTGATTAACACCTTATCAGTTTCCTTCATTAATGATTTAGATAAAATCTTTAATGCATGCTAATTTTTATATATGTATGAGAGCCATGATTTTATCTTTAAAAATATTTTTTAATAGGACTCAGGATCCTGCTATCATTTTACTCTACCATCCACAACCTGTGGCTTCTATGTTGTAAATTAAGATCTCTGTTCCAACTCCTACTGTCTTGTCTATACTCCGTCTAGCAGGGCAAGAAGAAGGCTAAGAAGAGGCCAAGCCTCTTTCCTTTCTGGAGGTAACATACTTCATGTCCACTCACTTCTCATTGTCCAGAATTAACTCCAATGGCATAGTTACCGGCAAGAGGCTAGGGTATGTTTGATTTACTAAGTCTTCCATGTGCCTAGCATCAAACTTTGAATTCTAATTACAAAAGAAAAGGGGAGCAACAGACACTGACCAATAACTGGCAATCTCGGTCATAATTCTGTGACCAAGACTGCCTTAATCTTCCCTTCAGCTTGACTAAATTTTAGACAGGCTTCTTCCCAACTCTGGGCACCAGATATCCCTTTTCTTAAAGCATTTACAAGAAAACCTGCCATTGTAAAATCTTTATCTGCCCCCTTGATATGTAAGCCTATTTAAAAGCATCTTGGCTGAACTGATGAACAAAATAGAAACAGTGACATGGATACATGGAACAGACTTGACAGTTGTCAGAGGGCAGAGGTTTGAGGGGCTGGATGAGAGAAGGTGAAGGGATTAAGAAAAACATAGATATAGCACATAGATGCACACAACAGTATGGTGATAGCCAGAGGGAAAGGGTGATGGGGGCATAGGTGGAGATGGGCAAAAAGGGGAAATAGGTACAGCAAGAGACTTTACTTGGGGTCATGGGCTCACAATGCATTATGCAGACGATGTTTTATTGAGTTGTACACTTGAAACCTGTAGGTTTTGTGAATCAATGTCACCCCAATAAATTTAATTATAAATAAGTAAATAAATTTTGGCACCACTACTAAAAAAAGAAAGAAAAAAGGAACACACATGGAGCTACCACAAACCACTGGCTATACAAAATTGTTGAGGCATTAAATAATAGAAAGAGAAGTGTGTTTAGTTGGGAAGTGAATTACTTCCTAATCTTGTCATTGTGATGAACTAATTTTTCTGAGTCTTTGGTTCCCTCATCTGAAATCCCAATAATAACTATTATATAGGGTTGCTTTTTGGTATTGAGACAATGTTTATAATAGTGTTTGGAAAATGGTAAAATGTGATACAAAGTATGAGATACAGAAGAATTTATGGCATAGAAATTAAACATGGAGGCACAACCACTTGTCCAATGGCCTTATAAAAGCCATATAACAACCTATTAGCAAAATGAAAATAAAATGCTAATTATTTCATACGACTGAGCTGAAATTAAACAAGATAATCCATAGAAGGTTTTCAGCATGGTTTGTATTCCGTACATAATAAAACCTGTGATTATCAGTAGGAAAAGGAGTAGAACATAGCATAAACCTTGATCCCTCTCAGTCAGCCAGGAATAATATCACCTTCTTGAGAACAGCTAAAGAGGGGGGAAAACAAACAAAAAATTCACACCATAAAGGATGCCAATTATCCCGTGGAATATTAATGCTCATTTTATGCTGATGCTGCTTTAATGTTAATTGGAAATCCAGTGCCTTCCCTTATGCACATAATGAATATTCTTTCTCATGCTCTACTTATTCATCCCTGACAATTACTAAATTAATTACTTCAAATCTGAGCTTATACAAGTTTTTAACCCTTTACTTTGTATAAACTGTGAAATTTAAATTTGGTCCTTTGAAGTAGTCTCACTATTGATTTAAGTGTTTAAGTAAAATGTCTATAAAATATGGTTAAAGGTCTTTCAGACATAATTAGAAAGTAGAGATAAGAAGATTTGAAAATGCAGGTCCTACCAAAAGCTTAGTTTGATCAAAAGCTATTAATGTGATTTACTCAATGTTAACATTCCTTGGCCTCTGTATATACAAAACATGCATCCTTGAAATAAAGTATAACTCTAAGAGATATTAAATTTACTATTTAATTGGATGAAAACTAGTAGGAATCAATGAAATTATTATGAAAATACAAAACAGTATATAGACATAAGATTTGGCATTACTTAGTGACTTTCATCTTGGGTATCAACTAAGTAGAGAGAGATACATATAAGAATATGTAAATGGCTAATAAAAGTAAAATACCATAACTTTTGATGGTTGATAGTAAAATCAACAGGAAATTTTAATAACCTTGTTTAAAAAAAAGTCAAACATCTCTAAATTTATTAGGTTAATAAATTGAATTATTATTTTCCAACTAAATATATTGATGCTGACTATAAATAGCCTATCTAATAAAACACTAATATGCAAATTGACCATCATTCCAACACACAAGATGGCTGCCCCCATGTGGTCAAAGATGGCTGCCCCCATGTGGACACAAGATGGCCACCACAAGATGGCCAGCAGGGGAGGACAGTTGGGAGGGATCAGGCCAGCAGGGGAGGGCAGTTGGGAGGGATCAGGCCTACAGGGGAGGGCAGTTAGGGGTGACCAAGCTAGCAAAAGAGGGAAGTTGGGGGTGACCGGGCGTGCAGGGAAGGGAAGTTGGGAGAGACCCAGGCCTGCAGGGGAGAGCAGTTGAGGGGGGACCAGGCCTGCAGGGGAGGGCAGTTAGGGGTTACCAGGCCTGCAGGGGCGGGCAGTTAGGGGCAGTCAGGCTACAGGGGTGTAGTTAGGCATCAATCAGGCTGGCAGGGGAGTCGTTAGGGGGTGATCAGGCTGGCAGGCAGAAGCAGTTAGGGGCTATCAGGAAGGCAGGCAGGCAAGCAGTTGGGAGCCAGCAGTCCTGGATTGTGAGAGGGATGTCCGACTGCCCATTTAGGCCCGATCCCACTGGGGGAAGTTGGGCAGTCGGACATCCCTCGAGGGGTCCCAGATTGGAGAGGGTGCAGGCTGGGCTGAGGGACACACACCCCAGTGCACTAATTTTGTGCACCAGGCCTCTAGTCTATATATATAAAAGGCTAATATGCAAGTGTCCCCTCAGGAGTTCGACCAGAAGACCAGGAGTTTGATTGCTCACTATGATGTGTGCTGACCACCAGGGGGTGGTGCAGAATGAAGGAAGGCCCAGCTGGCAGCCAGCAACCAGGGAAGGGAGGCCCCAGGCAGCAGACAGAAGGAAGGCCCCAGCCGGGAGCCAGCAGGCCCTGATCGGACCTGATCACTGGCTAGGCATAGGGACCCTACCCATGCATGAATTCCATGCACTGGGCCTCTAGTTAAATAATAAATGTTTTTACCTGTTGTGGATGCTTAGTGATTTTATTTATGCTTTGGAGAAAATCATTTCCTTTATGTTTGATATTGTTACAGACTAGGATAGATATATATACTTGGTGCATAGTAAATTGCTGTCTTTGTTTTGCTGACTCTGAGAGCATAATCACAGGCATTAACAACACAGTATCACAAAAGTCAATGCACCACCATAGGTGCTAAAGAAAAGCATAGAGAAGAGGTTATTTATGTTAAAAAACATATTCCATAGAATGACATATTATTTAGTTTTGAAAAGAAACGTTAGTCTGACACATGCTACAACACAGATGAATCCTAAAGACATTATATTAAATGAAATAAGATGGACACAAAAGAACACAAAATGTATGCATCCAATTTCTATGTCTATAGAAGTCAAATTCATAGAGACAGAAAGTAGAGTTGGGATTACCAGGGGCTGGCATAAAAGAGACATCTGGAGTTGTTGTTTAGTGAGTGCAAAATTTCAGTTTGGGAAGGTGAAAAAAATTCCACATTTTTTGAGGGAGTAAATAAACTCACTAACTTGAAGCAACTTTTTTTTTTTTTTTTTTTTAATTAGGAGAACTAAATAAATGTAAAGGCTAATATACTAGTAAAATTCCTGAAGGAACTTTAGTCCTCACATAAATTCTATTTAAATGTGGTGAGATTAACCCAGCCAGTGTGCCTCAGCTGTTCAGCATCAAACAAGGAACTAAAAGGTCACAGTTTGATTCCTGGTCAGGGCACATGCATAGGTTGCAAGCTTAATCCCAGTAGGGGGCATGAAGGAGGCAGCCGATCAATGATGTTTCTCTCTCATTCATGTTTCTATCTATCCCTCTCCTTTCCTATCTCTCTAAAATCAATAAGAACATATTCACACACACACACACACACACACACACACATACACACACACACACACACATATATATATATATCCTATCTAATAAAAAGGGAAACATGCAAATTGACCGTACCTCTGCTATGCCCACCAGCCAATCAGGAGCGAGTATACAAATTAACCCAACAAATACTGTGGCGGCCATGGAGCTGGAGCAAGCAGGAGGCTTGGATTGCCCCTGGCGATGGAGGAAGCCAAGCTTCCTGGCCGCCCTGGCCGGCCCTGGCCTCCGCTCAAAGCTACAAAGTTTCAATTATAGAAGATAAATAAATCCCAACAAAGATGGTGGCGGCCACAGAGCTGGAGCAAGCAGGAGGCTTGGTTTGCCCCTGGCGATGGAGGAAGCAAAGATTCCCAAGCGCCCTGGACTGCCCTGGCCTCCGCTCAAGGCTACAAAGTTTCAATTATAGAAGATAAATAAATCCCAACAAAAATGGCAGCAGTCATGGAGCTGGAGCCAGCTGGAGGCTTGAGTTGCCCCTGGTGATGGAGGAAGCCAAGCTTCCCACCCGCCCTGGACTGCCCTGGCCTCCACTCAAGGCTACGAAGTTTCAATTATAGAAGATAAATAAATCCAAGATACCTGCTTCCAGCTGGCCCTGGCCTATGCTTGGGTCACTGGGGGGCGTGGCCAGCCTGAAAACCACCACAGGCCCCTCACCCAGGCTGCCCCATGCCCAAAGGGAACCCCCACCCTAATCCAGGACACATTTCAGGGCAAACAAGCCGGCCCCACTCATGCACCAGGCCTCTATCCTATCTAATAAAAGAGTAATATCACTCTAACACACAAGATGGCTGCCCCCATGTGGAGACAAGATGGCCACCACAAGATGGCCAGCAGGGGAGGGGAGTTGGGAGGGACCAAGCCTGCAAGAAAGGGCAGTTGTGGGCAATCAGGCCAGGAGGGGAGGGCATTTGGGAGGAACCAGGCATGCAAGGGAGGGCAGTTGGGGGCAATCAAGCCTGCAGGGGAGGGCAGTTAGGGGTGACCAGGACAGCAGAGGAGGGAAGTTGGGGGTGACCAGGCCTGCAGGGAAGGGCATTTGGGGGTGACCCAGGCCTGCAGGGGAGAGCAGTTGGGGGGGACCAGGCCTGCAGGGGAGGGCAGTTGGGCAGGACCAGGCCTGCAGGGGAGGGCAGTTAGGGGTGACCAGGCCTGCAGGGGAGGGCAGTTAGGGGTGACCAGGCCTTCAGGGGAGGGCAGTTAGGGGTGACCAGACCTGCAGGGGAGAGTAGTTAGGGGCAACACAGGCTGGCAGGGGCAGTTATGCATCAATCAGGCTGGTAGGGGAGTGGTTAGGGGGTGATCAGGTTGGCAAGCAGAAAAGGTTAGAGTCAATCAGGAAGGCAGGCAGGCGAGCAGCTGGGAGCCAGCAGTCCTGGATTGTGAGAGGGATGTCCGACTGCCCGTTTAGTGAGAGGGATGTCTGACTGCCCGTTTAGGCCCGATCCTTTGTTAATACCATGCTCTATGTCATAACACTTTTTATTTTCATCTCTTGCCATTATTGTAGTAGGAAACACAAACCAGTCCTTTTCCTTCATCTCTCATTTATTCATATGAGGATTAGATTGGATGGCCACTTGAGAACAGAAATGAACTAAGAAATTGAATTCCCTTACATTGTCAAATCAAAAACAGTGATTGTTTTTGATTTGACAAAAACAATCACTACCGGGATCGGGCCTAAACGGGCATTCGGACATCCCTCGAGGGGGTCCCAGATTGGAGAGTGTGCAGGCTGGGCTGAGCGACACTCCCCCCGCCACCCCGTGTATGAATTTCATGCACCAGGCCTCTAGTATGTGTTTGTGTGTGTGTGTGTGTGTATGTGTGTGTGTGTGTATACACATATATATATATATAACATATATATATTCAAATTTATATTCGTTCAAAAATAAATAAATATGATCAGCCAATATCTAGAGTACTTTAGTAACAGACATAAAACTGGAACAAAAATCAACTAATTTCCAGTCCTGTGGTCCTCATTAAAATAATAAATATGTTCTTAATTAGCTCCCATTCCAGATCTACTCAGCATCTACCCAAGAACTAAATATCTTATATATTTATTAAAATATATGTTATAAGATAGGTATTAAAATACAGATTTTAAAGCCTTTATCAACAATGCCATAATGAAAATCTCTTGAAATAAAATGTTTTTTCAGATGTTTACAATAAAAGTTTTTTTTGCCATATTCTGATCTGAAACTAAAAGAAGCTATTTATAGTCACACATATTGTGAATATTTATATCTTCCACTGCATAAATATGATTATGGGATGCTTTCCCAGTTTCTGATTTGAGTGTTACATTAATAAGTATATACACCACCTTATCTTCAACAAAGAAAAATGGAATTTTGAAATACATTTGATGCTATGTATTTTGAATAAGAATTTTGGATCTATGCTAAAACCAATTTTTAAGTATTAGTGGTTATAAAAAAACAAATAAATAACAATTATATTCATGGGGATAGAGACACACAAGTTGTGACTGAGTATGTAAATCATTTCTTTTAGCTTAGAGTTGAAATTATGTTCTATTTATTGCATAAATAACATAATTTCTAGATTGTTGTATTGTTTAGATAAGTACTCATTTTGTTTTTGTTTTTTAATTCTATCACTGTTTTTGATTTGACAATGTAAGGGAATTCAATTTCTTAGTTCATTTCTGTTCTCAAGTGGCCATCCTATCTAATCCTCATATGAATAAATGAGAGAAGCGCAGCCTATTATAGATGAAGGAAAAGGACTGGTTTGTGTTTCCTACTACAATAATGGCAAGAGATGAAAATAAAAAGTGTTATGACATAGAGCATGGTATTAACAAAGACTATAATAGTCCCCATTTCCTAATTGCTTGAATATAAAAACAGGAGTAACTAAAGTTAATGGGGCGATTATCCTAGAACAACAAAAAACCTCTCAAAGTACTTTCTCATGTTTTACATGTCTCCAAACAATACCTTCTTTATTATGTAGCATGAGGAAACTGAACAGGTAAATAAAAGGAATAATATGCCCAGCTTTACAGTCATCCTGAGACCTCTTGGGAAAATGTGCCCTTGTAATAGATATCCCTCCTCCCATTTACAGACAGGCCATCAATTCTCTAAAATGGATTAAATTAAAGAAGCATGTTCCCACATGATGACTACTAAAATATAATCAAGGAAACTAGGTTGGATATATTAATTATGAATTTTCCCATATTAAAGAAGCAGTAAAATGGGCAATATACTAACAGTAATCTCTGTGGATTTGAGGAAAGCTTTTGTTCTCTTATACAAACCTATTGATCTGCGAGAACAGCACTGGGGTAGAAGGAGCAGAGACCTATTGAAATGGATGGGAAATAGGCTCAAGTGTGGATAGAGACAGTATCAATAAAAGGATTAAAGAGCAAGCAAACAACCTTCACCCAGCACTGGCCTCCCCCCAAAATCTTGATAGCAGAGGACATCCAAGGAGAAGAGGCAATTTTACATAGAATCATCTTTGCTATTATTTAGCTTTAAAGAATATCTTTAAAAAAGAATGGAATGTACTAAATAATCATATTAAATCAAAACATTGGTTATATATATACTAGAAAATAAAGCCATTTTATATAAAAATTATATCAATATATAGTTTTTAATTTAGTTAATTTTTCCTAACTGTCTTTATAAGTAAGAAATTGACGAACTTTTACACTTAAAATCTATTTTTATACATGATGATGTTTTAAACAGGAAAACATCAGAAAATTCCATTTAAAAATGGCTAAAACACCAGGAAATTTTATTTTCTCACCTGAAGTTCCCAAATTTAGCATGACCCCTGATATAATTTAATCAGCAATCCAAAAATATGAGCAAAGACCTGGATCCTTTCCCTCTTCCTATTCTAACTTTCTCATCATCATTTTTTTTCTAAGACTGTTTTCCCTTATGGTTGCCCAATATCTGCCATAGTTTCAAGAACCAAGCAGCAGGTGTCTCAATGGTCAAGAAATCATCCCTTCCTGTGTCCTTATAATATCTAATAAAAGAATAATATGCAAATTAACCATCACTCCGCTACACCCACAAGCCACGCCCACCAGCCACACCCACCAGCCCATCAGAGCGAGTATGCAAATTAACCCCAAGCATGATGGCTGCAGCCACAGAGAGCGGGAGGGAGGCTTGGGTCTCCCTGGCAATGGAGAAAGCCAAGCTTTCCACACACCCTGGTGGGCCCAGGCCTCCACTCAAGGGTACAAAGTTTCAATTATAGAAGGTAAATAAATTCCAACAGAAATGGCAGCAGCCACTGAGCTGGAAGAGCAGGAGGCTAGGGTTTCCCCGGAAATGGAGGAAGCCAAGCTTTCCACACACCCTGGCCTGCTCAGGCCTTCACTCCAGGCTACAAAGTTTCAATTATAGAAGATACATATATTCCAACAAAAATGGCTGATGCCACGGAGCGAGCAGGAAGCTTGGCTCCACTCCAGGCTACAAAGTTTCCATTGTAGAAGATAAAAAATTTCCAGATACCAGGGCCTCCGCTTGGGTCGCCGGGGGGTGGCTGGCCTGCAAACTACCACAGGCCCCTCGCCGAGGCCGCCCCACACCCCAAGGAAACCCCCACCCTGATCCGGGACACCCTTCAGGGCAAACCAACCGGCCCCCACCCATGCACCAGGCCTCTATCCTATCTAATAAAAGAGTAATATGCAGATTGACCATCACTCCAACACACAAGATGGCTGCCCCAATGTGGACACAAGATGGCCACCACAAGATGGCCAGCAGGGGAGGGCAGTTGGGAGGACCAGGCCTGCAAGGGAGGGCAGTTGAGAGGCGACCAGGCCTGCAAGGGAGGGCAGTTGGGGGCAATCAAGCCTGCAAGGGGAGGGCAGTTAGGGGTGACCAGGCCAGCAGAGGAGGGAAGTTGGGGGCAAACAGGCTGGCAGGGGAGCAGTTAGACATCAATCAGGCTGGCATGGGAGTGGTTAGGGGGTGATCAGGCTGGCAGGCAGAAGCAGTTAGGAGCAATCAGGAAGGCAGGCAGCTGAGCAGTTGGGAGCCAGTAGTCCTGGATTGTGAGAGGGCAGTCGGACATCCCTCGAGGGGTCCCAGATTAGAGAGGTTGTAGGCTGGGCTGAGGGACACCCTCCCCCTCCCCCCGTGCACAAATTTCGTGCATCAGGCCTCTAGTATTAGTAATGAAAAAATATCCATGATGCCTTGAATAGAACTAGAATATATGAGCATTCCTACATCAGTCACATTGAGTTAAAAGAACTTCATTTGACTGACTACAAATAGTCATCGAAGATTACATGGATGCTGCGAGGTCTACCACCATGGACACCACCCTCCCAAGTAAATGTTTTATATATAAAAACAGTTTTAGATAATTTTAAAATATTTGACTAGCTCCAAATTGATTTGTGTATTTTTGTGTATATAAAATAGCTGGTGATAAATTTGATGCTATATTGTTTGTATATTTAGGAAAAAGGCTTAAACTAGCTAAAAGGATTCAAATATTTCTAAGTTGCATGTAGTTTGAATTACTTTATGCATGTAGAACAGTTATTTATTTTTTTTTCATTTTTCACTGGAAAACTAAAATAGCCCAGGATCCCCATTTTAGGTTTCTATCTTCTCTACGCCTACTCTTATTCACCTGAACCACTTATTATTTTTTTTACTTTTAATCAACACTTAATTCTATGATAGTCACTTTGTTGACCCAGTAAGCATTCTTTAGTCTGACATTTTTCTTTGCAATTATACACTCCAATTTGTCTTTTTATTTATGTAAACCTAAATTTTCTATATTTCCTTCCTTGTAGAATCATTTCTATAATAACTTTTTAAACTTATACCCAAATAGTAAAGCATTACCTCTGAAAACTACCTTCTTAAAAAAAATACACACACAACAAAAACAATTTGTATTATATCAAGAATGTATTCCAAAGTCCAAAAAGTACAAATTTAGTATTATACCATTTTCCCTAATTATTTTTACTATATCTGATCTTTTAGAGAAATAAAATACATTGTATCTGTAGATTTAGCTATTATCAATGATTAACAAGAGAAATTACCTTACATTTTCAATTACCCTTCCTACTTTCTATGTACTTTTATAGGATTCTCTGAGGTTTCATTTTTTTCTAAGAACTGAAGCTTGTGGAACCTTACATAGCATACAACATAGTCATTATGCACTTTATATGAATTTATTAATAGTCTATAACATCTGCTTCAAAAAAAGTAAATAAGCATTTCTCTATAAAAACAGAGAATCTGGGATTATTGCTAAAAAATTCCAGATATCTAGACGTATTCTTCTGGGTCTGATATTTCAGTTATTCTTGTGAAGCCAGTAAAGCTGCAATGCAATCTCCTTGTGTCCTTACTTAATGCAAGGCTGACATGGGAAGAGCCACTATTAAATTGTAAAGCAGTGCACTAGGTAAAGGATCTATGAATCTTTCTGAGGCCTGTCAAAATTGAGCAGCTAATAATCCTATAGACAGTCTGGAAAGCTCAGTGCATGTGAGCCCAGGGCGAAGAGTTTATCTTTATTACCCTTTTTAAAGTATCTCTCTATCTTGTTGAATTGCACAAGTCAGATAACCCTGTGGCTATATGATCTATTCTCAGGACAGACAAAAATAAGTAGAATCTGTAAGACTATTTGTTGCTATTGACAAAGCCAAACTTCCCAACAAAACATCACTTATTTTAGTGTAAGGAACACAGAAGCAGCAATTTAAAAACCTGAGTTTTGAGAACAGTCTTTTTCACTTGCTCACTTTGTGAGTGTGTTGTGCATATTTGCTAGGTATTAATTGGTTGTAAGGAATAGAAACCCATGACGATAAGCTTGTTAAAAGGGAGAGAACAGGTTATTAGTATAAACCAGGTGTAGTCAAATCTTCTAAACTATTGGGATTATTCCTTTTCTTAATACCTAAAAACTGTAACTCCAGTTTCCTTCAAAAGTCCTGAGGGAAGCCCAACACTAGGGTCACCATTAGAACATACTGATTCCTTGGCAAAGTTTTTGGTCGGCTGTGTATTCTTTACCGTCAAGTATGTCATTCCTGGATAATCTCATATCTCTCGTTATAAGAAAAAGGTAGCAATGCTGTTGTTATTCACAGGGGCAACACATAATGAAGCAATATACTAGTAGATCTTCTTGCCTCTAAAATATCTTAATTTTATGTATTCATGCTGACTATATCACTACTTCTGCTACTGCTTCATCCATTGTCATGAATACTGGCTTCCACTGATGCCTGCAAAGGCTGTTACTAGGCTTCATTAATGACGACCACAAATACAAGTTTTCTGCAGAGCATGCAGAAAACTGTGAACAATAATCTGTTTTATGGTCATCTTAAATTTATAGTTTCAAAGTTTATAGTGTAAGCATAGAACAATTCATCTTCTGACCATGTTGCTCTTGAACTTGTTAAACTTGTTATACTATATTTTTGTCCATATTTAAACTCTTATCCTACTATTTAGTTGATTGGGGAAAGCATTAAATCCAAACTAACATGTTATTTAATCTTCAGAATAAAAAGAATAACAATATTACTGTGTTTGGTATGTTCATTGCTTTTAAGAACTATATCTAATTTAACTTATGAGATAATACTTTATGATATAGGTATGTTATTTTATAAAGGAAAAACTGGAGCTTAGAGATGTTTCAGGAAAAAATGCAATAAAATGGAATTATTATTAGCAAAATTAAAGTTATCTGAAAATAATTTAAGGTAAAGTATATGATATTGAGTTTAAAATTTGTCTTGTTCTCCTACACCAAATATCAGATGTCAATATCTGTGATTAACAAATTCAGCATATATCATCTAATATATAAGATTTGTAATTAAAAAGAAAAATGTTAAATGTGACAATGTTATGGACTGAAGTATTCCTTCCCAAATTTCATATCTTGAATCTCTAACCCCCATTGTAACTTATTTTGGAGTCAGGTCTTTAAAGAAATCATCAAGGTTAAATAGGGTCATAAGAGTTCAGCCCTAATCTAGCATGACTAGTGTTCATACAAGAAAAAGAAAGGCCATGTAAGGACACAGCAAGAAGGCAGCCATCTGTAAGCCGGGAAGAGAGATCTCACCAGAAACCATCCCTGCTGGCACACTGATCTTGGACTTTAGACTCCAGACTGTGAGAAAACACGTTTATGTTAAAGCCACTCACTCTGTAGTGTTTTGTTATGGCAGCCTGAGCTAATATAAAAAATAAAATGACCTTGCAATATTTCACATATTTTGACATTTTTATTGCAAAAGGTTTTTAAAGACTGTATGTAAATAAATTTAAAGTTTTAGGTTAAATAATTCAAATTTGTTGTTCTTATGAGTTTGGTGCTCATTGTTAATTATGAGCTATATTTTGAGAATAAAAATAGTATGATTAAAAACAGATTAAAACAATAGTCTTACTTTTAGAGTATTTTTAATACATTGCCACGTCTAAGTAAATTTGTGTTTTATCTAATTTTATACTATGACTAGAGGCCTGGTGCACGAATTTGTGCACCAGTGAGGTCCCTTGGCCTGGCCTGCGAGATTGGGCTGACACCGGCTCTCCGACATCCCCCGAGGGGTCCTGAATTGCAAGAGGGTGCAGGCCAGGCTGAGCGACACCACTGTTGCATGATCGGGGCCGGGGCCAGGGAGGTACATGGGAGGTTGGCCAGCCAGGGAGGACCGTAGGAGGGCTTCAGGGTATGTCTGGCCCATCTTGCTTAGTCCTGATCTGCCAGACCCCAGCAGCAAGCTAACGTACCAGTCGGAGCATCTGCCCCTGGTGGTCAGTGCACATCATAGAGACTGGTCGACCAGTCAACTGTCAGATCCCTGGCGGTCAGTGCATATCATAGCGAGCGGTTGAGAGACCTTAGCATATCATTAGCATATTATGCTTTAATTGGTTGAACGGACAACTGGACACTTAGCAGATTAGGTTTTTATTATATAGGATGTTATAGTAATGGATTTGAAATAGCTTTAGAGATATCTAGTAAATCTGGCCAATATTTTGTATATATATTTTTAATTTATTCATTTTAGAGAGAGAGAGAGAGACATTAACCTGTTGTTCTACTGATCCATGCTTCCATTGGTTGGTTCTTGTATGTGCCCTCGTTGGGAATCAAACCTGCAACCTTGGTGTATTGGGATGATGCTCCAACCAACTGAGCTACCCGGCCAGCAATCTGGCCAATATTTTTATGTGAGGGCACCAAGATCTAGAGAAGTTGAGTGATTTCTTAAAGGTCACACTTAAGTCCTGGCAAATATGTGATTATAACCAGTTGGTGTTTCTTTCTGCTACTTTCTTAAATACCTTCTTTTATATAGAATGTACTTTATATAAGAACTGGAAAAACTGAGTTACTATTTATATAGATTCAAAAATATGAGAAAAAATATAGCTTCAAAGATGACTTATGGTAAAATAGCAACTAATTTGGTAATATCAATTCTAGTTACTTTTTTTCTCATGCAATGTGTTGCACTGTACATGTCATTTACCCACTCCTCTCCTCCAACTTGAACCACATCATTGGAAATATGTGTCCTCTGAGTTCACCACAGGAGAGAGATTAAAGAAAAACAATGGCTCTTAATCAACTTTACCCACATATCACTTTTGCTCCCACTATATTGCAAGAACCAGCCAAATGACTCCAATCTAACTATAATGGTGTCTGTGTAGGTGCCCATAGGGGAATTCTATGGACTGAATTGTGCCTCCCAGAATTTGTATGTTGAAGCCCTAACCCCCAAAGTGACTATATTTATATATAGGATCTATAAAAAGGTAATTAGTTAAATAAAGTCCTAAAGGTAGGGCCCTGATTCAATAGGACTGGTGTTCTTATAAAACAGACACCAGAGAGCTTGCTCTTTCCTCTACATGCACACAAAGAAGTCATATAGGCACACAATGAGATGGTGGATGCCTACAAGCCAAGAGAAGAGACTTCCGAATAAAACCTACCTTGCTGGCATGTTGAACTTAAACTTCCCAGACTCCAAAACTATGAGAAATAAATTGATTCTACTTTTACCCAGCCCATCTGTGGTATCCTGTATTCACAACCCAAGCTCACTAATAGAAAGAATAATGAACTCTTGGCTAAGTTGTATCTCTCTTTTTTTTTTGTTTTTTTTTGTTATTATTGTTGTTACTATCATTATTGCTTTAATTTGTAGTCTCCTTATCCAGCTTGGAAATTAGAAACAAAGCAGATCATATTTCTTTTACAAGAAGTTTTCCTTTGCTAAGAGCAAATGTGTCATAGATTAGTACACTTTTGCTTTAGAGAAATTTTGCATCACAAGGATGTGATTTTGAGTCAGGAGAGCCAGTACAGTTTATTGGTTAAGATCATGAATCTTGGCCCTAGCTGGTTTTTTCAGTGGATAGAGCATTGGCCTGCAGAAGGGTACCAATCTGATTCTGGTCAAGGGCACATGCCCAGGTTGCGGGCTCGATCCCCAGTAGGGGGCATGCAGGAGGCAGCCTATCAATGAGTATCTCTCATCATTGATGTTTCTATCTCTCTCTCTCCCTCTCCCTTCCTCTCTGAAATCAATATAAATAAATAAACAAACAAACAAACAAACAAATAAATAAATAAATATCATGAAATCTGTAAGCAATGTGTCTGCATGTGATTTCTAGTTCTACTGCTTTGTGGCTGAATGAACTTGGAAAATCACCTTCTTTGTTGTATCAGTTTTCTCATCTTTAAAGTATAGATAAAAATTCACCTAAGTTATAAGACTATCATGCAAGTTCAATTAGTTAATATTTGAAAAGTGTGTAGAACCAGACCCAGCAAAGAGTGCTATTTATGTGTTAGTTACTGAATAAAAATGAATAATTAATGGAATTTAGAGTTGGAACACTATTTTATAAATTGACTTAAAGTAAAAAAACATTTTTTTAATATGAGCCTTATTAACTCCATTTTTATAACCCCTTAGAGAATAGCAAAGACCCATGATATGCTCTTTGTAAAGGTGTTTGATAGCCAAGTAACTGAGGAATTTTGCATATTAAATCACTTGACAAGTCGTTCAGAAGAGAAACTATTTACATTTGTTTATCCAAGAGATTTTCTAACTTATTTTAAATATGGATTCATTTATACACACACTTGCACATCCTGGAAAACTAATGTTCTGTAGAAACACAATGGAAAATCCTGTCATAGAAAAATCCTAGCATGTACTAGAAAACAATGAGACATGGCTCAGTTAACTGGAATGTGGTAAAGTAGAGCATAAATTCCTGGGACCTGAAGCTACACTATCCACTGTGTTAGAAGTATGTGAAAAAGCAGCAGCAAGCCCCAACTAGTGACAGCTGTTTAGAAAAATCTCATTCTGTAACTTATTATAAGTACAGCACATTGTCAGAAATCAGATTAGATATAAAGGTGACTGGATATTGAGTTGGAAGGTTGAGTTACTATATTTTATATACTTCCTGCATTAAGTGAATATTGGCCTTAGGAATCAGAATGAGATCACAAATTAAAGCTTCAAGGCCTTATGCACTAGCACTATCTAGCAAACTTTTTAAAGGATCAGATCATAAATATCACTGGCTTTGTGGCTACATAGTTTTTATCACAATTGCTATCAATGCTGCTGTAGCAGTGAAAGCAGCCCTAGATAATAAATATGTCAAAGAATGAGTATGACTGCATCCAAATAAAACTTTATTTATGATCACTGAAGTTTGAATTTCATTTAATTTTTACATGTCGAAAAGCATTATACCACTTTGATTTTTTTCATTCAAAAAATATAACAAATATTCTTAGCTCTCAGAATGTACAAAAAATAAACAGTAAGCAGGATTTATCACATGGTTTACTGACATTTCTTTTAGAAGATCAATTTGAGTTTTGACATCATCTAATAGTTGTGTGTTTGTTTTTCTCATCAGAAAATAATTTTAATATTAAAGGAGATCTTCTTTGGAATGAATAATGTAACTGACTTTATAAGGTTATTGACCACTGACTTCTCAGGATAAGCATCAGCAATGATTCTGTTATTTTTTAAAGAGGAGATAACGCTTGAGTATGAGGACACAAGTAATGGCTAAATTAAAAAAGAATTCAAGAGGAGAATGAAGCAACCGGGATATAAAATAAAAAGGAAACTCCAGTTCCTGTATGCATACAGTTTACTGGAACTTTCAGAGACTGGTATTGCCAACTGGGAGAAACTTATCCCTTAAGAAGACTTGTTTACGGCATGAAAAGTGCTCTGTAAATGTCACTTGGGAGCACCAAAACACTAGCTTGAAATATTCATGGCTGTTGTACATCTTAATGGGCCTAATCGAAGAGTTTAATAAATCTAGATCCTGCAGAAGTAATTGAAAAAGTGATTGATAAAGCTAATAGTATGTCAAAAGCATTAAAGATCTAGAAGTAGCTAATTCTATGAATATCTTGGGAGGTTGTAAGTAATTATGACAGTAGTTAATGTCAGCTCAAAGCCAAACATCTGAATGCAAAGCAAAAAGTTCATTCACTTATTCCAATGCTTTTGCCTACAGGGCAATCACCAGAGTGAGTCGTGAAATGTCTCTTTTTATTTAAATTGGCAGTACCTATGAATTACATTATAATGGAGGGGCTATTTAAGGGTTGAAAATGAGCTCAATTCTTTTAGGTGCCTTTTCTGATATAGACAAACCAAAGTTTATCCTAAAAATATAATATTTTGTATATTAATATATAACAAAGATGGATATAACATATACCAGAAGTAGCAACATTGATGGAATAAATTGTCACACTGATCTGCATGCCCCTGCTCTGTGTTCTCCAACCCATAACCTTGATCTAGGTGGGCAAATAATGCCAGTTGAAAACTGAGCCATCAAGTAGTTCTTTCAATGTTACCCTAAATAAGGGGCAGAGTCAGAATTAGTCTTTAAGTTTTTTATTCCTAAGTACACCACATTCTTTCGATATTTGCACTTATATCATGGCTTACAAATGACTTATGCCATTATATTATCACCTAGTATTTTGTAGACTTTTTCATACCAAATGACAGATGAGGGAATTTAGAAAAATTGAGTAACTCAAGGTTACAGAGGTAGTAAATGACAGGTGCTACACTCAAACATAGGTTTTTAAGACTATTATTTAAAATGTCATTTTATATAAAATATACAAGAAATTATGTGACAGAATTCATGTGATTAATTAATCAGTATTTAAATAAAACTTTGAATTTAAAAGAAAATAAAACTATTCATAACATTTAATATATTTAATAACAGACACCAGAAATTACTTAGTATATAAAGACAAACTATATATGGCCTGTATTTGGAAATAGTGAAAACACTATAAAATGATCAATGTAAGTAGTTTTCAATCAAATATATGATTTCCAATAATTATAGCAGTATTTGTATTTTCAAAAGAATATGATCTTGTAAAACTGGTAGTTATTTTGTTAGCCAAATATCTATAAAACTCTTCGTTCGAGTTCAGAATTAATATTTAGCAAGACATTTAGTGCAATGTAGGTCTTTAAAACATGCTTACTAAAATAAACCAGTATTAAGTCATACAGGAAAATGTGTCATTTATTAAGCAGTATTGTGCTTTATAAATATACAGTTATTACTTTGGGAAAACAAACACTGTAATCTAATTCTTGATTCTTACCTTATTCAATTCAAAATAATACTAAATTGGAATAACAATTATTTTAATGAGAAAAGATTCAGTCTCTAAAACCAATTCCATCTTCACAAAACAAGTATTTGCCACCATAAGAAAGATTTGACTGTTGCAACCTGAAGAGACTATGTCATTTATGATGATTATTCTGATATAGGAAAGAAAAAAAATAACTTGTTACTTGCAAGAAGATAAAGAATGGTTGAAACTACCTGTAGTTTCACTACATTTTACTCCTGAGCCATGAATAGACCCATAGATAATTAAAGGAAAAGGCTACCCTCATAAAGGATGCATCAGCTGCACAAACTCTACTAAAAACTAGTATGAAAAATGTCTTTGCTTACGATTTATTTATTTATTTATTATTTATTTATTTATTTATTTATATTTTAGCTTGGATTGACAGACTGATAGTTCTGTCTCATCTTAATTGACCTTTCCAATCATTTGAGACTGTTGATTGCTCACTCCTCACAGATATATGTTCTTTAATTGGCTTAAAGGACAGAACTTTCTCTGTGTTCCTCTCCCCCACCCCCACCCCCCCCACTTTATATGTAACTGATTCATGCTACTAATCAGTATCCTTAGTCTGGAGCTTCCCCCTTTTCCCTGAATCTCTTAATGCTGAAGTGCCCCCGACTCAGTTTTCGTGGCCTTCTCTTTTCTTCCCACATTCATTCTCTTGGTGATCTCATCCAATCCCATATCTTAAAATACCATTAATATGGTAATGCTCCCAACTTTATTTCTCTACAGAATTTCCCCCCAATTTTTACTTTTATATGTCCAGCTGCCAAAATGGGCATTATAATCTTCATATGTCCAATCCTGCACCATTAATATCACCCCAAACATGTTTCTCCAAGAGTCTACCTCACCTCAGTTAACGGGAACTGTATTCTTCCAATTGTCAAGTCTAAAGACCTTTTTAGCCATGCTTGATTCTCTTTATTATCTCACATGCTACAATTAATTCATCAATAAAGCCACTTGGATCTGTTTCCAAAGTAGAATTTAACTATTTCTCATTAAATTATTGGCTACAACCCTTGCCTGACCTACTAGTATTCCTCACACAGTTATGATTTTAGTTTTCTAAAGGTCTCCTTATTTATATTTTCAACCACTACAGTCTAAATTCAACACAGCTGCCAAAGTGATCTCTCAGGATGATGGAGTAAACAATGGCAAAGGATTTTTGTGCCTAGTATGGCCAAACAAAACAGCACATTTCAATTTAATTCTGTTATATATTATAATTAATCATGAGGTTAATAATAAATAATAAGACATTATGTGATAGGATATGGAAAATCATTTATGAGTAGGAGAAAACGTGGCAAGAACAGAACGTGGGAATCAGATTATACATAAGACAAAAATAGACAACCTGGAAGAATCCCATTGACCTCCTTAATATAAACCTGCTGATATGGCAAGTTACTATGGTTTTATTGAAAATTTAAAACTATCATTAGGAGAATTAGAAAGAATGAGGCAATTTGTTCCTTTTCTCAATGTTCTACTCCTGTGACGGCAGGATTCTTTATCAAGCAGGGCTTTTGATCCTACAGAATTATGTTGTTTTTTTTAAACTCCCAGGTTAAAATTAGCAAGGTTTCTTTCCTAAAAGAGAAGGACAATTTAAGTCCAAGAGAAAGGGTTTGTGCTCTGAAACTCTGGAGTCAGGGGATTTAACCTTTTGCACTTGGATGTCGAGTGTGACTCGACACAGTTAGCATTAGAATAAAGGAATCAAGAAAAAAGCAAGTGAGTGCAAAGGGTTAATACTGAATGAGTTGGGAAATTTCTCTAGGACTGAAAGAACAGGTGATTTCTGCAAGTCCCGGGAATTGAAGAAAGTGATTACTTAGTCTGCTAAAGAACGAGGGGTAAGTGACAGAAACTCTGGAGATTAATTGCAAGTTTAGATAAGCAAAAAAAAAGTCACCTCACACCTGTCAGAATGGCTATTATCAATAAATCAACAAACAAGTGTTGGAGAGGATATGGGGAGAAAAGGGAAACCTCCTGCACTATTGGTGGGAATGCAGATCTGTGTAGCCACTTTGAAAAACAGTATAGCAGCCAGAAGTGGAGAAATTCTTATCTTTCTCTTTTAGAAGAACTCTGAAGACTTGGATAAAAATATATGTGGCCCATTAAATATGGAAATTTAAAATCCCACCCATATGTGGAGACTCAGCATAATTTAAAATTGTTTTAAAATAATAAATACTACCTTCCTGCACCTCAATGTTACAGTAGAATATTATAAAAACTTCAGTAGATCCTGGCCATGCACATGAGATTAACATCCAAAGCACTACATTAACTTTGGACTTTTGAGGTGGGACCCACCAAAAATAGAAAAACAAAACAAAACACGAAAGTAAGAATGTACTACAGATATAAGAATTCATACTCTGAATATCTTTACAACCACCATATCCATAATAACAGTTTAGTATGAGTTCTAGAGGAAAAAGTTAAGAAAGGAAAGCAAACAAGTATATATAAATATCTAAAAAATGACATCAGCCTTTCATTAGAGAATTGTCATTAGAAGCAAAAATAACCTTGGAATCTTAATTGTTGAGTTTCCAACCATTTTTTAAAAGCGTATTTCAGGGAAAATTTTATTCCAACGTAGAAAGAAATATTCCAATTGATATAAAACTCAAGTTAAATGAAGCTAACTATCCATTTTCAGCATACTTGAGAATATTCCTACTGACATAAAAGTCAAGTTAAATGAAGCTAAATAATCATTTTCAGCTTACTTGACAGTGTTCATGTCAAAAAGATATCATTTATCTGAATAGTTAAATGGACTTCAACTACTGCTTCAATTATAAAGAAATTTACTTAAAAACACACTTGCTCAGATTTAATACTATCCTGTGAGAAATCCTTGCATGCTGATCACCATGATGGTTTTGTTTGTGTGTTTTATACAATTATCTGTGGCAATACCATCATGTAAAGCTTTATTACCAGTGCTGATAAATACTTATGTCTCTTTTTTCCTTATGGAATTTTGAGTTGTATGTCATGTCATGATTGCAAAACAAAATAATAAACCTAATCCTGTATTACATTGCCTTCCAATTAGCCTCAAACTGGTGTAATGTAACATGCAGTACCAAAGAGTAAAATCTTTTATTTATTTGTTATTAATAAAACTACCTTTGGTAACATCAGCAAGATAGCAGAATGGGAAGCCATGACCTTCATTCTCCCAAAGAGATACCAACCTAACAACAATGTATGGTTTTAAAAAAGCCTTCAGAAGAACTCCAGAGACCCGTTAAGAAGTTTCAATGCTCTAGGCTAGTATCTAGCTAAGAATAGGTGCATTGAGACAGTAAAGAAAATCTGTTTCCTCACAACTGTGATCTACCTTCCCACAAGACACCACAGAGTGATGCAATTGGAAAGAAAAGCTCCAATAACAGTTCCTTCCTTGGAAGGAAACAGCGAAATGCACATCCAATGTCCCAGCTTTTGGAGGGACTACCTACCCAAGGGACTGGTTTCGGTGTCTCCTGCTTTGGAGTGCTGATGCAGCACTGGCATACTCTCAATGCCCAGGGGCCACTGCGAATAAAAGAGAGCTCAGCTTCCTCATTGCCACAGAACCTGCAGTACAGTGGACAGAGACCAGAAGTAGCAAAAGATGTCAAATTACTTAAAAAGACACTGGCAAATCTCTCTAATTAGGAAATTACATGCACAAGGCCAGAGAAGACACAGCCTTAGAAAAGGTCTGAGAGTCTATGAGAATATTTATCTGGGCTGATTGGTGAAGGTGTTTTCATATACAAAGCCATCCTGTAAAGACTTGGAGGGGTGACTGTTTTTCAAATGTACATTTCACAGCATGAAATAAAGCTCATGAAGAAAATGAGAAATAAGGCCCAAAGAAACCGAATAAATCTCCAGAAACTAATCCTGAATATACAAATATCAATATATAGCCTTACAAATAATTCAAAAGTTTTTTTTTTAAAAAAGCTCAGTGTACTAAAAAGAACACAGAAAATTAAATGAAATTAGAAAAATAATGCATTAGCAAAATAAGAATAACAACAAAAGTGTAGAAACTATGAAGAAGAAACAAATTCTAGAGCTGATGAATACAATAAATGAACTGAAAAAATTCATGAAGGGGTTCAATAGCAAACTTGATCAATCAAAAGTAAGAATCAGCAAATTCAAAGACAGTTTATCCAGTCAGAGGAATAAAAGTAAAAAAAGAAAAGTCCAGAAAGTCTAAGTGATTAATGGTATATCATCATGTAAATTAATAATCATATTATGGGAGCCCCACAAGGAGAAGAAAAAGAAAAGGGCAAGGGGTTTATCTGAAAAAATATGGACTTCCAAATTCAAAGGATTCCAATTGAGATAACCAAATAGGCCCACAATGAGAACCATTATAATTAAACTATCAGAAATCTAAGACCAATCTTGAAACCAGCCAGAAAAAAAAGAGCAACTTGTCACATACAAGTTAATGCCCATATAATTATTAGTGGATTTCTCAACAAAAATATTTCAGGTCAAAATAGAGTTGTATAATATATTCAAAATGCTGAAATAGAAAAAATTAAACTGCCAAACTAGGATGCAATATCTGGCAAAACTATTCTTCAAAGTGAGGAAAACATAAATGCCTTCCCAGACAAACAAAACTGGCAGGTGACCTGAAAAGACACCTCTCCTAAGGAGACATATAAACAGCCAATAGATAAAAGATATTCAATCTTACTAGCAATTAGAGAAATGCAAATAAAAACTATAATGAGATACCACCTCACAACTGTTAAAGTGGCTATTACCAAAAAGACAAATAATAAATGCTGGAGAGGTTGTGGAGAAAAAGGAAACCTCAGGCACTGCTGGTGGGAATGTAGACTGGTACAACCACTATGGAAAACAGTCTGGCAATTCCTCAAAAAATTAAGAATAGAGCTACTAGGCGACCCAGCAATTCCTCTCCTGGGTATATACCCAAAAAACTTGAAAACATTTATTCGCAAAGATATATGCACTTCTATGTTCATTGCAGCATTATTCACAGTGGTCAAGACATGGAAACAAGACAGAGGACTAGATAAAGAAGATGTGGTATATGTGCACAATGAAATACCACTCAACCATAAGAAGAGATTAAATACTGCCATTTGCAACAACATGGATGCACCTCAAGAACATTATGCTGAGTAAAATAAGTCAATCAGAAAGAGCTAAGAACCATATGATTTCACTTATATGTGGGATGTAAAACTGAAACTCCTGAGCACAAGCAGTAATGTGGTGGTTGCCAGAGGAAAAGGGATGGGGGGAAAAGGAGGTCCTGATATATGATGACAGGAGATTTGAGTTTGGGTGGCAGGCACACAGAAACCACACTTGAAATCATACTAACCAATGTCACCCCAATACATTTAATTAAAAAAGGTAAAAATTAAAATATATAGCCAAATTCAAAATCCTCTAATATTTTAAAGGTAGTATATAAATCACTTATAACTCTAGTGTAAGTGCTGGAGAGGATGCAGAGAAAAAGGAACCCTCCTTCACTGCTGGTGGGAATGCAGACTGGTGCAGCCACTGTGGAAAACAGTATGGTGTTTCCTCAAAAAACTAAAAATGGAACTGCCATTTGACCCATTAATACCATTTCTAGGAATATATCTCAAGAAAACAGAAACACCAATCAGAAAGAATATATTCACCCCTATGTTCATAGCAGCACAATTTACTATAGCTAAGATTTAGAAACAGCCTAAATGCCCATCAGCAGATGAGTGGATTAGAAAACTGTGGTACATCTACACAATGGAATACTACGCTGCTGTAAAAAAGAAGGAATTCTTACCATTTGCAACAGCATGGATGGAACTGGAGAGCATTATGCTAAGTGAAATAAGTCAGTCAGTTAAAGATAAATACCACATGATCTCACCCATTTATGAATAATAAAGAACATTATAAACTGTTGAACAAAAATAGATAGAGGCAAAGAAGCATCGAACAGACTGTCAAACTACAGCAGGAAGGTAGGGGATGGTTGCGGGGGTGAGAGATCAATCTGTCACTATGATGTGCACTGACCGCCAGGGGGCAGATGCTCAATGTAGGAGCTGCCCCCTGGTGGTCAGTGTGCTCCCACAGTCAACCTACCATGCCAGCCAACCTCCCACAGTCCTTCCCTCTGGAAAGATGGCCCTGATTGGCCCTGATCGGCCCTGTTTGCAGGCCAGGCCAAGGGCCCCCAATCGTGCATGAATTCGTGCACTGGGCCTCTAGTATGACTATAAAATAACAAAGAAGCAGCAAAAATATAACTCTTGAGGTCAGTTATTTTTGTCTCTTTTAAACTGAGTTCTTTATTCAGTTCACCTTTTAGTCATAGTTCCTAAAATCATCTATAATGAAGTTGGCAGTCATGAAAAAAGTATAAAAAAGGGGCATTATCAAGCATACTTGGTATTCTTTCCCACTATTTTTTATTTTTTGTGAATGTATTCTTAAAATATTGCTTTAGATAGAGCACTAAAAATATCACACACACAAAAAATGGCTTGAAAAAATATCTGGGTTTTGTTCTAGACAAAAAATGGAAAGATCCAGTGGCCATTAATCTGTGAATAAAATTTATTGAATACATTTTTCAAGTCACTGCAGTGAGACAGACCAAATTGAAATGAGTCTATATGCATGTCTGTCTTATTCCATTTTATGTGAAAAGGGCCTGCCCTGGACTGGGTCCAAATTGACAGAAAAGCTTTAAAGAGTGATAAATTTTAATACATCTTTTAGCTGATAATGATTAATGGACATATCTCAACCTCTTTAAGAAGCTTGAGATTTAAAGTGTCTGGCCACTTCTAAGTAGATTTATCAGAGATAGTTAACTGATGTTCACACAAGCAAATTCACCAACACTAAAAAGAGTCCCTGGCAGAAGGAGATTGGAGACATAACTAACAGAATGAAGAATTTTCACATTATCCAGTGCTTATGGAAAACATTTGTTTACATGAAATATAATTTTATTAGCTTAACATAATGAGCAAGGTTATTAAATTATGCAATTCATATTTCTTTTATCTAGCGAGGTTGTTAAGTATTTTTCTTTTTGAAATTCATCATTGTATTTATAAGAAAGTTTTACATTAACTGACCATCTCCAAAATAATGGTATATCTGTAGACCAAAATCTCCAACAGGAAATAAAGGTCTATAAATTAATGTTAATTCCATACAATAATCGATGCCATCATATTTCATGTTACATGCTTTTCCTCATGCTATATTTGTAGTAGTTGGCAGCTACTAAGCTTTCATAAAAATAATTCATGACTACACAAAAGATCCACTTGTATTCAACTTGAAATGTTAGTAAACATAGAATAACTTAAAATGAGAGCATTATTTAATTACAGTTTTATATGCCCAGAGATAACTACACTAGGCTTACCTGAGTGTGAGAACTTTTTCTACACTCCAGTTATAATCTGATTGATCCTTATTTTCATTTTGGAAGCACTTGCTAAGTACTTTACATTTCACTGATTATAATTATGTTGATTTTTTTCACATAAAAATGTATTTAGGATAGTAAGGTAACTTTTTTTTTGCTAGAGATGTTATAATAACACAATGGCAAAAGGGCCATTCTCTCTGCTGAGGAATTTGAAGCTAATATTTATTCCAAGACTGATAATTGTTAGCAGTTTAGGAAAAAACTTGACAAAAATTTTGGGGTTATTTTAGAATACTAAAAATTACATGTAAAAGTTTAAATAACCATCTAATGTAAATGTGTGTCTTGAGTCAATAATTTGATTTAATAATGGCCTACAAATAGATTCCAGATTAAATCAGGTTTGTCTTTGTAGAATTATTACTAATTCTATACAATACAGTGAAGACACCTGCATAGTTATTAACATGTCAATATAGTAATTATATTCACTATTGTGAAAAATATATTTCAAATAATTTTAGGAAAGAAATTAAATTTTGTTATTATTGAAATCAGTATGGCTGTCTTAAGATGCAGTACAATATCAAAAATGCTAATGATAGATCTAATAATACAAAATTAAATTTTAAATTGTCTCTCTAAGTTTGTAATTATAAAGTTCTTTTAGAAGAGAAAAAAAAAGTTAAGTAAATTGAGGTTGAAAATAACCTGAGGCAATAGTTATCACAGCATAATCAAAATTTCTTATTTTGTTGAAATGTTTGCCTATCTCTATTTGTAACTGAAAATAATGTATTAGTCACAATGTACTTATCCCATGCATAAAAAATAAAGTTCTTGTTCATTCTTATGCTGAGAGAATCATGAATTTAAAGCTATTAATCTCTTAGGTTAAAAGGAAGCATTATTATATTTATTTATGATAAGCATAAGAATATAATATAGATTTTTATAAACTAGATCAGTGATATTGGAAGTATTACATGCTACAGAATGTTGGCTATATAAAAGGAAAAAAGAAAAGTCTAGAATGTTCTAAAAAATGAATTGCATGTTCAATATTAAAAAGGAAAATAAATTTTGACCTTAGTTCATTCATAAATGCCAAAATTACTTGTAAATATTATTTTTGACATTTAAAATATGATAAATTACAAGCTAACATGTTAAAGGAAAATGATGTTTGTTATTTGGGGAGAGAGAGAGAAAGAGCACTAAAGAACTGAGAAGTATGGAAAAAGCCTAACCTCAAGAATTTAATATTTTTATGATTATTAAATAAATAAATAGTATAGAAAAAAGAGCTGTACCTATAACTCAAAAATTCAAATAAAACATTAAAGAAAAACCAGAGATCTTAGGTTAGCAATTATTTTTTATGTTCTTGCATACCAAATACTCCACAAATTCAAATTTCATTTGTTGCATAGTCTAGTTCTCTTTATACATTCCAGGTTAAGGTGCTAATGAGCTATAAAATGAATAGTTAGTACCAGAGAGAAATATAGCTCATGAAATATCCCAAACTGGAATAATCAGCTATCAAAATCACTGAGATGATTTTACATAATAAAGAGGCAGAATAACCTTATGTTAAGATTACAAGCTTCAGAAATAGAATGAAAGGGGCTCAAATCTTGGCATTAAAATTATTATCCATTATAGATAGATATAATATTTATATAATAATAATCACTTGGTAAATTTTCTTTCTGCATTTTAGAGAAGAAGTAAAGTTCGGAAAGAGATGCTAATGTAGCTTTCTTTTTCATTAAATAGAGTAATCCAATGTTCCTAGCATAGGTCTAGTATACAGTAAGTATTCAAGGAAACTCTTTTTATTAGACATGCACATTATTGCTATATTCATAGTCCAGTATGACTAAGCTCTTTTATAATACAGTATCATTTTGCCACTATATGAAATCCCAAAACTTATTTGTCCTTTTCATCATTTCCTTATCTTATTTTTATTGTCTTTCATCTAAAAGTATTTTATTGAGCAAGAGGAATCAATAGTGAAGTGAGGATAAGTCATATTACAAAAATAATTTACCTACCATTGGATATTTGATCTAGTGGATATTACAGTGCTACTAATCATTACAGTTCTTCATAATATTTGATAGACTGATAGGCTTAAATTAGATTTCATAAACTTTGTCATTATATTTTGAAATTTACATTATTAAATCAGATCAGCGACGACTATTATCTCACAATAGCTCTATATAGAATTTTTTAAAGTCTACTATTTGAGGGAAATAATTTGGAAGCACCAAAACCTTTATTTTTCATGTCCTAACTTGATCCATTTTTTTCTTTTCACACATAGTAAAAATGTTTCTATATTCACCTACAATTAGATTTCAAGTACTTTAAAATTAAAAGATTAGTGTAATGAATGAAAACATTTTTGGTACTGACAAAAAATATAAGGTAGTATAACCAGAGTGTAAATTTACTAATAGTTAGTAAAAATGTTATGTATATATATTTTAAAAGCACATGCCAAGGACATTGTTATCCTCATTTTTTTAAGAATGAATGTTGTATTCTATCTATTTTTAGATTGGCATCATTAGTATCAGGGGCATAACTTTTAATTTTAAATTAAATCATAGAGATAAATCAGTCATAAAATGTAATATATAACTCCCCCAAATTTAAAGAAAAACTTCACTCTACTATGAATTTTCTAGGAAAAAATTTAAAGTCCAAAACAAAGTCCAAACAACATCCTCTAAATCTTGTTTATTATTATTATTAGGGGCCCGGTGCACAAAATTTGTGCACGGGGGTTGGGTCCCTCAGCCCAGCCTGCCCTCTCCAATCTGGGAACCCTCAAGGGATGTCCGACTGCCCTACCAGGATCGGGCCTAAACGGGCAGTCAGACATCCCTCTCACAATCCAGGACTGCTGGCTCCCAACTGCTTGCCTGCCTGCCTTCCTGATTGCCCCTAACTACTTCTGCCTGCCAGCCTGATCACCCCCTAACCACTTCCCTGCTGGCCTGATTGATGCCTAACTGCTCCCCTGCCAGCCTTTTTGCCCCTAACTGTCCTCCCCTGCAGGCCTGGTCACCCCTAACTGCCCTCCCCTACAGGCCTGGGTCCCCCCCAACTGCCCTTCCCTGCAGGCCCAGTCGCCCCCAACTTCCCTCCTCTGCCGGCCTGGTCACCCCTAACTGCCCTCCTCTGCAGGCTTGATTGCCCCCAACTGCCTTCCTTTTGCAGGCCTAGTTTCTCCCAACTGCCCTCCCCTGATGGTCATCTTATGGTGGCCATCTTGTGTCCTCATGGGGGCAGCCATCTTTGACTACATGGGAGTAGCCATCTTGTGTGTTGGAGTGATGGTCAATTTGCATATTACTCTTTTATTAGATAGGATTATTTTTAAAAAGGTCTGGAATCCTCCTTACATCTTCCTCTGTTTATCTAGTCTTAGTTTTTGGAGAAACCTGATGACTCAAATAGGTCTAATCAGGAAAATAAACCCATTTACTTTAAGGCTACTCTGCAATTTTTAGTGCCACTAGATTTCCAGTCATCAATGCCAAACAAAGGAAAACCACTGATGGGGTATTTCTCCCATTTAACTCTAGATCATCACATGCTATCTATTTGTGTTGCTTTTCCTTCCTTTCTAGTGCATTGGAAAGCTTGACTTTTATTTGAAAGTAAGTGTATTTCTTGCTGAATCTGACAGTTGGAGCCTTTACTCACTGTATTTCTCTCTTAGGGCTACCATAAGAAAGTACTACAAACTGGGTGGCTTAAAACAACCGAAATGTATCATCTCACAGTTCAGGAGGCCTGAACTCTGTGGTGGGGCCACGGTCCCTCTGAGAGCTCCAGAGAGTCACCTCTCCCATGCCTCTCTCCTAGCTCTGTAGCCCCTGAAGTTCCTTGGCCTATAGATGCAGCCCTCTAATCTTCTGTCTTCATTTGATAGTCTCTCTGTGTGTCTCCCTATCGTTTCTCCCTCTATGTCTGTCTCTGTACCTAATTTTCCCTTTTTATAAGAACACCACTCATACTGAAGTATGGTCTACCCTGATGACCTCATTTTAACTTGATTATATCTGTAAAGATCTCATTTCCAAATAAGGTCACATTCTGAGGTACTGAGGTGAGGAGTTCAATATCTCTGTTTTCAAGGGATACAATTCAACTCCTAACCTCATCCATCACAAGTATAGTGAAATAGCACATGTGAAACTTGTAGAGACAAGAACATATACATATACCATGTAGTAGGTTAGATCCTAAAATAGAAATAGGTAAGGGCCTGGAATACACTTTACCTACCAATGGAGTAGTAAGGATTAGGGAAAAATGCAAAATATGTTTATTTAAATTAAACTTTTTCTATGAGAAACAATAGAGTGGGACAGAAACATGTTCCACTAATATTTATATTGCTATTTGAAATGTTATTTACTTTTCTACTTTTCTGATGTTTTTCTAGCCCACACAATGAGTTAAATATTTTTATAGGATTAAGTAATTATTTTGAATGTAAGAAAATTTGTAGACTTGATTGAAAATAAAATATTATCTCTTTGTATAACTATTGCAATAAACACAGATATATCCTCCCTAGACATATCTCTTTCTTATGTCACCCTGATTCACAGTCTTCAGTGGTTCCCATGCCAAGAAAAAAAATGAACCCCCTATTTTTCATTAAAATCAAGTCTTTCATAAGTTTGACTTTTTAAAAAAATATGTTTTTTTCTCCTACTCCTTTTTCTATATGCATCTTATTTGTATAGGCTTTGTAAGCACAGGACGAACTGTTTTGTCTTAATGATACTTCCCACACATTTCTAAGGGATATCCATGTATCTATATACTTCTCCACCATATTCATCTACTGATTTATACCTATCCTGCAAGATCTATCACAAATCCTACCTCTTTGATGAAATGCTCTATATGGTTCCTCCAACCCCCAAATAAAATTATTTTCCTCTTTCTTGTACATAAACAAAAATGCATATTTTGAAAATCCAGTTCAATAGCATATATCATTTCCTATCTGGTCTTGTTGTTTTTGTTCATCTTTGATGTCAATGTTTCAAGATCAGAAAATAAGTGCTATTCAGTTTACATTTTCATAATATATATTATCTATTAGAAGTCCAGGTATATAAGGCAGGATAAATTAATGTTTGTTAAACATATTTTACTATTATACTCAATATGTATTCTCCGTACTTAGAAATAAAATCAATGTTTTTTTACAAGATGCAATTTTAACTTCCCCAACGTCAGAATATATATATATATATATATATATATATATATATATACACACACACACACACACACACACACATATATGTTCTTAATTTGAAGGATTTGTTATTCTCCCTTCCTCCTTTTCTCTTCCATTATGAAACAATTTGAGAAATAAAATATTCACTGTTTGTCTTAATCCATTGTGACTGTATATATAAATATGTAATGTAACACCATGAGAGGAATAATCAAAATATGTAACATATCATATAAGTAACTGATTACTAGTTTATAGAAATATATGATACATTTTATAGGGTCAATAATTGTCTGTAATATACAAAACTTCCAAGAGTATAAAACTGAAAAGGTTCAGGTTTACCAATTAAATTTCTAAGGGCATTTAAATGACTCAGGCTTGTACATCTTTTGAAACTCTTTACCTGTTTGTTCCTGGTAGATTACTTCCTTCAGTGGCATATGAAACTACACAGAATTAGTGACAAAGAATGTTAAACAATGCAAAAGTTTCAGTCACACTCTTTGCAAAATGTCCTGCAATATTCAAATTTCCTCCAGGAAGGAAAACTACCAGTACATTTAGCCCTACAGAGCCATCCCAACGTTTTGCTCTCTGTCTGGTATGGTCTTTCTTGGCAGGCAGAAAAGACTGCATTGTCTAGTAAGGGGTGTTAATTTCAGAAGTTTCCAGTAGATTTACCACAATAACTGGAAGAAAGAAACCCATTCGCTTTCTATAGGCATCGTCCAATATCAGAGCTCTGTGAGGTGAAGCATCGGAGGGTGTCAAGTCGGCTAAATGGACTTTAGCAGTATGCATCTTTTCATACAAATACAGAGGACAATTATTCCCTCAGGTTATAAACTCTCCTTTTATTTTCACCTTCATTGATTCACCATTAGTTGCACAAAATCAAGCTATGCATCCTCTGTTCCTATTACACTTTTTTAAAAAAGTTATTCTCTAGAGTACTGTTTGTCTTTACGCATGTAGAAAAAAATATAACTTAAAGCCCTAAGTATTGAACCATACTTAGTGCAATTATACTATAGTTCCCTAGTGAATTTGATACATTCTATTGTTGCTATTATTTATAATGTAAAATAATGCATTTCATGAATAATAGCTACATAGTCGATATCAGTTATTTCATTAACTATTAAATAGGTCATAAGGAAGAAAAGAAAGTGGTGGCTATGTCTACAACTCAGATGACAGAAATATTTCATGTTTTTTCTGACTTACTTTTGGTTGAAGCAACTATTAACCTATCAATAAGTTTGTAAATGTAAGTTGTGTGTATAAATTGAAATACAAAGGATAACCTAAAACTTCTTTTTTTAACCAAATCTTCATTCTAAGGAGTTTACACATATTAATTCATTAATATAAATGTTAGAATATAGGGTCTATCATCCATATCACCATCATCATGAAATGACAGGACTGTTAAACAGTTTGCCCAAAAATCATACACATAATAGGTGGTAGCACTTAAGATGCAAACCCAGTCAGTCTGTCACTAGAGCTTGTTCTCTTGACCCCTTCTGTCTCTTGAGAACTTCTGTCTCTTCCTCTCATGCTGCCATTTAGCCACACAGTTTGGTTAACCTTTTCCTTTCATTCTCAGTGATGCCTCCATATGAAAAATTATAAACTGATCAGTTTCACTGACTTGCAAATAAGAATTCTGTAACTTGACTACCTGGATCAAAGAATTATTAGAACAGGAATTATTAGAACAGGAAGCATACATAGTATGTTTTCATTGATTTTTTTAGAGAAAGAGGTTGAGGGATAGATAGAAACATCAATGAGAGAGAAATATCATCAATCATATGCCTCCTGCACACCTACTACTAGGGGGATTGAGCCCACAACCCAGGCATGTGCCCCAACTGAAGATCCAACTCGTGGTTGGGGTTGATGCTCAACCTCCTGGTTCCTGGGTTGATGCTCAACCACTGAGCCATACCAGCTGGGCTGGAAGCTGTTATATATTTAAATGTATATACTGAAGTAAAGACTGAAATTTTATGGACTGAAATATGAGATAGCTTTACTCAGAAAATAAAATTATTTATTTACCTGTAATAAAAATAAAGTCTTTAGTGGTAGATAGTAATATGCACATCATGAAATATATATTGGAGTACTTGAATCTGATATTGGATCAATCTATTTTTCTGTCATTTACTTGATTCTGCTTTATTCAGAGTTACTATAATATATATCCATACTTATTTGTATGGCAAATATTTGTTTGACAATGTTTTTATTGAAGTGGATTTCCTTCCATAGATCCCTAATTGATGGTACACTATCAGAAGAGCAAAGAATGGAAATCATAACTCAAAAGTTAGGATTAATCTCCACTGATTGTTGATGTTTTTTTCAATTGTTGGTAGAAGAACTTAGGAAATTACTGTGCAGCATGAACCTCTCTTCATTGTTGCTAGGAAACAGTCATTTGTGATTATTTCAAGGCACTGTCACCTGGAGTAGAAAACACCTCTCTATGCCAAGATGCCGTATTAGACAGATCACATCACTTCAAGTCCAAACATCTGCTGAGACAAGGTTGAGTGTGCTATAAAGTCCTCTTGGCTGCATTTTTTAAGAACATGTGTTTCAAAATTTCACGTGCCAATTAGTCTATAAAATATTTATTGAGTCTCTAATATATTCAGAACACTGTAATTGTCACTGTGGGCCAGCCAAAGATAATAGTTTATAATCCTTCTACCTCTCTAAAGAGTTATTTATAATCTAAGGCTAGAAATAGTTTCAAACATAAACCACATGTAACCTTCCTTAAGGCACTTCAGAATCACAAGCTGAGTGAAGTACAGAATGAAAGACACAGCCAATGCAGTTGTTCCTTCTGCAATGTGATTTAAATTCTGGTTGAATAAATTCAATAATATCTCTATCTATCTATCTATCTATCTATCTATCTATCTATCTATCTATCATCTATCTATCATCTATCTAACTAATCTATCTAATCCATCTATCTATGTATCTATATGGCAACAACAACCTTATTATTTTGAGGCAGTCTAATTATTAAGAACTAGGGGCCCGGTGCATGAAAATGCGTACACTCTGGGCAGGGGGGAGGGGGGCAGGTCCTCCAGCCCAGCCTGCACCCTCTCACAGGCCAGGAGCCCTCGGGGGATGTCTGACTGATGGTGGTGGGGGAGCAGGCCTAAGTCTGCAGTCAGACATCCTTAGTGCTTCCGCAAAGGCAGGAGAGGCTTCCACCACCGCCGCTGAGCTCACCAGCCGTCAGCCCGGTTTGTGGTTAAGTGGGACTCCCCCTGTGGGAGTACACTGACCACCAGGGGGCAGCTCCGGCCCCATTCCCCCATCACCCCTCCACTGCCACTGATCACTGTCCTCTCCCTCTGCCTGCTGGCACCCGCCTTGGCTGGCCTGGCACTGCCTGCTCGCAAGTCCCGCCCCCGACCAACCAGACATTCCACCATTTGGTCTATTTGCATATTGGGCTTTTATTATATAGGATTCTTTACGCCCTTTGTCCTGATTGACCCAATCATAGCAAGAAAAGAGAAGTAATATCTCTTCAAATGTCTGAGTAGCTCTTCTCCCTAAAAATATACCATTTATCTATTCTGTAAACACAGTTCCCTAATTACATCATATAATATTTTGTAGTCACTTTATTTTACTTTTATTTAACTCTCTTCAAGCCTTTAGGCCAAATAAAGCTCAACCAATACAACATCTATCATGTTTATTTTCAAACAATTACCACTCTGGCTTTCTGCTAGAATTCACTTTGTTTGGTGTTTTTGTTTGTTTGTTTTGTTTTTGTTTTCTCCCTGAGATGTATTTCTTTCTGAATGAGGATAATTTCTACAAATACACCTGGAGACATACACAGAGGTTATGCTCAATTCTCACAAAAGAGAATGAGAGCCACTAAGATCTTAAAATAATTTGAAGCCATTAAGTCTTCACCATGGAAAAGCTAAGGGAATGGAGTAGAGTTGGGCTTGGAAAAAAATATATATAGAACTAACAAGGTGTGATCAATTTTTCTATAGTTTAGGCCATGTTGTGGCTTGAGGTGATCCTTTTTATTTAATACTAGAGGCCCGGTGCACGAAATTCATGGAGGGGGCATGGTCCCTCAGCCCAACCTGCACCCTCTCCAATCCAGGAGCTGTCAGGGGATGTCCTACTGATGGCTGAGTCGCACTCCCTGTAGTTTTCTGCTCTCTGCAGGGCCTGGCTGCTTCACCGCCACATCCTGCTGTTCGCTCTCTGTCTGCCGGGCCTGGAGGCTTTGCCGCCACCATGGCAATGAAGCCCCCATACCCTGCAGTCCGCTCTCTGTCTCTGTCCGCTGGGCCTGAGGGCTTCACTGCCGCCTTGGCTATGAAGCCTCCATGCCCTACTGTCCTCTCTCTGTCTCTGTCCGCCGGGCCTGGGGGTTTCACCGCTGATGCCACGCGAATGGAGCCACCATGCCCTGCTGTCCGCTGTCTGCCAGGCATGGGAGCTTTGTCGCCGCTGCTGTACAAAGGAAGCTGCCATGCCCTGCTGTCTGCTCTCTGTCAGCCCAGCCTGGGTGCTTCACCGCTGCCACTGCACGAAGAAAGCCACCATGCCCTGCTGTCTGCTCTCTGTCTCCTGGGCATGGGGGCTTCACTGCCGCTGCTGCATGAAGGAAGCCACCACTCCAGCAGCAGGGCTGAGGAGACTGGGAGCCACCATCTTGTGGCTATGTGCGCCACCATCTTTGTGGTGGAGTGATGGTTAATTTGCATATTACACTTTTATTAGATAGGCTATTTTTATTGATTTCAGAGATGAAGGGAGAAGGAGAGATAGAAACAACAATGATGAGAGAGATTCATCGATCAGCTGCCTCCTGCACACCCCACACTGGGATTAGAAATTGCAACCCAGGCATGTGCCCTGACTACTAGGAATCAAACTGTGACCTCCTGGTTCATGGGTTGACACTCAACCACTGAACCATGCTGTAGGACTTGAGTTTCTCCTTTAATGAAGAGGCAGAGAGTATAGTGTGCTGTTGGGTAAAATGTAAAGTTAACTAAAATAAAATAATTCAGTTATTATAATTTAGACTATTTATTGCACCTAATCTTATATATTAAATTAGAGTTTAGTACAGTGATGGCGAACCTATGACATGCGTGTCAGCACTGACACAGGTAGCCATTTCTGATGACACGCGGCCGCTGAGGCAGCCGCATGCTGAGGATGAAACATTTTCTGCTCCTGAGGA
Organism: Eptesicus fuscus; assembly: GCF_027574615.1. Taxonomy (NCBI): domain Eukaryota; kingdom Metazoa; phylum Chordata; class Mammalia; order Chiroptera; family Vespertilionidae; genus Eptesicus; species Eptesicus fuscus. The sequence goes on along the minus strand of NC_072474.1, from coordinate 76,291,163 downwards.
TAAAACATTTGCGACTAGAGTCTTGGAGTTAACTCCAAGACTCTAGTCGCAAATGATTCATCCTCCCCTATTAGACACTCTGTGCTGGAGGTCTGTAGGCCAAAACAACAAAAGTCCGGCACAGAGCGTCTAGTTCTGGGATGTCTGGTTAAGCCGGGATCTTTGCCCTCACTTCAGCCAGCAGAGCAGGGAGCAGCAGAACGCAGCGGGGGACGCATCTCTGGGGGCCCTGCTATTACCAGTAACCAAATAACAGTTAACCACAGCAACCATTATCTACTGTTCTGGGGTGTCATGGATTTCTAATCCATCATTACTGAGATAAGTGAGGGGGAGGCTGGGAGAGGCGAGGGTTTGTGGCATGCTATGGGTGCCCTTTCCCGCCATTAGAAATAGCGGCAGTCATTTTAATTCACATAAGGAACACCATCTTGCTCCATAGTGCAGACTCCATTTCACCACTATTACTGTTGTGCATCCTTATTAACCCCTATTTCTGCTTATTAACCCTGCCCTTTCCTAAAAGACAGTTATATGCACCATTTTGTGGTTAGTTAGGCTAGTTAACCCCTAATAGCCTGCAGGCCTAACAAGCTATCTATAATTCTATCTTCTGTCACTGCCCCCCTGATGGAGAACCCAAAAAATAAAAAAACTAAGGTTAAGTAAAGGAAGTGGTAGTAGCAGTGGCCGACCCTTTCATGAGACATGGACCGAGATGTATGGCTTTATAGAAAAAATTGGCAGATCATTTTGCGTTCTATGTACTGAAACGGTAGTAAGCAGAACGTGGAATATAAATAGACATTTTGAAACTAATCATTCCCAGCTCTTGGAAAAAAGTGAGGATGAAAGGAAGGAATACATTTTCAGGCAGCTACACCTTTATAAGAGCCAATCTAATTCCATCCTTAACCCTTTGCACTTGCTTGCTTTTTTCTCCATTCCTTTATTCTACTCGGGATTTAATTTTTTAAATACCCCAGATTTTACAAAGCATGGCAGTAGAATAAAAAACTGGAGTTTCTTTTCATACAAACTTATTTATTTGGATTTTTTTATATTTCAAATTATTGATACATTCAAAGAGTAATTTTAATCTCGACATCCGAGTGCAAAAGGTTAAATTTATGAAAGGCTCTACAAATGTAACATCTGCAAGTTTGAGCATTGCTCACTCTATAGCTCAACATGGAAAAGCGCTCAGTGAGGGAGAATTTATTAAAGAAACTCTCCTAAGATGTGCACCAGTTCTATTTCACGATATGCAGAATAAAGATGCAATTATTAAGAGAATATCTGAGTTACCACTCAGTAGAAATATCATAAAAGACTGAATAATGAGACTGAACACAAAGGTACAACATCAATTAAAGAGAGACATAAGGAAGTGTAAATATTTTTTGATCTCTCTTGATGAAACTACTGATGTCACATCACATGCTCAGTTGGCCATTATTGGTCGATATTCTGATGGTCTCACAATGAGAGAAGAGTTGATAAAGTTAGTATCAGTGTCAACAAGTAAATCAGGAAGCGAAATATGCAAGGTTGTTATACAAACATTTCGTGACCTAAGCATTGATATCTCTAAAGTTGTGTCAGTGACGACAGATGGGGCACCAAATATGGTGGGGAAAAAAGTCGGATTTGACAAATTGTTTACAGAAGCTATTGGACATCCGATTGTACCTTTTCATTGTATTAGCCATCAGGAGGCTTTATGTGCCAAGGCAGGATTCACCGACTTAAACGACTTAATGTCAGTTGTTACAAAAATAGTTAATTTAATAGCTGCTCGCCCCCTTCACAAGCGAGAACTTTTGGCACTTTTACTGGAGGTTGATTCCACCTACAGTGGACTGCTGATGTACAATAATGTAAGATGGCTGAGCCGAGGCAAAGTTCTTGAGTGCTTTGTGGAGTGCTTTGAAGAAATTAAGGTATTTCTTGACGATAAGGATCTGGGAAACTTTCCTCAGCTTAATGATGATAAGTGGGTCAACACTCTGATGTTTTTTACAGATCTCCCTGTTCATATTAATGAACTGAACTTAAAGTTACAAGGTTTTGGCAAAAGTATTGACGTTATGTTTGGATACATAAAAGCTTTTGAAAGTAAAGTTAAAATTTTCAAGCGAGATGTAGAAACTAAAACTAAAAGTATTTTCCTCGAGTAACAAAGTATTTTGAGAAGGCCAGTGCAGCTGTACAAAATGAAATGGAACTCTTGCATATGAAGTACCAGCATGTTTTAGACTCGTTACTTGACCAGTTTAGTGATAGATTTAGTCAATTTAGAAGTCTAGAACAGACCATGAAAATAATTAAGTATCCTGATGTAGTAGTCTACAGTAGTTTGGAATTAAATGGTTTCCAATGGATGCAAATTGATGATTTGGAGATGCAACTTGCAGAATTTCAAGACAGTATCTGTGCTCAGGTGTTTGTCGACTTGAGGTCAAAGCTTGAGAATCTGGAAAGGTGCCGCTTGGAGAATCAAGAGGAGTGCCACTACGAACAGGAAATTTGGAGTGCCTGGAACCGACTACCAGACACTTTTAGCACCCTGAAAAATATAGCAATGGCTTTACTCACAATTTTTCCCTCTACATACTTTAGTGAGGCCTTATTCTCAGCATTAAATAATATCAAAACCAACAAAAGAAACAGATTGACAGATGAAGTTAGTAGCGCTTGCTTGGGCCTGAAGTGTACAAAATACCAACCTTCAATTGAAGTTTTAGCCAATGAAATTCAGCAACAAAAAGTCACTAATAGGAAGGTTAGTTAAAGAATTCCCCCTTCCCCTCACTTATCTTAGTTCACGGCACCCCACACAAGCTAAATAATATAAAGACCAACAAAAGAAACTGACTGATGGATGAACAAAGAAGTCACTAAGCAGGTAAGTTAAATATTTAGTTTTTGGTTTATTAAATACAATTATATATAACAATTATACATTTATGTTATTTAAACTATAAATATCGCGAAATAATGTTTTTTTCCTCAAAGTGACACACTACCCGAGTTATGCTCAGTTTTTTGTCGAAGTTTGACACACCAAGCTCAAAAGGTTGTCCATCACTGCTTTAGTAGGATCAGATGACCACAACAATGCTAACCAGGAATAGTGTCAAATAATTAGACATTTTGTCTCGATAGGATAGGAGGTTATTATCCCTTTCTACCTTGCAATGAAAAAGTGCACACAACTCCTGGTGTCCTGAAAAGTCACTGTCCCAATAATCAACTGCTTTCTGATGCAGTTTTTCATTGCCCTGTACAGACATGGTATGCCAAGAGAGAAAAGAAAATATGAGGCCTAGATCTGTAAATTCATTTTTTTCTATGATGAAATGTTTAACATTTATTGATGTGATTTTCAAAGATCCACAGAGTCAAACAATTTAGTGATTTCTTTTTCATCTTATTGAATTCTATAGCTTTCAACTTTAATATTTAAAAACTATTGTTTAAGATTAGTTTTAATCTAAATATATTTTCTAAAACTAAATATATTTTCTAAAACTCATTATTTCATCGCTGATTCCTGTTTCCAACTTTTAACAGTTTGCTTTTTTAAAAAAATATATTTTATTGATTTTTTACAGAGAGGAAGGGAGAGGGATAGAGAGTTAGAAACATTGATGAGAGAGAAACATCAATCAGCTGCCTCCTGCACACCTCCTACTGTGGATGTGCCGGCAACCAAGGTTCATGCCCTTGACTGGAATCGAACCTGAGACCCTTCAGTCTGCAGGCTGACGCTCTATCCACTGAGCCAAACCGGTTACAGCAACAGTTTGCTTTTTCTTACGTTTTGTGATGTAATGTTCCACTTTTAAAAACAATAAAAAAACTTTATCATCATAAAAATGTACTGAGTTTCTTATGGTTTCATTCTGTTTAAGAATGATAGAAAACAAAAAGAATATAGTATTTTGATCTGAATCTATATCTGAAGGTCTGACACTATTTTTATTTACTGTGAATATGTTTCCTCCTTGAGAAAAGAGACTGACAGGCCTATTTAATCTTATATATCGGCCACAGTGATAACTTCCTAATAAATATTTCATAGTGTTTTACTGATAAAGAAGATAAAACAGTATGCAAAACTGGGCACAAACATGATTCAGGAAAGCATCTTCTGAAAAATGAAACACTTGAGAGCCCGTGCACCTGAGAAGACAAGCCAGACAACTCATTTTATTGGGTGATGTTACTCTGGGTTTCTGTAATGATACTCTGCTCGCTTGTGGCCTTACAGTGAACCTCTGCATCCCAGATACTGCATAATACTGTCCACAAAGCTGTTCGAAGGACATTGATCCATTTATATCTGTTAATAAATAAGTAGTTTCTCATACTTAGTCTCAGGACATCAAAGCAAAGTCAACTTTTAAATGTTTATCAAGAACTCTTGTTATATCATCACAGAAATAATTTAATTGAGAAAAAAATGTCTGGCTGTATAAATGTGATTTTCACCAAAACTAAAATATAGTCTTTGAAATAAGTTAGACATTCAAAATAGCATCCCTTCTACCTGGAGATCTAACCACTACTTGAGGATGATTCTTCATCATTTGGAGATGGCAACAGTTAATGTTCTGAGTGTTTGTTTTAAAAGTTAAAAAGTCTTGCAAATCTCTTGTGATTGTTAACTTCTAAATTGTTTTTTTTTCATAGAACATTTTACAGGTTTCTTTTCTGGAAAAAACCTATAGTTAAGATAAGCCTATTAGCTCATTCTTCTGGTACAACATCCTCCTATATATGGACACATGATAATAAACTTATTTTTCCCCTTAGAGATATTGAGGTAGGAACAATCTAGATATTTAACTTCATCAGTTTTTCTCAAGAAATTGTATAACAAAAAATATTAAAAATATTGAACACAGAGGTTGGCCAAAGAAAATGTGTTGCATAAAGAAAGGAAAAAAGTATGAAAAAAATCCAGTGCCAGAATCAGAATAAAAAACAATAGAGTGTTGAAATTTAGACTTTTAAAGATAAATGGAACAAACTTGAAACTTATTAAAGTTGAGATAGATTTCTAGAGGTAGTACTCATGTAAGAGGATTATACATTTTATTCAGGGATATGCTCAAAATAGGGGATAAGAGAGAGCCCGAATTCTTTAAAGATCTATTTAGTGATTTTATATATGCATATACACACACATGCACATTAAAAGAAAAATTTAGGCTGAGAAAAGTAATGATCAGTTAATAAAATAGTATTCTTTTTTCATCAATAAAGCTAAGACTAAGGACATTGAATATATTCTTAGCTTCTTCAATGCCTCCAAAATTACCTCACAGAACATGTGCTGTGCAATCAGACAGTGATGGGTCCTAATTCAAGCCCTGCCTCTTATTCGGAGTGCAGTTTTACTTATCCGGAATTCAATTGTCTTACCTGCAAAATAATACATATATATATATATATTATTTATATATGTATATATTTGACAGCATTTTTTTCCAAAGCACTGTATTTGGTGCAGAGGTAGGTGGCTATAAATGATAATTACCAAGTGACCATGAACTTCATAGTTTTATATATTTCAACATGTGCTTCTGGCTATTAGCTTTGTTTGATATATTAAAAAAAGATGAAATTACATTACATGATACACATACTCAGCATCCTGTGTATTTCTACTTAAATATGTACAAATGCAATATAGTTTCCCACTAACAAAGATTGAAATAGAGGTTTACAGTGATAGTATTTCAGCATAATTTAAAATTTATTAACTCCTCACAGCTTTTCACAATATTTCTTTCACAGCTTAAATTTCTTAGAAACAGAAAAAACTTATTTTAATAAGAATAGATATATGTTATGATTATCAGCATTTTTCTTCTAAAGAGTAGGTAAATAAAATGACCAACCTCAAGACTTACTAAACTAAATCAACTAAACCCAGTATTGGCCTCTACTGAGTATTGAGCTGAGTAAATCTTGTCTTTAAATCCTAGAATTTAACAAACAAAAAAAAATACATATATATGTATGTACATACACATATCAACATATTTCTATTTAATGTCTTGAATTTATTATACATTTTAATAAAGGTTATCAATTCTAATCACCCAAATTAAGTTTAAACTTGAAAGTGTGGTTAATTTAACCTAGGAAGAGGTAAAGAGGACTAGAACCTCATTATGTGAAAGACAAATTATGTTGTTAGTTTAGATTGAGTAAATACTCAAATAAGTTATTATTAACACAGAGGCTAAGTAAGAGATTAATGAGGCTTATGCCTGTAACACTCTGTTCTAGGAATTAGGATTTTGTAAATAACCCAAAGATAGAAAAACATTTGAAATGGTCAGAAAACAAGAGGATGGAAAAGAAAAAATAACAGAGGAGTTCATACTGATAATGGTGGAAAATGAGGAAGATTCCTAACGTTGAGCGCTTTGAGGCCTGGCCTCATAGATATGAAAGAGAAATAAAGACATAACTTGACCAATGGCTCTTTTATTGTTTTATATTTTAAGTATTCATAAATAAAGTTTTATTGACACACAGAACACCTGTTTGTTTATGAATTATCTAGGCTTCTTTTGCCTACAATGGCAGAGTTTATTAGTTGAAACACACACTCTATGGCCCACAGAGCCAAAAACATCTAAATCTAGCCTTTTGAAGGTAAAATTTGTTAATCTCCACCTTAAATAAATCACAGAAGAATTTTTTTTAAATATAGTAATATTATAGGTAAACTATGAATAAATGTAATGAATACCTTGGGGTGTAAACCCACTTTAGGATCAGATAATGGAAAAATAGTTTCGTTTTTTTCTGGGTCACAGAGGACTAAGCCAAATTAAATTGAACAGAAGAAGAAAACAGAGCTCTCAGAAACAAAACAAAAAGAATTTCCAGAGAAAAAGCACATATGAAAAACATGTGAGAGCCTTCCTCTTAAAATTACAGATAAGCAGTTAATAAATATTTTGGAACCCCCACAAAGACTGGAACAGCTTATCTCATTAAGGTATAGTTAGGTTTGAGGATAAGGGTGGGGCGAGTGAGTAGGGCAGCACAGTTTAATTCAAGCATTATCAGAAGAGTTTCAATATGACAGTGGAGTTGAGGTACTGCAGGTTATTGTCTATGAAGTAAAGGAATGTGCCATGTAATATTGTGAAACTATAACACAGAAGGAATGTGCAAAGGAAGTGAAACTAAATGATGGTGGCCAAGAAAGCAATATAAAGATGAAGTTAAAGCAAGTGCAAGTATTGAACCCATCAAAGGTCATGTTTTAAGTGGTGGTATACAACAGTGGGTGAGCTAGGATTGCAATTGCTTGCTACGTAAAAATAAGACATTGAGTCTGTATGTATCCCTGTAAGTAAGCCTATAAAAAAAGTATCAAAACCAGAAGATAAAATGTCTAGTCCAAAAAGCAAAGGAAAAGAAAAATATTATGCTGGCTCTCTGAAATTGCAAATAGAGATCACCCAAGATACAGTGTGTAGCAAAAGTTGGTTTACAGTTGTTTGTATGGAAAATAATGCACTCATTAATAAGTAATGATACTAGAATAAACTCTGTGTTTTGTGTACTCACAACTGTGAACCTACTTTTGTACCACCTTATATATTGGAATGGGAAAGAAGCTAACATCCAGAAAGCTTAATTAAAAACAAACAAACAAACAAAAACTTGTCTAAACTTGCCTGAAGGAGAAAGGAAACAAGACAAAAATGAAACACCCTGCTGAAGAAAAACATAAAGTAGAAAGAAATATTTCTGCCATCATTAAACAACAGGGGCTAAAACATTAACATTTCTGAAAAAGGTAAGTGGTAGGAGGGAGGTGCACCCTTCGGAGGTATTGCTTGGATGCCACGTTTTGTAAACATCAAAGCTCAAATAGCTTCAGATCAGGCCAGAGTCCGACAAAAGTAATGAATTTCCACCTGAGACAAATTTAGGACAAAAAATATATTTTTCCCCCACTGGAAGTGGGACTTTTCAAGCAAAAGGAGACAGTCCCACGTTTTGTGGTACAGAGCTAAAAGACCCAGAAGGTTGACTAAAAACTGAAAAATTCACAGGGACGAGCAAAAAAAAAAAAAAAAAAAAAATTGAACTGTGAATGAACACATTTAATATGAAAGGTATCTGTTTTAATTGAGAGTTGACAGAAGATCATGGTTGTATCTCCATTTAGGAAGAAAATACTTAAGACCAATAAATTAAAAGTGGGATGGCCACACACACACACACACACACACACACACACAAACCTCTAGAAAGCAGTGGGTCTGGGGTGCCCACAATTATCTAGTTATGTAAACATTTAATTCTACTCTTTCAGGAACATCCATCTTGACCCTTTCTGAGAAGGCAGTATGATAAGGGGTCACCTCCACTTCAACATGGCACATGTAGTGGCATCCTAAACTCGTAGTCAAGATTTCTCCCATTGAAGTGGAAGTGTACAGGTTGTGGATTCTGAAAAACTAGTTTAGACTGACTAGCATCCTGGTGAGACTGACAGCACTGATTTATACAAGATTTGCTAATGTCTTTTTAAACACTTATTCATACAGTAAATGTGTATTAAATAGCTCCTATTTGCAGTCAGTAAGGATTTCAATTCTAGCTGTACAGTAGAGGTATCCCCACCTTTCAAAAGTTTGCCTTATGCCACTTCACTTTTACAAAAGTCTGCATCTGTACCCATTTTCTCTTAACCAAAAAATCTGAACAGGATTTTTGCTTTAATGAAAAAAGCAAATATATATATTCAGCATTTACTTTGCAGCAAATCATTTTCGAGGCCATACGCACCCTGAGCAGGAGGAGTGGCCCTGCCAAGGTCTTTCCTGGGAATTGCATTCAGCATCTCAGCATCAAGCCACCATAGCTTTTTGATCTGTGTCTGTGAGCATCTGTGCTTTATCGCGATTTCTTGTGTTCACCTATTAACAAGATGTGTCCCAAGTTAACTGCTTCTTTGCTATGGCATTTCAATTTAGGAAAGGTTTCATAAAAACTCTGGAATTTTGCTTGGGGGGGAACCTGGATTCAACTTTATAAAGCATATATTGGAGTGTGTGAAACACACCAATTATTATCTATTTTAGTGAGCAGCTGAAGAAGGACAGAAGATAAGATCTCCATAGGAGAGGACCTGGTCACAGAGCTGAGAGAGTAAGCTATTAGATAGATTATCCATATAAACATTAAAAGAGTTTTAGAGTAGGTGACAGTGATTCAGATGCTAAAACTTCACTAAATGAGGAAGAGTGCCTCCAGGTTTGGAAGATGTCTGCAACAAGGATAGGGGGTCAGTGGTAGTTTAAGGACATGATCAGAATCAGTGCTTCAGAGTGGAAGAAGGGAGATTCATCTAAAAGCAGCCATGGGAAGAAAGGGTGTCAGACTCCAACTCCAGCCCCAGTGCTTCTAAAGGATGGCAGGGGGCAAACAAAACAACCACCTCTTGACAGCTGCAAGAGAAGAAGAAAGGAACCAGACTTCAGTTAAAGGAAGAAGTAGAAGTGAACCTCAAAGAGGTTGAGAAAAGAGAGGTATTTGCATATGGCTATGTATTCCAGAGGGAAATTTTGAAGAGTTTCAGAAAACGGGAAGAAGTCTGTTAGCATTGCTATTATTGACATAGTGTGTGTCTGAGGATTAGAGTCTGAGGGATGAGAAATGAACTGAGTGGCCGACAGAACTAAAGGCGTGACTGACTAGGTCAGTACTGATGGTCCTAATGCACACAGTGATGGTGCCACTGTGAGTGTTAGAAAAGGAGGTGTGGTGCAGGTATTTCAAAGAACAGACAGAACTCTGGTTTTCCACTTGACCCTTGCTAAAGGAAGCCTACAGGTAAGTGTCTGATCCTTGGATACTTTGACCTCTGTCAATATAATCTTTTGTGTAACAGATTGGGAAACTTTGGCAAGTTAGTTGGTATAAAAAGGGAATAGAGCCCTGGCTGGGTAGCTCAGTTGGTTGGAGTGTCAACCACTGCACCAAAAGGTTACTGGTTCAATTCCTGGTCAAGGTACGTACCTAGCTTGTGGGTTCAATACCCAGTGGGGGACATACAGGAGGCAATGGATCTATGATTCTCTCTTACATCCATGTTTCTCTCTGTCTCTCTCTAAAATCAATTTTTAAAAAACCCACAAAAATTCATATCCTTGGGGTGAGGATTTAAAAAAAAATAGTAAGTTTTGGCCTAAGGTGAAATGTGGTTCTACAGTTACTGTTTTTTGTTGTTTTTTCTTCAGCTACATTTCAGTCTTCTTCAGAAAAAAAGTGAGCCTTCTTTCAGTTTTTCCAAGAAGAAGTATGAAGGAGCAGTAGTTGACATATAGGAAGGATCCTTGAAAAGGAGGAAACAGTGCTGTTCTCATAATTATTGTCTACAACCTGAAGAAAGGCAGCTGCCAGCTTAGAAACTAAGCCCAGTGGGATAAAAAGCCAAAATTAGAAATTCTAAAGAGAAGGTTTATTTTTCCTTTACTCATATTCTTAACTCAGTCAGTAAAATAGGAACCTGTGCCATTTTACCAGCAGTGAGGAAAAGTGTTTTCCCCTCTGTCTAGTTCTCTACAAAGGAGAAGTTTATCTTCGTCTGGTAAGAGAAGAAATGGTCCTACATAGTCATGGATTTTGACCTTGTTTGGCTCCTGACTGCCTGTATGCCAAGCAATGCATTTGGCATTTGGTGTCCCACCTGGTTATCTACCTCTCAGTTGCTTCAAATATTGAGAAGGATAAGAAATTGGCTTCTAATCACCCCATATCCCAAGTGTCACACATTTTAGGTAAGGGAACAGAGATAGTATAATGTATAACTTAAAATTTAAATGAGTATGTTTTTATTTCAAATCCATTGCTATCTATGCTATACTTTTATATTTCAGCAGTGAAAACTAATCAGTTAGATAATCATGTGTTACATTAAATGACTGTCAACATTCTTCAAGGTGTTACTAGTGAATCATCCCAGGAGTAAAGCAGATATAGAAGTAAACTAGTATATTTACTACTATTATGTCCTCTATTTTTCTATTCCCATCAAAAGGCAATCTGCTCTGGAGACGGTTAAGTAATTATTCTAGTGACTGCTTTTATGCAGACCCAGTTACTGCTGTGAGATAAGAGTCAATATTATGAATTACCAGTAAGATTTAGTCATACCCCTGCCAGGATTTATTTCTTCCCATATGAAGCCTCAAAGAACATTATTTGCATCTTATTGGTTAAGAGCAGACTCTGGAACCAACTGAACTGAAATCAGAGATTGACCAAGAGTTAGCTGGATAACGTTGGGCAAGTCATAATATCCCTATCCCTCAGTTTGTATCTTAAAAAATAAGATTAATGATATTATCCGTCTCAGAGAATTGTTATGGAAATTAAATGAGGTGAGTATACATAAAATGATGAGAAAACGGACTATCACATTTCAAAAAAAAAATCACTATGAAAGTATTGCTACTGTTGCTATCTTCTTTGTAGTTTCCACTTAATGTTCTTTGGATATACACAGGTTGCATTTCTCTTGCCAGTTTACACAAAGGACCTTTGCTATTTGGAATTTTAGCATTTCTGGTTAAAACGAAGTTTTTGGCTCATTAAGGTATCATTAACATGAATACATTTACTAATTCAGCAAATATTTGTTGAGTGCCTCCTCTGTGCCATAATTTATGACATTACTGGTGAACAAGACAGTGTCTACATGCATGGAATTTATGTTCAAGTAAGGAAGATCATTAGTAACCTGTAAGTTTTTGAAAATAGAAATTTGAATTACATAGATAATGATGTAGATGCATAAAAGCTTAATAGTAAGTCAAATGACTGGCATCTTTATTTATATATTTTTTTTATTTTGATGGTCAATACTGCCTAAATACTTTATGAAAAAATATCCAACATGGTGATCATTTTGAATTTGGATTTTAATCAAATTCTTATTATTCCATTTAACCAGAATTTACTCTATTAAATTATCTCCTTGTCCTCTGATCCTTTATTTGGTTCCAAAACTGTCACTGGTCAGTAAACACATGTTGAATAAATAAGTGGTTATTTTGCTTGTCTTAGCATTGTGGAGCCTACATTGAAAACAGCATTTAGCTCGATCAATGTTAGAATGAGTCTAACTAAACCAATTTTGTCCATTGCAATTATAGGTCCTAGACTAAACAGGATAATTCTGAGGCACTTCCCATATCTGGAAGAGTAAACAGTATTCACTTTTTCTTTGCTGTTCTGGTAGTGATAAGCAACCTAGAAATAAGAGAAGAAAAGCAAAACAAAGCTACAACAACACTTATCTGAAATGGCCATGGTGTGATGAGTGCAGAAGAATTGTCTTTAGTGGCAAAAGTATCCAGTACATTTACAGTATTATAATAAAACTAGAGGCCCAGTTCACAAAATTCATGCATGGGTAGTGTCCCTAGCAGCTGCCGGCTGCCGGCCTGGGCCTCCCTTCATTCCGCGCCCTTCCTCCCTGCCCGGTGGTCAGTGCATGTCATAGCGAGCAATCAAACTCCCAGCTGGTAGAACTCCCGAAGGGGCACTTTGCATATTAGGCTTTTATATATATATAGATTAGCACATATGTAAATTCACGATGTATATGTCACTATTTTTTTAATCTCACTGAAGAATTCACATTCTAAAATCTTTGAGGACACATCAAGTGAAAGAAAAAAATTCTGAGTAAAATTAATACTGTTAAATACAGTGAAGGATGCTAGTTTGGGAGCTGAAGTTGGAGCTTATAAAGTCTACATAATATATGTCATAACCAAAAGCTTAATTAAGCCATTTGGGGGCAGAACTTGATGTTTCCCTCAACTTCATGATTTCTGTGAAGGAGGTGATCTTTTTTGGTATAACTTCAAATGGACACTGATTGCCAAATCCCACATCCATTCCAAAGTCAGATGGAAAAGCCATTCAGCAGCCATAGAAAAAGTCAGAGAGGACCAGGAAATGACAAAAAGTAAGCAGCAGAGAGAGAAGTTGGTGTGATGTAAGGCTGTGGTCATTCTGAAGAAGCTGCTCTGGGAAAAACAAACAAAACTTTTTTTGAGAAATACCAATGATGAAAAGAGAAGTTACACTGTGAACTTTAATCAGTTGCGAACTGACTGAAATCTACCAAGTCTGAATTAAAAGCCCAGAGACAAAGAGCATGCTGTCTGGTACAGCAATTGTGGGTGAGCCAAGCAGGGGCTAAAGAAAAGGAAAAATAGCTAGAATCATGATAATAAAAGATTCAATTTAAAGAGTGTTTTTGTATTCAATTATTTATGCTATAGTCACCATCATAATAAAAGATTGAGAGTTATAAATACATGTATTTTCATAAGACAAACATTCACTAATAATACAAATTATTTCAGTTTTATAATGTTTCACAAATAACTCCTTTTAAACATTTTAACATCCATAAGAAGCTGACAAGCCCTGGCTTGGTAGCTCAGTTGGTTAGAATGTCATCCTCATATGCCAAGGTTATGCGTTCGATCCCCGGGCTGGGCATATAGATGAATCAATATCTCTCTCTGTCTGTGTCTCTCTTCCTTTGTCTCTCTGTTTAAAATTAGTAAGTAATAAAATGTATAAACCATTGTTTTGTTTTGTTTTTTTAAAAGAAACTGACATATTGTCATTTTCAAATGAATACTTATTTTTGTTTTGTTTTCTATTTTGCTAAAGAAGCCATAAACACTCTGCATTGTGTTTCCAATTCCTTTTATTGGTATTTAAACATGGAGAACTAAGTCATCATGTGGCTTCCTGGATATTTCCTCATTTATACCTTTATGTACTATGCCAAAGACTATTCCAGAGGATGTGGCTGAGGAAAAGAAATCCATATATTGTTTATATAAAATAATTTAGAGGCCCGGTGCATGAAATTTGTGCATGGGGGGGGTGTACCTCAGCCCAGCCTGGACCCTTTCCAATCTGGGACCCCTCAAGGGGATCAGGCCTAAACGGGCAGTCAGACAACCCTTTCACAATCCAGGACTGCTGGCTCCCAACTGCTCGCCTGCCTGCCTTCCTGATTGCCCCTAACCGCTTCTGCCTGCCAGCCTGATCACCCCCTGCCAGCCTGATCACTCCCCTGCCAGCCTGATTGATGCCTAACTGATCCCCTGCCAGCCTGTTTGCCCCTAATTGCCCTCCACTGCAGGCCTGGTCATGCCCAACTGCTCTCCCCTGCAGTCCTGGGTCCCCCCCAACTGTCTTTTCCTGCAGGCCTGGTCGCCCCCAACTTCCCTCCTCTGCCGGCCGGGTCACCCCTAACTGCCCTCCCCTGCAGGCTTGATCACCCCCAACTGCCCTCCCTTGCAGGCCTGGTCCCTCCCAACTGCCCTCCCCTGCTGGCCTGATAGCCCACAACTGCCCTCCCTTGCAGGCCTGGTCCCTCCCAACTGCCCTCCCCTGCTGGCCATCTTGTGGTGGCCATCTTGTGTCCACATGGGGGCAGCCATCTTTGACCACATGGGGGAAGCTATCTTGTGTGTTGGAGTGATGGTCAATCTGCATATTACTCTTTTATTAGATAGGATAGAGGCCTGATGCACGGGTGGGGACCAGCTGGTTTGTCCTGAAGTGTGTCCCAGATCAGGGTGGGGCAGCCTGGGCGAGGGGCCAATGGTGGTTTGCAGGCTGGCCATGCCTCCCGGTGACCCTAGCAGAGGCCCTGGTATCTGGGATTTATTTATCTTCTATAATTGAAACTTTGTAGCCTGGAGTGGAGCAAAGCCTCCTGCTTGCTCAGTGGCCACAGCCACTTTTGTTGGTCTTATTTATCTTCTATAATTGAAACTTTGTAGCCTTGAGCGGAGGCCAAGGCAGGCCAGGGCTGTGGCAGCTTGGCTTCCTCCATCACCGGGGGCAACTCAAGCCTCCTGCTCTCTCCAGCTCCATGGCTGCCGACATTTTTGTTGGTATTTATTTATGTTCTATAATTGAAACTTTGTAGCCTTGAGTGGAGGCCTGGGCTGACCAGGGTGTGCGTATAGCTTGGCTTCCTCCATTACCGGGGAAACCCAAACCTCCTGCTCACTCCATGGCCCCAGCCATCTTGGTTGGTGTTAATTTGCATACTCACTCCTGATTAGCTGGTAGGAGTGGCTTGTGGGTGTAGCAGAGTGATGGTTAATTTGCATATTACTCTTTTATTAGATAAGATGTTATATAGAGTGTATAAAAGTCACTCTCATAAATGTTTGTATGACTAGACATTGTTAAAAATGCCAGTTATACATTACTATGAATATCTTCTTGAACTAAAAATATTTTTTCTGGAAGTTAAATATTTTTCAATCATAAAATTAATCACTTATTTCTATACTAGAGGCTGGGTGCACAAAATTTGTGCACTTGGGGGGTTCCCTCAGCCCGGCCTGTGCTCTCTCACAGTTCTGGAGCCCTCGGGGAATGTCTCACTGCTCCCCAGGGCCTAAACCTGCAGTCGGACATCCTTAGCACTGCTGTGGAGGTGGGAGAGGCTCCTGTCACTGCAGCTGTGCTCGCCAGCCATGAGCAACTGCATTGAGTGTCTGCCCCCTGGTGGTCAGTGTGCATCATAGCGACCGGTTGTTCTGCCGTTTGGTCGATTTGCATATTAGCCTTTTATTATATAGGATTTACTGGAGTAGATTTAAAAATTAATTTCAATTCTTACTCCTCACACCTATGCCATGACTTTATCATGAAAAAATGTATACTTTCCTACTTCTTGATTTTGGGTTTGGTCACTGAAAATCTCACTGACCTATTTGGACCAATGGCATATTAGTGGACATGATATGAACAGAGGTCTGAATTAAAACTGTAGTAGAGCTTGGCTTCTTGAACTTCAGGAATACCATGCATATACCACAGAAGCAGAAAAAGGTTTACCAAGGCTGAAGTATTCCTCATGACACCCAAAAAATATTTTGTTAGACTAAAGTTTCAAATAATTAGTGCAGTTACAGTCAGCCATCAGCACAGCAAACTAAGCTATATGCATTAATTTTGAAAGTAAGTTAATAATTTCTCAGGATCATTCAACATCACATAAGAAGCAGTGTGTCTCCAAACCCTCCAGCATCACGTATCCCAGCTTCCATTTAAAAGATAGTTTCCCTGTGATTATAAAGATGTAGACGTAGAACGTTACTTTACTTTTTCTATTTTGAGTGACTGCTTAGATTTTGTATTTGTGTTCAACAAGTTATAAAGTGAAAAAAGTTTTTTGATGGGTAAATATTTTGCTTTGCAAATGCTGTTTAGTTTTAAAATACAAGTTCTTATTAAATGTGAATATTATCCAGTCAATGTATATATTAATATAGTGATGTTACCAATTAATACATGTTTACCTCATAGCTATTACTAAAAATTATTTTGTACTTTAAGAGAAGGAGCATGTTAATAACAAATACTGTTGATTTATCAAACATGGTAATTAGGTTCCTGGGGAAGGATTTCACCACACAGAGCTCCTTCAGCCTCCCTCAGAAGGAGTCAATCTGGACCAAGCCAATCCAAAGGACAGGCAATTCACATTAACAGTGAGTGTGAGAATAGAGGCTTGCCTTTACAACCCTCAGTGTTATTTAGAATTATTGTGGCATTAGTATACTGAGACATGTACTATCTTTTGAGACTTTCATTTATCTACAGCTCAAATTGTTTTATCCTCCATTTCACCTTATACAATGTCTCAATTTAGAAAGGTCTGAGTGATTATCTGTTGATTGATTGATTCTCAGTCTTAGACTGAAGGAATTTACAATCTCTCAGAAGAGAAAAAAGCCCACGGGAAAGTTATAGCAATGGAAGATGCAGTGTGATTGTACAGGTGGCGTGCACGTGATGAATGCTATACGGGTGTTAAAGGGAGGAAAGAAAATATAGAGTTACTGGTGGCTTTTGTGGAAGAAAGTATACTAGTAGAATTGGTGAAGTCTATTAAAAATCAAGTTTTGGGCCTGACCAGTATGGCTCAGTGGTTGGGCGTTAACCTATGAACCAGGGGGTCACAGTTCCATTCTTGGTCAGGGCACTTGCCTGGGTTACAGGCTAATTACCCGGTGGGGGGCGTGAAGGAGGCAGCCTATCAATGATACTCATTATTGATGTTTCTATTTATCCCTTACTCTTCATCTCTTAAATCAATAAAATATATTATAAAGAAAATTTTTGGTTTCTACTTAAAGAACTGATTGAGTTCACCATGCTTACAGAATGGGGGGAGGTATGTGAGAAAATGAAGTCCATAACAGAGGCATGACTGAGCCTGCATCCTCAGGGATGAGTGTGTCATGGAGGCGGTATCTTCAGAAACAGGCTTCACAGGGTTCAAGTCTTGCCTCTTGCCCACTTGAACAATTCAAGGAATATGACTTACCATTCAGAGCCTTTGTTCTCTTCTCTGTAAGGAAGCTACACAATACTTACTTAGTGGGACTATCTTGAGGAATAAGAGAGGTAGATTTCAGGCCTATTGTACACATTAAGAAACAATTAATTTCCACCATTCACTTTATTTTTTCTCTCATGGTCCCATATATTCAATTTTAGCCCTATTGCCTTATTTCCATTTCTGTGCTAAAACGTAACTACATTTCTAATGTTCAGTTTACGTTGGGACTATGATACTGATAGAAATGGAGCCATAAAGCTGGGAGATCAGCACAAGCATTCCACATTCTATTGTGTGTTGCTTCGCTGCACCTCACAGATACTGTGTTTTGAGCAGATTGAAGGTTTGTGGCCACCCTGCATTGAGCAAGCCTATTGGCACCATTTTTTTCTACTGCATTTGCTCACTTCATCTCTCTGTGTCCCATATTGGTAATTCTCATTATATTCAAACTGTTTCTTAATTTTTATATTTGTTATAGTTAGAGTCTATGGAATTTTCATGTTTCCTCACATGTGAATGATTCAGAATGGTTACTCACAGGCAAGAAATATTTCTACTTGAGTAGCTCAGTAAACTAAGATAGGTGGAAGCAAAGGGCAGCAGTAGAGAGTTAACAGAGACTAGGCAACAGATGCAAGCAGGAACATGCACCCTCACACTGGCACTTTATCTTATCACAAGATTTCTTTTGAGATTTAAAGGCATAGCACTAAGATATATTCAATGTTGCACTGAAAAAAATTCTGTTGTACAGAATGTGTTCTTAGAGACAGACACACTTACAGCATGATTTCTAGGTCAAGAGCAAATGCTTTGAAAGAAGATAATTTCTGCAACCATATTTTCAGTTACTGTAATTGTTGTTGCTTTGCATCTTTATAAATATATTTATAAAATCTTTTATAATAAAAATAATTTTTAAAATTACTTAACTTGTGTCTCAGAAAAGCATTAATTTTCTTTTGGAAGACCCTGAATTCAGAAATAATTTTGTTAACCAAAATTATTAACACCTGTTTAGAGGGTAGATGTTTGTCATATACACAGGGTTAGTTCCTATATTGGTCCAAAATGATCACACAGATAAAAGGATGAACAAGGAATATGCTAGAAAAACACAAAGAGTAACTACCCATATCATATGTGATTTGGGGTTTCTGAAAAATTAAGACAAAAGCACAATATAATTAAATCAAAATAAAACACTAAGCTGAATTCAATACAGCAGATCTACAAATAGCATAGTTTCATTCAACATCTATTCGTTATAACATTGATGATTTGTGGTAGGAACTCAACTCTTGCTTATATTAATTAATCTATGGTAAAATTTGTTTTGTTATATGTTGTTCCACCAGAGCTCCAAGAAAGAATGTATGCACCCCTATGTTCATAGCAGTGCAATTTACAATAGCTAAGATCTGGAAACAGCCCAGGTGCCCATCAGTAGATGAGTGGATAAAAAAGCTGTGGTACATCTACACCCTGGTTATCTTACCCTTTGAGACAGCATGGAGGGACTTGGAGAGTACTATGCTAGGCAAAATAAGCCAGTCAGAGAAAGACATGTACCACATAATCTCACGCATATGTGGAATCTAATGAACAAAATAAACTGATCAACCAAATAGATCCAGAAGCATAGAACAGACTGTAGAATCTCAGAAGGAAGGTGGAGGTGAGTGGGTGGGTGGGGAAGAGATCAACCAAAGAACTTGTATACATATATGCATAACCCATGGATACAGACAATAGTAAAAGCCTGGGGGAGGGGGCAGGTCAATGGAGGGAAAAAGGGGGACATATGTAATATTTTCAACAATAAATATTTAATAAAAATATTTTTAAAATCAATTGTTGAAATGAAAATACAAGTTTTTAAAGTCACTAAATTAGGTGAAAATCTTACTGAAGGCAGGAACCTTGTTTTTTCACCAGCACCTATTACAAAGCCCAGCACATAGTTACATATAGGCAGAATTTAGCATGTATTTCACTCATTGACTGACTGACTGACTGACTGGCTGATACTAGTATAATTAATGAATGGAACCAAATATCTTCTGGGATATCTTAAACAGAGTATATGAAACAACTAGCTCAGCGTGAGTAGAGGTCATAGAAGTTGGGTGACAGTAATACATGTGCCATTAAACTTCTCCAGAGAAGTTTTGTGAAATCCAACTCTATTGAACTCTGACTATATTTTATCCTAATTCTCTCTGATACAGACATTTCTTTTGACAGAGAACCTCCATAGATACTAAAGAATAACTGAAAAGAGATATTAACACGTATCCTCTGGTATCACCTAAATGTTAACGTTGCATTTCTCATAGTAAGTTGCATTTAAAACCATAGCACTTTGAGAATGAATACATAGCGGCTGAGTTTTCCAATCTGTTTTCCTCCCTGGAATTCTAACCATTGAACAAGCAACCCTAATTTACCACTGACACCATTTATTACAAGCCTCCATCTAACAATCCATCCCCTTTTAGTGTCCTTTCTTTTTACTCACTTACTTTGATGGCCTGTTTAGCTCCGAGTTTGCCTTATATTCCCCATCTGCCATTCAGCCAAGTGCCTGAAGGGGGATCATCATCCATCACCATCAGCAGACTGCACATTAGCTTTCCAAATGCACAGTGCACTTCAGTTTTTACATCCCCGATGTCTATGGACTCTCTGCTAATAATTCCTGTACTTTAATATTTAAGGAAGCACCGAAAAGTTTGGATGTTTAAATATCCGGCTTCACAAGTAAGCAGGTGCAATAGGAGAACAAATTCTAACTTTGTGTCTTTTCTCCTTTTGGGGTTAAGTACAGCAATAAGCTGGAAAATCTTTGTCCTTCAGTAGTGAATTACCAACCCTGTACTGACATTAATCTCCTCAGTGTGAAAAATCGCATTTTTTTCTAAAGATGCAAAGTTTTAAATCTTTCAGGTGAAAGGAGTTTTAGGTCCTATTAATTACTCGGCTCATTTATATGTAACATAGTTGAAGTGCAAGCTATTCTCACAAAGTGATCATATTTTGTATCTAGAATAGAGTTCATATTGTTAAATAAGCATTAATTATTTTAAACATATGGTGCTTTCTATTTTTATTTTTGCTACAAATACCTGACCTGAATCTATGTACATTGTTGCAGTCCCAGTTGACAAAGATAAATTCAAAGAGAGGAAAGTAGCAGTTTTTGTACAGGCTAACTTACAATGCTTATAAAGAAAAGTGTACTGATCTGAAGGGAGTGTGCATTGAATATTGGGAGGACTAGTTTTAATTGACAAAGCTTGCCATGTAATATGTGCTTCCTAATAGTTTCATATGATGAAATATTCAAGTGCAAGAAAAAATGGTTTTCAAATACATTTGTAGATGCCACTTTTTAGAGTTGCTTGTGTATGGCCTAAATAAATGGAGTAATTGCCCAATTTATTGTAAAAAAAATACACCTTTAAGTTATGGAAAGACCACCACAAATATTTTTTCTAAATATTTATTTGGTTGATTGATTATAATGGTAATCTAAGAAATACCTCTATTTAAAATCTCATTTCAAAACTGTTTTTTAAAAGATAGTAATTTTTTAATGTCCATGTACATTAAATAATTTTTATTAAATCTTCATGTAAATTGTCAGAACATTAAAAATAATCTAGAACAAAAATATTATAGTTACATATTCACATACTTTAATTTCTTAGTCATAGTTGTCTCTAATGCTATTAATTTTAAAAGAGAGTTTCTGAAAAATATAGTGTATTTTTTGGTAAATGGGTTCTTGTGAGCTTTTTTTCCCCAAAACATGTCTAAATCTTTAAATTTGCATCTAATGGGTAACCAAATGTACACATCTTCAATTATCATTTCTCTGTATATTATAACATTGTAAATAGAAAACATATTGCTTACCTAGGAGCTAACATATCTGATAACCTCAGAGCAAATTAGGCTAAATGGAGAATTTTATAAAAGTCTAATTTATTTCAAATAAAATATTTAAATATTTTATCTCAAACATTTATGCAAGTACTGTATTCTGTCTACATTAAGAGCATATTTCTTTGATAAATAATTTACTAATAAAAGTCTCCAAAATCGTATCTGTGTTTATGATGCGATTGTTACATCAAATTTAAATGCCAAATTATAGACCTTCATAATTTATTACATTTCAATTTAGTAAAACTATTTACTTTTGCCTCTCCAAAAAGTTTTTATACCACTGGATAAAGAAACACTTTTTGTTTAGGTTGTAAGATATCTTCTTAATTAATTTCATATATATTCATTTCAAAGGACACAGTAACTATTAATTCACTGACTCCATTAGCAGATAAGAAATTTCACAAAGTTTCAAATGATACCAATGTTACATCAGTTTTTCAGAGCTTTGAAGTAGAAACTTATCAAGAATAGTCTGATTTTTTTTTTCTTGACTCCAATTCATGAGCTCAAAGTAAAGCTCTGGAATTTGTTCTCACCCCCTCTTGTCTTCTTATCACCAGAGGGGTGCAGGAGAGCTAAGAAATACTAGTGATGATACAGTCCAGGAACACAAACCCACTAAAAGACTGATATTTAATCACAAAAATACAGAACACTGCCTTTTTTCTATATCTCACCAATCATACCAATAATATTACAGTATAAGAACAGTAGATTTCAGCTGAAAAAGTTACAAGACATGGGTGCTCCCTGAGGAGTATTTAAGGATGCCTATATTTATTTTTTAAGATGAGTCAATAATTAATAACGTAGAAAAAACATAAAGCATTGCACCCAAATGATTTTACAACTAAATTCTACCAAACTTTTAAGAACAGACGATACCAATTATCCATAGTTTCTTCTAAATATCAAAGCAGAGGAAACACTTCTTAATTCTTTTATGAGGCTATAATTGCCCTAATATTAAAATCAGATAAATATATCACAGAAAAGGAAATCCATAGGCAAGTATTTCTCATGAACATAGAAGCAACAATCCTGAAACAAAGAAACAGACAGACAGACAACAAAAAATATTACCAAACAGATCCGACAATGTGTAAAAGGAATTACACACTATGACCAAATATCAAGTGGCATTTTTTTCCAGGTAGGCAAGTCTGGTTCAACATTCAAAAACAAGTCAATGTAATACAATCTTGCCAACGAAGTAAGGGCAAGATTTTTCTTAAATGATCACATCAATTGATGGGGAAAGAGCATCTTCCAAAATCCAACACCCATTTTTGATAAAAATTCATCAATCTTAGAAATTAAAGAGTAATTTTCAACTCGTTAAAGAACATCTGCAAAAAATTGACAGCTAATGTCACATGTGACACTGAGAGACTTACGATTTTCTTGGAGACTTGGAACAGGCAAGGATGTCTTTTACTACTCATGTCCAACATATAAGTAGTCCTTTGTAACTGAAACAAGACAAGGAAAGAAAATAAATGTTACACAAATGGGAAAGAAAAAAAATTACAGTGTATTTGTAGGATGACATAATTATCTATGTACAAAAACCCTAAAAAATTTTTACAAAAGAACTCATACTAATAAGTGAGTATAACATGGTTGTAAGCTAAAAAGTTGATATAGAGAAATCAGTCATTTTATTGTATGCCAACAATGAAATATTAGAATTGGGAATAAAAATAATATATATAAGAGCATCAAAATATAAATAATTGGGTATAAATCCAACAAAATATAAGAACTTTATGCAGGAAACTATGAAACACTGATGAACGAAAGCAATGATCTAGATAAAAAGGGAGATATTCTCTGTTCATGGATTGGAAGACTTGATATTGTTAATATGTCACCTCTTCCAACTTGATCTATAGATTCAATCAAAACCCCTACAAGCTATTTTATACATATCAACAAAATTTATATGAAAGGCCAAAAATTCAAGAATAACTAACACAACACTGAATAAGTAGAACAAAATTCTTCATACTGCCCAATTTCAAGACTTACTATTAAGGTAAAGCAATCTAGATAGAATGCTATTGACAAAAGAATAGATACACATTGAAGTAACAGAATAAAAGTCTGGTAAACTCACACAAATACAATCAACTGATTTTTGACATAAGGGCAAAGGCAATTCAATGGAATAAAAGAGTCTTTTTACAAAATGGTGATGGAATAATTGTATGTCTATAAACAAAAGACATGAACTTAGACACAGACTTTACTCCTTATAATAAAACTGAACTAAAAATAGATCATAGATATAAACTAAAATGCAAAACTATAAAACTTTGAAAAAAACATAGGGGGATAAATCTAAGTGATCTTGGATTTTGTGATGAGTTTTTAGACATGACACCAGAAGCATGATTCATGAAAGAAAAATATCAATAGGTTGGACTTTATTAAAATTAAGTATATGCTGCTCTGCATAAGACACTGTTAGAGTATAAAAAGATAAGCCACAGATTGGGAGAACGTTTACAAAACACATATCTAATAATAGAATTACATACAAAAGATTCAGAGCACTCTTCAAATTCAACAATAGAAAAGCAATCCAATTGAAAATAAGCAAAAGAGCTGAATATCTCAGCAGAAAGCTATACAGATGGCAAATAAGAATATAAAAACCTCCTCAATATAATCTGGCATTAGAAAAATGCAAATTAAAGCAATGAGATATCACGACACATCTATTAGAATGGCTAAAATCCAAAAACTTGACAATTTCCATTGCTGGGGAGAATGCAGGGCAATATAAATTCTCACTCATTGCTGAGGAGACTGCAAAATTGTTTATACTCTCGGAGACAGTTTGGCAGTTTAATACATTGTCTTACTGTATGATTGAGCAATCACACATATTTACCCAATTGATTTTACATTTTATATCCCTACAAAAATACGTGTGAATGTTTATAGCAGCTTTATTCATAGTCTCCAAAAATTAGAAGCAACCAAGATATTCTTAATAGGTGAATGGAAAAAATAAGCTGCTGTTCCTCTATACCAGCAATTGAAACTTTCTTTTTATCTCAGAGCACACATAAACTAGTTACTACAAACCTGTGGCACAGCAAAAAAATTTTTCTTTTGCTGATCTGAAAAAAAAGGTATAATTTTTATTTATTTACACAGAATGCTATTGTTGTGTGTCATTTTTAATTTGACAACCCAAGGGAAAAGAGGTCAATGTCCCTGACTAAAATAGTCAAGTATTGTCTGTTGTAAAAATTTTTATAGCACACCAGTTGAAAATTGCTGCTCTATACAATGGAAGACTATTCACTATACAAAGGAATTGTGCTATCAAGCCATATGAATGTATAGATACAATTTAAATACACATCGCTAAGTGAAAGAAGCCTGTTTGAATAAACTACATACTGACAAAGGAAAAACTATAGAGACAATAAACAGAGAGTGTTTGTCAGGTGGGGAGTGAGTAATGAGTTGAATGGTGAAGCACAGGGGAAATACATGGCAATGAAACTATTCTGTATGATATTGTAATGGTGGACACATGACATTATGCATGTGTCAAAACCCACATCGTTTTACAACAGAAAGAGGAAACCTTAATGCATACAAATTTAAAAAGTAATTTAGGAGGTCAGGTTATCCCAGGATTTAAACCAGACTCTGACAAAAGCATTTGACTGTATCATGAATATAGGAAACTAGAGGCCTGGTGCACGAAATTCATGTGTGGGTATGGTCCCTAGGCCTGGCCTGTGATCAGGGCCATTTTCCCCACCCTCTGCTGCCACCCACACCCAGTTTCCCATTCGCCATCGGGTGATAAGAGCCTGACAGCCAGGGGAAGGGACAGAGAGGTCAGCTGTTTCTGCCTGCTCACCGGCCCCACCCCCTACGCGGGTTGCCCTCTGTGTGTGGGGCAACTGGTGGGATAGGGGCCTTGGCCTGGCACCACCTGCATTCCCTGCCACCTACCTTTGGTTCCCCATTCGCCATCAGGCAATCAGAGTCTGCCGGCCAGGGAAAGGGACCAAGAGGTGGTCAGTGTACCTCATAGTGACTGGTTGAGTGGTCATTCCGCCTTTAGGGTCAATTTGCATATTACACTTTTATTATATAGGATAGAGGCCAGGTACATGGGTGGGGGCTGGCTGGCCTGCCCTGATGGGGGCCCCGGATTGGGGTGGGGGTCCCCGCTTGGGGGGCAGGGCCAGCCAGGGCGAGGGGCCATGGGTGGTTTGCACACCGGCCCCACTCCCAATTGCGGTGGGGGTCCCTGCTGGGTGGCGGGGCCGGCCGGGACAAGGGGCCATGGTTGTTCTGGTCTCTGGTCATTCTGGTCATTCTGCCGTTTTGGTTGCTGGGCTTTTATTATGAATGAGAGTCTTACTGGAGGGGTAGGGGCAAAAGTGCTAACCCAAGTAACTTTGGAAATGGGTAGAGTCTATAAGACTAAAGGCAAAAGGAGTTTTACATAAGAAATGTATTCTGGTTGATCAAGTTTTTCCCATAGGGGTGTGAACTAATAATTTGAAAGTCACTATATCTGTATAATGAACTTAAAATTAAGTAAATTCATGGTGAATGGTGGGAGCCAGATGTTGTACTGCTAAATTGGGAAGTTAGAGACAATCAAGAATGATCTATGTGGTTATGGATTAGAGTTGAAAACATCAATATGAATCCATATTTATCTTAGCATACTTCAGATGGAGACACACACACACACACACACACACACACACATAAAATTTTATGTTTATAAATACTGACAGATATGTATATGTATATACGTTAGTATCCAAACATATATTTCCCTGTTCTGTCCTCTGAGAATGCCTAGAAGCAGTGATACTGCAGAAGCAATGAACACACGTAGCACCTAGATCTTGGTTTCTAATACTATTTTCCAACATAAGGAATCAGAGCTCTTTGATACTAATACTGGCCTAGGAAATAATATATAGGATGACCTTATAGTGCGAGAAAGTAAGGAAGCACTCAAAATAAACAAAATGAGGGTGGTATGCCATAGGGGGGGAAGATCTCAATAGCCAAAGATAGAATTCAACACAACTAAGTATAGAAAGTAGTGTTGAATTATAAATCATCATATAAATTGAATATTCATGAGCTAATACCAATTTAAATTTATAAATAATAACTAAATGGGGGAGAACTGATGAATCTCCCATGCAGAATAATCCCCCAGAATTGATATACTCTGTCCTCAAGATGGTAGAACATAGCTTTTCACTCTGTAATTGTGTGCTGTACATAGCACTTTTTTTCCACAGAGAACAGAATACAAAGGGAGAAAGAGGAGAAACTGTACAGTGTATAAACCTGACACAAGCTATCTCATGATTATAATTAACAGAAAAAAGTCATGTTGATAATACATAATCTATATGATGTTATGAAAATAATACATTACAGTCTTCATCTCACAAACCCATGCCCCTTATCTAATCATCAGAAAATAACATAATACACATCCCAATTAAGGAACATTCTACAGAATATTAGTACTTTTGAAATAAACATCATGGCCATAAAAACAAAAACAGCCAAGAAACCATCACAGCCAAGAAAAGGCTGAGACAGGATGATAATGCATTATGATATCCCAGATGGGATCCTGAAAAAAAAAAAAAAAGACATTATTTAAAAACTAAGAAAATATTAAAGTATGTATTTTAATTAAAATAAAGTATCAATATGAGTTCATTAATTGTGATAAATGTCTTATATACAATACAACTTATTGATAATAGGGGTAACTTGAGTTGTATCTATCTGCAAACTTTCTGTACTAACTTCACAACTTTTCTATAAATACTAGAGGCCCGGTGCACAAAATTCATGCACAGGTAGGGTCCCCAGGCCTGGCCAGCCATCAGGGCTGATTGGGGCCTTCTGGCTGCCAGCAGGGGCCTTCCTTCATTCTGTGCTGCCCCTGGTGGTCAGCACACATCATAGCGAGCGATCAAACTTCCCAGTTTCCCGGTCAAACTCCTGAGGGGACAGTTTGCATTTTAGCCTTTTATATATATAGATTAATTACTCTATTACTTTCCATATAAACAACTGTAAGTCTACTTTTACCCCACACTGTATTTGTCTGGAGGCGTATACTGTATTTGCGTTTCCTGTCTTCATTGCTGAGACAGACATAAAAGCCAACCCAAGAGGTTAAATGAGCACTTTGCTGACAGGCAGCATGCTCAGTCCCTAGTATTTGGGCTCTGGAATCTACTCGGCTTGTTTAGGTGAAACATGAAAAAAATGTATGTTCCTCCAGTAACTGAATTTACAAAACAGAGTGGACAATTACCACCTTAATTTGTAGAAATAAACAGGGTATAAAAAGAAAGTGGGGGGAGTTTGACCAAAAATTCTACCTCAAAGGTCATGATGGCATTACTTCTTGACCAACAGCCTTAACTTACTCAGCTTTCATATACTAACAACTCAGGGGTAGGGGGAGTAAAGGTTTAGGGGTTTGGAAAAGGACCAAGGAGGCCTTTAAAATCAAAGCAATTTTAGGATAAAAGAGAACAGCTACTAAGATTCAACCTCTGAGTTTTCAAAGGTTTGCCATAGGGCCAAATTACAATGGTAAGTTCTTTGGGTAAGATGCACATTTACCAAGCTGAACATTTATTGCCACTGCCATTTGAAGTATTGAACCTCCATTCGTTTGAAACTCGCCTAATATTATATGACCTCGTGTATTTGTCTTGTACTGTTTTTAACTCTTGAGATACTGAACTTTTTAACACTGTGTGTCTTATTCCCTCCAACTGAGACCGTAAGCTCTTGGAGAGAAACGCCTTTATCATGCCCCTCACCTCCATTCCTTACCAAGAGGGTCAACCTTGAACTGAAACTTGAATTCTTTCATTTTTTTTGGAACGCCCTTGGGATATGCATTCTGAAAATGGACACAACATGTTTTTAGTGAAAATCTAATGGCCAAGAGCCCAGCCAGTGTAAACACATTCTTTCTACATCTTCACTTTAATGACAAAAGATTGTTTAGATTTAGAGAAGAAAAAGAGTGGGTTTATTTTACAGTGTGTTAAAGTATTGGAAACGAAGCCACTGAGAGTTCTTTGGATTTTATGAGGTATCATGGTGCAAAGCCCAGGCCTCCCTGTTATCCTCAAAGCTGAACAACAGATTCCAGGTAATATAGCTCCCCCTACCCCCTTCAAGGGGGTACTTGAAGCTCACAGTTGCACCACCAGGCTATAAACTAAATGCAAACTCAGGGCTTTTCAGTGGACAGGCCCTCAGTGAGAGGAGTGGAGTCGCACACAGAGGAGCAACCCCAGAAAGCAGTCAGACGCCGCCTTTCCTGCATTCCGCTTCTGAAGATAACCTGAAATCACAGAAGCGCATTTGTGCATGGACAGAACTGTAAGCCGGAGAGACGGATGGGAACATACGGACTGGGAACATTCAGAGCAAGAGAGTGAGGGCACAAACCACGCAGGGTGATGAGAGTCCACCTGCGGCCAGGGTATTGTGTGCTAGTGAGTCTGTGGGCGTGTGAAATCTGCTCCGGAACCATTGGCCATGCAGCCTGGCCTGGCATGGCTTCCAAGTCGAAGAGAAGCAGGTGGCTTTGTCTCCGGAATGTGAATGAAGGAGCGGAGCCCGGGCTTAGAGAAGACAATGTTCCCTGGCAGGAACTCATAATCTACACCAAGGCTTAGACAGCATGAAACTCACTATCCAGCTTCCCGGCCCAAGTTTTGGACTGAGCTGTATGCCCGCAGTGGGGACAGCCTGGATGGCCAGCAAACAGCTCCCTTAGGATGCGGTGTGGGCCCCGCTGCGACCCCCAGCTAGAGCGGTGGCTCCAAGCTCCCACCACTCTCCCATGCAGCCAGCACTACATTCCATCCTATCTAATAAAAGGGTAATATGCAAATTGACTGTCACTCCAACACAAGATGGCTGCCCCCATGTGGTCAAAGATGGCCGCCCCCATGTGGACACAAGATGGCTGCCATGAGATGGCCAGCAGGGGAGGGCAGTTGTGGGCAACCAGATTGGCAGGGGAGGGCAGTTGGGGGTGACCAGGCCTGCAGGGGAGGGCAGTTGGGGGTGACCAGGCCTGCAGGGGAGGGCAGTTGGGGGTGACCAGGCCTGCAGGGGAGGGTAGTTGGGAGGGACCAGGCCTGCAGGGGAGGGCAGTTGGGGGTGACCAGGCCTGCAGGGGAGGGCAGTTGGGGGTGACCAGGCCTGCAGGAGAGGGCAGTTGGGGGTGACCAGGCCTGCAAGGGAGGCAGTTAGGGGCATTCGGGTCAGCAGGGGAGCAGTTAGGCATCAATCAGGCTGGCAGGGGAGTGGTTAGGGGGTGATCAGGCTGACAGGGAGAAGCAGTTAGGGGCAATCAGGCAGGCAGGCAGGTGAGCAGTTGGGAGTCAGCAGTCCTGGATTGTAAGAGGGATGTCCGACTGCCCATTTAGGCCCGATCCCACCAGGATTGGGCCTAAATGGGCAGTCGGACATCCCTCGAGGTGTCCCAAATTGGAGACGGTGCAGGCTGGGCTGAGGGACACCCCTCCCCATGCACGAATTTCGTGCACCGGGCCTCTAGTTTAAAAGTAACACCCACGTGCACCGGTAAACAACTGCAGGCGGTGAATAAACAACCACAGGGCGGCTTCGCCCAGGCTGGCCCTCTTTGTCAGGAAAGACCTCGCAGCTGCCTTGAGCCCCCAGCCTCACAGCCGTTGTGGCTTTGTCTGGAGCTGCCTTTCTCAGAACCCCTGACCTGCGGTGCTGGAGGCCAAGGTGGGGGGTGACCGGGCTGGGAACTCTGAGCTATGGAGCTCGGACTTTCCCTCACCTGCGTTCGCTGCTGGGCTGTCCCTCGCTCACCTGCCTTCGCTGCTGGTGTGGAGGTTTCCCGGCAGAGCGGCTCTGCTGCCCCTCGGTGGAAGGAACCTGTGGTCCTTCTGGGCAAGTGGCAGTGGCCACCAGGAGCGCTCACAGCCGCCCCCATCATGTGGGGAGTCCAGGCCGCCCTCGCTGGGCCTGCCTTCCCTACCCCCATCCCCGCTGCTGCTTGCCCAGGGCCAGCCCTGAGCATGTGGCAGCCGCCATCGTGTCCCCAATGCTGCAAGTCCCCGCCCACCCATGCCGTTTGTTACTGTGATGGCGTCCTGACCAATTTGCATATTACCCTTTTATTAGTATAGATAAGTCTACCTTAAAATAAATATTTACTTAAAAATAAACTATAACAAAACCAAGATAGTGTAGTGTCACCAAACAAGAAAATGGACAGCCTTGAGACTTACACCATATAAAAACTGGTAAAAGCATTGTAGCAAAAGCTTCCAGACTATGCATTCTAGGGCAAGACTGCTGAGCCTCTATTTCACTCACATATTTCATGCACCCTTAACATAACTGTCTATGTTTCCACTCACCCTGCCAAGAAGCAGCTTGGTAGCTTTTGTATCTGGCAGGTCTGAGCAGATAGCACAGCTGGCTTGTACTTCCAGGTGGCTGACAGAGGGTGTGGTGTCCTACTACGAGCCAAGACTTCACACGAATATGAAAGCACTTATTTAAAAGGTGAGCGAGCTCCTGCACTGCTGGTCAAGAGAGGAGGGTTCCATTGCCTTGCCTCTAGTTCTCTTGGGAAAATACAGGCAATTGTTGATTCTTTTTCATATTTATTTATGTGATAAAAGTAAAATCTCCACCCAGAGCACAGATATCATACATACTACCAAATAATACTGTGCAGAAGCTGTAATAGAGATCTACTTCATTTGCTAATTAAATTGAATTAAAACACATCCAGGCAAAATGCTAAACCAGATGAGACACCATGATTGAGGCATAAGTGAGGATTGTCTGTGGTCATTTAATTGGATAAATTTCCCCAGAAATCTCATTTGCAAGAGGTTTTGTTGTTGTAACTTAGTTCACATATTAAGAGTTTAAAATTCACATGTTTTTAGGTTTTCTTATTTATAACTAAAATTGCCAAATTGGGGCTGAGCAAGACTTTGGCACATGACTTCATGCATTGTCCTAATTTTACCAAGAAGACACAGAAACCAAGGGAGGGTAAGTGATTGAAGACATCCACAATAATCACTGTTTCAGAGCTATTATTCCAACCTAAGCTCCCAACACCAGGCTTGCTCTTTTATTTCACTGCCCTGATGGTGCACGCTGCAGTTTTATTTCTCTTTATATTAATAATAAGGTCCCTTTGGTTCTTTACTTCAGAGCAGCCTGAATGATAGCTACAGAAACAGATATATTTATAGCATAATTTTAAATCACTTATTGTAACATTTAGGCTGTGCTTTTATAAGACTAACAAACTGAATCTATATATATATATAAAGCTAAGTGTCCATCCTTCCTTCCAACTGGTAGCTATGACATGCACTGACCACCAGGAGGGCAGATGCTCAACACAGGAGCTGCCATGATGCACACTGGCCATTTAAAAATAAATGGCACTACAGACCTGGCGCCAACAAATCAACACTTGGCTTCCCCCAAGTGGGACACAGGCCCTGCCACCACCCCGGAGCGATACCCCACCAAATCGCAGCCAATGCTGACAAGACCCCATGGCACAAAATGTGGCCCACTGCCCAGCCAAGCCCGGAAATGGTTGCTGTGGGCACCCAGTAATGACATCACATAGCAACGCCCGGCTTCCTCTCCCTAGCTACTAGCCTCCTTGGAGTTTCTTCAACCCAGGAACACGACTTGCTTTATAGCCAGGTGGAAACATTTTAAAGTTTCACCAAATGTTTTTGAAGCATTTTCCCATGTCCCATCTCATTTGATCCTCACAGAAGTCCTGGAGTAGGTAGATAGGAGGCTTGGTAGAATTCCATTTTCTTTTCATTAGCCGGACAATAGAGGTTTAGAAAGTTTAGAAACTTGACCCAACTGAAAAGACGTAAGAAATGGTGAAACGTGAAAATGACTTCAGGTTTTCTCACTGCACAGAATATAGTCAAACACTGCTGCAGTTAAATATTTTATCCTTTATTCTCACTGGATGATCTACAAGAATAATCCACTTTGTGTTAATATTTACTGCTGTGTTGCTGACAATTACCTGAAAGAGAAGTTGGGGTGCTTCACTGGACTGGACAAAGCTTAGCTAAATCAGAAAGCAGGTCTAATTAAGCAAGTTTGTCTATCTTACCTAATAATAGACAAACATGTAAATTGACAGTACCTCCGGTATGCCCACAACCAATCAGAGTGAGTATGCAAATTAGAAACCCAAAGATGGTGGCTGCCCAGCTGCTCCAGGCACAGAGTGGCCAGGTGGGGCAGGACGCTTGCTATGAGAGGGAGGGCGGGGGGGCAAAGGGATCTACAGGAGCGGAGTGCCACAGCAAAGACAAGACTGCAGACTCCAGAGTCTGCAGTAAAGATGAAGACGGCAGACTCCAGCTGGAGTCTGTAGCAAAGCAGCGAAGATGAAGATGGCAGACTCCAGCCGAAGTCTGCAGTGAAGACAAATGAAGGCCTGGGTCCTGGGTGCCAGAGGAAATCCGGTGCTGGAAGCCAAGGGAAGGAAGGCCTATTGCACGAATCTCTTCATGCAAAGGGCCTCTAGTCCTATCTAATAAAAGAGAAACATACAAATTGACCATACCTCCGCTACACCCACAAGCTATACCCACCAGCCAATCAGGAGCGAGTATGAAAATTAACCCAAGAAATATCACAGCAGCCACAGAGCTGGAGAGAGCAGGAGGCTTGGGTTGCCCCCGGTGATGAAAGAAGCCAAGCTTTCTGCCCTCCCTGGCCTTCCCTGGCCTCTGCTCAAGGCTACAAAGTTTCAATTATAGAAGATAATAAATCCCAGATACCAGGGCCTCCGCTTGGGTTACCAGGGGGCATGGCTGGCCTGCAAACAACCACAGGCCCCTCACCCAGGCCATCCCACGCCCCAAGGGAACCCACACCCTCATCTGGGACACCCTTCAGGGCAAACCAGCTGGCCCCCACCCATGCACCAGGCCTCTATCCTATCTAATAAAAGAGTACCATCACTCCAACACACAAGATGGCTGCCCCCATTTAGTTAAATATGGCTGCCCCCATGTGGACACAAGATGGCCACCACAAGATGGCCAGCAGGGGACGGCAGTTGGGAGGGACCAGGCCTGCAAGGGAGGGCAGTTGGGGGTGATCAAGCCTGCAGGGGAGGGCAATTAGGGGTGAACAGGCCAGCAGAGGAGGGAAGTTAGGGGTGACCAGGCCTGCAGGGGAGGGCAGTTAGGGGCAATCAGGCTGGCAGGGGAGCAGTTAGGCATTAATCAGGCTGGCAGCAGAGTGGTTAGGGGGTGATCAGGCTGGCAGGCAGAAGCAGTTAGGGGCAATCAGGAAGGCAGGCAGGCGAGCAATTGGGAGCCAGCAGTCCTGGATTGTGAGAGGAATGTCCCAGATTGGAGAGGGTGCAGGCTGGGCTGAGGGACAACCCCCCCCCATGCACGAATTTCATGCACCAGACCTCTAGTATATATATAAAAGGCTAAGTGTCCATCAGTCCTACTGGTAGCCATGACACACATTGACCACCAGGGAACAGATTCTCAATGCAGGAGCTGCCATGATGTACATTGGCCATTTAAAAATAAACAGCACCATGGACCTGGTGTTGACAAACCAACACTAGGCTTTCCCCAAATGGAACACAGTTCCTGCCACCACCCCAAAGTGACACCCCACCAAATCACAGCAAATGCTGCCAAGCCCCCATGGCACAAAATGTGGCCCACAGCCCAGCCCAGCCCAGAAACGGTGGCTGTGGGTGCTGGGTAATGATGTCACGTAGCAATGCTTGGCTTCCTCTCCCTAGCAACTAGCATCCTTGGAGTTTCTTCAGCCCTGGAACCTGACTTGCTTTGTAGCCAGGTGCAAACATTTTAGTTTAACCAAATGTTTGTGAAACGTTTTCTTGTGTCCCATGTCATTTGATCCTCACAGTAGTCCTGGAGTAGGTAAATAGGAGACTTGGTAGAATCCTCTTTTCTTTTCATTAGCAAGATGAGAATAGCAATATTAAAATATTTCTTCTAATTAATTTCCTTTCAATGTGCATGACTCCATGCACCGGGACACTAGTTTTATATGTTAAAGTAAATGTAAACTTTCATAACTATTATTTTCCTTAAAATGATCAATCTACCAATATAGTATAAGATAATATTGCATATTAAAATAAATAAGAAATAATGGTATGTAAATTTATTAAAATAATATTCAATTAAGATTATAGAACACGTAATTTATAAAATGTTATATATTCCACATGTACCAATTCTGGGGGAATATGTAACAGGTTGTAAATACTGTTTTATTATTTTTAGGGAATGCAGTTTAGTCACAGGAGAAAAATTTTATTTGAAACTAAATCTTAGCCATGAGTTTTAGAAATCTTTCACTAAAACTTATATTTTCAGACATGCCATAAGAATTAATTTCAATATCCAGATATGTATGAAGTTTTTGAAATTTTAAGTATTTGCAAATTGAAAGAAACACAAGCTGCAGGGAATAAATAAGAAACTTGTTTAGTTCCAGAGCAGAAATTTGCTTCTTTTTATGTACGTGGTATATAGATCATGGGTCAGATGAAAATTTATGGAAATATGTACATTTCTAAATGTTTTCATAGCTGCTAGAAACAAACAAACAAACACAAAAAGAATTGTATAAGTTATCTGCATGCAATACGCTAGAAGGAGAAAATAATGGTACAATGGAAACTTCCAGGATTACAAAACTATTCTGCTCATAATGAAAAATCCCAGTCTCACTCTACCAAAACCACACACACACACACACACACACACACACACACACACACACACATTCACACACATACACATACACATACACACACACACAGGAAACTCTCAGGTCCCCACAGATCTCTCTGCTTTAAACTTGTGAGCAGAGCCCTTTTGGACTGATGGTTGCACACTGAGGAAATACCCATGTCCTCTGAAATTATCTGGTCAGCAGAGGTTTTATTGCTGTAAAATTATAGGAAGGAACCAATGAGCAAGTAAACCTGAGGACAGGGGTGCTGCCTTCAGTTTTCTCCTAACTCAGCCCCGACATTAGTTGAGATTATAATTATTTTGCAGTAAATACTAGTATAGCTTCCTATCTTACCTAATAATAGAGAAACATGTAAATTGATCGTACCTCCGCTACCCCCACAGCTAATCAGAGTGAGTATGCAAATTAACCCAACAAAGATGGTGGTTAATTTGCATACATACCTGGGTCCCAGGAATCTCCTCGGCACCCAGGTCACTCCCAGCCAGCCATCAGAGGGATGGGGGGACCCTTCCCAAGCCTAAAGCTCGGGCAGAGGCTTTAGGCTTGAGAAGGGGCCAAGCCTGCCATCGGAGGTGCCAGGGGGAACCCCTTCCCAAGCCTAAAGCCTAGGGCAGAGGCTTTAGGCTTTGTAAGGGGCCAAGCCTGGGATCAGAGGGAAGGGGAAAAAATCAAGGGAAACATATTTTCAGGTGAGGATAAAAAGAAAAATAAAGAAAGAAATGGCATATCCTATGAAAGACACATCTTGAAAATGCCTAAAGAAAGTTGTCATTTTTTTCATGGTGAAGGGATTGGAGTCCGTGTTGATGAAAACACCTTGGCAGCAAGGTGATGGGGCTGGAGCCTTCTCCTGATCAGCCCGGTTGCCTCCCACAAAGGGAGGCCAGACTGCGGCTTAGGCCCGCTCCCAACTGGGAGCGGGCCTAAGCCATCAGTAGGACATCCCTGGAGGGGTCCCAGTATGTGAGATGGGGCAGGCTGGGCTGAGGGACCTCTCCCCAGTGCACGAATTTCGTGCACCGGGCCCTTAGTAGTTAAATAAAAACAAACAAACAAATCCAGTTTCCTGAGTTGTTAGCTAATTTTCTGCAGGTTTTTTTTTCTTTCCCAAACAAGAATTATATTTCTTTTTGAAGTGACTTATGTTGTTGAAGTGACTGATTATAGGAAATGAAGTTGTTTTACTTTCTTTTCTTTCAATAGCATTTTTTAAAAGAAATAATGATTTTTTAAAATTCACATGCTTGCTTGGGGGGAATATTTTCTAGAGCAATTTCACTTCTCTTGTTGTTGTTTTTTAATTTAATTTCTCACTATAATTAGCAAGTGATATGTATACATCTGCCAGTATAATATATAATCAGGGTAGTCATATACATGGGCCCAGAAGCCTCCCTTATAAAAAATATAGATGATTTTTTCAAGTTTCCATAAAAAGATTCCTTTTTCTGTTAATTCTCTGCTATACTAAACTTAATAGTTGAGCTGTGCATCAGTCTCTCATTCTCTGTTTAGTCTAACTTATTTCCAAAAATCTTAAAGTTTCTCAAATTGATTAGTACTGGAAATGTAGTTCTCAGCAAGCAGAAGCTTGCCTTTACCTTCCTATGGACAGTAAAGTCTATAACTTATTGCTAGTACATATATAAATTCCAAGTCCTAAGTATTTGCTCCTATCAGTTACATTTCCTGTATTCTGTTTTAGACTACTAAAATCAATTTAAAAATAAATGTGTGTGTATATATATATATATATATATATATATATATATGGATTCATTGTATATGTTAACTGCTATGCATATTTTCTACTTATTTTAATTATGATCTTAAGAACTTAAGAAATGTGCAGGTGAATATATATAAGTATAAAAATCTACATATTTTATAATAAATAAAATATATCATAAAAAGTAAAATAATACATTTGATCAATATTAGAATACAGTCATTTTAATTTTATTTAAAAATTTCTTTTCATTGTTATATTCACAAAAATAAAAGAATTAAGCAATTACTACATTAGTATGTATTTTAATTATTAAAAACTGTGGTTTTAATAAATCTTCAATTTTTTTTATTTATGGTGGTCAACTTGAATTTAATTTATGGTAATTGGTTTAATATGAACCTGTTTAATTTTTAAAGCAGAGTAACACTAGTAAAAAAAATGGCCTGAAATCTAGTTTCAAACCTATGATCTATAAACATTGAGAATTTTCTGTCATAAATATGCTAAAAGTGATTTCTGAGCTCCTTTCCAGTTCTAAGGTGTGATAATTATATTTTAACTGAAGGCCTGATGCACGAAATTCATGCAAGAGTAGGCCTTCCTTCTCCTGGCTGCCAGCACTGGCTTCCCTCTGGCACCTAAGACCCAGGTTTCCCCGGCTTCTTCCAGAAGATCATCTGGAAGGACATCTGGTCTAATTAGCATATTACGCTTTTATTATTATAGATTATGAAAATGAACTTAACTACATTAATATATAAATGTAGATGTTAATATAAGTAAAAGCACCAAAAAAAAAAATGGGCAAAATAACACTAAAACTTCCTGACTACTACACAAAACCCTGAGACTTTTCTTTAATATTTTTTATTCATTCAAAATTATATGAGGTCGGTGGGGGCGGTGAAGGGGACTCTATAAAGGAAGGTGAAGGGATTAGCTAAAGAACATATATGCATAGCCCATGGACACAGACTATAGAGTGGGGAGGGCCAAGGGACCAAGGGATGGGGTGGGAGGAGGGAAAGGGGCTGAGGAGGGGAGGTGGGCAAAGGGAGTGGAAAATAGGGGACATCTGCAATAGTGTAAAAAAAAGAAAAAGGAAAACATATATTTATGTGAATAAGCATGTCAACATGGAATTTTACTGTCTTATATGTATTTTTATTTGTCACTTTATAGAAAAGATAAAACAACACTTTTCTAAATTGAAAGAGGGTTTAAACATAAACAGAAGAGTGGTAATCATCTTATGTTGAACACCTATAGAAGTAAGGGAAAACAGCATCAATGCCTCTACAATTAATGTATTTTATATTTACTTTATCCTAAGGCCCGGGCTTTGCCAGTTTCTTTGTAACTTGGCCTCCCAGAGAAGGTTATCTTGATGTTAGAGTTGATACTATCATAGCTGATGCTACCCAATGCTGTATAATATTCTTCACTTTGTGAGTGACTCGAGCTATGTGAGGGCTATAATCTTAAGCAACCTTCTTAAATATATATTCCATATATGCTTTGAAACATAAATGCAGAAATGAACCTGTCACCTGTAAAAAGACTCTAAGATGTTAATCCAAAGGCTGACACTAAAATAATTTTTCAGAAATTCAAGACTTGCTTGAACACTTTCAGTTAGGATGTTGATATGTTTCAAGGATAAACTAAGGTCATGTTCTAACCTGCACCTCAGAAATGTCTATATGAGCAAAGATTTCTAGTAAATCCTAAGAACAGAAAGTTTTTTATTTCCTAATCTGGGAAGTACTTCCATCAAAGCAGAACTAATAAATGCAGTAGAAAAATGTATAAAAATTGCAGTTTGGTACTTTATCTAGCTGACCAGAGATAGCGTAAAGGGTCAATATGATATCAAGCTCAAGATTGAACTAAAGATAAGAAGATGAGTAGTTAAAATTTATCTAGGATCAGTGAACTAGGTCAAGTTTTCTGACTTTTTTTTTTTTTAAGGCTAGAGTATTTTTTACCCACTTTTCCTGCACTTAGGAAAGTACTGAAAATCTAATTTGGTGAGATGTGCAATCTAGCATTTTTGTGATATGGTAAATCACTTTATATGTCTATATATCATGTTTTAAGTGGGTTTAAAATGTGATACTGTAGTAAGAAGAGATACATGATTTGGCCTCTAAACTCATATGTGAGCCAGGTTATATAAACTAATCAGTAAAATTTAATTCTTCTTTCATAAGTAAGAAAACTGAAGTTAAAATAAATGGAGAAAAAGACATCTATTATTGAAAACAATTCTGTGGATTTATTCTTCTGATGGAAAGAGGAAATGCATATAAATGTCTGCTTGCAGTATTTTCATGATTCAGAAACTCAGATTATTCTTTACAGAGAGTTGCTGAAAAGATAAAGACTTGGAGTATTAAGTAAATGGGCTAGTGAGGGACATCAATAGGACTGATAAAAAAATAGGGGGGGGGAAGAGAAAGGGAGAAAAAAGAGAAAAGAGAAAGAGGAAAAGAGAGGGAGGAAGGGTAGAAGACAGCTCAGAAAACAAAAGCCTTTAAATAGAGAATGACAATTACAGGTTTATACTTCTTAAACCTATTCAAGGGTAAAATCAGGCACAGAAGTCCTTTAATATCAAAGAATGATCCACATTTAATCAGTTTTATTCATGCTTGGGGATAAACTGGGTTTGCTCATGCTTTCACTAATTTACTGATCTATATAAAATATTTAAAATCTCCTGTGTTTTAAATTATTTAATAGTCCCTGGGGCTATCTTGAACAAGATAGAAATAGACCCTCCTTTCATGGAATTGTACAGTCTGTCAGGGTTTATAATCTAGAATTTCATAATCCAAAAATAATAGTCAATATTTAAAGCATAATACTTTTCCATAGCCTTAAATACTTTTAATATGGGCAGCTAAGTGGAACTATAAAATATCTTAAGTTTTATATATCATAAAACCTGAAAGTCTACCTTTAGAAAATAACGTTTAGATTAATCAAGTTCTTTAGACAATGCATTGTGTTCTTCCAAAGAACTTTCTAAAATATAAATCACTTAGGAAGATATAAGTTAAGGATCATATTTCACTGTGAGTAAAGATTCCTAAAAATGAGAAACTCAAATAAAATTAATGATGAATCTGTCACATAATAAATCTGGGACAGACAACCCAGGGCTGGTGAAGTCTCTAAGATTCCAGTAACACCCCAACCTCCTTTTTTCTTTCCATAGTCTCTGCATGGCATAGAGGAATACATCTGAAATGGTTACACCTGAGAGCTGATAGTTGGATGAGGGCAAGGCAATCATTTGCTGAAATATGGGAACCTTAAAGTGCATTTTCTTCTAGGAGTCTCTGGAACTTTGTAGGAAAACTCACACACCAACCTGAGGTGCTCAATCACTATGCAGTCCTAAGGAATCTGTAAAAAAGTGCTATCCTATCTAATAAAGAGGGAATATGCTAATTGACTGTCATGCCCTCACAAGGAGGCAGCACCCACAGCCACAAGATGGCAGCGCCCAGTCCCCCAGTCCCCTCAGTCCCGCCAGGGGGCGGCAGGTGACTTGCGCCTCATCCAGCCAGAGTCCCCCAGTCCCCTCAGCCCCGCCTCATCCAGCCTCAGTCCCCCAGTCCCTTCAGCTCCACCTCACCCAGTCCCCACAGCATCCAGTCTCATCCAGCCTCAGTCTCCTAGTCCCCTTAGCCCCCCAGTGGAAGGCAGTTGGGGGCGGTTGGGCAGGCAGGGGAGGGCAGTTGGGGACAATCATGCCGGCAGGGGAGCAGTTAGGT
The DNA here is from genome assembly GCF_027574615.1 of Eptesicus fuscus. Classification (NCBI taxonomy): domain Eukaryota; kingdom Metazoa; phylum Chordata; class Mammalia; order Chiroptera; family Vespertilionidae; genus Eptesicus; species Eptesicus fuscus. The sequence goes on along the minus strand of NC_072474.1, from coordinate 76,250,353 downwards.
GTCAATCAGGTCAGCAGGAGAGCAGTTAGGGGGATATCAGGCTGGGAGGCAAAGTGGTTAGGGGCAATCAGGCAGGCAGGCAAGTGTTTAGGAGCCAGCAGTCCCAGATTGTGAGAGGGATGTCTGACCGCCCACAGGGATCAGGCCTAAATGGGCAGTTGGACATCCCTCGAGGGGTCCCAGATTGGAGAGGGTGCAGGCTGGGCTGAGGGACACCCCCTCCAGTGCTCGAATTTTGTGTACTGGGCCTCTAGTCTATATATATAAAAAGCCAGTCACTGGAACTCAGTAACGACCAAAATGACCAGTCACTATGATGCCCACTGTGGCCAGTGAACTGGCTAGATCGGGGGGAGTGGCCAGCTGGCCAACTTCCCATGGCACCTCCCCACAGCTGGCCCCACTCCTAATTGCCCCCCATACCCTAATAGGGGGTGGGGCTGGCCAGCCTACATCCTGCAGCCCCTCCCTCAGGCCAGCTCCACCCCCGATGGGCCCCCACCACTCTGATCGGCCCGTGACCCCTCCCCCCAGTCAGCTCTGCCCCCAATCAGACCTGCAATCCGATCAGGGGCAGGGCTGGCTGGCCAACCACCCTCGGCCCCTCCCCATAGGCAGCCCAGCCCTGATGGGGCCCTATTTGGGGTGGGCCTGCTGGCCAACCTCCCACTGTCTCCTCCTCCCAACAGGCCCAGCCCCGATCCACTCCAATTGGGGCCAGGCTGGCCAGACCCCACCGTGCATGAATTTGTGCACTGGGCCTCTAGTAGTAAAATACAAAAGTTGTTTCATTATTATCTTGATAGCAGAAAGGAATAAGAGTGAAATACTTCCAAACCAATCATATTAATGACTTTAAGCTATACTTAGCTTATTTTTGTTACTAAATCAAATGTCAAGGAACAAAATGAGAAAGGTATGAGGATGAAAGAAGTAGAGTGTGATTACTGTCTGACATAGTTGAAAATGATGAGAGTCATTGCAGCTAATGCTTTGGGCATCTTTACTGAGCAACAGATTACTCATAAATAATCCAACACTTAGTGTAATATTGGTTACCATTATTTCAGTTAAAAAATGTTAAAGGCTTATTAGATAGCCATCTATGTCTTGGCTTTTGGAGGCAAGAGTCTCTAGAGACAACACATAACACTTTATCTCAGCCAAAAGGCCCAGAGGAAACAGTTATGACACATTGGAAAACATATCATGGATCCATGGCACTTACTCAATTACCAGGAGATAGATAAAATAACAAGAAATCTTAAATGTATACAACTGAAATTTATTTTAATATCTATAGGAGAATAAAAAGTACTAGCTTATGTTTCAGTTTTAAACTTTATTTTGTCTTCTTCAGTGACCATATGGTTTACTGTGTAGTTAAATAAACAAGATCTCATTTCTCTCACATTATATTATCATCTTAATAGATAAATTTAGATGTTTCTAATAAAATCAGATCTCTATGTTCTTAATCTAATTTTTAAAGAACTATAATTTTAAAAGTTTTATGGATTAAAACATAGCATTAATTTTTAGCTTTCTCTCTAGAAACAAAGGTTCATAGATTTCAAAAATATTAGTAGCAAACCATGATATGATTTACTGATTTTTTTTTACTACAACAAAAGCTATTTTTAGTCATTTTTACTTTTTAGCTATAATTTGTATTTTCTAAGCCTTCCAGAGTTTTAGCTGTAATTTTTTTTTCTCCTTTCTAAAAGTATGTGTACATCCCTTTATTTTGGTAAAGGTAGCTGTGCAATGTAAAATGCTATTCTTGAGTAGCTTGGGGAACAATGACAGCACCAGTGTGGGGCTGAATTGTTCAGGAAGAACATTGTCTTCTCCAGCTTCCACATGCAGTGGGCATTGGCTCTGATTTGATTCACTCTAAGTACTTCCAGTTCCTAAGTATACATTTTTCTTTCACTTTTAGAATCCCCATCTACAGGAGAAAACATTATTTCTATTCTTCATACAAGTCTGGCATGCATGTTTAACAACCTCTGGCTTCTGTTGATAAGCAGTAAAAACAACATCTATGTGACAGGTACTATTCAAAACCCTCTATATATATCTACTGTCTATTTAAATCATTCATCAAGCCGATGAAGTAGATACATTTATTGGGTAATTATTATCGTCATGTCATAAATGGGAAATTGAGACACCAAGAGGTTAAGTGACTTATTTTTAATAACCGAAGGATGTGATGTAGCTAGGTAAGCTCTGAAACTTGGAAATGTGAATGCAGTGCCTGGCTTCTTAGTCAATGTGCAATACCACCTCCTAAAAAAAAAAAAATCAAATCCAGTCCAATTTAGTAAATATTCTCCATAAGATTTTTTTAATGTTTTTATTGATTTTTAAAATTTATTTTTTATTAAGAGTATTAAAGATGTCTCCAACTAGTATTTTCCCACTTTGCCTCCCTCCGCGCGGTTCCCACAATACCCTAGCCCTTCTCCTTCTGCATAAGTTTTTAATGTACAAAACAGCGCTGCAAAGAGTACTGAGGCTTCAATACTGATTTAGAGAAAGCAATCTCCATTGAAACTTACAATAAAAGGTATAAGAAGATGAACACTGATAAGATGTAAATGGAGCTATAAGGTAAGGTCCAGGGGTAAAGTATTTTGCAGCTATGTTTGAGAGAAATATCATTTAGGATGAAGAGGTGTATTAAATTTACCAAAAGTGGATTTTGAGTAATAGAATGAGTTCTTGACAAAGACTCATAAGACATAAGTTCAAACTTCACCTTTGTCATTCATTTGTGATTTTAGAAATGTTATTTATCCTTTTTAAATCTCAGTTTCTTGTGATATTAGAAACTGATCATATACTACTTTATAGGGTATAATAAGAATTAAGTGTTTAATGCATGACTATTTTATGCTAGAAAATGTTATTAAAAGTATTATCTTTCAGGCATATTTAATCCATTCTTTTAATTGCCACAATAATGTCTGAGTTAAGTATTATCTCTATTTTGCATATGAAGTTGGACCAGAAAGGAGTAATAAGCACAGACAATAATCAAATAAATATATTTTTATGACAAATTTTCAATATCTATCCACTACCCAGAGAAGTCAGAGAAGGGGTTTCATATACCATCTTACATTTCCACATTTGAAAAAATATTCTATTTTTATTTAGTGTCAGGGATAACTTTTCTACATACCCATAATAAACTGTGGATTTTTTCTATCTATACTTATCATAAAATAGCCATGCACATGACATACAAATCAATTTATTTTTCCCTATTTTAAAAATGGTTTATTCATTAAAATACTATGTCTCCATTTGAGATTATTTATTTATTTTTATAAATATGTTTTTATTGATTTCAGAGAGGAAGGGAGAGGGAGAGAGACATAGAAACATCAATGATGAGAGAGAATTATTGATCAGCTGCCTCCTGCATGCCCCCCCACTGGGGACTAAGCCCACAACTCAGGCATGTGCCCTTGACCGGAATCAAACCTGGGACCCTTCAGTCTGCAGGCTGACACTCTATCCACTGAGCCAAACAGTCTAGGGCTCCATTTGAGATTATTAAAGTTTGGTTCTGCTATTATTTTTATGAATGCTTCTTTTTTAAACGACGGTATAAAAGAAGAGCTTTTATGAACCACCAATGCAAATATTGCCTTAATTATAACATCCTATCAACTACAAAAATATTGGAGTGTAGAGTGATCACATTAGACAGCCACACTTCATAATCTAGCCATTTCTACTACTGTTAGATGAAGCAAGTGGATTAGCCTACTATAAACATTGGATCATCCCTGTCTTCACTAGGGAATTTGAGTTTTACACTTCCCAATGGATGAGACTGGAAAGGCATTGCAAAGAAGCTTAAACACATATGTTTTTAAAAATTTGAAAAAATTGTCAGGATGATTGGTTCATTAAGCAGCCTGGAAACATCAGATGTTCTAACACCAATTACATGTAAGTTCCTGATGATGCTAGATGGGTGATCTTCCTTACTGTGGTTTTGCCAAACTGATTGTTTCTAAAATTATGCCAATTTACTTGCCTCTAATAACAAGTACATATTTTTCTACTTGATTTGCATGTTCAGACTTCTAAAAACCTTCCAGGTCTTAAAACAAACTAAAGCAATATACAACATATCTTTCCAATTTGATCAGAAAAATAACAACACAAATGTTTTTTGTTTTTGTTTTTTTTATATTGTTGGTCCTCTGACAACCAGAAAGGATCTCCTTTGTGAGGGAAGTTATATAATACAAGATGAGTTTGGGTGCAGGGGTATGAAGTTTGAAAGGATCACAGAACTGGTTTGATCCATTCAAATTGGAAAGAGTAAAAAGTCAGCTGGAGAAGAGAAATAATAAAAGTGAAGGGAAGAAGAAACCTAGGAATAAACTTAGCTAAGGAGGTAAAAGACCTGTACTCAGAAAACTACAGGACACTGAAAAAAGAGATAGTGGAAGACATAAACAGATGGAAGAACATACCATGTTCATGGATTGGTAGAATCAACATCATTAAAATTTCCATACTACCCAAAGCAATCTATAGATTCAATGTACTCCCCATTAAAATACCAACGGCATATTTCACAGACCTAGAATGAACTCTCAAAAAATTCATCTGGATTAAAAAAAGACCCCGAATAGCTGCAGCAATACTGAGAAAGAAGAACAAAGTAGGATTTCAATACCAGATATCAAGCTGTATTACAAAGCCACTGTTCTCAAAACAGCCTGGTAGTGGCACAAGAACAGACATATAGACCAATGGAATAGAATAGAGAACCCAGAAATTGACCCAAACCACTATGCTCAATTAATATTTGACAAAGGAGGCAAGAACATACAATGGAGTTAAGACAGTCTCTTCAACAAATGGTGTTGGGAAAATTGGACAGATACATGCAAAAAAATGAAACTAGACCATATACATCATACACAAAAATAAACTCAAAATGGGTAAAGGACTTAAACATAAGACAGGAAACCATAAGAATACTAGAGGAATCCACAGGCAGCAAAATCTTAGATGCCTGAGCAATATCTTCACTGATATAGCTCCTAGGGCAATGGAACCTAAAGAGAAAATATACAAATGGGACTACATCAAAATAAAAAGCTTTTGCACAACAAAAGAAACCATCAACAAAACAACAAGAAAGCCCACTGTATTTGCCAATGTTATCATCTATAAGGGTTTAATCTCCAACATTTACAGGGAACATACATACAACATACAACTTAACAAAAGGAAGAAAAACAACCCAATCAAAATATGGGCAACAGACCTAAATAGATACTTTTCCAAAGAGGACATAAGGAAGGCCAAAAGACATATGAAAAGATGTTCAAAGTCACTAATTATCCGAGATATGCAAATAAAAACGACAATGCGGTACCATCTCACACCTGTCAGAATGGCAATCATCAACAAATCAACAAAGGACAAGTGCTGGCAAGGATGCGGAGAAAAAGGAACCCTTGTGCATTGCTGGTGGGAATGCAGACTGGTGCAGCCACTTTGGAGAAAAGTATGGACTTGCCTCAAAACACTAAAAATGGAACTCCCATTTGACCCAGTGATCCCACTTATAGGAATATATCCCTAGAAACTAGAAACACCAATCAGAAAGGATATATGCACCCCTATGTTCATAGCAGCACAATTTACAATAGCTAAGATTTGGAAACAGCCTAAGTGCCCATCAGCAGATGAGTGGATTAAAAAAAGGTGGTACATCTACACAATGGAATACTATGCTGCAGTAAAAAAGAAGGAATTCTTACCATTTGCAACAGCATGGATGGAACTGGAGAGCATTATGCTAAGTGAAATAAGCCAGTCATAGGAAAATAAATATCACATGATCTCACTCATTTATGGAATATAATGAACAATAGAAACTGATGAACAAAAACAGATCCAGAGACAGAGAAGCATGAAGCATCAATCAGACCATCAAACCTCAGAGGGAAGGTAGGTGAGGGTGCGGGTAAGGGGGAGAGATCAACCACAGGACTTGTATTCATGCATATAAGCCTAACCAATGGACACAGACAACAGTGGGGTGAGGGGATGAATGGGAGGTGGGAAGGATAATAGGGCAATAAGGACACATATGTAATACTTTAATCAATAAAAAAAAATGAGGAGAAAAAGTGAAGGGGCCCTAGTATGTTTGTCTCAGTAGATAGAGGCCTATGGACTGAAGGGTCCCGGGTTCAATTCCAGTCAAGGGCACATGCCTGGGTTGCGGGCTCAATCCCCACTGTGGGGTGTGCAGGAGGCTGTCAATCAATGATTCTCTCTCATCATTGATGTTTCTCTCTCTCTCTCCCTCTTCCTTCCTCTCTGAAATCAATAAAAATATATTTTAAAAAAGTGTAGGGAAGGAAGGAAGGAGGAGAAAGGTGATAACTGGAAGAGACTGAGTATTGGGGGCTTAGAGAAGAGAGATAGGAAAGAATACCATGAAGGGAAAAAAGAAAGAGAAATAAACTTTGAAAGTATTGCTTGATGTTATGCATGAGAATATCCCTTTCAAGTTTCATAAGACATACCAGTTAAATTGTAGACCATTTTTTTTAAGTTGATTGAAGGTATGTTTTCATATGCAAGGCAATGTGATGAATATTTTTGGTATCCAAGACAATGAGATATGTTATTTCAACATACTAAATTGAAAGGAGCCTGTTTCCCAAAAAGGATAAACAAAAATATAAAGAAAAGCTTTCAGTAAATATGAATACAGTAGAAAATATTTACATCAGCACTCAATACTTTAACATTTATAACAAATACTAGAGGCCCAGTGCACAAATTTGTGCATGGGTGTGGTCCGGTGGGCCTGTACCAATGGGGGCCCATTGGGCTGGGCCAGCTGGGGGGAGGGGCCGTGGGCAGTTGGCGGCCGCCCCCGCCACCAATCAGGGTGTTTGGGGCCAATTGAGGGGAGGGGCCACAGGCAGTTGGTGATTGAGGGCAGGCCAGCCAGTGGGGGGGAAGGGGCAGTGATCGGGCTCCGATCAGGCTGGTTGGCTTCTGCAGTGCATGTCATAGCCACCTGTCTCTCTGGTCGTTCTGCCGTTGTGGTCGCTGGGCTTTTATATATATAGATTCTTTTTTAAGTCTCTTTCTCCCTTCCTTCTCCATGCCATTGTATTTAACAATTGCATTTAATGCTAAATATTTGGTAGATGTTTAAGTTATATGCTCACTTCTATTTTGAAGAAGGCCTAGGCACAATATAATAAATACAATGTTTCTTCATTTTATCCAAATTAAATTATGTCTCTGCCTACTCCTTTATATTAAGAGTTCTTGAGAATCTCTGAGTGTTTAGATAGATTGGCATCCTGGGCCAGTTCTCAAGAAAAAGGTGGTCGTAGCTGGTTTGGCTCAGTGGATAGAGCGTCGGCCTGCAGAATGAAGGGTCCCAGATTTGATTCTGGTCAAGGGCACATGCCCCGGGTTGTGGGCTCCATCCCCAGTGTGGGGTATGCAGGAGGCAGCCCATCAAATATTCTCTCTCATCATTGATGTTTCTATCTCTCTCTCCCTCTCCCTTCCTTTCTGAAATCAAGGAAAAAAATATTTTTTAAAAAAAGGTGTCCTGAAGGGATGTTGGGGGCTGAGTGGAGTTGGGTAAATGGAGGGGGGGGGGATTATGGAGGACATCTATAATAGTGTCAACAATAAAAACATAAAAATACATAGAAAGAAAAGAAAGAGGTGACCTGACAGTCAACATTTCTCTTTTGCATTTTCATATTCCTCATACTGATTTCTTTCCCATATATAATTCCTCCTCTACCATTTTAGGCACACAACCTATATATTCTCTTTTCTCAACCCAGCTAAAGCCTCATTTATAGTTTCGATATTTTTTATTCCTTTAAGTTACAAAACTTATTCTACTGACATACATTAAAAACATATTCTTGTTCACTAATAATATGCGATAACCCTATTCTTCCCAGTCCTCATTCTTACAGAATTCTAAGATCTAGAATAAAAATTTAAAATGATCATAAAAACTCTACTATCAATCAATAGCTCAGGCAGGGCCCTTTTCACACAGAGTCAAGTTACTTCTGAAATCCTAAAACATACAGAATAGAGCAAAGGTAGGTTTACAGTTGTGAGTATGCAAAACAAATAATTTATTCTTGTATTATCATTAATTAATTACATGCCTGGTGCATGAATTCATGCACCAGTGGGGTCCTTTGTCCTGGCCTGTGGGATCAGGCCAAAACAGGCTCTCTGACATCCCCTAAGGCAGTGATGGCAAACCTATGACACGCATGTCAGCACTGACACGTGTAGCCATTTCTGATGACATGTGGCCGCTGAGGCGGCCACATGCCGAGGATGAAACATTTGCTGTTCCTGAGGATGAAACATTAGACACTCTGTGCCAGAGGTCTGTAGGCCAAAACAACAGAAGTCCGGCACAGAGCATCTAGTTCTGGGACTTCCGGTTAAGCCGGGATCTTTGCCCTCACTTCCACCAGCAGAGCAGGGAGCAGCGGAACTCAGCGGGGGACGCATCTCTGGGGGCCCTGACTTCACCAGTAACCAAATAACAGTTAACCACAGCAACCATTATCTACTCTTCTGGGGTGTCATGGATTTCTAATCCATCGTTACTGAGATAAGTGAGGGGGAGGCTGGGAGAGGCGAGGGTTTGTGGCGTGCTATGGGTGCCCTTTCCCGCCATTAGAAATAGCGGCAGCCATTTTAATTCACATAAGGAACACCATCTTGCTCCATAGTGCAGACTCCATTTCACCACTATTACTGGTGTGCATCCTTATTAACCCCTATTTCTACTTATTAACCCTGCCCTTTCCTAAAAGACAGTTATATGCACCATTTTGTGGTTAGTTAGGCTAGTTAACCCCTAATTGCCTGCAGGCCTAACAAGCTATCTATAATTCTATCTTCTGTCACTGCCCCCCTGATGGAGAACCCAAAAAATAAAAAAAACTAAGGTTAAGTAAAGGAAGTGGTAGTAGCAGTGGCCGACCCTTTCAAGAGACATGGACCGAGATGTATGGCTTTATAGAAAAAAATGGCATATCATTTTGCATTCTATGTACTGAAGTGGTAGTAAGCAGAACGTGAAATATAAATAGACATTTTGAAACTAATTATTCCCAGCTCTTGGAAAAAAGTGAGGATGAAAGGAAGGAATACATTTCCAGGCAGCTACACCTTTATAAGGGCCAATCTAATTCCATCCTTAAATTTATGAAAGGCTCTACAAATTTAACATCTGCAAGTTTGAGCACTGCTCACTATATAGCTCAGCATGGAAAAGCACTCAGTGAGGGGGAATTTATTAAAGAAACTCTCCTAAGATGTGCACCAGTTCTATTTCACGATATGCAGAATAAAGATGCAATTATTAAGAGAATATCTGAGTTACCACTCAGTAGAAATATCATAAAAGACCTAATAATGAGACTGAACACAAACATACAACATCAATTAAAGAGAGACATAAGGAAGTGTAAATATTTTTCGATCTCTCTTGATGAAACTACTGATGTCACATCACATGCTCAGTTGGCCATTATTGGTCGATATTCTGATGGTCTCAGAATGAGAGAAGAGTTGATAAAGTTAGTATCAGTGTCAACAAGTAAATCAGGAAGCGAAATATGTAAGGTTGTTATACAAACATTTCGTGACCTAAGCATTGATATCTCTAAAGTTGTGTCAGTGACGACAGATGGGGCACCAAATATGGTGGGGGAAAAACTTGGATTTGAAAAATTGTTTACAGAAGCTATTGGACATCCGATTGTGCCTTTTCATTGTATTATCCATCAGGAGGCTTTATGTGCCAAGGCAGGATTCACCGACTTAAATGACTTAATGTCAGTTGTTACAAAAATAGTTAATTTAATAGCTGCTTGCCCCCTTCACAAGCGAGAATTTTCGGCACTTTCGGTATACTGATGTAGTAGTCTACAGTAGTTTGGAATTAAATGGTTTCCAATGGATGCAAATTGATGATTTGGAGATGCAACTTGCAGAATTTCAAGACAGTATCTGGGCTCAGGTGTTTGTCGACTTGAGGTCAAAGCTTGAGAATCTGGAAAGGTGCCGCTTGGAGAATCAAGAGGAGTGCCACTACGAACAGGAAATTTGCAGTGCCTGGAACCGACTACCAGACACTTTTAGCACCCTGAAAAATATAGCAATGGCTTTACTCACAATTTTTCCCTCTACATACTTTTGTGAGGCCTTATTCTCAGCATTAAATAATATCCAAACCAACAAAAGAAACAGATTGACAGATGAAGTTAGTAGCGCTTGCTTGGGCCTGAAGTGTACAAAATACCAACCTTCAATTGAAGATTTAGCCAATGAAATTCAGCAACAAAAAAGTCACTAATAGGAAGGTTAGTTAAAGAATTCCCCCTCCCCCTCACTTATCTTAGTTCACGGCACCCCACACAAGCTAAATAATATCAAGACCTACAAAAGAAACCGACTGACGGATGAACAAAGAAGTCACTAAGCAGGTAAGTTAAATATTTAGTTTTTGGTTTATTAAATACAATTATGTATAACAATTACACATTTATGTTATTTAAACTATAAATATCGCGAAATAATGTTTTTTCCTCAAAGTGACACACTACCCGAGTTATGCTCAGTTTTTTGGCGAAGTTTGACACACCAAGCTCAAAAGGTTGCCCATCACTGCCCTAAGGGGTCCCAGATTGCGAGAGGATGCAGGCCAGGCTGAGGGACCCCACCAGTGGACTATCGGGTCTGGGGAGGGACATGGGAGGTTGGCCAGCCAGGGAGGGACTGCAGGAGATGTCCGGCCCATCTCTCTCAGTCCCAATTTGCCAGACCCCAGCAACAAGCTAACCTACTGGTTGGAGCGTCTGCCCCCTGGTGGTCAGTGCACGTAATAGCGAGTGGTTGAGTGGCCTTAGCATATCATTAGCATATTATGCTTTGATTGATTGAACTGATGACCAGACAACTGACACTGAGCATATTAGGCTTTTATTATGTAGGATTACTGTATTATTTTCCATGCTAACCATTGTAAACCTACTTTTGCCCCACCTGTATTTGTTCAATGAACTTATGAATTTATATTATGTGTCAAGTTTCAGGGTATAGAGGTAACTATATGGTGGCTCTTATCTATTAAGCACTCATAACCTTGTAGTAAATATACACATAGCCAAAATTATACTGCGCAGTGATAAATAAAAGTGCATTGATAGAAATACAACTATGAAAACAGAACAACTATTCATTGATAGAAATACAACTATGAAAACAGTCTGATTGCCCCAACCCCTCTGCCTACCTGCCTGATCGCCCCTAATTGCTCACTTGCCTGCTTGATCACCCCTAACTACTCTGCCTGCCTGCCTAATCGCCCCTAACCACCTCTGCCCTGGCCCCTGACACAGCAGCTTCATCTGGAAGGATACCCAGAATAACATCCTGTCTGGTCTAATTAGCATATTATGCTTTTATTATTATAGATTGGGTGGTAGATATTACGAATAATGTGGGATATCTAGGTTTTCTGTTTTTCTTGTTTTTTTTTAAATATATTTTATTGATTTTTTACAGAGAGGAAGGGAGAGGGATAGAGAGCCAGAAACATCGATGAGAGAGAAATATCGATCAGCTGCCTCCTGCACACCCCCTACTGGGGATGTGCCCGCAACCAAGGTACATGCCCTTGACCGGAATTGAACCTGGGACCTTTCAGTCTGAAGGCCGACGCTCTATCCACTGAGCCAAACCGGTTTCGGCGGTTTTATGTTTTTCTTAAAAGAGTGTTGACTTTTATTCGGATCAGCATTATTTTACCTGGGAACCATCTTGACCCATAGTTAGTGATGGTTTTAGCTTTCTTTATGTTACAGGCATGGTGAAACTTTTACTTTAGGGCCAGTTTACCTCCCTATGCTGTATAAGACAAAAGCTTCCTGGGTCTCAATCGACTCTCTTTAGTATTCAGTGAGGTGTCTCCATTCTGGCTGAATAGAATCCTAACAACTCCCAACCCTGTTTTTGCTCTGCAAGTTTTTGACATTATATTTCCCCATTAGTTGCTGTTTGTATGTCCTTACAGATCATTCCCATGTATAGCCACTGACTTAGGCACTCCTCTGCTGATGTGTGGAGAATTTTCCCTGTGTAGCTCTGTTTTATCTACTACACCTCCCTGGTAATTTCAGCTTCCTCAGCCTCCCTTAACTCCCATTTTGGTTTTCTCATCCCACTAAAACTCACAGTGTTACAGTAGATATTTATTAGATATTAACGGAAAAGAAGGGAGCCTGACATCTAATTAAGCTGGGTTAACTAGGAAGACAGTTTCACAGGTACCCCAGAGTACAGCCACATCTTCCACCAAAGGCATGTTAATCCCCAAGCAGGCAGGAAAGCCCAGTTTTCCATTCTCCCCAGGGAACAACCCACCCATTCATCCCAATTACAGGGGGAAGGGATGAACAGCAAGAGGACATTTCCTTTGCTGGGCGCATGCACAGTAGAAGCCAAGTTGGCACAGGGGAGATGTCCTTCCTACAAAGGACATGTGCAGTAGAAGCCAGTCGAGGAGACAAAATTATGAGGGATACACATATGTTTGGAACAGTGCTCATCCAAATTTACTGAAAAAAAAATGAACAAATGAATGGTTCACCCTTCCATTTCTATTTGAAATACGAACTGAGAGGAGTCCTTCTGGAAAAGCCCGAGGTGAAACTAGATTTCAGAAAGATGTAACTCTTGGAATATATTACATCCAGAAAAATAAAGTTATTCAATTTCACTGCATTTGGCTCCATATTGGTTTCAAGCTGCTTCATACTGTTGATAATACTACTTTTAAGCCATGGACAAATGTGATGTTCTGTTTGGTTCCTTACCAAACTAATGTTAGCATTTTAATAATTGAATTTGAAATTGCTTTCTTTTGTTTACTGCCGCAGTGGTGCTTACATCACAAGACTGTAAATCACTTAGGAAGTATTAAACGTGCTTCTACAGCTTACACAAGACCCATAGTATATCTGTACATTTTGTGCAAACAAAGGCCATTAAAATTGTTAATGTAGCTTAATTATATAATTAATTTAATCAAGTCATATAATTAATTATTATCAGGGTAAATAGTTGTATAATATTTAATTGATTTAATTATATTTTAAATGCATTATAATGCAATTTTAATTTATATATCATCTTTGGAAAAAATATATTTTTTGTATCATTCCTGATAGTTAATGACTGAAAGTTTGTGTCCCTCCAAAATTCATGTTAAAGCCCTAACTCCAAAATGTGATGATATCTGGAGTTAGGGCCTTTGGAAAGTAATTAGTCTGAGACAAAATCATGAGAGTGGGATCCTCATGATGGAATAGAGCCCTCATAAGAACAGACTATAGAGAGTTCATTTGCTTTCTTCTCTCTCTCTCTCTCTCTCTTTTCCCCTTCCGCCTCCTTTACCCTTTCTCTGATACACCTAGTTAGAGTCTGCAGCAAAGATGATGAATTCAAATTTATAATCATTCCCATAAAAGGAAAATACTCACTTGTCAAATGGCTTTTCCTTCAGGTCATTAGGCATCTTAGAATTTTTGGAAGAAAAAGTATGATATTACCTTGTTTAAGCCACTGCTACATGTTTTCAAAGAACTTAGTCAACATCTTAACTAATTCTTTCCAAATAATCTATAATGAATTTACAGTATATGTAGATAACACAAATGACATTTTAAAAAAGGAAACCAAATATATTAAAATGGACAAAATTTATTGAACTGGTATTTACTACTAAAAGCTGATGGTCTTTTAGATATTTAGGTGCCTAAGAATTTCATAAAATATTATTTTATATCACTATGAAATATTCTGTATTTAAATAACATGCATAGTATTTTGATTTAAAAGGAATGATTGCTTCATCTATTGATACATCATAGAACTGGAGGAAAGGTGAAATGATTATCTTACTTAATTATCAAAAGACCCTCTAAAATTAGAAAGAAAGAAAAACACACAAATACATTGTTAGTACTATTTCTCTGAGAGAAATCCTGGATTTTAGCATCTTTGAATACTAGTAGACATAGTCACAGTCATATATAATCCTAATCATAAATTTGGGTTAACTTCTAATCCACACTTCTTACAAAGGGGCTTCCAGTTAAGGCTCAAGATCTAGAGTTAGAATACCTGAGTTCATATCTAAATAAAATTATGTGGGTATTTTTTTTAAATAATATATTTTTTCATTGATTTTAGACAGAGAGGAAGGGAGGGGGAGAGAGAGAAACAATGATGTGAGAGAGAAACATCAATTAGTTATCTCCTGACTGGAGATGGAACCCAAAACTTGGATATGTAACCTGACCGGGAATTGAACCAGTGACCTTTTGGTGCATGGGACTGTGCCCAATGAACTGAGCCACACAGGCCAGGGCATATGTGGATTAATACCTTAATCAGTGCTAGCTTCAATACCATCATATTTAAAGTAAGTATAATAATGCAACCTAACTCATAAGGTTGCATGAAGATTTAAAAATAATTTAGCACTGTAATTGCCAAACAGTTGGCACTCCATAAATATTAGTTTTTGTTATGATAATGTCAATTTAAAGATGAATACTAAGATTAAATGACAAGATAGAAAATGTATACCTGGGATCCTCTTAATGGCTTCAAGGACAGAAAGTTAATATGGAGTAATTGAAAAGGACTAGATGTAGTTAATAAATTTTCACTTATTCATTTAGTCAGTAACTCAAAATTGGAGAGTGCCTTGGAATAAAGATATAATGAAAATGCATATTTTAAAATATCAAGTCATGTCAAATTACACTTAACATGTGTATTTAAATTTACTGTGCCATGACATTTTTATTGGCACATGTAACTAATATCCTATAATGATGCTATGAGGCAAAGTGTTATAGAGTATTTGGACTCAATAAAGAATAATTCTTTTATTTCTAGTGTCATTCAGTATCAAGAGACTTATTAATAGCAGATCATTGATAGACTTAAATGTAATAGCTGTCTGAATGTTATTACACACTCATAAAATACCTTTCAGAGTGAGAATATACAAAAGATTTCATGAAAATTTATATCATGTATTTTATAGTGCAGGGAGGGGTAGAGGTGGGATAAAATAGACTGTATGAGTAAATACTATAGGTATAAATTTAACTGAACTGTATTTTAAATTAAACATTGTCCTCATTCTTAAATGTTTAGGAAACTATGTGTATAGTATAATAATTGATGTTATTGAAAACCACAGATTTGCATAAAAATGCCCATTTTGGGATTTTAACTAAGCATAACTTTGATGGCTTCTGCTATAAATTGCCCCATCATTATTTTCCCATAATTTTCCTTACCAGTCTTCCCATTAGAATATTACCTCCTTAACAAAGGAATCTAGGTCTATTTTGTTTAAATTAATCCTCAACATGTAGCAAACTGCCTTGCAATAAAAATGCCATATTATTTCTGCCCTGGCCAGATAGCTCAATTGATTGGAGCACTGCTGGTACACCCAAAGGTTGTAGTTTCAAATCAGTCAGGACACATACCTAGGTTGTGGGTTTAATCCCTGGTAGGGGTGCCTATTGGTGGTAACCAATCAATGTTTCTTTCTCACATTTATGTCTCTCTCTCACTCTCTCTCTCTCTCTCTCTCTCTCTCTCTCTCTCCCTTCTTCTCTCTTTAAAAAAAATCAATAAAAACATATTTTCTGGTGAGGATTCAAAAAAGATACAGAATGCCATATTCTTTCTTACATATACAAAAAAGTTTAACAATTATATAATATTTAGTAAAACAATAGAATCAGAAATATTAGATAAGAGAAGAAACTTAGGGATAATCTAGTCTATACATCACAGTTTATAAATAAGAAAACTAAGTCCAAGAGGCAGCAGATAGAATGCTTAAGATCACAAAGCAAGTCTATGTTAGAGATTATATACATGGTCATAAGAGTATTGGTAATTTTAGAGTTTTATTAAGTGTTAATTATCCAAGTATCTATTCTTTCATTATTTCTTTTAGTAATGAAACATTGCACATTGATATTTCAAATTATTCCTCCTTTGATGATAAAGAGTAGTCTCCTTAATGAGAATTGGTTGTTGGTAAAATAAATGAACATAAGGTGAAGAGTAACTTTTCTTGTCACCATACATGATACTTCTGAAACATACAATGGGCAATACTTTAAAATTAATTCAATAAATACTGATAGTATTTTTCACAAATTCTAGTTTCAGCTATAAAAGATGAAGTTCAGGAAATAGCACATCCAAAATCCAAAGTTTTTAATGTTTCGTGTTAGGATATAATCTTATGACTTTCTAGTTCAAGTGTGGAATTTTCTACTAAATAACTGAATAACTATATGATAAATTAGCATAATTTTAGAATAATTAATAGATAAGTATAGGGAACACTACTGATTATCTTTTGGTTTCTAGTCTCTTTCTCCCACTTCAGAAGTTCTACCTAGTGACTACATTTCACAGTCTTCTTGAGGTCTGTCATGGTCTCATGAATGTGTCCTCACTAATGAGAAATGAAAAGAGGTGGTACATGCAACTTTTTGTTGTTATTATTATTGTTGTTAATCCTCACCCAAGGATATTTTTTCCATTTATTTTTAGAGAGAGCAGAAGGGAGGAAGAGAGGGGACAAGAGAGAAAGAGGGAGAGAGGGAGAGAGAGAGATGTGAGAGAGAGAGAGAGAGAGAGAGAGAGAGAGAGAGAGAGAGAGAGAGATGTGAGAGAGCACATTGATTAGCTGCCTCTCCCACATGCCCCTACCAGGGCTGGGTATTGAACCTGCAACCCAGGTATGTGCCCTTGACTGGGAATCAAACTCTCAACCCTTCTGTGCATGGACTAACGCTCTAACCACTGAGAACCACTGGCCAGGGTGACATGTGCAACTTTTGACATATCATTGCATTGCACTGTTTCATCTGGACAACAGTTTAAACTCAGACCTGGTAGTACTATATCTTGGTCCGTGCAGACCAGAGAGTGCCTTGCAGATGGCAGATCTATAAGAGATCTTGGTTCCTGAATAACATTCTAGATCTGAGCCAACATACTAGTAGCCTTAGATATACGTGGAAAATAGGCAAACATCTATCTTATTTTAGCCGCTGGATGTACAGGTCTCATTATTATATAGATAATGATGTATAGCCTAAATGTTAACTTATATAGTAAGCAAGAAATCAAGAGAGAGACAGGGGGATATAACCCTAAGTTAAGCAGTAGATCAGAATTCAGATCCTAGAAGTAGGTGGAAAATAGATGGAAGAACTTGAGAGGGTAATTAATTGAAAACATCTATGAGAACTACAGACTGGGAGACACACACTACTTATGGACACAAATTACCCAGCTTGAGTACAGCTAAGAATAGGAAATAAGGAACTTCATAAGGTCTATTCCTTTTCTGGTTAGCTCAGAGAAATTATGGTGGAAATAAGGTTAACAAAGAGTAATGAAAAATAGTATCTTCTTAGATAGGGAAATAAATAAATAGATGAAAAGCAGCTGGGCTAAATGAACAAGGTATGGTGAACAGAATTGATGAACATGTAAATATGAAAAATTCTTTACAAATTCACTCATTCAGGGATCCATTTATTTAAAGAGCTTTTTATAGGGTTGATTAAGTAGTAGGGCTTCAGCTTATTGCTTAATTCAGCCAAGATAATATATTTCTGAATCTCAGCTTTATCACCTGAAAAAGAGTGGTTTTAAGAATTTGATAAAATCATAATGGGAAGTAAATGGCACATAAAAGGCTTTGATTATTCTTATTGATATGATTGTTAGAGAAAATGAGGCAACTAATTCTCTGTAGGATGTGACATTATCAAAGTAGAAGGTGATCATTTATTTATGCTTTGAAAAATAAATAGATATCGTTCAGAGAGAGAGCAAAATAGCATCTTTTGAAGAAAAGAAAGAATATAGCTAAAGGTAAAAGGCATGTAAGAACATCATTTATAAAGGAAATTAAGAGAGATTTACTAAGCTTGGAACATAGGTCATAAAATAGGAAATAATTGAAAAGTTAAGTAGGAACAAATCCCAAAAGATTTGATTATCAACTAAGAGATATTAGACATAATCCTACATGAAAAATAAGTATAACTTTTAAACCAAATAGTGATATTAAAGATATGTTTTATACAAGAAACTCAATCTTCATTATGGCAAATGGAAGAGTAAAGAGAAAGCCAAGCTAAAGGGATATTGGACAAAAAGATATTGTAAATAATTTTGCAAGAGAATACTGATGTCTAAGCTAAATCAGTGGAAATAGGTCTACATAAGTGGGTGAACTGAAGAGATAATCCTGAAATAAAATTTATATCACTTGATAAAGAACTAGATGTGGGATCCTATGTTTATAGCTTGAGAATCTGTGACTCTATTGACTAAAACTTCAAAAACTGGGGAAGAAATAGATTTGTGGAAGTAAAAATGATTGAGGAAGATTTATAACATCAAGTTGTTGCCAAGAGTATAGGGATATATGTATGCTTTGCGTACATAGCCTTAATATAAAATG